>NW_021167108.1:1200000-2400000 GCF_003942205.1 Apiotrichum porosum | reverse complement strand
CCGCAAGCGCGGCAAGGTCGACTCGTTCCGGAGCGGCATGGCAGAGGGCGTCAAGGGCCTTGGGTACGGTCTCTATGATGGCATCACTGGTGTCGTGACAGAGCCCTATCAGGGGTTCAGGCAGAACGGTATCGGCGGCTTCATCAGTGGTGCCATCCGAGGATGTGAGTTTTTGGGCAGCTCCGTGGGCGTATGGCTGACACTTTGCAGCCCTCAACCTCGCTGCGCGCCCAGCTGGCGCCACTCTTGGTCTTATTATCCACCCAGTAGCTGGTATGTCTCGCGGTGCACGCTCCCGAATGGCTCGTGAGGGCTTTATCGAAAACACCTCGGTGCTCTGCGATGCACGCGAGTGGCAGAGTCACGAAGCGGCCAAGTCGCTCAGCCCGACTGAACGGCGCCATATTATCGAAACGTGGACGCGTCTGTCGACCCACTCGCTGGTCCAGGAACGCATGAAACTGGAGGAGAAGCGCAAAAGTGCCATCGAGCACGAGCTGCTCGCCGAGCCCACCAAGGCGGAGCTGTGGCCGTTCTCGAGAGAAATGGTCGACCGCATGAACGGACGGGCGCAGAGGCGCAGAGGTGTCTATCTCACTGCTCCGGATAAGGGCAAGGGAAAGGACAAGGACGGGCGCCGATCCAGCAACTTCAGCCTCCATCTCCGCAAGAGCATCGATAGCCGGAGAAGCAGCAAAGACGAGGCAAAGAGGAGCAAGGAGAGTTTGAGTAAAGCCGAGGAGGCCAGGTACACGCCAGCCAAGAGCTCGCCGCTCGCGTCACCCAACCCCCACGCGCCCGTCTCCACAATCAGCCCCGAAACCCTCCTCTCGCCAACGGGCACATACACCGGGCCGGCCCCAGCCCCAGCATTCATCGTCAACAGCGGCACCCCGCCCACCGACTCACCAGTAGCAATGTCACTTTCGGCGTTCCCCTCCCCGCCGCTTGACAACCGCTTCGCGACCATCCGCGCGGCCCATA
Organism: Apiotrichum porosum; assembly: GCF_003942205.1. Lineage (NCBI taxonomy): Eukaryota > Fungi > Basidiomycota > Tremellomycetes > Trichosporonales > Trichosporonaceae > Apiotrichum > Apiotrichum porosum. The sequence goes on along the minus strand of NW_021167108.1, from coordinate 2,399,016 downwards.
GCGCCTCGGGGAGCACCGCGGCCAGCACCGTCGACCTCGCCATGGCCGGCACGGAGCGCTGGGCTAGCCGCTCCAGTCTGGACTCTGCGAGCCGGAGTAGTTTTGATGGCGGGATGAGCAACAGTCTGGCCATGAGCATGGCCGGCACGGGCGCGACGACGACGGCGACGCCGACGACGGCAGGGGAGACCGAGACGGAAACGACAGCGTCCAAGACGCAGACGCCGAGCTCGTCCAGCTCGAGGTCTACTCCTACGCCCGCATCGGAACCAGAGTCAGCGCCGGCGCAGACGCTGGTACCCCCTTCCGCTGGCGAGTTGGAGCGTTCTGGGTCCAAGCAGATGATGAAGCGCCTCTGGAAGGGGAAAGGCAAGGCCAAGTAGTCTCTGTCTGCAGTAGTTGTAAACGTTTAATTGGATCGGTCTGTACTCGTAACCCTCCATTGTGTATGGGCCATGGCGTAAGATGTCAACGGGGGGCGTGTCGGTAAATGCATACAACTGCAGCTATGGAGAAATAGAGACGCAACACGGCTCGATATAATTACCTGCGCAGCGCCACTCTGGTGGGTGCGTTGGGATGAAGACTTTTAGATCTCGAGGGGGAATCCTGCAAATGCCCGTCAGCCGACCTATTCCGTCATTCACGAATGGCCTTGTGCTCACCATTGAGGTCCTGCTGGTTGGCGAGGTTGACCAGGTCGGGCCTCTGGAGGTGGAGACAGGCCATGCGGAGCGTGGTCCAGAGGGCATCGCTGGTCACGCCCTTTGTAAACGACCCGCCTTCGTTGGTACCGGCCCCGTACCCCTCCGTAACGTCTGCGTGCTGCAGGCGGATGGCGTCGAGGATACACTGCGCGGCAAGGCGGTACTGCGCCAAGTTGATGTACGAGATACCCAAGTTGAACTGGGCGCGGACAAAGTTGGGGTGCATGCCCAGCGCCTTGTGGTAGTACTTGATGGCTTCGTGCGAGCGGCCCGAGTTGGCGAGCGTCGCGCCCAGACGGTTGTACAGCACCCAGTCGGTGGGGCGGGCCTCGAGCGCGGCGTTGAAGCAGTCCTCGGCCTTGGCGTAATCCTGTACCCTTGTCAGCGGAAGGTTCCCCCTATGCAACGGTTGGTCCAGATAGAAAAGAGATCGACACCCAAAGCCGGGGATGACTCGGCGATTCCGGCACACCCCGGCGCCGCGGCAACCGACCGGCCCTGTCCCGGCGATCACCGACAGTGGAGTGGACCACGGCCGGCGCACCTGCGGGGCACCGGCCGTGGTTACTCCCCCCTCTAGAAAAACGAACTTACACGCACCTCGCTAGAGTTGAAGAGCACACCCAGGGCCACCTGGACGTCGACGTCGAGGTCGTGGGGGTTCTGGCGGGCAATGTCGATGAGGCGGGAAATGATGCGTGCCTGGCGCTCGGCTGCAGTCTCACCGGGAGTCTGGGAGAGGAGGGCCTCGGGCTGACCAAGCTCGATCCACTTTTCAAGCGAAGCGTGTGCCTTTGAAAGCTGGTTCTCGTTCACGTAGCTGACGGCCAGGGCGAGGTATGCTTCGCGAGTGTCCGGTGCGAGCTGGGTCGCCTTGGCGAGGGCGCGGATGGCGGCGTCCTCACGTTCATTCTCCTGCTGCTTCAGGCCCAGAGCGAGCCAGGCGGCTGCGTCACGGGGGTCCTGCTGGACGGCAGCTTCCAGTTCGAGCACACCCATCGTCGTGGGTGATAGCTCACGCACGATTGGGGAACCGAGTGCGTACGGGTTGGACGTGTGGAAGAGGTACGGCTCAGCAGTGGGGCCGTGGACGGCGCCGACCTGCTCCTCCCATCCGTCCTGGAGCACGCCCCATCCCTCGTGGGCGGCGGGGCCGTATGCGCTCTCACTGGCGACGCGGGGCATGCCGTTGAAGTGCTGGAGCATCTCGGTGTCAAAGTCGTCATCGAGGTCCTCGTCGACGGCGAGCCCGCTAATGCCTTCCTCCCACATGCTGGTCGCACCAGGGATCGCAGTGGTGTGCTGCTGGGCCTCGGCGAGATCGTACGGCATCCCAGGCATGACCTGGTCTTCGTCAAAGTGGACGCTCTTGCGGCGTGCTTGCAGCCTTTCTGCGCCGTCGGACATGGTAAGGGCCGCCTGGAACTGCTGCGACCACGCGTCCTGGCCGATCTCGAGAGTTGGCGGGTGGGATTCATAGTTGGGAGTCATGTAACCGGTCTTGACAGGCGCTTCGGTGGGGATGGAGGTAATCGGCTGGGTGATGGGCACAGTGACGGGGTCAAAGGTAGTCGTCGCACCACCTTCAGAACCAATGAACGCCGACGCCCAGTCGCCCCCGCTCGAGGCAGCGACAAACTTGGCGCCGTCGCCCACCTCCTCGCCCTCGGCCACCTCGCCCGTTCCTTCCTGGACAACGACAGAGCCCGTGCCGAGGCCACGCAGGAGCTGGACAAACTGGCTGTTGTTGAGCTTTTCGTTTGTCTGAAGCTGGTCCTCTTGTCCGAGCTGGTCCACGAGTGCTCGTGCAGTGCGTGCGAGCTCGTCGTCAGGACCGCTCAGTGGTGCCTGCGCATTTTGCTGTGCCTCGGCTGGACGTTCTTGCTGAACCACTTGCTCCTGCGCCTTTTGCTCCAACGCGGGGGTGGGCGGTGGCTGTCGGAAGTACTGCGGGTTGGGCGTGATGACATTCGGAGGAGGATGGTACATGGGCTGCTGCTGAAACGCGGGCTGGAAGGTCGGTTGCTGGAACATGGGCTGCTGCTGGTACGCGGCCACAGGGGACGGAGCAGCGTGTGTTGGACCACGCTGCCATGGTGCCAGAGCGGGCGAGCCCGCACGCTGCTGCTGGTCCTGGGCAGCAAACTCGCTTCCCCATACACCAACGGGGGCGTCGGCGCGAGCTTTGCCCTTTCCCAGACCATTGGCGGAGTACGAGTCGGCCCAGTGCGACGGCTGCTGGGCGGGAGCATGGGCCGGTGCCGCGTGCGCCACCGGCACGTAGGGGCCGGCGACTTGAGCAGGGGGAAGGTGGGTGCGGAGCTGTGAGACGTCGAACGCGCTGGCTTGCGGCGAAGGAGCCTGCTGTTGCTGAACGCCTGGACGCGTGCGGAACTGCGAGGCAAAGTCAGTACATGTATCGCACCACAGCCCGGTGGCGCCGGACGAAAAGACGCAAGTGGTCGCGTGAACTCATGGGACCGAGCAAAAAGACACGTACTGCATTTGACGATGAGCTTGATCCTGCTTGGGGGGTAAACCGGTCCTGTCATGGTCAGCATGGACATCCATGGGAGGTGAGGTGTGGTGTGAGGGAGACGTACACGCTGGACGCCATAGTCGCGCTCGACGAGCGATGACACATCCTTGAGGGCGTTGCTGGGGCCGCAGTCGACGGCGCCGCCGGACAGGAACTGCGACATGGTGGGTGCGTGCGCAGAGCCGAGGAAGAAAAGCCTCTCTAGTGACGGGGTGTGTAGTGCAGAGTTGCACGGGGTGTGTGTGGAAAGAGAAAGGAAAAGAAATGGGGACGACTGAGGAACAGAAAAGTGGTGGGTTCGTCGTCGCCTGCTACAATCTGTGAGTCTTCGGTCCATCTCCGGCCGGGCGGGACGGTCATAGCCGGGAAACCGCGGGGGAGACGGTGGGGGCAAGGGGATTAGACACGGGACTATAATTTATTACCACAACCTTGGAAACCGTTGATTACAAAATGGTGGACAATTTTGTAATGAACACGTGGCGACGCGGCGGTCATTGCGCGGCCCAATGTCCACCACTCTGCCCAGCGCGCGCCCAGAGCCTCGGTGTTGGTGACGACGTCACGGCCCGCTGTCTCCTCTTCTCGCGTTCTCAACATATCAACATCTTCTAGCCCCCGCGCACATTTCCCAAACAATGGCAAGTCCATACCTGCCAAGCGCGTCCTCGTCAAAGGCAGCAGCCGACGCGCCTGTCACTCGCTCTCGAACACTATTCTATCTTTCGGTCCGCGACAGCAGCAGCTTCTCACGACCCAGCGCCCGAGGCGGTATCGGTTCGGTAGCGCAGTATGGCGACACGGTCGATGTGGACGACGATGAACGTGGTGGTCTTCTCGGACGCGCGCCCTCCCACCGCGTGGATATGGAACATGGCCTGCCGCCAAAATGGTATGTCGAGGTGGTGAGGGCGGTGAGGGGTGGATGTGATGTGTGTTGTAACGACCGAGGTCCTGACCAGACAGGGTGGACATCAACGACGAGGTGGAGGACATTCTCGAGCGAATGAATGGCAAAGGTACGACCTCGGTGCTGGACATAGGACTGACGACCAGTGGCAACACTTGAGAGGCTGTGCAACAAGCATGTCATGCCCGGATTCACAGATCGAAGTGCCGAGGAGCGCGAGATTGAACGTCAGACGGCTGATATCACGAGGGTGCGTGTCCCTTTTGTGTTCCCCTTCTGGATCATCTCCCTCTTGCTAATGATGATTTAGGATTTCCGACGGTGCTCGACGCTCGTCACGTCAATTACGCCAGACCGCGGTGCTGCGCGCGTAGAGGTCCTTACAGCCAAGAACGTGCAGCGCGGCCTGGCACAAAAGGTGCAAGAGGCATCGGCCCAGTTCCGCAAGAAACAAAAGGTGTACATGCAAAGTGGGTACCCAGATTCGCGATACATTGAATACGTACTGACCTGGTATCAGAGCTGCAGGGCCACGCCATTAAGAACAAGGACCTGTTGGCGGCCAGCGGCGCCATCAAGCTGAGTGGGACGGACTCGTACGACGCGTTGGAAGAGGACGAAGAGGCGGTGAGTGTGGAGCCGACCCCGGCGTGTGGCTGTGTTACTTGCCCTGGTGCTGATGCTTCCCCAGTCGCGCACCCAATTGCAATCTCAAACGGACATTGGACTGGACATTGAAGAACGAACTCGGGAAATCACCCAGATCGCGTCGTCGATCTCTGAACTCGCCGACCTGTTCCGCGACCTCGGCTCACTCGTAGTCGAGCAAGGAACCATCCTCGACTCGGTCGAGTACAACATCCAAGAAACGAGCAAGGCAGTCGAGGGTGCCGTCGAAGAACTCGTGGTCGCCAAACGATATCAGAGCAATTCAGGCAAGAGGCGGTGTATCCTCCTGCTCGTCTTGATCATTGTCGGCCTCGTCATCGTCCTCATCTACAAGCCACGAAAACGGGGTGACTCCAGTTTGGGAGAGGGTACAAGTGGAACCGAGGGGGTTGCCGACCCCAGTGCGGCGGTGCTCGCTCAAGTCGGTACCGAGTCGGCTGTGACGACAACAACAAAGGGCGTATACCAACGTCCCCCGTGGCGGCCGGGTGCCCTCCACCCCACAGCTGGCGGCGCACCTCGCCCTATGCTGGGCGCTCCGCCTGTGGCTACTGCAGCAGGGTTCGCGGACCCACCTACGATGGATGAGGATGAGGGGAATGGCAAGGCTGAGGGTACGTGGTGACTTGTTTGAAGGGCAGAGGGACGAGGGAAGGCACGCAATACGATGGATGTCATAGACGCTGGACAAACCACACAGCACCAGCAAGAGCACGAGCACGAGCATACCCTGCATACGATATCCATGCCATGCATTCTATATATATATGAGTTTAATCTTCTATAAATTGGAGTACTATGTCTACAGTGCGCGGCGGCGGAGACGGATAGAGCGGCCTGACCCACTGGGCGCCGGGACGATATCGACCGGACCTTCCTCGGCCAACTCCCTCTCGAGCTCGGCAACCTTGTCCTCGTCCAGTTCGAGAACCGTGCCCTCGCCAATAGCCGCGCTGCCCTTGTTCTCCTTGACCCTCCTCTCCGCCGCAGCCCTGCGTTCAATGGTCAGGCGGCGCTTGTAGAGGAAAATCAACCCGACGTCGGCCATGCCAACGACAAAGCCCACAATGACCGCGAGCAGGATAGCCGGTTCACGCGCCCACCCGCCGCCAGTCACGGCCGCGACGTACGCTGCGCCGCCACACCCAAAGATGCTGAACAGGACGTTGAGGACGTTGGAGAGCTGGCGCATGAGCTGGCGGTATTCGCTGCCGAGCGACGGCGGCGTGACGGACATGCTGGCTGGGAGGTAGGGGTTGAGCTGGTGGGTCAGCACGACAACGTTCACTGCAGTGGGGGATACAAACCTCCTCTTTCTTGGCCTGTTCCGCCTCGGCCGCCTTGGCCAGTGCTCGTTGGCGAGGAGGCAGGTACACCTCGGAACCTGCAAGGATCGCGATGGGACCATATGGAGCAGCGTCTGAACGTCAGCTGTGATAAATCAAACAAGCAGCTCACCTAGACCGGCCTTCTCAACAGCCTTGGACCCGTCATCCCCACCAACCCAGCGGGATATACGTTCCAAGAGGTCGCCGTCGATTGTCGCTGGTCGAAGGGTCGGGACAGGCGGTAGCTCGTCGCCGAGGGGAACAACAATGCCTTTGTTGTCACTTGGCGTGTCTTGCTTCTCTTTGCTCTTGTCCGATGGCTGCGCCTGTTTTTCGGTACCGATCGCGGTATCGTCTCCCTCCGCAGTGGCTGTTGTTGACGTCGTCTCAGCCGCAGGCTTGTTTTTGGTCTCCGGGTTGAGCTCGAACACTTCCTCAAACTCGACCACGTCCGCTGCGGCCAACGCTGCTTCCATGTCCGACTCCAAGTCCAGGGGGACGATGTGGGCATCGACTAGGGCGGAAATGGCATCGCGCAAGTGCTCTGGGAGGGTGAAGAGGGTTGTGGCCATGGGTGGACGGAGGGCAAATGGGTAATGGGTTGGGTGGAGGAGCAAAAGGTCCCCCAGTCCAGGCAAACGACAACATGGGGCTCTGTGCGGTACGCGCGCCCAACAATACCGACGTGTTTCAGGTCGCGCTGACGCGGAAGGCTCATTAGGGAGAGATTTCTAATACGACATTAGAATCATGACGAGAGCTCACCCTGGGGTGTCGTAATGTAAATCCTAATTGGCGATAAGAGACCCCCACACACTGATCTCGATGACGCGCACTCCCTCCCCCCTTGAAGCTGCGACGCCGACGGCCGCGCGGTTCGCCACCAGGCCGTGCGCGCGCACACATGGGCTGTGTCTGTGTGTGCTTCCTCGTGGGTGCTCCTTTTAACCTTGTGCTCGTTCTCTTCTCACTCCATCCATCTGTCTCAACATTCCCACTCCTACATCCACAGACACCCCACATCCACCTCAAACTGTTAGAAGAGCTGTTGGGCACTTCAGTTCCAACAACCGGCCCGCCCCGCTCGGTCATCAACACTTAGACTACGTCACCGTCCACTGCTGCCTTCTTGGCACCCACCTACCCCTGATACCAAACACCCATACCACCATCCTTTTACAACAATGGACAAGCTCTTCGGCCGCCTAGGCTTCAAGAACAAGGACAAGGCCAAGGCTGGCGACAGTGCAACCACGCCCCGCAGCGGTTCGGGCAGTAGCACCCCCTCGCCCTCCAACCAGGCCGTGGCCTCCTCTGGCAGGTCGACACCTCGCAGCGCCCGCACCGGCTCGGGTGGTGGCAACACCGACAACAACAGTGGCCTTGGTCCCAACGGCAAGCCCCAGTCCGAGTTTGCAAAGTCGGCGTTCGAGGCCGCACGCATGGGTAACAACAAGGTGCCCACCCGCGCAATCGACCAGCACACCGACATGAGGACGCTTACCGACGCCGAAATCGTGCGCCTGTCCGAGGGTCTGGAAGCTGGGGTTCTTACGCAGGTGAGTGAGCTTTGGTCTCGTGGAGCTGCAGTATCGGTGGAACAGAGCGAGACTCGAGGTATGGCCGTTCAATGCCCATGGAGCGGAGAGTCCGGGCCACTTTCCGCCAGCTGGCATCGGCTATGCTGATCCTTCGGGAACGTGTACCGTTCTCTCGTCATCATCCATATTGGCTGTTCCAAGCAGTCATGTCCATCTGGCAAGGGGAAGGCCGTTCCCGGGACCTCGCCAGACACAACACATGTACCTTCCTGGGCCCGATGTTCTGCGCGGCGTGCGGCGGAGCTGCATGCGACGTGTGCGAACGTTGCATACCACACGGCGCGTCGCATCGCCTTGCATACAAGCGAGGCCGCGTCATTGATGGCGATGGTGACCCGTGCTTCTTGTATCGCCTCCGAAGACCGTTCACGACTGCGGCTCCTTGCGGCCGAAAGGCTGTGTGTGGCTTGGCGGCCGTGGCAGTAGCTTCGGCATGTGCACGCGTGTACCTGCGTCGCTTGGCGGAGATCGTACAGGCCCCACCGAGAGTGTAGAGGCTGACCTATCACACAGTCTCCACTTTCTGGCCCGTTCCACCTGAACACGATCCGGCAGGAGTTTCTCGCCGGCGAGCCACAGGTCCTCCGCAAAATCCAGTGGCTCGAGGCCAATGGATGGGACCAGGTGTGGCGCGCTCGTCCTGATGGCGACTGCTTCTACCGCTGTGAGTCTGCTGGGAAGAGCAAAATCGGCGGCTGACAGATACAGCCTTCACGATCGCGTACCTCTTGCGCATCCTCTACGCGCCCGATCAAAGTGCTGCTGCTGCCAAGGCATACCATGACGTGGACGGTACGAGGATTATGATGGGCTTCGCGGGGTTCCAGAATGAATTGGTGAGTCGTGTGGCGGGTGGCTCAAGTAATCAATCGCGAGCCGCTTCTTGACCGAGACGCTGACGACCAGATCGACGAGTTCTTGGCCCCCCTCCTCGAACGCATCGCCGCGTTCATCGACCCTCCAGCAGGCGCTGAGCCCACTGCATTCTCAATAACACAGGCACTGCAGGATACCGAAAAGAGCAACTCTATTGTTGTGGTGAGTGGGGTTTTGGACCTACGAATGCAACCCGACGGCACTGACATTACAGGCCCTGCGTCTCATGACTAGCGCGTACATCCGCAACCACCGCGACGATTTTGCAAACTTCCTCTTGTCGCCCACTACATTCGAGCCCATTGAGCCCGAGGAGTTCTGTGCTCGCGAAGTCGACCCTTGCGGCAAGGAGGCGGACCAGCCGCAGATCACTGCTCTGTCTGCCGCGCTCCACGTCCCCCTCCGTGTCGCTTACCTCGACCGTTCCGAGGCTGGTGACGACGTGATCAACTGGGTGCCATTTGAGGGTGCCACTGAGGAGAACAGGCCGTTGACGCTGCTGTTCCGGTACGTCTCAGATTTGGAGGTTCAGCTCTTTGTGCCAAGCTGACATTCCCAGACCGGGCCACTACGATGTTGTGACCAAGGACAACGAAGGTCTCGCCCTCCAGGCCGCCGCCATCAGCCGCGCTGCCGAGGACGCGGGTATTGTGTCCCGCTCGCCCGTGAGCGGCCCCTCTGTCCCTCCCGCCGCAGCCCGTGCGCGCTCTTCGACAGCCTCGTCGCAGCAGTCGTCCAAGGGTAAGGGTAAGGCCAAGGCCGTCTCGCCCACAAGCGGGTCGTCACCTACCGTTGCCGCCGCACCTCAGGTCCCCATCGCCGACTCTACGCTCCACACAATTGCGGAGCCTACCGCTGGTGCGCCCACGACTGGCACTTTGCCCACCGACAACCAGGTGGCATCGGCATCGACGGCGCCGCAGAACGTCGCCGGAGACGAGGGCAAGCCAAGTTGATTATGTTCAACCTTTGAAAGCATATACCTCCCTGTGACGACCGAATCCCATATCCTATATCTCCTGTCCATCGACCCCTCAGGCAATGGTTGTACATACATATTTCCAGAACCCCGTTGCTATGTATACCCGAAATTGAAATGAGGACCGCACAGGCACAATGTAGGCGCCCGGGTCGACAGTGCTTGAGTGGCCAGTGACACACAGTTACGGTGGACCTACCCTTTTTCAACACCACTTCCCAAGTTGAGAGCTCTTCCGCCAGGGAGACAAGTACGCGTTCTTCGCATCTCATATGGCGGCCTGTCGTACTTATGATCCCCGGCCAACGGTTGTGCCAATGCAGGCCCGCTCGTCAAACGTTTGCTAACGTACCTCCGGATTCCACAATAAAAAAAGTTAGGCGGGTCTCAGCTGACGTCATCTCACAGTCGCCACCCAGTTCACAACAACCCGCAAGCGTCCATCAGCAGCCTGTTGCCCTCTCAACATCCGTCATTCAACCATTCGTCCCCGACTTCCCCCCCCCCTTGGCGCCATGAGTGATGCCCGCGACCCCATGGTTCTAGGTGGCGAGTACGACTTTTGCCGTCGCAAGCTGCGTCGCTGGGAGGGTCCGAACGAGGCAGACAAAGCGGCCGTCCACGTCGCGTTCCGCTTCGCGCTCGCCATCCTTGACTGTAGCACCGGCCGCCTGGCCGGTTCACACGTGTTGGCAGGACGGACGGATGGCGAAGTGATCCGCGCCATGGGCCAGGTCTTGTCAACGGAGCCCATGTATATCTGGGTCACACGCTCGCTCGACAGGTCCCAGTACGGCTACGATGTCTGCCAGGTCCGTGACACACCTTCAGAGCACAAGCAGCTCCTCGACAACTCGATCTTCATTGATCCATGGGTGAGTCGGGGGCTCCCGAGTTATACGCTGACCAGCAGCTGGTTGAGCGCCTGTCTGCAGCCACGCAGAACCGGGCCTTGAGCCCCCACCACTATGCTCGCCATCTTGTGTTCACCGGTATCGCTGTCGCCCACCTGCTCCTGCATCTGCGCCGTCATGCCGTCGCCCCGCTCGTTCCGCCTAAAACTATCCTGGACAACACTCCGCCTATCACCACCAACCTCGAGTACGTTGAGCCGCACCACGACGAGAATGACTTCGTCTTCGAGGCTCTGCTCTTTGGTGGCAATGTCACGGGCCAGTGGGTTCGTGAGGCCTCGCCGATCCGTCAACCGCTTCCCCTCGCCGCCGACGAGCCTAATTGTCAAGAAGGAGGCATGGTTCTGCCCGCTGCGATTAGCCGCCCCCCAACCCCCACCATCAACGTCAGTTAACGCATTCTTTTTCACAGCTGACCACCCAGCCCAAGCCCTTCGACTGCGTATCCGTCACAAAGGCCGACGGCGAGACTCACCCTATCCCAGACTCATGGCTCGCAGAACTTGTTCAAGGTCAGTCCATCAGTAATCAAACTCTTCTTTCATCCACTAAACGGTAGCAGCGTTCGAGAGCGGCTCAATTACCATGGAAGAGTTTCCTCCCCCGACCGGGGACCCCTTGTCGCGGGATGAGGCGACCTCGTACCCCGACAAGGGTGACCCCCAGCAGCACAGGTGCAGCCGTGTTTTCTATTAGCTTGGCGTCATATACCCTGTTCCCAGCGTCACATTCTGTAGCGGTGCGCATTTGCCTGATTGTATTACGAGGGAACACAAGCATTATGCGTCTTTTGTTGCTCATGCGATCCGCCTGTGGTACTACACGCAGCTGAGAGCGGGTTGAACCGCCGCGCGGCTTTGGAACTACCACTGCAACTCCGTCGCCAGCTCCGCGTATCCACCCCATGAGGTGAATGCAGACGTACGTGGTGTGGGCCAAGCACCCGTTCCAATCCGCGGCCGATGTGGAGCAGTTGTCATCGGGCCGGCACTTGGAGCAGCAGTAAAGGACGACTGGATTTAAGTACCCCCCACAACCCGGGTAGACTCCGTGCCGGACACGGCTGGAGGCTGGAGATACCCGCAAACCTCGGCCTCTTGAAGTCGGACGGCGCTCGTTTGTCACCATCCTCCACCATCCTCCATCACCACTCACTCACTCCCTTCATCACCCAATGCGACGCTCAATCACCCTCAGGAGCGTCGAGCGCGCAGCCCACTATCCAGTATGGAAGAAACCGTCGCGCGCGCCGCACGCACCCATGGTCCCGGCACGACCTGTCCTCCCGCTCCTGCCCCACCCGGACAACCAAGCTCCCCCTCGTCCACCGCACTCGCTGCCCCTCCCACCACCGCCGCCAGGCTACACGCGCACCCTCCACGCGTCGCCGGCCGCGTACCCCCGCACACTGCGCGGGGCGACAGGGAACTTGTCGCGCTCCAGCCACCCGTTCCGGAAGCACCCCGAGGCGTCCGTCGTGGGCGAGAGTAAAGACCAGCGCAAGGCGCGGTTGAACGGCGAGGCGGAGGCGTGTGTGCGGCTCAGGCATGGGGCCGAGTACTGGACGCTCGACGAGGCACAGGCTTCCGGCGAGCCCGGGCTGTGGGTCGCTGTTGAGCGGTGGAAGCGGGACAAACCTGCTGGTGCTGAGCAGGGTGGGGTGACGCTCGTGATGAGGAATGCCTGTGGTATGGCAGCGGACGTGAGTTTGCAAAGTGGCCAAGCTGGAGACGGGTTCGTCAGCTGACATGTTCAGCACTGGCAGCCAATGCTCCACGACCTCATGGCCTGTGGGCCCGCGCGGGTCCAGTTCGGCACCGGGACACCTCTCGAGGACGCAAAGCCCGTGGTCATTGACGATATCTGGTTCCTCGACGACCCGCACCACCACTCGTCGCTCGACCTCAACGCTGGCCGCCTGGGTGCCGTGCACTCGTGGACGGACACGGGTCGGGAAGTGATCAATTTCGTGGAACACGTCCTCCCCGCTGTCCTGGAGGCTGAGCAGGCCGAGAAGGAGGCTCAGGTTCCAGAGACACCGTGGGGACTGTCGTGGGCTCCCTCGCGCACCACTCGCCCAACACCAGTCATCGGCGTCGGACACAGCTATGGCGGTAACGGCGTTGTCCAGGCCGCGCACGCTCGCCCAGACTTGTTTGCGGGCATCTTCCTCGTCGAGCCAATGTGTATCTTTGTCAACACCAACACCCTCCAGCTCGGCTGGCCGCTGACCAATGCTGCCCTGCGACGACGCGACACCTGGCCCTCGCGCGCCGCGGCCGCGGCAGCCAACAGGTCCAACCCGATGTTTGGCCGGTGGAACCCCGCCGTGTTCGACCTGTGGGTCTCGCACTCGCTCGTGCCCGTCGACCCCTCCGAGCCCGAGGGAGCCGTCACGCTCGCGACGCCGACGTGGGCCGAGGCAGCGACGTTCTCGGACCCCAACGCCCTGCCGCGCGGCTGGGACAAGTTGGCCGAGCTGGACATGCCGGTCGGGTTTGTGCAGGCTGGCGAGGCGGACATGTGGACTGCGGGTGAGAAGACGGTCAATGAGATGGTGTTCCGCACGCCCGGCGCGAGAAATGAACGGATCATGGAGGCGAGTCACTTGGTGAGTATGGACCCGGGCCAAAAGCGGTAGGATGTGAGTGACACGGTGCTAACTGCTTGCCCAGGTTGTGCAAGAGCGTCCTGCCGAGCTGGCAGAGGCATTTGCCCGGTTTCTCGCCACGCTCAAGGCTGGGTGGTTCTCTAAGGACTAGACGAGTCCGTACAAGCCATCGATAATAGACGTTCAAATGATATATTGCATCTACACCTATGTTGATCTCTCTCCATTGCTACCAAGCCCTCTGACATCGCTGTGTCTGTAACCCGCTCTAGAAAGCCGTCGCCTTCTGCCAAGAAACGACGACCTTGATGGACATGGTGCTGAAGAGGCGAGGTTAGTAGCCGAAGTTACCCGGCATTCAAGCCACCGGCTACAATGACCTCATGACCTCTTGACCACTGTCCACTTGCTCTTGTCGCCATCGCCATCTCTGTCGCGCTAAACCTCGACCCCACGTTGCACCGCTTCACTTCTTCTCCACCTTTGTGCACCGCACGCCACCACCACCCAGCCGCCATCGTTCTCAGCGAACCACACGACGGCGCGATGCCCCGCTCGCTCCCCCGCTGTCCGCCGGGCTTCACCGACCACATCTTCACCACAGCCCACGGCGTCAACCTGCCTCTGCGCGTATGGCCACCGGCACGAGGCAAGAGTGCACTTGCGGCCGACTTGACGCCGAGCGGCAGGGTCCCGTGGCTGCTATGGGTACACGGCGGTGAGCGGGGCAAGCGCCGCAAACAGCGCGCGCACCTGACGCAACGCATTGGCTGACAGGTATGCTCTCGGGGTTGGCAGGAGGCTACACCTGCGGTAAATGGACGACACCGACGGCGTGGGTGTCGCGCGCGTTCAGCGACAGGGGGTATGCGGTCGCGTCTGTCGGATACCGCCTGCAGCCGCACGCGAGCCTGGCCGACATGGTCGGGGACACGGTCGCGGCCGCGCACTGGTGTCGCGCCAACCTCCCGTCCCTCGTCGGCGCGGACCCGGACGGCTGGGCCGTCGGCGGCGCGTCGTCGGGCGCGACGCTGGCGGGAATGGCGGCGCACATTGTCCAGCCGCCGCCCAAGGCCTTTCTGAACGTGTACGGCCTCGTAGACGTGGCCAACTACCGCTCCGAAGAGGCCGGGCGCGACGCCGCCGACTGGCCATACCTCGTCGCGAGCGAGGACGAGCTCGCGCAGTACGTGGCCGACGGGCTGGCCCACCCGCACCTGGCCCAAGTACAGAACCCGTGGGCCGAGGAGATGCCGCCGCACGTCTCGCTCGACGAGGCGCGGCATAACCTCGGCCTGCCCGATTTCACACCCACGCGCGACCACCTCCGCCGCGTCGACCTGTACACGTACGTCGCCAAGCACCGCAACTTGATCGATATCATCTGCCGGCGCGACCAGTACAAGGACGACGAGGCAGGATACAGGCTGCATATGGAGAACCTGTCGCCGCACCACGTGTTGCATTACAAGGACACGTTCCCGCCCACTTGGTTTATGCACGGGACAAGCGACAACATTATCCCCGCGGACCAGAGCCGCCGCATGGCTGACAAGCTCAAGGAGATGGGAGTGGCTACTGGGGAGCATTGGGAGGAGGGTGCGGGCCATGTGTACGACTTTGCCTTTGAGGTGAGTGTGGAAGCACGGCGGGAGGGGCTGCTGACGGGACTCGCAGACACCTGACGATGCCGGGTGGAAGGAGAATGTCGAGCCCGCGATGGACTTTATCGACTCGTGCGTCAAGGGCAACAGGTAAAGACAAGTGGAACGAGTGAGATCCCCCAATGTCAATGTCAGAAGAGTGCTCCGCGGACCATACTATACACGTCTCTACATGGGGGGTAGGCCTAGCTCTCTAACGTTTTAGGCAGAAACAGCGGCGGCAGCAGGGTCACCAACAAAAACAAAAAATAGCAGGGATTACTTTCCAGTGTAGAAGCGCACGACCATGATGCTGAGGTTGTCGGTCGAATAGTTGCTAAGCGCGTGGTCGAGGAGGCGCTTCGAGGCCTCTTGCGGGTCCTGGAAGTTACGGATGAGGTCGACGGCCTCTTGGTCTTCGCACACGTCCCAGAGCTGTCGATTTGTCAGTTCTGTTACCCGCAGGGTGTCGCCCATATGCTACTCACGCCGTCGCACGCAATGATCAAAAACTCGTCGTCGTCGTCCAGCGTCGTCTCGGTGGTGTATGGCGCGCCGACGACAAACTCCTTCATGGACGCATCGCCCAGCGAGCGCGTGACGGCGAGCACGCCGTTGACGCGGTTGTTCATGACAAAGCCGCCGGCGTCGGTGATACGCTTGGCCTCTTGTGCGTCACTGCCCTTGTGGTCGTACGTGAGGCGGACGGCCTTGCCACCACGCGAAATCACTGCGCGCGCGTCACCGACGTTGGCAGTGTACAGCATGCGGCGGATTCCGTGTTCACTCTTTGGCTCAATGGTCTCGATGCGCCCGCTGTCGCTCGACGTTGCGTCGTCCTCGATCGCCTCCTCGTGCTCTCGTCCACTGCCCGTCAGGCCACGCACAAAGTCGCGGATCCGCCGGCCAGACAGCTTGCGCCTCAGACCCTCGGCCGTTGGTGTCGCTGCGCCACCAACCACGCCGCCAGAGCCAGCGCCCATTGACGAGCGGCGGGACGAGCCATAGTGGCTGGTCATGGCCTCGAGCTCGTCGTCGCCACGGCCCTCCAGGAGGCCGCGGCTCGACAGCCCCGGGTTGGTGAAGCCGCATGCGCCGCCGTCCACGTTGTGCTCGACGCGCAGGAACGCAGTGACTGCCGTGCATCCAGAGTGTGTCTTGTGCTTGTACGCCACATGGGACAGGCGCCTGTCGACGGCAAGGTACACCTCGTTCATGACGTCGGGCATAGACTCGTCCGGGTGCTCGACAACGCCGTCCAGGAGGTACTCGTGAAAGTTCTGGCCGCACCATTCAGCCGCGTGCTTGCCGGCGTGACCGCTGGGACAAGTGTTAGCACGGCTGGCGAAACCGACGACTATTACAGCAGTCCACTCACTCAAAGACGGCAAAGTAGCCTTGGCCGCGCACGCCACCATAGTCGTAGATGAAGGCGTGCGAGTCCTCCATCACCCGCCGGCAGCGCTTATTCCTGTCCTCGCTCACACCGACGCGGAACGACGTGTTGAGGGTCTGCTCAGTGGCGATGGGCTTGGGAGCCGGGTGCCGGTTCAGAACCTGGTTTGTAAGCTTGGGCCACACACCATGTACCAGCAACCGGTCTGCGACTCACGCCAAAGGTTTCATGTCCATCGGCCACGGATACGCTCTTGCTCCTTGCGTTGGGCGAGTCACTGAGCTGGCCTGGTCGCTTCATGGCAAAAGACAGGGGCTCGGCGGCGGGGGGAGAGTTGGGCGGCGAGATGGATGACGGTGTAGTGACGACAGGGGGTGGACTGGAGATTGTACTGTGTGTCTTGTCAGCCGCCGGCGGCCTACGGTTGTGGTGTTGTGGTGTGAGCCGACCACGCGGTCACGACAGCACGATTGATTCAGGAATCTGCGTCAGGCAGGGAGATGCAGGGAGAGAAGGGGGGGTTGATGCGCGGGGCCCATGCACGAATGCACGACACACGAAACAAACGCTCTTAACGGCGGGGCACAGTGCAGGCTCGGTGGAAATGGGGGAGAGGGAGTGCTTGGAAGCCAAGTCGAGAGAGTTGCGGTCTACGTGGGCGCGGAACACAGCAGCACCGCTAGCTTCGATAACGGGGGGAGCGTTGGACGGCACCACCCTTACCGCAGTGCCCTGCGCCGCATGACGTCCTGAACGCGTCTCATCGGGTCCTGCGTCGGCATACACTCAACACACTCACGAAAGAACAGGGGACGACGCCGTAGCTGCTGGTGAAGGTGAGCACTGGCACCGACATGGGGGAGGGTTGGCTTGGGAGGGGACACGGGGGCTCGCAATATAAAGCCTGCGACTGCTTCTTGGCGGGCACAAAAGAATCAAGATCGCTCGGAAAGTGTCCCAGGGCTGAAGCGCGCAAGCACAACGTCGCAGAAGCGCAGGACCGTTTTCGTTTGCGCTATTCAATAGATGGAGACTCACAGTTGGGTGATGTGTCGAGCTGGGTGAGCGTCGGGTGGTCCGGGTGGGTACGCGCGAGTGTACTTTCAGACGACATTGTGGAGACGACCAAAGGACGGGCGCTTGGTGGAATGGAGGTGTTTGGTCACGGGGGAGACGACGGCCGCCGGAGGGTGAGTAGACCGTGGATGTGCTTGTGGAGAAGCGGGCGGGATGCGCTGGGGGTGTGTTGAAGGTGTGGGTATGTGTATGATGGAGGGAGGATGCGGGTGGTTGGAGGAGTGAGAAGTCTGTACAAAATGTGTGTGTTGCTGGCACCCCCCAGCGACACACAGTCACTTCGATTCCAGCTCTGGCCACCTGGCAGGCCCAGCACGCGTCATCATGTCCACCACCACTGGGCCCGCCCTGGCCGCCCCACCCAGCGTCACACACCGAAACAGTGTGTCCACCCCACCCTTGACGTATGTACCACGCCGTTCACCTCACACACCCCCTTTGCATCTGCAGTGGCCAGTGGTGCACAGTTGGCGTTAGTTTATGCACACGACTCGGGGTGTATTGGGGGCTGCTCTTGCTTCCAGCAGCAGCGCCCAATAACGGCATTCTCTTGGCAGCCACGTCCGTGTTTGCCACACACACAGCCAAATGCCCAAGCGTCCCAACTCGTCACTACAGTGAATGAACGAGTAGAGATGAGAGGACCGCATCTACAAAGCATGTCACTTTCGCGCGATCCAGCGGCCAGTGGCCAGTGAGCCACCATGCCCACATGCAAGAGCACTTGGACATGGCAGAAATCTGCAGATCTACAGAATATCATTGCCACTCTCTGTTGATTTCAAATCCACATCATTGTTTCTCCGGCGGTACTAACTCGTCCTCCACTCTGAGACCGCTGACCAAGGTCGATCTCACCCGACGCACTCTGTATCTCTGCATCAACATCCACAGACATGTCTAGGTTATCCCCACTCGTGCGCGCAGCACGCGCCGCTGCCAATCCCGTCGCCCGCGGCGCTGTCATCCCACGTACCGCCGCCCGCCAGCTTCCCTCATGGCACCTCTCCCCGTCCACCTCGTTTTCACGTGCGGCGTCGTCGGCCGCCGCCATGTCCTCGGGCTCGACACCAAACCTGCCTCCCATTCCGTCGTCGCCCAAGATCCTCGTGACCCCTCCAGACCTGCAGAAGATCAAGGACGAGGGATTCTTTGACGACGACGTGGCCCTCGTCGCCCCCAACGACGCCAAGCTCGTCATCACGCCCGAGGCGATCCGACAGCTCGCGCTTCTGGCTTCGCGCGAGCCACCAGAAAGCCCCCTGGCCCTCCGTGTTGGTGTGGACAGCGGTGGTTGCCACGGATACCAGTACACCATGGACCTGACCGAGGAGCGGGGTGTGGACGACTAGTGAGTGGGGGGAGAGGAGAGGAGAGAATCGGGAGCACGCAGACGGAAGAGGTGTCTCGACGCACATGCCCTTGCACCTCTGTGGTCTGATTCTGCCACATTACTGTAGCTGACCAACCAGCGTCTTCTCAACCGAGAGTGTCGCTTCCATCCCCGTGATTGTGGACCTCATGTCCCTCGGCCTCCTCAAGGGTGAGCTTCTCTTCGTCGTGTGGAGCGTGCGTAGCTGACATCCAGGCGCGACGCTGCACTACGCCACCGAGCTGATCGGCTCGTCGTTCCGTCTGCAGGACAACCCTCAGGCTAAGGACGGCGGCGCGTGCGGCTGCGGTGTGAGCTGGGAGGCCAAGTAAGGCCAGGTATGAGAGAAGGCAGAAGGAAGGCAGACAAGAGGGGGGAAGGGTGGATCATAGGCCGTCCTTGACGCGCGCGCGCATACACAAACACAATTCATGACATGTTATTGCTGAACACACTGGGGTGGGGCAGAGCATGTGTAGGGATGACTGGGACGGCACTGCCGTGTAGCAAGCAGTACCGAGTGATGGGTTGTGCCCACAGTGAAGCAGTCTCTCCCTCGGTGGCGATTTTCCCCCCGCTCAAATGCGCGCATTTCGCGACTGGTGGAAATATGAGCCCCACGTCCGTTCCCTATGGTCTATGGTCTATGGCCTCCCGTGGACTCGACAGTTTGCAGCTACTTGGCAGTTCATGAGTGGCACAAACCGATGTTCTGCGCGCTGAACACCCCGCTACACGGGTATTGTGTGTAAATGACAGGTCTTTTTGCGCCGCCTGCCGGGCGAGTCGAACGCGCACAAGTGGAAACAGTAGACGGGTGCTATACTGAGAGGGCCCAATTACATCATTGCCTTATAATTAGGTTTTTTGGGTCGCACCTGCCGATCGCAGCCAAATGTGCCGCCCAAACGGGCCCAGCGACGTCATTGCCGTGCAACTGAAACTGCGATCGTCACTCCTCGCTTCCTCCCATTCTCTCTTCTTCCCACCCGCCCGTTTCATCCCCGTCTTCTTTCTCTCTCCCCATCCTTCAACAGCCTCACATTCTCCTTCACCATGGCATCCCAGCCATCCTCAGCCACACAGGCGAGCCCCCCTTCGTCGCGCTCGGCCGTCACACCCACCACCCCGAGCTCGCCAACCCGACCAGGCCCTCCCTTCCGCTCGCCGACTGGTCCTCCAACCCGCCCTCTTCCGCAAGTCCCATCGGACAACGACGTGTCTCTCCCAGACCACGCTTCTGTTGGCTCGGGACCAGTGCAAGGCATGGGTGGATGCAACCCGTTCCAAGTCGACCTTGTCATTCCGTTTGACATCTCTGCAAAGGGCGACCGCGCCGCTGCGCAGCAGGACGCCTTGCAGGGGTACCAGCGCCTCGTCTCAGCCCTCGAGAACGAAGGTGGTCTCCGCATCGCATCGCGTCCCGGTCGTGGTGGTAAAGGTTGCGAGGATGTCTGGGTGTTTGTCGGCGCCAGCGACGCAAAGGTCGCCGAGCTCGTTGAGCGTGAGCGGTGAGTAGAAGAAAGGAGGGACAAAAAACGCGTCATGCCTCCCCGCCCCGCAGCCTTTGAGAGAAACTGCGTAGCTGATCTGCTACAGTATTGTCGATTTGGCACATGGCCTGCACTCGACTGTCGAGCCCATGACGAGCCCGGCGACGCGTCTCCGTCTCCTGTACCAGCTCCTCACGGCCCCCACGATCCAGCACGGCCTGGGTATCACCCCGGCCGAGGGACAGTGGAAGCGTGTCAAGTCGATCGTGGCGCTGCACGATGACGCCCGCGACAATGCCTGGGTCGAGCGCTGGACCGTTGGTGGTGACTGGAAGATTGGCCTCCTCCGCGGTCTCAGCCAGGACGACGAGGACATGCTCGGTCGCGACCAGCCTCCCGCACTCAGGCTCTACTTCAACTTCCTCACGACTTACACAATGTCCCTCATTCCCATGTCAATCATTGGTTTGGCAGTCTGGATCTACCTCCCGGTCGACAGCTACCCACCTGCCTTTGCGCTCCTCCTCTCCCTCTATGCTTGCTCCTTCATCGCCACTTGGCGTATCCGTGAGCGCAAGCTTGCCGTCGACTGGGGAACCCGTGGAACCGAGTCCATGGCCATCGACACGCTCCGCCCACAGTACGTCCAAGGCCACAACATGTCCCGCGTCGGTGCAGAGAGCCACCGCACTGGTCTCATCCGCGAGGTCAAGGTCGTGGGCTCTATTCCTCTCATCATTGGCTGCGGTGTCATTCTCGGCTGCATCCTGATGGGCATCTTCATGCTTGAGGCATTCGTCGGCCACCTCTGGCACGGCCCGGGCAAGTCGTTTGTGCCCTACGTCCCCACCGCGCTCTTCTCGATTGTCGTGCCCCAGGTCGTGGCCCTCTTCAACGGCTTCTCGCGCCGCTTCGTGACTTGGGAGGACCATGCCACCACCCAGTCGCAGCGCAAGTCGCTCACTGCCAAGACGTTTGCCATGAACAGCATCGTCGCCTACCTTGGTCTCTTCCTGTCCGCCTACGTTTACCTTCCCTTCGGCCCCTACGTCATGCACCGTATCCAGGACCTCCTCTCGGGCTTCCAGGGAGCCGACCACTCTGCTGCTGGCCACGCCGCGGCTGCCGCTGCTTCCTCCTCGTCGGCCGCTGCCTCTGCCAGCGCCGTCGCTGCTGCAGCTGCCTCGGCCCCCCCACAGCTTAGCGCCCTCCGCAGCCGCATCAACGTCGGCCGTCTCAAGAACCAGGTGTTTGCCTACACTGTCACCAACCAGGTCGTCAACACCTTCCTCGAGGTTGGCCTTCCTTACATTCTCCGCTTTGTCAATGACTGGCGTGCGGGCAAGACCACCATCAAGGGCGCTTTCAAGCAGGATGATGAAAAGCCCGCCACCACTGAGGGCGACGCCGAGAAGCGCTTCCTTGACAAGGTTGGGCGCGAGCTCGAGCTCCCGGCTTACAACATCTTTGTCGACTATGCGGAGATGGTGACTCAGTTTGGCTACGTCGTTGTCTGGGGTCTCGTGTGGCCTCTTGCCCCCGTTTTCGCCCTCATCAACAACTACTTTGAGCTTCGCTCCGACGCCCTCAAGATCTGCAAGCACGTTCAGCGCCCGGTTGGGGAGCGCGTCGAGACTATCGGCACTTGGCTCGACACCATGGGCATCATCGCATGGGTCGGTGCCTGGACATCTGCCACTCTCATCCAGCTCTTCCGCCCCCGCCACGACATTGCCGACAACTACATCGGCACCTTGGCCGGCTACCTCGCGACTAGCTTTGACGCTCCCCCCACTTTCAAGCAGGTCCTCCCGCTCATCGCTCCCGTGGCCTTTGCCGCCCTCGTGGCGTCGCACGGCTACTTTGTCCTCAACTACGTCGTCACCGCCGTCGCCGAGCGCGTCCTCTGGATGGGTTCGCCCGAGCAGATTGCCGTCGACTCGAGCAACTACCCCGGCGGTGACAGGACCGCTGCCGACGTCGAGCGCAGCCTTGCGCAGGTCCACAACGCCGAGCTCGTCGGCGACAAGGAGAAGAAGTCGTACCCGGACGCCTTGGCCGGCATTGGCTTCTGGAACGGCCCGGCAGAGGGCGCCGCGGAGATTACCCGCGCCGCTAAGACGGAGTGAGGTGGGGGTTGGACATTGACAATGCCTTGCTCGTCTTCCTTCCTTCCTGCCCTTCGCCCCCGCTCCAACCCCGACTTTCACCGCCGACCTCCATTATACCACTACCTCATCTTTCTATCCTTTCACCACGCAGAAACGATAACGAGCACATGCACGCTGCCGTAATGATATGGGGGAGGGAAGGGGATACTGACCCGGGAAGGGTACACTGACCAAGGCGTTCTGAGTGGGGGTGTTCACTTACACGGCGCATGCTAAACATGGCTAGGACTGGGGGCCGAGTTGGCCCAGTGTCTCACGCGATAGCAATAGCAGTCCCGTGGCGGTCCTCTCTTGCCCACCGGGTTGCAGTCTGACGTCTTCGTGGCTCCCCTCAACGTTTTCCTTGGGGACAGCCTGCCCACGTTTGACACTGTAGGAGGAACGGTTCAATCTCCGCGGTTGTGGGTGCGTACGTCGAGGCTCAAACTCAAACACATGGAGAGTGGCAGTGAGGCAGTCGGGTCGTGTCAGGTGGTCGTTTGCTAGGCCGACAACGATCTTCGCTGCGCCTTGGCTCCTCCTCATCCACTGATACGTCAACAATCGCCCCAAAATGTGAAGGAAATATCACATCTGTACCGACGGCCACTCCAAACCATGGATGGTTGCACGTGTGCGCGCTATGAACGACTCGACGCCCTTACGGTATATCCTCTGCCCGTTGTCGACAACGAGGGGGTTCACTACGTCGCCTTCTTTCCCCCGCCGAGCTCCCCGAAGGTTATGTCCGCGTCAAGGAGCAGGGAGTAGCGCGTGGCCGGTCAGGACAACGACAAGGTCAAGATTGGCAACGTTGTCGAGTACCCCAAGCACCTCTTGCGGCCCCAAGCACCTCTTGCGTGGTTACCTAGTTTTGTCCTGAAATCTGGACTGAGATGAGAGACATTGCGTGGCTGAGGATATCGTGATTGCCCCGAAAGATGCAGGGCACATATTGGGGTCCTGATGTTGGTGGAGACGGAGACGGGGTCATCTGATGGCTCTGATGGCCAGGAGAACAAGGCAACCCGCTGACCTGGGTGCTTTGGTTTTCACGTTAACGCAATTGTGGTGTAGGTATTGGAGGTACAACTCAGAAGTAAGTGAGATATGGTGTTTCCAACGGAGGAGTCGGTAACGGACTGTACGATACGGTGGACGAAGCGCGAGAAGTGATGCCTCCGGGGGTTGGACACTACTGCCACATTGCAGCCTGCCTGATTTTGTTGGCGTACAGCACTGTATTGTAAAACGCAACCCCTGGCGGACATTGTCTATAACGTTTTGTGGAGTACTGTAAGTGCCTATCCCGGGGTGAAGAGGCGCGCACTCTATAAGTGCCGCTTGTCAACGGTGTGTGTAGCCATGTCGGGTCTGTTCCTATGTTGCACAATCGGTTGTGGAGGGACGGAGGCACCGCTTCAAGAATCATGTTCGACGGCTGCGGATGTGCACAAGGACAACTGCTTGGCATGAAATAATATAGTTCCAGCGGAGTGAGATCAGGTCCGTAACAAGGCTTTCCATGGATGGCAAGTCTATGGACGGCAAGCTTTACAGGTACGGGCAGCAAAGTGGCGGCCCGTGGCAGCACATTGGCACAGGCCCATATACATATCCCAGCATTCACAAAAACGCAGGGCTGCTGTCCGCTGTTGTCGCTCTGCAGATGATCACGAGATCAGAGCTTGCCGTTAAATTCGGACAGGCGGCAGAGTCAAGTGAGGTGGTGGGAGAGGAAGGGAGGGTTCGGGGACGTCTGAGCAGTCTCCTCAGCCAGCGGGATTGCAAGGTATAAAAGAGGCTCAACCTGGCTCCCTCCCCATCGAACCGAGTTCAATCAATCGTCTTCCGACTTCCTCCAACTTCAAACACAGCCGGTTAACCCTACATCAAATCACAATGAAGTTTTCGCTCGTCTCTCTGGCGTCCCTCCTCGCCCTCACATCGTTTGTGGCCCCGGTTGAAGCCTCCGACTGGGAGTGCAACCACAGCTGGAAGGACGGTGGCCTCCGCCGCATGTCATTCAAGTTCAACGGCTACTGTGAGGACCTATGGGGCCGGTGTTTCCTCGACAAGCTCCGCTCCAGAGCGTTGATCATTCACAACTGGCAATGCTGGCCGCTCGGCGATGGCAACTGGCAGGTCGATTTCTCCACCTTGAAGGGCATGGGCACCGAGGCCGGGAAAGCCATTCAGGACGTCACTGGTCAGTGGAAGGGGTGCTGGGACGGCGTGTAAACACATCTGCCACACTGGCCTCCAAAGTAGCCAATGCATGTCAGTGTCGTTGTATACAAGGCTGTGCTCGTTTCTGGTGCGGGCTGGCGCCATAGTGGCCCTGAAAAGGATGCCAAGGGTCCTAAAGTAGCCAAGTCCCTCGCCTCGTTACCATGTCTTACGGTATGTGCAGGCGCCTTAACGGCGAAGTTTGGCAGTGCACTTCGTTTTTGTGCACTCCTGTGGTTACTTGGCGTGGCCCAGCAACGAGGAAGTGATCTTCGAATCCAACGGAGTGAGATAGCGGCACTGAGCAAAATCGAGGTCGTCGGATGCGCGGACAACAACGTAAGTATGAGGCTCTCGTTGTCAGAGCGACAAAGCGACAAGCATCCGCGTCGCGGCACTTGTCACTGTGGCCCTTTCGGTGAAAGCTAGATAATTGGTTTGTGAGGGTGGTTCCTAGGATCTCGGTTAGCCCACCTACACAAGGTATAAAATGAAGCACGCTTCCTCCGACCCCAAGCAAATCTACCTCAAACTACAACAACTTCGCACAATGAAGTTCTCACTCATCCTCCCGCTTGCGTGGGTCCTCACTCTCACCTCGCTCGTCACCCCCGTCGCCGCCGGCGAGTGGAAGTGTAACGGCTCCTGGGGTGATGGCGCCCTCATGCGCCACTCCTTCACGTTTACCGGCTACTGTGAAGAACGATGGGGCCAGTGTTTCCTCGACGGCTTGCGCAGCAACGGTCTGATCATCCACAACTGGCAGTGCTGGAAGCGCGACGATGGGCGGTGGCAGGTCGACTTCTCGACCACCCGGCTCCTGGGTTCCGCGGCTGCTTACGCCATATACACAGTCTCGGGATCGTGGCCACAATGCTGGGACGGCAAGTAAAAAATGACTGGCCATGTTATGTAGTTCCCGAAGTACTACTGTAGTCAAATGGAATGCCATAGCAGCCAAAGTGGAATGTCAAGTGTTTTGACCAATGGGGAAGAAGGCATGGAAATGTGCTATGCACTGTGGGCATATTCTGGATCCAACGGAGTGAGGTTTAAGGCATTGAGCTACCCCGGCCCGGGTCGAACACATGAAAACTGTTGCCATCGCGACCGTGGCGCCAAGACTGCGTTGCTGCAACCCCTTCCGTGAAAACTGGAGCTCCTACTTTTTGAGGCGGTTCACATCTTCATCGGATTCTGGTTTGGCAGCCTACAAGGTATAAAAGTCAACCGACCGCCTTGGGGACACGAGCCATCGAACCGAGTTGCAATCGCCTTCCAACCGCACCTTTCGATTCACCCTCCATCTTCCTCCGCCTTCAAGCACAGCAAGCATAGCAAGCACAGCTGCACCCAACTACAACAGAATCGCACGATGAAATTCTCGCTTTTCCCTCTCACGACAGTCGTGGCTCTCGCCCTGTTCGTCGCCCCAGCCCTTGCCGGCAGCGTGTGGTGCAACGGGCACTGGAAAGAGAACGGTCTTATGCGCGTCTCCTTCACATTTAGGGACGTCTGTGAAGAGGAGTGGGGCCGGTGTTTCATGAGGGCATTCCGCGGGAGGACCCATGTGATCGATGACAACTGGCAATGTTGGCAGCTTCCGGACGGTCGCTGGCAGGTCGACATCAACGTCCCCAGAGGTTTCGGTAACGTTGCCAATGCGGCCATTGAGGATGTCACGGGGTTGTCGCCCAGATGCGACTGGCCGACAGACTGGTATGACTTTTAACAAGCGGCGTGCGTCCTGCCACACTGCGACCAGTAAATAACTAGCACCTCGTGTATGTAGGTGGATTGAATGCGAGCCATGGATAGCCGTGAACTTCCATTGAAATCACTCTCCCGCTGCAACACGAAAGGGGCCGCCAAGGGGTCGCGCAACCACAGCTTGTTCCCAAAAAGTACCATGACACGATACCTGGCACGTACTCGTTTCCTCCACGCCGTTCCTATCTCAAATACATAGGAGAGGATGTGTGCAGGATGTACATCTCCCGCGGTCCTGTGGGACTGATCACCCCGTTTGCAGTAGAGTTCAATGCTTTCCGAGGCTCGACGTGATCGGCCGCTTAGCTCAGCTGGTTAGAGCATCGTACTAATATCTCGTGAAGATATCAGTCCATGCGGAGGTCGGCAGTTCGATCCTGTCAGTGGTCATCTTTTGCACCTCGGTCGTTGTGGGGAAGCCTCTTTTGATGTTGGCGGTGTTGAAGTTGTTGAGGGTCCACGGCCCGGTGGCAGGAAGGAGGATATGGGACTGACAGTGGTGCCACGGTGCCCCGAGCCCTCCGGTTTCACAGTCGTCCTGTTTCGCCGAAGAGTCTTACTCCCCTGCCGGCCCGTCAGATCTTGGTGACATGTAGAGATGCGCGCAGGGGGTCACTCACTGCAACGGGTCTCAGTCTCCAATTGTCCTCGAACTCAGATAGCGAGCCTGGCGGTACTCTAGCTTCGCAACCAACGGTGCCGTTTCAAAGCTCCATAGGTGTCTGAGCTCTCTGTGTACGTTTGTGTACCTCTGTGTCAGACGCGATCCACCTGTGCACAAGTCGAAGTGCGCCCCTTCGCAATCCGCGTCGTACAAAAGCCGCTAGGGGGGATACCTCGCGGTTTGTGCCCCACATCGTAAACACAATGAAGTGGGAGTTTGCTCTTCTTCTAAATCTTGCTTTCGTCTCCGCCACCCACCATGGTTCTGGACGTGGTCACCGCAAGGGCTGTCTCGACAGCGCTGTATCCTCCAAAGGAATGAAGATCGTTGACGGGGTGAACACGACCGCCTCCCGCACCAGCACCGAGGGTTACAATTTCCTGACGAACCAGACGGAGCGTGAGTGGTGCTCTCATCTGAAATACTGACGCCCCAGAGTACCTCGTCACATCCCTTCCTGAGGTTTCATTCGAGTTTGGAGAGCTCTACTCTGGCAGTATCTCTATGGACGCCGACAACAGCACCAACAACTCAAGCCTCTTCTTCATGTTCAAGCCCGCTAGCACTGCGGTCGATGAGGTTGTAGTGTACCTCAATGGCGGTCCCGGGTGCTCCAGCCTTACCGCCTTCATGCAAGAGAACGGACCCATCTCGTGGCAGCCTGGCACCTTCGCTCCCGTACAGAACCCCTATGGCTGGTCCAACTTGACCAACATGTTGTGGTAAGCTCTTATTTGGAGTGCACTCACAAGCTGACCAGTCAGGGTTGACCAACCGGTCGGCACAGGCTTCTCGCAAGGTCCCATCACAGCCACCTCCCAGGAGGAGATTGCGGCCGACTTTGTGCGGTGGTTCAAGAACTGGCAACGCGCCTTTGGCATCTCAAACTACAAGATTTACCTCGCGGGCGAGTCGTATGCCGGACGCTATGTTCCGTACATTGGTTCGGCCATGTTGGATGCCAATGATGCGGCGTATTTCGACTTGAAGGGTGGGTTGTGCCGCCGTTTGTCGCTGCTGAACCCCCAGGCTCTCTCCTCTACTCGCCCACCATCGGATCCTTCATGTACGCCCAAGAGCAGATCGTGGCGTATCCATTCATTGCGTCCCACAACAACCTCTTCAACTTCAACCAGACGCAGATGGCCACCATGGAAAGCATGCATTTGGGGTGTGGATACCAGAACTTCACAGACACGTATCTCACTTTCCCGCCTCCAGGGTACCAGCTTGAACTGGTATGGAATTCTACGGCCATGCAGAGCTGTGCGCCATGGAATTACGCATCTGCCAACGTCTTCAACATCAACCCGTGCTTCAACCCGTACGCAATCAACCTCATGTGTCCACTCCTCTACAACCCCACCGGCACGGCACACTCGACTGGACAGACTACGGCAGGTCAAACCCCATACTTTGACCGCAGTGATGTCAAAGCCGCTATCCACGCTCCCAACATCACCTGGGAGGCATGTGCTCCTCGCTCCGTGTTTGTGGGATCTGGTGGTCCCGAGAACAAGGGTGACACCAGCGCCGACCCGATTCAGAGCGTGCTACCGCGTGTGATTGAGGCAACGAACCGTGTCCTTGTCGGCACCGGCACCTTTGGTAAGCTGAACTTAGTGGAGTCGGGACTGACCACCCCCAACTCAGACTTTGTGGTCATCAGCAACGGCACGCTCCTTGCCATCCAGAACATGACATGGGGCGGCGAGCTTGGGTTTCAAACAGCGCCGAACGCCACTTTTACGGTTGAAATGGAGGACCTCATGTATGTCGACAACTTTGCCGCTGCGGGGCTCGTTGGGTGGGACGGTGCGCAGGGACGCATGGGCACGTACCACTACGAACGTGGCCTCATGTTTGTCGAGACCATGCAGGCTGGCCACATGGTTGCCCAGTTCCAGCCTCGTGCTGCGTTCAAACACCTCCAGTGGGTTCTTGGCAGAATTGACACTTTCTGAGCGTCGTTGGTGGGGTCTGTTGAGCCGCAGAAACCCAAATGCATTGGCTGTGCCAAGCATTTTCAGTGCTTATTGGAGATTTTCCCTGTGATTTTCAAACTTCATTGGCTTTACATCATTACCCAATGCCCTTTTACTCTACTAAATTATTGCCTAATGGCCCCCCTTTGTGCACTACTTCATCCTGATTCGCCTAGAGTGGAATAAACGCTGTGCCGTTGCCACAAGTAATACCAAAGTCGGGGTTGCTGTCGGCACCGACACCCGTGCAGATGACCGTGGGCTGAGCGTAGCTCTGAGGGATAATCTCGACGTCCTCAATCTTGAAGTTTTGGCAGCTCGAGTCGGTAGCACAAGTCATGGCGACGGCCTGGGTGCCGTCTGCGCCGGCGAGGGCGTACCAGCATGGGACGGAGGCGCACGAACCGTCACCAGGCTGGTAGGTGTTGATGGATCCGCGCCAGTTCTTCCAGGTAAAGTTCTTCATGTTCACGGCCTGCGACGAGTTGCCAGAGGAGACACTGACACCATTCTGGGTCTGCGTGGAGCCCTGGCTGGTGAAGCGTCAGTACGCGTATTCACTCTCGGTGACACTTGGGACAAGCACGTTCCTCCAGTGACTGGTTACTCACTTGTAGTAGGTCTGGGTAACAAAGATAGGGTAGGTGACGTTCTGAATGTGGAAGTTCTCCCAGGTGACGTTCTCAACGAGACCCTGGCCACCAGAGTACGACTTGAAGCGGGCGCCGTAAACCGATCCGACGGCGGTGACGTCCTTGAAGTGGACTGCGGGGTCAGTTTACTGTCCGCCTCATGATCCAGCACTCACTGTTCTTGACCGACTGCCACTCGGAGTTGTTCTTGCCAAGGGAGCCAATGGACAGACCGTGGCAGCCGGGGCCACCCATGAAGACGTCCTGGACAGTAACGTTCTCAGCGCCATTGTTGATGGCGATGGCGTCGTCGCCGTTCAGGATGGTCATGTGGTTGATGTTGACGTTTGTGGCGGTAATGTCAAAACCGTCCGTGTTGAAGGGGAAGCCACCGCCGTCGTAGGTGGAGGCGTCAATGAAGACGTCGCTGACCTTGATGTTGTTTCCCGACAGCGTGGACACCCATGCTGGAGGCTTGCGCACCTTCAGGTACTGGATGGACGAGTCCTGCAGCTCCCAAAGGATGAGCTTGGGGCGGTTGTCAATGCCGCTGCCGTTGACGGGGTTGGCGTCCCAGTACTGCTGGCCATAGCCCTCGATCCAGCCGCCGGTGACATTGTTGGTTCCGACATACTTGACGTTGGTGCCACCGAACGAGAACCACCTCATGCCGGTCAACATGAGGCCAGCGTCGATGCTGACAATGTCCCTAACGACGGTCATGTTGGTGGGCAAGTGGAGGTTGCCACGCACACGGATCTCGACATTGGTGAGGTTCTGGAGTGCCACAGGGGTGAGGATGTTGCTGGGGATCAGAAAAGCGCTCCATTGTGGTTATGACTCACTAGTCAATGCCCTCGGCGAACTCGATGACTGCATTGCTCGAGCAGTTGCCGGCGGCCCATTGAGCGGCCGGAGTGTCGTCACCACCGTTGGCGAAGGGCACCACACAGGTCTTCTTGGCCTGCGGCACATGGACTGGGGTGGGCGAGGCAGCCACGAGTGTGGAGAGGATACCAAAGAGGGCGAGGAAACGCATGACTGGGGTGTTGCTGGGGGCCGCACTTTCCAGCTTTCCATGTCTTGATATAGTCTCGTAAGGCTCGGCATTCTTCTCTTCTGCGGGGATTGCGGGCCGGCCGGCCCCATGGTTCCCCCGATCCCCGCAGCATGCCACCCCGCAGGTGTCCCACACATGGGCTCAAGTACTGTTTTGGGGACTCGTACTCTGCATGCAGCGCCTACTAGGTCCCAGAGTGCATGATACCACAACCACCCACGTCTGCCAAGAGCGCCTTCATTGGAGAAGAGGGATGGATATTGGCCGGGCCGGGCGGGGGGAGCGTCCCACCCCGCCGGCGGTGTACCTGAGAGCAAAGAAGGGCATATGCATGTCAAAGTTCGACCCTGCTCCCCATCTCTCCTGTCTTGTGAGTCAGCAGACCTCTGCTGTCACCTCATGGTGCAGCTGCATCGGCTGCGAGTGGTCGCAATAGACGGTTGCAGGTCGCCGAACAGGAACGAACGGTGTGCCACATTGAGGCCCCGGTCCGGCATCTCCGCCGCCGGCCCGCCTAGCTAGATCCTCTTCCCATCCTGACGTCTTTTAGTCCTCTCCTCTCCTTCCATCCCCCCATGCCATGCCCGGAGCTCTGCATGTGGTTTTGGTTGTCCCTGTGAATGCAATACGGCGACCGCATTGCGGGCCGGTCTTTGGACCTGGCGACCGGGCAAAGCTGTGGGTCGGTTGGAAAGCAACTCGGCTAGGCATGTTGGTGAACATCCGGTCAGCATGGCTGTGAGAACGTCTCGGCGGCCCGAGGGATGCTGGGAACATATGTAGGGTATCAAAAGTCCCCATGTCATCAGAACAGCTCTACCCCTGATATCCCCAAGCTGGTCCATACTGTTCACAACTCGAGATTGGCTTCTGAACACTCTACAACTTGGCACCTCTAATCTCCATTGGGTTTCCATCACTGTCGACCACGTCGCGTCTCCACCGAATCTCGTTGTCTGTCGGCCCACGCTTCGTAGAGCGGATGATGGCCACACGGTCCCAGTCCCCACCTCGCGCCGTGTGCGCCAGCTCGGGCCCTGGGTGGTCGAGGCGGAGCGTGAACCGTCCGTCGGCGCGTACATGTGGCATGCGGGCTGGCGAAATAACCTTGTCCTTCCATGGGATGGAAGATGTCGCGTGGCCCGAGGGTCCCGTGGGCGTCGTGTTGAGAAACTCGACCAGGCGCTGTCGCTGTGCGACATAGTCTGTTCCGCCAGTGAAGATCTGGCCGAGGAGGGTGACGAGGAAGAGCTGGGGCGAGAACAGGATAATCTCACCGCTGGCTGAACGGTCGAGCCATGATCGAACCGGCGCGAACGTCGCGGCAGTGTGCTCCAGTCCGCCGTCATGGGTCGGCACAATGCTCTCCTTCCGCAAGTTGGAGGACAGGGGGAGCATGTAGACGTACATCTGGGTGGTAAAGCGTTTGGCCAGTGTGGTCGGGGTTATCCAGCGTGTGAAGGGTATCAAGCCGTCTACAGTAAGCCCAACAGGCCCATCCTAGTTGTTACTCACCCACATCCGGAATACCGCCCATACTCTTCACCCATTCGGTGAACCTAACCTTGTCACCATGGATCGCCTTGCGGCCCTCCTCGCGCACGTCATCGGGAAGGTTGAGCAGCTGGCCCGTTGCCGTCAGGGCCAGGAGGATGCCGCTTTCTTCAAACGTCTCTCGGATGGCTGCGAGGCGATACGCGGGCCCATCGATGTGTCGTGCGGGAGAGTCAACAGCTGGTACTTGCTCGTGGTGCTCGCTCAGTCCTCCTCCGGGAAAGACATGGGCGGACGGGAACGCCGTAGATGTCTGAACACGGTGAAGGAGCAGCAGCTCGTTTGTTGGGTCGAGCAGCATCACACTGGCACTTGGGTTTGGGACAACGCGCTTGCCCGGCGCGCCGATGGATGTGCGTTCCGCCATGACTCGTGAAGTTGGTAGAGAACGAAAGCTTAGAGAACGAAGCAAATGGCTCCAGAGTGTCAACGACGACAAGAGTGGGCGAGGTTGCGATGGATGTGTGCGCCGGCTGTCGGCAATTGAATGCCGGATGCCGATCGGCAACAACGGACATGGCCGACCCGATTGTTGTTCCACCACCACTACTGAGCCATCTTCATGTGCATCTCCGCCACAACAAGCAGCTCTTGCCACTTCCTTCTAAGGCTCTCAAGTGACGGGTACCGATGTGGTCCTGGATGTCTCACTAAGTAGCGGCCTTGCTGTTAACCCAAGCGAACTGTCAGCACACGTTGCCCAGTCCCCAGGAGCCACGTGCAGCAACGTCATCGAATTCCCTCCTTTCCACCACCCGCTGAGCTCTGATCGCTCTCAGGCTGAGCTGTACTGCTTCTTCCTCACCGCTCTCCACCCCGACCTTCCCCTTGGCCGAATTGCTGCCCTGCACAACAGTCTACCTCTTGCACGCTAAATCAGTGCTCCAGCACGCCAAGAATGCTGGGTCTCGAGGCACCACCAGACATCGTGCCTGTTGAGGACGTAAAGTCCCCGCTTTTAACGCTAATTGCACAGCTACTTGTATATATGCTTCAACGAACGAGATGGCAAAGAGTTCACAGCCTCAAACAAACCATGTTCCTACCGTTGATACTCGCTCTCCCACTTGTGGTGGCCCAGGCCACCTCCACTGCGACTGCCAGCGCCGCCACAACTTCCGGCGCCACTTCGACAACTGTCGGCACCGTCAACGGATCGAACAATGCCTCGATGACCTCGTCTGGGCCGAGTGCCGCCCAGTCATCATACCAGCCCGTCGAGGACGTGTCTTTCAAGTTCGCTTGGCGGACCCTCCTTGACCTTCCGTACAACGAGTCGCGGGCCCTGGGCAAGACAAACATCACGTTCCCCGGCACCAAGTCGTATTGGGTGCGGCTGGAGCCCAACGTCGTCAAGTTTAGCAAGAAGATGTCTAGCCTCGACCCGACACACGATGAGAGGTCTCCTCCATGGGGTTGGCTGTGGTTGTCTGGTTTGGTAAACAGTTCCACAAACGCGAGCATGTTCAATTTCGGGGTAGATGTCACTGCTGACTTGGGTGACACCCTCAATGTCCGAGCCTGGGAGAGCAACAAGTCGGTCTTCAACTGGAATCTCGTGAGAACGCGGCGCTGATGGTGCAGTAACGAGCCTTCAAGCGGTAATCGACTGTGGTTTATGAACAGCAGCGGAGAGTGCGCAACTGTCACCCCTGACAATGTCACTGCATGTAAGTCTATGTGTCAACGATACTTGGTGGCAGCACCCGCTCACAGTCGACCAAGGCGTCATTGCAACCAGCGAGGTGTTCGACTTCAAGGTTGCCGGGACTGAACCGCTTTTGAAGGTCGGGGCAGGGTTGAGGACAAGCGTGACGTGGCCAGCTATTGCACTGGCGCTCGGGGGTCTTGCTTTGGGCATAGTTGTGTAGTGGTCATGACACCCCCGTCTGTCACTGCATGTTCAATAAGTCCAGTATGACTTGGCAGGCACAACCTGCTGACTGCAGTGCAGTGCGCAGCATCGGGGGCAATGCTTATCGGATGATCGCCGTCTCTCGGTCCTTGGGACCGTCCGACTGCTTGGATCCTTGAACTGTCGCTCGCAGTGCATGCACGCACACTGTGTGACCCACCTAGCTGATGGTGCACCGCCTCCTTACTGCTCCACACTACTATACGGTTTCCATGTCATTTGTCGTGTGTTAGCCTCCTCCATGCAGACCAGAGGTATCTCGTCGTCAAGGTCGAATGGTGTGGCCATCGCAAGGCACGAAATACCTGCCGACATGTGACAAGTGGACCTCTTTCCCTGCTCTCAACACATGCATATGTGCTTTGACGAGACGCATCCTCCGTATTTCCACGGTGCTGTAGCCAACAGTGCGTCTGTCACTCTTCCTAGCTCTCCCACTCGTGGTCGCCCAGACCTCGGCGCCATCTTCAAGGGGAGATGCAACTTCTCCGGCCACTACGTCGACCGCCACCACCCAACCAAATAATGCTTCCAGCACCACATCAGCTTCATAGTACTACTACATGGCTCGCTGGCGGCAGGCAGTTCTTAACCTACCATACAACGAATCGCTCGAGGTAGGCAGACTTCAGTTTGTGTGGCCCAACAACCAGTTGTATTGGGTCCAAATGAGACGCAACCCGATCGAACTCAACACGGCCATCTCGGCACTCCGCGACGAATTCGACGTGTCAGACACCTGGGGCTGCGTGTTCCTCACGGGTCCCATACACGCCAACGACACGGTTGCGAACTTCCTCATCGGCAATCCTCTCGGGCAGGTGGTCGTGTTACACCGGGAGGCACAAATTTCACCATGGCTGGATATGTGGTCACGTTCGTTCAGTTCAGACCGCGCGGTCGCGCAAGGTCATTGACAGGTGCACAGGAATGACGATACGACCGGTAATCGACAGTGGATCTTGAAGAGCAGCAAAGAATGCGGGTACGCCACTTCAGACAATATCACCTCTTGTGAACCTACGAGAGCCTGTAGTTGCCAGAGAGAAGCACAACTGATAACCAAAGGTATCATTGGTGCCAGCGAAGAGTTTGAGATCAAGCCCAATGGCACGAACCCGCTCAGGGTGTGTAGTGTAGTGGATCAGTGCAGATGAGGTCCAGTGGCGTGTCGCGGTGTGTCTTCGCTCTTGTACTGCTCCAGGGGCTGGCGCTCGCCGTGGCTGTTTAGTCTACCCAACAGACGTTGTCGAGGCGGACAGCCACTTCTCGTGGGATCCATTGTTCCAATAGAGACTACTTGCTCTACAAACATGAATGTCTGTGGATCAGTTGCACTTGTCACACTCGGTCGGCATGGTGCCGTTCAGTTCCTATAGTATGCTTAAAACGCTGCGGGACGCTGCGCAATGGCTCTTGATATGGATATGCTTGTGCAGCAACACATCGACCCTTGCTTCCTTTTGTGTACCCGCGGTGTCACCGTGCGGCCACCCTGCAGATCAGCAGCCACACTTGCTTGGCACTGGTTAAAACGTCCAACAGAGCACGAGCGCAGCGGGCAATGTTACCGTGACCGGTCGCCACCACACCGCATGGAGATAGTTGGCCACAGTCTGCACCGAGGTCGGATTGTTTGTTTATTTTGACCGTGCCCATGCCCATGCCCTCTTCTTCCCCTCATCTGTCCCCACTTCATTCCACTTGTTGCCACCACCAATGCTGCTGTCGTCTCTCTTCCTTGCCCTCCCCCTCGTGGCCGCCGCCCCGGTTGCCACCAGCAGTGCCGCGGCCGCTGCGACTTCCGTCCCCCACAATGTCCAACTCGAACCCTATGAGGTGTATTCCTACGCCTTGAGCCGCATGGAGCCCCTCCTCGCCACTTCGTACAACGACTCGCTCAAGCTGGCGCAGAACAGCATCACCTTCCCGTCCAACACTACGTACTGGGTGGAGACGTACGTCAACTGGTTCGAGCTCAAGGACACCTTGTCGACGGACCAACAGGGCCAGATGTTCCTTGCCATGTCTGGCTTCCAGGACGGCAAGTACCAGATGCTGAACGCGTCGGGTGGAATCATCCCCGTGGCCACCAAGGCCAGCAGCAAGTTTTCGTACGGCTCCAATGTCCTCAAGTGAGTTCCGAGTCCCCGGGATCCCGGACGGCGGGACGCGGCTAATTTCCTTTTCCCTAGCAACTCTGGACCGGGCTTCCAGCTGTGGCTTTCGAATGCGACGTGTGTCATCAACACGACGCTGGCCATTGACAAATGTGAGTTGCGGAGAGAGAGAGAGAGAGAGAGAGACTGCGGACTGACGAGACAGGCCTGTACGCCGTAAGCGAGCAGTTTGAGTACAAGCCCATGAACTCGTCGCCGCTCAAGCAGGACAGTGGGGCTGTCACCACTGCTCAGGCCAGTGCTGCTGCGGGCGTAGTCCTTGCCATGGGCCTTGCGCTGGGCATGGTCATGTAGCCGCAGGAACGACGACGACGATCGGCAGATGAGGGGTGATAAGGACCGTATTGTGATGTTATGAACGATTGTAGGTGTCGACGAGCACAGGGTGTGTTCCTACGCTGCGGCGGCCCCAGGCCTAACTCTGTTATGAATTGGGTGGCGCGGCAATGTTGTGGATTTGGAATGCCAAGTGACTCCCGCCCGGCGCGCAGCTCTGCAGCTCTGCAGGCATGCACGCGACTAGAACAGGATTTGGCCATTTGGGTATATGGGTAACGAGTGACGGAATGCCAAGAGGGTCCCATGGCCCATGGACGTCAGTCTGGATCTCTGGGTGTCCAGATCTCCTGAGAGAGACGGGGGCGGCAACCCTGTGTTACCCGGTGGTACCCTGCGGTGGTGGGCCCATTGTAGGCGTCGTCGCTTGCTGCGCGCGCACGGGGGATGCCCGGGTATACATATGGACGACGCATCGACCCACACCCCACACCATATGCATCCTCCCCTGAAGAGACATGGCCCAAAGCAGTGTAGAGGCTGGACCAAAAGTGTCAGCGCCAGTGAGGCCAGTGCGCGCGAAAAAGATTGACACACCCACAAAACGACGACGACGCCAGCACACGCCCCTACGCCCAGAGCACAGAGCACGGTGAACGCATTCCACCAAAATGCTCTGCCGGGTCAGTCCCGGACCCCCCCGCGCGGACGGCCCATGCCACTCTTTATGTATATCGTGTGGTCGTAGCCCCCGAGTGAGACATTCTTCGCTTTGTTTTTACACTCAACTTCATCCACCCACACCATGCTGCTCTCTCTGCTGGTCA
The DNA here is from genome assembly GCF_003942205.1 of Apiotrichum porosum. Classification (NCBI taxonomy): domain Eukaryota; kingdom Fungi; phylum Basidiomycota; class Tremellomycetes; order Trichosporonales; family Trichosporonaceae; genus Apiotrichum; species Apiotrichum porosum. The sequence goes on along the minus strand of NW_021167108.1, from coordinate 2,361,659 downwards.
CCCTCCCAGTCGCCCTTGCAGGCGTGATCGTTCGCGACACTACTACATCCGAGAACGCGACCACGGCGACAACCACCAAGGAGTCCTCGACCAAGGCGACGTCGACAAAGGTCAAGACCACGTCCACCTCGGCAGTCACCACCATCTCCAACTCGACCACAACCGTTACCAGCGGAACGGTCACCGCGAGCGGGACAGTGTCCACGTCCAGCAGCGACTCGTCCCTGTCCCGTCTTGCCCCCCTCTTGCAGCTCGCGTACAGCGACACCCTGGCGTTGGGCAACAACAACTTCTCCCTCCCCAACAACAACTCGTACTGGGTGTTTGGCGGCTACAACACTATCGAGCTGGGCGTCCCCGTCGACCTCACCACTGCCTACGTTGCCATCTCGGGTCCCGTGGGCGGCGTGCCCAAGTTCCTTGTCGGTGGAACATTCTTCCAGGCGGCAACGACCAACGAGTTCAGCTTTGGCGGCTCGCCTACTGGAGTGTGAGTGCCCGATGCCAAGCCAAGCCCACCGCCTACCCGCCCGTCCCCGCACTTTGCTGACAGCGTCCCCGCAGCGGTACCGGACCCAACTTCCAGGCCTGGCTGGCCAACACGACCTGCCTGATCAAGACCAACAACCCCGTCCAAGAGTGTGAGTAGTGTGACTGTGATCCTGTGACTCGCGACTCGCTTCTAGGCGCTCCAGCTGTGACCATGCTGCGACCGTGCGGAATGGAGAAAGCGGGAGGCGGCGGCGGCGGCGGCGCGCGAGGGGGCGGCCGGCGCGGCTGCTGGATGCTTGGCTGCATGGCTGAAATGTGGCTGACGGGCAAAAACAGGCATCTGGGCTGCTTCCGAACTGTTCGCGTTCAAGGCCAAGGGAACCCCTGCCTACAGCGCAGCAAACGCATCGACCAACGCCACTGCGACACCGAGCGCAAACGTCGCCAGCTCCGCGACAGGCCAGAGCTCGTCCGGCGTCGTCCTGGCTCTGCTGTTCGGGCTGGTCGCGATCGCCATGGCGGCGTGAGGACGACAAGCTGAGGAGAGTACAGTACATACAGCCGCGCAGCTGCTGCTGTCTGGCTGCAGGAACATTGGGCACATTTGAGTGGGGAGTGGACATTCCGAGGGGTTTCTTTCATTAGCATATGCAGGTTATAATAGAGGACAACGAGGAAGTGACAACGATGGAGTGTCATGTCACATTGAGGTACAGCCTGATAACAGTCGCGTTGCGTGTCGCGTCGTGAGGCAGACATCAGGTTCAGATCTGATGGGGACTGAAAGAGAGTTTGCTGCATGCTGGGAATCGTCGAATTGCTGGGCGTTTGTTCCCATTTGCATGTTGCGGACCCACGCAACGGCACAACCGGGTTCCTGTAAATGGTCAATGTGCGTCATCCGAGTCCGAGATGTCAGCTGCTGCTGCTGCTGCTGCCCACCTATCCGCCATTCCAACAATGAATGCATCGGCCATGGCCCTATCAGCAGCGACCTCTTGATTGCTGCTGCTTCCATTGCACCACTCGCCACTGGCACACTCGTTCACACACACACACACACAGCATGTTCATTCTCTCGCCACTAGGTGCTGTCCTTCTGGCATCCGGTGTGGTCGCCACTTCTGCGCCCATAGACGCAATCAGGGACCGTATCGCCCCGCTCCTCGCCCGTCCACACGACGAGCTCCTCGCGCTCGGCAGACACACCGTCGTCTACCCCTCCGCCGACCAGTACGGGTACTGGGTCGAGGGCCTGCCCGGCGCGGTGGTGATTGACTGGTCGGGACCACTGTCAACAGAGGCGGTGGCGCGGTCACGCCCGGCCATCGCGGACGTGCTGCTCATGCACCCTCCTCCATCGAGCGACTCCCATCTGCAGCTCCCCGAACAGAGGAGGTTTGGATACGCATCGGCGCAGCTCGTGCAGCCTGGAGAGGTCTCCTTCCCAGCCCATGTACCCCGCGAGTGAGTGTGGCTCGAGGAAAGGGTTGAGGCATTGAGGAAGGGTCGAGGAAGGCTGTGGAGCCGCCACTGGCGTACCGGCGTACTGGCGCTGATCCTAAGACCTGGAACCGGCTTTGTCGTCGTCCTCCTGAACTCGACCTGCGCAATGGAGACTGTCGCCCCCATCGAGTCCTGTGAGCTCACAAGGATTTGTACACTGAGCTGACGTTACAGGTGTCTGGGCCGTCTCGCCAGACCAGTTCGAAGTCAAGCCCTACGGCACGCGACTGGCTTACTACCGTGGCTGCAGCAACTCGGGGAAGCGGCGAGACGGGAGTGTGGGGTTTGACGTCTGGGTCGCGTTTGGGCTCACTGCTGTCCTGGGACTCGTCCTCAGCATGGGTGTTGCGCTCGGCTGGGCCGTGGGGTGGGGTCGGTGGGCGAAGAAGGACGGCTTGCTCGAGGAGGAGTGGGAGGGGAACGGGTACGGCACAGTCACTGAGAGGCGGTAAGCAGCGAGCGACTGGAGACCACAAGAGAAGGAGAGCAACTGGAGACGCAAGAGAAGGACTTCACGGGAGAAGGCCATGGAGAAGAAGACGAACATCACAAACACCACAGGGCACAGAACAAACACACGTATGTTGTATCAGGAGTACAAAGCATACCCATGCAAGGAGGAATTCAGCAGCACGGTCGCAGCGACGTCGAACCTTCGGGTGTGCTGGGAGTTGCACAGTTGACCGCTTTCGGCTCATGCATGTCCAGTGGCCAGTGATCAGTGATCAGTGATCAGTGACGGCATGAGCGAAATGCCTGAGTGGCGTCGAACGAAGTCGAGAACGCAGTATCAGGCGTATTACCTGTACGCTCCCAGTCTGTAGTGTGTATTTCCGAGCCACCGGAGAATGAGTGGCAGAGGCGGGCACACGTCGTTGACGTGGCTTGCTGACGTGCTTGCTGTTTTGGTCAACACGTTGGTTGTACGATGTATGCATCTCCACCACACCTTGCATGATGTTACGTGGCCAGCCGATGCGTGGCAGAACCACGCAGGCGTTGATGTTGAAGGGAGCCGGGAGGCCGCGAGTCTGATGATGGCAAAACCGTGTCCCGATAAATCAGTCTCGGGGTATTTGCGACCCGCTCACCGGTTAATACGGCGACAGAGGTGGACTCATTTGGTTCCTCTCCTTTAGCCATCCCACAGCTCTCCTCCTCCTCACCAGCGCCAACGCGCGCAGTGCGCGACCTTTCTATCATTTATCACTTTCCTGCCCCCGACAAAATAACACATCTGTAGTCTCGCCCGTCACCGCTTCGGCGCTGCTCACCGGCCTCCTGCCTCGCCTTGCCTCGTGCCAAGGCTCCTCCGACCGAGACACCCACCTCTCACTCCTCCACCGGCATCCGACGGCGCGACCATGCCTCTCCGCGACACCGTCGCGCGCATGGGCGCTGCGACGGGAGACCGTCTCAGCAACCTCCTGCACACGCTCGTCTTCTCCCTCCCCACCCCCGACAACGTGACCGGCTCGGCGGCAAACGCAACCACCAATGCAACGGGCACCCCGGTACCCACCGGTATCAGTGTCAAGGAGCTCGACAGTGGTCTCGACCCGGGCGTGTCCCGTGCCCTCGCGACTGGGACTGTTGGGCCGCTCTCCTTTGTGGGGTCCGGCTATGGCATGATGCTTGTTGTCATGGTGAGTGCTGGCAGTGCAGCGGCGTGTCAAGGGGGCCATCTGAGCGTCATATTGCGCCGCCCGTCCGTCGCAGCTTGCCTCCTTTGATCCTTTGAGCCCACAATCTCTACTACCTGTGCGCGGGCTACCTGCTGACGCTGCTACAGGCGATCCTGCTCAACCGTATCCACCACATTGTTCAACGCCCACGTCCTCCACCTCCACCACTCCCTCACCCGCCGACGACATGGTATGGCGCATGGAGGCTGCGTGTAGCACGCACGCTCGTGTCTCCCAACACGCCCCGCTGGCTGCGTGTGCCCGGTTTGCTGGGACTTGTGCGCGCCTGGGTCCTGTTCTCGGTCGTCACGCTCCAGACGGGCGAAATGTGGCCGTTGGACGCAACTGCCTACCTCGACAAGGCCACACAGGGGTGGTACCTCCAGCCGACGGCTCACCTGCTTGGCACTGGCATTGACCATCTCGGGGTGTGGGCTGACAACAAGGAGATGGGAGCTGTGTGCTGGAACACATTCCTCAGCGTCTGTGCCGGCCTCGTTTGCGGAGCGCTCGCAAATGGTCTCGACAGGGCGTGAGTTCCACCTCGCCGGGATATGAACTGACAAGCAGACGCCGCCGCGACGTGGGTGCTGGGTTCAACCTCTTTGGCTTCTCCTTCCTCCTTCACCTCTACTCGTCACCTCTCACGCACAAGACACCGTCGTCCGCTGCCCACTATGGACGCCCCGATGTGCACGCGCTCTTCCACCTGTGGCTGGGCTTGACAGAGCTCACCTGGCTGCAAGCGATCGAGCTCTCGCCGACTCTGCGCCGCAACCAGCTTCTCCCAACAGGTGCTTGCGGAGCGCTCGGCCTCATCCACTTTGTGTTCACGCTCATGACCTCGCCGCTCCGTTTCCCGAGCTTTACATTCGTCACGCACCTTCTTGCGCTCCTCCTCTCGATTATCATCATCTGCACGATCATCCTCCGCGCGTTCACTCACCTCTTCACCCTCGGATACATTCCCTCGCCGGTCTGGAGCTCTCTCCTCCCTCACGAAGGCGCGATTCCGTCGACAGAGGACGACGCCGGTGTGGCCCTCCTCAAGCTTGGCACGGCGTGCATCGAAGCGACGTCGTACTCTGGCCTCCGCAACGAGCTCGCCCCCGTAGAGCAGTCTGAGCCCTGGGTCCAGCTATCAGTCCAGGGCTGCGAGCAACTCATGCGGCCCCAGCACCTTGCCTCTGGCGGTCTCGACACCCGCATCGACAACATCCAGGTCACCGAGCTCACCGACCCCAACGCCGATTCACCATTCACACGTGAACTGCACAACTTCCGCAAGGCTGTCACGGCGCTCATCTCGGACGTCTTCTGGACCACAGTACTTGGGACTCCGATCGGTCGCAAGGCATACCTGCACGTGTGGCGCGCGTATCACGCTCGTTGGTGGTACGGCCCGCGCCAGTGGCAGATCTGGCGTCGCGCAGCCTGGGCTGCTCCTCACCGCAGGAGGCAGGCCCAGCCACCTTTCCTCACGCCTACAGCCATCGCCGCCATGGGGTGGTCGAGCGCCATCCGTCCTGGAAGTAGCATGTCTCGCCGGGCGCTCCCAGTTCGTAGCGGTACACAAACCCGCGCCGCTTCGGTCCCGGCCGACTACACGTATGACCAGGTGCTCCGTGGCGAGGTCGTGCTCGAGGACGACGACGACGAGTACGAGTGGGAGAGCCACGCATCGGGTTCTGATGACGAGGATGATTTGGAAATTGAGGAGCTCGACGAGCGTGAGCGTGGCCGCGACGGCAGCACAACTCCATCGCCCCGCGACCGCCTTGTCACTCCCCAAGTCGACCCCGAGGCCGAGTTGGACGACACGGACCCTGTCGCGCTCCAGCCCATCCTGCTCGCCCACATGACGACTACCACTTCGTCGCCAATGACACGCCGCCGCTACCAGGCCATGATGTCGTCTCACAATGGGACTGGTGACGCGTTCCAGGACATGGTTCTGCGTCGCCGTAACGAACTGGTGGGCGGCACTGCCACCCAGCCTCACAACGAGTGGGATGAGGAGCGCCGCCGCTCATGTGTGGTGTGCATGGTCCAGACTCGCGACATTATCCTCTGGCCCTGCCGCTGCATGCTCATGTGCAACGATTGCCGCGAGAGTCTTGCTGCGCGTTTGACGTCCAAGGAGCAGGCGTGCCCCAACTGTCGCACCAAGGTGGAAGGGTACAGCAGGGTCTACCTGCCGTAGACGGGAGGGATGGCGCCAGTAGTGTTCACATGTATATTCAGAGGGACGTTGGGGTATGCCGTAGAGAGCTGGATGAGGCCAGCTTTTGGTACATAGTCATGCATGTAAGTATAGCAAGTGATCAGTGACTGGGTGCCACGGTGCCACTCATGCACGTTTGAACGTGTGTCGGTCGCCCCCGCGCTGCGAATGCGGGATTAGTCGGCTAGGGAGGGGACCCATCGAGGCCAACCCTTTTTCCACCGCCGCCAGACGGTGACGTCGGGACGCTCAGATTTTTGGGCGACCACACGAGGTCTCACCATGCAAGCGGCCAGCCGGAGCCTAGGATTCGCCGCCAGCAGCCCAGCAGCGCGCATACATTGCGTCCTCACCACGCATCTCGTCTTGCTCAACCTCTTCATACCCAGCTGCACCACCCGCACCTTGCTGCTCCGCTCGCTGTGCGACCGCCGTTGGCACCCAACCCACCGCCCCCCGCCCACCGCTCTCCCTGCCACCTCCCCCCGGTTGTAAAAGCGCCCGCCACTCGGCCTGAGAGCCTCCGTCCGCGCGCCTTCACTCGTCGTCCGCCTCCGCAATCTTGGAGTATTGGGAGAGACCCAAGTTGCCCACACACCCGTTCCCTCCCTGAAAGTCGAGCGAGAGCCAGTCACGCCAGCCAGCCGCCGTATATTGGAAACACTGGGCGACAATATTGAATCATGTCTTCGTCCCACCCACCCACCCCTTCGGCAACGGCCGCTGCCACCATACAGTCTTCAAAAGCCGTCGCTCCGGCCCAACAGCCCGGCATGCCCACCGCTGCGTACCCCTCCATCAAGCTCTTTGCGGGTGAGCATCTACCGCGCCGCTGGGACGAGAGAGAGGGAGAGAGGGAGAGAGAGGGAGAGCCATTACGGATAGCGGAGTCGGTCGCCGTGGACCCGTTTGGCCGCACCTACAGCGAGCGCACTCGTCCTCCTCCCTCCCATGCTCCCCTCCTAGCCCATTCTCTCCCACAGCCAAGCAGCATAGCTGATACGCAGGCAACTCGCACCCCGAGCTCGCTGCGCTCATTGCCAAGCGCCTGGGCATCCCGCTCGCCCGCGCAAACGTGCAGCAGCCGCCCTCGGGTGAGACCAAGGTCACCATCGTCGAGAGCGTGCGCGACTACGATGTCTACATCCTCAACACTGTGAGTGGCTGCCCGCTATCGAGGTCATGGAGAGGTGGCGGCGGGACAGGCAAGGCAGGGCCAGTGGGGCCCGGGCCGGATCTCATCGCGCGACCAACTGCGATCGACACACACAATCCAGACTTGCTACAAATCTACAAATCCAACAATTCTGGGCGTGTGGAATGGGCCCGCAGCCGTTGTAGCCGGCGAGGTCGGATCGGGGCTGGCTGGAAATTTCCGTTTAACCACCACCACCACCACCCACAGCCACTGCATTGTCCGGTAGACCGGGATACGCGGTGGCGACGGCGGTGATCTGCGATGGGTGCTGCTCCGATGTCGTCGGCGTTGCATGCGGCTGCGGATCGAGTCGTGGGAGAGGATGGTACGCGAGTCACCTCCCACGTCGCTCCACCATTCCACACCCCAAGCTCAAGCTTTTCTCCCCCACCCCCCTACCATTCACACCGTGGTCTGCTGCCTGCCCCCCCATGCCAGAGGTCGTGTTCGAAGCGACGAAAAAAAAAAACAGTGTGCCAGCCACATGACGCTGACTCGGTTTCTTAGGGCGCTGGCGCCATCAACACGTCTCTCATGGAGCTGTGTATCATGATCCACGCGTGCCGCATCTCGTCGGCTCGCAGGATCACCGCCATCATCCCGCACTTCTTCTATGCGCGCCAGGACAAGAAGGACAAGTCGCGTGCACCCATCACCGCCAAGCTTGTCGCCAACATGCTCCGCGAGGCCGGCTGTGACCACGTTATCGTGAGTATCTATTCTATTCGTCAGAGCGTGGTGCTTGGTTTTGCCGTGACGAGTGTTTGGCACTCTTCTATTCAGGCTAGAGCTGGCATTCAATCGGCTGGTGGCGTGGCTTTTTTGCTGCGTACGCGTGCATGTGTCAGCCCTCGGCCGTAGAGCTCGACGACTACGGCCTGCGAGACAAAACCTTTGTGATGGCCTTTCTAACCACCCGCAGACCATGGACCTCCACGCCTCGCAGATCCAGGGCTTCTTCGACGTTCCCGTCGACAAGTGAGTTTGCATTCGCTGTGTCCACTGCAACGCACCTCAAAGCTAACATTCAGCCTGTATGCCGAGCCCTCGATGATCCACTACATCAAGACCAACATCGATGTCCAGAACTGCGTGATTGTGTCGCCCGATGCCGGTGGCGCCAAGCGTGCGACCTCGATCGCCGACCGCCTCAACGTCGAGTTTGCCCTCTTCCACAAGGAGCGCAAGCGCGCCAACGAGGTGTCGCGCATGGTTCTCGTCGGCAGCGTCAAGGGCAAGGTCGCCATCTTGGTCGACGACATGGCCGACACTTGCGGCACCCTCGGCCTGGCCGCCCGCAACCTTCTCGAGGCCGGCGCCACCAAGGTGTATGCCATTGTCACCCACGGTATCCTCGGTGGCCCCGCACTCAAGGTCATCCAGGAGAGTGGCCTCGAGAAGCTCGTGGTCACCAACACCATCCCCCAGTCAGCCAACGTCGAGAAGTGCGACAAGATCGAGGTCGTCGACGTGGCGCCTGTGCTGGCTGAGACCATCCGTCGTTCGCACTTTGGCGAGTCGGTCGTGAGTACCCCAGCGACAGCTGCATTGTGGCGTGTCGCTCTGCGCTCTGCGAGCGGCACACAGTGGCCACTGCAAACCGACGTGTCAAGTTTCAGTGCTGACGTCAGTCCTTCCTCTTCCACGAGGTGCCCTTTGTCAACGGGGTCTAGTTGTGTGTACGTTAGTGATCGAGGACGATTCATGTCAGATGCATCTTGTCGCGCGGAAGAGACCGCCCGAACGAGCGCATAGTATAGAGAAACAATGGGCGGTGTTGGTCAGAGATCAGAGATCCCAGCCAGTGTGTACCAGTTGTGTCTATCGCGTCATTCATCTTTTTTGCGGGGTGCATCGCACATCGTCGTCGTTACATCGTCATAACCGGGCGCCCTCCTTCCTGATCTTGTATATCTTTTTTGTCTGTAGCTCCCTTCAATGCCCATGTGTTTCTTGTGTTCCTGTGCATGTGCGTGCGTGGCTTAATCGTTGGCGCCCGTCGTGCGCTCTCGTGTCTGTAATCTGTGAACTACGAGCCGTCTCGCAGCCATTTTGGCTCTCTCTCGTTTCGGGTCTATTGGGCGGAACCAAATTTCGCTGCATTGGGCGCCAACATTGCGTGTCCGGTGCGTGTGCTGCGTGCTGCGTGCGGCACCGGGGGCGGCTGGCGGCTGGGCGGCGTGTGATCATGTGTTGTTGTCAAAAGGCAGCGTTTTGACTTGTGCCTGCACAACAACATCGCTCTTTGCCACCATGTCGTGAGTCGTCGCCGCCATGCGTCTAGCAAGATTGACGAGGGGAGACAAACGCTGACATGCATGGCACAGTGATACCGGCGCTGTTTCGTCTGGCGTCGTCCTCGTCCTCTTCCTCGCCATTGTCTGTACGTACCGCGCATTCATTCTCACACGCACATGTGAACGACAAGCTGACACCCCGCCTCACAACTTTTTCACGCCAACTGCCATCCCCATCGGTCCTCCTCTCACATCCACTTGCCATCCACCTCTCCCTCTCCCTCTCCCTTGCACTCTGCTCACCTTTGACGCACTCCCAGACGCCGTCATCCTCGCCGCGCGCAAGGTCAACGCCTCGACAGACAAGGCTACCGCCTCGCTCGGCTCCAAGGGCGTGACGTACGAGGACGGCACTATCAAGGTCAAGACCAGCATGGCCCCAGTGTCGCGTGAGCAGCAGGTCAAGGCCTCTGCGGATGCCGCCAACGCCGCTGCCCGTCACGTCCTCGACCACAAGGAGGCGTTCTCCGTCGGCGGTGGTGACGCCGCCGCTTCGGCTTCCGGTGTTGACACGTGAGTGGCTCGTGTGCAGAGATGCAGCAGCGCTGCGGATATGTAGAGCAAGATCGTGTCTGTGTGTGCTTGTGCTTGTGTGCTGACGCTGCATGCTCCAGTCCTACCAGGGGTTTCCGCCGCACGAAGAAGCTCGCCGACTAGACGTGGACAGTGTGCCCCCCATCTCACGAGTTTATGCAGTGTGCTTTTGTCGGTTCTTCCTTGCCTTCCCTCGACTCATATTTCACCATCACACACTCACCCACTTCTTGACTTTCTTGAACTCATTTGCCCATCCACCTTGAACTGCCCCATTCTTGCCCCCCGCCCGTCCTCACTACCCTCTGGCCTCTGCGTTGCTCCCAAGCACCTCCCTCTCCCTGTTCACTACAGGTTACCCCACCCTCCTTTCCATTCTTGCCTGTTTGCCACCCCTCTGCCCGCGATGGGCGACGGCATCAACTACCTCTCCCATCTCCGTCGCCACCACGAGGCGCGTCTCCGTCCTCTCCAGCGTCCACGCCGAGCGGCCCCGCCACCTCCCAGCACCACCACCGTCGGACCGAGCCAGAGAGTCCACACGAACACCAACACCCACGCCCACGCCCAAGCGCACTCGCGTTCACGCTCACATCCAAGACGGCACCGGTCTGATCGCCTCCCACCAGGCATTACGTTCGGCTTCTCCTGGGCCCAGCGCCAACCTGTTCCGGCGGCGACAGCTGGTAACCGCAGACGATACCTCTCCGTCCTGCAGGAGAACCTCGGTGGGTAGGGCTGTGTAACCGCCGGACTAACCCGCCAGCACCGCTGCCTGCTCCCGAAACCTCGAGGCGCCATGCCACGCTCGAGAAGATGCTCGCTGCTGACTGGACTGGTGTGAGAAAGGAGATGCAGCGTCGGCGTTTGTAAGAGTAGGTGAGCAAACTTACGACTCCCGCTTACCTTTGCAGCAGAGAACGTCAAGCCTCGAGCAGGGTAGGTGAAGGTTTCGGTTTCTTCTCACCTAGCCCAGGCATGTCGTGTCGAGCTCGAGCTTCCCCTCGTCAAGTCCACCATGTCAGACAAGATCATAAACCACACCCAGTCGTAAGTGTGTATTAGCTCAACTTGCGATCCTCACCTACCAGGCATGACCCTTTGCCTACTTGTTCTTTTTCAAACCCCAGTCGCCTATCGTAACCACAATGTACCACCTTGTCACCTTGTCCTCTCCACCAGCGGCTAAAACCAAGTCTATACATAACAAAAAGGCATGCCCACAGCTCTCTCTAGTCCTCGTCCGAGTCCTCCTCAAACGCCGCTCCAGTCCGCCACACCCTAAACCCATGCACGGTACCCCTCACCCTCTCCTCTCCCGGGTCGTTTTCAAACATGGGCCCCGTCCACTCCTCCACGACGCGCTCGTAGCCCCAGCCGCGCTTGGCCAGGCGGGGCATGAACGCCATGTCGGCGTCGGCGAGCCACGGCCGGTGGTGGGTGAGGAACACGAGCGCGCACGGCGTCTGCGGGGCGGCAGTGGGCGACTGGGGGTCGGGCGTAGGGACGCCCACGGCGGTCTTGAGCGTCGCCTCGAGGGTCTTGACGAGCGCGCCGTGCTGGCTGTGGTTGAACATGAGGTCGGAGAGGATCACGACGTCATACCGGCCCTGCTCGTCGTCGGCGGCGGCGGCAGCAGGAGCGGCAGCCTTCCTGTCCTCGTCGGTGATGCCGGCGTCGAGCAGCTCGGCGACGCTGTGGCCCCACGTGTGGCCCACGGCAAGCACGCTGGATCCCTCGCCGAGGTTGTGTGTCGCGTTGAAGGCAATGTTCTCCATGAGCACGTCGTCGGCGTAGTCTGTGGCCACGACGGTGCGCGCGCCCGCGAGCGAGCACGCGATGGACGGCAGGGCGCCGCCGGCGCCGAGCTCGAGGATGCGCTTGCCCTCTACGAGCGTCGCGGCGTGCTTGAGGAGGTACGAGGTGGTGACACGGGCAGTGTTCCAGCTGTAGCGCGACAATGTGAGCAGTGTGTCCTGTAGTGCCAGTTGCAGTTGCGCGATCGGTGTTGTCCGAGGAAGGCAGGAGGAACGAGGTAGGCCTGTAATTGGGGGCTACCTCGCCCCATGCACTTTCTCGCAACGCCAACGCAACCAACCCAGGCGCCAGACCCAGACTCACAGGTGGTGACCCCAAAGCGGGTGACTGCCAACCAGGCGGACCTCAATCTCCTTCCTGCCGTCGGCGAGCGCGCGGCCCTCGGGCAGCTCGTAGGTCGCAAAGCTGTTGGGGGCAGGCTCGGGGGATGGCGAGCGCTAAAATTCATGTCAGCGTGAGCGCTCGCGATGCGCCAAAGGCGGTACGCGGGCTGGGTACAGATAGCGGCATGCCGCTGGGTGATACCTGCCTCGACCTGGTCTCCCAGCTCATTGTCATGGCTGTGCCCACGGCCCCGCGCACCACACCGCACTCACCGGCATCAGGTCGCCGAGACCAAACCCTCCCTCGTCGTCTGAACCGTTGTCGCTCATCGTGCTCGGCGTCGTGTGGTGGTGTAGCGATGGAGGAAGACAACAACAGAAACCCCCGGCCGAACAAAGTCCAGGTTGTCAACTTTTGGTCCCTTCTTTCAACATTCGCGATTCAGGCACCGCTGCCGCTGTGTGACAATGTCCACAGATCCACAGACGCCTCTCTCCACTCCCATCTCACAAGTCTCCTTCTGCTGCATGCCACACGCCGGCTGCTATCCTCTACGACATTATGCATAGCAATGTACACGATCACCACAGTCTCCATCGTCCTAGCCGGTCTCCTCCTCCTCTCTTTCTCCCATGCTTTCACTTGGATCCAGCCGCTGAGATCCACCTCCTCCCTCCCTCCCGACAAACACTCTCCTCGTTCTTCTCGAACTCTCCCCCCTCGTCCTTGCGCCCAAGTGCGTTCTTGCTACGTCTAAGAATAGCACCGTAGTGTTGAGATATGTGTATATTGTTCGCTCGAGGCCAAGTCCCGCTCTGGCTCTCGCTGTGTGATGGCAGAATAAATGGTTGGGAGCGATGCTTTTGAATCTATCCGCGTACCGCGTCGGGTCGTCGTTGACGTGTTCGTTTTTTTTGGGAACTATTAGGCGTTGTACAGAGTCTCCCCCGCTCAGACCCTCGGCGGCGGCGCGATCTGCGGGCCGCCGTAGTGCATCGGAGGCGTCGGCGTCATGTGTCCGGAACCAGGCATGGGTGGGTGTGGGCTCCCGTGGTTCCCGGGACCGCCGGGACCTCCAGGACCTCCAGGACCGCCAGGACCGCCAGGACCGCCGGGGCCGCCGGGCACGCCGCGGACGGCGCTCAGACGCTCATAGTAGGCAAAGTCCTGGAGGAGCGATGTCTTGGACTTGTGCTGGTGCTCGAGGAAGATCTGGAGGACCTCGCAGCCGGCCTCGTACGGCAGTTCCTGCGTGTCGCGCGAGTTTGTAATGGGCTTGCGCTCGGGCGTGTTGGTGAGGCGGATGTGGCGGAGCGCAGCGGTCGGGACGTCGCGCACAAAGATCCAGCGCACCTTGAAGATACCCTTCCACTTGTCCTGGGCCCAGACGGTCGATGACTGGGTCTCGTCGACGGGCGTGAGCATCTGGGCGACACCGCAAAAGTGGCGACTGCCGTTGACGCTGAAGAAGAGGTAGATGGGTCCGCGGTCGTGGCTCTCGCGGAAGGCCGTGTCGAGGCGCTTGTTGCCCAGGACGGTCGACGACCAGATTTCGTGCTTGAGCGACTTTTGAACATCGTCCTCGGTGTAGCTCTTGATAACAAAGAAGCGCGCAACGGGCGGGCGGCAGTCAAAGGCTGCTGGGTTGAGGCCCTTGCTGCGTGCCAGCTCGATGACATCCAGGTCCTGGGCCGAGAGTGGAGGGCCACCCGCCGCACCACCGTGGCCGCCAACGTGCTGACCGCCAGGACCGCCGCCGCCCATTGCCGTGGTCGGTGGAGTGGGGTAGTTTGGAGTGTACGACCCAGGCCCGCCCATGAAGGCTCCCTGGCCCATGAAGGGGGGCTGCAGCTGCATAGGAGGAAGAACGGGGACGGGCCCAAGGGAACCGCCGCCGAGACCGGCCGCGAGCTTGAGCTGGGCCTGCGCCTGGGCGTACAGCTGGTGCTGCTGGTGCGGCATGAGGCCGCCGAGGTTGGGGTGGAGCTGCTGCTGGCCGCCGGGAGTGCCCCAGTGGGGCACACCGTACGGTGAGGGGGCACTGCGTTCGTCCCAGCCGGCGCCGAGGGTGCGTGCCGACGGCTGCGGTGACGGCTGGCCAGGCATGCCGACGAGGTTGGTGACCCACGAGGGCTCCTCGCCTGGGTGCGCGGCTGGCGCCTGCTGGTGCGTGACATCACGGCCGGAGAGGGAAAGTGCGTCCAGAGCGTCTTGGAGCTGCTGGGCCTGGAGCTGCTGCGCCGACGACGACCATCCGTCGTCGCCGGGAGCAGGCGCGCCAGGTGTCCACACGGTGCGGCCGATGGGGTTGGTATCGTCCATGCCGATTGACAAATGGCGCGAGTGCCTGCGCCCTTCGCCCGCAGCACCTGATTGCGACCCGGAAGGCGATGCAGCGAGGCGCCGGCGCAAATCCTCGCGCTGGTCGAGCGAGAGCAACGCCTGTGAACGCTCCAGGCGCTCACGGTTGCGCGCCGACGACCCGTACGTGAGGCTCTGGTGACGGCGGATGTCACTGACAGGCTCGTAGTCGCCGTGGCCGTCTTCGCTCGAGGCATACAGCGATGGGTGGGCCTTGCCTGGACGTGGGGGGGTGGCGGCACTGAATGCGTGGGGAGGGCCGGGGCTCGTGTGCATGTTGCGCGAGTACGCGAGCTCGCCCGGTGCGCGCATGGACGCACTGCGGCCGAGGGTGCTAAAGTCCACCTGGGGGTTGGACTGCATGTGTGCGCGAAGACTCTGGGTGCGTGACACACCAGCACTTTGAGGTTGGCCGGGAGTCGGGAAACCAGCTGAATGGCCGGCGCTGCCTGGGGTGGTGGCGATGGGCGAGTTGCCCGGGTTGTTGGGGTCGAGACCGCCCGTGATCATGCTGAGAGATGACAGAGAGTGTGACGGGTTGTGTGAGCTGTTCCGAGAGTGCGATGCCTGAGTACCAGGGGGCGGCGACGCAGGCTCTTGTTCGCTTGGCTGGTAAACGCGACGGGGCGGACGAGGAGGCGGAGGCGGCTTCATCGAGCCCGGAGGGTTGGACTGTGCCGACTCGCTGGTGGCCATGGCTGGTGTAAACAGACCCGGGTTGACGCCGCCGTTGTTCAACACTGCTGCACGCAAAACGTGGTGCGGAAAGGAAAGGCAAAGGAGAGGGAGAGGGAGAGGGGAGGGAGAGGGAGAGGGGAGCGTGCGAGAGTTGGAGATGTGACGCGCGGTTGGAGAATTGTCGGCAAGGGGCACATGTCGCATGAGCAGTCAGCGCGTGTTGCACGGGCCAGCACAGTGGTTTCTCAGCAGCAGTTTTGACATGTACTCACACCTGCGGGATGGAAGCGAGCTCTGGCGTGCCAACCCCTTGCCCCATGTTCCGCGCTCTGTGGCCGACGTGTCGTGCTCGTCGGCGGCCTCGGTCTCGATGAGGGTCTCCTCGGCGGCAGGCGCGGCGACGCGGGAAGCGTAGGCGTCTCGTGCGCTCTGTCGACGGACGAGGCCAGAGCCCACACCGCCGACATCACCGACACCGACACCGCCAACACCCACTCCGCCGACACCGACACCGCCGACGACGCCGACGACGCCCGCGTGGCCCGAGGGCACGATGCTGGGCACGCCGCCAAGGCCTGAGAACGATCCAGAGCGGAAGCGCGACGGCGGGACACCACCACCAAAGCTGCTGCCGCCAGAGGACTGCTGCTCGTGTGCACTGGCCGAACCAGGAACTGGGGCCGGTGTGGGACCGCCGCCGCCGCCGCCGGCGACGTTGACGCCGTTCACCTCCCACCGATCCGGCCGCGCCGGATCCCATGCCGATGCTGGATCCAGCTGCGACGCCGCCAAACGAGCGACGGTGGGCTTCGCGGTCTGTCGCCGTGTGGTAGACGGGTGGTGGGGGGCCGCTGCGCGGCGTCGCGACCGTCTTGTTACGGCGGAGAAGGCTCTCGGCGTCTGGGGGTGGGGGCCCGGCTGACGGGCCGCCTGGAGGGAAGGCGTTGGCGGCGGACACGGGGGGCGGTCCGCGCGGCTGCCTTATGGGAGCCGAGGACATGGTGTGTGTGGATGAGATGGAGATGGAGATGGTGCGAATGAGAGAGAAGGGAAAGACCAAAGCGGGGTAGAAGGTGGGGGTGAGGTGGAGATGAGAGACAGGTCCTGGATATGGAGCAACAGCAAAGCGACGACGACGAGCAGCGTTGCGTGGGGGGTGGTCGAGGTAATTCCCCTGACGTGCCAGATCTCTCCCTCTCTCTCCAGGCAGAGAAGACGACACGCCCATTCCGCCCCCGCGCAGTCGGTCGGTCGTGTCGGTCGCACTACTCCATCGCAACGGCTCATCATCATCATCATCATGCACCCAGTCTGCAGCAACCCCATATGCATGGCCCCCCGGTGAGCCACACATGTCTTTGACTAGATGCACCGCCCGGACAGCCACAGCAACATGGCACCGCGCACCGCCTCGCTCTAGCGACCAGGAAAGCTGAAAAAACGGACCTGTCCAGCCGAAAAAGGCAGAGTCATCCTGACCACATTTTCTTTTTCCCTCGATTCCCTCTCACGCATCTAGGACGCACCCATTCGGCATTCAGCTCGTTGTTGCACGCGTCCCGTCGCGTCTGCCGTCTGACACAATGCATTCTCTCACGCGCTCGCAGTGCATCGCCTGAGATCCCGTCCGCAACTGTGCCGTCCACCACCTCGGGTGGCTGGCAGCCCATTGGGCCATTGATGAGCAGACGCTGCGCAACGAAATGCCGACCCCCGTGTACCCTCGTCCAGCCTGCCACTCTGTGTCATGTCGCCCTCATTGCCTCGTGAGATGGTGAAGGCTCCTCTTGGCAGTGCCGATTCCGGTGATCCTGGCATGCCGCCACAGCCAGGCTTATACCTTATACCTTACACGTCATCGTTATATTGCCAGGGACACAAAGTCGGCGAAAGCGAGTTAGATACCGACAGGACATGTGTTCGCTACCTGGGCGAATGTTCGATTTGGGTGTGGCATGCTGTGAGATCGGCAGGAGTCTGCTCACTGATCACTTCGCAGTCGATTAAGAGCGTGTACGGCAGGGTGCGATGTGCGTTAATAACCGGCCCCGGGGAGAGTTTGGGACAGTGTGGAGACAGGACCGGGTGAGACATACCTGCGGACCATGAGGCGAGTCAGTCGCAGCGAGTCGTAAGCCTCAGTCTCCTGTAGCCCATAACCTCGATGTCCTTTCTAACAAGCGACGCCGAGGACACACACTTGGCGGGGCGGAGATCGGAGAACCCACCGACCGCCAGCGTGACACGGACATGCCCCATGAGCCCCACAGCTCATATACCGCAGGCCGCAGGTAGCTGCGGTCAGAAGCTTCTTCAGGCCAGAGATTCAGATCCCAGATCCAAACGAGGCGCGCAAAATGGTACTTTGCTTCTCTCATCGTCTACCGCCATTCCATTCCAGCCTCGCATGCACACGCGATTCTACACTCTCATCTCGACCACCTACATGACTTGCCTGGCCCCAGGACACGCTGTACACCACTCGAGCGCTACGCTCCGCGTGCATATATCTCTTGACACACACCGGCAATCCACCGCCGCCACACGCACGAGATACCCGGCATACGCATATCCCGTTGGCGTGGGTCGTGGCGCACATGCCCGCCCATGCCCATGGCCCACACGGCTCGGCGCCCATGTACCCCACCGACCCACCCACCCAGCACACACACGTCAGAAGGGCCTGGCCTGTGCTTCTGCACACACTGGCGTGTGGTTCGGGCCGGGCTCGTTGCTCCACGCAGAGGCCCAGACGGCAGAGCAGGCAGGTGCGCGTGGCGGTCCACCCCGAGATCCAGAGCGAACGGGGTAGGCGCGGCGTGCTCGGCGTGCGCGTGAGATCTGTGGCGGCAGAAACACCACTGTGCCCATGTGTCTAAAGTGTACCCGAGTGTGGACGCCGCGCTCCCTCGACCTCGTTCAGGTGACACGACGTGCCTCCCTCTCTGGCACGACGGCCCTTGACGCCAATGTACACCCCGAGGGGATACCCGGAGCAGACCTGGACCGCGGTAGTCACCACCCGCTTGCGTTCACCACAGTGGCGTGTAGTTTGGGGGCAGGCTCCGTCTTCCAACATCAGTCCAGTCAGTGTCTATCAGCAACTTTGCCCTGTCGCTCTGATGTAGTACCTAAGTCCGTGGCATAAAGGTAAAGGTATAAACAGGGGCCAATGCCCCGCTCAGTTCTATAGACCCGACAAGAACAAAAGAGATCGTGTCGAATACAGTTGGGAGTTGGTTGGCTATTGTAATCGACGCCGACAAAGCAAAAAAAGGACACAAAGAGGGCGCGAAAAAGGTGTGGGATGGATGGGGGGTGTTTTTAGCGAATGCTACCGCTTAGATCTTGCCGAGGTCCATGGCCTGCTTGTAGTAGAGGACCATCTCCTTGACACCCTGGCGGACGGCCCAGCGGGGCTGCCACTCGAGCTGCTCCTTGGCGCGGGTGGTGTCGGCACGGCGACGCTGGGGGTCGTCGGTGGGCATGTCCTTGTGGACAATGCCGACGCGCTTGACGGGGAGGCCGTACTCCTTCTGGACCTCCTCGACGACGTCACGGACGGCCTCGGCAAACTCCATGATGGTGAACTCGTGCGACGAGCCAATGTTGACGGGACGGGTCTCCTCGCCGTTCATGAGGAGGATGAGGCCGTCAATGAGGTCGTGGACGTACTGGAACGAACGGGTCTGCTGGCCGTCACCGTACACGGTCATGTCCTCGCCCTTGAGGGCCTGGATGATAAAGTTGGAGACAACACGGCCGTCGTAAGGGTTCATGCGGGGGCCGAAAGTGTTGAAGATACGGGCGACACGAACGTCGACACCGTCCTGGCGCATGTAGCCGTAGGTGAGGGTCTCGGCGACGCGCTTGCCCTCGTCGTAGCACGCACGGGGGCCAATGCAGTTGACGTGGCCCCAGTAGTCCTCGCGCTGGGGGTGCTCCTCGGGGTCACCGTAGACCTCCGAGGTCGAGGTGATGAGGAAACGGGCCTTGGTACGCTTGGCAAGACCGAGCATGTTAAGGGTACCCATGAACGAAGTCTTGATGGTCTTGACAGCGTTGTACTGGTAGTGGGGGGGCGAGGCGGGGCACGCAAGGTGGTAGATCTGGTCGACCTCGATCATGAAGGGCTCGACAACGTCGTGGCGGGCCATCTCAAAGTTGGGGTGGCCGACCCAGTGCGAGACGGTGGTACGCGAACCGGTGAAGAAGTTGTCAAGGACAGTGACCTCGTGGCCGAGGAGCATCAGGCGGTCGACAAGGTGCGAGCCGACGAAACCGGCACCACCAGTGACGAGGATGCGCTTGCGCTCGGCATTGGGGAGGAGACGGACGGGGGGGAACTTGGCAAAAGTGGTGTACTGGATCTTGTTCGACTCCTTGTCGTAGGTCGACTCGGTGCCGTAGTCCTTGTGGGGGGTAGGGACAGTGTTGTCGACCTTGTCACCCTCCTTGACGAAAGCAGGGGCCTGCAAACATTTCGCGTCAGCGCCATGTCGCGTTCCTCCGCAGCCAGCCCAACAAACGCCAACCACGCCCAAAAACACTGGCCCCGTCCAATATATATAAACATGACCAGTGGGCGTCATTGATATCATAAACGCCACCGTCCGCCCAGCGAGGACGGCATGTGAGTGGACCCCCTATTGCACGAGGGACACGGACACACGCCCAGCGGGGGCTGGGAAAGAAGGGGCGAGCGAGGACCATGGAAAGCAACGCGTGCCTTTTCACCACCACAGCCAAAAGCGCGCTCGCACCCCACCGGCCAGCACACTGCGCGCGCGCGCACAACACAGGACCGCCCTCGTCGGCGATGCCGATGTGGGGAGTGTGCGCAGGACGAGCTCGATGGGTACGGTGCATTGCCGGGGCTAGTTTTGCCTTGGTGCCACGTCACGACGGATTGGGGTGTTTTTGGGCCCAGTGGTGCGCGGGTAGGCCAATAATAACAAGGGACGACTCACGAGGTAGAGGCTACGAAGAGTGTCGGTGTCGATGCGCGAGTCGAAGCCGTTGCGGCTGTAGCCGACCTCCTTGATCTCCTGTGTTGGGTGTCAGTAAACTGTTTGTTGTGCGGGTGGGGGGTGAGGCAAAGGGATCGACTGCGGGCCTGCCAGAGCTGATAAAGGCTGATTGTGGAGGAGGGGGGAATGTTTGGGAGGCTTGGAGGATGGGGAGTTGGGTTTGTGGAGGTGTATGCAGGTCGCGCCGAGCGGGGGGATGGGGGGTAGACTTACAGCGGTAGCAGCGGGAGCAGCCATGGTTGCGAATGAGTAAGAGAGAGTGTATGAAGAAGAGAGAGAGACGGAGAGAGCAAGACGCGGGATAAAAAGGTAATACGGGTAGATGAGAATAGAGTGGTGGTGCGTTCCCCCCCCCCCCTGCGCGACCGGGCGGGGGCTGGGCCAGAGCGGCAGCAGTTGCGGTTTGGGGCAGCGAGAGGAAAGACGCGTACGGGCGTGCGGCCGGCGGAACCTGGCGCTGCTGGCTGCAGCTGCTGGGCCTGCTGGGCCTGCTGGGTTTTCCCCCTCTGGTGCATGCCAGCCCCACACCGTGTGTGGGATATGCTCTCAGCGCTCACAAGAGCCCTTACTTGGGCTTTTGCACCTGTCACTTGCGCACACCCAAAAAAACACGGCAGTAGATCGCCCAGAGAACCAGAGAGCCTGGGTGTGTGGGCGGGAAGCACCGAATGAGGGGCATGTTACCTTGTTCGCCTGCAACGCCCCCGAGGCTCTCTTCGTCTCTTTCTTTCTTGTTCGTGGTGAGACCTGGGCTGGCATTGTAGAAAGAGAGAGGGAGAGAGAGTTACCCTGGCGGTATGCCATTCACGCCGCCGCCGCCCAGGGTCGGAACAGCAAGAGGGAGAGAGGGGGGACGAGAGCGTTCTGCCCGTACAAAACACTGGCGTTGGCATACTGGGGGGGTGGGGGGTGCAGCACCTGCACTAGCAGAGCTCATATCCCCCTGGCAGCCTATTCAGTCGCCATTGCTCTCTCGTCCCTCAGCCATGCAGCCAT
This sequence comes from Apiotrichum porosum, assembly GCF_003942205.1. Taxonomy (NCBI): domain Eukaryota; kingdom Fungi; phylum Basidiomycota; class Tremellomycetes; order Trichosporonales; family Trichosporonaceae; genus Apiotrichum; species Apiotrichum porosum. Next base: position 2,340,516 of record NW_021167108.1, on the reverse strand, counting down.
GCGCGTCACAGAGCACTCTATGGGATGATCCTCTAATGACTGTTTGCAACTCTCGCTCTTTTTTTCCTGGCACAGGGTTTTATTCTCTTTGCCCAGACGCGCCACGCGTACGCGCCTTCATGTTGCTGCTAGCTCGCTGCCAAAGTGCCAGCAGTCGAGATGGATCCTGCAAGCACTCTCGCCTCACAACCAGCTAGCTGTGCTAGCCCGCAGTACAGCAGTGCGAGAGGGAACGAGACGGGGAGAGAGACAAGAGAGCCGAAAGAGGTACACTGTGTGACCGTGAAGATGCAGGCGGCCGCGCGCCCTTGCTTTCGTGTCCATATCTCCCTCCCTTGGGCCGGAGAGCTCTCTGCCTCGCTGACCTCGTAGTGCCTAAGCACAGTGCCATAACCGGCAGCTTGGCAGAAAACAGAAACACCACCATGGCCACCATTTCAGCTGCCTGCTGCGCGATGCATTGAGTCGCGTCTGCCATGACGCCTGCACGCCGCAGTCGACGCGTCGTCGCGTTTTTTTCGTTATCAGACGCCAGAAAAACGGACCTTTGCTTCCTTTAGGATCCTAAAGGTCGCCAAGAGTCAATTAAGCCTTGAAAGCCTCGAAGCCTCTGCTCCCTCCAAAAAACCCTTCCAAGGCCTCCTCCTCGCAGAAGCCACCACCACCGCCCGAGAAAGCTTGCTCTTTTGGGCCATTGGGGGGCGGTTGGGCGCGCATGCTGTTCGGACGCGATCGCTCGGCGCGCCGAACGCGCCACTGGCCACTGGCCACTGGGCCTCTGATCCACAGAGTTGCTGGCTGGCCACTAGGCCACCACTGGCACGCACATGGGCATTCTGCCGGGGCTCACAGCTGGCCAGCAGGCAGCAGGCAGGCTCAAGCTTCAAGCTCTTGCGTGTCCCTCGACTGGCCACGGCCACTGATCCACGATCCACTGACCTGGCACGCGGGCGCTGTCTTGGCCAACACACCGTACCGTGGCAACACCATTCGGCATGGCGGCGTATCGCCCGGCCGACGCGACGCGCCCATCTCCCTCGCAGCACGTAGCACGGACACTGACATCGATACAACAGGCATCGCGCGCGCATATGCACGGCAGAGAACAGGTGTTCCCTTGCAACCCTTGCTCGCTCCCGCGTTTTTCTCTCTGGATTCTGTACTCTGTCGTGGAGCCATGGAGCCATGGACATGTGTGCGGCGACACTCACGTCCCGAGTTCCCGCGCCCCCGCCGGGTCGTTTCGGAGCGCGATTGATCTGCAACAGTGGCGCGTAGTGGCCTGTGGCCAGTGGCCAGTGGGTGCCGCAAATTCCGGGTCTCTCTCCAACCGCACACCCCTTTGCAGTCAAGTCAGGCCGGCACGCCGGCGCGCTGGCGCGGCGGCGCAGCCCTCGTCCTGGCATGGCCTCTGATCCATTGATCCGTAAACCTGAAGGCTGGGAAGATGGGACCTGGGCCGACGCGCTTGCGGCTGCCGGTGGGCCTGGCCTCTTGGTCTCTTGCGTACTTGCGTCTGCGCTGCGTGCTGCGTTTTGCAAGTGGCAGGCGGGCCAGTCGGGCCGCACGCCTAATGATCCCTATGACGAGTGACATGTGGACAGGGACACTTGCTTCCTCGTGTCGTCACCGTCACTCTGCACTCTTGTCACAGTCGATCGGGTGATCCCATGGCAGTCACCGGCCATCTTCAGTAAACCCCACTGCCACCTCCCTCCTCCCTCCTCACTCGTGAAACATTTCATATATCTGGCTATCAAAAACGGGTGGCGCGAACACTGTACAGATAGGGAGGGGGGGGATTGAAAAAAAAAGGTGGAGAGGGTCGAGGCTGCGCGCGCGAGCTGCGCAAGGTGGGATTTGGATTGGGGAGGTAGGGGTAAAAACTATACGTTCGGCGTTCATGGACCGCGCGGCATATCAAGTCCGCGGTCGCTCACACCCACAGATGGCGGTCGTGTAGAGATCAAAGAGGGACTGGGGGCGACGGTTTAAGGTGGTGGTGCGCAGCGGGCTGGCGGGCTCTGGCGGACGGGCGGGCGGACGGGTACGATAAGCTCGATGTGGGTAGCTTTGGGTAAAAACGAGTCGCCTTTGCAGGTTTAGCAGCAGCCACCCTTCTTGGCCGCGGCACCGTCGCCGAGGTTGACGGCGCTGGCGTCGCCCGCAGCAGCGTTGGCTGCCGAGCGGCGGTTCTGGGCACCGCCGGCAGCGGGCTTGGGGGTGATGGTGTCGAGAGGGATGGTCTTGGCTGCAGAGTGTCAGCGCGACGAGCTCGAATGAACAACAAGAACGAGCTAAGCCTGCACTCACCAATCTCGGTAAACACATCCTGCACGTTGGTGCCGGCCTTGGCCGACGCCTCGAAGAAGAGCAGGCCACACTCGTCGGCGTATGCCTTGGCCTCGGCGTGGGACACCTGCCTGGGACCCTCAGACGCAGGCGCAGCTGCAGGTGGGGGCGGGGTTCCGTCCTCGTCCTCGTCTGCGGGTGCGTCCTCGTCTGCGGCCTCGGGAGCCTCGGTGGGGGTAGAAGCCTCCTCGCCATCGGCACCCTCGACGAGGTCGAGCTTGTTTCCCACAAGCGCAATCACAATGTTGGGGTTGGCCTGCCTCTGCAGTTCCTTGACCCATGCCTTGGCCTTTTCGAGGCTCGCAGCCTTTGTAATGTCATACACGACAACGGCGGCAGCCGCGTTCCTGTAGTACATTGGCGCAAGCGAGTGGAAACGTTCTTGGCCGGCAGTGTCCCAGATCTCAAACTTGACAACCCGGTTCTCGAGGCGGCACTCTGGGGAAACACTGTCAGCTATTGACCCTCGCTGTGGTGTGCTCCGTGCTTCGTTCTGTGCGGCGTTGCTGTTTGCTCGTGCGGTCGACGGGAGCAAGACCATCACTCCACTCCAAGTCTCTCTCTTGCGTCATAGCTGGCAAGGAAGAGCCAAGGAGCCAGCCAGTGCACGCAAAGGAGCAGATGAATGAATGAAACGCTCATCTCATACACTGCCGCCTTCCGCACGGCTGTCCGCACCACAGGCCGCAGAAGCACTTTGTGATACTCACTCTGCGTGAGGAAGGCCGCTCCAATGGTGGGTGACGTGTTCTCGTTGAAGTCGTTCTGGACAAAACGCAGGACGAGCGACGACTTGCCGACAGCAGCCTCGCCTGTGGGGAGAACCAAAGTAGCATGGAGGCGGGGCGAGGGGTAATGAAGACGACGGTTTGAGGGTGCGCGCAAGGTTTGAAAGGGAGGGGGGGCCACAAGACGCATTCGTGTTCGTAAAGATGATTCCAAGGAGGCGGTGTCAGCATGATAACTGTTACGGCGACAGTGGCAAGGACGTACCGAGGAGAACGAGCTTGACCTGAACAGCCTTGACAGAGGGGTCCTCGGACGCCATGGTGATGATGAGAGGGGGAGAGGGGGAGGCGACGGGGGGTGGTGGTGGTCTAGTTGGAGGCGAAGGCTTGGCTCTCGGGGGAAGCGGGGGCCGGTGCGGTGGAGAGTGTGGACCTGGGGTGGTGGATTATAGGTCACAGGAAGGGAGTGCGCCTTGTGGTCTGGCGTCTAGGCGGTGTGGGAGAGTGTGCGGACGAGAGACAGGGGATACGAGTAGAGATGGACGGATCTTTGCGTCTTCGATGGGGGTGTGAGAGAGAGTGAATGGACATGGGACCGCTCTCGTGCTCCTCTCCTGGCTGCTGCCCGATCCACGACGCAGCAGCCAGCCTGCGGCCGCTGCGCCACCCAGTTATGGGAGAAGGGTGGCCACCCAAAAAATACTCCCGCTAGTGAAGGGGCGGGAGTATTGTCACGTGCCATTCGCATGGCCCCATAGCCCACTGCTGGTCGCGCCCGCGCGGTGACGATGTGCCAGCTGCCAGGCCACCACAGGACGTGTAATGTTGCACCCACTTTTGCCCCAGCTCCTTCCAGCTCACAAACATCTCTCACAACCACCAGCTCCCAAACGTCGCCGCAGCTGCGGACCAGCCGCAATGTTCTACCTCGGCCACATCTTCTACGTCGCCCTCCTCTTCACAAACGCCATTGCAATCCTCAGCGAGGACCGTTTCCTCGCACGAAGTGCGTCCCACTCCTTGTCTCTTCTCCTCTGGCTATAGCTGACGGTTCTTTCCCCCTTTCCAAACAACTGGCCTTCGTCTCGACCTCCACTTATTTCCTTCCCTGTTACCCTCCTTGACCCACATCGTGCCCACCACCTGACCCCTGGCTCGTGACCTCTCACCTTCGCCTCTCCAGTCGGCTGGTCCTCGCGCGGAACCCCCGCTACCAACTCTGGGTTCGGAAATGACCCCTCTTACGACGCGGCGTACGGCGGAGGCGAGGGCGTTAGCATGAAGACCAAGGCCATCAACCTCATTGGCGCCGTCCGCACACTTATGCGACGTGAGTAGGGATCGTTGACGCGACGGGTGAGGTGGAGGCCGCCCCCTTGGCTTGGTCAAGTGGCAAAGGCAGCTGGGGTTACCCCCACATCAGCTGCTTTCATCGACCTGCCAGAGACATCAGGGAGATTCATGGCCCCAGCTGCAGCTTAGCTACATGGACCGACAAGCTGACACCTACCTCAGTGCCCCTCATCGTCGCAAACGTCGTTGTGTAAGTCTGCTAACTTCCGCCGTTTTGGAGGCAGGCATAGCTGACATTGCAGGATATTCTATGAGATTCTGCTGGGATGAGGATGTTGTGATGCATAGAGTGCTTGTGTGTTGTTATATTTGGCCAAGGACGAGAGTGGGAGGTCGACCTCGTCGTGGACGGTCTCCTGGGCGTGCGCAGTTGTACGACCGGGGGTGGCGCGTGGCAATGAGAGGTGCATGCATGAGCTCCTGAGGAAGACGGGAAGATGTACATGACATCTGTGCTTGCGTCTCTCTCGATCCTGCTGCTTCATACAGAAGGAGATGGCAACAAAAAGGTCAACAAGAATGCCCCAGCACGCACCGCAGGCGATTCAGGCTCCGCCCACATTGCCACCCAACACGCGCCAAAACGCGTTGTTGTTTCCGTCCACCACCACCGCGCGTCACCCATTTTGTCGTCTTGCTCCATCTCTCTTCTCTCCACCTCTACTCCACCTTTTTAACCCATCCATCCACGCACCATGCCCCCCAAGGGCTCGCACATGGTGGCTCGCGCCCCGCCCCCAGACGCACCGCTCACCCCGGCTGGCGTGCAGCAAAAGGCGTACGCGACGAGCATCTCCGACTTGGAACTGCCCAAGACCAGTCTCGTCAAGCTTGCCAAGGGTTCGGTGAGTACATGCGCTGGTGGCCCTCGTGAGCTGCCCAGTGGGTTTGTAGGATGGCGTGATTCGTGTGGTTGCAGCTCGTTGCCCTTAGCCATGAGCTGCCATGTTCGCAGAACACACCACACGACAGCAAACACTTGTCAACGCCTGCTAACTCGTGCAGATTCCCGACAATGTCAAGATGCAGCAGGACGTGGTCCACGCGCTCATGCGGTCGTCGACCCTCTTCATCAACTACCTGAGTACGTCTGTTCCCCACACCCAACACTCTCCGCGGCCATTATTTTGCGTCAGCGCATATCAACAGTGAAACACTGTGGCCGGTGGGGCTTGCTTGACCGTGCAACTGCTCCTGTGCGCCGACAGCGTCCCCACCCGGATGCCGAGTTACCTGCCGATAGTAGCGGCCTGGCTGCCGTCTGGGTTTGCCCAGGGCGGGCAAGCTTGGCTGCACCTGAGACTTGCAGAGGCTCCTGGCGCCCTCACCTTTTGTGACAGCTGTCGCTGGGATCGCTGGGGACAATGTGTCCACTGCTCCGTCTCCAGCCAACTGCCTTGCCGAGGGAGTGCGGCTGAGGACGAGCAAGGTTACCAGTCTACCCGTTAACCTTGCAATCGCTCCTCTGTGTCTACTCCCTCTCCCTCAACACCCAACAGCTGTATGTGCGGCGGTCAGCTAATCCCGCAGCGTCGGCGGCCCACGACCAGGCCCTCTCGCGTGCCGGAAAGCAGATCACTGCCGGCGACGTGATCAAGGCCATCACCGAGATGGACTTTGGACCCGCGGACGCCCTCGTCCCCATTCTTGAGCAGGAGCTTGCTGGTGAGTTCGCTGGCCATCACATCGTTTACCGCTTCGTCTCTGTCTTGCAGTTGATCCTTGCGTTGTGGCAACTGACACATCCAGCCTTCCGCTCGCACGCCGCTGCCGTCAAGGCCTCCAAGGCCAAGCCCCCCGGACCCGGCCGTGGACGCAGGCGCAAGTCCGCCGTCGACCAGGCCGAAGGCGAGGGCGACGTCAGCATGGCCGCCGACGGAGACGAGGACGAGGATGATGACGATGAGGCTGAAGAGGGTGAAGGTGAAGGAGAGGATGGAGAGGAGGGCGATGACGGCGAGGAGGACGAGGTGGACGACGCTGCCTAGGCGAAAGGCTTGCTGCCTTCGGCCTGCTTTTCCACTCTCCTTCCCTCACCCACTTCACTCATTCCTTTCTCTCAGCACCACCATTCCTGTCTTTCGCTTTCGACCACGACACAGCACTCCTCCGCATCAGCACAGACAGCATGCGATGTATCATAACACATTCCAAACGTGCCCTTGCTTTCTTCTTTTCAGTCTGTGTCTGAAAACGGCCGAGTGACGATGTGTACCCAGCCCGTCGAGGCTGTCGCTTGTGGTGGCTGTTGCCAAATGGCCTGTTCTGGCCCATTAACAGCCATTTATCTGGTTCACAGAACCTAAAAGCTGTGGCTCTATTTTGGACCGCTTGGCAGCGACTGTTTGTAAAGGTCGCGGGTAACGAATGTGGACTTGTCACTGATATCACTGGCTCGATGCACGACTGGGGTCATAAACACGGCCGAAATCTGAACATAATCGCGCTCGTAGATTCACGTGTACCACGTTTCATCAAAGTGGACGCCCGATATAGTCCTTTCCCAGTTACGGAAATATACAAGCTTAGAAACTCGGAGATCTAGGGCCGTTGCCCACCAACCGAGAGACTTTTTGTCCGTTCTTGATCGATTGAGCAGGCCTGGCCGGTGGGACGGGCCCTCCAGCAACGTCACAACTTAGTCGAATGCTGTGCAGCTAGTCGTACCGCACAATGCCGCTGCCCGCACGGTGAGAGCGGACCGTTCGTCGGCGTAACAACCCGACAACAACCTTGATCCACTTTGACGAAGGCGGTGTCGCTAGCCTCAATATCCGCGATAAATGGGGTTGGCCGTGTTGCCCAGTTGGGGCCCAATAGATCAGTGGATCAGTGGAGACCTGTGGATCAGTCAGTGGACGGGACGAAGCGAGTGTTCTATGTGTGGCGCGTCGGTGTGACGTCTGCGCCATATGTGACAACGCAGAAACCCCCAGGCGCGCAGCACATGGCCTGCATAGTGGTCAGAGGAAACAGGCAACCATCGTGGGCTACCCCAGGTGGCTCCCGTGGGGCGCATGTTGTGCATTCTTCCTGGGATGGGACCTGTGGAGCGCGTCGGGAGTGGCTGTTTGACGCGACCAGCCGCGCACCTGGAGTGTGGCTCGAAAGTGTTAAATATGGCAACAGGTCACACCATGTCTTCTCCCACACTTCGCGTCTTAATCCCAGCACCCACTCTCCCTCTCAACCTCAAGAACCCCGCACCATACCTGCAGCCATGAAGTTCCAGCTCGCCCTCGCCGCTCTTTTCGCCACCTCGGTCCTCGCCCAGAGCTCCGCCACTGACAGCGCTGCTGCCGTGAGTACCATGTTTCGGCCACAGTGCCACTGTCGCCCAACCCGTTCTTTTCCCACACACCACTGACCGCTTCCAGACTGATATGGCCACGGGCACTGCCTCGGGAGCTGCGGCCGGCAGCTCGTCCACGACCAAGAGCCACAAGTCCAAATCGACGACTGCTGGCGCCTCGGCCGCATCGTCTGCCAGCGCCGGCGCTGCGAGCGGCTCGTCAGCCGCCCCAGTCGTCGCCTCTTCTGCTGGAGTCTCGACTTCTGCCATGGGCGCCGGTTCCGGCTCGGCCTCGTCCCCAGCCAGTGGCACATCTGCCGCTGCCGCGGCAAGCACGACGGCCAAGAAGAGCGGCGCCGGCTCGCGTGCCCCCATCGCGGCGGGTGCCGTTGCCGTCGTGGCTGCTGTCGCCGCCATGGTCTAAACGTGCCACACCGAGAGACGCGGCTGGGTGTCGCACACCTGCAGCACGGCTCAACCTTATTTGTTTGACATCTTCAGTCCTGCGCACACCCCGTCCTTTAGCCTTCGCTTCACGTTTAGTCTATTTATACCTTCCACTCCTCTCGCCTACGATGACGGGCTTGTCGTAAGATAGTCTCGGAAGTATAGACCATGTGTGAGATGGATGCTCGTTGTATATTGTGCAGTTGAAGTGTCGTGTGCCAGCTTTGTCAGACTCACCTCGCTCCCACCCTGTTCTTGTGGTTTGGCCGTGTCACCACAACGTCCACAGGAGTGGCATCAACAACCCTCGATGACATCACCTATGATCCTATGAAGGAACAGACGGCCCACCAGAACCACCCTGTTGAACACGGCTGGTCATCCTCGCCATCCCGTCGCTGCTCCTCGGCACGCGCACGTTCAGCCCGCCAGTGTCGATCGTCCTCATTCCGTGCAGCAGCCTGTGACGCAGACACAGGCGCGGTGCCGGCGGCCCCACCACCGTCGGTTCGGTCCGCACGGTCCGCGCCCAGACCCAAGCCCTCGCGGTTCCGCCTTCGGCGCGCGACGCGCCGCTCGTACAGCGAAGGCAGCGGTATTGACATGGCCGGGGTACGGCGCGGTGCTACAGTGGTGGTCGGGGTCGTGGCGGCGCGTATCCCTCTTGGACTAGCATGTCAGCACTCCTGTCCCCCTTTCCACACAGCGGGGTGCCCTACTTTGGATCACGCGCTTGATATGGTGGAGGCGGGGCGCCATCGACGTCCACGTCCTCGTCGTGGTCCAGGCAGTGGTACTCTGGTGGATGGCCTGCGAGGAGGGGTGCGGTCTCGTCGTCGACCTCGCCGATCTGCGGCATCGTTCCGCCCGATCCGGTGTGGAACTGTGCAGGCGGCAGAGAGAGCGAACACAAGTGCAAAAGTGTGAGACGTGTTGGGTTCTCCAATCCCCTTAATCACTTGGTACGAGCTGGTGGAGGTGATGACGGCAGCGGGTGGCGATTCTTGTCGGCAACATCCGGCTTCGCGGCTTCTTGGGCCTGGCTGACATTCGATCTCGCGGTGGCTTCCGATACCTTTCGTATTGGAGGCTGACGTGTGGCGTGTGGCGGCCGAGTGCATCTCCAAAACATCCCATTTCTCGACATTTCGCCCGTCTTCGTGATAGAGCGACTGTGGAGGCCAGCACGTCTGAAGGGGCGTTTGAGTCCGTGCCAGTTAGTGGGTGTACTGGTAGATACTGAGTCCTGCATCAAGGCTGTTGATAAAGGGATGTTCCGCGGTTCTTGTCGTGTGCACAGGCCAAAAGGAAAGGACTGATTATGCTTAACGCGGACCGCGGATGTTGAAGCCTTGTCGGTTGGCCCGATGACAACATCCTCGGCTGATCGTTGCGCAGTCGGGCGGCGCGAGCGGGATTGATATCGAGGCCCGGGAGCGATGTCGGTCCCGTCGAGTTGTTGAGCGTCCACAACACCCCTGTCCAAGATCCGATTCTTGCACAACCGCAGTCGTGTGAAGCTGTACCCGGCTTCCAGCGGGTTCCTGGGCAACTAACCACACACACGGAACACGTCAACATGTTTCCAGAGGCATCTCAGACTCCTCGATGGTGTGATTGGATTCCGCTGCAGTTCATGCACACCATAAGATCGATCTACAAGAGGGGCCTCGCCACACCGTCCTCAGTCAGAATCATCGATAAATCTTCAAACCATGCAAGGACCGCAGAGCCACAAGCAGATATTCCATCCTTCCTCGCCTGGAGCGTTAGGGTCACGGTCGGAGAAGGAGGTGCTCGAGTATTCTCGATCAGGTTGTTTGGCAGCTCCTGTGGACTGTGAGTGGTCCATTGGCCTGATGAGGTCAGCTTGACGTCGACGCAAAGCCAGGAAAGGAGACTCGCATTTCCGGGATGAGGTAGAGAGGGTCGTTATAGGACTCGTCGTAAGGTATGGAACCGCTCATCGACGGACGCCAGTTGGAGGACTCCTCTTTGAGAGGGGGGTCGTTGTCGTCGTTACGTTGCTCCGACATTGTGAGAACTTTTAGTGGGACTGAGGTATGAAAGTGTGATGGTCTGGTCTGTCCTAATATACACCAGATGACCCTCGCCCCAAACATCAACACCCCTGGTCCCTGCACTTTGGGCACACGACGGGGATGCTTGGCAGAGGTAGAAAATGCTTCAAACCGTGCACCGTTTCCGCGGGGTGGGCACTGCTCCAATTCTTCCGCTCCGGCGAGGAGCGGCTCCCCAAGTACAGTACCTGTTTCGACCTACCGATGAACAGCCATGGCACTGCAGTCTGACAGTCGTGTGGTTAGTAAATACCGTCTTCTCTGGCAGTGCTGGTCCGATTACATGATGGGCAGAAGTTCAAGACGTTGGGAGCGTGGTGACCACGCATAAAAATTGGGAAGACAGGAAGCCTATGACGCCATTCGCTGGGAAGCCGAGCGACGGAGGAGACTGTTCCAGTGGAACGTCCGGTCTGATATACCGGATGCTATGGTCAGCTGGGGAAGCACAGAAGCCACAGGAAGCAGGTTGTGTGGAGGACAAGTGTTATAGGTTGCCGATTGCTTGTGGCCGATCTCCGAAATCGTACAAATAAGCCCAAATGACTTGCGTCCCCACCTAGGGTGTTCAAGTCAGTGGAACCTGCACTTGCACATGGGCACACACATACGTTAACAGTTCCAGAGCAGCTGTTCTTTCGATCGACATGCACCGAGACGCCATCGTAGGTCATAGAAGGCATTGCCAAGGCTGTGGGGCCGATCGGTCTCATGTAGGCCAGGCCGCCCACGTAAATGAGCGCCTTGGCATATCCCTCATTCTCCATCGCTTCACGAGGTTTCTGTCCAGTCTGACGCATCCATGTCAAAGAATACTCGCTCATGTTCGCTTCTGTGATGCATGGATCTCAAAACCTAACGACATGGATGAACAATTGCTAAGAAACACAGCTTACGTAACGGGCGTGTAGCTCAGTTGGTAGAGCGTGTCATTAGCATCCTCCTATCTACTTTGACAAGGTCTTTGGTTCGATTCCTAACTCGTCCAGTACAACTCCTTTTTGGCCCCAACAGGCTCCAGATGTGCATGCATGACTCGTGGGGGGTTGGTTGGGATGCGACTGTCCATGGGTATTGGGAGGTTTCAGTGTGGTAGTGCCAAAAGACCGCCGTTCCTTCTGCATTTACTGGATACAGCAACTGCGCGACTCGTCCGTGTCGGTAGCGTGGCTGCTCTTGTTAAGGCGCTTTAATGTGTATCCCGGAGTCGAATCACGGAGTGCACATGGAGCGGGCTTGGCGGGCGGGCGACGCGTGGGGTATGCCGCTGCCGTCGAGATGTTGTCCGGGCTGACGTAGGTCAGAACATGGTTATGAGAGATACTTACAGATCCGGTACTTGGAAGAGTGGCGGGGGCGGGGCCGACGCGTAAATGGGGGACGAGATGGGCGAGATGATGGGCACGGGCTTCCTTTGGACGCGCATGGTGAGAAATTGGGTGGGGTGGTGGGTTGTCTTGCCACAGAATCCCTCCCACTTATGGACCTTTAAACACTCTGCAACCGGTGAACGCTCAAGCTGTCTGTCGCGCGTGCAGTGCAGACTGGGGTCAGCACCAATGCATGGTCCTCATGGCCAAACACCGCACCACAGCCCATCAAGTCGCCCGAGGTTGGCGGAAACGCGAAAGCGATGCCAGTGCCTCGGTCCACTGAAATGCCTCCGGCAACCGGTCTCCATCAACCAGTGGACCGCGGTGCGGTCGTTGCAGGGAACCTCGTCTGCCGTCGCATCTTGTTCTGTAGTAGATTTTGTGCTGGAATCCCGGGTGCATACTGGAATCTGGGATGGGTACCTACCAACGGTCAAGGGTCGCAACAACACACACTGTCGTGGCGGACGTTGTATGCTGGGGATTGCTCATTCCAAGGTAAGGCACGGGCAGTGAAGCACCGCACCGTCCCGTCTTGGCGACACTGCCATGGTGATGACGACCGAAGCACTGGGGCGAGGAGGATCAAGCGAACCGAACTGGAAGACCTCTTGATGCAGTACAACGCCCTATGCTGTGCGTAGACTCAGGTCGGGTCAATGGCGAGAGGGACGATCAATTGTGCGCAATCTGATGATTGTCGCGAAAAATGGGAATAAATGACCGAAAAACAGCGGCAGCGCCACTTTCGCCAGAACCCCCAACCCACCCGCGTAATCAATGCAGCAGCAGCCAACGGTTGAGGAGAACACCAGTTCATTCCATTGAAAAACATATTTTACTCCTTCGCAACTGCGCCGCTATGAATACTGCCTTGGGTCGGCCCAGCCGAGGCATTGTTAGAATAGAGAGAGCTCAGGTCGAGAGGCGTGCAGCTGGTGCAAGCCGGTTCGATGCCCTTGCGACTTAGAGGCACTGCGAGTACCAGTCGTTCTGGTAGGTGCAGGTCGAGCCCGAGACACAGGTGGTGCAGCCGGTGTAGCTGGCGCCACCGCACTGGCCCCACTTGGTGACGGTGCAACCCGAAGCGGACGACGAAGTGGCCGCTGCAGAAGATGAGCAAGAGTCCAGCTCCTCGACGGCACTTGAAACAGCAGCAGAGCTGGCAGAGGTGGCAACCTCGCTAACAGAGCTGGCAGCAGACGAGCTGGCAACCTCGGTAGCAGAGCTGACAACGGCGCTTGCAGCCGAGCTCACAAGCTCTTCAACAGTTGTAGACGTACCAGGAGCCGAGCTAGACGAAGCCTTGGTCGAGGTCACGACAGTCGACGAGGCGGCAGTCGAGGACGAAGCCTTGGTGGACGAGGCGGCGGTCGACGAAGCCTTGGTGGACGAGGCGGCGGACGACGACGAGGTGGAGCCGCTGTTGAAGGTCGAGCCGATGGGGCCGAACTTGATGCCGGAGAAGACGACCGACGAGTTGGGGACGGTCGACTCGAGGGTGGCGGGAACACCCGAGGTGCTGGAGCAAGAGCCACGAGCGGCACCGGGGGCGGTGGAGCCAACGGGGTAAGTGGAGTCGAGCCAGAGCATGTCAGCCGCGTGGTCGTCCCAGAGCGAGAGGACAAGAACCATGCCGGTGGAGAGGGCCTTGCCCATCTGGGCGAGACCGCCCTTGGCGGCGAAGACGTCAGTGTCACCGGTGGTGACCTTCTGGGCAGTGCAGTAGTCGCTGGTGATCGAGTTACCCGAGGTGCCGGCCATGCTGGTCTCCGAGTTGGGGACAACGACGCCGTTCTGGACGTAGAAGCGCTTGATGTCCGAAAGGGCGCCGGCCGAGTCGGTGATGAACTGGGTGACGACCGAGAGCTTCTTGGTGGTGTCAAGAGCGAAGCCCGAGCCGGGGCCGTAGAAGGTGGTGTTGCCCTGGCGGTACGAGTTGTAGTCGCATCCATCGGGGTCACAGTCACCGGCGTAGCGAGTAGACGAGTAAGTGCCACCGCAGTTGTCGCCAGAGCACGAGTGCTGGGCGTTGTTGGTGCAGGGGTGAGCGGTGTAGGCGGTCGAGAGCGAGTTGGCCTCCCAGATGTCCATCTCGGCACAGCAGGTACCGGTGTTTCCGACACCCGAGTTGGCGTCGTTGGTGCTGGGGGTCCAGCCGTCGACGTTGGCGACACCGTTGATGAACTTGACGTCGCGGGGGCACTGAGCGTCACAGTAACCAGTACCGAACTTGGCACCGGCCTTGTTGCCCGAGTACTTGCTCAGACCTCCGTCGGCGTCCATGGCGACGAAGTAGAGGGCGCCGTTGAGACCACAGCCGAGGTTCGAAACGTCGACGTCGAAGGTGAACTCGTTGCCGAGGAGGTTGAACATCTGGTACTGGGTCTCCGAGGCCATGAGGTAGAGACGCGAACCAATGTTGGTCGAGTAAGGGCCGTTGGTGACAAACTTGAGGGTGAGGGCGTCGGAAGACGAGGTGACACCGTAGGTGCCCGAGTAGTCGGCACCGTCAACACAGCACTGAGCAGCGCAGGTGGTGCCGTCGGGGCAGTAGGCCGAGTTCCAGGTGTTGCCAGTGTAGCAGTTGGTCGAACCCGAGACAGTGTGGGTCCAGCGCCAGTTGGCGTCGACGGTGACGGCACCGTTGTTGGTGGTGCAGCTGCCAGACGAAGTGCAAGTCTGCCAGGTAAGCGAGGGGTGGGTCTCAGTGGTCGAGGTGCACGCCTGCTGGGCAAGGGTGATGGTCGAGCCGAGGAGGGCCACGAGGGGCAGGAGCTTGAAGGCGGGGATCATTGCGAAGGATCGGAGTAGTAGTAGTAGTAGAGTTGAGGGAGTGTGTGAAAGGTTGGAGTCGAGAGAGTTGGAGACAGAGAAGAGAAGAGCACCGGGCTGATGGGGTTAACACTACTCCATGACTCTGCCCTCTTATATATGTGCTGGTCAGACCCACCGTCACCAAAAAAAACGCGCGCGTCGGTCCCCTAAACCCAGCCCCTTCACCTCATACTGTGCCACACACAGGACGCGACCACGTCCGGGTGCCTGCTCTGAAACAGTCCTCTCATTGGGTATGTGCCGCTGTATGATACCGCCCGATACAATGGCCCGCCAAGGTGTCTCTAGGTGGTTCGCACCCCCGCCTCGATCCACCGCATCTGAGATATCACCTGACACGGGGTGGGGTCTGTCACTCTTGGTCCGACATTTCGTGCACCTACCCAAGGGTCGAGGCGCCTGGGGGGGGTGATGCGGGCGCTCATGGCGGCGGCGTGCACGGAGGATGCCGAGCAGGTCGTCGGATGGGGGTGGCGTCTTCTCGTGGCTTAACGCTGTGATCCATAACCTTAAAGTTATGCGTGCGTGCACCTGGAAATATATGCCGAGCTTCCGAACACCCGCAGGCCGCTACACTTCTGCTATTCTACAGGTCTTGGCGCATGCATTCGTTCTTTTGCGGCGCCGGTACAGCCGATCACCGAGGCTCCACCAGCCCACATACCAAACGCCATGCACCATTTAATAAAGTTAAACGGTGGATTATTCTTGCGGACCGTCTGAACGGCCCCGTGGTGTCTCCACAGATGCCACACACATGCCATCACGGGGCCCGGTTAAGAGGTCCGTCCGCCTTTTTTACATACTAGGGGAAGGTGGCTCATTATGAAGCAGCACTTGTCAACCACCTTGCTTCATCATGTTAACCGGTGACCGGTGGACATATGCTGCGGCCCGTTTGGCCGGCCCCGTCTGCACCAAGTGGGCAGGCAAGTTGAACGGGCCGGTCTTCCTTGCGTACCTTCCATTTCACCTTTGCATACCCCGATATTTGGTGTCACAGCTCTTCGAGGGCACGAGCACACATTCCCGCCATGACGCACGAGGAGATGCCTTCCCTACGTACTGTGATCTACCCATGCGCAATGCACGTCCATACGGGCCGAACATTCGTGGACTATTGTGCGCTCCTTCTATACCCCCGAACCCCCGACCCCGGAACGCTGCCACACACCACGAGGTAGCACACGCACCGACTGCCCAGGTGGTGGCCGCTAGGATTGTGGCGGGTGGACCGATTTTGCGGGCCGTCTAGAACAACGCCCCTGGCTCGTCACGCGCACCTGTTCTAAGCGGGTTCACGTACGGGGTGTGGGTAATCTGAAGGCGTCCCCCACAACAAACAGGGCTGGAGCGAAACAAGATCCCGTGCTGCCCACAACAACGGTGTTGGTAGTTGTCACCGATGGAGACACTCTGCGGCTCTGTTGGTGAATGGCGAACCTTATGCATGTGCATGTCACGGGGCTGCGGTTCCTCACAACCACCATTTTTGTTTTTTGTGGTTGGAGTGTTGGAGATGTGGAGAGACGTTGGCGATGGGGGGTCAGTGCGGTTCTGGAATTCCTTGGTTCGACTCATGATCCCATGATCCCCCCTCTCGGCTTCATGGTCATTCGGCTTACGCTCGAGCTTCCGGATACGCGTCTCTCCCGTACCTTTTCACTCCCCTTTTTACCTGTTGACGAGGTCCAAACGTATGCCCAGGGTGGTAGACGGGCCTACAGCCATGTTCGGAGGTGGGTCTCTGCTGGGCGTGCGTTCCGCCTGTGCCACACGCCCTTGTGGCGCTCACAAGATCTGCCAACAAAACACGGCAAACACACACCCAGGCGGGCCGAGCCGCCTGTGGCGAGTTTCATGGTTCAGGCAAACGCGTCGGAATGGGGGGACCTGGAGGGTCAATTAGAAATTCAAGGCAGCCGGGTTTTAATCTTAATCACGAGGGCAGGTCCGTTTTTTTTTCTTGTCCTCCGCAAATTGACCCCGCTCAACCCCGAGATCCGACGGGTGGAGGTGCACCAGTCTCGTTCGCCAACCCCGACATTCGGCTCCTTTGTCCAGACCATCACCGGCAGGAAACCAACAGTAAACACCGCCCGTCCTCCAGCATGGGCGACGACTCAGTTGATGGAGTGGGAGACCGCTCAAGCCCCCACGCATCTCTTTTGTGCAACGTCCCCGTCCGGCCGTTTCCGACGTATGATGACCTCGATCCATCTTCCTTCCTCGTACGCGCGCCTTCTCACACACACACCCCTAATGTGCGCTCCTAGCTGACAAGAGGCATCAAGACAAAGCACGTGCATTCCAACACCCCGTTTCTGTTGTCACAAAAAGCAACAGCGTCATGGCCTGCGAGGCGAATCTGGGTCAACAGCTCCGGCACTGCCGGCCATCCCAGTTCCCGTTTCATCCCCAGCCATCCCGGACGGGCCGGCGGCGGACCTGGTCCGAGCTTGGTGCGAGGTTTCAACGACGCCGTCTCGGGCTCGAGCTCGAGCACCACCACCACCACCTCCTCCTCCTCCTCCAGCACGGTCTCGAGGCCCAACCTCGCCGCGCTGTCCGCGTATGCCGACCAGACTGTCCCTGTGGCCAACACATCCATGCGCGAGTTTTCCGAGTTTGAACGTGACGAGGTACCGCTGGGGCAAGTGCTTGCATCCTGGGACAAACACGAGGGGGTGGCGCTCTATGTCAAAGACTGGCACCTCGTGGCCGAGCTCGAGGCGCGCGGCTCGCCCGGGAGCGAGGTGTACACGCCCCCACCGTGTTTTAGGGGTGAGCCAGAGAACGGGGTGAAAAAAAAAAGGACGAAGACCATGATAGCTGATAAGACCAGATGACTGGTTGAGCCCGCCGTTCGATACCGGCGGCTCTGGCTCGCACTCGCGGGACATGGGCTCGCCACCAACAACGTGCACATCTACTGCTGATTTCAGGTTTGTATACCTCGGCCCTGCAGGAACGTTTACACCGCTCCACCGGGACGTTTATGGATCATACTCTTGGAGTGCCAACATTGTCGGCCGAAAGGTCTGGTGGCTCTTTCCTCCGGGCGTGGAAAAGGACCTCGTGGACCGGCACGGCAACCTCCTCTTTGACATCCGCGGTCACCCGAACGCGAGCAAGGGCGTCAAGATCCTTCAGGAGGAAGGCGAGGTTCTGTTTGTGCCTTCGGGCTGGCACCACCAGGTCGTCAACGTTGACTTTGTGGGTACCGTTTGTCCATTCCAGCTACCTTCATTCCTGCCTTGTTAGCTGACATGCCCAGTGTATTTCCATCAACCACAACTTCTTCTCCTCTCCCACACTTCCGCGCGTGTACGCCGCGCTGCGTGCATCCCAAGCTCGATGCGCAGCCAGCATAGATGACGTCAAGGTAGACATCCGCACACGTTTGGGCGACCAACGGCTTGCGGATGGGACGCTGGCATGGGAGGCCGAGTTTGCCGAGGAGGTGGAGGGATTGCTTGCCCGAGACGCTGGGTGGGGGTGGACTGGATTCTGGGAGTGTATCCGCGACAACTTGGCAGTGAGTTCACTGTCTTACTTGTTCGAACTGACATCAGCGACCACCGGCACCGCCCGAGTTCTCTGCCCCGCCCGAGGAGCGCGCGCGCTCCATTCGCGAGGTCATGCAGCTGTACAAGGAGTCGCCACAGTGGACCTTGCTCCCCGCCACCCGTGGTCTTGTTAATCTCGTCGAAACCCTCCTCGAGGCCGGCTCGAGCTGAGGCTATTCAAGTAGCACCTTGTGCCACACATCGCATTTTACACATCCACACCACAAATATCACATCTCAAGACATCGCATATGCATCTGGTTTTCAACATTTTTACACGTTCATCGTCCGTCTACACTTTTGGAAAGGGGATCTCAGGGGTGGCAGTGGGCCGCTGTTTGGGGGGCTGCGCCCGTGCGGTATGCTTTCGTGCGTTTGTTGCGCATCGTTTGTGGGTGGGGAGAGCGGAGAGAGGGTGAGGCCTGCTGATCTGCTGAAGAACAATGGGGGATGCGTTCAGGCCGCGGCCTCGACGGCAGCGGGCGCCTCGGCGTCGCCGTTGACGTCGACCTTCTTCTTGGGCGGCTCGTCCTCGTCCTCGTTGGCCTCTGCGTCGGCGTCGTCGGCCTTGCGCTTCGTGCCGGTAACGGGGGCCTCGTCCTCGGGCTCGTCGTCCTCGGCGTCGTCGGCACCCTCGGCGTCATCGTCGTCCTCGGCATCGTCGTCCTCGGCCTCCTCGTCAGAGTCGACAACATCGCCGCCCTGCCAGTGTCAGGATATACAACATTCCAATGGCGGGGCATCGTTCGTCACGCCAGCGCCACCGTGTCATGGGCCGCAGAGGGTGAATGGGTCGAGAACAACACGCGGCGTCGAGGCGCCCCCATGTGCTGGACCAGTCCCCCCCTCCAGCCCCACTACGCCCCCGATGTGGACAGCGTTACTGTGTGCTGTGTGCTCTCCAGCATCCTCTGCCCACCCAATCACCCATCGGGTCCTCATCCAAAACTCACCTCAACAAGAGTCCGGAGCATGGCGCGGCCAGCGGCATTCGGGTCGTCGTCGTCGTCATCGTCCTCGTCGTCGTCCTCGCCCTCGTACACCTCCTCGTCCTCCTCCTCGATCTCGTACTCGTCTTCCTCGTCCTACATGGGCCGACGGGAAGGTGGGAGGGGGGTGGGCGTGCGAGGGAGAACGTGGGAAGTGGGCAGCGGATCAGCGGACGATGTGTGGGAGCGAGAATGCATGGCAGCGTGTGAAGCAGAGGAGCATGTGTGAGGGGATGGATGCACGGGAGGTGGATGTTGGCGGTGGTGGTGGTGGTGGTGGTGGTGGTGGGTGCAACGACGCGGTTAATGGCGTCAACAATGGGAAATTGGCAGTCAGCGACCATTGTGCCTCGTTCATCTCCGAGCCAAGGGGGGTACGCACAAAGTCGTCCTCAAAGTCCTCCTCATCGTCGTCGTCGTCCACAACGGTCACGGCTGCACGCAAGGTCAGCACTCGGTCCACATTTGAGGTCGTTCTTTGACTGTGCGCAGTACTCGAGACAGACGACGCGACGCGTTCACACGTGCGAATCTGGGACGCCACGGCCCCCGAACGTCTTGCCCACCTCGACAGCTGCGGCAACGAGCCGACAAGCTCTACTGGGTGCACAGAGAGGGATGACTCACGGTCCTCTTTCTCCTTTGCGGACATTGTGGATGGATGTGCTTGGATGTGGTTGCTGGAGGGAAGGAGCGCGGGGGGTGTGGATGGTTGAACTTGTGGTGGGCTGTGGGAGTGTGCTCTCCCTTTCAGCCGCGTACTTATGGGCAACACGGGTATCATCATTGCGCGTCATGACGCTCCGCTTGCGGGCGCGGCCATGAGAGAGCCATTGTGTGTCCCATAAGCGAGAAGGCAATTAGTGTATTTGACAGCTCATTTTATTTTGCTTCTCTATTTGGGATGTCCGACAGCGGACGATCACGTGACCCTCTCATAGATTGTTTTCGTGGCCCCGCACTTTAGCTCATGATTTAGTGAGGTGATGCGGACCTCCGAGCCCCCATGAGCGGCCTTGGCAGCATGCAAAGGCCGTCCGAGTCGAGAGATCGTGAGGATCGTTGCTTCTCTGTTCTTCACATCTACACTGTACACTGAAAACGATGGCGACGCTCGTACTCGACACTGTGCCCCAGCCGCACGTCCTCACCATCGCAGGTAGGTGCTCCTCCGGCTCGACTCCTTTCCGCCGTCCAACTCAATGACGTTCTTTCCACCTTCCGTCTTTCCGTTGCCTCCTTCCTTCCGCCTCCTCCGCCCCAGCAACTCAGTAGTGCTGACTCAATAGGGAGCGATTCTGGCGGTGGTGCCGGCATCCAGGCCGATCTCAAGACCATTGCCGCCCACGGGTGCTATGGCTCGTCTGTTATTACTGCCTTGACGGCCCAAAACACCTTGGGTGTGCAGGCGGTCCACACTGTCCCGCCAGAGTTTGTCGTCGAGCAGGTAGGCAGCGAACGAGTCAAAGGCGAGGACGTGGCCCTGTTGTTTGAACACATCTCTCTGAGCAGACAGCTACCTCTCGTCGGGCGTTATGGGCTAGCTGACGTCTCCAGCTCAAGTCGCTCTTTGACGATGACCTGAAGCCCCTCGCGATCAAGTTTGGCATGCTGGCTGGCGAGTCGACGATTGCCGCGCTTGCAGACTACCTCTCTGCCCTTCCCTCCCGCCCCTTCCTCGTCCTCGACCCCGTCATGGTCTCGACCTCGGGCCACCACCTGCTCCCGGACGCGGCCACCCAGACCCTCGTCTCGCGTCTCCTGCCTCTTGTCGACCTCGTGACCCCAAACATTCCCGAGGCGCAGGCGCTGGCACAGTACGGCGAGCAGGTGCAGAGCGTGCAGGACATGCTCAAGCTCGCCGAGGCCGTGCGTGGCCTGACCAACCGCGCCGTGCTGCTCAAGGGCGGCCACCTGCCCCTGCCCCGCGCGCAGGTCGCGGCGCTGGCCACGTCCGAGGGCCTGGACGTGCAATGGGACGAGGCGGGCGAGGAAGGCGTGCGCGTTATTGATGACTTTAGGCAAACTCTCAACCTGGCCGCCACGTCGCCTACTGTCGTCGTTGACATTCTCGCGTCGCCCGCCGGTGTCCGCCTCTTTGCCGGCAAGCACGTCTCCAGCTCGAGCACGCACGGCACCGGGTGCACGCTCTCGGCGGCGCTGGCGAGCCAGTATGCCATGGAGAACACGGCTGCTGGCGCCGAGGCCGAGGAGGGTGACAAGAACCTCTCGCCAGCGGGTGTCCGCCGTGCCATCGAGTACGTCCAGTCGGCCATCGCCACTGCGCACCCCATGGGCAGGGGCCACGGCCCGCTCAACCACTCGCACTTGACTTCGCGCCGTGCTCTTCCTCCGTGAGTAGATGTTTGGATACATTGGCAGCTGCCTAGTTTGGTATCAAGCCAGCTGTCGTGATGATCTGCCACACACGACTAAAGCTAACGGCAGACCAACGGCGCACAACCCCACCCCGTTTGTCTCGCACCTCATCCGCTCGTGCCCCGAGCTGTGGGACGAGTACATCCGCCACCCCTTCGTCGTCCAGCTCGGCGAGGGCACGCTCCCGCGCAAGTCGTTTGAGCACTACATCTCGCAGGATTACCACTACCTTGTCCACTGTGGGTTCTATGGTGCAGCTAAACTAAACCTCCTCCTGGGACTGGAATCAGCTGCTGTGACATCTTCGACACATCACTGACTCCCCCACGCAGACGCGCGTGCCCACGCCCTCGGCGCGTACAAGTCCACCACGATGGAGGACATCAAGGCGTTCAGCGAAATTGCGCTGCACATTGCCCGCGAGTCGACCATGCACGTTGCTGTGAGTCGAGTTGTGCCGCACGCATTCCTTCACGACTGACTTTTTCTTCAGTACTGCGAGCAATTCGGCATCACCAAAGCCAAGCTCCTCGCCACGCCCGAGGCGGCCGCGTGCGCCGCGTACGCGCGCTACATCATCGACGTCGGCACGCAGGGCGACGTGCTGGACGTGTACGTCGCCGTCGCGTCCTGCCTGATCGGGTACGCCGAGGTCGGCCTGTGGCTGAAATCGCGCATCGCGACGGGCGAGACAAAGCTCGAGGGCAACCCGTATGCCCGCTGGGTGGAGGACTACTCGGGCGAAGAGTTCCTCGGCGCCGTCAGGAGGGGTATCGCCAACCTCGAGGCGCGCGTCGCTGCCGACCCGCCCTCGCCCGAGAGGCTGGCGCGGTTGACCGAGGTGTGGACGGAATGTGTCCGCCTGGAGCGCAACTTCTGGGAGATGGGCCTCAAGGTCCTTTGGTAGAGGACGAAGGGACAACACAGGACGTGTTTGGACGGTCTTAGAACCCCCCCGGTTGCTTTGCAGTTTATGCGGCACATCATGCATACAAAAAAAGGAAAGGGAATAGAGGGTAGCCAATAATCAGTCATGAGGCGTGGGACGTGTGCAGTGGGAGACGCTCTGGTGGCGGCGGTTAGAGCATCTCGTACCGGCGGAACGTGTAGCCCAAGAACGCGAGGTCCTTTGTGGCGTTGGGACCCGTGTTGGCGTCCTGGGGCACCTCGGGGACCTGCTCGAGCTCGTCGGTGGGGAAGTAGGACGTGTCGGTGATGGAGCGGAGGTGGGGCACGAACGGTGCGTCAATGTTGCGGATGGTGGCCCAGTCGACGCCGTAGAAGAAGGGGTGCACCTTGAGCTGCTCGACGGTGAGACGGCGGTCGGCCTCGCACAGCATCCGCCGCACGAGGTCCTCGGCCTCGCGCGACAGGTGCACGTCGTCGGGGAAATACAGGTGGTTCCTCCAGTCGATGATCTTGCGGTACACGTCGTGTGCGTTCTCCGAGCAGAAGGGAGGGTAGCCTGGGGGTCATGTCAGCTAGGTCGCGATTGGGGTTACTTTCCAACTCACCGACAAGACACTCGAACATGATAGCACCGAGGGACCACCAGTCGCACTCCTTGCCGTAGCCCTGCTGGAGGAAGATTTCTGGCGAAATCTAGCGGTTAGCTCACCACATTATAGTGTTCAACACGTACGTAGTCTGGGGTTCCGACGGTCGAGTATGCGAGCTTCCTGCGGTTGGCCTTCCAGGTGGCAATGTCCTGTTTGGAGGTCATGGTGAGGTTGATCGCGTTGACCATGACCGAGTTGCGCGACTGGTTGCCGGCTGCGGAATGGCGGTGGTTGGAGACGTCGCCGCCGCCCAGCAGCTTCTGGTAGTATGCCGAGTCGTGCTGCTTGTGGAAGCCGGTGGACAGGCCAAAGTCCGAGAGCTTGACGTGGCCCATCTGGTCGATGAGAATGTTGTCGGGCTTGATGTCGCGGTGGATAAAGCCGAGGTTGTGGACGGCCTCAATGGCCAAGATACACTCTGCCATGTAGAACTTGGTCACGTCCTCTGAAAATGTGTCGTATTTGATGAGCATGGTCATGAGGTCGCCGCCGGGGAGGAACTCCATCACAAGGTAGAGGTAGTTGTTGTCCTGGAACGAATAGTAGAGCTGGACGACCCATGCCGAATTGGACTCTGCCAGCACATCACGCTCGGCACGGACGTGCGCCAGCTGGTCCTTTTTGAACATTTCATTCTTCCTCAAGCTCTTCATGGCGTAAATCTTGCCAGTGTCCGCCTTTTGCACAAGGCGAACCTCGCCGAACGCGCCCTTGCCGATAACCTTGACTGTGCGGAAGTCTTCGAGACCGATACGCGTGCGACGCAGGCGCAGGAAGCTGACGTGTCAGTAACCTCGCACCTCGCAGGCATAAAGCCAAGGCCGACGCTGGGGAAGAACACCCCAGCTCTGCTCTTCACTAGGCCAGAGAAACGTACTTTGACTCGCGGCGGCCGAGTGCCAGCAGCTGGCGCGCCTTGTGACTGTCCGGCAACGTCGGGTCGGTGTGGAGCTGCTTCTCGAGGGTCGTGCGGCTGCCCATGGCCTGTCAGCAAGCTGCCATGTGTGTGTGTACTTGTCTCCGCGAACAGACGTACCGCTCCTTGCGACCGACCACACCTTCAACCGCCTCCTTGTAGTAGAGCTCGAGCTTCATCTTGGCCGCCGTGGCCTTGCCGCGAGTGGTCTCGCTAAACTGGTTGGGCCGGCGCTCAAAGTAGACGTAGTCGGGGCCCTTGTCGGCTGCGGGTGCGTGGCCGTTCTCGCCGGGGCCCATGTACATCTGCTGATGTTGCTGATGTTGTTGTTGCTGCTGCTGCTGGGCAAACTGGCCGTACTGTGCCATCTGGGGGTGACCGACCTGGCCGGGCTGGCCAATGTTGGACTGAGCAACGTGGGGGACGGGGGGCATGGGCGAGGTGCGGCCGACCTGCTGTGCGCCTGCCATTGCTTGAGCGTGTGGGTCTGTGAGGCCCTGTGGCCTGTATGAAGGGCCTGGTTGGTATGCCATGCTGAAGAGGTGAGGTGCGGGTGTGATGAAGAGAGGAGGGGAGGACGATGTGCATGAAAGAGGGTGTGATGGGCGTGGAGGGGAGCAGGGGGGTGGGTGAGCACGCGCGGGAGCAGACGACACACACGCTGGGTGGAATCCAGGCGCGTCGTTCTGGGTGTCCTCCCCTTCCCCCCGCGCGCCGCCGCCGTTCCACACCCAACCCCCCCCCCCCCCCCCCCACCCAGGCACAGCCCGTTTAGAGGTGACTGGAGATTCATGTTGGATGTGCCCGTCGCGGGGAGCGTCGTTCTCTCATTTGTGCACATTCATTACACGCAATGAGAGACGGCACAATGTCACACAGCACACAGTCAACGGTACATGCATAAACAGCAGAGCGGGTGTCCACTTGGAAGAGGTATGTGTGCTGCTGCTGCGCAATGCGTGCGCTGTCCTGTGCACGCATTTCCCCCCTTGCCTTTGATATTGTGTAACATCGTGCGGCGTGTGCCAGCCCTTAGCCTTAGTCGCACGGTGTGGTGTTCTCTCTCGCACCCCCCTGTGAGTTACAGCCATGTACAGCCACCAGCTCGACATCGTTGGGTCACACATTTGTTCTGCATACTCTTCCTTTGTCTTCTGGTTGTTTCTTCTGACAATCGTCTCTCGCAGCTAGCTTCCTTCCTTCAGATCACTACTAAACTACCACCGGGGGAACAACTTTGCTTGTGCTTGTGCTTGTGCTTGTGCTTGTGCTTGATGAGAGGCCATGAACCGGAAATACCCAACGCCGGGCCGCGCAATCTCACAGTGCCAGAGGCCGCGATCACGCGACCCCGCGCTCGTCTTCGTCTCGCGGCTCTCGCTTCCTTTGGGAAGGACCTAGGTGTGGTACTTGTGCGGCGCGTCGTCCTTGACCTGTAGAGTATATAGCAAATGGGGCAGTCGTGTTGATGGATGGATGGATAGCAATCAGGGGCGTCGTGGTGACGATGAGACGGAGGAAACGTCGCGGCGGCGGTCGTTGGTGTCAGACCGGAGAGTGACGACCATGGGGATATCGGTGTCAAGTGGTAGGCGGCGGCGGTGCGGAACAGGTGGACGCATCATCTGTCAGCTCAGTCCAGAATCCCCCCCTGCAACACAGACCGCGCCCGCACTCACCTTGCGCACATCGACGTTCATCGTCGGCATGGCGTCCTCCATGTGGCCGTCACGCGTCTTGTAGCGGTACTTGAACGCCGCCACGGTGCCGGGGGCCGTGTCGTGCTGGTCCTCCTTCTCCCACGGGTTGACGCGGCCGACGAAGCGACGCTCCGCGTCAGGCTCGAACGCCTTCTTCATGCTGCACGACGGCCGTCAGCCTCTTCAGCCTGGGGTGTGCACGGTGACATTGCTGCGGCCCGCGCAGTTGTGGAGTTGGCGGCGGCGGCGGCGGGAGAGTCACATGCAGCGTGCGTCCACACATCTGCTCCCACCCAACAGGGTCCGCGGTATTTGGCCCACCACCACCACACGTCCTTAGTCACTCACGCAAAGTAACCCGTCACACCGGCAATGCCGACGAGGATAAACGAGAGGGGGTACAGCGCTGGGTCGCGACGTGCCATGCGGTTGACCATGGACGACGCCTGCTTGATGTTACCTTGCATGGACAGCTTGTAGGGGTCCACCTGTAGACAAACGCCGTCAGCCGCACGCTCGAGACCTGGGGGAGGATGCGATAACGCAGACGCACGTCGGTGGGGAGGTGCTTGGGGATGTTGGACGACATGCCTGTAGCTTGTGGTGGCGGAGTCGGTTGTGTGGTAGTGGCGAGTGTGTGGAGTGTGAGTGAGGTGGGCTATTCTGGTGCACAGTGTAGAGGGCAGGTGGGCGGGGGGGGTGGAGCGTGGAGGGGCCTTATATACCGTCGCCTCCGTCCAAAGCACGCGGGTGGGCCCATTGTAGTGCTGTGGGAACGGTGATGCGCGTAACAGAATGTGGGCTGCACTCACCACCGATGCTGGCAGGCATGGCAGGCCTCGCAGGCATAGACTGGACGTCATGTGCAGGCTGACATTCAAGGCACATGCCACTCACTGTTGGAGTCATGTGCCACCGAGTCCACTTGCTCCCGCCACCCAAGTGGACTTAGACAGCACTAACGCAACCATGAGACTGACGCTTAATGGGTCTGTCTCACAGCCTGCCACATCCAGACCACTTGCCTTTGCCAATGGCCCTTACTGGTCATCCGAATTAGCTTGGGCGAGAGTGGGCTTTCGATCGTTTGCATTGGCTTTGTTCAAATCGGTGAGCGGCTAGAACAACATAATGACCCAGACACCGGTCGCCACCCAACGCTTGCTGCCGCCAGTGACCGTTGCTTACGTAGGTTTCGCTGTGCAGGTTCGTATTGTTGCCTCGTTGTGTGGTATGTACTCTGAAATCCGTGCAAGTCGGGCTGGGCTGCACACGGTGGTCACGTCGCGACAAGACAAGAGTCGCGTTCATTGTTCGCGTCTTGGTAGGGGCCTGGGCACAAGATCAAGATCCTGTCGCACATCCTGTAACTTAGGAGTTCCCGATCTTCGTTCCGCGCACCTCGTCTATTGTGCATGCACACTTTCCTTGGGGAAGACGACTGTCGCGAGCTGTATTGTGCTGCCATGCACGGACGTCAGGACCTCCATGGCCGGGCGACACTCTCCGGTCCGGTAGGACTCGAGACTCGCTGGGCAAATGTGGCACTTCTCACTTCATCCATATTGGCTTTTTCTGTCCAACTAGCAAACAACTCCCGTCACTTCAACCCCTCCCCCCGCCTACTTGTATTCCGGGAGCACGGGGAGCACAACCACCGAGTCATACTTGCCACCGGTGTGCAGCACGTGCTTGCCAATGTTCTCGTCCTCGGGCTCGTCGCTGGCCATGAAGAGGATCTCGGGCAGGGCCATGTGGCGGCCGCTGACGCGGACCATGAGCTGCTCGCCGGCGCCAAACACCATGCCCATGGGCCAGAACGTCATCTCGAGCGGGACAATGGTGCCGGGCTGGACGGGCTCCCTCTTGTCGTGCTTGTACACGACCTGGTTCTCGTGCCTCGACAGCGAGTCGTCGCGCGACACGGCGTGCGACGCGCGCAGCATGGCCTGTGGGCCAAGCGTGGTGGAGATGTTCGAGTGCTCGGTGAACTCGGTGTAGGGGATTGGGATCGGGTAGTTGATGTGCATGAGCAGGTTGCCGTCGCGGTCGAGCTTGCGCAGCTGCACGACAACGTCCATGTCGTCCTTGTCCGCGCAGCTCACCCACACCTTGGCCTTGCCGTAGCCGGCGAGCTCGGTGCGGCGGTCAAACTTGAGCGTAAAGTCCGAGCTGGCGGTCGTGCTGTGCGCCTCGTATTCGGTCGTCGAGACAGTCTTGGGAGCCTCGGCGCTGAGCGTGTGCGTGGCCGCGTCAAGGTGGTACGTGACGCTGGTGGTGCCCGGGATGGGGTACGCCTCGTGCGGACGCTCCACGACACTGGGCTCGTCGCTGCCGTCAAACCCGAGGAGCGAGAGGCGGACGCGCGGGGTGTCCTTCTCCCATCCGTTGTCGATGCCCTTGGCGTAGAAGTCGAAGAACTTCTGGAGGTCATCGTTCATGTCGAGACGGTACTGGTCGTGCCCTGGTTTTGTCAGCTGGATGCTCGCCGCACACTAGGCCCAACTCACACTCCTGGTACGGGTGCACGCGGATCCACTTCTTGGTGGTCTTGGCCCTCTCGAATGCCTCAAACGAGCCACGGGTGTGCAGCTGCGACCTGGAGAGGGTTGTGAGTTTCCAGAAGGGTATGTTGGTTAGAGCTAGCTCACGAGTAAGACGCCGTCTGGTACATGGGAGTGTCGATGTTCTCCACGTGGCTCCTCTTGGACTCCCAGTACTCGTCGTACAGTGGGCGTCCGGCACGCGCACCGGGGACGTTTTCGACCTTGCCAGATCCTTCAAGGGTCAGCCAACGTTAGATGGCCACAGCAGAGGCAAAAGTGTGCTCACCTGCAAAGCCGGTGATGATAAAATCGTTAAAGCTGGAAATGTATGGGAAGCCACCGCGCATGATAATGTCATTGTACACGTCCGTCAGTCCCTCCCATGGCGCAATGGCCTTGAGGGCCGGGTGGGTGAACCGCGAGGCAAAGTTGAGCTGGCACACGCTGAGCCACGAGTTACCACTGCAGGTGTTGTCAGCTCACTGTTGCCCGGCACTAGACATCTCTGCTGTACCCACGCCATGACGACAGAGCCGTTACACCAGGGCTGCTCGGAAAGCCAGGTGATCGTGTCGTAGATGTCCTCTGCCTCCTGCTCTCCCCACCACGTCGTGTCGCCCTCGGAATAGGCACATCCACGGGCATCAATGTTGATGACGGCGTACCCGCGCTCGGTCCAGTCGGCCGGGTCGGGCGCCTCAAACTTCTGGTAGCCACTGATCGTCGCCATGTCGACACCGCAGTTGAACGGGCCCATGGTCTCGTACTGCTGCGGGCCTCCGACCTTGCTGTACGGCGACCACGCAATGAGCGCGGGCACCTTGACGTCGCCCTCGGGACGGAAAATGTCCGTGTACAGCTTGGTACCGTCGCGCATCGTCACGCAAATGTCGCGCTCAAAGACGGTCGGCACGGCAAAGGCGCGGTACTTGGGCTCCTTCTTGTGGCCCGCGGGCAGGACGGTGACAGTGTTGGGCGCAAAGCCGGGATACTTCCAGTGAGGGTGCGACTCGGGCGGCGTGAGCTTGGTCCACTTGACGTCGGGGAACCGCTCCTGGAGCTGGTCGGAGACCGTCTTGGTGTGTGTCATTGTGCTGGGTAGAGATCGCGGGGGGGAGAGGGGGGGGATGTGGGGGCTCAAGAGTGAGTGGGGCTCATGTTCATATACTCCCCGCGGGGCATTGTGGGGCAGTGCGGTAACTGTGGTGTTTGTCATTGCGATCAGGTAACTAGCCGGTGGCCGAAGCCGCAGTGCTGCGCTACAATGTGGGACGGTGGTATACTGGGTACGGTGAGCGGCGGCCGCAGTACTGCCGTTCTCCGGGCAGAGAGTGTGATGGCAGAGGGTGGTCGCGGAATGCAGCAATATCGTCTCCACTGTCCCCACACTGTTGCCCACCTTCCCCACCTAGTGTCCACCAGATTGTGTGACATTCCGAAGTTTCCGGGTGCACGAGTCCGTTAATCGCAGCACGTCCGCGTCGACCTTGGGGGCAGACATGCGGCATACATGGTGTTAGACACCCTGCCAGGCATGGCACCATGCGGTCTGTCACCCAGGGGAGCCCCAGGCTATCAAATGAACATCGGAACCGGTGGTGGGGATGTGGCACCCAATTCCCTCCGTCTTAACGGAACACATATTCCGTTTTAACGGAACGAAGGTGATGAACAGGCAACGCCTCCTACCTCGCAGATGGCGATGGGTAGCGATGTGTTACGGCGAGCGCGACATTTCTCAGCTCAAGATACAACCCATCATGTTGCCGCCGGCAACTCATACACACCCGTGACGTTTTCCTTACAGGAGACATACCCCACGTGTCCAACATCTATTGCTCCCCTCTTTCTACGTTTCTACACTTTGCTACTGCGAAAGTTTGGCCGTGGCCATGCGGAAGCTCTGCCTCAAGTCGTCCGCCACGCCAATATCCTTTGCCTGGTCGCCGAGGTGGTCCACTTCGCCCCAGCTGAGAATCGTCCCGCGCCACATGCCCGCAACCTCGTCATAGTCGGCCTGGACGCGCATGACGCACGTGTTGAGACAGTGCTTCTTGGCATCGACACCTTGGTCGGGCACGAACGAGATGGGCTGGGATAAGAGGGATCCCAGCAGGGCGGAGAGGTAGGCGCCGTGCGAGACGACCAGGATGGTCGCGGAGGGGTCGGGAGCGCCAGGCTGGTCTGGGACGTGGGCAGCGAGAAAGGACTGGAGCCACTCGCCCACGCGCCTGCGGAAGCTGCGACGTCAGATGCCAAGGCGACCGGTGAGGAGGTGAGGCGCATCTGGACTCACGGAGCAGAGCCCTCCACATCCGAGGGAAGCACAGTGCCCGGTGTCCACCTCTGCCCGGACAGCGCACCGAGGTCGCGTTCCTTGAGTCCCGGGTCAGTCTGCACCACGAGGCCCGGGTGCTTGTCCACGAGAATCTGAGCCGTCTGACAGCGTGTCAGTGGAGAGTCACGCGAGCTTGGTCACTTGCCTCCTTGGCCCTCGCCAGAGACGAGCTCCATGCCTCTACAAAGGGCACGTCCTTGATATGCTCAGCCAGGAGAGCGGCTTCGTTTCGACCGGTATCGTTCAGTGACGTATCAATGTGGCCCTGGATAATGCCTTTGGCGTTGCTGACGGCGGCGTCAGTGTCTGTCTCGTTGCGCTGCACGAAAAGGAGGTACTCCGCAGAGCCAGAGACCTGACTCACTATTCTGTCTGGCCATGACGGACAAAGTAGATAAGCACCATGGTGGAGAGAGAGTATGGACAACACGAGGCGAGATGAGATACACTCCATCGTCTTTCGGCCTTTGAATTCGGTGACGCCCGACAATGACACACACCGCCAGCTGATTGTGCCCCGCCCAGAGCCGGAAACGATCGGCGAGAACTGCCACGCGACACGCACGTGCTTTTGGATAAACGTAAATTAAATCCCAAAAGATAAAATGGTCTCTGCGTGGTGGTGGCGCGGTGCACGCGGCGGCAGGGGTGGCTCCATGTTTCTGGATTGTTCAACGTGCGTCTTTCCAGCACCACCCAACCCATCTCCATATCATCCAAAATGGCCGCTTCCCCCATCGTCGTCTGCATTGGCAACCCCCTCGTGAGTATCTTTGGCAGCTTGCTCATCGTGCTCTCAACGAGCCGAGCTGTGGCGCGCTGGAAGCTTCCTGTCTCAGCTCTCTGACACGTTCCAGCTCGACATCCAGGTGTCGGCCGCCCAGGGCCCCCAGTTCCTTGAGAAGTACGAGCTCAAGTCGAACGACGCCATCCTCGCCGAGGACAAGCACATGCCCATGTGAGTGGAGAGAGAGAGGAAAAATGGAAAGAGGGGAAGAGGTTCTGACTGGTATTCAGCTACGAGGACGTTGTCGCCAACGCCGAGGTCACCTACGTTGCCGGCGGTGCCGCCCAGAACGCTGCCCGCGCTGCTTCGGTGAGTACGACGAGGAAGAGTCGTTGTGGACAGGCTTAGGAATGGAGCGAGGGACTGTTGGCTCTGGAGCACACGATGTTGTCTGAGAGCCAACACAATCGTCGCCCTTCTGCCATGTTCCTCGGACCTTGCCGGCCCTTTGATCGATCGTGCCATGACGACCAAACGCTAATAAACACACAGTACGTTCTCCCCGCCCAGTCGGTTGCCTACATCGGCTCGGTTGGTGACGATGAGCTCGCCAAGACCCTCGCCTCTGTCAACGAGACTGAGGGTGTTGTCTCGGCCTACGAGGTCCAGCCCGCCCCCGCCAAGACTGGTGCTTGCGCCGTCATCCTCTCGAACCACGACCGTTCGCTCGTGACCACCCTCCGTGCCGCCGAGATGTTCCACCCCGCTCACCTCGCCAAGGCCGAGGTCGCCTCGCTCATCCACGGTGCCAAGTACTTCTACATTGGTGGCTTCTTCCTCACCCACGGCATCGAGTCTGCCCTCGAGGTCGCCAAGGCCGCCTCGGCCGCCGGCAAGACTGTCGTCCTCAACCTCTCGGCGCCCTTCATCGCCCAGTTCTTCAAGGTCCAGCTTGAGGAGCTCCTCCCCCACGTCGACATTCTCATCGGCAACGAGTCCGAGGCCGCCGCCTACGCCGAGGCCTCGGGTCTCGGCCAGGCCACCCTTGCCGAGATTGCCACCACCCTCGCCGTCCTCCCCAAGTCGAACGCGTCGCGCCCCCGTGTCGTTGTCATCACCCAGGGCGCCGACTCGACCCTCGTCGCCTCGTCGTCGCCCTCGACCTCGGCCGCCAACCTCAAGCCCGAGGACGCCAACCCCAAGGTCTACCCCGTCCCCAAGCTCGCCGACGACAAGATCATTGACACCAACGGCGCCGGCGACATGTTCGCCGGCGGCTTCCTCGGCGCCGTCGCCCAGGGCAAGACCCTCGACGAGGCCATCGAGGTCGGCCACAAGCTCGGCCAGATGTGCTGTGGCCAGATCGGCCCCAAGCTCGCCTTCCCCAAGGTCAACGTCCTCTAAACCAACCAACCCCTGTTATAAAGACATTGCTTTTAGCAAAAAAACAACATCTGTGTTTAAAGAGTCAGTTGTACGGGCTTCAACCGCCGCCTTGCATACCCTCACCCCAACATAAACTCCTTGTGATCCCCATACCCCAACCCATCAAAAAACAACCCGGCACCCCCCCCCCCCCCCCTACACAAACCACATACACAAACCCTACCCATAGAAACTGGGGATGCATCATTTCAACAGTGAAAGAAAAAGCAGGTCGCAGAGAATTGGCGGGCCGTGTCGCAAAATCTTACGCGTCTGCCGACTATAGTGTGGCGCTTTTGGCGCGTGGTGAGTGGCATGACTGGTTGACTGGAGCGCTGGTGAATCACCACCGACCGCGCACCCGGCGAGATCCGACGCGCCTGCCAAGAGATCAAGAGAACACACTTGGCTGTTGGGTAGGTGGAGCAATGAATGGTCTCAGCGTCGACACTCTTGTGGCTGCTGGTGTCTGTCTCACTTTATTCCATTTCGAAATAATACATACCTCCTCCTGGTCGTCGTCGCCATCGTCGTCGTACGTGGCCCATTCGCACCACGCTCACAACGCCCACTGCCGCCATGTCACCCTGCGTCCCGCGCTCTCGCCCTCCTCGCCATCCGCCACTCGCCACAGCTTACACGTTATCGAAACTATGCATGCTAACGCACTCTATATGGCAATCCCAAGCAGGCAGAAAAACACACTGCACCTTGAAAACAGCAGTAACTAATAGGTTTAAAAGCGGGGGCGGGGGGGTAAAATGATGGGGATGGGGGGGGGGGGGGGGGGGGGAGGTGGTGTCGGTGGAGGTGTTTGCTCGCGAGCTATAATGGGAAACATAGGCGGGAATCCTTGTAAATCCATCTGTGTGTGATTTTCTCTTACAACGCGTGCGAAAAGCCGTCGCTTGTTGGTCGCTCGGGCGATGCGCGGCCGCCAGCACCAGCGCCGTCCGGGTGCGTGGGCGAGTGCAGCGTCTCCTCGGGGCTGGACCCGTGCGACACGACCGAGTGGCGCGTGTTGGTCGTGCTGGAGCGGTTGCGCGGCTTGAGGATGCTGTTTGCGCGCGTGCGCAGACGGCCAAACGGCGAGTTGCCGGGGGACATGGGCGTGGCCTGGTCGTGGCTGTGGTTGTTGCGGTTCAGGCGGCGCAGCGTGTACCGGTTGTTGCGGTTCTCCTTGGACACCTCGGACAGGCGCGACTGCATGCGCTGGATGGCGACACCGTGCTCCTCCATGGTAAAGTCGAAGCCGCGCGACGCCTCGCGGTGCAGACCCGTGGACATGTCCACCTGCGAGCCCGTGCGCGCCGAGGGCTGCACGCCAAAGCGGCCAGACTGGAAGCTGGGACGCGGGTGCGTCGACTCAAAGCTGGCGCGTCCGCGGTCGATGCTGCTACGCAGGGCCGTTGGGGTGTCGTTGTTGGGCGAGCCGGCCGACGAGAACTGGTGCAGGGCAATGTCGTCGCCGTTCTCCGGAGTGAGGAGACGGCTGTGGTCATACTCTGCGCCCTTTTCGTTGGGACCCCTTTGGGTAATGTCGAGCTTGCCACCGAGCATTGGGTCGGTGTTGACATCGACATCCGGGTGGTACTTGCGGACAAGACGCATAAGGTCAATGTCGTTGGGCCACAGGTTCTGGTTGCCATACTTGATGAGGTAGCGCGGGAGAAGGGCGAGAATCAGGGTAAACGCCCAGCCGAACCAGCACGCAGCGGCACGGAAGAGGAACACGTCGTTGCCGTAAATGTTGGTCTGGTAGAGCGTGGGCGGGATGATGGTGTAGATGGCAGTGAAGACCCAGACGAGGAAGGGACCGATCCACACGGCGAAGACGACCCACCAGCTCCACGAGTCAATGTTGAGACCCGAGAACAGGTTGGCAACAAAGACACCGACAATGGCCATGACGCTGGACATTTCGTCCTTGAACACGTCAAAGCCGTCACCACGGGCGGTAGTCGTGTCGTACGTGTAGCAGAGGAAGAAGAAGACGACGGCAGTCTGGTAGACACCCTCAAAGAGGTAGTACAGGAACTTGCTCCAGTTGTAGTACCTGCCCTCGCGGCTGTAGCGGTACAGTTCGGGGAGCGCCATGAGAATGTCGTCGTCAATGTTCCTCTCAAAGAGGCCCATGGCGATGACGGGGCACAGCGTCCAGAACACGTTCCAGAACAGCAGGAAGATGTAAGGGTAGACGTAGGTGGTCGACCATCCACAGTAGATCTGGAACCAGAACAGGATACCGAAACCAACAACGTTCTTGTAGAAGAAGTTGAGGATCATGGTCGCATTGCGGAAGTAGGACCAGTGGCCGTGGACGAGCAGGAGACGCTTGAGGAAGCGGAACTGGCCAATGGCGAAGTCGGACGAGTTGACGGCCTGGAGACCCTCCTCACCCGAGATACCGACACCGACGTCGGCAGCCTGGATCATGGATACGTCGTTGGCACCGTCACCGATAGCAAGACACATGGCACCGAGGTTGTCCTTGATGAGACGGACAATCTGGGCCTTTTGGAGAGGCGAGACACGGCAGCAGATGACCGTGTTGCACTTGACCGACAGCTCGAGCAACAGGTCGCTCGTCTCGGGGTCGTTAAACGCCTGCGTGAGCGCACTGCCGTCAATGACCAGCGAAAAGCCGCCGGGGCGCGTGCCATTGTCGTCGCCAACGAGCGAATGCGCGCCAGTGTTGACACGCTGGAGCTGGGTCGAACGCCGGGTCTCGTGTTGGGCAAGCGAGTTGGTTTGTGTCAATGAATTGTCGTCAAAGAAGCCCTCGAGCGAGTCGCGCAACTGTTCGTAAATCGTGTGGTGGCCGTCGCGGATGATGATGAGGTTGGCATCCGGAGTGAGGAGGTTGGTGGTGTAACCAATGGCAACAGCAGTCTCGAGCTTGTCGCCGGTGGCGACCCAGACCTTGATGCCGGCGCGCTTGAGGTCGGCAATGGTGCCGGGCACACCGTCCTGGAGCTTGTCCTCGATGGCGGTGGCACCAAGGAGCGAGAGGTTACACTCGAGCTGGGCGGAGACCTGGTCAATCTTGACCTCGCGGTCGTCCATGGCAATCTCGGCATCGTGGTAGGCCTGCGCCCACTCTTCGTACTCGGCATTGTCGAGGAGACGGTAAGCGAGACACAGGGTACGAAGACCCTCGCTGGCAAACGTCTGGAGGTCCTTGTCGGTCTGCTCGCGAAGCTTGGCCTGGGACTCGTCGTCCTTGCTCAGGCGGTCAAAGATAATGTTGTCGGCACCCTTGGTGAGCAGGAACAGGCGGCCGTCTTGGTCGAGCTTGCGCACAACAACCGACATGCGCTTACGGGCCGAGCTAAACTCGAGCACGTGGAGCAGCTCGTACTCGTCGGGCTCGGACGAGAAGGGAGTCTGGAGCTTGAGAATGTTGCGGTCGCGACCACGGAAGACAAAACCGACATCGGCAGCGGCCTGGACGAGGGCGGCCTCGTCGGGCGACTGGGCCTTGTACTCGATGACTCCAGGCTCGGGCTCGCCAACAACGACAGTGTGGCAGAGACCGAGAACAGCAAAGAAACCGTGGAGGATACGAGACTGCTCCGTGTCGGCGTCTGCAAGGTCGCGCTGGATCTGAGCGTCGCGGAAGAGGGGGATCTCGCGCTCGCGGGTGGCGGGCTTGTCGTTGACGTCGCTGTCCTCCGAGTCGTCCGAGTCAAACTTGAGGGCGGTGCTCTTCTTCTCGGCCTCCTTTTGCATGTCGTCCTCAGTGTCCTCGCCGTAGTAGATGTGGCCGCCAACAGAGCACTGGCGGAACACCATGACGTTCTGGGTGAGGGTACCAGTCTTATCCGAGAAGATGTACTCGATCTGTCCGAGGTCGTCTGAAAGGTTCCAGGAGCGCGCGAGGGTGCGGAACTTGTGTCCGTTCTTAAAGTACTGGAGGTCGTGGTCCCAGAAGATGAAGAGGGCCTGGACAGTACGCACAAACTCGATCGAAATGTAGAGCGAGATGGGGATAATGTTCTGGAACGTGATCAGGGCGTTCAGGAATGTAATGAGACCGTTGATGTTGACATTGTCGCCGGGCCTGTCGTCGTACAGTGTCCAGTACGAGTTGTCCCTGTACCACTGGACTTCGAGGACGTGGTCGACAATACCACACACCAGCGAGATGGCACCGAGGACAGCCAGGTTGAAGAGAACCTGGGGGTTCATCTGGCGCTCGACCTTGGAACGCTTCGAGGGCGTGCCGCCCGAGTTCTGGACAATCTTGCTGTCGTCACCAGTGTACACAACAATGCCAATGACCCAAGCAGTGTTACGCAGAACACATCCACGGAGCAACGTGGTGTCGAGCGAGATTGCGTATGTGACGTCGTCACCGTTCTCATCGGCGAGGATAGCAGCACCGTTCAGGCGGTACATGTTCACCTCGGGGATGTCGAGGTCGAGGCGCATGCGAACCTGGGAGCAGGCTGTCGCCGAGTCGAGGTGCGACAGCCCCATAACACCGTGACGCGACTTGAGGTTGGTCTCGCCATCGAGGTTCTTGGTCTCGACGTAGGCGACATCCTCTTCCTCGGAAGTTGCGCAAATGATAACATCTGCAGGTTTGTTAGCTTGGTGCACGGACGTTTTACGAGAAGTGGAGGTGGCGGACAGGCTCAGGAAGCGGTGAGGGGGAGGGGGGGGGGGGGGGGTAGCCGGCGCAGGCGGGTTTCGTGCCGCGTCGTCGACGTCGGTGTGGTGCACAAGAGACGACGTAAACATGGCGCCCATGGCGTGGCCGGCCGCCCACGCACGCTTGCTTGCCGAGGGGTGGGTCTTCTAACCTCGCTACTCCTTTCACGTGTGTGTGTACTCACCAGCGGGGACCTGCTCGTGGTCGTAAATCTTGACAAAGTCGCCGACCTTGAGGTCTTCCCAGATGGTGCGCTGCCAGCCAAGAGTCTTGGTGGAGTCTTCGGCTTCCGGGTCGTCCTCCCAGTGCGAGACCTGGGAGCGCATGCGAGTAATGCCGTGGCCGTCGGTGTGCTCGACAGCGAGTGAAGGACGGCGCGCGGCTTCCTCCTCCTGCTGCTTGGCTGCGAGCTCTGCTGCCTTTTTCTTCTTGCTCTTGGGCATGGGGATGCCCTTGACGAACGTCTTGGCCTTGGGGGCCATGGGGTTCTTGTTCTCGTAGCCGTCGCCGCCGAGGGTGTGGACCACCGAGTGGTTGACCTGGCGATCGGCCTGGTGGCGCTTGACATCTTCAAAGCCGTCCTTTCCTGCGGTAACGAGGAGAATGACGATGAGGGGCAGGATGACGAGACCGGGGCTGACGGTGGCAAACTTGGGGAAGAACTGGAGAATGTCGATGGCGAGGAAGAAGATGTTGGCCACACGCCTGAACTGCTCAAACAGGTTGCGCGGGAGGAAGGTGATGACGGTGTATTTTGACGTGAGGTTTTGGTTTGACGCAAACATCTTGGACTTGATCGGCTTGCCCTTCTTGTCATAGTAGTCGGCAGGAATGGGCTCGTTGATAAAGATGGAACGCGCCTCTGGTGGCGCCTTCTTCTTGTGTATCAGGCCAGAGAAGAACTTGGACGTGGGGTTGGAAACGTTGCGCGTGTACCAGCCGTCCTTCTTCTTCTT
The DNA here is from genome assembly GCF_003942205.1 of Apiotrichum porosum. Lineage (NCBI taxonomy): Eukaryota > Fungi > Basidiomycota > Tremellomycetes > Trichosporonales > Trichosporonaceae > Apiotrichum > Apiotrichum porosum. The sequence goes on along the minus strand of NW_021167108.1, from coordinate 2,302,291 downwards.
TATCGTCGTCGCCCCCCGCCGGCGACGGCGAGGCACGAGCGGTGCCCCCGACGTCGAGGCGGGCATGATGGGCGGTGAGGCGGGCTCTAGTACCCCGGTAATGGTGGGCGTGACGCGGGGTTGCGACGCCGAAGACAGTGTCAAGGACGGGGACGGTGGGTGGGAGGAGAGGGGGAGGAGGTGGGGGGAGCTGGATTTACAAGCTGGCTCGACGCGTGTTAGGCGGGAGGGGTGGAGCGAGCGGCAATGTCAAGGTGGTACCCAGGACCAGAGGATGTTTGTTGTTTGTGTCGATGGTTAGGGGAGGGGGGGTGGGTGGGTGGTTGCAGGGATTTGGACAAGACGAGGGATAGTTGTGGTGTGCGTGTAGAGTGGCCAGACTGGGGACGGGAGATGGGTTGGAAAGCGTTGCGTGCGGTGTATGACAAAGTGGCCGAAGGGCAGCGACGAGGGCGCTGGGCGGGCGGGGGAGGAGAGAGAGAAACGCAAAGGCGCCCGGCGGCGGGCGGCGGCGGCGGCGGCGCAAGGGTGGAGGGAGAGCGCGCAAAGGGGCGGGGCTGCGACGCAGGCCTCCGTTTCTGGCAAAAACCTGGACCCAGATGTCTGTGTCCGAGCCTCGGCCTCCGGGGGTAGCCGACGGGTGGGTGGGGTGTGTTGCAGGTAATGTATGCAGCAGCAGTGGAGATGGTTATGCTCTGCCTGTTGGTGAGAGAGAGAGAGATGTATGGCCGGAAGGGAGGATTAAACGTGTGTGGTGTGTCTTGGTCTCACTCTCTCATCCCGTGTGTGTATGCATGGCTCTTTGCCTTCCTTCCTTGCCTTCCTTGCATCCTTGCCTTCCTTTGCCTTGCTTGTCTCTCGGCTCAGCTGCTGATACGGCTATAGCGCTGGGCAACAACAGTCCATGGAGTGAAAAATATAAATTGCCTCCGCTCTCCTCTGGTATTAACCCGCCCGTGCGCGACCAAGGCGGCGGCGGCGGCGGCCAGAAGGGCGACGTCACCCACATCACACCCAGCGCGCGTGCGGCCGCGCACTGGGACGCGTTGTGGTCCGACCCGCCCCGACAGGCCGAGAGAGGGAGAGAGACCTGACAAACCTGTTCCTCTTGCGCTTTGCTTGCGCTCCATAGATCGTGTCAATTAACCTCTCTTTTTCTCTTTTCCTGACAATCCACAAGCCTCCTCGTATAGCTCCTTATAGCGCTCCTCGTCTTTCCTGTGACACCATGGAGCCTGGCCCAGGACGAGGCCGACCGCGCGCGTTTGTATTGAATGAGTAACCAGAAGGCGACCCTGCAGTACAATTTGGATCCAAACAAATCTATTTCCCCCCTTAACCGGCACACCACATGACCCAAAACGGGAGACATGCCAAGCAGCAGGCAGCCGAGAGCACGTAAACACCGTGACGTGGGTGTCGCTGCCCCGCCCAGGTGGCCCAGGTGGCCCACCTGGGCTACCGTGGCGTGTTCTGCACCTCGCGTTGCCCGCGTCGTTACCCCACCGGGCCCCGTCGCCCCCGCTGGCGTCGTCTCCAGCGACGTCGGCGGCGCGTGTCCATGCTGATCGATCAGCACAGGTGCGCACAGGATCGGGAAACCGGCCCAGGCCTGCAGCTCCTGCAGCCTGCAACGCGCGCAGATACACGGCGGAACCGGAGGCGATGACGTCTAGAACATCTGCGTGTACCTGTCGACTACGTCCACCCAACCCACAGCTTTTAATCTAATCGCTTCCCCCGTAAAAAGGCAATGCTGGGTGGGACACGACTCCCCCGGCCGACAAAAGATAACAAAACCGTAGAGGCAGACATTTCAACAGCGCCATCAGCCATCGAAAATACACACTTCCCCATCGAGGTTCAAACTTGTGTGGATGCGCAGGATTGACGTATGCTCCTGTCTCATTTGCCGCCCCTGGCCGATACTCTTGTTGACGAGCACAAAGCAGAGTGGGGTATCGCGGAGACGTCCTTACATGCATATACGCCCAGCGGCCAGCAACCGCGTGGGTCAGGCAAGCCGAGCTTGCGCATCCATATGTCGGCACCGAGGTCGGGTCTCGAACGCATGACCACACATCTGTCGACACGCTAAAGAGGCCATGGCGCACAGCGGCGGTGCATGTACACTGCACACAGCACACCGCATACATCGCATGACGACAAGGGGCACAGCTCGTTATCGCTGGTGCTCGCCGGTGTGTGTGTGCTCGCCTCTGAACAATACCTGCTGGCCGTTAGCAGCAGGCGCGACCTACAGACAGGGCTGCGCTGTTCTTAGCAGCACCCTCGCTTATCCCACACTGTTTGTGGCTACCTCTCCAAATCAAATACATCCAGTTCCAGACTCCCGACCTTGGCATGAGCGAGCACGATGCGTCGTTGTACGTATAGGGCAAGACCTCCAACAAAGCTAGTTACTTGCCATGCTCCCTTCCATGTTGCAACTTTTATTCATTCGAGTCAATACTTGAACCACAAGCCTGTTAGGAACGCGACTAGGGAGTAGACGTATTTTCCCCTTGCGTGTTCCCCCACCACCCTCAATCACAACTGGCTACGATAGACGGAGGCCTCTTCGAGGAAGTCCTGAATGATACCCTCAACACGTCCATGGTAGTTTTCAACCTTGAAATATTCATTTTCAACTTGAAGCTCACGGCACCCGCGGGTTGTCCACTGCAGTACCTTCTCCGCGTAGGTAGCCTCGAAGTGGCACACTTTATCGAGCCCGGGACCGAGGAGGTCGGCAATGGCCTCCCACTGGCTGGTCCTCAAGGTCCGGAATAAGGGAAGGCCGAGAAAAATGATCGACTGCTTGCTGCGTTCCAGGAACATCTTCAGTTTGAGAACTGGCCTTTTCTTGGACAGCTTGAGCCTTGACCAGAGCACGGGAGCTCCCAAAATTGCACAGCGCCATGTTGTACAAACACCTGTCATGCTGAAGACAACGTCGGGCTTAACGTGCTCCTTGGGAACCTTGCCCTTGTATGTGGGTCCTGTTACCTTGTGTTCGGGATCGACGTCCTTCCATTTGGGATCGGCCTCCATGGCAAAGGTGCCGATGGCCACAATGAGCTCAACCGGAAGGTCGGCCCACGGGGAAGTTGACGTAGGCGGCGGCGGTGGGAGTAGGGACTGAAGCCGCGCATACTCGTCCTGCACGTTGCGAATGGGATAATAATCGGCCTTGATACTCCCCTGATGAATGCAGGAGTTTGCTGCTTCAAGACAACGCCAAGCGACGGCGCCATCGTCTTGCGCAAGATACAGCTCCGCAAGCAGCAACCAAAACTGCCACAAATTAGCCCATTTCAAGGCTCAACACCAGCACATACCTCTGGCAGTTTGTCGTTTCGCTTGCACACCCGAGTCACTTGCTCTCTGGCCGCCTCGATGCTGTCCTGGTCGAGGTGCAGGAGAGACCTGCACAGGGCGAGTCTGGGTTTGCGTGGTGCGTAACCGAATGCGAAGGCCTATCATCAGAGTCAGGACGGGGTCCGTGCGGGGACAAGATGCACATACTCACCTCGTTGAAGGCGTCGGCGGCTTCCTCATACTCGCCAACCTTGTAAAGTGCGCTTCCACGCTCGAACTGGATTTTTGCTTCCTTAACGTCTTGCATGGACGTCCCGTCAACGGGAGGTGTATACTGTGAAGAGCGTCAGCGAAATGTACAGAACGGCGGCTTGGCTGAGCGGTCTCACAGTGTATCCCGTCTCGAGCAAGTGGCGACGGGGGAGTGGCTTGGTGGGACGGCGTGGCATGGTGAGAGGGAATGAATGGTGAGAGGGAATGAATGGTGAGAGGGAATGGACGGTGAGAGGGAATGAATGGTGAGAGGGAATGGACGGCGAGAGGGAATGGACGGTGAGAGGGAATGGACGGTGAGAGCTGATGAGGGGAAGAGTTGGGTTGGGCGTATGTATCTATATGTGCGTGTTTTTTTTTTTAAAAAAAAAAGAGCGGCCGCCTGACTTGCTCGGCTACGTGTGCAGAAGCATCGGATCCATCACGCACCATGAACTGGTGACCTCGCAAGCTCGCGCCCTGTGTGCATCAGGTGCAGCATTAGCTGACATTGGCCATCAGCTGACATACTTCTTGCGTTCTTGGGTGCAGCGCTGGCAAGACCTGGTGACCTCGCGCCCTGTGTGTTGGAATGAAGAAGAATGCAAAGTTGAGAAAATAATCACAGAAAATCCAACTTAAATGGGATATGACGCCTTTGACACTGTGTTGCGCACACCAACACCGTGTGCATCTGAAGCAACAACATCACCTGCCATATTTATCGGATCCGACACGGTAATCACCTGGTTACTCCAGGTCATGTGCATCCCACGCAGCATCAGCTGTCCACGATTCAGACATCCCTGTGGGAGGTGTGGCATTCCTCATCGAACTTGTAACACCATGTTGACCAGAATTCATCCATCCTTACACACTGCCAAGAATTTACCCACTGCCCAGGCGCTAAGATGCAATGGGTCCCAGCGGCGGATCATGTGAAGTGCATACAGCACGCAACATACTTTGCATGACGACAAGGAAACACGCTGGCCCTTGCAGGGGCCCTCGATCGCGAAGCGCAGTTACTGCAACATGCCGTCCAAAGCAGCCTCCTTCCTACGAGGGGGTGGACACATGAATGTTGTGGCATGAGAGAAGGAAAATCAATACCCCTAGTCCGACTCCCATAGGCTCAGTTCCTCCCCCATACTTTTATTGAATCTCTCATGGCACCATTGCTCGGACAGGTCATAGAGCCGGTGAAGTTTTCCAGCGGCAACCACGAGCCGACCCGACCCATCAGGGAGGACACGTCTCCCACTGGCGTCCACGTCCAAGTCATGTTTACTGATCATGGCAACCAGCCACTCTTCACGTTCGTTTCGCTCCGGCTTTTCGGTGTCATGTTTTGCGGCATCCTGCAGTTCGACAAGGGAGGATACTTGTTCCGATGCTGGCAACGTGGTGTTGTTCTCGTTCAACACGGCCAGGGGGTCACGGAGATTGTCCTTGTCCCACCCGTAATACTGAAGGAGAGTCTTGAGCTGGTAGTCCGTTTCCTGGTGGAATGTCTGGAATGGCAGTGCATGGGAGCCGGGATTGAAGGCGAGCCACAGCAGCTGGGCGACCCCGTGTGGGCGGCGAGTGGTGCGGCTTTCAACTATGGACAGCAGACGGTCGCTGGCGATGTCAATACCCTGTATTGACAATGCCCTCAAGTTGGGAAGGAGAAGCGTGGCGGGGTCGATGGTCAGGTCGGCGACCAAATAGGTAAGCCATCCTCCGATGTGGAGGTGTTGGAGGTTGTCCAGGTCGGGCAAGTGTTTGATGACCAGCGCCGCATTCAATGGGGCACCACACATCGAAAGAGACACCAGGTTGGATAGACCTTGACGGGCTGCCATCCGGGTGAAAGGGCCATCCGTATCGACGCTGCAATGCATGTCATGCCATTGGAGGGAGGCCGGGTTCGGAGAATCGATGTAGTCCATAAGCTTCGCGTCATATTCAAAGCCCAACACTTGGAGATTGGGCAGGTGGATACTGCCAACTTCGTTTCCCTTCTCGTTCCAATCCACTATCTTGAGTACCTTGACTTTGGAGCACTCGCGGAGGAACTCGCAGACACTCCAAACTACGCCTTGGAATGTCTCAAGAGCGCCTAAACGGGCAGACCCTTGAGGAAGATCTTTAGAACTAGAAAGGTCGATGTCGGCCACGATGGACCTCAGCGTTGGGTGACTTTCATCTATGCCGCCCGTGATCCAAGCAATGATCAGAGGCTCTCCTGTGCCACCGGGTTGCTCAAAGTGTTGAAGCTGACCGAACATGCCTCGCCAGAGACCCGGAAGCTTGTTGATGTAGACACTGTGCACGTTCTCGAGTACAGGAAGAAGATCGGTGGTGATGGCCTCACACGTGGCCTCCCATTTGGCCTGCTTCGCCTCGGTCCACAATACGGGCCGGTAGTACTCAAACGAAGGAACGCGGAGTTCCAAGATTGACTGCTTGCTGAACTCGAGCCACTTCTTCATTTTGGCCACCGGATGGTCCACTGTGAGGTCGAGGCGCGACCAGAGAATAGGAGAGCCGAAAGCCACACGGCGCCACGTCGAACATACACGTCCCATGGTGATGACATAGTCGGGGTTGGCCGCCAAGGCGAATTCGCCAATGTTGACAAGCAACTCGACTGGAAGAGTGGCCCAGCCCGTCTGGATAAGGCTGTGCATGCCCGCCGGGAGCAAGGCTTCCAGGCGAGCATGTTTGGTCTTCATGTCTGGGGTGATACAGAAGGGGTCTGCGGTGATGAGGGTACGTCGAGCGGTTCCGGGCCTGCCTTCGGCCAGGTAGAGCTCCGCCAGAAGTAACCAGCACTGTAACGAATTAGTGACATTCTACTTGTCGATTGGCACATACCTCGGGCCTTGCAGGATTGACTTTGCATACGTTGGTCATGTGGCGCCTCGCTGCCTTGACGTTCCTTTCTTCGAGGTGCAGCAGTGACTTGCACAGAGCCATTTTCGCCTCGCGGGATGCATATCCAAACGAATAAGCCTTTTTCAGTCAGGATTCGATCTGCAGCACTGACTAAACGTACCTCGTTGAAGGCCTTGGCAGCTTTCATGTACTCCCCGTCCCGGTGGAGCCTGGCTCCACGCACAAAATGGAGCCTTGCTTTCCGGCTGTCTTGCAAATAGTTGGGGTGAACAGCGGGCTTGCGCTGTGACTGGCTTCAGCTCCACAAAAAGGTGATCCAGCTGGGGTACTCACCTCGTCAACCGTCTCGACTTCCCTCTCTTCTCCTGGGTCGTATCCAACCAGGTCCAGATAACGACGGCGTGGTGGCATGATGAGAAGGGATGGGTGAGAGTGTGAGAGTGAGACTGGGGTTGCTTTTCGCTTGACCTACTGACCTGCTGTATGTGCGTCTGCGTGCGTGTGAAGCATCGGATTCACAGTGCATACGCCCACCCGCCTGAACCTGTGTACGGGTTCTGTGTGTGGCTTTCCAGCCTGTGTGCATCCGAAGCAGGCATCAGCTGCCAGACTCATCGGATCCAGCGCTGTCACCTGGCGAATTTGCGATCCCTGTGCACCTGCGCATCCGACGCCGCATCAGCTGTCGTCATTTCGCATCAGCGCGTCAGTTCGAGGCATCCCTGTGGGGACGGTGTGGCAGTGGGGCAATGTTTCCTCGCGGAAATGGCATTACGTTGACCAAAACTCCTCTTCGTACATACTGCTAATAATTTACAGGTCATCCTCCATCTCACACCTTGGCCCGCTTAGCGTCCGCCCCAGGTTCGAGGTTGTCTTCTCCACCCTTGCGTTTGCTTTCTCCTGCCATCTGCTCGCCCCCCTCGCCTGCCACAGCTGATGCTTTGGCTGCTGCCCTTTCGGCGAGGATGCTGACCGCGTCCTCGGGATTGGGAATGTCGGTTATGTCATGTCCAAAATAGGGGAGCAGCAACTTGAGCGCAGTGACAGTAGTGCTTTTCAGAGGTGGCTTGACCCGGTCATTTTTGACATAGTCGTAGTGAAAGTACTCGACCCAAACGAGTTTTGCGACGCTTTCCGAGCTTTGGGTGCGAATCGTGACCATGGCAAGCAGGAGATCGTCGCTAACCTCAATTCCGCCCAGAGAAAGTGTCAAAAGTTTCGGGAGGATGAAAGTGCCTGTGCCATCCTTGACCATGAGGCCTTCGAGCAGGCCGTCACCAGTCGACCTCTTGCAGGGACGCTTGTTGTCGTAGAAATCCAGATTGAGGTGAATGAGGGCCTCCAGCGGACGCAACTGTTCCAAAATGGATGGGGCCGTAGATTGGACCGTTGTCAGGGTGAGCGATACGAGTTGGGCTTTCGTAATGCGCAGTCGGGGAGCCTTTATGAAGTCGGTGTACTCCGCACTCAGATGGTGCAGGTTCGGAGCGTTGATCAACTCCAACAGGTCTTTACGTTCGAGCTCTAGATGCCGAAGCGCCGGCAGCGTAACTGCATGTTCAATGGTCCCCTTCGACAGACGAAGCCAGTTGAGTTTTGGGGTTTGCTGCAGAAACTTGGCAGTGTCACCCACACATGAGCCGTCGAACAACTCCAGGTCGGAAACGAACGGAGCCCAGAGACGCGTTTCGGCGGTGTCAATGTTAATCGAGGCTTCAAGTTTCTTGAGGCTGCGACTCGACGGGTGGAACAAGGTTTCTAGGCGAAGGCCCTTGCCAGCCAAGTGTTGCAGGTTGCAGAACTTGTGATGCCAGGCCACTGAAACGAAATCGGTCTCGAGAGAGCGCAGGCCCTTGATCGTGTCGGACAGACTTGTCCCGACCGTCTTTTTTTGGGCCGCTGAGAATGACTTGAAGTCGACTAGGTGCAAGGACACGATATTTCCCTGACTTTTGGCCAACCAGTTGCCAAGCTTGAGGACGGATTGGCTGGGACCGAGTTTAAGACGCGACCAGAGGACGGGCGCGGTTTGGACCACCAGACGCCAAGCGGAACAAACACCTGCCATGCGGACCACAAATTCGGGGTCCGAGGACAAGCCCGCACGGCCGACGGCGATGACAATGTCCGCAGGAAGGTTCACGAACCCTTTTGCCTGGGGAACGGTGGCGTCGACGAGCGTACGGAGAACGATGATTTCGTGCTCGTTGTCAATTTGATGCTCGTTGTTGACATCGCTGACAAGCATCTCGGCAGAGTTGAGGGCACGCAGGGCGAGACCGGGCTTGTCGAGCATCAGGAGGATCCTCGCCAGCAGTGTCCAGGGCTATAACGTGTTAGCGATAGGGAACCGAGGCTTGAGACGGTCTGCGTACCTCGCATCGGTGTTCATATAGTTTGCACAGGTGCTGCATGTTGCTGTACGCTGCCGACACGCTTGCGGGAGCGAGTTGAATTAGGGTCTTGCAGAGGGCGAGGATCACCTCATACTTCCAGTGGCCATAGGTGTAGGACTGGCACATTAGCACAGCATCAACACCGTAAACGTACTTGGTTGAACACCCGGGCGGCCTCTTCGTACTTTTTATCCCTGTGCAGCTTGGTTGCCCGCTGGAACAAGTAGGCCGCGTGGTCCAAGTCTCTATCACCGCCGTTTGTGACAAACTGAAGAGTCAGTGATGGTTCAGCGTAGTCACGCTCACATCGAACCCCAGTGGTAGGGGATCGCGCCTGGGTGGCATGGTGCGGGGGGAAATGGGAGGGGAATGAGAGTGGGTGGGAGAGTGAGAGTGGGTGGGAAAATGAGAGATGGATGGTGAGGATGAACGATGAGGATGAACGATGGATGGTGTGTTTGTGAGCAAATGCCATTCACTCATAGCTCGCGGTGAGTCAACCGCGCTCAACCGATGCGTATGACGGTGAGTTCCGACCGGCGACACTGCAGAAACGCATTATAGCCCTAACATGGGAATTCGACCGCCTCATAGTTGGTTTTTGGTCTGCCGCCACACTGGGCAGAAATGTCCGCAAGTGTCAATGGCACTGTGACACCCTCCATCCGTGATCCGTGGTGTGGTACCCTCCAGCTCATGCTCTGCAGCTCCAGTACGCCGTTCACCTGTACGCAGCTGCGCTGCGTACAGGTGAACGGCGCGACCCACGTACACTTGGGGAGAGCAATGTCGGGGCAATCCCCCCGCGGATCCAAATTCCAACCCACACAGATCGCCGTGTGGCACCTACTTCACCATCTCCTTCCGACACCCCGTTCCTCCGACAAAACCGTCCATTACTCGCCATCCAATGCATGCAGAGCGTCCATTCTTGCATGGATCCGTAGCCCTGCATCAGGAGAACAAGCATCGCGGGCAATGTGGCGGAGTGGTTAACGCGATTGACTAGAAATCAATTTCCTTCGGGAGCATCTGTTCGAATCAGGTCATTGTCGATGGTCCTCTTCCGAGGACTGTGTATTCGTTTTTGGTGTGTGCGGGGGGTGCTGGGAGAGTGTCTGTTAGCGGGGTCAAGGTGGGAACAAGGGAGTGGGATCGAGGACGGGTTTGAGAATGCTGACGGACGCGAGGCGTCTGTAGAGGAGGATGGGCGGTCCCTATGACGGCGATGTCCCACGGAGGGGGGAGGTTGGGTCGTGTGACCAGGTCGGGTCTCCCCAGCGTGTAAGAAACTCGCCTTGCAAGGGCTCCTGAGTGCTGTCATCAGCGAGTGGTGACCTGCCAGTCTGTGACATGACCTCCACTATTCCAGTCGTACGCCACCGGCCCCACGGGGTGTTGGCAACGACGGGAGCGACATGTCACCCTTGTGAGCACCTGTTAGTAACCGAGCCGTGCCAGTACGCTCGCTCCCAGTTCCGAGTTTTGACCAGTACATCCGTCATAGCAGCACTGCGCCTTTACTTCTCTTCCCTTCTCCCTTCTTCCACACCTCCCTTTCAAGGCCACGAAAGGACGAGGTTTGCCTGGGTTTCAGGGGCGGCGTTCCCACCACCGAGCTTCATGGTGTACTCGCCCTCACCAGCGAGGTCCTGCAGCTCGCCTGATCCAGTCTCGGGGGCAAAGACCCAGTTGGCGTTGATGACGCCGTTCTTGGCCGCACCGCGCTCGCGGATGACAATGGCGCCCGACTTGCCCGAGATGGTGCCTTCAAAGATGATCTGGCCGTCGTAGGTGAACGAGTTCTTGTAGCCCTCGCCGTCGGCGTTGTACGTCCTGTACGGCCCGTCAGCGTGGGTGACAGAGGAGAGGCCGGCTGGGAGGCTACTCACAGAACATATGACGACAGACCCTTGCCCTTCATGTCCTTGCCGCCAAAGGTGATGTTGGCAGAGGCGTGGTTGTGCTTCAGGTCCTGGAACGCCTGGACAGGCTTCTCGGTCCACTCCATGGACTTGAACGAGACAGTGACTGCAGAGTCGCGGTCAGCGTCTGTTGATCCCGAGCGACAAACAGCATCCTCCCGAGAAAGACTCACTGGCCTGGTTGTTGGACATGGTGCTAGATGTGTTGGGTGGGAACAGTGGGTTGAGAGGTGAAGAGTGAGACTAGGCGAAGGCGTTGCGGTGACTAGGCCTTTTTATACTGGTGGCTCTCATCCGACCAAATGACGGCCCGCCCAGTAGCTGGCCGCTGGTAGATTGTTCTGGCCTCTGGGCGTGTGTGAATGACTGACGACGTTCCGTTCCGCCTGGTCCATCAACATGACGATCTAGCCGGGCCCATTGAAGCTGGCGATTCTGACGTCATGGATCGTCCCCATGGCCACATGCCTGTTGCTGCCTTGGCCGGCCTCGCCTTGTCAAACGGTCAAAAGGTGATCCAGATCAACCGGGTTCCTGGCATGGCAGACGACCTGATTTGCGGTATAAAGTTGGACAGCGCAGGTCGTTATTGTGTGGACGGGGGTGGCGGTTGTGGCTAACTGGCGGTCAGCTGATCAGGAATTGTCCCTCAAAGACTACCTTTGACTGCGACCGATGTCCGCCACCTCAACAAGGCATACATTGGGACGCATTGCTATGGCATCCCAGTTGTGTGTGTGTGCTGTGCTGAATGCCCTGCTCAACTGATAGCCAAAGCCTCATTCACCACGCTCGACCCTGCCGCCAGATCGTCAATGTGCTCGACCAAAGGCTGGAAACAATCACACAACTGCGCATGCACACGAGCACCGATTATGGCCACGCCAAGACTTTGCTCGCCGTTGTCCAACTCCACGTTCACCCGGAGGCCCACGTCGAGGTACAAGCCCGCCACTGAGGCATTGCATCAAAGGTGGGCACTAGACAGACAAAGCCGACGTCGAACAATACATATCGTGGCGCAGACGCCCCGCATACGGTAATCACCGGCAACCTCTTCATCGGGCCCAGACGCCTTGTGCCAGCTGTCTTGCGGCCTCCATTCATCACCGAGCGTCGACGGCAGGCACCTGACCAGTGGCCAGTGGCTCGGTGGCGGTAGTGGGTTTGTAGCGCCCAACGGAGATACGGCGCTGTTCTTTACCTGGCAGCATCAGGACGACAATGACAGCCGGGGATGCGGCCATGGGGGCACCAGCTTGACAACACATGTCATTGGCGGTGGCCCCCATAGGGGTCCGGGTGCTGCAGAGAGATCACTACTCTGTCGCAACGGTACAGCCCGCGGCCGCTGGAGGTTCAGTAACAGTCGCGTACGGCCCACATGACATTTGGATCTGCAAACACGATACATTTTCGACATTTTATTTATGTTTCTTCTCTTCTGCTCTGCTAATAAACCCCAATGGACACGACACGTTGTCGGTGTGGTACTCGATGAAGGGGTATACAAATGTGCTAGTCTAAAACCTGACACAGTGATGGTGGTTTGTCGTCTAAAAGTGTGGATTGTCTTAATCTTGAATCTGGCCCATAAAGTCTTTCTTGATGGTTCCAATGGCGAAGATGTCGTTGGCCTCTATGCGGCAGCCGACAATCTCCATGCGAACACACGTGTCCCTCTGGATGACCTCGTCGTTTGACCGGTAGCACTGGGGGCTTGCGTTCGGGTCAAACTTCATGTCGGCGTGCACGAGCTGTAGGGCTTTTGTCAGCTCATGGTCTTCCTCATTTCGATAGAAAGTGAAGGATAGAGGGGTGGTTTCAGATAAAAACGATCAATTACTACAAGATCTCCCGGCATACTCAACATTCCATTTAAAATGGTCATGATGTCCCTATGCTTTTTTTTCATCACAAGAGTGGGTGGATGGATGGGGTGGGTTTGGAGGATTGGAAAGACACTCACGTGAGACGACACAAAGACCTGGAGGGGACCGACCATTGCGAAAAAGCCCATCTGGATTCGTCAGCTGGGTTCGTCGCCGAACAAAAAAGCTCACCTTATTCACATTGACGACCTTGCCGTCGACGACCTCGCCCTTGAAGGGCTTCATGACAATAGCAGTGTAGGAACACTTGAAGCGCGCCTGCCCTGTACCGGGCATGATCTTGCCCTCGCCAATGTCGTTGATCGTCACAACGGAGATGATGTAGCTGGAGACTGTCAGACAAAAAGGAACAATGGAGAAACAAAACAAGACTCACCCATACTTTCCGCTGCACGTGCCCTCGACATCCTCGTACAACTTTTGGCGGAGGTAGTCTTCGAGCTGGGCGCCAAAGTAGGAAGGGTGGAGGAGGATCGTGTGCGTGAGTTGGCGCTGTTGTTAGAGAAGGGGGTGGGTAGTAGAAAATGAAGGGGGATGGATGGAAAGGAGACGTGTCAGCGTTCAATGTCTACCAGTGGTGATGAACCAACAAGGAAGAACATGGTGACAGGGTCGCGAGCAACGCGGTGCTCTCCTGTCCTAGGATATCAACCCGGGAGGGGATCAAACGAAGAAGTGTTTTCTTTTTCCCTCTGACTTTCGAGTAGAAGGAGACAGCGAAACTCGATGCGACGGAGCCGCGATCAAGAAGCTGGTGGTGTGGTATTAATCCAGTCCTCCGACGGCGGGCGCGCCTACAGCCCTGCGCCGGTCGGCCTCGTGTTCGTAGTTCGGCGTCGTGCCCTCGCTGTGAGAAGCAGAGGGGGGGATCGCACGAGCTGCGAGGCGCGATGCGATGGATGGGGTTGGAAGGACTGGTTGATTCGAAGAACGGGGGGGGGGAAGAGAGTAAATAGTGTTTCTGAATCGGTGCGAGGGGGCGGCTGGGTCGTCCGCTCGCACCATTTGGGCTGGGTCGGCGCTAATTACATAATCCCGCGTGGAGGGGAATATAATTACGCTGATTTTATCCCATTACCGCACGTGGAAATACTCCCGTCCTCGTACCGTCCCTCCCCGCCACCTGCACCCGCCACCCAGGAAGGGCAAGAACGAGCAGCGCGGTACGGCAACAGGGGCAACAGACGAGACCACAGACTGACTTGTTACAACAGCCACAATCATCTCGCATCCTCTTCCTCATCCTCCATCCACTGTCCTTCCTGTACTCCACTCGCCTCCTGCGCATCCCTCAAGGCGCCAATTACACCCTCCCTTTCCCCCATCCCCTCCGTTCGCTCCCCCCGCTTCGACCTCGTGAACAATGGACATGAGCGAGAAGGACGTCGCGGGAGCGGCTGCCGCTCAGACCCCTGCGACCAGGAAGCGCAACACCACCTCGCGATACCTCAACCTCAAGCGCCTGCCAACCTTGCAAGAAGTCCTCGACAGGCGAACACGTCCACCACTCGACCTCTTCTGCTTCTACGTGCGTGTCAAGAAGCGGTGCGACGTCGCTGCGCGGGGGAAAGGGCCTGAGCGGGTTTGATGCAGAAACCGTCACTGGCCCGATCACTACGCCTCCCCTTGCGGCGGTCACACACTGGCGCGCTCGCGCACACCTCGACGTGTTTTGCATCGCGTCCTTGTCCACTCCCACAGAATCCTGTTGCTGACATGGACCCTCTACACAGATCTTTCTCCAGCGTGAGAGTTCCGAGGATGCGCTCGATTTTTGGCTCGACGTTCAGCAACATGAGAACCTGTGCAAGGCGTATTTCAAAGATTTGAAACGCTCAGGACGAAGTGTTGACGAGGACTGGCCCGATTTTGCGGCGTATGCGCGCCAGAACGGATCGTACATGACCCCCATGCTCGACTTGACAGGGTCGGGCGAACACATCCCCCGCCACAGCCAGACAACCTCGAGCGTTCCTCCCGCGCGCCGCTCATCCGAGCTCGTCGCCCCGGGAAGCAGCCAGCACGCTCCCTCGTCCTATCGTCATGACTCGTACCGACACGACTCATACCGCAGCACCGACCCAGAGCACCAGCAGCAGCACACTTCTCCCTTCCTTGGCAGCGCGCCGTCGTTAGCTGGGTCCGAGTTTGGCCAGAACGCCAACCGTAGCTCGAGCGGCGCCAGTATGCGCTGGTCCACAAACCGCAAGAGCGCCCAGCGCGCACCGACCGTGTTTGCCCGCGACCGCGCCATTGAAAAGCACGCACTTGTCGAGAGCGCCGAGCGCATCTACCTGAGATACCTCTTACCCGGCGCCGAGCGCGAAATCTACCTCCCTCCCGCGTTGCGGTTGACCAACTTTCCCGTGTCGACCGAGACCAAGACTTCACCCCTTATCCCGGACCTGTTCCATGCCCAAAAACTGTACATCTTCCGTGCGCTCGAGCAGGACGCGTTCCCGCGCTTCCTCCGCGCCAAGGCGTTCGGTAACCTCACTCAAACCTCTGCCCTTGTCCGCCTCATCCTCGGCCTGGTGATTCTGTGGGGCGCGTTTGTCCTCGCATTCACCCTCATCTTCCTCGACTGGAAGCCGCGCCTCACGCGTCTCTGGGTCATCCTCCCTTTCTTCTTCGCCTTTAATTTCCTCCTTGCAGCATACTACCAGCTGTCACCATTGTTCGCCCTCTTCTTCCAGTCGGAAACCACACCGTTCCGACTCATCACGGTTCGCGAGACCTATGTCCGCAAACTCCTCCTCCTTCGTGCCCTGTGGATCGAGTGTCTCGTCATCTTCCTCACGGCAGTCTTCACCGTCATCTTCGCCGTTGTTCCAGGTCACCGCTTGTAGAGGACACGGGACATGAACCCGATGGCTCGGGCCAGGTCCCAGACTCCCCTGGCCCGAAACGGGAGAATCAGGAGAAACGGAGGAGCAGTAATCTGTACTTGTCTATGAGGGTGTCCTCTTTTTCCTTTTACGTCTTCTTCTTATATCACCTTGTACTGCACTAGAGTAATGCACCATGGTTTCGTGCGTGCACCAAAGGCTACATGCTCATGCTTACCATGGCGCGGTGGGAAGTGTTTGTTTACATTCCCGATTAGTGCAATAACTTACGTTAGCTGGCTGATCCGATGGAACTCGCAACTGTGCCTAATCACAATCTGCTTCGCGTGGGTATAGGTCACTGGTGCATACAATAACTGCAGTAGACTGGTCATGCGGGATAATGGGCATGGACACAGATGCGCGCTTGGGGTTTCGCCGCCGCCCCGAGTATGGTGTGGTGGTGTTTGTTTAAGTCTTGGTTTGATAGTGGTGGGGGAAAGTCGGTTGGCTTCCTTTGTTTCTTGCAGGATTGAGAATGTCTTGGGAGTACTTCGAGACGAGACACATGTGGGACAAGGGTTCTCAGGACCTCATAAAGACAGTGATAATTGTCGTCGTCGGTGAAGAGGCTGGGACAGGTGGTGTCGGGGACGCCATCTAGTAAGGCTTGGCGCGCTGCTGACCCTGCGTCGAGTAACGCTGGGGTCCGGATCCCGAGCCACCAGCTGCGCCGTTGCCGTTGCCAGAGCCGTCCTGGGCCATGGGCTGGGCCATACCGCTTGGTCCGCCGGGGTTGCGCATCGCCGCGGGGCCGCGAGGCGCGTTGGGCACCTGGCGACCGCCGCGACCGCCCATACCGCCGCCGCCAGCCATGCCCATGCCACCCATGCCACCCATGTTGCCCATGCCGCCCATGCCCATACCCATGCCGCCCATGCCCATGCCCATACCTCCCATGCCTCCCATACCACCCATACCACCCATCATACCCATACCACCCATGCCCATGCCGCCGCCCATCATGCCGCCGCCCATGCCCATCGCATTGCCGCGGGCCATGTTGGGGTTGATGGCGGGAGCTTGGTTCATGCCCATGCCTGAAGTAGGTGATCAGCTATCGGACGGCAAAATACTAGCGTTGTTTGGACTCACCCTTCATCATGTTCTGGTACATCATGGCCATGGCGTTGGGGTCAACACCCATGCCTCCGCTGGCCGCAGCATTGCCGCCGCCGCCACCGCCGCCAGATCCCTTGAGCATGTTCTGGTACATCATGGCCATTGCCGAGGGGTCGAACATGCCAAAGCCCATTTGCGACGTGGGGTTGAAGCCAGAGGTACGGGCGCCGCCGGGAGCGTTGAAGCTCTTGACCTGGGTCCCGGCACCGCGGGGCTGGGCCTTCTTGATCTCGATCTGACGAAGAGTTAGTATAGCTCTCGCTGTGCGTTTTTGGAACTCACCTGGCGTCCCTCGAGCTCGATGCCCGAGTGGCCCATGGCATTGTCGACGCCCGACTCGTCGGCAAACGTCGCAAAAGCGAAACCCTTCGAGCGGCCGTTCAGACGGTCAAACATGACAGTCGCGTCCATGACCTTGCCGAACTGCTGGAGGAAGATCTTGAGCGACTCGGAAGTGACACTAGGCGCGAGCCCGCCGACAAAGACCTTGGCGGTACGCTCGTGCTCGGCGCGAGGGATGGCACGCTTGGGGTCGATCTGGCGAACGAGTTAGGAGTGTAAATGAGATGCCTAACTCACCATCTTGCCGTCGAGCTGGTGGTCCTGCTCGAGGACGCGGTGGACCGACTTGACTTCCTTGAAGGTAAGGAACGCAAAGCCACGCGAGCGGCCGGTGGGGTCGCGCATAATGGTGCACTGGTCAATGTCGCCAAACTGGGTAAAGTAGTTTCTCAGGCCGTCTTGCAGCTCAGTAAAAGTGTTCTCTTCTCTGTCTCTTATTCCAAAACTAACCGTCTGTGGTCTCCCAGTTGAGGCCGCCAATGAACATCTTGCTGTATTGTTGAACGTGCGAGGAAGGTCAGGCATCATGACGAGGTAGGGTGGGCCGTGTGTGCGTGTCCGGGGGAATCCGTATTGGTGTGTGTGGTAACATGCAGAAAACAGGTGTAACGAGAGGTAGAAGATAGGGTATCAGTGTACAGTTTCAAGCGAGGTATTGAGTATCTCTACAGGTGGGCGGGGCCTTTGCCTACCTAGCGGCCCACGCCCGTCTACACGGTGGCTATCACCTACTGTCGCTATGCGACTACCAATAAGGCCCCAATGGCCGTCACAACAGCTACTCTCTTTGTTTCCCACAAAACTCGGGATACACGAAACACGACAAGAAGAAACAACACACAACAAAGGAAAGAACACTAACCCCTCGTCCGGCATGTCGCTGGGCTTGATCCTGTCGCCCATTCCGTCGTGACCAAAGTCGCGCGATCCACCGCCCATGCCGCCGTGGCCAAAGTCGCCGCGTCCACCCATACCACCACCGGGAGCACCTCCGGCACCGCCACCCATACCCATACCGCCAGCGCTGGAGCTGCCGACGTGGTTGGACGCGGTGTGGGAGTAGTTGTCTGCTGGTGGGGCGTGGGTCTGGGCCGAAGACGAGGATGGAGCGGGCGCGGCGGACTCAGTCGCACCTGCGGCCGAGGCGGGTTCCTGCTTGGGCTCAAGGTCGGGGTCGACAAGCTCCTCGTCGAGCTGGGTGGCGTCGAGGTCCTCGAGGTCGAGGTCGCCGTAGAGGTCGTGGTCAAAGTCGGACATTGCTGATGGATGGGGTGTAGAGAGATGTGGAGAGCGAGGGAAGGTTAGTGTTGGGCTACGCGGCCGCAGGGGGAAGGTTGTTGGACCGGAGTCAGCGGCGGGATCAAATTGACCACCATGTGTACCGTGGGAAAGTTGTGCGACCGGGCGAACCCGTGATGACTTCATCTTGATTTCCGCGCTTGAGCTATAGCCCACCCGTTCGTTCTCCATTATCACCATGTCTGCAGTGCGCCAGCGCAAGGCAGCAGCCCCACCGCCAGGATGCGATGGCCCAGCATCCGCCTCTGGGTCGCGGTATCAACGCGCGGCTCGTCCTCCAGCCCGACCGACACGTAGTGTCCATATCGCCCTCTCCCTCGTCATCCTCGCGTGCATGATTGTCTATGGGCAGAGGCAGAGCTTTCTCAAAAGCAAGAACAGCTACACTGTTGACAATCTGAAGGGCGGTAAACCTCTTCCGGAATGGTACGCTGTCTGCTCCAAGGACGGCAAGAAGGTGTACACTGTCCCGGCAGACGTTGGCGGAGGGTCCGGCGCGGTGGAGTGTGTCGTTGTTGGCGGTAAAGAGGTGGTCGACACCGGCAGCCTTGCGCACGTCCGTCGCGTGTGGGGAGAGAAGGGTAAAGGAAACGTCGGCGCGGTCGAGGGATCCCCGGACCACATCCGCAAAGCTGGTGGCATTACAATTGTCTATCTTCCTCCAGGCCACACTGTGACTCCCGGCTTTACCGATTCACACACCCACCCGCTCGAATATGGATATACCCGTCAACTCCCTCTTGTAGGCACCAAGAGCGTTGCCGAGGTCATCTCTGTTCTGGAAGACTACGTCAAGGCTCACCCCGGTGGTGGGCCTGACGACTGGATCACGGGCATGGGTTGGGACGAGACAAAGTGGCCTGTCAAGGAATTCCCCACGGCAGTGAGCTACACGATTGAAATGCCAGCTGACGCGCTCTTAGGCTGATTTCGACACCTCCCCACTCCTCCGTGGCCGCCCAATTGTCCTGTACCGCGTCGACGTCCACGCGGCATGGGTCTCGCCAATCGTTCTGGCCAAGATCGGCAAGCTGCCTGACAAGGACGAGGAAGGCGGTAAAGTCGTCCGCGACGAGAATGGTGAGGCGACAGGCGTCTTCATTGACAATGCTATGCGCTGGCACATCAACCCAGTTCTCCCAGAAGTTACCGACGAGATTCGGGAGATGGCACTCAATATAATGACGCGTGATGCCCTCGCGCTGGGTCTTACAGGCGTTCATGACGCTGGGCAGAACCCAAAGGATCTCGACTTCTTCAAGAAGATGGCCAACCATGGCAAGCTTTCTGTGAGTGAGAGGGGCAGCTTAGGGCTATATCACGGCTGTTTTTGAGGCACTCGCCGTTACAGCTGAAAAGGTGTTGCCGCCGCCTTACCGCCACCTCCCTCCAGACCACGCTTACACCCAGATGCGCTTCTACACCATGCTCATGTGTGTGGACCGTGCCACATTCTGCGGTGACACTGTCGAGCGTGTGACTGGCCTTCAAGACGGTCGCTTCACCCTTCAGAGCGTCAAGCTCGTCTCCGACGGTGCCCTTGGATCCAGCGGTGCCGCATTGCTCGAAGACTACTCCGACCAACCAGGATGGAAGGGTTTCCTCCTCACCGAAGAGGAAAAGTGGGCGCCGCTGATCAAGAAATACTATGACGATGGGTGGCAGGTTGTAAGTTTGGCTTGTGGGATGTTACACCTGGGCGCCCCTGTGCTGACTGTCAGAACGTCCACTGCATTGGCGACCGTGCGAACCACGTTGTTCTCGACGGCTTTGAAGCGGCAATCGGAAAGGACAAGGCGGCCGGTCGCGAGCGCAGGTTGCGTATCGAGCACGCCCAGATCCTCACCCTGCCGGACCTTAAGCGCGCCGCTGAGATGGGTATTATTGGCAGCTACCAGCCAACGCACGCTACCAGTGATGTGAGTGGAGGAAATTCCGTAGCTGTTTCCACTTCTGGTGCTCTGTCTAGCTGCGACCAAGTCCCCATAGCCGATAGCTAACTCTCCAGATGTGGTATGCGGAAGACCGCCTCGGCCCCGAGCGCATCAAGGGCGCATATGCGTGGCGGTCATACATCAACAATGGCGGCCGCATTGCCCTCGGATCAGACTTCCCCGTCGAGTCGCCCCACCCGCTCAAGGGCTTTTACGCCGCTGTCACTCGTCGTGCAGAGGACGGGACATCACCGCATGGCAAGAATGGGTGGTACCCCGAGGAAAAGCTTAGTCGCGTCGAGGCGTTGAGGGGATTCACTGCTGATCGTGAGTATGAAGGCGCCTGGCTAGTGAAGCGTTCTCGCCTCTCCCCCGCATGTCCATTTAGCTAGACGTTCTTAAACTTGCAAGCTAACTCCTCATGCAGCCGCCTACGCCGCCTTCTCCAACAACACCGGCTCCCTGACAAGGGGCATGCGTTTCGACGCCGTCCTCTGGGACGACGACCTCATGACTGTGGATGAGGACGAGATGCTCCAGACCAAAGTCATGGCCACGATTGTCGACGGGAGGATCGCGTATGGGGAATGGAAGGTGTAAAGAAGAACAGAGCAGACAGGCAGATGCCCTTGAACCGGCCGCGGCTCCAAGGAGGAACCAAGTCTGCGAAGGAGATCATGCAATGCAAATTGATGTTGGTTCTACTGCTGTTCTACTGCTACTCTACTACGTCCATTAATCGCAGCGCACTCGCGCCTGCACTCTAATCCTCATCGGCAGCACACACGGCTGCTACCAACCCTTCCGCATCAGGCGTGCTGGCCACAGCATCCACTCTGAATCCTTCTCGTCGTAGGAAACCAGCCGTCGTCTCGCCAATGGCCGCAACGCGGACACAGACTCGTCTCGTTGTGGTCGCTTCTTCCAGCTCGTCGTCGTCATTCCGTAACGCCCACCCACTCGCCTCGAGTAGAGGCAAGACATACCCCGCAGAGCTGGGACTGAACACCGAAACCCATTTTGTTGCTTTGTCGACTTCCTCGACTTCTCGGTCGAGCCCCGCAGCGGCCTGCGTCTCGTAGCTCTTCACCTGGACAACTTCACGCCCAGCAGCGGCTAGAGCGTCGGTGAGTGTCGGGAGGGTCTTGTCTCCTGTAAGGACCAGGTATGGGCGATGCTGGGCTGTGGTACCGGAGTTGGCGGTGCCGCACCTGGACGGCGCAGTGTGATGAGGTCGTGGAGGAGCAGCGAGGAGGAGCGGCGCGAGACCCGCCGCGTGGATGGCCGTCGGGCCGTCTGTGAATCGGTATCTTTCTGGTAAAGATGCAGTGTCGAAAGTCGTTGGGACAGCAGTTCCAGGACAGTAGACGGACAGGTCCGACCACGGTTCTGCAATGTCAGCTCGCAGCTCCCGCTTTCAACGGTTCGTCCAACTGACCCCACGAGCTATCTCCTTCTCCCACACCATCAGCCCCTTCGCCCTCCTCCAACACTTCTCGTACCGCCAAAACCCACGCGTCGGCAGCGCGGCGGCTTGTCACTATCGCAGCCTCGTACGGGCCGGCACCCGTGCGCACGACGTGCTTGAGATTGTCCACGAGCAACCGCTCACCCAAGGCCGGGATGGAGGTCGCGTCGTACCCGCGTTGCGAGAAGAGCTGGGTGTAGCTGTCGTCTGGAGTTGCGGTGCGGAACAGGACGACCTGGGCACGTTCTGGCGGCATTTGTGGGTGATGAAGTGGTTGTAAACAGAGCAAGCTCGGCGACGTCGTCGAAATGCGGAAATCGGCAGTCGGCGTTCAGAATAGAATCGGAGAGTGGAGGTTGCAGTGCAGTGGGAAAACAACTGGGGACGACCTATCCACTGTACCACTGTGGATGCAATCGCAGAGTGACAGACATCAAGCGATCCAAGTGGTCCAGAGAGAAAGTTATTCATATCATAGCTAGCTGCAGAATAAGGACATTGGGAAACAGCTTTTATAGGTGGAGGTGGGGCTAGCTTATGGTAGGTACACCTTGAGGGTTCACTCCTTGAGCGAGATGTGGCCTGGCGGCACATCGCCGTCATTCACGTCGACGCCGTCCTTGAACCAGCGCTCGGTGGCGGCGATGGGGATGGTATTGCCGCTCATCTGCACCAGTCAGTATCCATACACGGTTATGATAGAGCTGCCACTCGCGAAAGCGACGTGCAGCTCGGAGAATCAACGGAGCGTGGGTCATCCAGCTACACGTGCTGATTTAGGCTAGCTGTACCCACCTGGCGACTCTTCATGCGGCCGTCTTCGGCGAACACCCAGTGCTCGAGACCGTACGTCCGGTACCACTGCGAGCTCGGGTCCTCGGTCTCAGAGTACTCGTACCAGAACTCGACTGCGCTGACGAGCGTTAGGAGGACGATGACCGAGTAACGTACATCTTGTTGTCTGTAAACGCAAACAGCTCCTTCCTCAACCGATAGTTCTTCTCCTTGGCCCATTTGCGCGTCAAGAACTGCTTAATCTCGTCGCGACCCTTGATGAAGTCGTCGCGGTTGCGCCACACGCTGTCCTCGGTGTATGCCGGTGCAACGAGGGCTGGGTCGCACGTGTTCCACTTGTCCTGCGCGGCCTTGACTTTGGTGTGCGCCGTGGCCGATGTAAATGGCGGCAGAGGGTGTAGTGGGGCAGCAGCAGGAGCGGCGGTGGATGACATGGTGCGTAGGAAGACGTGTGGAGTGCTAAAGAGGCCAAACAGGGTCGTGCTACGGTGAGCGATGGTGCGGACGGCCATGAGGTTGAGTGGGAGATGGGGACGGCGTCGTCGTCACCGCAGTTTATGTTTTGGCTGGGAACCGCAGCTCATCCGCCATTTGTGCACTCGTCCAGATAGTCTGTGTCCCAAGCACGACATCCGGTACATCCCATGCCCTTCCGATATCTTCGACTCGACACGTCCTCCAGAGATCTGCGCATGCCGACTCTTGCTCTGTCAGCAAAAGTCACAGCCAGAATAGGACCCCACATGGTGTGCTGGCCAACCTCCACCAGCGCGATTCGGAGGATAAGAGGATGACGACAGCGGCGACAGGTGGCGGCGTTGATGTTCTGCAAGCGACTCTGGTTGGGGAACACCTGCACGTACATAATATAGTGTGTACCCGATACACTGTCAGCTGCTAGCAGTAGTGCAGAGCTGGAGACGGGTCACAGCAGTCGTCGTGGGCGGGGGTAAGAAAGACATGTGATTGTTGATTGTGCCTCCTGACTCCACGCGCCTTGCTTTCCGCAGGGATCGTTTGCTTCTTCGTCAACAACGGCCAGTCGCCACCCACCCAAAAGATACACGTACGTGTTCAAATGAACGTGTTGTACATTCAACCCTCGCTGCCTGGCTGTCCATGCACTTCCACGTCGTCGTCGTTGGCCACGTCGTGCACGCCGTCAGTCCACGTCCCAATGCTGACGTCCTCGACCAAAGACCTTACGTAAGCCACAATCGTTGTTGTTGCCGCCCAGCGTCCATTTGTTGTTCCTGCGGCGTATCTTCTCTGCTGCTCGCTACTCATCCATCGCACTGTGCCCTGTCAGCCTCGTTCATACGCATCATATCCACCATAATCTACACGCTCCACACAGTAGCACGTCACCACGATCACAACCATGGCCACCCCTCGCGTCCGCTCCGCCAACGCAGCGAGCATGGACACGCTCGCACCCCACCTGCCGCGCACCATCGCAACATCGTCCGGAAACGCGACACTCTCCCTCCTCACTGCCGCATCTCTACCTCCACACACCCGTGACACCTTGTACTCGCTCTTCGACGCCAACATTGGCCCCCTGGCTAAGGGAACCTCGATGGAGCATGAGGAGCAAGCCAAGCGCGAGGAAATGTTCGACCCCGACGCGCGGTTCTTGCTCTTGTCCAGGACGGCCATGCCGGGAACTCTGAGGGAACAGGGGCAAGTTGAAGAGGGAGAGCTGTTGGGCTTTGTGAGCTTTCGATTCGACACAGAGGAGACGATGGGCACTAGGGACGTCGAGGTGGTTTACTGGTGAGTAGGAACGAGCTCGCGGACGCAGGAACCATTTGCTGGGTGGGCGGCGAAACGATTAGGAAGTGGAACTGCAGCGCCCAGTGGCGGCTACTTCGGGCGAGCAGGTCGTCCCCGAAGTTGAAGCTACTCGTCGTCTTTGCCCCACCGCACATGTTTGGCAATGGGTCGTGACCGCTTGTGACTGCCGTGCCAGCTCAGCACCATGTCACGAGCGCAGTGCGGTCGACCGCAGGGACCTACGCCAGTGACCACCCATGGCGGTCGAGTCGGGCCGGAGAGCGCGGCGCGCCACCCACAAGCGAGGGTTGTGCAGGCCCCCAAAACCTCGCCCCATCCCCCACCTCTTCGCCCGCCGTATATGCCGCAGCACTGGACACTGCAGGTTGCACATCTGCCACGATGATACACTCCACAAGCAGGACTGACACTACTCGACAGTTACGAGCTCCAGCTTTCCCCATCGGCTCGGGGAGCCGGTCTGGGGCGTCACCTCATGACCGAGCTCGAGGGCATTGGAAAGAGCAGGGGCATGAAGAAGTCAATGTTGACCTGTCTGGCTGGTGAGTGCTGTTGAGGCTTTCGAGTCGCGATCGGATCCGCAATAAGACGCTGACGCGTGGGTCCATCTCTGTTGTTGACACGGCGGCTACCTCCGACACATCGTCTTCCCATTCCCCTGCCCGCTGGACGTTCAGGCAACGCACCGGCCCTCGCATTCTACGCCAAAGTCGGCTACACGCCTGACGAGATTGACCCGACCCTCATCGCCGAAGAGGATGGGTGGGAGGACGTTGACGAGAATGGCGAGGACAGCAAGCCCGATTACCGAATCCTCTCCAGAGTTCTCTAATCAACGCGCACACAAACTCGCTCTGGGTGTCTGTAGCAGGTAGCATTTCAACATGTGGGTGAGAGGGGACAGGTTCTTCGGGGTGGTGGGTTTATCCGACAGTGTACACAATAGTCAATGCATATAGTAGCTTCCTCAACCTCATGCGGAGGAACTACGGCCAAGCAGCGAGGATGATGTCCTCGACGCTCGCCGCGACGGGGTCCCTGCCTCCCTCAACGTCAATGTGGAGCTTGGCCCACACACTTTCTGAAGACTTCTTGCTCCACACCTTTTCCTTGCTCGTCCAGTCCGCGCGCTTCCGCAGGCGCCTCATGCGCTGCGGGCTCGGTACGCGGAACACGTTCATAGGGTCCGACTGGTGCAGGTCCGCGCCGTGGGGCGACGCGCCGCTTCCAGTTGCCCCGGCTCCAGCACCAGCACCTGCGAGAGCCGCACTCGGTGTCGTACCGGGGCGGAGGGCGAGGAAAGCAGCTGCACCGTCCGCCTCGCGCGCGCGCCGGGCGGCATTCAGACGTGACTGGACAGACTTGGTGGGTGTGCGCTCGGTATCGTCGCCGTCATCAACGGCACCCTTGCGCTTTCGTGGGGTATTGTCTTGCCCTTCATCGACCTCATCGTCCTCGTCCTCCTCCTCCATGGGTCGCAGTTTACTGGGCGTAGGCTGGCTGCTCCCCGGCGTGTAGTTCTCGCGTAACGGGCTGCTGTCCCGGGGACTGTGCTTGTGCGAGGGAGTCATGAGAGCGGAAATATCCACGTTGGTCGTAGACTTGTACTTCTTCCTGGGCGTGGAGAAGGGCAATGGCGGGAGCTGCACACTGGGGACGGGGGCCGTCTGGGTCGGTGCGTCCGCGCGCCGTTTACGGGTCGACGACGGGCCTGCAATGTTGGCTGTTGAGGCGAGGAGGCGGCGTGAGGTGGAGAGTGCGGACTTGAAGTTGGCAGGGGAGACGGAAGCCGTACGCTGGGCAGCCGTCTCGACCAGGTCGTTGCTTTGGACGCTGTGGATCAGTTCAGCCCAGCAGTGTTGAAGGCAAACTGCGGGTGCTGGTGGGGGCATCTGAAGTGCGAACACCATCACCGCTGTCCCAGACTCACCGTTCACATGCCAACAGTGCAGCAACGCCAACGAGCGCAGTGCGTTCCCCGGACTTCAGCGCATTGCCTGTGCCGGGTGCAGTGAGGTTGCGGAGTGTGGAGAGGAGCTCGGTCGCGATGGGGATGGCGGGGTGCGTCGCGGAGGGGAAGAAGTGGGTGAGCTCGTGGCGGTTCGACATGGTGATGTAGTCGTCGCCAGGAGGATGTGGTCGAAGAATGTGTCAGTGGGTGATGGCGTGAAAGTGAGGCGCGTCCTGTTCGACAACGCGGGTTGACTTTCAGGCGGGTGGCGAAGGCACGGACATTGGGGGTAACTGAACCCCCCAAGGCATCCACATCAACAACGGCTGCTGCTATCGATACGACCAGAATATGCATGTCATGCTTGTACAACTAGGCGGCGAGAGCAACACGTTCTGGCTTGGACGCTGTCGAGTTAGAGGCCGTATATAACATAACTTACCTTGGGCATTCTCGGCTTCTGGCTGTGCCTCGGTGGGCTCCTGGACTGGCGCGTCGGGCAGGTGCACGGGCTGGGTATCGGGCACGTTGGGGATAGCAGGCTGGGAGGTAAGCAGCTTATCACAAGGGCAAAAATGGCTGCAGGCCGACACTGAATGGTACAGCAGCCATCTCTGTCGCCCCCTACAACCCGGACTCACCATCGCCTCGGCCTCCAACCGTGCCAGCTCGGCCTGCACCTCTTCCTCTTCCTCGGGGCTCATGTTGGACATGAGAGCCTCATCGATCTCGCGCTGGTACTCGATACCCTCACGCGACGAGTCCATAAGACGCTCGACGCGGTCGAGTGACATCTCCTTTTGCAGCTGTGCGAGGACGGCCGAACCTTGTTCGAGACCGTGCACGACTGCCGCTTGGATCTGGGTGAACTCGATGGTGCGGACCTGAGAGGGTGTTAGTGGACACAGTGTCGGGTGTGTGTACAAAGACAGTTGGGGGACGATGAAGCAAGGTTGCTGCCGCATGTAGCGAAGGAGACAGCAGCGACTACCCATCGGCCCCACCTCTCGCAACTCACGAGCTCTTGCAGTGTCTGCAATTGTCCGTCTGTCCGGACCAGCATCTGCTCCTGATTCTTCTTCTGCCTGAGAGCGGTGAGTGCGCGACGCTGGGACACGTCAGCCGGGCTCAGAGTCTCGTTTCCCCAACGCTGTCTATACCTTGTCACCCTTGGCGAGGGCCTCTTTGGCAATCTCCTGCTCGCGGTCCAACACCACTTGAATCTGAACATGGTCAGCAGACTGTCATAACAGAAACATAAATGCATACCTGCTTCATGTACCGCTTGAGCTTGTCGCGCTGGTTCTTCAGGCTGGGGGACGGGTCAGCATCGGGCGGGTTGGTGACGAGGTGGAGGTGTTGTGGGGCCGCAGCGTGCACGCAGCGTGCAGTGGGGAGCAAGAACGTACTCTAAGACAGCGCGGTCCTGCTGTGTGATCTTGGGCCCCGGCTGAGCCACGCCCATCTTGACGAGGGCTGCCTGCCAGACACCCATGGTTGTTGTTGATGCGACGAGAGATGAGGGAGATGGATGGACTGATAGGGAAACACGCTCGGCCCATCTCCGAATTCATAACCCGCGCCTTCCTCCGTCATCACATCTCTCTCAACCTCCCACACATTCACCATGTTCTCCGGCGTGAGCCTGTCAGACAGGCTCAAAGCCGCAGTCAACCAGCTCGAGGCCACGGGAACGTCCCTCCAGGCCCGTGCCATCGCCGCGTCCGGCACACCGCCCGCGCCGGGTGCGCAGGCAGGCAGCAGCCGGCCAATGTCGCCGGCCACGGCACCCGCCAGCGGGGCAGCAGCGGGTCTGCCAAAGATCGTCACCAACGGCGTCCCTCCCTCGGACAAGACCTCAGAGAAGGATGTCGCCGCTGCTGCCTCCAAGGACGCGTCCACATCGCCGAGCAGAGTGACGAGCGCGACACATCTGGCAGAGTCGGCGCTGTCGGGCCTGCGCAAGTCCCTCCACCTCCGCGCCAGCATGGAAGGCGGTCGACCCAGTGCGACCGACCTCGCGTCGCCAACAAAGGATAGCCCGACAAAGGCTAAGGAAGCAACGTCGCCATCGTCACGCCCCACATCACCCGCTGCCCGCTTGCAGGCCCCCTTTTCGCTCGGCAGCGTTGCTACCAGTGCTGTGCCGAGTGAGAAGGCGTCCCCCGCAGTCGTCGACGCAGCGCTTCCCCCACCGGTCGACTCGAGCGATCCTGCAACCTTGCCCCTCCCTGCCACGCCAGCAGAGCCACTTTCTGGCGACCCTCTGGGCGCAAGCCCGCACATCGTCCCTGCCGACAAGGAGGAGGTCGAAGTGAGCGGTCCGCCGACGCCTGCACACGAGGAGACGGAGGAGGAGCCTGAGGAGCAGCCCAAGACAGGTGCCGCCAAGAAGAAGAACAAGAAGAAGAAGAAGAAGGCCGCCGCTGCCGCCGCTGCTGCGGCAGACACCGAGAAGAAAGCAGAAGCCGAGAAGAAGGTCGTCGATGCTGAGAAGCCGGTCGACCCGGTACAGGCGCTCAAGGACAAGATCGCCGAGAAGCCTGACGAACCCATCGTCGAGCCCATCGTCGAACCCGTCGCCGAGCCCGTCGCCGAGACCGCCGCTGAGACCGCGGCTGATCCTGCCGCTGAGCCTGTCGTCGAGACGAAGGCTGCCGATACCGAAACCGAGACCCCCGCCCCCGCATCCGTGTCTGTGGAAGCCAAGGCCGAGGAAGGCGAGCTGGCTGTGCCCGTGTCGCCGAGCAAGGAGGACGATCCCGACAAGCGTCTGCCAGATGTGGAGCGCCGGTTTGAGGGTGAGTCTGCAAACAGTGTACACATGCTAACCTGACAGACCTGTCCAAGCGCTTTATCGACCTTTTACAGCAGCAAACCGCGGCCAACAAGGTGATCAAGGAGCTGACGCCGCTCGATGGTATCAGCGACGCGGACGCGCTGGACGGCTGGGTCCGCATGGTCTCTGGCAAGGTGGAGATGATGACTGGCGAGATTGCTCGGCTGCAGGGCAAGTTGAATCGTGAGTTGCCAGCTGCGCAGCCGTCCTCAGCTCACATCACAGTGCAAGATTCCCGTATCGAGGAGCTGCGCGATACCCACCGCCTGGAGGGCAACTCGCAGACCGAGCTCATTGGCAAGCTGCGACAACAGCTGAGTACGGCCGAGACGAACCTGTCGTCCAAGGCCGGTGACCTTCTGGCCTTGAACCAGCTGCGTGCCGACCTGGCCAAGGCGCAGACGCACGCCAAAGAGGAAGAGGAGAAGCGCGCCAAGGCTATTTCTCTGCTCAAGACTGTGCGCGCCAAAAACGTCAAGGTCGAAAAGGAAAAGGAGGAGATTGAAAAGGACCGTGCGGCCGAGCGCGCAGAGCGCAGCAAGGCGGTGGACGAGGTGGAAAAAGTCAAGGCTGAGCGCGAGCGCGAGGCCAACAGCCTGCGCAAGGGCTTTGAGCGCGAGCTGGCCAGCCTCAAGGAGCGCAGTGAGAAGGAGCTCGCGGCCAAGAAGGGTGCTTGGGAGTTGGAGATGATCACCACAAAGGTGAGGCTCGCAGCTGAGCGTTTTGTTCCTCGCTAACGCTCCACCAGGCGACTCACGCCAAGGAGCTCTCGAACAAGGGTACCAAGATCTCAGCACTCGAGGCGACCGTCAAGGAGCTGCAGAGTATCAAGGCCTCGCAGTTTGAGACGATCCAGGCTCGCCAGGCCGAGTCCGAGGCGGCGCGGTCCGAGATGGAGGGCCTGCAGGGCCGCACCAAGGAGCTCGAGTTCCAGCTGCGCGAGGCCGAAGAGCGTATCGCTCTTCTGGAAGACGCCCCCCGCAGTCCTGCACCCGACGCCGCTGCCGCTCACGCTCCCCGCGAGACGGGCACTTCTGCCGCCGAGGTGCAGCGCCTGCTCGCTGACGCCGATTCGCGTGCCGAGACCAAGCTCTCGGAGCTGCGGTTCCGTGTTCGCGCGTTGGAGCGTGAGCGCAACGAGCTCGAGGAGGACTGGGCTTCCAAGCTCGGTCAGCGCGTCAAGGAGCTCGAGGCATTGCGACAGACCATTGCGGACAAGGAGGCCGAGGTGACCACGTCTGCTGCCGCCAGGAGGGAGCGTGATGCGCGCATCGACGCGCAGGACGCCGAGCGGCGTGACCTCGAGCGCCAGATGGTCGAGCTCCGTGCGGCCGTGGACGAGGCGCACGCCGACGTCGCTGTCGCCCTCGAGGCTGAAAAGGCCGCGCGCGACGAGCTGGCTGCCGCGCACGCCGCCACGACCGGCGTCCAGACCCAGCTCGACGAGAGCAAGGCCCTGCACGCCCAGTTGCGGCAGAACAACAAGACGCTCCGTGACGAACTGCGCAAGGTCCAGTCGTCGGCACAGCTGCTGGAGCGCCAGCGTAACCCGGGCGTGGGCTACTGGGCCTCTGGCACAAACCCCACAAACCCCGCCAGCCCGTCCGCGCCCCCCTCGGCGTCGCCTGCGTCCGTCTCGTCGCCACCCCCTGCCCCAGCACCGACACCCGCGGCTCCCGACGCCGCCGCGAGCCCCTCGCCAGCGCCGTCCAACGAGGAAGAGGTCAACCTCGAGTACCTGCGCAACGTCATCCTGCAGTTCCTCGAGCACAAGGAGATGCGGCCCAACCTCGTGCGCGTGCTGAGTGTCATTCTGCGGTTTACGCCGCAGGAGCTGCGCCGGCTGAACGCAAAGTTGGGAACATAGACCGTTTTGCATGTATCGCGGGTTTACTGTAGCCCAGAGGGAGGAGTGTGTGGTTAGTGATGAGTCCAGCACTGCTTTTGAAAGCTGCAACGTTTGCATAGTGACGAGGGATACAGCTAGGATTGACAGTGGCACATCTACAGACCCCACCGGAGTGCCAGGCTGCTCAGCACGACACTGACGCTGCTGAGGGCCATGAGCACCGCGCTCCACACGGGACTGAGGCGCAGGCCAGCGGGGAAGAGGACGCCAGCGGCGATGGGCATGCAGACGGTGTTGAACAGCGTCGCCCAGAGGAGGTTGAGCCATTGGCGCGTGCGCACCTTCTTACTGAGGCGCAGTAGGACCGGCAAGGCCGCCAGGTCGGATGAGAGCAGGACGAAATCGGCACTGGCCAGCGTGGCCTGCGACCCGTGGCCCATGGCCGCGGACGCGTCCGCCGCCGCGAGCGCGACGGCGTCGTTGAGCCCGTCGCCTACGAAGAGGACGACGTCGTTGCGGTCCACTGTGGCCGACCACGGCAGCCACGCGCGCTTCTTCACAGCGTGCGTGCGCGCCTGCATGGTCCGGATCGCGTCGGCTTTACCCTCGGGCCCGACGCCGGCGAACACGTCCTCGGACTCGATGCCCACCATGCGCGCGACGGCCGACGCCGTGCCGGCGTTGTCGCCCGAGAGCATGACCAGGCGGTATCCCTGCTTGCGCAGCGTGGCGAGGACGCCCGCGGTGGTCTCGCGTGGAGGGTCCGAGAGCGCGTACATGCCCGCGAGGGCGAAGGGGGCTGTGGCGGAGAAAAGGAGGGACGGAGCGGTGGACGACGAGGGAGCGGCGGCCAGGACGCGGGCAGCGACGAGGACGACCGACTTGGCGTCGCTCGTCCACTGCTCCACGCGTTCTTGCTCGGCGGGGGAGAGGTGGACGCCATTCTCGGCCAGCAGGGCCGAGTTGCCCACCAGCAGCTCGAGGGCGTCTGCGTCGACCACACTGAGCGTGGCGCGCAGTCCGCGGCCGGCAATCTCGGCGCTCTCGGTGATGCTCACGCGCGCGTCGGTGCCCTTGAGCTTGAGGTGCTCGACCACACCCACCGCGAGCGGGTGCGTGCTCTGTGCCTCGACGTCGCGCGTCGCGCGCTCAATCACGCTCCGGTCGACGGGCAGCTCCGAGGGGAAATACTCGTCGGTAACGACCGACCGGCCGACAGTGAGGGTACCCGTCTTGTCAAACGCAATGGTGGTGACCTTTGTAGCGGCGGTGAACGCCTCGCCGCCGCCAGACGCAAGGATACCCGCCGCAGCTGCGAGACCGTTGCCCACAGCGTTGGCGCAGGGGACGGCAAGGCCGATACCGCACGGACAAGCGACGACGAGCACCGAAATGGCAAACTCGAGGGCGAAGAATGCACGCCCGCCCGAGCCATGGTAGTGCGACGGGTCAATGATGCCGCCAAACGTCACACCGAGCCAGACGGCCAGGACGATGATGGACAGGTAGATGACGACAGGGACAAACACACCCGTCAGGCGTTCGGCAGCACGCTCGATGGGGGCCTTGCGACCACTTGCGTCCGACACGGCGCGGATGATGCGTTCCAGCATCGTGTCGGCTGCCAAGGACGTGACGCGAACGCTGACCGCGGCCGACTGGTTGGTGGTGCCCGTGAACACGTCGTCGCCGGGACTCTTGGATACGGGGCGGGACTCGCCGGTGAGGCTGGATTCGTCAAATGTCGTGTGGCCAGAGACGATGACGCCGTCCGCCGGGGGCAGGGCGCCGGGATGAACGAGGAGGACGTCGCCGTACTCTACGTGGTCGACGGGGATCTCGCGCGCGAGAGGCGACGACGAGGAATCAGGAGGTGTCTCTGAGCCGCTTGAACGTGTCTTTTCCATAGAGCCCTTGCCATTCGCCGTCTCATCAGAGCTGGTACTGTGGCGCTCCAGGCTGTGTTTGAGCTCTTCGACTGCCGAGTCCTCCTTGCCCTCCTCGACGAGCCATGCGGTTGGCGGACGGAGGGTCCCGAGCAGAGCGACGGCGTCGGTGGTGCGCGACTTGGCATACGCCTCGAGGGTGCGGCCCAGGAGAATGAACATGATGATGAACACGCCAGAGTCAAAGTATGTCCCAATGGTCATGACGTCGGGCCCGGCCTTGACGTCGAGGGCGAGCATGGCGATCGAGGCAAAGTAGCTGACAGTGGTGGAGAGCGAGACGAGGAGGTCCATGGATCCAAACGAAAACAGGCTGCGCCATGAAAACTTGCGCCCAGAGGCAGCAGCAGACGACCTGCGCATGGACGCAGGACGGAGGAACGGCGGGAGCAGCCAGCGGAGGTGGGACCACAGTGCGTTCAACGCGCGCTGGTAGAAGAGCCTACCAACACCAAACTGAACGACCGTGGCGAGCGCCCACAAGACAACGGTGCCGCGGTTGGCACCGCCCCACACGGGCTTGTCCCAGAACTGGCGGAACGGGCTGGACATGGGGAGCAGAACCATCGAGACGATCGCAATGATAAACGTCGGAATCGCAAAGATGAACGCCACAGCGAGGTGTGCTGCCAAAAGCTTGACTTCACGCCGCTGGATCTCCTGTGAGCGCTCCGACAGCGACTGCGTGCGGGCGACCGCGGCGTCAAACTCTGGCGCGACGTTTGACAGGCCACTCAGGATATCGCGGATCGTCAACGGGTGGTGCGGGACATAGGTGACCGTCGTGACGGGGTTGTGGAACGAGAGCGGTGTGAACGACTTGACGGGCATAGTGGCGAGGTGGTGGTTGAGCTGGGTGATGCAGTTGTTGCAGAACACGCCCTGCACGCGAACAGTAACAGAGCGGGTGCCGTCCTTGGACGGTCCGGTGGGCTTGAGCGGTTCGACGGGGACGGTGGCGACCACTGCCGCGTCGTAGCCCACGTCCTCGATAATCTCATGGATCGCGGCCGCTGAGAGTGATGCGCGGTGTGTAATGATGCCCTTGTTACCCAGCACGTCAATGGCAGTGTCGGTCACCTCGGGCAGCTGGCGCAGGGCGCGGTCGATGGCGGAACTGCAAGACGCGCAGGTCATGCCCTCAATACTGAGTGTGGTGCGGACGAGTGCGTCGCCGTCGAGCGCAGGCTCGTCGTCGGCAACGGCCACGGCCTTGGCCTCGGGATGACTCTCAATGACCTCTGCCTCAAAGCCTGTGTCATCGATCATCTCGACGAGCTCGGCGGGGGCGAGAGACGCGTGGTGCCGCACCGTCGCGCTCGAGCTGAGCAGCGCGACGTCCGCGTTCAGAACAGCCGGATGAGACTTTAGTCCCGCTTTAATGGAGCTCGTGCACGACGCACATGTCATGCCCTCGATGCTGAGTGTCGTGACCAAGACCTGGTCTGCGGGCTGGGCCTGGGGCACCGTCGGCGGCGCGCCTTGGCCCTTCTCTGCAGCCTCGGCTTCGAGACGACACGCCTCACAGCCCTCGAGGTGGCGGCGGCGACGTTCGTCAGCGACCTTGTTTTCCTTTACCGCACGGCGGTTGCTACGCGACAGCCATGCGAGAGGCCTGGACACAGCCTTCGGGGACACGGGCTCGGGAGTGGCGACGACTGGCGCGTTCTCGTCCGTGACGACAAAGCCACCTTCGGTGGTGAGGACCTGATGGACCTGGTCCACGATGCGCTCGTAGTTGGATGGGTTGGACGAGGACGAAGACGAGATGCTCGTGTCGACTGAGAACGTGACGCGGTTGAGGAGGAGCGACACGCTCAAGTTGACCACGGCGGGAATGTTGGCGAGCAGCTCGGTGATGGCCTCGACACACGACGGGCAGTGCATGTTGGCCACCATCAGGGACGCTGTCGGGAGGTGAGTTGGGAGCGCGCTCATGGTGGCGAGAGAGAGTGAGTGCAGAGGTGAGATGGAATGGGACGGCGAGAGATGTAGGTGTCTCGCCGACGTGAGTGAGATATACAAGAGCAACTGAAATCCAGTCTTTGATAATCTTGGGTGGAGGGCTTGGCGCGTCATCGGCCGGCTGGGTGGTTGCTTGATAAGCGCCGCGGAACACGCGCCCAACCGCACAAACCACGCAAAATGAGCAAAACGGCGTAAAACGCGCAAACCACGCAAAACGCGCAAAACGACCGCACCATCTGACGCAATTAAATGCCACGTCATTGACCTGGTGGTTTCGCCCGGCCGACCACGTGGACCAGGCACGCCGTTGTGTGTTTCGTCCTCTGGCCTCCATTTGATCCCGTGTCCTACCTCCACCCAGCCATCACAACCATCATCGTGCATCCTTTGCCTCGTGCATTCTCCATTTGCTAATTGCTCACTCACCAGCCTGCAGATCTGCATGCCTGAACAATGGTCGCGACGGACGGCGGCGCTGGTGGCGTACTGCTTGGCGCTCGACTAACGTTAATGGAGTGGACGCCGCGCAAGGTGTGGCACACAATTGACGGCAACGGCCACCCAGGCCACCCATTAAGAGCCACCGCCGCCTCGCAGACACAGTGCTGTGTGTGCCCTCCCCTGCGTGTGTCTGGCCCAGGCCCCGTCTCGTAACTCATGTACTCATGTAAACGACCAGCCATCAT
This sequence comes from Apiotrichum porosum, assembly GCF_003942205.1. Taxonomy (NCBI): domain Eukaryota; kingdom Fungi; phylum Basidiomycota; class Tremellomycetes; order Trichosporonales; family Trichosporonaceae; genus Apiotrichum; species Apiotrichum porosum. The sequence continues at coordinate 2,266,735 of NW_021167108.1, read as the reverse complement.
CGAGGCACTCACTGTATGCTATGTATATGCTGTACAGCTATTGCGCAGGCGCTGGTTCGTTTCGGAACAGCCAAACAGTTCATGTCGCCAGGCGCCATGTTTGCATGTGTGGTGTTGAATGTCAACTGATGCATATCTGAGTTCTGCCGACCACGCAGTGGCGTCCGGATCGCTTCTGTTGCCATGTTGCTGGGTCTGTCGGGCAGGCGGTCGTCCTGTAGCATTTCCCTGTGATCCTGTGAGTTGTTGCTTGACGACGTGCCGTGGCATTGACATATCGACGTCTACATTGGTTTGCGCAGCACAGATTGTACTACAGGCCACACATCTGATCCTCTCTGACATGTTGCGATGCTGGAAACCTTACGTAGTAGAGTGTACGTTTTTCTCATCCAAAAAAACGTGGCAAACAAACATTCCTGTGCATCCGTGGGATCGCAACTACAGTACACGTCGATGCCACGCACAATCCCCCCCCCCCCCCCCTATCAGCGTACCAGCGTCCTTCGTCATGGCGACCGCGATCGGGGTTTCGGACCGGGAACATGCCCGTTGGAAGGAAAGCACAAAAAAGGCACATGACAGAGACGCATCCCATCGTCCCAACATGAGTGCCACGGGTGCCACGAAACGACAACCCCCAGCCACCCATGTTCCGTCCTGCAGGATGCGTCGGTGTTGCCCCCGTCAGACGACCACTTTTTCAGGTCTGAGCAAGGAGACCAACGATGGCAGTGGGGAGTGGGGGCACGTCAGGATCGACTCTGCAGTATAGGCAGTGTTCATTGTACCATTGTGGCTCCCGGTCGACCTCTAAATTTCTGCTACTTGTCTGCGGTCTGTTACCTGCCGCCTTTGGGCCTTCCCGCGCTCCTCTGCAAACGGCACACACCTGCGTGGGTGCTTCTGTCCTTCCGGTCGACGTCCCGGGCCGGCATTGTACCTAACTCGTAGGAGGCAGTACGTCACCGTGGTCCGCTCCACTCGCACCGAACTTTCCCCTTCTGGTCGTTTCCGACGACGAGTGTGTGTGTTTCCTTATGCTGCTTGCCCCACACACGGGACCGACCGGATATTCGGTGACGCGCGTTCGCTCCACCCTCTTCCTATTCCTATGTATTGCACGCCAAGCCCAATGCAGTGCACATGTGCAAGACGAAAAGGGACTGGCAGGCAGCAGCAGCAGCAGCAGCACTGGCGCACTGGCAGAAGCTGCTGCTGTGGGGGGTTAATTGTGCTACGAGGGCCATGGCCAGGGTCCGTACTGGGTCCTGGTTTGCGGAATGGGAGGGTTTCCAAGCAAATTGCTCCTGGGCTCCTCTTGCGATCTTGCTCTTATCCCTGGCTCTCCTGGATCCTGAACGGATCGGGTCGTGCCCAGTTCGCGCCGCAGGGTCCACTCGCGTGTCCTGACGTCGAGATGAAGTGGGGTCTGGTTAATAGTGTTTGGTTTGGTCGGCAGTGACGCGTGTTGGCAGCTGGCTCTACGGCTCTACTGTCTTTGTGGCAGCAGGATGACAAGACAGCCCACTGGCCCACTGTTGACGTCTTTTACGCTTGGCTATAGTGGCTAGTGCTGTACTGTACGTCTGTGTTTGGCGTGTACCATTGGCGTCCCTTCTTCTCGCGCTGCGTTAGCCACATGCCACACCTCCGCGCGGTCGGTGCAATGGAACAGCGACCCAACTCTATATCACCGGTCGCCGAAACGAGCAACCAACTCACAGCACGCAGATCCGCAGACATGCCAATGCCAAGGTAATACCGAGGAGGAAGCGGTGCTGGCATGCTCGCTACCAGTTCCGTGTCATAAACTTTGTCGAGTGGCAGGAGTGATTGGCGTTTTGGGTGCCAGAGCAATGGGAAGGCTGTGGCGAACAACGCCAACTCGGCCGCCCGTACGCCAGTCCGGCAGTTGCTCGCTATCTCGTGTCGTCGTGTCGTCGTGTCCTCGTGCGTGTGTATTCCATTCCACAGACCGCCGAGTGCGCGGCCGCGCGCAAGTGGCCTGCCTGCAACCGCCAATCGGTGAAAAAACAATACAGTCCATCGGGGCAGTCGTGCAGTTGTCGTCAAAACGTTGTATCCAAACAACTGCCACTCAGCCGCCCTCAGCCACACATCCCACGCCAAACCATTGCGTGTCGCACGCCCGCATGTGGCTGTTTTGGCCGTCTCCAGGCCCACCCATTCGCCATGTTTCCCCATGTCTGTCCAGCAACACTACAATACGTACATAGACTCCTCCCTCGCGTCCTTGCTCGCGCACGGGGTGATTTGGTTTGTTCGGCTTCCGTGGCGGCACCCAGGAGGCGTTTGGTGGAAGGGGAGCACGGCCACTGCTGTCAGGTTTTGAGCGAGGGAAGCAACCTGTCCCCATGTGTCTGTGGGACAATGGCACACCGGCCCCGCCGCCTCAAATCCAGCAGGCCAGCAGCCAGCGGTCGTGTTCGTTCTGTTCAGGACGCAGACGTGCACACACCGCCTACCCACACCCCCGCACGCGACGACGCGTCTGGAGAGGTGTATGTATGCACAGGGTTGCATCTGAGAGAAGCGGGGGCGGGTTCATTGCACACAACCGACTGAATGAATGTACTGCGCACACGCTACACAGATCGCGTGTTCTTTATGCGCATTTGACGGTGCCGGAAAAACTAACAAAACGATCCTGAACCTGAAAGTCAAGGTGGCATGAGTGGCCATGAGTGGGGTGGCCGGCATTGGCTGGACACAAAAAGTACAGTAAGTAGTACCTCGTGGCTTTTCTGTGTGTCCTAGTGCCCTTCTGCCAGGAGGCTGTCCTTGCACGACCTCGAGTCGAGAGGTGAAAGAAGCCTGAAGTGGCCTGAGTTGTGGGCGCATGTTGGCTTGTTTGCTGGTATTCACGATCCCCTTGGCCTCGAACGCGTGCGCCTCCCAGTTCACAACGAGGGCACCGATCCACCGACCTGCGGACCTGCGTTCTGGGTGGTGGCGTGTAGGGCCCGGGGGCTATTGTAGCTATGGGGTTATTGGTCCTATTGAGCCATTGAGCTGTTGGGCACCCGCGGCGACATTGCCAGCGAGGGAGTGGGGAGGGGTATAGGGGTTGGATACGCGCTGCACCTGATCAAACCTGACTGCCTGAAGGAAATGGACGGCGCGCCCGAGACACCATGTCTGTGCAGTGTGCACAACCAGCTGGGGGAAAAAAGATGGGTGTGCACGCAACATGAACATGGAGAGGGGAGAGAAGGGCTGCGGAGGAGGCGTCTGTTTGGCACACCCATGGAAGAAAGCCCCCCCTTGAGCGGACGTGGGCCCACCAGCGCGTGCGCGTCTCGTGTCTCGGGGGGATTATGGCGTACGTTCGGTGTGTGCCAAACGGCGTTCCAGCTAAGGGCGGAGGGGAGGGCCAAACATGCGACAAGAGGCACTTGCACAACTACCGTCCCCCCGTGCATGCGGGAAGGCAGTATGTGGGTTTCGCCGTAAGCGTTTGGTCATTTTGCTCTTGCGTGTGGAGACGTTCTGTCACAAAAAGGATGCGTCGGCGGCCGTTGGCGGGGGGGGGGTGGAGAGGGATTCCGGCGCAAGAGATAGGAAAGGGATCGACACACGGCGTGCGCGCGTCTGAAACAGGACACCACCCAGGCCCCACCCACAGCAGCAGCAACGCGCTAGGCGACACGCTAAGGCAGAATGAGATGTGGGGTGGCCGACAAGGCACATGTGCGGGATGGAAAAACGCGTCGACCAAAAAGGGCCAGGAGAGGGACGAGGGTCGGAAACTACGGCACAGGGACGGACACACGAAAGAGCGAGAAAAAGGTGCGAGTAAGGGACCCCCCTTTGGCTCGTCGTGTTGTGCCGTCGTGAGCAAAAAGCAGCAGGACAGCGGAACAGATACGACGAGGGAATAAGGAGGAGGCGGGTATCTTACGGCACACCGCGCACACACGCAGCAGGGGGACGAGGGAGGGAAGGCAGCCAGCCAGCCAGCTGCAGCCAGCCAGTAGCCAATGCAACCAAACCGACCCCGGCGACACACCCCAGGCGACGCCGTCCTGCACACCCACCCCAACCAACGTCTTGCAACACCTTTGTGTTCTCCTTTCTCTTCTCTCTGTCATCCCCCATCTGGCCCGCTTGCTGGTTCAACGGCGCCTCCTCACTCCCCCCCACCACCTCGCTCCCGTTCAACACATCGCAGTGCACGACCGCCCTCAACACGCGCTCTCGCTCTCCGACTCACACTCGTTACCACACAACCCCGTCAAATTCGCCTCGTCAAAGCAAGCCCCTCGTTCTGCAAAGAACGAATCCTGCGACACCCACCCACACCCACACACGCAACTACGCCCCCCCCCCCAACTCCTCTCTCACCCCAACCGACAGGCCCGCCTGCCGTTTTCTCCACCCTCTCTCTCCTCTGTGAACCGTTAAACCCTCTCCCGTTTGCCATCCGTCTGGGACGTCATTTGGCCCGTATTCCGTCTTTTGGTCAAGTAACATTTGCCTTTGCCTTTACCTACCGCCCCTCCCCTCTCCCCGGTCGTTTTGAGCAAGAGGCGTGGCCCCCATATCACGGTGAGTGTCCGCCCCCGATCGGCAGGCGTGGTCGGTGGTGAGAGACAAGTAAGGGATGATGGGGTGGTGGTGGTGGTGGCAGAAAGAAGCAGGGGCGGGGCAAGGGGAAGGAAGAGCGCGCTCAAGAGGATAATGGGTGGGTGGGTGCTGGTTGGGGGGCGTGTGGCTCGTGCACACGCTGCTGGGAGCCGTGGGCTGTACAACCCCCACCCCACCTACCATCCGTGCAGTGCGCAGTGCATGCAGAGTCGATACCAGTGTCAGTGTGTTGCCATTATGGCGGCGCATGATATACACGCCCAGTCTCCCACCGGGGCCCGTCCATTGTGAACCCTATGGTGTTGCAGCGGGCAGGGGAGAGCGAGGGGCAGGGGGGGGGGGTTGTGCCACCAGCCAGCCATGCCAGCCATGGCCTCTCACCCACCCCGTTGTGCGCACGGTCTGTCATTGTTGCGGCGTGGGATGTGTGGCTGGGCACAACGGGCGTGGGAGGGATGGCATATGGCTGCTACCACTGCTCCTGGCTGCTGTGGGTTCTGGCGCGCGCGCATGGCGGCGTTGCGGGCGTGGGCGTTTCGGGGGTGCTCGAAAGCACACCCAGCAAGCATGCAAAGACGCCATGACCCACAGTTTAGCAGCAGCAGTCAATGTCGGTGCCCCCCCCCCCCCCCCAGCCCCTGCGTTTTGGGCGACGACAAAGTATCCCCTTTGTGAACCCATTTCGTCCTCGTTGTCATCCTCCTCTTTCTTCTTCTCCCAACCGTTAGGACGGGGTCCTCTCTTTCCTACATCCCCCATCCTTCCCCCCAACCTCTTCCCCACCTCTGTCTCCTGCACCAACGTCCTCGTCACGACCACCCAATACCCCCCCTCCTCCCTCCCTCCCCCTCTGCCTGGCGCGTCCAAATACCCCCTTATCCTTGTCAACCACACGTCGTTGCCACCGCCGGGGCTAACCCATACAAAGTCCCCAGTTCAGCAACCAACCCCCCTTCCTTGTTCCAACACCGACTCCCAAGGAGCGGTCTGCAACACCTCTTCTCTCTCCCTCCCCAGGTTCTGGCAACCTAGCCTTGACGGCACACAGCCCAACAAACGCCCCATCAAACCGAGCTGGTCTCCAACAACTGCAATCTTCGTGCAACCCCCCCACCCTGAACGAAACTCTTGAACCCAAACCCAACCACAAACAACCCAATCATGACCGCCCTCTACATGCCCTCTTCTACCGCGTGGGGCCCTCCCCAGCACCTGCAGCACCGCTCGACGCCAGACGTAATCTTCCCGGTCGCGTACTCTGTCGCCGAAGCGGCGCTCAAGTCGGGACCAAACTCTCCCTCGTTTGGCCAGTCGATGAACTGTCTCATGGACGCCGCCGCGCTCGACTCGCACTGGGGTGGCAACGCCAACGTCGCCTCCTGGCCCAAGGTCAAGACGCGCCGTGTCGCTAGCTTTGCTGGCCGCGGCCGTCCCCTCTGGGAGGTCGTCGAGCACGCCAAAGAGCGTCGCGAGAAGAAGAGTGAGTTCCAAGCATGTGATAAGGCGCGTCGCAAGCCACACACACACCTGTGGGTGGCACAATACGGCCGCCGATCACACACCACCACCATCACTTTGCTCACACACATCCTCCACAGCCCCCACGTTCCCTGCATCGCCTGAATTCGAGTCGTACACCCACGACTATTCTCATTCTGTTTCTCCCATCGGTCTCGGCCTCGCTGCCGCGATTGACGATTCGACCCCCACTTACAAGGATGTCACCATCCTCACCACGCGCTCGGCCGACCCTTCCCCCGTCGACACCATTGACGCCACCTTTGCCCAGATGGCGGGACTCGGCCACGGCCGTAGCCCTCGCATGTCTGCGTGCGACTTTGCGTCGAGGTCCACGTCGAGCTCGCCCAGGACTCCCTCGCACTCGCGGACCATGTCGGACCGTTCCCCGTCCCAGGTCCTGCGTTCGCAGGCGACCCCCACTTCCCGGAGGGCCATTGCGCGCATGCCTTCTCTTGCGCAGATCCAGGCCAAGATGAACCGCTCGCCCGATGTCACTGCCGTGCGCGGCAACTCGCGTTCCGACTCGATGGACTCGCAAGACTCGGAGGGCCCCCGCACGCCGACCGACGAGCTTTCCTCGTTTGAGTTTGCCATGCACGCACACAGGCCTGCCACTCCGGATTCTCCTGCCAAGGAGTCGCGCCTCGCGCCCTTCCTCCGCGAGCGTACCAACGGCCGTCTCAACCTTGCTCGCCCAAAGTCGATGCCCCCTCTGGCCGGTGATGTCCTGCTCGACTTTTACCCCACCCCTCTCCCCGTGGACAAGCGTCACTCGACCTTCCCCCTCGACAGGCCTCCGCGTTCTGCGCCGCTCCGCCAGGGCTCGCTTCCTTCTACCCCGCAGTCCAAGCGTTACTCCCCCATCCGTACTTGGAACTCTGAGGAAGTGACCCTTGTCGTCACTCCCCCAAAGGCAGCCCAGTACGAGCAGCCCCCCACGTCGCCGACCGAGTCTGTCCTGTCGACTGTCTCGTCCGTGCCCTCGCTTCCGATCATTACATGCACGCCCGCCGTCGAAGCCGACTCTGACGAAGAGTCCGAGGGCGACGTGATTGTGTTTTCGGGCGAGCTGGAGGAGGAGCACGACAGCGACGACGACAACGACGACATTGAGCGTTTCAAGATTGGACGCGAGATGCTGTCGCGTCTGTCGCGCCGTGCGTCTGACGGTGGACGTTGAAACGAGCATTGTCGATTACCCACATGTTCTTGTTCGCCTGTTCGGCCGAATAGCCGAAATTTCAACTGTCCCCTCCTCTGGTTACTTTGCTACCGGGTGTGTGTGAGCCAGAAACCACAAACCCGTTAATATATCTCTCTCGAACAATTTTTTTTTTTACTCTTTTTTGAATATCCGTCTCGTAGTGTTCCCCGCATGCTCCATATGAGCTGCCGGGCGAGACTTGGGTCTAAAGCGATGCAGTACTCTGTCCAAGATCCGTGCAGCAGCGTGTGTATGGTTGTGGTAGGTGACATTTGGTGGCACCTTCCAGTGTTATCCAATGGAGCGTCGCAATTCGCCATTCGCCACCGTTTCGGCCACCTTCGGCTCGCCGCAGCCCCGGGCGGAGCCTTTGCCTCGTCTCAATCGCGTGAGTCATGCTCACGGGCGGTGGAGGTCAACGCGCGATGAGCAAGCGCTGTTTCCCTTTTGTCTATCTCTCACTTGTCTCTCGCACTTGCATAGATCCCAATCTCTATACCACACCCCTAGACAGCACCAGCATCACCACCACCACATCCCACATCCACACAAACTACAAAGCACTCGCGCAATGCTCCCCCTCCGCGCAGCCGCCCGCTCGTCGGCCCCGCGGCGCGCGGCGTCGTCGTCGTCGACCGCGGCTCTCCGCTGCTTCTACCAACAACAACAGCCGTTTGCCGGGCCGTCGCGCGCTGCCGCAGAGTACCTCTCCTGGCACGCACGGCCTGCGGCTGTCGCTGCTGTCCCCGCCGGCGCGCGTGGGCTGCACGCGTCGGCGCGTCTGCTCAAGGACAAGCGGTGGGTCAACTCGGCCAAGAACGGCGAGGACGAGGGCAAGGACGACGACAAGGAAGGGGCCGCCGTGGAGGAGGCCGAGGAGGTCGTTGAGGAGGTGGTAGAGGATACCGCGGCAGAACCGGCCAAGGAGCGGACAGCGGAGGCCAGCAAGAAGGGCGAGGACGGCAAGGCCGAGGTCGTTGCCAAGTCGGACAAGAAGTCTACGTCGTCGGCTTCCGGACCCGGCGCTGCGTCGTCGTCTGCTGGCGTGCCGCCTGCGCCTGGCGCTCCCGGCGCCGCCAGCAGCGACGGCAAGGGCGGCAACGGCAAGGAGATTGCAAAGCCCTCGGTCCCAGACGTGTACCCGCAGGTCCTCGCGCTGCCTATCACGCGCCGTCCCTTGTTTCCGGGCTTTTACAAGGCCGTGACCATCACCTCGCCGGCGGTCATCAAGGCTGTCCGCGAGCTCATCGCCCACGGCCAGCCGTACATTGGCGCGTTCCTGCTCAAGGACTCGGACAGCGACAGCGACGTCATCACCACCATGGACCAGGTCCACCCCGTCGGCGTGTTTGCGCAGATTACCAGCGTCTTTTCGTCGGCCGACGCAAGCCGCCAGCCCGACACCGAGGACGTCGAGCCCCGCCCAGAGACCCTCACGGCCGTCCTGTACCCGCACCGCCGCATCCACATTGACGAGCTCGTCGCGCCGCCCGCAGCTCCCCCTCCCCCCACCGCCGACGCCGTCGCCGAGGGCGAGACGTCGACCGCGACCGCGACTGACGCCGCCACGACGGCCGAGGGTGCCGACGCCAAGACCAAGGCAGAGGCTGAGGTGGCCAGCTTTGAGGCCGAGGTGCCGACTGTCGAGGAGACGCGCGACGCACTGACGGACGCCGCTACCGAAGGCGAGGCCGCCGAGCTTGACGCCGACGCCGCTGCCGCCGCCGCCGAGGACGCCGAGCAGCCGCCCAAGTCCCAGATCGGCTTCCTCCACCCGCTCCTGCCCGAGATTTCGCTCACCAACGTGAGCAACCTCGTGCTCGAGCCGCACAAGAAGGACTCGCAGGTGGTACGCGCGATCATGGGCGAGATCCTGGCCGTCTTTAAGGAGATTGCGCAGCTCCAGCCCATCTTCCGCGAGCAGATTGCGTCGTTTACAATGAGCAACTCTGCCGCCAACGTGTTTGACGAGCCCGACAAGCTGGCCGATTTCGCGGCTGCCGTGTCGACGGGCGACGTGCACGACCTGCAGGCTGTGCTCGAGTCGCTGAGCGTCGAGGACCGCCTGCAAAAGGCGCTGCTGATCCTCAAGAAGGAGCTCATCAACGCGCAGCTCCAGAGCAAGATTTCGCGCGACGTCGAGAGCAAGATCCAGAAGCGCCAGCGCGAATACTACCTCATGGAGCAGCTCAAGGGTATCAAGAAGGAGCTCGGCATGGAGAGCGACGGCAAGGACAAGCTCGTCGAGCGCTTCAAGGAAAAGGCCGCAAAGCTCGCCATGCCCGAGGGCGTGAAAAAGGTCTTTGACGAAGAGCTCAACAAGCTCGTCCACCTCGAGCCTGCCGCCAGCGAGTTCAACGTGACCCGCAACTACCTCGACTGGCTCACCCAGATCCCCTGGGGCGTGCACTCGCCTGAAAACTTCAACATTGCGCACGCCACCCAGGTGCTCGACGAGGACCACTATGGCCTCAAGGACGTCAAGGACCGTATCCTCGAGTTCCTCGCTGTCGGCAAGCTCCGCGGTACCGTCGAGGGCAAGATTATCTGTCTCGCCGGCCCGCCCGGTGTGGGCAAGACGTCAATCGGCAAGTCGATTGCGCGTGCCCTGGGCCGCCAGTTCTTCCGTTTCTCGGTCGGCGGCCTCACGGACGTGGCAGAGATCAAGGGCCACCGCAGGACGTACATTGGTGCCATGCCCGGCAAGCCGATCCAGGCGCTGAAAAAGGTCGCGACGGAAAACCCGCTCATCCTTATTGACGAGGTCGACAAGATTGGGCGCGGACACAACGGCGACCCGGCGTCGGCGCTGCTCGAGATGCTCGACCCCGAGCAGAACACGTCGTTCCTCGACCACTACATGGACGTGCCCGTCGACCTGTCGCGCGTGCTGTTTGTGTGCACTGCCAACGTCCTCGAGACCATCCCGGCCCCGCTCCTGGACCGCATGGAGGTGCTCGAGGTCAACGGCTACGTCTCGGCCGAGAAGATGAACATTGCCGAAAAGTACCTCTCCCCGCAGGCCAAGGAGGCGTCGGGCCTCAAGGACGTCGACATTGACATTTCGCCCGAGGCCATTGAGATGCTCATCCGCTGGTACTGCCGCGAGTCGGGTGTGCGTAACCTCAAGAAGCACATTGACAAGATTTACCGCAAGGCGGCGTTCCGCATCGTCAACGACCTGGGCGAGACGGCGCTGCCCGAGCCCAAGGCCGAGGAGGAAGAGGCCGCGCCCGAAGTCAAGGACCGCAGCGTCGAGACACAGGAGGCCGACGTCAAGCCCCAGTCGGAGCGTCTGCCCGGCGACCACGCCGGCAAGGAGCCCGACCGCGTGCACGTCACCACGCGCGTGCGCGAGCCCCTCACCATCCCCGAGGGCATCCACGTCCGCGTCACCCGCGACAACCTCAAGGACTATGTCGGCCCACCCGTCTACCACAAGGACAGGCTGTACACCAAGGCCCCGCCCGCCGGTGTCTCGACGGGTCTCGGATACCTCGGTAACGGGTCGGGCTCCGTCATGCCCATCGAGGTCACCAGCATGCCCGGCAAGGGCGGCCTGCAGCTCACGGGAAAGCTCGGCGAGGTCATCCGCGAGTCGGCGCAGATCGCCCTGTCGTGGGTCAAAGCCAACGCCTTCCTCCTGGGCATCACCAAATCCGAGGCCGACCTGACCGTCAACGACCGCGACATCCACCTGCACATGCCCGAGGGCGGTATCGGCAAAGAGGGCCCCTCGGCAGGCACCGCCATCCTCACTGCCTTTGTGTCCCTGTTCACGCGCACCCGCGTCAACCCCGACGTGGCCATGACCGGCGAGATCTCGCTGCACGGCCAGGTCCTCCCCGTCGGCGGCCTCAAGGAGAAGATCCTCGCCGCGCACCGCGCCGGAATCAAGAAACTCGTCGTCCCAGCAGCGTGCAAGTCTGACATTGATGAAAACGTGCCCGAGTCGGTCAAGGCCGGGATCGAGTTTGTCTTTGTCGACGACGTCCGCCAGGTCCTGCACGAGGTGTTCCGCGGGTCCGAGGCCGCAGAGCGCTGGCTCGAGACCCTGCCCGTCGAGGAGGAGCCCGAGCGCCAGAAGCATTAGAGAGAAGGAGAGATAAGGAGAGAGACGGAAGCAGTAAAGGAGAAAGAAGGGGCGCGGGGCGGAGCCCAGACGGCAGAGATCCAAAGGCATTGGTTTAGCTAGCATAGCATGCATCACTCTTGTAGCCAAGCCGGCAGCACTGACGGGCGGGGGCGCGGGGGTGGGTGGGTGTCAATGGTGGGGTGGGTGCCAATGCCCCGGACGCTGGACTGTGGCACCCGTGTCCAGTCGATGGACAACGACTTGGCCGTGCTGGGGTCGGTCGTTTGCGCCCAGTGTCACCCAGCTATAGTCCAGGTGCGTCCGAGCCCACGGCCCCGTCGCAGCTTCACGCTCCGCTCATCGGCCACAGGCATTGCCGTCGCCCATCTCCGCCCACGACAGTCCTCGGCTCGCTGTGTCGAGTGAGACCTTGTTTCACACAACGCGGGTGGTCCCCCCACCGGTCCGTCCCAGTTCTCGTCGCGGTGCCACATGCCACAACCCACAACCCACAGCCCACAGCCCGCTGGCAACTCACTCGCGTCCTGCCAGCTGCGCCAGTGCGACGTGGTGGCGGGCAACAAGTTTATTCTTGGTTCTCTCGCCGAGACGAACATGGCGGCGCGCCGTGGTAGCTCCTAGCTCTGTACGCGGGCCGCCGGTTGCGCACACATCCGGGCGCGCATGGCTTGGGAACATTGCTCCTCGAGGGCCTCGAGGGGTTGTCGAGGGGTTTGTCGGGGAGGCAGTCTAGTCTGATGGCTTAGACCTGGGGCTGGTGACATGACTTTCATTTTCACGTGCCGTGCGTTTTTCACGTCGTGGCGGGCCCCGGAGACGATCATGCTGCGCCTGCCTGGCGCCATCGTCGCCTCGTCGGCGTCCTTGGAATGTGTACTGTGTACGCTGGTTGGAACATGTCGATCTCACTGACACACACCCTCTGACGCACGCAAACGCGCAAACATGGCGACCTCAAGCGCCATCATGACGCGTACATCTGAAGACGGCCATTGGCCATTGGCCAGTAGTATATGAGAATGTACGGGCGCGCCCCCGTGGCCAGAGTAGGTATGCATGTGTCCTATGCAGTCTATAGCAACAACGGTGTCTAGGTGCCCAGTCCCGGGCCGCGCTCGGCTCTGCGAGCCGCGGGGGTAGATACTGGACAAGTGTTCTGCGTCCGTCTTGACCAGTGGGTGATTGGCAGTAGATATTAAAACCACCTACCTCCTCCTCTAAGCCGCGGTCACCTCGCGCACTAGTCGACGGGGTCAACGTAAGCGCCTGGCGGTGCGCGCTTCTTGCTCGGGTCTACATAGTGGTATCTGTGGCGCAGGTGAGTGGACGAACAAAACCCGATCACTTGTGACTTACTGGTGCGAATCATGGATGGCGAAGTCGTCGAGGGCGAGAGGACGGACATGGAACCCCTCGCGGCGCGCAGCCTCGAGGCCGTCCTTGCCCGCACGACCTTTCTCGCGCATAAACTCGCGGACAGGGACCATGGCGGCGTTGCGGCACGTCTCCTTGAGGTCCGAGCCCGACAGGCCGTCGGTGCGGCGCGCCAGCTCCTCGATGGAGAATCCAGAGGCGAGCTTGGTGTGCGAGAGCATGAGGGAGAGGATCTTGAGACGCTGCTCATAGTTGGGGAGGCGGATGGCGAAGCGCTTGGGCATGCGGCGGAGGATTGCCGGGTCAATGTCGTTGGGGCGGTTCGTGGCACCGAGAACCAGGATGCGGTCGGTGCCAGAGGTCAGGCCGTCCCAGAGGGTCATAAACTCGGCCTTGAGCATGCCAGTGACCTCATGGTCGGCCTGCGAACGCTCACGGAACAGCGAGTCAATCTCATCAATGAAGATCTGGGCCGCGTCAGCGGACAGCACGACAGAGGAAAGTCATGGGCCCAAACCCGAATTCCCGCATATCCGGGTTGGGTTTCACGGGCAACACTTACGATGGACGGCTGGACTTTGCGCGCAAGCGAGAACAGGCCGTTGACGAGCTTGTTGCTCTCGCCAAACCACTTGGAGGTGAGGGAGGAAAGAGGGAGGTTGATGAACGTAGCGCCGCTCTCCTTGGCCAGCGCCTTGGCAAGCATCGTCTTTCCACAGCCTGGGTGGCCGTACAGGAGCACACCGCGGGGCGCAGAGAGGAGCGAGCCGCCCGCAGCAAAGAGCTCGGGGTACGTCAACGGGTAGATGACGGTCTCGCGGAGCGAGTTGATGATCTCGTCCAGTCCACCGATGGACTCGAAAGTGGTGTCAATCGCCTGGGGAGGGATAATCTCGCCAGCGATCGACGTCTCGTACTCGTCGAGGTCGAGGGCTGCCAGCTGTTCCTTGGACAGTCCGGTCTGCGACAGGAGCGATTCGCCCTTCTCTTTGCTCTTCTTGCTTGCGCCGGGTGTGTCGGCAAGCGACGACAAGACGTACCGCAACGCGTAGTAGAGCGCTACCTGCGACGCAGCGAAGAATGCCACTGGCTGTCAGCTGCAAGTCACGAGGCATTAGCTTACCGTCCATGACGACGCGGCCGACATCTCTTGAGCTAGGCATGATGGAAGGGGGGTGGGGAGCCCGGAGGCGAGTGGGTTGAAATGGAGAATGTGTTGGAAAAGAGATGAGCAAGTGTCCCTCGCTCTCCCGGGTAGGTGGCAAACCGAATAAACCGAACGGGCTGGGCCGGAGAGGGCCGCCAGAGCGGGTGGGTGGCGTTGGAAGCGGGGGCAAAATGGTAGGCATGGGAGGGACTGCGGGCGCCTTGTGAGCATCAATGAGGCCAATTGGCCAAATAGGCGCAAATGTCCAACGCGTTGCGTTTTGCAGGGAAAAAGGCGTGTGTGCCTGGGGCGCGCGGGTTTGTAATGTACAAAGCGTGTGTCAAACGTCCAGAATGCCATCACTTTGATAAACCTTTGTGCTCCTCACGGTGACACCGATGTAGACATCTAGAGCGCGCAGGCCGTGTACATTATGCACATGTACCCCTCTCACTGTCCACAACACCTCAATATGCTTGGTGGGGTGCAGGACCGCGAGGCTGATGGCTGGACATTACCAGGGTGAAGCTGGGGGGGGCGCCACATGCAATGTCCACGTATTTTTGATTTCCTGGTGCATGGGCGCGCGCGCGCGCCGCGTTCAGGACAACCGCGCGTTCAGCCTCCTCTCATTGCGGCGAGAACGGGGGCTGCTGGGTGAACGCGTATGACTGGCGCACTGGCTGGCGCACTGGCTGGTGACCCTGCTGTTAACATCTGCAAACCCCTTCTTCCCTCATCTCCCTCATCTCCCTCGTCTCCCTCGCACCCATTCACGCGCAAACGAAACGATACAGTCAAACAAACACACACTCCATCTCCCTCCCCCCCTCCCCATCCACTGCATACTCGCGCTGTTGGCCGAGTCCACTCAATATCATCACATCCTCAACAATAGCCCAAACCTAGCGCGCCTCGTCCCCCCATCCCATGTCTCCAACCACCCGGCGCGCAGCGTCCTCTCACACACCCCAACCCAACCTCTTTACCACTCCCATTGCGTCGTCCTCCAAGCACGCCTACACCACCCAGCACACACCTCAGAGCACACCAATCGCCCCCCTCCGCGCGTCAAAGGTCATTGGTGAGTAGCGCGTCTGAACTTGGCCACCATGAGTACAGTTTCTGACCCACCCGCGCAGCCGCGTCTGGCCCTGGCCCACGGTTGTCGTCTGGCGCATCGTCGTCGCTCCCCCCCAGCACACACGCCAACGCTGTTGCAAGCTCCAGTCGCATCCGTGTTCGTGTCTCATTCTCTCCCCAGCTGGCACACACAAAACTCTTCCACTCCAACGACCCCCTCGTTCCTTCATCTAGCAGCTCCAACCCAAACGACGCCCCATCTTCCGACTCGCCCTGCCACGACCTGCGTTGCGCCAGCCCGTCGCTGCGTAGTATCCTGAAGGCCAAGGCGTATCCCATCCGACTGGCAAAGTCGGTCAACGAGGGCACGTGGAATAACCGCGAGCCTGCACGCCTCATCGTCACCGGTAGCAAACCGAGGAATACACGGGGTACCATGGTCCTGGCAGAGCTGTGCGATGGGGCCGAAGACGGCGTCATGGGCAAACCAACATCCGACGACATTGAGCCTCCCTCCGACGACTCGAACACTGGCGAGGGTGACGCTCCCGGGTCCGACGCCAGCGACGGGTCCGAGGAGGAGGAAGAGGTCGAGTGCTTGCATCCCACATCGCTCGTCGACGTCATCTTGGAAGGTGCCGGCGACCTGTTGACGCTCGAGGAAGCGTACACATCGTTGACCCTTCGCCTCCGCGAATCAATGTACGAGATGGGACCCGCGACACTGTCAGCCCACGCGTCGTTTGACCAGGTGTATCGACCCATCCTCGACGAGGCCCCGGCCATTGTCCGCGCCATGCAGCGCGATCTCCACCGTCTCATGGGCCGCGTCCCAAACACCGAGACTGACCAGTCGTCGTCTCCCTTCCGTGGCCTGGTTGCCTCGAGCCCTTCCCAGTACCCTCCATCGCCTGTAAAGTCGCCCAGGAAGGGCTACACTGCCGCCGAGGTCATGTACCGTCGCGAGGCGGCGGGTGTGGGCTGCTCAGTCCTCCGCTTCCTCGCGTGCATCCTCAACTCGCCCCGCATGTTTGTTTGCTTCACCGAGGCCGACCTCCTCGCGCTCCTAGACCAGGTTCTCGTCATCTTCCGTTCGCCCAGCCTCCCTACCCCTTCGCCAAAGCGTACCTACACCCTCGCCATGATTGTGCTGTCGCAGCTCAACCTTCCTGCTGCCTGGGTGCGCCCGATGGAGAAGAAGGTGGTCGCATCGGTCGAGCTTGCCCTCAACTCTGTTGGCTTGGGCCAAAATGCCATCAAGGATCCCTCGCCTATTCGCAAGGAGGCATTCAATGCCATGGCCAACCTGCTCGCCGCGTACCCCGATGTCTTCTTCTCGTCATACCAGAGCCTGCTGCCCATCTGTCTGCGCAGCTTGGCCCACAACAACCCTACCGTCCGTCGGTCGGCATCGGCTGCGGCCGCGGCATTTGTCTCGTCCAAGCTTCGTCTCCTTGAGAATGCCGACTTGAATCGCGCCGACACGTCCGAGTGGACCAAGACGCGTGCCATGGTCGCCAAGAGCGAGACCTTTGTCTCCAATTTCCTCAAGGCGCCGCTCAAGGTCGCTGGCAAGCTGGTCTATGACAGCAACGGCGACAAGAAGACCGAGTGGAGCCCTCTCCAGAACATGTTCCGACAGACTGTTGGGAGTGCAGACGAAGTCGCATGGGCATGCTCGACCTGGGCTATGCTCGTGAGCTTGATGGGCCACGCATACAACACATCGTCGCAGGTGCAAGAAATCGACCACATCATGGACCGCTCGCTGCAACCCTCCACCAACTCTGTCCGCCCAACCCTTGCTTCCGCCGCATGGCAGCATGCCATATATGCCTACCTCCAGGCCGGCAGCTCAGTCACTGTCACGGACGACGCCCGCATTGTGCGGTCATACAATGCGTTCGCCGCGTCGTCCCAGCAGGACGTTGCCTCGCGTCTCAAGGCCATTCTCCTCCCTGCCAACCTCGCGCTCAAGCAGGCCAATGACTCCATCAACTTTACCCGCTCCCTTGTGGCTCATGCCGAGTTTAACGGCGAACAGCGCTGGAGCTGGCAGCGTGGCGAGAAGAACAAAAGGCTCGCTTGGATGGTCACTTGCGGCATGTCTGCGCCTGCCATGGTGTACGCATACACTGTCGTCGCTCTCTCGCACGAAGACGTCCCTGCGCGCGAGGTGTCGCGGGTATCGGGGTTGCCCAGCTCGGACGGCATGGTCAACGACCAGAGCCCCGAGGAGCGCAGCATGCCCCGTCTCGACAGGACTTTCGAGTTGATCCTCAACCCCTTGCTCAAGCAGTTCTTCAGCATCAACGGCGTCGACCTTCTCAAAAACCAGGGCTGGCAGATTCTGGAGGCCATCACCGCTCCCGCCCCTGCCACCGGCTTGTCGGTTCCCCCGCTCGAGCGTCTGCTGTTCAAGCGTTACCTGAGTGGCGAAGTGTTGGGCCTCGACAAGGTCACACCAGAGGTCATTCGCATGTTCGAGGCCGACCAGATCAAGGCCTCTGAGATTCCAGCCTGGGGCAAGGCCTGGGTTTCCATGCGTCTCGGCAAGCTCCTGTCTCTCTTCCAGGATGCGTTTGACGGTATCCGCGGTATCAGCGACCTCGCTGCAGTGGAGTGGGTCACCAACGCCGACGGTCTGGTTATCCTCCCAGCCACCCTCTCGCGCGTGTGGGCCAACCTTCTCCGCGCGCTCGCCGCCATCAACACCCCCGACTCGCCCAACCCGCTCTTCCCCTTTGCACTCAAGTTCATTACCCAGCATATTCTCAACATCTTTACACGCGACCCCGCGTCGTTTGTGCCCGTGTGCCTCCTCAATTCGAGCGGCAAGTCGACGCTCAACTCGGACGCGGTCCGCCTCGGTGTCACGCTTCACCTATACAACACTGCCACCGAGGTCCTCGGCGAGGGAGTGTTTAGCACCACCCGCATCGACGTCCAGGTTCGCCCCGGCGAGGTGCAGCCGGCCTTTATCGACAAGGCATTCGGCAACCCCACGCCTGCCGGATGTATCCTTGGCCAGGTCCTGCGCTCCAAGCTCTTCACCTCGCCCATGGAGCCCAAGGTCCGTTCTCTCTTCCAGTCGCTCATTGGCACTCTGCTCGCAGACGGCTCGGCGCGCGAGGTCGGCACCCGTCTCCTTGGCGAAGTCACCAACGGCATGCCATGGATCTTTGAGGCCACCGAGGAGATGCACCTTGACGTGTGGCGCCTCGTGGCCCTCAAGTGGGCAGATGTCATCGACCTCCAGCCATCGGACACAGTCTCGCAAACCAACCACACTGGGTCGCTCCTCGTCTCGCTCCTCTCGTGCCCCTTCCGTTCACGCGACGCCGCTTCGGTCTGGTACTCGGCTGCCCCTGTCGAGGCCCTCGAGGCGTGGGACGCACTGCTAAAGGTCACCGTCCTCCGTTTCCGTGCCAGGCGCGCAGGATCCAACTTGGGGGTGCTGGAGACTCTCTCGGCCCACCTTGGCGACTTTATCCGCGTCGACAACGACGACGAGGACAGCGAGGCGACCCGCAAGAGGCGTGCGAGCGCTACTGCTCTCCACTGCCTGGCTGCGGGTACCAGCTGGATCACACTGGTCCCTACCGAGCACTACCACGCCTCGCACTTTTCCATCAACGAAAACTATGTCCCCTCCGACTTCTTCGCCCTTGTCGACCAAGCCCTGTGCGACGCGTACAGTCTTGACGTGGCTCCTGCCGCCAAGCTCATCGACAGCCTCACCACCCTCTTCTCTGCTCTCCCGCCCGACTCGGTCGCCGACGTCCTCGACCCGCTCCGCCCCTCTCTCCGCGCCTGGATGGGTGACGCCGAGTGCCGCATCTCGGGCGACCTCGGTGACGCCGTTGACAACCTGTACATTGCTGTCCTGGGTGCGCTCACCCGCGCCATCGAGGCCGGCGCCATCGAAGCCTCCAGCGAAGCCATGGACGCGTACATTGACATGTACGCTCCTCGCCTGTCCCGCGCTCAGAGCCGCGTCGTCCCACTGGCGTTCCGCGACATGTGGCACCGCGCGTTCCAGCCTCTCGGTGCGGTCGATTACAGCGACGACGTGGCCGGCTTCCTCCAAGACGTCCTCACCGCCGTCCCTGGCCTTGTTATCGCCGAGGGCCTCGAGAGCCTCGACACCGAGTCGCAGAGCATCTACCCATACGCTGAGACTCTGGAGCCCGTCCTCCGTGCGGCTGAGCCGGAGATGGTCGTTGAGGCTACTCCTGAGCCTGTCGAGCCAGTCGAGCCCCTTGAGGTCATGGAGGAGGTGTCGGAGGAGATCAAGGACGTTGTCGAGGACAGCATCGAGGAGGTTGCCGAACCTGAGCCCATCGAGGTTGAAGAACCTGAGGAGCCCATTGAGGTGCCTCCTCCCGTCGTCTCGGCGCCCAACACCCGTCGCCGCCGCCGCAACGCCCCCGAGGCGGACGACCTTGAGATCATTGACGCGCCGCCTTTGGTCGCGCCCACGCCCAGTACCCGCCGTCGCCGTAACGTGGCTGCCGAGGTCCCTGCCGCGCCCGAACCCCTTATTCCTTCGGTCGACTACGACGCCGACGTCTCGCAGAACACCAAGGCTACTCGTCAGCGCCGCAAGAGCGAGCTCATCCCCCAGTCGAGCTCGCCGGTGGAGGCTGTCGCTGCCACCGACGATGTCTTTGGTCCTGCCGCGATCCCAGCAGCACGCCGCCTCCGTCGCAAGACTCGCCGTTCCAAGTCGGACGCCAATGTGGCGGCTACCCCAGTCGCTCCGTCATCGCCCTTGCTGGTGCCCACATCGACTCCCGTTGTGGCTGCTGGTGACGACACGATCATTGCCGAGACGGACATTGAGTCGCCCGAGGCCGACGCCGACGCCGAGCCATTCCACACGCCCACGGCAACGCCTACGCCCAGCCAGGCCGAGCGCCCAAGCTTGTTCTCTTCGGCATCCCGCTGGCTCCGCAAGGTTCCCTCGCTGGGTGTCCTCTTCAACGCCCAGCAGCAGCACGAGCACGAAGCGGATGTTGCGGTCCCTGCGTCGTCGTCCGAACCTGACGCCGCCTCTCTCGCGACCAAGCAGCGCCGCAAGCGCCGTCGTGAGAGTGCGTTCGACGAGGGCATTCCGGAGGAAGTCACTGTTTCGCGCAACGCCTCGCCCAGCCCTCCTGCGCGGGACGGTCTGTCCCCGACGCAGTTGGCCACCCCTGTCGTCCCGGCCGCCGCGTCTGGACGCGCCACCCGTTCGGTTTCTCGCCGCAAGCGCACCGCCGCCGCCGAAGAGCCTCCCAGCACTGCTACGGCACGCGGCAAGCGCACCCGCCGTCGTACCCGCTCTGTCCAGTCCGAGGAGGAAGAGGACGAATTACTCCTCTCGCCCCAGAGCGCCGCCGAGCAGCGTCGCGAGGAGGAGCTGTCCATCGCGCACGCCGCCCAGGTCCTCGAGGCCGCAGCCGCAGCCGAGGCGTCCGAGAGCGGCATGTTTTCCGATGCTCCAGGCGACACCACCGTGACGCGTACGCCCGTGCGTCGCGGCACCGCGGCCCTCCGCCGGTCGTCGCGCTCCACGAGCGCGTCGTCCGAGGCCTCGGCAGTCGTCCCGGCCGCCGACGAGCATGACGCCGCGCCCGCAGAGCCGGACCACGACCACCTCCTCCCCTCGCCATACCGCCGCACAGCGACGCAGGCGCGCGTCCTCGCCATGGTTCAGGAGGCCTCCAACAACGAGGCCGCCATCGCCAACATGGACATTGAGGGCGTCACCGAGCTCATGGCCAACTTGGACAGACTGCGCAAGCTGGCCGAGGCGAACATTGTCGCGCGGGCGCAGGAGGCGAGTGAGGCGCGGCGCAGGAAGAGGCAGAGGGTGGAGTAAGGGAGATTGAGGATGGGGGGAGGGGAGGAGAGGAGAGCATGAGTTAACGTAAACCCAACAAACAACAAACCACCACCACCACCACCACCACCGACGTCTCATGACGGTGTGTGTGTCATACCACAGTTTCTCCCACATAGTAACGATTTCTTTCTTGTATGTATCGCATAGGTTATTGAGGATTGCGTGCGCGGTGCAGAGCTGGGGAGTGCGACTGAGAGAAGAGAGCGGCCGGCACCGTGTTGCGATGTCCAACAGACAATATTCAGTGGTCTCACAGAGCTATAACTGACACGCAACAGTCGCGGATACTGTACAGCAGAATACATGCGAAAATGATACAACTCCCACGGGATCCTTCGCGACCACACACTCTGCGTGCGGCCTACTTCTTCCTCCCCTTGCGGTCCTTTGCGACCTTGCCATCGCTCGAGCTGAGACCGAGCTTGGTGACGCAGTCGGGGCAGTACCACGTCTCGGGGAGCGTGCCGGAGATGTTGACGCACTTGACGTGGAACTGGGCGTGTCAGCAGCGGTCGGTGGAGTGAGACGGTGTACATGTGCACGCAGCTGGTAATGGCCTCGCGCAGCCAGCTCGGCACAACACCCTCAAAGTCGCACAAATCGCTACACTTACCCATTCGTAGGAACACCTGTCGTTGTCGCATCCGATCATCTCTGCGCAACGTCAGTTTCTGTCCGTTCCTACGGGCCAACGAAAAAACTCACCGCCATAGCTCTTCTGCTGGCAGAAGCAGTACAGCGCGTCGTCGGCCTCTGCCTCTGCCTCGGCCTCGACCATCTCCACCTCGCCGTCCGCGTCGGCCTCCGACATGGTGACCGAGTGATGGCGGTCCCGGTCGCGATCCCGGTCGCCGCCCTTGTCGCGCGAGCTGCCGCCGCCGCTCGCCCTTGCGCTCCCGCTGCGTCCTTGCGAGCCGGCGCGCGGCGCGGGAGGCGGCGGCATGCTGCCCGCAGGCGAGCCGATGGCGCCCATTGACGACCCGGCGCTGATGGCCGCTGCGAGCGGGATGGCGGGCTTGGCCCGGCGTTTGCGCGCGTCCGATCCCGAGCCCAGGCCCACAGTCGGGAGGAGGACGTCGGCGCCGCCCAGGTCGCCGAGCTTGACGTCCGTCTCGAGCTCGTCAATGTCCATGCCGCCGACGCGCTTCCACTCTGCGCGTCCGCGCTCGCGGCCGCGCGAGACGATACGTTCCAGGCGTTCGGCGAGCTTGATCTTTTCGTCTTGCAGCGACTCGATCTTGCCCCACTCCGCCTGGATCTTGGCCACGTTCTGCGCGTCCTTTGTGGTCAGGTGGGCGGTGGGGATGGCGGCGCTGGCCGGGATGGGCAGCGTGAACGGCGGGTTAGGGGTGGCGGGCTGCGCGGTAGAGAGGTTCTTGACGCTCTTGGTGAGCCCGTAGTGGCGCTGGTTGATGCGGCTGAGAAGTTCTGCAGAGTTAAAAAAGACCAATATCACTGCAACTCACGGCTAATGCGTTCGTCCTTTTCGCGAATCTCCTGCAAGAGGAAGGTCACCTCACCCGGGAGGTTGTCGAGGCCTGATCAGTCAGCTAACGAAGAGTGTGTCAGCTTTGCTCACTTGCGACAAACTCGGCAGCGGCAGATGCAGCCTCCTCTGCGTTGAAGTGTGGGTACACGTTCAGTGGGACGGCCATTGTGGGGACCAGAGAGGAAGGATATATGAAGAACGTGGGGCGACGATGGTTTAGATTGATGAGCATTGTTGGAGTTGGAGGTGAGTTAGGTGGCAAATAGCTCCCGCGCCTTCCTCCGCCAGGCTCCCCATATTTGCAACACGCCTAACTCGGCCTCACTTTTACAATTCACTCTCCCACGGCCTCTCTCCTGGACCGCCTGCGTGTGCCTTCGGCACCAGCCTCCGCGGTGGAGGGCGACCACAATGACGTTCTGACGTTCTGCTCCCTCGTGTCGGATCTCTTCGCGTCTGCGCATCCTTCACTCCTACAACAACCACCCACCCACACCCACCATGTCCGCCCAGACCCTCTTCCGCACCGGTGCTGCCCTCACCGCCACGGGCATCTCGTTTGGCGCATTCGGCGCCCATGCCCTTCGCGCGCGGTTCCCCGACATGGCCGACAAGTCGCACGCGTCGTGGATGACGGGATCGAGCTACCTGATCTACAACGGTCTCGCGCTCATGGCCATCTCGGCGCACCCGTCCGTTGCCCTCGGCATGCGCAGGTACAAGACTGCGGCGGGCCTCATTTTCGGTGGCACGGCGGGTGAGTACAGGGAGAAGGGGGATAATGAAGAGAGCCTAGAGCGGGAGGCTGTCATTAGCTGGCCTCGTGGCCGGCAGGTGTGAATTGTAGCTGACGCCTTACCGCAGTGTTCAGTGGATCCATCTTTGCCCTCGTCCTCTGGCGCGACCAGGTCGCCAAGGTGCTCGGTCCTATCACACCCCTGGGCGGCCTGGCCATGATTGCTGGGTACGTGTGATAACTGCTTTTTGCATACGAGGGGACACGAGGGTAGACCTGAACTAATATTATACACAGATACATTGCGCTGGCCCTTTGAGGAGAGAGTGGAGAGGAAAGGAATCTTGAGTACTTCAGACGCTTGTTGATGTAGAGAGGGGTGGGGGGGGGGGGGAACTTGGCGTCGCCATGCGGATGCGAAAAAGTGGTATCGAAATGCACTGGGCTGGGAGAGTCGGGGTAACTTGGTGGTGGTGTTGCTGGGAGTTCGGGGCATCCAGTGCCTGGGTGTACGCCTCTTGTTAGGGGGACTTTGGCGGTGGCGATCACGCGCGCGCGCTCATACTTCACGCGAGGAGGCCGGCGGTGGCGTCGACATGGTCCGCATGGAAATGGTTGGGCTCCTCATGCTCACGGCTGGCACGCACACGCTTGTTTCCCGGGGCGAGACCGAGACCGTGGGAGGCAGCGAGTTCCACGAGATCCTCTTCACAGACACACTCGGAGCGAGTGAACAGAAGGCCGAGGTCACGCGCAAACGACTTGGCACGGGAAATCTCCTGCCAGACGAGCACCTCGGCGGCCGCGGTCATCAGACGGGTCTCGGCGTCGTGGACGTCGTACGTCTCCGGGTGAACGGCCGCGCTGGTGAGGACGTGGTTGGCGAGAAAGTGCGCGCAGTGAGCATCATCGTACACGATGGAGAGGAGGGACACGGCCACGGGGGGCGGAGTGGAGATTGCCAGGAGGGACGACGTAGACGATGTCGGGGAACCCGGGGGCGACGGGGGCTCGAGCATGGGTGGCGACGACTTGGTGATGGGTGGCGAGAACATGACAAGCATGCGGGAGCCGAGGATGTCGAGGTAGCTCATGGCTGGAGTGCGTCAGTGGTATGCAGGCAGAGGAACACCCAGAGTATGGCTGGGTAACGCACTTGCAGTCATACGGGATGTTATAGGGACGGGGAGTGATGGAATGGACGGTTGTTGCGTTGTTTAGATAGAGCGTTGGATAATTAGTGCGTGGGTGGGTGGGGGTGATGGCTGGCCGATGGCCGCTGGGGTGGTGGTTATATCTTGGGGCGGTCGCTGCTCGCGTGACCTGTGGTGGTGCCGCCGGCCCCCTTGTGTCTAACCTTGCACACACACGACTCGGCGGCTGCGGCTGATGGCTGCGCACACAGAGTGGTCTGGGTGTCACTGACGCTATCGGACAGCAAGAGAGCGCTTGGGAGCGAGGGAACAATGGCAGAAATGGGGCCTGAGTAACCAAAAGGAGAAAGGACGCTATCTCTCCTCGTGTTGATCGAGAGAGATAACCCGCCCCCCCCGCAGGTTGGGTTGGCTGCGTGCATTCCGCCCACAGCAGGCCACGCCATGCAACGAGCCGCCGATAACCATTCTGAGAGTGTCGTCGTCACCGCCAGAGTGCCCAATGCGCAAGTGCCAGCGCCCACATGCCAACAGAGACGAAGGCGCGGCTGGTGGGCGTGTTTTGCCGCACTGATCACCACGCGTTGGCGCCCGCTAGCCCCAGTTGGCGAGTCTCTCACCTGTGCGTCTCTTGCAACTGCCTGCCCTTCGGGCCTTTGTGAAGCTTGTGAAGAGTGTCCCAGAGGCCAGAGGCCAGAGACCATGTGGTCATGTGACATTTGTGTTCAGAGAAGCAAAGTGTGATGGTACATGTCCCCCAACGTCCAAGTCAGAAGCAGTGCATGGTGTGGGTCATGGTTCTCAGACCTGAGATCTACGATAAAGTCACGACGAGGAGATCGGAGAAACACACTATTGCTGGTCCCGCATGGCGTTGACCGCTTTTCGAGGCTTGTGTATGGATTTTGTGGGGTGGGAGAAACACACTATGCGGCCATTTGCTGGTCCCGCATAGCGTTTACGACCGGATTGTGTGTTTTGGGGAAAAACCGAGTATCATTTCACTATGACCAGTTACTTGACACCTAACGCGTTTCACATGGCTCAGCCAACCAGGAGGCCGGGTTTGTGTCGACCCCTGTCTGAACTCCGCGCGGAGCCAAACATTCATGCGAATTCATGCATTCCTGGTGCATCATGTGCATATGGCGAGTGTGGATCCGTGGGATGAGCACACGCGCGCCCTGGACAACTATCAACGTACTCGACCTGGCTCAAGCTGCGGCCGCAAGCTGTTACAGAAATGTGGTCGACGTGGGTTTCGGGGTCTGGGAGCTGAGAACTGAGAGCTGCACTTGTAGGTCACAGAGTAGCGGGTGATCCAATGATTCAGTGATGTACGTAGTACTTTGGTTCGTGGGCACTGAAAGGACACTCTGTGTTTCCCTCCTGGACCACATACGGTACCCCCCTCGAAGCCCCAAGCCGTCATCGGATGTACATTCTTTACTAGGTGTCGAGAGAGTGGGACATGCCAATGGCCGTGTCGAAGATGGCGCTCACAACGTACTCGGTGTCTTACTGGCAACGACACAGTCAAAAGACATTGCGGTTGCGTTCAGCATGTCGATGTCGATGCTCTTGCGGGTATATGGCCTCGGGATCCACTTGAGGAATTCCATAGGGAGACAATACCCTTGAAAGTGTCGACGAAACATGCGTGGCACAGTGGGTCCAGGTCGGGGTTGGTAAAGCCGTATCCGCGGCACACCCTGCTGCAGTCGAGCACATCGTTCGTCATGTGCTCGATGCGGTGCACGTCGCCCTCGGCAATGGCCTCGCCGCCACTCTCCTCCAGTTCTGGCCGCTTCTCGGACCACCAAGAACGACAGGCGGGGCAGACGGGGATAAACTGGCCAGTGGGGTCGCGCTCCGTGCCCGCACCGCAGACGGTCGACCGCATACATTAGGGACGTGGAACGTCTGCAGGCGACCAGAACCTGCTCTGCTCAACCGAGCTGGAGGTACGATGTGCTGCCAGAGGCGTCCATTGAGCTTTTGCAAGGCTGCCCAGTGGTCGCCCATACTCAGGATGGAGATGAATTCAGAGTGTAGAGAGCATTTCTGATCCATGTCCAGGGAAGCGGCTTGCAACCCGGCTTGGCGGCCAGGTCCTTGACGTACTCGCGGCCGGGGGTTATGTTGGAGAGAGGCAGAACATTGAATGCGGTGGTGAGAGGACGCCGGTGGTGTGCTGGCGCATGTGATTGATTGTCGTACAATTATTTCACTTGAAAGTGTGTCCACCGCAACCATGCAGCGAGCAATGCCTCTTGCACTTGGCTTTGTGCCGTTGCTGGGCCCTGGAGTCAAATACGCGGTCTTCTCGACCGATCAAGATTAGTGACGAGGAATGATCAGCAAGTGTATACGTGCGAAGGCGATCGAGGAATGATCAACAGGTGTGTATGAGTGCGAAGGCGATCCGATGTCTATCGTTCATGATCAGCTTCTGTAATTGTGACATACGCACTGGTCACGTTACACTGGAAAAGGAGTGACCACAAAGGCAAGACTTCCCTTGCCTTGTACTTGTGTTTCTGGCTTCTGGGACGGGCTGGTTGGCATGTCTCCTGCCAGCCTGTCCCTTACCTGACCGTCCTGTTCTCTGCAAGGAAAGCCTATCCACCAGTGTCTGAGGTGAGAGCGTTGAGAGAGTAAAGGCGATGTCATGCATGCATGACGTTCGTGTTGTTTGTCTGTTCCAACCAGTATCCAGGGCGAGCTAGGCAGTGGTGCCACACGCCGTTGCTCCCGCAAACTCCGGCGAGCCGGTCGCGCGGAGCTGCCATTGCGTCTCCACCCATTCGTCGAGGCTCACCACCACAGGAGGACACAGGACAAGTCGCCTCCGTCGACCACCGTACACCTCGACCTACACCTATTCCTCGGCGTAGAGCCTTACAACCGACTGGCCATCACTTACGGCTACTCGCGTCGACCCTCGTACCCCTCTCCCCACTCTCTGACCTTCCCCCGCCGACAATGCTCAAGTCGACTGCCGCTCTCCCGCGCTCGGTCGCTCGTGCCGCCGTTCGCCAGCAGGCCCGCACGCTGGCCACGGTTACCGACACACCCGTCCACATTCACGGAGGTCTTCGTGACCAGGATAGGATCTTCACCAACGTGCACGCCAGGAATGATTGGAGTATGTCGAGAGGGAGAGAGGGAGGACTCTTGGTGTTGGAGAGAACGCGGGAGAGCGACCGGATGGTGTAAAGCGCCGAGGGGCTTGGACGGCTGTCTAATCTACACCTAGACCGTTCTGGCTGTCTTGCCAGATGATTTGGGGCCTCGTTCAGCAGGCACTCTTACATGGCCTGCTCTGCCGCCTCATGGACGTCGAGGCAGAGCGATCGGCGGTGTCAAACATTAGCCCCTCGTACCGCCAATCCTCGTTCAACTTTGTCCTCCAACATTCCAATTTGTCTTCCAACGTCATGTACGGTATCGCTGACAGTTCCCAGAGCTGAAGGGAGCACTGTCTAGGGGCGACTGGCACAGGACAAAGGACATCCTCCTCCAGGGCGATGCCAAGATCATTCAGACCATCAAGGACTCTGGCCTCCGTGGCCGTGGTGGTGCCGGTTTCCCTTCGGGCCTCAAGTGGAGCTTCATGAACAAGCCTGGATGGGAGAAGGACCCCCGCCCCCGCTACCTTGTCGTCAACGCCGACGAGGGTGAGCCCGGAACCTGCAAGGACCGCGAGATTATGCGCGGTGACCCCCACAAGCTCGTCGAGGGCTGTCTTGTCGCTGGTCGCTCCATGAACGCCACTGCCGCCTACATCTACATCCGTGGCGAGTTCATCGAGGAGGCCCACCGCATGCAGGTGGCCATTGACGAGGCGTACGCTGCGGGCCTCATCGGCAAGAACGCCTGTGGCTCCGGCTACGACTTTGACGTCTACGTCCACCGCGGTGCCGGTGCCTACATCTGTGGTGAGGAGACTGCCCTCATCGAGTCGCTTGAGGGCAAGCAGGGCAAGCCCCGTCTCAAGCCTCCCTTCCCCGCCGACGTCGGTCTCTTTGGCTGCCCCTCGACTGTCGCCAACGTCGAGACTGTCGCTGTCGCCCCTACCATTGCTCGCCGTGGTGGCTCGTGGTTCGC
Organism: Apiotrichum porosum; assembly: GCF_003942205.1. Classification (NCBI taxonomy): domain Eukaryota; kingdom Fungi; phylum Basidiomycota; class Tremellomycetes; order Trichosporonales; family Trichosporonaceae; genus Apiotrichum; species Apiotrichum porosum. The sequence goes on along the minus strand of NW_021167108.1, from coordinate 2,238,320 downwards.
CTCGTTTGGTCGTGAGCGCAACTCGGGCACCAAGCTCTTCTGCGTTTCGGGCCACGTCAACAACCCCGCTGTCTTCGAGGAGGAGATGTCGATGCCCCTCAAGGAGATGCTCGAGAGGCACTGTGGTGGTATCCGTGGCGGCTGGGACAACCTCAAGGGTATCATTCCCGGTGGTTGCTCCGTCCCCGTCATCAACCGCGAGGTCTCGGCGAAGGTCCTCATGGACTACGACTCGCTCAAGGACCACGGAACCGCCCTCGGTACCGGTGCCATTATCGTCATGGACAACTCGGTCGACATGATCAAGGCTATCGCCCGTTTCGCCAAGTTCTACAAGCACGAGTCGTGTGGCCAGTGCACCCCTTGTCGCGAGGGCACCACTTGGATGATGAACATGATGGACCGCCTTGTCGAGGGTCGCGCACAGGAGCGCGAGATCGACATGCTCCTTGAGCTTACGTAAGCATTTTCCTACCAGTGTGGCCGTGTGGCGGATCGGCGATCAGCACTCCACCTTCCCTTAAGAGTTGTACTGATTTCTCTTCAGCAAGCAGGTCGAGGGCCACACCATCTGCGCGCTCGGTGATGCGGCAGCTTGGCCGATCCAAGGGCTCATGAAGGTCTACCGCCCAGAAGTTGAGGCGCGTATCGCGGAGTTCAAGGCGAAGAGCGGCGACGTGGTGTTCGGCGGCGAGCTCGTCAAGGACATCGACTTTGGCCGTGCCATTCCCGACTCGCTCGGTGCGCACGTCGAGCGCCACGTTGCGGCACCCTAGAGAGAGAGAGAACGAACCGCCAACTCTGGTTTGGCTAGGTCAGAGGTTCAGGCAGTAAAGTCATGCATTGTATGCTAGTGGGCGGAGAATAGTGACACAACGAGTAGGTGGTCGAAATTTGATTCCGCTGCCAGCATTAAGGTGCCCCCCCCCCCCCCACGTCATACCGACAGTCAAATCCTGGGCGCTCGTGGCAGATCCGGGATCGCATCGTCCTTCCTTTCAACACACTCTTGTTGCTCTAGGCTCTGCGAGAGTGTGCACTGGCTGTTGAACGGCGTCACATCCTATATCGCAATGGATAGCACGACGGTTCTGAGCGTCAACCTCAGCATCCCGGCACCCGTTCTCCCAGCCCTTGCAGGACGGGTTGACGGTGTTTTGAATGCGCCCCGACTGATCGTCACCTTCACGTTGCCTCAGCTGACCTTGCGCCCCCGGCTGGCCAGCTGACTCACCTTCCCCGTGGCCCGTGGCCCGTGGCCCGTGGCCTTGCGCCTATATCTAGCTGTCTAGCATCTCTTCTTTTGACTCTCCATCTTCTCTCACACACACATGTCTTTCGAATCTTCACTCTCTCTCCAAGACATCCACCTAACCCTCAAGCGCTCTTATTACTCTCTTACTCTTCCCAGCTGGCGTCGTCAGCCGTCGACCCCAACCTCCCCCTCCCCTTCCTTCACCCAAAGGATCCTCCGTGAGTGCCTATAGAGTGATGAGGAGCAGGGGCCGCCGTCAAGCACAGAGGCGGGCTGCACGTCGCTCGCCGTTCTCCGGGCCTGCGCTGACACCTTCAGGCTCTCCTCCGACATGTCGCCTTTCAGTGGTGCCCCAATGTACCCGACCGTCGGCGCCTTTGCCTGCCGCACACCCTCGTGCCAGGCAACCTTTGCAGACTTCAAGGCCCGCAACGCCCATGAGTCTCGTTGCAAGTTCGCCTGCAAGGCATGTGGCGTTAGCTTTTGGAGCACGTGGACATACGAGAACCACAAGCACGAGCACGTCACAGGCCTTGCATTTTGTTGCAGGCTCGGCTGCAAGGTCAAGAACACCTCTACCGCCCTCGACTCGTACCTCTGGTTCGCCACCGAGGCGGCGATGAGGAAGCACCACCTGGTCGACCATGGCGCCACGTATGCCACGGCTCGCGAGGTGTACGACGCTTCCGGGCAGTACAACGACACTCTGTTCATCCCCCTCCCTGCCCACGCGGACAGGCTCGCCGCCCTCGCCGAATACAAGGCGGAAAACAATGGCTACGTCAAGCCGAAGAGCGAGGAACAGCTCTCCCAGGACCGCAACGTGCACAACGTGTACAAGAAGAACCGGTCCGATCTTGAGAGCGACCACGACCGCGACACTCGCCGTCGCCGCACACGCGAGCTGGACGTGGGTGTGTACCAGCGGATCAAGGCCAACCCCGTCCGCTTCGCCCACAGGAGCGAGAAGCTGCGGATCAACGATCGCCGTCGCCGCAGCGACGAGCCCACCGACAAGCGTGAGGCCTGCCTCAAGAAGAAGCGCGAGGGCGAGGCCAGGCGCCGCCGCAACCTCGCACCCAAGGAGCGCGAGGAGCGCAACGCCAAACGCCGCGTCGACCCCGACGGTGCTGTGCGCAAACAGCTCCGTAAGGACAGCAAGAGGGCCCGTGAGGTCGAGCTCAGCGACGACGAGCGTGAACGCCGAGTTGGACATCGGGATGTAAAGAGGATCACGGCCAGCCCGTTCCGCATAGCCAACGGGCGCGAGAAGCTGCGTCGACGCCGTGCTTTTGGATGCGAGACATTGCACTGCAACCAGGTCTTTGACAACTGGGAGCAGCGCAACAAGCACCAAGCCCGCTGCAAGTACGCTTGCCCAGACTGCCCCATGGCCTCGTTCTGGTATCTGTGGAACTTCAACAGCCACATCCACGAGCACCACACGGGCCTCGGCCATCGCTGCCGTCTTGGCTGCCCTGTCGACAGCAGCGCGGAGGATTACGACTCGGATGATCCATTCATCTGGTTCCAATCCGAGTATCTCCTCCGCCGACACCACGAGGTCGACCACGGTTGCAGTGTCAAGACTGCCTTCCGTGAGTTGAGAGCTCCCGAGGCATGGGAGGGCGATGTCTACATCCCTCTCTGCTCGGAATCGGAGAGGGCCGACAACCTCGCTGCCCACAACTCCCAGCGTCGCATCGACCTCGAGAACACGAACGTCGATGTTGAAAAGCGCCGTAAGACACGTCAGACTCTCCGAGCAAACGAGAAGGCTCTCGAGAGCGACGAGCAGCGTGCCGACCGTCTTGCCCGCACGCATGAAAGCGACAAGGCTACGTACGAGCGCATCAAGCAGGACCCGGTCCGCTACGACAAGCGACTCGAGACTGCGCGCAAAAATGATCACATCAGGCGCGCGAACGAGGTGGACGACGTGCGCCAGCCCAGGCTGGCCAAGAAGCGCGAGTCGACTCCAACGAACCGCTAGGCGGACTCGATCCAGCGTAAGAAGCAGCGCAAGCTCGCCAAGGCCAGGTGCGACGCAAAGCTGTCGTCCGAGGTTCTCGAGGAACGTCGCAGCCCGAAGAATCTCCGCAAGCAGGTGTACAAGGCCAGACAGTGCGCCAAGGCTGACGAGGAGGGCGAAAAAAATGGCGAGAGCAGTGGCCAAATGTAGATGAAGACATCAAGAAGTAGGTGATCAGTTGATCACTCCGTGCTCACTCCTGCAGAGCAAGGCGAGTGCCGCGCGCACACGCAGGCGCGAACTCATAAAATGTACCATACCAAGTGAGTGACTCCAGCCAAAGTGTGCACTAAAACAAGCAGGCACCCACAAACATGCGAGAGACACACAGACACAGAGGGAGAGACAGAGACAGACAGAGACAGGGACAGGGACAGAGAGAGAGTCATACAATGTAACATACCAAGTGAGTGAACCCAGTCAGGGTGTACACTAACACAGCAGGCATGGAGTCACCCATACCACACAAGAGAAAGGCACTCAGGTTAATGTAGCACGGAAGACAATGTACATAATGCCCCGTCGAAGACGTCTGCAGAACGTCCAGGGCTCGTTCGGGACTCTGACAGAGGTTGCGCGATCTCCTCCTGAACGCAGTGCTTTATTGATATCAGCACTCCCAGATTGAGAGATCGAGGAAGGTGGAAGGACTATGGTCATGACTGCGGAAACAGAATGTGGGGCGTGGCGCCACAAGCATCGTAAAGTAGCCACGCATCAACAGTCGAGGCGGCTTCACAGGTTCCGAGCCTATGGCCCGTGAAGCTGGATCAAAATCCTCACATCTCACGTTCAATTCATGCATTGTACATACGCTTGTGGGCAGAAGAGGTCAAAGAGAGTTGCAAAAGGAAGGGTTGTAGTGGCATTGCTGGGATTTGATTCCGTTGTCAACATTAGGGTCACCCGCGTCATACCGACAACCTCCACCCCTATAAACCACATCGCGCTCGCCACCACCACCACCTTCGCATTCGCATCCTCTCCTCCCCTTCAACACCATTTCCCAGCCCAAATTCCTGCCCATCACGCACCTCTCCCTCCTCTTCCTCCCAGCCAGCATGTCCTCGCCTCCCCCAGACAACATCCTGCTGGACCCATTACCCGAGCTGACGGCGGCGCTCGAGTCACACGCCTTTGGGCTCACCTCGTTCTCCATCCTCACGGGCGAGAGCTACCCGCGCAACGAGCAGGAGAGGGAGGCCGTCAGGGCCCAGCATGCGAGTACGGGCGGGACGGAGGGGGTTGTGGGCCGCGCAAGGCTGGTGCTGCTGGCCGGCGAGGGGGTCGTCCTGGTGAGGTTTGACCAGAGGGGTTACACTGTGAGTTTAATGCTGCCCAGATGCATCACCATGAACGCTATGCTATGCTCTGCTGCGTAATTAGACGCGGGGCTGATACGTTCCAGGTCGAATCCACAACACCGACGCGCGACGCCGCGATTCCGGAGGACCAGCGGACATTCGAGTCGCTCGACGCACTGCTCATCGCCCTTTCCCCGGCCTACGTGGCCGCCATGCAGAGCGAGCTCATGAAGCGGTTCGAGGGTGGGCCGGGCCCGAGTCGGTGGCGGGATCTGGACGACAGCGATGGAGACGGTGCAGAGGACGAGCCGGCGTGGATCGACTAGAGAGGGAGGAGGAGGAGGAGGAGTCTCCAGCCTCGAGAAATGAGGACCACTGTAGCCAACCTGCGACGATTGCACCAACATGAACGCGACATCAAGAGATAGCATAGAGAGCGTAAATCCGCCATCGACCGTATTGTGCGCGCTGTCGATTCACCAGCGCTCGACCGCTTCTCGCCGCCAGTTCCATGCGGCAGAAGCATTCCACCACCTGGCGCACGGGCTCACTCCCGTTCCCACCCACACGACCCTGTGCCACATCCTGGTCAAGTCTCCTAGTAAAGTCACTGCATATGTACCCATGGCTACGGCCTTCTGCATACATACCCATGTCTAGGCTTCTATCCAGTTCTCTCTCCTCCAACTGATGAGCGAAAAGACATGGCCCCGCTGCGTGTTCAGGGCGGCCGATCGGCGGTGGACAGTTGTTGACTACCCGCCAACTGGTCTCATATACCCACCGCTGCAAGGACCTGGGGAGATTGAGACTGACCACCGAAACAACTCACCTGTCGCAAAACCATCTAGAGGGACTGCAGTTGCGACTGTGAGCATCGCAAATGTTAGTAGGGGGTTTGGCCGGTCAATTATCACCGCCAATCACCTCCGATCACCAACCACGTCTCTCCGTGGCACAGTGGTGCATAATTCACATCCAACCGTTCTTCTTCACGCGCGGCAACGACTCGCTCTGCGCTTCACTGCTGGGGCTTGGACTTGAAGTTCACAACTTTATGGGAAATATCGCTGGGACGTTAGTTGCAATGCGATAAGAGTTATGGCTCACCGGAGGAGGATGTCGCGGACACCCTCGGCGGTCTGGCGGGTCTCGAGGACGGCCTCGACGGCGAGCTGGCTTCCGGTGGGGATGCGGGGCATGCTCTCGATCGAGCTGGGGCGGAAGCAGAAGATGTTGAACCTGTGTGTCAGCTGCGGTCCAGAGTAAGAAGAGCTCACCAGTCGGTGTCAGTGACGGCGACTTGATGAAGTGGTTAGCACATGGAACATGGGGCCATACGACATCAATAACACGTACAGCCGTCGGGGCCCTTGACGATCTCTTCGTACAGCGTCAGTACAGTGTCACCGCTTGAATATCCTCGGGGGTAGGGACTCACCGCCGTTCTCGTCGCGCTTGGGGGGGCGGCTGACGGCAATGGTGTAGCTGGGTAAACAAGTCAGAAGCGACCTTTGGCGGAGGCCATCCACGCGTACCGAACGTATTTCTTGCCGTTGGCCGAGTCACGGACCTCGGGGACAGCGCCGAGACGGCCGATGAGAGTGGCCTTGGCGAAGCCGCGCGACTGGATGGGGGCGGCCTTCTACGACGCGTGTTAGCGGAGCGGAAGACGGGGGATGATGGTGTGGTGTGAGACGCGCTGGTTGGACGCGTCATGTATGGACGGGGACGGAGCATGCGGTTTGTGGGGGAGTGTGCTGTGTACGTACGAGAGCGTTGAGGGTGGGGCGGGTGATGCGCTGCATGGTGTTGGCTGTGGGTGGATGGATGGTGGATGGGTGTGTTGTGTTGTTGATGGGAGAGTGAGAGACAGGCAACACGACGCGTCAGAAGCCGCCGCCAGTGGCAACAATCCGCACTGTGGCCTGTGGCGCGAGAACCCCGCGGTAGGGCGGCGGGAGGGAGAGAGCGGGAGTATATTTACCACTGCACCCAGGACGCGACCTGCACTACGTCAACAATAATACAAACCCCTATCAACACCAATATTCCACCCCGATCACCAAAACAGGTGTGCAGGCACCATGCCACCTCGCAGACGATCAACCGCACACGGCAACACCGACGAGTCGGACGAGGAAGAGGTCCTCCAGGTCCTCACTCCTGCACGCGATCGTCGTCGATCCACCCGTCGCGTGGTGGATAGCCCGGCATCTCCCACGAGGCCTACCACCACGCCCACCTCGCGCCGTACATCAAAGCGGTTTGCGGACCAAGGGGACGACCATTCCCAGGTGGAGGAGAGACAACTTCGATCCGCCGGGACATCCCGTACTGCCATCACTGTCCCCGACACTGACGACTCGGACTTGGACCCCTTGGCGGCGGCACATGATCGTACGCCGCAACCATCCGCTGGCCCATCCCGTGCTGTCATCACTCTCCCCGGCACCGACGACTCCGACTTCGACCCCTTCGAAATGGCGTCGCCGCCTGCTGCTGCTCCCAGCTCAGTCCGGCAGGCGCGTGTGGCCAAGACCGCTACAGGGGATCCGGAAAAGGGCGAGCCGTACGTTGACATTCCATTTCTCCCTCTCGCAACTCTTGTCCAGTACCACCATGCCGAGGGTGTAGCACGCATCACCGCGAGTAGCCGTGCCAAAGTGATGCAAGAGCAAGACAGTGGCCGTAGCGCAAGCCCACGAGCCCAACCGAGCCGGCCACAACGACAAGCTGCCAAGGCCGCGGCACCAACCAAGCCTCGGTGGAGAGTGGCTTCCTCAGATGACGATGACGAAAACGACCTTGGCGGGTATGGCGACGACAGCGAGGACTTTGTAGAGTACGTTGGCAGAAAGAGCCAGAGCGACACCGAGAGCAAAGAGTACTCCGCCTCGGAGGACGAGGTGGTTCGGCGCAGCACCCGCACTGCCAAGCGTGCCCGCGATGTGACACCACGACAGACCAGGTCGTCACGACAGGTGAGTGGGGCGCAGTGTCATGTGTGCTCGCGCTGACACAGTCCACCTCTACATGTGAATCCATCCACTTCTGCATCACTCCTCCCGTCCACACCCTTCATCGCCCACCTCAGCAACCCCGTGACGACCCGGACGACGAGTCCGCATCAGACGACCACATGGTCTTGACCCGCTCCGCTGGCAAGGTTGCTCGTGTTGCCCCGCCAGTGCCGCCTCAAACTCGCGCAGCCCCGCGCCACCAGTCCGTCGAGTCCTCGGCTTCATTTGACCCCTTTGCCGAGAGCGAGGGCGAGTCTGAATTAGACGACGAGGACATGCCGGATGAGCTGGAGAGTGACTACAGTCCCAACTCATCCCCCGCACGGCATCGTAGCGGCAAGGGTGGCAAGGGCGACAAGCCCAAGCCCACTCGCGCGATTCTGTCCAAGCACTGCGAGGTGGGCCGTGGTGACCTGCTGGGCCAGCTGACAACAAGACATGCGAAAAATGCAAACGCGGGCCTGCTGAAGCCTTGCTCGCCAAGGCGCTGAAGAAGAAGAACAAGGGCAAGGCTGTCCGCAAGCGTGACGAAGACCTCGTGTCCGAGTCCGAGGAGGCGCGGGATCTCCAAGGATGGCTTGAGGTTGGTCGCCAAGTTGACATTACGCTAACGGTCTCCAGTGCGACACCTGTACCGTGTCGTCCCACTGGCGTTGCTTGAAACCTTCCGAGCAAAAGGACGTCCTCAATGCCTTCAGAGCCAAGAACCCGGGCGCACCCCCGCGCTACTCGATTGAGATTGACGAAACGGCGCGCTACAGGTGTACCCGCTGTACCGTGTACCCTATCTGCTTTGTCTGCAAAGACCGTCACCTGCCTGGAAAGCACAATGCGGAGGACACAGAGGATGAGGTCAGCGGCACTCAAGATGAGCCCATCGCGATCGATGACGATAGCAATGCCGCCGAGTCTCGCGACAAGATTCCGGCCCCGACCGAGAACCCTGACACCGCTACGCCCCTCGAGCCTGTCGGCCTGATCAAGAGCGCACCTTCGAGCCTGCTCTTCCGCTGCTCGCGTTGCAAACAGGCCGTCCACTATGAGCACTGTAAGTGGCTCTGAAATGGCAGCAGCCATCACTAACGTGCAGTGAAATCGCCCTTTCCTCCAGGCAAAAAGTTCACGCTCCCTGAACTGGCATACGAGTATCAGAACAACGAGGGTTACTATTGGTTTTGCCACTGTTGCCGCGACTGGCCGTGGCATGTGGACAGGGTATGTACGCTCTGACATGAACAATATCTGACCTGCCAGGTTGTGGCGTGGCGCCCACTGCCTGCCGACGCTCTTGAGCCCGAGCGTGACGAGGGCGAGCTTCCACGCTACCGCGACCGCCTCCCACGCGAGTACCTCGTCAAGTGGCAGCAACGCGGGTTCCGTCATGTCGTCTGGGTTCCACATGCTTGGATTCTAGCCATTTCCGGGCACAAGGTGCGACACTTTATCGACAAGGGCCCCGTTCTTGATCTCGTTACCGACGAGACTTTGGCAGCTGCTGGCGACGACATGGTCGCTCCCACGATTGAGGACATTGCAGCGGCCGAGGGGCAGGGCGACGGACCCCGGCACCGCGCGCAAGCTGAGCTCGATACCAAATGGGAGGGCCATGGACCGCCCCCAGATGTCAATGGCGAGCAACTTCTGCCAGTGCAGTGGAGCGTGAGTTGAAACGTCGCTGGCATGAAACTGACAGCAGACCGTCGACCGCGTTCTTGAAGTTTACCTCATCCCTCCCAAGAAGCCAAAGAAGAAGGCCCCGCGCAACCGCATCGAGTCTTCCGACGATGAGGACGAGGACGATGAGCCCCCCGAGCGAACCTGGAAGGATGGCGAGACTCCTCCTCTTGAAATGTTGACCGACATTGACAGGTGGGAGCAGTTGGCCAACCGCAAGCTGGGGCCCGAGGACGTCGACGACATTGCCCACCTCGTCTCGTGGATTTACGTCAAATGGGACGACTTGCAGTACAGCGAGTCGTGCTGGGACACACCGCCCCCGTTCACGTCGCCGCTGTACCCTGCGTTCAAGCGCGCACTCGCGCGATACCTGGCCGCGCGCAAGGTCGTCGTCCCCATCCTTTCCGCCGGGCAGCGCAGGGAACGCGATGCCATGGCGGCGCGTCAAGGCCGTCCACCAAAGGAACAGCCCGCATGCATCGTCGGCGGCACGCTCATGCCCTTCCAGATCGAGGGCTTCCAGTGGCTCCTGTACAAGCACTGGCAGAGGCAGAGCTGTATCCTGGCCGATGACATGGGTCTGGGAAAAACGATCCAGGTGTGTTCCTTCCTGGGATATCTCTGCTCGGAACAGTACCAGATCTATCCCCACCTCGTCGTTGTGCCCAACTCGACCATTACCAACTGGGTGCGCGAGTTTGAAAAATGGGTGCCGCACGTCCGTGTGGTGCCCTTTTACGGCGAGGCCGCTTCGCGCAAGGTTGTCTCCAAATATGAAATGTACCACCCGGGTCTGCAGGGCAAGGCAGACGGTCTCAAGGCGTGAGTAACGAACGACTCTGGGAGCTTTTGTTGACGGTTTCCCAAAGGCATGTCATTTTGACCACGTACGATACCATTACTGGATCTGACTTCAAGTACTTTAACAGCGTGCCTCAGTGGGAGGTGGTGATCGTCGACGAGGGCCAGAGGCGTGAGTTGTGGCATTCCGACCGCCAACTAACACTCGCAGTCAAGTCTGACACCAACCTGATTTTCAACCGCCTCAAGCAGCTCAACTCGGTCCAGCGTATCCTCCTGACGGGCACACCGCTCAACAACAACATTCGCGAGCTGTTCAACCTGCTCAATTTCCTGGACGAGGCCGAGTTCAAGCACCTCGACGCCCTCGAGGAGCGGTTCATGGACCTCAACGAGACGCTCTTGACGGAACTGCACGACATGATCAAGCCGTACATCCTGCGGCGCATCAAGGCGGATGTCCTCAAGCTGCCCCCGAAGGTGGGTTCAACGTTGACCTGCATAAGCTGACCCACGATCTCTAGGTCGAGATTATTGTGCCCATTTCAATGACGCCAGCGCAAAAGCGCCAGACGCGCCTGCTGATGAAGAGCCACGCGGACACGATCAACAGTATCCGACAGAACATGAAGAAGAAGCGCAAGCTGGCAGACGTCGATGCGCAGCGGAAGAAGAAGAAGTCCGCCGCGGAGGAGGCAGCGGAGGGGGAGGGGGAGGGGGAGAGAGACGCCGAGGGGGAGACCGAAGGGGAAGCCGAGGTGGCCACAGCGACGGCAGAAGCAGAAGGCAGTGGGTCTGGAGCGGGAGCGCAAGGCAGTGGATCTATGGCAGAGGACGAGCCCGTGGTTGTAGAGCCCGAGAGCGACGAGGCCGGTGGCGACGAGGCCGAGGCCAGCGGTGCGAACGAGGCCGACAAGTCGGGCGCTACGAGCGAGCGCGAGGTGATCGTTGTTGACGCAGACTAAAACAACCGTGTACATCACATATATGCCACCCATCTTCTCCCTCCCTCTCTTCAGTTCCATGCCTCTGACGGTATATCCACAACGGTCCCTTGTCCGTCCTGATTGCGCACCACCATGGGCCGAAGGCGCTGTGGCGTCTCGTCCATCTCCACCTCGCCGTCATGGCCGATCCACCACGCCCACCGCTCGTACCGTTCCAACTGGCTGTAATCGAGGTCTGAGACCTGGACCCACCACCACCCTCGCGTGACCGTGCTGCGGTCAGCCATGACACGCGCGGCACGCATGGCGCCCTCGCGCCACTCGAGCCTCTCGACGAAGGTACTGGAGGCGTGGGGTGCATGCGGGACAGACGGCATGATGGTTCGCGGGCCGACGCACAGGTCGAGTGCTTGCAACTCGGGAAACGCCGCGAGGACGTCGAACAGACGGTCCACCTGCTCGGCGGTGTTAAGCAGCCAGTCATCGTGGGTACCACCGGGCTGCAGGCTCATGACGTGGTGCACCACCTCGATCTTGCGGCTGCCGCCATATTGCGAGACGTACAGCTCCTGCAGGCGTTGGCACGGCGCCAGGGAGCGGAGGACGTTGGTGAGGAAGGCAAACGGGACCACGCCGCCCTCGTCGACCTTCAACGTCAGCGCCGTGAGCGACCTGGCGGCGAGCGGGAGGAGGGTGTATGGCGCCCACATGCCGGCGGGGACGCGCGTGCCGGCCGGCAAGTATTGTGCGGCGGCCATGTCGTCGCCGTAGGTCAGCGGCGCGCCGCGCATGAGCGCACACCGCAGCGAGGTGAGGTTGGGGCACGCGGCCGAGAGCATGGTCGCGAGGTGGATGGCGCACACGCGGCATTTGACGCCCACCACCAGCGTGCGCACGCTGGGCAGGTGCAGCGGCGCCGCAGCAGTGGCGGACCGCAGCTTGCATTCCCGGTACTCGCCCCGGCCGTACGCGTCGTGCGCGCAGAATGGGTTGTGGAAAATCTCGACCGTGGCCAAGGCGGGCGCGCGTGAGAGCAGCAACGTGAAATCCAGCATGGCCTGCCTCGCTAGCTGCGGCGAGATATAGTCGGTGTGCATGAGGGTCATGCTTTCCGGGAAGCGGATGCGTCTGCGGTTTCGTCGTCAGTTAATCAGGCTATCGGGTCGAAACGGGGGCCGCTGCTGCACCCACTTGAGTCGGCTCAAGACATGGCGCGGAGTATGGGCCCACCACCCCATTCGCATGTTCAAACTGTCCGCCGCTGCCTCGATGGCGTCGAGATCCCGTTCACCTCCCTGGCCCGTGTACCCGGCGCTGGCGAGCGCGGCTCTGTCGAGCGGGAAGTCGAGCCCGAGGGGTGGCGGGGCCACGGCGGCCGCGACGCTCCTGCAGCTCGCTCTGAACGAGCGTGTGTCCGCAAACGAGGGCAATGGGCCCGTAGAAAACGTGTGCCAGTGTGGTTCGACCGTCGCTGGTGGGGGTTCGAGGAAGAGGCCGATGTGGTACAGGATGTCGTCCGGGAGGTCGATAAGTGACGTCTTGGTTGGCGGGCGGGGCGAGTTGGCCATGTCGAGGGAGGACAGCGCCCGTTCCAAGCCGCCCACGGCCGAGGAGTCGCCCGGTGGCCCGCCCATTGTCGCTGGCTATGCGGTTGGTGTGTGTAGATGCCCGAGAGTGAACAAGAGTGAATGGGGAAGTGCTGAGACAATGCCGGGGGGACATGCCATAGAGATCTCAACATCACGTGACGACATGGTTGCGAGGTGCCTCTTCACGCCTCGATTGATTGCCCAGAATGCAGTATGCAGACCAACGTACATGAGCGCTACTTTACACATGTCGACCCCGAGGAGTTGCTTTGGCTCGCTTGATCGCCTGAGGACGCCCTCTGGCTCTAGCACCTAGCACATCCCTTTCCCACACGTTCATTCCCGTTCGGCTGGACCTCCGTTGCGATCGTCCCGCTTATGCCGCGCTGGCTGCACAACTTCACGGGCTCTCCAATAGACGACAGGGGAGTGCTCCAACTAACGTTAGACACCAACTGGGTTCTTTGGATCTTTGGACAGTGTGCTGCGCATTCGGCTGCACGGATATGGGTAGTGGGTGTTGTTTGGATCCCGCAGATCTCGCCATTTGGACAACGATTTAAACGAGACCTTTATGTGACGTCATGGGTCATGGCGTCTCATCTGAAGGCGGTGCAGATAGCAGCCACAGGCAACATGTACGACGATCAGCAAAGTATTCTACAGTAGCATCCGACTCCTTGTTCCGAGACAAACGGGATTGACCCTCGTGTCAACAAGACCTGCTAATCAGATACTCGTGGCACATCCATGTATACATCGTGCCGACACAGCAGCCACACAAGAAAAAAGGGGGAAAAGACGAGTAAAACAAAACGAAAGGTTGAAAGGTTGCTCAGAGGGCTCTACAGCTCTCTCCGGTCTAGAAGTCGCCACCGCCAAAGTCACCGCCGCCAAAGTCGCCACCGCCGCCCATGTCGTTCATCTGGCCGTCCTGGTAGCCGTCCATGTATGAGTCGTGCTGGCTGTCGGAAATCATGTCGCCAATCAACCTGGGGGGGTGTGGGTCAGCTTCAGGGATACAGGCCCGAACGTGTGAGGGGGTACACTCACATGCCACCGAGAAGACCACCGCCGAGACCGAGCATGGCCTGCGCACGTTGTCAGCACTGGATTCGAGACCGCCACAAAAGAGAATCGATACTCACACCACCGCCGGCGCCCATGCCGCCCATACGACCGGGACGCTGTTGCTGCTGCTGGACATAGACGGGTTGCTGCTGGTACCCGCCGCCGTAGCCGCCGTATCCCTGCTGGGGGTACTGCTGCTGCCCGTACTGGTTGCCGTACATGGGCGGAGGGGGTGCGCCGTAGCCGCCCTGCTGCTGGTACCCGCCATACTGCTGCTGCTGCTGCTGCTGGGGCCGGCTACCGCCGCCCATGAGCTTGGAGAACATGCCGCGCTTCTCGGGGGCCGCGGCGACGGCGGCGGGCGCGGGCGCCGAAGCCTGCTGGCCCGGGTTGTAGGTCGCCTTTTCGCCTGGTGGGGGGCCAGAGGGGGAGGAGAACTGCTGCTGCTGGGGCTGATCGTCGGCAGGGCTGTGGCGTGGTCAACACGACACTTTGGAACTCGGGTGGCAAAGATTGCCGCCGGGGGGTTGCTCACTGGGTCCACTGGCTTGCGGGGCCGCCTGGGGCCTTGGTGTTGACGCTGTGCGGGTGTTAGTTTAGGCAGCCGGGGACGTGTGCGTGCGAGCATCTGGCGCAACCTACTAGAACCAGGTGTTGTACTGGGGGTTGATCCTGCGTGCATGTCAGCATTTCTCCTGAAAAGAAGGCGCCAATACACCATGTTGGGCGTGCGTGGTGCCGGGGCGTGCGGGGATTCGCCGCCCATCGCGCGGTCGGGCCCTCGTCCCTACTCACTGGGTTACCCAGCCGTCTGGGAGGGGTCGGGAGTCTGGATTCGAGGACATGATGCAGACGGTGGTGTCTTGCTTTGTTTGAGAGGGATAGAGAGAGAGAGATGGAGCAAGTGGGCAATATGACGATTCGCGACGTCGCCAAGGAATATACGCAAGCAGGGATGCTTCCTCTCGGGCCAGTCGGCCATCCTTGGTAACCCCCCATCGCGTCACGTGATAAAGGCCCAGCGGTGACCCCCCGTCACGTCGATTACGTCAGTGCCACCCACTCAGCCAGCAGCCAGCATCTTCCATACGCATCGCCTCCCAGACCACAATAAAAGTCACGCCGTCTCTCCAAGGCAGGTGGTGGTCACAGTTGATGTGCCATGGACATTGCATGGAGGTGACGACCGACAGGCCAACAGCCAACAGGCTGCGGTGGCGTTGACACTGGGCCGCAGGGACGTGCGCAGCAGCATCATTGAGAGCACAGAGGCGAGTTGCCGCCAAGAGTCACTTGGACATGGTTTCCTGAGGCAGCGGTTCTTGGCGAGTGTACAGTGTCTATCTATCCATCTATAATACAACCAATGGATAACCATACCCCCTAGTCATCGCGCCAGGCCACTTCGCCGCGAGACCACCGCTCGGCCCAGATGGCACGCTTGTGGTACGTCTTGCGGGCCGCTTTGAACTCGGTGATGAAGTCGTCCAGAGCGTGGTCGCGGACCTGGAACATTGGTCAGCTTTGAGCTGTCACACAGGTCGCTAAGGCAGCTCTTGGACCGAATGCCCGGTTTGTGGTCGCCACCTGGATAGGTAGGACTTGGGCCGGCAATTATTGCGGGCAGATCGATGCAGGTCCTGCGCTTCGCAGGCTGCCGATGTCGTCTCCAGCCTGGGAGACGCACAACCGCGTGTTCTCGGCCTCGAACACGACCCCACTCACCTTCTCCTCGGCACCAGGTGCCGGCGAGTCCACTCTGGACGCCGTGCCGCTGCCGTTGCCGCCATTGCCGCCCTCGATAAAGGTCGTTGCAATCTTCTCGCTCGCGTCATCCTGGGCCGTAAGGGAGTGCCGCAGGCGGAGGTGCAGGAACGACGGGCGCTGGCGCTGGGTATGTTGTCAGCCAAGTCCTAGTACCGACTTCCAGCTGCGCATGCATGGACCCACCTGGTAGAGGTTTGCCTGGGACTTTTCAATCTCGGCCCAGTGCTTCTTGAGTTGCTCGGCGTGCGTGTACGACTGGGCCGTGGCGTCGCGGAGAGCGATGAGCTCGTCCCTCATGGCGAGGTTGTTGCCTGTTTACTTGTCAATGCAAACAGAAAGGATACGAGAGGCGGCAGTACTCACGAGCAAGGTTGTCATTCTCGTGACCGAGCCTCTCGACCTCTGCTGCGAGTTCCTGTACTTCTGGAAGGGAGAAGAGGAATGCCTCTGTGAGGTCTGGGGAGGAGAGGAGGTCTTTGAGGAATGAGGGCGGGTAGGATGCGAGGGATGGAAACTGTTGGAGGAGGGAGGTGGCCATTGTTGTTGGGATGGGGGTGGTGGTGGTGGAATGGATGGAGCGTGGATGCAAAGGGAAACGACCAGACATGCCCAGGAGCTCCCAAGCGATGATGTGTCCGGGGATGTGCGGGGTAATTGGGTGGCCACAGCGGCGGCGGGTGACGCCGGGCAGGACAGGTTGCCCCCAACAGCCGGAACAACGCTCTTGGATATATTGTCCTCTTCATTCCACTCTGTCTGTCTGTCTCTCTCTTTCTCTCATTCTAGCCATGCTCTAGTAGAACAACATACACCCACCTCGCACAAAAACCATGACAACACACTTGGACGACGTCCCGCCAGGCGTCAACCCGGCTCTCTGGAACGAGGACTTGGTCAACGAAGAGTACGTCCCCCACACCCGTCGTTGCTCCATCTGAAACCCCCACATTCACATGAGCTGACAACCCACGTTTTTCTACCACAGTCACGTCGCCGCATTCGCACGCGCACTCGAGCTCAGCGACCATGCTCCTCAGGAAGGCGACGCGTCCCCCCTCTCACCAAAGTCGCCACCCTCAGTCCCCGCCGATGCGCCAGAGTGGAAGACCAACATCCACGGCGTCAGTGCCACCTCGGACTTTGCTGTACGTGTCATTTCGGCGTGCGGGCGGACAGACATGACATGGCATGTTGCGCCCAGCCCGATACGTTTGGGGGAGGATTGTCCTCGCTGACGCTGTCCCAGCCGATCCACCAGCGCGTGAAGAAGTGAGCTGAGCATCGGTCTTCATGTCTCTGTACTGACGTCTAGGCGCCGACAACACTCGAGTAACCAGAGTCTGGGGTTGACGTACCACATTATTCGATGGCCGTTACTCGTGGGTTGCAGTTGTGACAGACTGAAACTGACTCTCTCCCAGGGCTTCATCTTCCTCGTCATCTGCCTCGAGTTTGGCACGTACGTCTTCATCCGCCAGATTGTAAACGTGCTGGAATGGGGCATCGCCTGGCGGGGTCACAAGGGTGTGATCCGTCGCAAGCTGCGCGCGGCCAAGACGTATGAGCAGTGGGTCGACGCGGCCAAGGAGATGGACGACTATCTCGACTTTGACGAATGGAAGACGGACAACGAGGGCGAATCATACTTTGACGCTCCACTCGTGCGCCGTGTCCGGTCCACCTTGTCTCGTCTCCGTGCTGCCAAGGACACGCGTGGGCTCATGGAGGCACTTTCAATCTGCGTTCGGCCCAACTTTGCCGGAACAGAGTCTCCAAGAGTCTATTCAGAGACGTACTATGGTACAAAGAGAGTCATTGAGGCGCACGTACACGAAGTGGCGGCCTGCCTCGACTTTGTGCGGACGTCGACGGACGTCAGCCTCGAGGAGAAGCGTGCATTCTACCGCGACATTAACCGCAACTATGGATCCAGCGCACTCTGCCTCAGCGGAGGCGCGTCGTTTGCGTACAACTCGTGGGGTGTTGTGCGTGCGTTCTTGGACGCAGACCTGCTCCCTCGCGTCATTACCGGAACCTCGGCTGGTGGTCTCGTGGCGGCCCTGGTATGCACGCACACCAACGACGAGCTCAAGCAACTCATTCGCCCCGAGCTGGCCGACAAGATCACAGCGTGCGAGGAGCCGTTTACTACGTGGGGAAAGAGATGGTGGGAGACCGGTGCCCGGTTTGATGCCATCCTCTGGGCCAGAAAAGTGAGTTTGGCGTCTGATGTCGTTGCTAACTCTCAGTCCATGTTCATGACTCGCGGCTCTCTCACATTCAAGGAAGCCTACGAGCTCACCGGCCGCGCCCTTAACATTTCTGTTGTTCCTTCCGATGTCCACTCGCCCACCATCCTCCTCAACCACCTCACGGCCCCCAACTGCGTCATCTGGTCCGCCATTATCGCCTCTGCGGCTGTGCCCGGTATCTTGAACCCCATCGTCCTCATGGCCAAGGACCGCGACGGAAACCTCAAGCCACACAACCTGGGCGGCTCGCGGTTCAAGGACGGTTCTATTCGCGAAGACATTCCCCTCGGATCGCTGCACACGCAGTACAATGTCAACTTTTCGTGCGTTCATTGGTGAGGACGCTGTGCTAACGCTCATCAGGATCGTCTCCCAGTGCAACCCCCACGTCCACCTCTTCTTCTTCGCTGCTCGTGGAGCTGTTGGCCGCCCCGTCGCTCACCGCCACGGCAAGGGCTGGCGCGGTGGCTTCATTCTTTCCGCTCTTGAGAAATACGTCAAGTGAGTTACGAACCGCGGAATTAGCCAACTGACAACCAGGTACGACCTGTCCAAACACGCCAAGATCATTCGCGACCTGAACCTCATGCCACGCCTGTTGCAGACAGACTGGGGGAGCGTGTTCACCCAAAAGTTTGAGGGTGACATTACCATCAAGCCCACCTCGACAGTGATGGACTTTGTCCACATTCTCGACGACCCAGACCGCGACGAGATGGCTCGCAAGATTGCTATTGGCAAGAAGGCCGCCTTCCCAGTCCTGCACATGGTTGACAACCGCACCAAAATCGAGCGCGCGATTCTTCGCGGACGTGCCGAGTGTCGTCTGGCAGTCACTCGTGACCGCCCGAACACGGACGAGGCAGAGGTGCCCCGCATCATCACGCCTGTGCCCATCGAGAGCGATGCCGACACGGGCTTTGCCCAGCGGTCCAAGAAGAAGAAGGAGGTTGGGCTTGAAATGGCCATGCGCCGTCGTCGGGGTTTGCGGCGGAGCAACAGCCGTCCCGAGGACCGGACCACTGGTGTCGAGGACACCATTGCCGTGCAGGTTCCATTGAACGACATCAGTGCCGTCAACGGCGGCGCACTGCAGCCCCCAGCTGGTCTGCCGCGCACGGCCTACCCGGCCACCATCACAGACACGTTCCGTAACATCCGTTCCAGCTCGTTTTTTCCGCCAGCCGCGGTCGCTGTCGCGTTTCTTTGGATCGCCCACGACATCGGAAGACGACGACGACACGCCCGGCATGGCGAGCGAGGCGCCGCATTTCGCCCTCGACTCGTTTGACCGTGACAGCGACGCCGAGCTGTTCCTCGCGTCCCACCCGCACCCGGAGGACAATGGGTCAGCAGGGACGACACACGTGGACGAGAATGAAGAGGACGAACAGTACGACGGCAACGATCACGAGTAGAGAGACGCACGCATAAGAGAAAACACGGATATGATTTTGACATGGAGAACACGAGACGTAGATAGGTGGCATGTATCTATTAATTTACAAGTTGTTGGGGTTGTCGAGCGCCTCGAGACGGGCGATCTGGGCATCGCGCCTTGCCTGCCTCCAGCGCGCCAGCTCGGCCTCTTCGTGTGCGCGGAACCCAAAGATCTTGGGCTCGTATCGCTCCGCCTTGATCGCCGCCGTGGCGGTGTTGAGCGCGCCGACGCCGGCGGGCTCGCGCCGCGTCTCGCGGTCGCTGGCAGACGGCTGGCCCTTTGAGGGGATCATCTGCGGGTACGCCATGAACAGCATGTGTGGAAACGTGGTGCCAAAGTAGGCGCCGTCAATCGAGCCATGTCGGTTGGATTTGGGCGAGTAAATGTCCTCGCAGCGGGGGCAGTAGAGCTTGACGGCCTTTTGGTACGGAATGTCCGTCAGGCCCACGGGCAGCAAGGGCTGCGAGTAGCAGTAGACACGCGGGCAGCGGCCAAAGTCGCCCTTGCGGTACTTGTCGAGCTGTGTGGGGTGTGAGTAAAGGGAGACTAGACTGCGCTGATATGGGACGCACCATCTTCTGCAGACCGCGCGAAGTGACAATGTAGCGTGCGTGGATGAGGCCGTACAGGAACCGCGCACTGGTCTCGACCGCCTCGCGTGTGTCGTCGTCGAGGGCCTCGTCGTCTGTGCCACTGTCAGTATACCGGGGAGAGGGGAAGAAGAGATAGCGGCGAGGGAGTACACACCAAGAGAGTCGGTAATCAAGTCGAGGGCGCGCTGGTACTCCTGCACGACCTCGCCGTTGAGGCCCGTGAGGTTGAACCTGTCGAGGATGTAGTCCTCGTCAACCTCGGCAAAGTACTCCTGCACGCAAATGTCAGCTACAGCGTCGTTGTGGGGCCAAGGGGGTCGGCACATACATTGCCCTTGGTCGAGAGGAACCACGAGATCCATCTGTAAGCGCTGGGTCAGCGTCCCGATATGCATTAGGGGAGCGGGGCTTTGATGATGCTGCGGACGTACGAGTTGGAGTAGTCGCTCTCCGACCCGGTGGAGAGGTCGTCCATGATGAATGTGTCGCTGCAAGAGGGGCTGATGGGTGCAAGACGTCGACGATGAGGAATGGGTGAAAACAGAATCAGCGGCCGCAGGCCGCAGGAGCCGGGTGTGAGTCCCAGGGAAGGCGTCAACGCCAGTCAATCTATTGCCCCGCACTGGGACGCACAAGCCGCAGCCAGCCAGCCCAGCCAGGGGGGTCGTCGACGGGCACGCTCTTGGCCATGCCATCTCTCATCCACTCTTCCTCCCATCTCACTCGTCCACAATGGCCACGACAGCAGCAGCAGGGCCATCACGTCTGCCCCTCCCGGCACCCTCCTCCTCCGCATCAGACACCACAGCTGCTCCTCAGGCTACCGAGCGCATAGGGCCCGACGTCGGTGTCCTCCGTGAACTCGGCAAGCAGGCTCTTGTCGAGGCTCTCAATGAGGTGCGTTGCCATGCTCCTCTCGATGCATACCAACTGACAATACCCCCAGGTGCAAGGATCCAAGACGCTCGTGCTCGATCCCGCGCTCGCCGGTCCGCTCGGACTCGTCATCGATGTCGCCAGCTTGAAGGTAGGTCGCTGGTCGCGATAATGACGTCGATGCAGCTTGCTGACGCCTTGTGCCCCGCCTTCTTCCCAACACTTTGGTTCTATTCCTCCCCTTCTCTTCAACCTCATGTAGCACCATGGTGTGGACAAGATGTTTTGGCTCGAACCCGGTCCGCTCAGCGTGCAGACCCGCAACGTCGTGTGGCTGTGTCGGCCCAAGCGCGCACACATGCTCGTCATTGCCGACCAGGTCCGCTCCTCCCCCGGGCTGCAGTACACCATCCTCTGCGTGCCGCGCGTGACCGAGCTGTGCCGTCGCGTGCTCGAGGATGAAGGCGTGGCTGGAGACGTCACTCTAGCAGAGGTAAGAGCTAGGCAAGAGTTGGGAAGCCGAGCTCACGCACGTACAGTTCAAGCTCGAGCTTATCCCCATCGAGGACGACGTGCTGTCCCTCGAACTCGACGACGTCGCAAGGGATATCTACCTCGTGAGCTACATTACTGTGTCGTTAGCTAACAACAGCGCGGAGATGACACGCCCATCTACTACGCCAGTCTGGCCCTTACCACCCTCCAGCGCGCGTTTGGCCGCATCCCTCGAGTCATTGCCAAGGGCGAGCATGCCAAGGTGAGCCTACGACTTGTTGCATTAGCTGACATCAGAAACTGGCCGCCCTCGTGCAAAAGAACAGGCCAGAGGTGGACCCAAGCGAGCACATTGACAGCATGATCATCATCGACCGCTCCGTCGACTGGGTGACGCCCATGTGCACGCAGCTGACGTACGAGGGCATGCTGGACGAGTTTATCGGGATCAAGAATGCCCACATTGAAGTCGACCCGCAGGTGCTCGACCCGGCGTCCACGCAGACCAAGAAGAGGAAACACCAGCTCGCCTCGAGCGACAAGCTCTTTGCCGACATTCGCGACCTCAACTTTGCCGTTGTGGGCGCGCGCCTCAGCAAGCTTGCACGAAGGCTCGAGGGCGACTTTGGCGGTGCCAAGGCCCTCAAGAGCGTGTCGCAGATGAAGGACTTTGTGGGCAAGCTCGGCGGTCTGCAGTCGGAGCAGCAGAGTCTGCGCTTGCGTGAGTGCAGCTTCCGCATCCTCTGTGGAGCTCAAGCTGACGACTTCACAGATACTGCCCTCACGGAAAAGCTCATGCCCATCACGCGTACCGAGGAGTTTAACAAGACGCTCGAGGCGCAGCAAAACCTCGTGGCGGGCTACGACCCGAACGCGCAGCTGGCCCTCATCGAGGACCTCCTGTGCCAGCAGGCACCCATGTCTGCCGTCCTGCGTTCTGCCGTCCTCATGTCCCTCACCACGGGCGGAATCAAGCCAAAGCCTCTGGAGGCGTTCAAGCGCGATTTCCTCCAGACGTATGGGTACCACCACCTGCCCTTGCTCGTGGCGCTCCAGGACCTGGGTCTGCTGCTCAAGGCCCCCTCGCCGGCGCCCTTTGTCGGCGCGCGCAAGCCCTTCCGCCTGATCGTCGACGACGTCGACGACGCCAGCCCCAACGACATTTCGTACGTCTACTCGGGCTACGCGCCGCTCTCCGTCCGTCTCGTCCAGGCCGCAACGCAGCGCAGCGCCCTCACCGGCGACGCAAAGGGCGACGTGGTGCGCATGGAGGGCAAGCGGCCCATCACGGGGTTCAAGGGCATGGACGACGCCGTCGCCGCTCTTCCGGGCGCCTCGAGCGATATCGGCGGTGGCAAAGCCCACGGCACGACGCTCGTCTTCTTCCTTGGCGGGTGCACCTACACCGAGATTTCGGCACTGCGCTTCATGTCCAAGCTAGGAGGACGCCAGTACATGGTCGCCACGTCGTCGATTGTCAACGGCAACACACTCATCGAGAGCTTTGGCGACCCGGCGCCCGTGCCGTTCCAGTAGAATGGCAGTAGAAAACAAAGTGTACATCACACATATTAATGCATTTTAACCTGGGTTGTGTCGCGGGCTGTCAATGGAGCTCCCTGGGAGGAAGGACGTTCCTTTCCTCGCGGCCCTCGGTCCACTGCGTCAGGACGCCGTTATAGTCGAGCCTCAACAGGAGCATCTCCAAGTGCCGGGCCATCAGGTCGTCGCCGTCAAGCTCCACTTGACCAGCACCCACGCGCGAGCGGGACGCCTGCATGATTTGCGTGACGCGTGCGCGCGACAGAGACGCACGCGACACGGACGTACGCGTCCCGTTGGACGCGTCGCCTGCGCTGACTGCCGGCGACTGGCTTTCAAGGAGCATGCGGAAAAAGTCGCCAATGAGGTCGTGTAGGTTCTGTGGAAATGTCAGCTCCACTGTGCAACATCATAGCTGATCCGTGGTTTCTCCACTCACATCGCTAATCTCCTCCACCACGCGTGCCCGCTCTGCAACCATCTCCCCCACTTCACCCTCGGCCAGCAGCTCGGGGAGCACGTCCCCGCCCCACCGCTCCACGAGTCCCGCAAACCGCTTGCACGTGTCGAGGATGTCGTGCACGAGGACCGCCGTCTCGCGTTCGGCGATCAACAGACTCTCGCGGAGGAACGCCAGGTGGCGAGCGTGCATCTGCCGCAAGGTAAGAAAGTCGAGGTATCCAGCACCTGTACCGGCGTTGTTGGGCGGCGCGTTGCGCGACGACGTGGGCGGCGGGGTGGTCGAGCGCGCCGAGGTTGGGCGTGCAGGTGTGCCGGCGCGCGAGGCGCGGCCGTGTCCGTGTCCGGGTGCATGTTCATGGGTGGAGGCAGGTGCTACGCGTGCGAGTTGCTCGAGAAGACGCTTATGCTGCACGGCAACAATGTCCGTCATGAAATGGCTCAGCAGTTGGTCGAGGAAGAAGAGCATGGCGCGGACAGTACCCCAGGCTGTGCGCGCGAGGGCCTTGCGCGCGAGCCGTTCCTCGCCCGTCCCCCCTTCATCGACACCCGTGTAGACGCGACGCTTTCTCTGGGCACGACTCAGCGCGCTCCAGCAGTCGAGCACGCGCATGTGCGTGTCCCTTATAGCGTAGAGATACGCGTGCATGTCGCCGTAGGCTGCCACTGCGGGCGGGGTCATGAACAGGTCGAGCGGCCACGAGACTGCAGCCGTGAGCGCGAGGGGTGTACCAAGGAGTGCAGGCGCAAATAGACCGCGTACGGTCCCGTCGTCGGCGACGGGGCGAGCAAGAGGTTTGAGTGGGCCCGCGGACATTGTCCACGACAGCCTCTCGAGTCCACGGTCCGACTCGGCGTCCGTCCCCACGGACGCGCGCAGCAGCGCCAGGTCCAGGTCGTGTGGCCGGATAACAGATGAACTGCTGTGCGGGTTGGCGAGTACGAGCTTGTCCCTCCGCAAACGATCGATTTCGCGGATAACGCTGAGGGCAAAGTCGGCATCGCGCGTAAGAAAGTAGTTTGCACTGGGTGGGTGGTTAGTCGGTCCAGACCGCGAATTGGGTACCCACAATGTCTCGATGGCTTCAGATACCTGTGGTCCAGTGAGGATATGTGTCCAGAGCCACTCGCCAACCTCGGCGCGGGAGCGCTGCACCGCTGCGTCCAGACCCTCGACATCGGACGCGAGCACGTCGCGGCGCGCCTTGTCGACCAGCGAACGCGGCAGCGCCTTGCCCTCGCGTTTGAGCGTGGCAGCCACGCGCCCGACATAGAGGATGCTCTCGCGAGTACTTGCGCCAACCGACGCGGGCAAGAGTGTATTGTCGAGGCGGTAAGCGCGGTGTGGTGGGTCGGCGCCGGCATCAAGGCCCAGGGCCGGAGCGGCGGGCGTGCTCTCGTCCGGAGCGACGCCGTCGAGGAGGAAGATGACGAGGTGCTGGAGGAACAGGGCCCACAGCGCTGCGAGGAGCGTGCCAAACACGCGGCGGAGGAACGGATGGCCCGTAGCTGCACATTCGGCGAGGTGCTGCATGAGCTCGCCGGGCAGGTATCCTTCCTCCTGCACGCGCGAGACGAGCGCCGCCACCGCCGCCATGGGTGCTTGCCAGTGGTCAAAGGTGGCGAGGAGGAGCGAGAGGGGCACGTACCCGGCGCCTCCGCCTGCGGGCTCGCGCTGGACGACGCCAGGATCACGAGCGAGCACAGCAGCCTCGGTACGGACGACGAGCTCGTCGTATTCCTGCAGCACGCCACGGACGGCGCCGGCCAGCACGGCGACGTACTGTCCCGGAGCATCGGTTTCGCGTCCTTTGCCCTTGCCGCTTCCATGGGAGCTGCCGTGGCCACGTTTCGTGCCCGCCAGCACCGCTGCGCGTGCAGCGGCCTGCGTCTCCTCCGCCCACGACCGGACGTAGGCGTAGTGTCTTGCAAGCTCGCACAGCGTCCCGAGCGCAGCCACCTCGCCCGGGTGTAGATGTTCCGCCAGCGCCGGGGCCACGCCCTTGGACGTAAATAGCGCCGAGGGATGGCCTCCCAGTACGAGGAGGAGTTCCGCAAGCATGAAAGGGGGGTTGGTGGGTGACTGAAAGGTTGTTGTTGGAGAGATCAACACTCGTCATGGGTGTCCAAGTGGCTGCACCGTGAGCGCGTTAACGCGACCGAGCTCAGGGACATCACGTGACAATCGCGTGGCACAACAACAATGATTAATGGCTCTAACCGTTCGGTTCAGCCTCCAAGCTGCACTCTTCTGGCTCGCTGCAACATCACACATTACATAAGGAAAGAAACAAGTATAGAATGGGGACGTGGGTGGTAAAAGAAAAGAAGGAGGTCTCTAGATCTATGTGGAAATTGTGGCAGTAGCTCGACGTGAAAGGGTAAAATGCGCGACACCTCAGTCCTCAATATACATCCTCGCGCGGCTGCGGCTGCGGCTGCCAGAAGGACTAGCCCGGACACTGGGTGCGCGGGAATTGCTGCGGCTCTGCGATGTGCTGGCCGCTGCGCTGGTGCTCCGGCTGCCGTGCGGGATACGGGACGCCGAGCGCGCCGAGCGGATGGCGGACGCGACTGCTTCGCCGTAGCTCGGCGGCTCCTCGCCCGTCTCGGTCTCTTGGCCGCTCATGAGACGGTCGTACACAATGTTGCGTTCCAGAAGAGTGTCCTCGTGCTCGGCGTGGGCTTGGGCGCTGCTGTGGCCTGGCAGGGCCATCTCTGGGGAGAGCAAGGGCGACGAAGTATGCTGCTCTGGCCCGCTGTGGTGGTGCAGCGTGCTGTCCAAGATGCCGTGCACAATATGGCCGGCCTGGGTGGCTCCCACGAGAACATTCTTGGGGATAACGTTGGAGCTGCCATTGTTGTTGGTCTTGGCATGGATCGAGCAGCCATTGCCCAGGGCCGTCAGGTCGACGCCGACGCGCTCGTACGAAGGCAACGAGTTGTACTGGGGGTTGACACGGCAGTCGAGAATCTTGATGGGTGTCTCAATGATAATGTCAAACTGCTTGCGGCGGCCCTTGGAGTCGACCGCAGCGTCGTCTCCACGCTCAACACGGATCGTCACCTTGAGCCAATGCGCGACTGCAATGTTGGTATGTTCGTGCTTGGTGGTAAACTTGATGCGAGTGACACAGTCGGGCACATGGAGGTCCTTTTCCAGGTGCCATGGACCCAATGGGTCGAGAAGGGAAGCGTAGACATCGTCCTCGGGGTTGGAAAACTCGGCAAACTCGCGCGGGTTGTTGAGTGCGGCGTTGCGTGCCAGTTCGGCCAGAGGAGAGTCCTTGACGGCGGTCATGGACTCGGACAGGATGGGGAGCAGAGGCTCGGGACGCTCTTTCTTGTTGTGCGGATCGGGGTTCTTGGCCGCAAACAGGATGAACCGGCGCGGGGTCTCGTGTCGTGCCACTTTGCGACCTGCGGCGAAGTAGTCGGATTTCTCCTCCAAGGCAACGGTCAGGCGATAGATTTTGCACTTCATCAATGGCATCAGGCGAATGCTCATTGGGATGGTGCCACCGATCGGGAACGCTTTGCCGCTCAGCGCAATCTGGTAGCGCATTTGCTCCTCCCACTGGCGCTCGACAATGACATTGTCCGTCTCCTCCATGTCATCTTCCTGAGGACCGGCAATCATCGTGACATCCATGTCCTCGGTGAGGTTGGTTGTGAGGGCACCGGCACGGACGACAGTCGCCTTGAGCTTGTACACGACGCTGCCAAACTCGCAGGTAATGCTGGGTGGTGCGCCGGTCGGGATCGAGAACGAGATCGGATAGTTGTACACGCCCTTGCGGAACTCCTTCCAGTTGTGCACCTCTTCGTGGTCGTTGCCATCCTCGGCCATGCCCAAGACGTCTGCGAGAGCCTTCATCCTGTGCCTGCTGCGGCCGCGGTCGTCGACCGTCGAAGGAGCTGGGCTCCTAGATGATCCCGCCTTGTCGACAGAACGGCTACGACGCCCTGCTCCACCACGGCCGTACGTGTGAAAGTCGTCCACTGCGGCACGGTGGGCAGTCGTTGCAGCAGTGCTGGAGCTCGACTGTGACATTGGGATCGACACCGAGCTGTTGTCCTGATGGTATGGAGCGTTGCTCGGCGTCTCTGCACGAGTGCGGCTGCTAGCTCGGCTGGCAGGGCGACTGGTGGGACGGCTGTGGCTCCGGACGCGGTCCTTGACATCCTGGCTCAAGCCGCGCAGTGCCGCTGCAATGCTAAACTTGTGGTGGTGATGGTGGTTGGGCTTGCGTCCGCGCTCATCGGTCATTGAGCCGTTGGAGCTGGCGAATGGCGGTTCGGACGAGCCGGGGCTCGGGCTGTGGGGGGCGCCATGGTTGATAATTACTGATGACGAGCCGGGTGTAGTGCGACCCTGTATCACTTCTGGGATATCCCCAGACGTGCGAGGGCTTGGGCCCGCCGAGGGATTCGAGCCTGGCCGAAGTCCGCTGGACCGACGGTGGGACGACCCCTCGACGCCGTCGGCCACGGAAGGAGGACCAGACGCAGCTGGTGATCCGCGACCGTACGGCGACGAACCACCTGGCGGTGTCTCGTTGGCGGGTGTTGAGACGGCGGTAGGGACCGGCTGACTGGCCGACGACACAGGGTGATACTCGGAGACGACGCCCTGCGCGCTGCGCCCAGAGTTGGAGGACACGGCCGAGTCGATGGTTCGAAGCGAGGCAGCGCGACTATTGTGCAGGGCCAGGGGCGCTCCGGGCGTAGGCGTGGTGACGGCATCAGGCGAAGACGGGTGAGGAGGCAACTGTGTTGCTTGTTCGCGTTCTGGTGCATCCTCCAGCTCTGCCGACGGCAGCTGGGGGGACTCTGGAATCGAATGGCGGTGTTCAGTGGGGGTCCAGGGTCCTCCACCGGCGCAAAAACAATGGGCTCCTCGGGGTGGCCTCCTGAAGGTGTGGTCGTGGCTGGATCCCATTCCACGCCCTCTGCCAAAGCCGTTTCTGCGAGGTGGGAGCCATGTGGGTGCCGGACTCGGGCTTCAGTGTCCGTGCTGGCGTCGCGCTCGGAAGTGCCGCGAGAAGAGACGTTGGCTGATGCGATGGGAGACAAGGGATCACGCTGCGGGACAAGCGAGGTCACCTCACGAAGCGAAGAGGGGCGAGGCAGACCGGATCCCGAGATGGCCGACAGCAAAGGCGTATATGTCGGGCTGTACGCTGGCGATGGACCACGTTCGCGCTCCAGGTTTCGCAGATTGGACAGGGAGAGGGCACTGTCTTGGCGAGAAGGCGCACCCCGGTCGCCCCTCTCCGGGCTGGGCGGACGAGAGTAGCCGTCGCGGTGCCATGTCATCCAGTCGTCTGGGTTCGATGGCAACACACTGGCACTGCGTGGAGGAGGGCGTCCTCGATCGGGTTCCACATGCGAGTCGCCAAACCCATAGTCATCCTGGTCGTCGGCGTCGAGGTCGTACTGGGAGATGGCACCAGGGCCGAGCGAGTGTGATCGTCGGGTCGACTTGGTCGCGATGCCATCTGCCGCCGAGAAGAACGTGGTTGTCTCCGAGATGATGGGCGTCTCCTCGAATGTATCTGTGCGGCGGGGCCCAATGCCTGTGGGTTCCGAGTTAGTCGTAGCCACTTTGGCGCACTGCAGTTATCTCGGAAACTTGCCTTCAGGCCATTCGGTGCGACTCCTTCCTTCCAGCGAGATCGAAATGTTTCGGATGCGAGTTGGCTTGTGCAGGCGCAGGGTCAGCAGACCACGAACCATTGCCAACTGGCCATCGCGAGGGGCCTGTTGTGGACGACCACGAAAGTCGGTGCCCGTTGACGGCCCACGAAGAAAGATGACGGGCTCTGTGAGCCTGATCTGTAAGGGGGCGGCGTGGTTTGACTTGACCATGGTGGTCAACTACCGCGCGCGATCGATGCCTATCGGGGGTGGGCGGACGGCGATGGACAGGCCCGTTCGGAGAGATGTGGGATTGTGACAGGCGCGGAGAGACAGATGCCGTTGAGCAGCAGGCTTTGAGAGATGGCGCGAGCAAGAGAGAGAGAGGGGGGCACACGGAGAGTCCCCCTAGGAGATGGGGGAGAGCTATCTCTTGCTGCCCGTTGCTGTGGTTGTGGCGAGTGAGCGAGTGTGTTGTTGTAATTGGGTGGAGACTAGCGAGAGAACGCAGGACAAGAGCGAGAGATGGCACGGTGGCGTCTGATAGGCAGCAGCTACTGTACGGTGCCCGCCCTGGACCCCGTTCGTCGCCGCTTGTGCTAACGGGGGCAAATTTAGCCTAATCCCCCTTCCAAATACATACAACCACGTGATCCCAGATCCCAGATAGCCCACACACGGGACATGTCTCAAGCACACACCCCGGGTGACGCTGCGTCATAATAACAATCACCACCATCCCATATACCTCTCAGTCCACCATGCAGAGCAGGCCCATGGACGACACCGACGACCCTTCAGGCCTCTCACAATACACCCTCTATGAGACAAAAGTGTACGTTGCTCGCGCCTCTCGGGAGGAATCGTTGCTGCACCACACGCCACCCGCATCATAAATACTCATCGGACCCAGCCGATACTACATCACAGCGTCCGCAGGCAGCACCCACCGCGTCCTCAAGATTGACCGAACCGATGCCGATGAGCTCAACGTCGTCGAAGATGCTATGCAGTATGACGACGCACAGCTCGAGCTCCTCTTGCGCATGGTCGAGGACGGCAACAAGAGTCAGGGTGGCTTGACAAAAGTGCTCGACTTTTATGGCGTCGTCGGCTTTGTGCGCTTCACGACATCATGGTACCTCGTCATGATCACACAGAGGTCTGTCGTTGGTCTTCTAGGAGGTCACTATGGTGAGTAACTGACTGCTCTCGAGACGATAGAAACGTGTCTGACACACTCAGTGTATCACTGCGACAAGACAAAGGTTTGTAACCTTGGTCGTTGGGGGATGTTCCTGACGCTCTCCAGCTCCTGTCGATATCGCCTAAAGCTGCCAACACTACTCAAGAAGCAAAGTACGTGCCAGTTTGAGGATTCTTGAGGATACCAAACTGACTAGCAGGCTGCAGAGCATGTTTGACCAGGTCGACTTGTCCAAGAACTTCTACTTCTCGTGGGTGAAGCGAGTGGCAAGCAGTCTCACCCCTCAGATACTCGTATGACATTACCAACACTCTCCAAGTCAACCTCACCGTGCCCGCCGACGAGCGACCTTGGAACACCAGGTTCATGTGGAACCACCACCTCTTAAGTCCTGCGTTTGACCTCGAGGACCCAAAGAAGCGCAGTCAATGGGTCCTGCCGATAATCCACGGCTCCTTTGACCAAACAAGTGGGTATCACAGCTGTGAATCCGCTAACCCGCCAGAAATCAACGTCTTCTCTCGTACCGTCTACCTCACTCTCATTGCTCGTCGATCGCGTTACCACGCCGGTGTGCGTTTCCTGACTCGCGGTGCGGACGAGAATGGTGATGTGGCAAACGAGGTCGAAACCGAGCAGATTGTTTCCGAGCCCCTGGCCACGCCATTTGGCTACCCCGTCAACACGGACGCCGGTGCCGACTATGGCGGCTACACAAGCTTTGTACAGTTGAGGGGAAGTATTCCTGTCATGTGGCATCAACCAAGCGATAAAATGACCCCCAAGCCGCCCATTGAGAGTGAGTGCATCCTCTTGGTTGGAACTCACGCCGCACAGTCACAATCAAGGACCCATTCTACACTCCGGCGGCCAAGCACTTTGACGACCTTCTTGGCCGCTACGGTGCGCCAATTTTCATCCTCAACTTGGTCAAGAGCAAGGAAACCGTGCCACGCGAGTCCAAGCTCTTGTCCGAGTACGGCGAGTGTGTCGAATACCTCAACCAGTTCTTGCCCGAAGGCAAGAAGATGCGCTACATTGCTTGGGACATGGCGCAGGCTGCCAAGAGGTGAGTCGTCGAAACAGCTGAGCTGACCTTGCAGTCGACACCAGGACGTCATGGGGATTCTTGAGGATGTCTGCGAGGAGAGTATCCAATACACTCACTTTTTCCACGGTGGCGCTGCAAGAAACGAGCATTCGTGAGTTGTGGCCACGACTCCCTGAACTGACATCAGCTCTGAGGGTCACAGAGAGCTTCCTCTGCTCCAGTGTGGTATCCTGCGTGTCAACTGTGTTGACTGCCTTGACCGCACCAATGCAGCGCAGTTTGCCATCGCCAAGCGCGCGTTTGGTCACCAGCTGTATGCCCTGGGTTTGCTTGGCAGTCCCAACCTGCCATTCGCATGCGATGCCGTTGAGGTGTTGACAGAGGTGGGTAGTTCATGTTTGAGGGATGCTGACCCGCCAGATGTACCACGACCACGGAGACTGTGAGCTTGCCTGACCCTACCCAAGCTGACAACAGTCCTCGCATACCAGTACACCGGCAGTGCTGTTGTCAACCGTGACACCTATCGGCCGACAAAGGCGACGCAGTGGACCAGTCACTCCAGAGACCTGGCTCGTGAGCTCGTCGGTCCTTACCTCCAAGCTAACGATTCAGAAAACATTCGCAGGTACTTTAACAATTCCATCCTCGACGCCGACAAGCAGGCAGCAATCAACCTCTTCGTAAGCTATGTCACAGTGGTATCGGCTGACAGCAGCTTGGTGTTGAGCCCACCTCTGCGGCCAAGCCACGCAGCCCCCGACCAAACTATCGCCACTGGTTCACCTCTGCCCATCTTGACACCCCGCGTCTTAACATGCTCGGTGACGAGGAGGCGCCGCCAACTCCACTCTTCGACGACTATTACAAACCGTCTGTTCTCACTCACATGGAGAAGATCTACGCGTTTGAAATGACGTCGACATTGAAGTTTACCAGGTGAGCTGAGGTGGTTACCTCCGCAGCTGACATTAGCCACCGCACCAAGAATGGCTTGTTCAGTCCCTTCGAGACAATCTCTGGGGGAGACTTGCCCTCCTCACCTGAACCCCGCCGCACCTCGAGACGCTGGGCAGGCAGCGCTTCCCCTTCTCGTGGTGAACGCGAAGAGGAGTCTCCCCCGCTCAAGCTCAGCGAGGCAGAACCGCCACACGCCATCTCGACCCTGGTGTCCCACCTTCTGGACCCGCCTGACCTGGACCAACGCGTCCGCGACTACGACTGGTACATGCACTACCAGGAAGACGAGCTCTTAGCTGCCGACTCGACGACCGAGCCCCTCGACCTGCAGCTGTACGTGCGCGCATCACAGATTGCGGCGGGTCAAGAGGTGGACGAGCCCAACCCGGGCGTACCCCCCGCTCTCCGAGCAGCAGCCATCGCCGCCGAGGCTGCCAAGGACGAACTTTACGAACCACCCAAGGCCTCTCTCCAGTTTTACGAAAACTGGCTTCACGTCTAGACCAGACTATATTTGTTGTGCAATTTGCTTCTCTTCATAACTGCATCCTATGTAATTTTAAGCTAATAAATGTGTCCGACCGTCCGTCGGTCCTCTAAAACGTCCCACCAGTCACGCCACACCACACTCGTCTCTGTCTAAGCGGTCTTGACGCGCAGCATGATGGCCTTTGCGCGGGTAAGCTGGTCGTAGCCGAGGGACGAGAGGGAGATTCCGCGGCCCGAGTTCTTGACACCGCCCCAGGGAAGAGCGGGGTCGAGGGCGTCGGCACGGTTGAGGTAGACGGTACCGCACTCGAGCTCCTCGGCAAAGTTGTTAAAGACGGTGATGGACGCCGGGTCCTCGGGGTTGGTCCACACCGAGGCGGTGAGACCGTACGGCGAGTCGTTCATGAGCGCAAGGGCCTCGTCGTCGTTCTCCACCTTCATGATACCAATGACGGGGCCGAACGACTCCTCGGACATGACGTCCATCGAGTGGTCGACGTTGACGAGCACCTGGGGGCCCACGAGGGTCGTGCCCTCCTTGGCGCCGGGGAAGTCGGACTCGGAGACGACAAGCTGGGCGCCAGCCTTGACGGCGTCGGCGACCTGCTTGCGGATACGAGCCGCGGACGCGAGCGAGACGACGGGGCCGAGGGTGGTCTCCTGCTTGGTGGGGTCGCCGAGGACATAGTCGGAGCGGGTGAGGGCGGCAAACTCCTTGACAAACTCGTCGTACACGGCCGAGTGGACGTAGATGCGCTCAATGGCACAGCACGACTGGCCAGAGTTGAAGAAGGCGCCGTCGACGAGGTTGCCGACGGTGTACTTGAGGTCGGCATCCTCACGGACGTAGGCTGGGTCCTTGCCGCCGAGCTCGAGACCGACGCCCTTGAAGCCCTGTCCCTTGGACGCAGCTCCCTGGACGGCGTGGCCGCCAACAACCGAGCCGGTGAACGCGACAAAGTCGACACGGGGGTCGGCACAAAGGCCGTTGAGGGTCGTCTCCTGCGAGAGGTGGATGACCTGGAGGACGTTGGCGGGAAGACCGGCAGCGAGGAAGGTCTGGAGAACGCGCTCAGCGGGGACGGGGGTCTGCGGGGCAGGCTTGATGATGACAGCGTTACCCGAGAGGAGGGCGGGAATAACCGAGTTGACAGTGCAGAGGTGGGGGTAGTTCCAGGGAGTGATGGCGGCGACGACACCGAGCGGCTGCTTGATGATGGTGCGCTTGTTGGCCTCGTCGTCGGTGTCGCTCTGGGGGATGGGAGCGAGGCACTCCTTGGCAATCTTGACGAGGTGGCGAGCGCGGTACAGAGTACCGTTGACCTCGCCCTTGCCGTAGCGGATAGGACTGGAGAGAGTAAGTCACGAGCTGCCAGGACGGAAATGTGGTGCGTCGTTCATGTGCTGACTCACCGGCCCATCTGGATGGCGAGGTCCTCCGCAATGAGGTCGGCGCTGGCCTCAAACTCGACCTGGCCATAAGCTTCCATAAACACTCGTGTGTCCACTCACGATCCACTTCTCGGCAATGGCAATGCGCTCGTCGAGCGACACCTTGCGCCACGACTTCTGGGCCTTGACGGCCTGGGTGATAACAGTGTCGAGCTCGGCGGTGGAAAGGAGGGGGCGGGTGCAGACGGGCTCCTGGGTGTAGGGCCCAATGGTAGTCTGGATGTTGACGTCGACCATGATTGCTAGAGAGATAGAGCTGGGTGATGGGAAGAAGTGAAGAATGTAGACGAGTTTATGAGAGAAGCGTGTCAGCGCGCGTCGCGAGCTCGAGTCTGCCCTTGCCGACACACGCACATACACACACACAAGCGGCAAGCGATTAGCGACACACAATATAAAAGTGTGGGGCCCTGGGATTAAGCCTGATTGTAAATTACCTAATCAACCTGGGGGTGTTATCACTCACGTGGTATCCACGTGTGGTTGAATTCGCTTTACCCACGTCATTGTCTTGCCATTTCTTCGTTTTCGAGAAGTGAACTTGCCGATCGCAGCGTGCAGAGCTCACCATCACCACCCACCCCACCCCCACCACCACCCGACATCATGGCCAAGGACGCCGAGCTCAAGGAGGAGAAGAAGAAGAAGCGCAAGTCTGAGGTCGCGGACCTTGACGTCGACGCCGAGGCCAAGAAGGCCAAGAAGGAGAAGCGCAAGAGCCTGGCTGCCGAGGACGGCGAGAAGGTGTGTATCCCATTGCAGTGTTGGCGGTGCGGATCTGGGATCTTGGATCCGCCGCGCCACGACCCCTCACTACATTTGCTGACTTTGCTCCCCAAGGCCGAGTTCGAGGTTCCCCTTGACGCCATCACCCCCCATTGCCGTCCCCCTCGCTGGCAAGAAGCTGAGCAAGAAGGTCCTCAAGACCGTCAAGCGTGCCTCCAAGGCTCGCCAGCTCAAGCGTGGTGTCAAGGAGGTCGTCAAGTCCCTCAGGAAGGGCGAGAAGGGCCTCCTCGTCCTTGCCGCCAACATCACCCCCATCGATGTCATCTCCCACCTCCCTGTCCTCGCTGAGGACACCCAGGGCGTCGAGTACGTCTGGGTGACCAGCAAGTGAGTCTCCGAGCTGTGTGACTCCGGCCAGGACCCTCTACCGAGGTGTCGTGGTCAAGCCTCCAGCCGCATCCCCTTTGTGTTTCCTTGTGCTAACTGCTACAGAGAGGAGCTCGGCGCCGCTTCCGGCACCAAGCGCGCGACCTCGTGTGTCCTCATCTGGTGAGTCTCTGTTTGGGGTCACATGACCAGTCACAGACGTGTTTCTAGTCACTCTGCTAACGCTCTCTCCAGCTCCGCACCAATTAAGCGTGGCAAGGACGCCAAGGTCGCCACTGCTGAGGAGACTGCCGAGTGGAAGGAGGGCCTCGAGGAGTGCCTGGAGGAGGTCAAGAAGCTCGAGACCACCGTCAAGTACTAGAGAGAGTCCGGGACAGAGCGTGTCACACCTAGCTTTTCATTGAGAGCTGGCTGAGGCTTCGTCGGCCTCAGGGTTGTACGATAGAGATCGCATGTATCTTTGCGAGCAGCGCGGGCAGTGGCAGCGGCGAGACGGGGTGGAGTTGCAGACTTGACTGGCTAGAGAGGACGACGCAACCGAGTAGTTTCGACGAGCGACCTATTCCACGGGCATCAGTACCAGAGCAGGAGGGAGCACAGGCGTAGAAGGAGTGGGGCAGTCTGAGAGCCGAAAGATGTTAAAATGGCTCGCTACGTCACCCGAGCCCGCAGGCTTGGACGGCAGAGGCTAATAGACGAGGAACGCCGCGAGGTAATGGCATTTTCAAAAAGCGGCCGATGCGGTAGCAACTTTTTTCTGCCACACCCTGCCTCACTGTTTGTCTTTCGATAAAAGACAACGGAATGAGCTCGGGTGGTTGCGCGTTCGTCTTAGATGAAGCATGACTGGCTGGACAGTAGACACAGCACCATGGTCAGGCGTTGTCGTGACCTTCAATGCTGCTGAATGATTGTGGCACTCACGGGGGAAGAAATCTCTCCTGTGCCTCTCTCAACGTAATCAGTCCGCTCGTGTGCTCTCAAACGTCATCTCCGTGTCAACTTTTTTCGAGCTGCGTATTCTCTTGGCTCATAGTTTCGGCGGAAGCGACATAAATATCAACAAAACACAGCTCTCGTGGTGTAGTGGCTATCATACTTTCTTAGGGTCCAGTCTTGGTCTTTAAGCCTTACCTCACGAGCTATGGAAGTGGTCCTGGGTTCAAATCCCGGCGAGGGCCTGTGATCTCTTTTGCTGCTTGCTGCAGGTATGCATGGAGCATGGTTTGTTGCTGGAAGATGGGTAGAAACGTTCCGGAGGGTGGATCGAGCGGAGGTGGATGAGGTGAGGGCTTTTCGGCAATCTGTGACCGTGGCACCCGAGATTCATGTGTAAAACATGTCGGTCTTGCCTCGGCTGACACCAGCACACACTCTTGCCAGCCGCTTGCGGCCACTCGTCTCGCTCCCATGTGTCATCCGTTCTGCCAAAGCGACTGCGATCCAGCTGCGCCGCACACGTGGAGACGCTGGGCTCCACTGCTTGAAGGGAGGGACACAGCCTTGGAGTGACGCACACGAGACAATGGCGCCATGGTCCCATACTTCGCAGCTGGACTGGTGCCCAGTCGGTGCATGTAACGCCCAACAGACCAGCAACAAAGGGACCACACAGTGTGTTCCGGACTTTAGGAGACTATAGACCACATGGGACAACGGAAACAAGACGGCAGACTGGTTCAAGACATGACCTGTTTTCCCATCGCCAGGCGCCTGTCTGGCCCTGGAAGCGATGTGTGGGCATGTGTGGGCTTCTCGGGCTTCTGCGAGGTATGGGTGGGCCCAAGCGACGCCTGCGCCAGCCAGCCAGCCAGGCCAGCCAGGCCAGCCGCCGCGGCATGTATGGTCGGGTCGTCTGACCGTCTGACCGCCCACACCAGTGCCAGCGCGCGGGCAAGCCCTCATGAGCCTGAGCCAGCCCACACGCCAAAGCCCAGCCCAGGCGTAGCCGAAGGCGTCAACCCCAGGAACTGGGCACTGTCCTCACCTCCCACGCTACGTTTTGGTGCAGAGCGCGCAGAGCCCCCGGCGGAGTGCACCCACCGATCCACCGACGCACCGCCGACACCCACCACATCCTGTCAAAATAAATATCGACGATAGGTGGGCAGCTCTCATCCCCATCCCCCTCCTCTCTCCTCTCCCCACTCCAACATCCTGCCACCGGCGGCACGCGCATAGCGCACTCGCGCAACATGCACGACCACTCCACTCCCGAGTCTGTAACTGAACCCCGATGCTCCAACACCCCCACGTGCTGGGGCGACAATGCCGGCAGGAATAAAGGACGTGAGTACAGCTAGAACAGGTGGTCTTTGAGAACGTGCTGACACGTTCACAGGCTCCTGTGTGGGATACTACACCGAGGGCAGCATCACCTACTGTCGGCACTGCGGACAGTACTGGTCCTAGGCTGGTCGGGCATGGCCAAAAACCAAACACCAAACATCAACCATCGGAACGTCAACCCACATGGTGCTACGGAACGACCACCATCACGACCCAAAATCAAAAGATCGCCGCCTTTACATTATAACCAGTGCGGATCATAGCAAACAGGACAATCTCAGTATACCATAAGGCTCTTGTGTATGTGTATGTAATGGACTTGTCGGATTCCAGAGACGCTGCTTTGGGGATGGTGTCGGACAATCTCCAGTGGTGGCATGTTCTTGGCTCAATTGGGTGTTGGGTCACGGGCAACGTCAACCCAACGCCAGTGTCAGGACACAGGAGGCTGGACAATGGACACTGTCCTCCGTTGAACTGTCTCACCTGTTGCAGCATACACGTCGTACGCCGTCTCCTCCATCGGATCACTGCAGGAAGCATCACAGCTGCCATTCCGACGACCCCACACCTCGTCGTCCGTCCGAAACTCGCGCTATGGCCAGCTGTGAACTTTTTTTTTTGGCTCCAACAGAAGCATCTCAGTCTGTACCAGCCTCATTTCTTGGCCCTTGGGGGGAAAAAGCCGAAAGGAAGCATGCAAGCATGGAGCACGGCCACCCCCACCGCCAGCCGCCAGCCCCGGACCGTTGTCCGGAATGTTGGACGGGTCCAGGTCCTTCCCCCAGGGCCCCGGCCGATCACTGGATTCACTGCGCAGGACAGTGTTTGTTCTCCGTCAGGCCAGGCCAAAAGGCAAAATGGGTATTGTCCTGAGGCTGGCTGGGACGGCTGGCTGGGACGGTCTCGCAGTTGACCGAGGTGGGTGGACGCCCATGGCAGAAAGGGTAGGATGTGGACGTGTTTGTCCTCTAGTTCAGGTGCTGGCCGCAAGATTTTGGTCTCATTCGCCATACGGCATGTCGTTGACGTTGACGTGGACGCCGAAGTGAAATACAGAATGGGCCGAGAGCAATCCATTTGTGTCAGCACTAGTTGTCAATACGGGACTGGTCGGCCGAAAGAGCTGCACGCTTCTGGTGTGCCTTGCAGCAGACGAATTGCCGCCTTGCGTATGGATAAAGGCCAAGCTCAAGAGGACGCTAGTACTGGATGGAGGACAAATCGAGAATGCGTGAATGGAACAACCACTTTGTTTGCTCAGGCAGAAGTCAGATCCCACAACCCGGGTCACTGTCCTCGGTTCCTGTTCCTGGAGTACGAGCTTGGTCAAAAAACGCCTCTCCATAAATCCATGAGCTGCTCTTGGGAGCGCAGTCGGGTAGTGGATGGGTAGAGCTTGGACCTCTTGCCTAGCACATTTGCTTTGCACCGTGGGCATTTTGGGACGCCATGGAGCGCCACACAGGCCCTGTGGACCCCGCCGGCGGCGGCAAAGGAACACAACACCCAAGCGCCGCGGCGGCCTTAGTCAGTGCAAGTGTGTTGTACGGCGTCTGTCCGGCGTGGGCTACACCGATAGACACTTGGGACGGAGGGGATCGGGTACAGAGATACAACTTTCCAGCCAGGGGCAGGCTTCCTTTGGTGAAACGCACCCACTCTCTGCCATGCCTAATGCACCAGAGATTGTACCTGGTAGGATAACTGCAGGACCCCAAACCGGCTGGGTGTTCCCGGTCCATCTTCACACGCAAGATAGGTGTTCGGGGCCCGACCGCAGGCCGTAGGTGTGTAGGATGTCTAGTACTGGAAGGAGTCGGGAATGAGACAGCGTCACCGGAGAACGCACAGACGCTCGCTGTCAGTGGCCCAGTGGCACCTCCTTCCGGCCCCCGCCACATTCCACACACCCGCCAAACACACCACCTCCAGACTCCTCCCACCGCTCCATCTATCCACCATCACATTTCATGCTTCCTGCATCCCTGGGGGTGCCGTGCAGAGCTGTAAAAGAGAGATTTTACTGGCACTGAGATTCGAACTCAGGATGGAGCTTATGAGGCAACCTTCTGCGTTGTAGGAAGAGACCCCGTCAGACAGTCGACATGCACGCTCGTGGGTGGCTCGCGCGTGCGTCGTGTCTCTGGGAGGCCCCCTGTCTCCCTAAAGCAGACGACTTAGACCACTAGTCAATACCAGTATCGGAGGGATGATACCACTAGGCAAATCCAGTTGATGGACAGCAAATAATGGAGGCCAAGTCATCGAGAACTGATGGGACAGTGCCCACGGGATTTGCGCTCCAACCTCGTGCCCATTGTTGCTCTGCTGGACCGTTGGAATGTCCTCCACGTCACTCTGTGGGATCCATGCAGCACGGTGTTAAAGAGTATGGCACGTGGAGACATACAAACATGTAAATGTACCGACGCGACGGCATCCGTACGGCTGACCATCTCACATTCACAGAAATTCACAGCATACACCCTCGGCCTTCATTCACTCCACAAAGAATAGGCAATGGTGGGATGGAAGCTTTGAGTAGAGAAACGGCTATCAAGAGTGGTTGTGGGAAGTGAGGGTAGGCCATCAGTGCGCTCGGAGACATCCACATTGGGGGCAAGGAATGCGCCGCCGCAGGACTCGCACCGAGATCATTGTTTACCCCCTTTGCTTTGACCTAGCTGTGTACATACCTAGCAGGCAGTGTGGAGGAGCCCCCATAACGAGCACAGGAGACGCGGGGCGACAGAAAATGAAGCACGCGCTTGGAGCAAGGCCGTGCATGTGGCGGGATGGGGTGGCCCCATCTAGAACCACCTTCTCCATCACTCACCACCACACTCTCCACCCGCCTGTCACTCCCCACGTTGCCCAAGCATCCAAGAGCCAAAAGAGGTGCTCCAAGCTACTGCTTAGGCCACCTGGAAGCCTCGTATGGGGCTCGAACCCATGACATTTTGATATCTTAACAGAAACCGGGTGGGGTAGTAAGAGTCAAACTATCTACCGACTGATATAACAAGGCCTTGACGTGAGGTCTGTGCGTGCTGACAGGTGGGTATGCAGCGAGCGAAGGGTAGATGATGAAGTGCGCTGAGCGCATTTCCATGCAGAGACATGGCGAGGAGGTTGCTGATGATGTGGACGGTTGGATGGGATCAGCAGGCCGTTTTCGTTGTCATGGGCGTAATCCTGCTTCGCTCCCCCTCCCCACTCCCCCCTCCCCCCTCCCCCCTCCCCCCTCCCCCCTCTCATATAACAATAGCGCAGACTGTGCATGGAAACAACAAAGGAATACTACAATTCTCTAAAACTACACCTGCCCGCCCTGTGAATGCTCATGCGGTTCGAAACGACTACCCAAACAAGATCTCCAACCACGCTCATCCAATGCTCGCCAGAATGAGATCGGCCTGGCGCGCAATCTCGGCACGCTCGGCAGCCTTGCGCACCTGCTCTTCCAGCAAGAGCGCCTCGTCCTCGCGCCGCCGCTCCTCTTCCTCGGCGACCCGCTGTGCCTCCATGGCACTCTGGATAGATGCCTCCATGAGCAGCGTGTCCTCGGCCTGGGCAGCTGCGGCCGCGGCCTCCTCGGCAGCGGCGCGAGCCTCGGCTTCCTGGCGCGCCTCCTGTTCCTTGGCAGCAGCGATGGCGAGCTGCATGGCCATCTCCTCGGCCTGCTGTTCCTCGGCCTCGCGGATGCCTTCGCGGACAACAAAGTCGACCGCACGGGACAGGACCTCGATCTTGGGTGCATCGAGGCAGCCGAGCGCGACGCATCCTTCGGGAAGCAGGTGGACTTGGCGTTTGGAAGTGAGGGCCTCGACTTGTCCCGAGGGGAGGAGAAGCGTGCAGTACATGCCCGTAGCGAGCTTGATGTGAGACCAGTCGCCCGGAGTCTTGAGCTTGTTGGTGATCATGTCAAATAGCTTTTCGCGGACACTGCGCAGACGATCGGCCATGGCACGCAGCTCGGCGAGCCACGAGGGATACAGCTTTGCGTCCGACAACACCATGTGGGCGAGCTGCGCACCCCACAGCGGTGGGTGAAAGTACATTGATCGCGCGATGCTGCGCAGTTGCGAGTTGATACGGTCGCGGTCGTCGGTGTTCTGCGCTGCAACGGAAACAATCGCGGGGCTGTCTGCGTAAAGGCCCATCATCTGAGGTTAGCAGAGTTTGTTGGACACGTAACTCACAGCATCAAAGCTCTGAATGAGCACAACTGGGAGCCCCTCGTGGACCATGAAGCGTAGTGGCTGGGCATCGCGACCGGCATCGCCAGTCGACAAACCCTGGAATGCTATGATGACCAGTGGGATGAGTTGCCGGTTGAGGGCCAGAGTCGTGAGCAAGCGCCACTGGGCAGTTGTGAGGTCGATACCGGTCGGCATCGATCCGCCGACATGCAGCAGCACAGCCGAGCGTGGTGGTGCCTGTGAGAGATCGTCGCGCATCCCCTCCCAGTCGACAGTACCAGTCTTCTGATTTAAGAAGCGGTAAAACTTGATCTCAAGACCAGCCCCGCGCAGGGCGGCAACGTCCTCCTCTGGGGTGGGGACAGGGAGGTAGACTGTTCGCGCGCCAGATGCGGGGAAGCGAGACAGGAACATGGCAGAGAGGCGGAGACCACCGGTGACACCCATGACCTGGATCGCCGCAATACGCTTATTCCTGAACGCCACACCCTCTTCACCGTAGGCAAAGCGAGTGCCCGACTCGAGGAACGGTGCATAGCCCTCGATAGGCGGTGTGCCGTAGGCCAGCAAGCCCTCTTCACGTAGCCGCTTCTCGGCATGGCGCATCGTCGGTGGCAGGAAGACTTTGCCACTGTTCTCGCGGAAGCCGGGGAGGGAGAGGTTGAGCTTGGACGTCGAGGTGTCCTGCCTGAAGGCGTTGTCAATGGCCACCTGGCTGTCCGTCGGGGCCATGGGTATGGCTGACCACATGGTACGCGACTCGGACGAAATGTGCGCGTCATGGGTGCTGCTGATGGTATAGGCTGTTTGGCGACCCATACTGGCGGCGGAGAGCTGTTGGAGAACGTCCAAGAGGAGGCTGCTCTGCGACTCTTGGCTCATACCCGCAATACCGAGACCAGTACTGGCGTTGGTGAGTCTTGCGAGGGCGTTGGCGGCTTCTGTCTGGCCGTTGTTGGCAGCACGAGTAGCGTGCATGATAGTGTCCATGGCGGCGTTCTGAGCTGCCTCGGGATCCATGTTGGAACCAGAGCGTATGAGGGACTCTAATGCCTGCACACGGAGACCAAGCTCATAGTTGACGGGGATGTCATCGTTTGGCCTGCAGAGTTAGCCCACGGCGCTGAATGACCCAACTCACTTTTTCCTCTTGCGCTGCGGCACATGTGGGGTATCCATCCGGCACATGCTGGGGACGCCTCGCTTGATGCACCGGCTGCAGGGAATGTTGCGGTCACAGTGTTGCTTTCGGCGGTGACACTCGGTACAACTCAACACAGTCCTGTTTCGCCGGCGCTTGAGCTTGCCATTCTCGTAGTACGTCCTGGGTCCAGTGTAATCGGCGTCTGTTTGATGACCGGAATCTTCAGCGCCAGTGTCGGGCTCGTCGTCGTCTTGGGGTGGCTCCATTTCGCTGTCTTGCGGTGTTGGAGGTGAGGACACGACATCATCGTGGTGGGATCCAAGGTTGTCGACGAATTCCTGCACTTGCTCGCGGGTGAGGGTCTCGTTCTGGGAGATGGTAGGGAGTAGGAGGCTGGAGAAGTCGTGATCGTCCTCGTCAGCGAGGGCAGCTGCGTGGTCGGCGAGGTCTCTTGTAGCGTCCTCGAGCGCCTTGGCGTCGGCGAGACTCGTTGCGTCGGCGAGGGCGGAAGCGTCGGCGAGAGCGGATGCGTCGGCGAGGGCAGAAGCATCAGCGAGGGCGGAAGCATCGGCCAGTGCAGAGGCATCCGCCAGAGCAGAGGCGTCGGCGAGAGCAGCCGCAGCTTCGTCAACACCAGAAGTGCTGTCCAGACCAGCCGCGTCTTCCAGGCCGGTGCCATCGCCAAGTCCCGTAGAGTCACCGTTGATGCCGTCTTCCTCCTGCATGTGACTCAACGCGGC
The DNA here is from genome assembly GCF_003942205.1 of Apiotrichum porosum. Taxonomy (NCBI): domain Eukaryota; kingdom Fungi; phylum Basidiomycota; class Tremellomycetes; order Trichosporonales; family Trichosporonaceae; genus Apiotrichum; species Apiotrichum porosum. The sequence continues at coordinate 2,194,906 of NW_021167108.1, read as the reverse complement.
CAGGTTGGCCAGCGTGTCCGGATCGAGAGGGTTGTTGACATCATCATCATGATCGCCCTCCTGGGGTGCCATCCCACTGAGAGCAGCTGCGAGGCTCAAACTCTCGTTGAGGTCCATCTCGGTGGGTTCATGGTCTTCATGTTGTGTGGTGCCGTCCGGGAGGTGGACCTCCGGATTGGGGAGATCGAGGTTGTCGGTCATGGTTGGCCAAAACCCGATCTGGGCGCTGTGCGATGGTTTTGGTATCACCAGGTAGCTCTCAATGTCGTTGAGGCGCCCTGGTGGGTCCGTTGCCCGTTGAGGGTCTGCTGGTCGATGTCGAGGTCGACGGGGTTGTCCTCACGGGGTGTTGAAGGGGGGTGGCCAAGGACGGGTGCGGGACCCGTGTTGTGGATGGTAAACTTTAGTTGGGGGGCTGGATAAGGTGTTCACAAATCAACATGTATTACGTAATTATTTCTAATGACGGCCGCAGGTGGAGGTTGTTGGTCATCGCGGTCGTTCCGATCGGCCCGTGATTGTAGTGGTGACTCACACACTGCGGCTGCCGCCCACTCTGACCCTTTGTGTCATTCCATATGCTGCTCAGGCCATCAACATCCTCAGCTGTGTTTAGACAGTGCATCGCAGCGGCTAGATTTGTTCATACAACCCCTCTCGTCCCTTATCCAAAGAAGCCAGCAATGTCCTTCCAACCCCAGCCCGACCAGTGCCCAGTGACCGACCTGGCATCGGTCCCCAACCCTCTTGGGGAAGGCAACTACATCAAGTGCGTGCTCTGGTGGCGGTACTCTTGACACTGACAATTCCCAGGACAGCCGGTTGTCTTATTATTGGCGACGAGGTTCTCAACGGAAAGACCAAGGACAGCAATAGCAAGTGGGTTGGCCACTGCATTTCATCAACCCGCACTGACGCCTATCAGCTTCTTCGCTCAGTTCTGCTTTGACCTTGGCATCGAGTTGTTGGTATAATGGGACTGGATAGCACTGACCTGAAGGAAGCGAATTGAGGTTATTCCCGACGAAGAGGAGGAGATGTGAGTGCAATTGCGTACCATTGTTAGCTAACCAGCAGTATCGAGGCTGCCCGGCGCATGACCAGCAAGTACGACTTTGTTGTCACTTCCGGTGGTATTGGCCCCACTCACGATGGTAGGTCATTGGGCATACTGGAGTAGTAACACCTGCAGATATTACCTACGAATCCCTGGGCAAGGCTTTCAACCTTCCGCTTGAGCATGACCCCGAGACGCTTCGCCGCATGGAGATTATGACTACCCCCAAGCGCCGTGAGGAGCTCGCCAAGGCGACCCAGGCGGAGCGTGATGCCCGCGCGCGTATGGCCCTCTTCCCTCTTGCCAAGGGAGGTCACTTTGGTGATGGCCAAGGTGGTTCCCGCAGCGAGGTCATCTTTGTCGCTCCTGACCGCTGGGTGCCTGTGGTTCGCCTTGGGGGCAAGGTTGGTTTCCTCATTGACCGCTCGTAGCTAACCCGCCAGCTCTGCATTTTCCCCGGTATCCCAAGCCTATTTGAGCAGCTGCTCCTCGGCCTGACACCTTACCTTCCTCTTCCTCCTTCCTCAGCCAAGCCCTTCCGTCACCTGATTTATACCGCGTGGGTGCCGTGTTCCGATCACAACTGACCCATCCACAGCCAGCCAGAGTCCAAGATTGCTCCCTACCTCACTGAGCTGCAAGCCCGTGTCAAGAAGGAGGGGATCCGTGTTGGCTCCTGTGAGTGGATCAATATCTGAAAGTCCTAACCCGCCAGACCCGTACCTCTACTCTGGCGTCCACGTCAGTCTCATCGGCCATGATATTGAGCGGGTGAAGGAGCTCGGCCAGGAGGTGTGTGAAAAGCTCGAGGGCAACGTCATCTCTGAGGGAGCTCTTGGCAACGAGGAGGAGAAGCCCAAGGCAAAGGTCTGATCTATACACAAGCTGTATTCTGCCTGCAAATGCATGCCGTTGTAGTCTGGCCCAAAGTACCTTCATGTGCGCAGCAGAGATACATTCGCCACTCATGATGAGCGGGAGACCACAACGGAAGCAAAATTGTCCGGATCTGCACTTGGTCCACTCACCTTGTCGCCATCCCAACCTACGACCACACTCTCCCTTCTGTCAACCAACTTTCCATCGGCACGACAAGCGCGGTCACAACGCGTACTATCAGCGCGATGTCACCAACACTCCCCTTCTCCCTCGACACCCTCCGCTCCCACGCCATCTTTGTCCCCCCTGCGTCGAGCTCGACAGATGACGGCTGGGAGCTCGTCGACTCGACCTCGGGCGGCAACCTCGAGGACGGTCTGCCTGCGCCCAAGAATGCGCGCATTGCCGTTCGTGACAAGGACCTGCTAGTTGCCTTTGGTCGCGAGGTGCGCATGGCCAACCTTGGGGGCGAAGGCTGGGAGGTGCACAATGGCGCCGTTGGCGGATACAAGGTACGTGTTTATTTCTCGTGTTGATGACGCACGGTGAGAGCGTGCTGACTCTGTACAGACTCTCAAGTCGCCCCACCTCACCTTTCCGATCCACCAGCTTGTTCTCAACCCCACCGGTCGTCTGATTGCGGTTGTGGGCCACCACCAGATCGTCGTTCTCGTGCTCCCTCGCGCCGGATTTGCGAGCACTGTCGGCGGCGACATTCCCTGCCGGTAGGTCTCTAGAGTGTGGATGTCGCTAACCTGCCAGTACCTTTGCGGTCGATGAGTACCAGCACTCGCCATCATCGACAATCGCGGTAACCAAGGTCCGCTGGCACCCCTGGGCCGAGGACGGCAACTCCCTCTGGGTCCTCACTGCCGACGGCAAGCTCTTGTGAGTTCCTTAGTCTACCTCCTTCCAGCAGCTGACCGTCCAGCGAGTACGATGTTGTTCACCCGCAAGACCCTGTGCAGACGTTCAACTTCCTGTCTGACAAATCGGTGTCCAAGTTCTCGGCCATCGATCCTCTGTCGCAGTACGCCACCTCGTTCACGTTCTCGGAAGGCTCGATGGACTTTGCCCCTCTGATGGTGTACGCCCTCATGGCCAACGGCGACATTTACACCATGGGACCAGTCCTTCCCCTCCACGCCGAGGTGCCTGTCGAGTACCTGCAGTCGCTCCAGGCATGGGTGTCTGCGCGTTCAGACAGCCTGAAGAGTGGCGAAGATGGCGAGGAAGGAAGCGCTGAGCGTGCGGCACTCTCCGGACGTGCGGCGCTGCAGTCGCAGTGGGTCGAGGCTGTTGTTTCGCAGGCGTCCAAAACGTCTGACGAGACCGAAGCTGAAGAAGCGCCCTCGCCATCCAAGGGACGTCGTGGTTTTGGCTTGCGGGATGCTACTCCTGCTCCTCCCCCCCCACCATCCAACCGCACACCACCACCGCCTGGCATGGTTCGCGTACACCCTCCACACCTCACTGCGTCGGGCAACCCCGCACCAGGAGTGCACCGCCCTCTCATGCGCCAGGGCCCTCTCCTGTATTCGCCTGCTCCCCAGGAGGTCGGTAACGGTGACGACGTGGACGAGCAGATGGCGACCGACCTGATTGTGATTCGCGCCGGTGCCGACTCGGAGAGCACCCACCGCATCAATGTCTTGGCCATTGCCTGGTCGGGCGGTCGTGTCGACCTTGGCGTTGAGGTTGAGCCTCCTGAGCCGCGCTGGGTGACGTCGCGCGACCCATCGCCAGGTGAGGTGACCCTCCCACTCATTGAATCGGTTCTCTCCTCGGTTCCTCCCGGTGTCGAAGCCGAGGCGTTTGCTGCCAACGCGCCTACCTTTGTCCAGGACACCATCCACCCCGATGTGGTTTACGTTCATCACTCGTTTGGCGTTGACGCCATCTCGGTGGAGCCATGGGCCACCAAGCTCTTCTCTGCTGGCGATGACCCTCTCCCATCAAGCGACGTGGCATGCCTCGTCGAAGCTGTCCCATCAAAACCCATTATTGGCGCCATCACGTTCTGTAATATCACCCTCGGTTACGGCCTCCTGGCTCTTGCCACAACTGGTCAGCTTGCTGCCGTCGAGATGGATTTCCGCGTCAAGGACGTCGGCATCGAGGCGCCTCCTCCCAGCGCTCCAGCCCCTGTTGTTGATGCCGACTCGGACTCTCTCCTCCAAAAGGCCTTTGACGTTGCCCCCCTGCTCAAGGAGCTGTCCCAGCCCCTTGACGCTCGCTCTGCCGTGCGCAAGCTCCCCGATTCTGGCAAGCAGATCACTTCCATTGGCCCCGATCACCTTCGCGCACTTGCGGAGGCTGCATCCCAGGTCCGCAAGCGCGCCGAGGCCGTCCGTAGCGCCTCGAGCGCCGTCGAGCGCCGCCTCGACCTGGACATCCGCGAAATGACCCGTCAGCTCAAGGAGCTCAGTGACTCCTCGTCCGGTATCGACCAAATCCGCACTCGCGCATCCGCCAATGCAGAGCGCGCCCACACCATGGCCACGTATCAGGTCACCTTGTCCCGCCGCCTTGACGCCATCCTGTCGGCCATGCTGTCCGAGTACCGTCCCCAGATTGGAGACGTGGAGCGGAAATGGTTCGACGAGCTGGAACGCCTGCGCGTCCGCGTGTCTGGCGGTGCTGGACGTCGCGCCCCGCAGGGACTGGCGCACAAGGCCCAGGTCCTCAAGGAGCAGCTGGCCGTCGTCAAGCCTCTGGCTGAAAAGGCCCAGGCAGAGGCAGAGGCCAACCCTTCGCAGGCATATGGATCCAAGCAGCTCCGCCCACTCGAGACCGCCCTCTCCCAGCGCAGTGACGAGCTCGCGCGCATGATGCGCAGGATGGAGGCCCTGACCGTCAAGGTCGAGGAGGCACAGTAAGGAGTGTAGTTGCAGTTATTAGTGGTACCCTCGGTCTCGTGGTGTCCACAGTTCTCATGCCATAGCAGACATACTGTACAACAATGCATAAAAGCGTGCGTGTCTACTTCTAGTTGGTTCACTTCTTGTCTGCAGCCGCTGCTGCGTTCTTCTTCTTCTCCTCGGCCGCCGCCTCCTTCTCAAGCTCTGCTTCACCCTCGAACGCGTCGGGCGGGACCCTTCCTTGCCTGAGACGTCAGCTGGTTTGGACCTTCAGCCAACTCACAGCTCGGTCATTGCCCCCTTGATGATGTAAACGAACGGTCCTGAGCCCGCTGGCGGCGGTGGGACCTGGTACGCGACTGGAAGTCAGTCAAAGGTCCTCGAACTCTCCTTCCTGGCACAAGTGACCGGACTGGCGGCGGCGACTGGCATCGATCAATTCGCCTCACAGTCACTGCTAGCCACCGACAGTCTCGTCCCTGCACTAAACCCCGATCTCCCACTCACCAGGCGTCTTGCACCTCGAACACACAAACGGCTGCCGGATCTCCAAGTTGTCCGACCCCTTGCGCTTGACCGTGACCCGCTGACCCGGTTGCGCGTTGAGCTTGAACTTGCGTGCGGGGGCCTTGGCCCCAGGCTGCGAGCGAATAATGTACGCCCCGTCGGTCCTGTAAGAGGAGAAGAACAGCGTCAGCTTCGTGGGTTTGTCCAATGCGTAGCGGAGCGTGGATGGTGTGGGGTGGACGCACTTTCTCCGCGGGAGCCGGTCGAGCTTGCCCTGGATCACGAGGAGGAAGTCTCCGCACAGGCAGTAGTATGAGCGCAGGACTGCGCGCGAAGACTGGGTGGCACTCGCCTGGTCCGAGGACGAGACGATGGCGCGGGTGAATACTTTGGGCATGGTGGGTTGTGTGGATGGTGGAGAGAGGAGCTGAGGCTTGATAGTTGTCATTCCAGGAACACTGGAGTTCGATGTTTCTGAGTGGCAAATTGCTTCCGCTTTCCATGCTGGATGTCGTTTTTCCAGACTGTCTGGCATGTCTGGCTCACACGAATGTGGGTATGCATAGGATAAGGCGGATAGTGAGGCTATAAAGTGAGACACTAGTAATACATGCTAAGGAATCATGCTCGATTGCCTACGCGCCAGGCGAATGCGGGAGCGTAAGGACAGAGGCTTGAGGCGCAGTTGGGAGGGTAGGCCAGAGGTCCCCACCTCGTCGCCATGCCGCGGAGAAGACGAAACTGGGGGAGTAGGTAGTGCAGTATCGAGTCGTGGCCTTTTTGCTGGAGGCTGGAGCGGAGTCTCCTTCTCGAGTCGTTTGGCTGGACTCGAGACCGGTGAACGGGGTGCGCCACTTCTGACAGCCTTTGCGAGCATTTTCGCTGCTTGGAGAGGACGGTGGGCTTGAAGAGGCGATGTGGGACCATGGGTAGGAAACAGCCGACTGACAGGTGTTTGTGGTGACATTTTAATGTATCCAGGAGCGGAGGCGTGTCGCGTCGGAGTCGAAGGGGCTTGGGGAGGTGTGAGGGACAAGTCGGGAATGTCGATTGTGTTTGTGCTTTTCGAGCGCCACATGGCGCGGACAGAGTCGTCTTCAGGTGACGACGGCGGAGCCACAGAGGGTATCGAGTACCCCAAGGAGCGGTGTGCCGCATCTCTCAGTTCGGAAACTGTCAAAGCTTTGGCGTCAGTTCAATCCCAGACCTGTCCTCACCTTGGGGCCACGGGCGCTCGAACATGTCAAAGATCTTGACCAACCGTGGCCATCGCAGTTCATACAGCTGCTGTGATCGTTAGCAGGGGAGAGGCCTCAGTCAACGAACCTGCCCGTAAGGTAGGCGCTGAAACCCAGCGCCCATCACTTCTGCACACACGGGCTGCTCGAACAGGACCGAAGGTGGCGGCATGGACTTTGGGATGCTGTAGTGCCAGGAGAGACCAATGAGCCGCTGAGCACGTTAGCGCCCGACAGGCGACGAGCGTTCTTACCCTCTTGTATGGATCGTCTCTGTCATACGGCTTGTTAGCCCATCGGCCAAGCCTTAGGTTCTCGTTGTACACCTCCAGTTGATCTCGGCTCATACCGTATGATACGCGGAAGAGAATCTCGAACCGTGGCACTGCGTGGCGGCTGTGAACTTCATCTCGGTTGGTGAGAGCGCCTAGGTAGAATGTGGTGAAGACTGAGGTATCGACTGTGGTGTGAGCTACTAACCACACCAGAGCTAGCTCACCTCGAAGCTCTCGAGCTCTGTCAATGTCCCAGCCAGCTCCCAGCACCGCAAGGTCCACACAGTCGCCGAGATTGGGGATATAGTCCTTCTGGACGGGTTAGACGTTCTCTAACTACCACACCTACTTTCAGCTTGACCCAAGGGAGTTTAGTGTCGAGATACACTGAGGTTGCACCCTTGAGAACCAACCCCTCTGTATGTAAGCAGTAATACGGCGACAGAAGCCCACCTTCTCGGGCGCGGGTACAGCGTTGAAAAACAGATCGGAGCAGCTGTTGCCCTTGTCAGCTCATCGCAATCCTCAGCGTACCTCTTCGCTCTTCCTCCTGCCTGCGTGAAGGGGTATCTCGGTCGCTTGAGCAATCATGGACTGTTGTCAGATGTACACATCAAAGTCGTACTCACAAAACCGTGCAGAGGCCTTACGACTTTCCGTAGGAGCCGGCGACGGAACTCATAAGTACGGTCGATCAAGCTCTCGCCATCTAGGTGGAGAATGTCAAAGAACGCGAGACAGAGGTGGCGGTCCTGGGACCGAGGGGTGGGTCTGGGTGAGTTAGCCACTGCACCAACGCTACGTGACCCTACCGTCCAGGATCCAATGTTACGCCAGCCGCGTCTAGCCACCAAAACTCCTCGATGCCCGATCCGCGGCCACCTTCGCGATCGCCTTCGTTGAAGGGAATGACCTCGGCCTCGAGAATGATGCTGGATGACATCGTTTGTAAAGGTGGAGATGCGGATCTCGCTCGCTCAATTAAGCAATTGTGCGCGCGAGAGGGCCGAAATGGAAGTCCAAGAGCGGCGAGAATGAGGCTTAGGGGGTTAGCCAGAGAAATGCAAAAACCACCTACGGGTGCGCGTTGCCTCTCTCAACAGTGCTTCTGCGTTTAGACTTGCTAAACACAGTAATCACTGGACCGTTGGTCTCCACATTGACGTGTATCTGCGCTCTGGAGTTGTAAGCACAAAGCAGACGCGAGCATGCTCACCGGTAGCCATCATATTTGACCTCGGCGAAGACCGAGGAAGAAGCGGGTCCTGGCTGGGCAAAGAACGGCTTTAACGCATCTGAGACGGACCTCCCCTTCTGACATTTGGGAATCTGAGGTTAGCAAAACAGCAGACGACACCGACTCACCTGAACATTGATGCCAACAACAGGGCCAGACGACATGGGTATGAGGCTGTGAGGTGACTTGGTGATGGACTCGGCCATGTCGGCGCACCAGTCGACGTTACCCTTGCCGTCACGATAGAGACGCGCCATGGCAGGATCCCAGCACCACATTGCTACATGGAGGCTGAGCTGCTGGGGGGCAGCTGTCGACTTGCACCTCAGTAAAGCTGTAGGGTGACGAACGGGCATTGGGGGAAGTGGGTAAAGCAGTGGTCGGAGATCCCGAAGGATTATCTGGACGAGGACAGACAGGGCCAGTGGAGACAGAGACGAATCCCGAAACAGGCGTTGGAGGATTGTCGGTGGGGCCGACGGGCGCATGGGTTCGAGGGAGAGCTGGGAGAAGGTCGATGGAGCAGCCAGTTCGTCCAGGAAGCGGTCGAGCTCGCCCAAGGTGAGGGTCGACTTGGTTCCTTGAGGAAGCTGGGAGCTCAGCATAGCACATGGAAGATCAAGCTCACCCTTTTCTTCATGGCACTCTCTACCACGTTTCCTAGGCATCCCGTTCCCCCATTCCCGCCTTTCCATGAAACGCTGTCCCAGTTGCCCAGGCCGTGAAGGCCGAGCGCATTTTCCAGCTCAGCAGCGAAGCGCGTCTCCTTGAGACCATAACGACGCCTTGAGCCATCGTGAGGAAACAGGAGACGGAAGAGATGCTTCCCTGTATGAGGTGGAAGGGGACGGGGAAGGTGGTTGATCCAAGAGAGGAAGACCTTCTCGGGAGGGTAGGGTACGCCGGTTCCGTCTGGTCGAAACTTGGTCTTGGACTTGGGAGGGTGACCGAGTTTGTAAACCAACTCGGAGAAGCTTTTGAGTCAGGCATTAAAAGGGGGTGGAGAAATACCTCTCAAAAGTAATGTCCATTGTGTCCTGCCCGGCAGGTGAGAGATGAAAGAAGGTCGAGAGGGGGGATTACGGTCCTGGTGTGGAGTAGGAGAACACAAGGGACACGGTTGAGGGCGCGAGTAGTATACTATTCACAGGTAGTCGGTAGCGACCGTGACGCGTCTCGGCCGGCCGAGACGTTACAGGGCGGTCAGAGCTGTACAGGTAACGAGGAGGAGAGAATGGCTAAACAAACAGAAGTGATGTGGAGCAGATCGCACCGAAACGAGGGGTGGTCAACCTCCACCAGGTGACTGGACTGTCTGGGTCAAAAATTATTACGTAATATGTTTTGGTGTTGAACGATCAACCTCCCGCGCCGTCACTCGGACATTGAAAGAACATTGGTGTTGCCTGCATCCAACAACATCCTCTCCCATTTCCTGGACATCTAGCCCGATTGCATCTACAAGATGGCCACCATGGACCCGCTCGACCTCCTCCGTCAATCCATCTCCCAAAATCTCCCTGCGACCCTGCAGACAGATGCGGGCGAGCCAGCCGACTCGCTCGCGTCCGCGTCTGTTCTGTCCTTCCCCCAGCCCGCCCCGCAGGAGGCCGTCACCGTTCCCAAGGACGCGGCTACTCGATACTCTCGCACGGATGCGCGCGACGACTTCTACTCGGTTGGCCACCTGTGGCTTGCCTGGACAGAGCGCGACACTGGTGTCCGTGACTACCTCGTGAAGGGCCAGGCCGCTGGTGTTGGTTACGTCTCGATCACGGACAGGCGTGGTGTCGTAGACTTCCTCCAGGGTGCCTCGGACAGTGGTCCTCGCGTGCTTGGACAGGGAGAGGAGGCCAAGCCTGTCCCCACCGCCGCTGCGCCCTCGGCGGACTCGCTCCCCGCAGCAGCTGAGGCGTCAACTGAGGCAGGACCGTCGCGTACGGCGCCGGTGCCGAAGCGCAAGTACGAGGTGGACGTTGCCGACCGCGAGTTCTGCAAGAGGGTAGGTACTGTTGTCGACTGCCGACCATTGTTCTACTACTGACCTTTCCTGCAGCTGCGGGCAGAGGAGGTGGAGCTTAGGGATCGCAACACCGTCCTTCGTGTTTCCGGAGGTGGCAAGGTGAACGTAGGTGTTAGGCAACCGCTATTCAGCTCACCTCGCAGAACTTCCAATCGTTTGTTCAGACTGTCATGAGCGAGAAGATCCGCGCCTTGCGAAAGTCGTTTGAGTCCTCTGGCCGCGCTCAGCCCCAACAGCAGGCGACGCCGACCGACCCATCCCGTGGTGCCCGCAAGGCCAAGTCAAGCCACCCTATCATTATCATTTCTTCTTCCCCTACGTCTCTTCTCACCATGTGGAACGTTAAGAAGTTCCTCGAGCAGGGAATGTGAGTTGCAGTGAGAGAGTTGAACTGACACGCCAGCTTCGAGCCATCTGATGTTGCGCGCCAGAACGAGGCCCAGCAGGGCAACACGCGTGCAGAGGACATGATTCCCGTGTTGAGATCAAGGAGTGGTCCCAGCGGTAGGTGTAAGAGAACTGAGTTAGACCTAACAACGCAGGCGAGGTGACGACCAAGTACTACGTCGTCGACAGCGTCGAAGCGTTGCAAAAGTTTGGTCAAGACCCTTGGTTAGTTTAAAACGACCGTGACGAACTAACCCGTACAGGGACCGTGTTGTTGGTGTAGTGACCACTGGCCAAGCGTGGCAGTTCAAGCCGTACAAGTGGACGGAGCCCAAGCAGCTGTTCCGCCATGGTGAGCTGCCTCAGTCACAAGGTGATATCAGCTGACCGTCGCCAGTTAAGGGCCTCTACTTCCAGTGGCACAACGAGCCGTCAAACCCGGCCATTCGGGACTGGAACGTTACAGAGCTGAGGGTAAGCTTTTCGTTGGCCTGTTACATGTGCTAACGCTGCCAGATCGACCGCTCCAAGCGCCACACCGACCGTCAGGTCGTCACTGAGTTCTGGCGTCTGCTGGACCAGAAGCGTCGTTAGAGTAAAGAAAAGTTGGACCCTATTGTCATCTATGCTATCCCACAATGATATTGTCCCCATGGTTGCGAGGATCGCCATCAGCCTAGCTACAGAGATTGCTGTGAGGTGTTACTCGTGAGCGGGTACGCGGGTGGTGATGGCGAGCGGGTTCCCCATGGACCCCCGCGCCAGGGAGGTGGCGCCGGCGGGACGAGGTTGGGGACCGCCCGCCCCAACGTGTGTGTGTGTGTGTGAAGCTGGGAAGGACCGTGCGAGTCCAATTCTGTCTCTATCTCTATCATCTATCGCTCAGCGGGTACATCGGGTCGCGCACAATGGCCACCTCAGCATCACTCCAACCCCCAGACCACATGTCTGTCATCGGCTTTATCATCAACGGCGTGCGCTACGGCTCGTACATTGCCCCCGAGTGGTGGCCAGACGCGGGGCTCACCATGTGGATGTTCGTCACTGGCATGACAGGCGATGACCTCGAGACAATGGCAAAACGTCTGAGAAGCGTTCACTGGTGAGTGCAGTGGGCCTCAAGAAGCACCACAGCAACCAATCTGTGCTTGCGTTCAAGCGCTTTCATCGGACACTACTGACACCGAAAGGGAACACGACGAGGGCACGTTCTTCCTCCGCCGACCGGTGGACACGTTGAAAGGAATCCTTGATGGCTCAGTCCAAGCAATGCCCAACCACCCATGGCGCCTGTGGAACGGTACCCAGCGTTGGGCCTACTTCGTCGTGCGTATCTCTCTCGCGTTCTCGCCACCCGTTTTGTCAATGCCTATACCATTGTCTGGGACTTCGGGACGTGTCGCAGGTGTCGTCGGCCCAAGCCCGAAACACACGCAGGGGTGCCTGATATGATGCCTGAAATGCTCTCGAGTCGGGAGATAAAGACAAGCCGCCGGCCGGTGCTCTCCGTCCTTATCCTGCCCCATGCCCCAAGCCCCGGTCAACGTGGTAAATGCATGAGGCGCGCTGACACTGGGTATGCAGGACTTTGAGAACGAGGAATACGAGATTTGGCGCTACGGCGCAGTCGAGCGTTGTTCAGGCCGCGCAAGTATCAGCGATCTGACATGGGAGGGCTGGTGTGCCATCCGCCAGCGCATGCTCGACGCGGAGGCGAACGATGAAGTAAGTTACGAGTGGAAGCTAGCGGTCGTAGACATGAGTGGAAGCTAGCACATGAGATGCTAACAGTGTAGGCCCCGCCTGACATGGTGGACCCCATGGCCCTCTCGCACGCGCTTGCCCGCATGCAGATTCAACAGTCGGCCATGATGGAGTAACCCAGACGCGTGACGCGCACGCCCTCCCGTCGCCATTCCTCGGCGTCGACCTTGTCCCAGTCTCGACTCCAGATTGCGGATAGCTGTGAGCTTCGGCCACTCTAGACCTTAACGACTACACCAAGATACCCCGGCTGTTGACTCTCTTTGTGATGTATAATGTGGATTGTCTGATGTCTGAAGCAGACCAGCAAGCCCCAGGGGTCAGGGGATTGCCAGCTGATGACAGCGTATCGCTGCCTCGCACCTGGCGTGCACAGCAAGCAGCTTCGAGAACGCCAGTCTGGATGCTCACCTTTGCTCACCAGCTCTTCGCAAAGACCAATGACTACCACCTCCTGGTTTCAACGTGGTGTAAGGAACCGCTACAGCTCGTTGGCCGAGTCCCCCGCCCACAGCTTCAACCCCAACAGCCCACCTGGTGCAAGCGTTGGTGGTCATGGAACATGGGAGGGTGAGGAGTGTAAGACGTCGTCCTAGACGACCCCCAGCAGAGTCAAGCTCCTTGGAACGAAGGAGAGACCCGGTCCACCCGTACCGGTATGGTTACCATTTGGCAGCAACCAATGTCGTCATGCCCATGTTGGATGGAGAGAATAAAAGCTCCATCCGCTAACGCGGACTGACGACGCCGAGATTGGGTCCGATCCAGTGGCCCCGGTCTAATGCTGAAGCGACGATCGATGTGCCGTACTGTGCGGTGGATCGAAGAAGCGCGCTTCAAGACGGTCTAACCCAGGAATCCTTTGCTACAGGCCACACCTGCCACAGGCGTGATAATAAATCGAAGGATTTGTTCCACAGTCGCTTCCAGAACTAGGTACTCCGCTTGTCATGCTAGGTGAAAGATCAGCTGTCCAGCTCTGGAAAGCAACATCAAAACACCATGAACTGGCCCGGCATGAAAGTCGCCGAGATGCACCGCGGATAGCAAGCTTGAGGAATGTGTCCGGCGTTCCCGTAAGCGCCCCAACAATCTGACCTTGGTGGAATTAATGACAAAGTCAAGACTAAATCGTGTGCGTTGTTCCAGCCCATGCTGTACCCATGGGAGGTGCTGCCAGAGTCGTTGGCCCCGTGACTAGCCTTAGTGCCGTATTAAACTTGGGAGCCTGCAGGCTTAGCGAGGATGGAAACGCGACTGGACTGTTTTCTTGTTTCCTTTCTGGCCCGAACAGCAAGTCAACGCAGTGGTGCCTGACCCCACAGATCCACAGAAGGAAAAGCACGATGCTAAACTGGCATTCGTCTAGATCCCTTACTACAGATATCCTTTCACGATAAGCGGAATAAACCACGACGATCTACCAGGCGGCAGGCGGGATCCTCCGCCATCGTTGGCCGGATGCCGAGGAACGATCCTTGACCACGAACGTCTTCCACTAGCGACTACGAGCAGACAGTCCCTTACGGCACCCATATGTTGGGCATCCCCAGGCCCGACGCTCCCATCTTTTGATCGCCGGGGATCAACACTAGGTCGTCATCGGCGCTCAAAGTTTACAGACACTCGTCCGGCCGTGTCGCGGCATGACTGTCCCGTTTGAGTGTCCCTCGTTCCTTCATAACGTGCGTGCCTTCCTCAACTGGCAGAGTTGTGGGCCGGCCACTCGGGTACTGTTCAGAATCCAGCGGCAACAGATGTACACGGAACTTGGGACATGGTCATACGTGGCTATGTGTCGCGTGTGAACACGTTAGCGTGCGCTTATGCTCAGGAAAGAACATCCGCACGCTGGTACGTTGGTTAGTCGCGAGGCGGATGAAACAACACGGGCTAAGGTGTGCGGTACGTGCGGTGCCGCGTCGGCACGCATGGGCATCCCCGCAATGTACATGCCGAATACCTTCACTTCCGCGGCCCACCGCTGGACACAAGCTGAGGAACCCAGCCTACACAAGTCATTCTTGTTCCATGGGAGGCCACATGGAAACGTCAGATGGACATGGGTTGAAGCTTGAAGTGATCCACGCATGGGCAAGTGCAAGGCCCGCCTTCCAATAGCAGCCAGGCAAGGCAGGTGCCTTTGATAGCGCACTATTCAGCCCAACGCTTATGCCAACATGGTCCAGGGAGACGGCGCCAGGGAACGCGGATGGTGCTCCTCGGCCTCGGTCTCGGGACTTGGCAGATCATGGAGAGGCCGAACATGCAGTCGATGCCATGTTAGGCACCTGTCGGAAAAGGTTAAATACTTGCCGGCGATCCGGAGAGACCACGGTCCAGCTTCCCCCATCTGACAACCTCTTCTCAACGACTTCTTCCGCCCCTACGTCACTAGCAAGTATGCTGTTCAGCGTTACCAAGGCCGTGGCGCTCCTCTCCGCCATTCTCGCCGTGCAGGCGGCGCCTGTGGACAACGAGATCGCCGCTCGTGGCTCCACGGGCATCAACGACTTCAACTGCAAGCCCCGGCCGGGCAAGTACCCTGTCATCATGCTGCACGGTCTTGGAGCCCCCGCTGGTGTCAACTGGTTCTTGCACGCACCTGCTCTTGCACTTGATGGCTACTGCGTCTACACGCCTCAGTACGGCTCGGCCGGACGGATTTGGTTCGGTTTTGGCTCAATGCGCGACTCTGCCGCGGAAATTTCCGCCTATGTCGACAAAGTGCGCGCCGCTACTGGCGCGGCAAAGGTCAACCTCGTCGGCCACTCTATGGGTACGACCGTCAGCACGTGAGTGATATCGTGTGGTGTCCCTCCGACCTCTCTTAACGCCTGTTCTAGATACTACATGAAGTTCCTGGGTGGAAACGAGACCGTCAACCAGTTTGTCGGCTTTGGCGCAAACTACAAGGGCACGACGCTGTACGGCATCGACAAGCTGGTCCACACCATCCCCGGTGTCAGCCCCGCCGTCCGCGCCATCTGCGCGTCGTGCGACGAGTTCCTCAACCCGTCGCAGTTCATCACCGACCTCAATGCTGGGGGCGTCTCGGTCCCCGGCCCGGGATACACCACCATCGTGTCCAAGCTCGACGAGTTTGTGCTCCCGTACACCAGCGGTACCCTCAACGAGCCCGGCGTGACCAACATTGTCATCCAGGACCAGTGCATCAAGAACCTGGCCGTCGACATTACTGGCCACCTCGCGCAGGCTGCCGACCTCAACGTCCTGGCGTTTGTCAAGTGGGGCCTGAACGGCAAGAAGGGCCCCCTCCCGCGCTGTATTCCCTGGCTCATCCCCGGCCGCCGTGATGACGAGTCAGTCGAGGAGCGTGAGGCCACCGTCGCCCAGATTGAGGCTTGAGGCGGACAAGACAAGTCAAAACATCTAGCCCCGTAGCATGTGGTAGAGTAGCTGTGCGGACAGTACAGGCGTGCAATGTAATTGAAATTCAGTGGAGTGCCAACTGTGGGTGGCAGTGGGTACCCCGTCCGTTGACTAGAATCCTCGCTGCCACATGCCCCCATGTTATGGCTCCCCGTTCGTCTGGGCATGGCCGCCTTTGGATCCATGTACGATAAGGTGCGCATGTCGCTTTAGCACTTTCTGGATGGACCTCGTGCAGCGGAGACCACCAAAACATAAATGAACAGAAAATAGCGGTAAAAAGGGACCTTTTCATGAGCATCGCCCTTTCGGTTTCTTTCCGTATGCCTCAGACATCAGATCAGGATTCCGTGTACTGTACTGCGAGGGGCCAAGATACTTGACTGCTGCTTCGCACATATAACTGTCACTCGCCCGAGTTGGACGAACCCGTGTGTGTTGTAGCCATCAAGGGTACCTGGATGGAATGCTTGCGGCGCTGGGATCAGCCGTTGCTGTTGCAGCTGCTCTCCCAGGGAGCGACGGCAGTCCGCACATTGTCGATCGCGTGATGCCAAATGAGTGCTCACATCACTTGCGCAATGTCCCATCTGTCCTCGCGCCCCGACTCTCACATCATCCATCATGTGTCCAGGCGGGCGCACAGTGTCCACTTGCGTTCCCATGACAAGCGATAACACCTGCCGATTTCGGATTCTCACAACTGGCTTCTCCCACAACCACCTCACGCTCCACCACCCCAACCAACACCAAAACCAAAGCATGCCCTCCAAGACTCCCAAGAACCGCGGCCTCAAGCCCTCCTCGTCCGAGTCCAAGTCTGACCGCAAGCCCAGCGCCGCCGAGCTCGTGGGTACCGACACCAAGCCCGTCCTGGACGACCAGGACCAGGACCACGGCTCCGAGTTCGCGCCCACCGCCTCCGGCTCGGGCTCGGAGGAGGACGACTATACGCTCCACCCCATGGCGTACCCGGACCCCGACGACTCGGCCGACGGCGACTTTGCAGGCGAGGACGATATCGACGACGACGACTATGGCGCGGGCAAGAAGCGTAAGCGGGGCACGGGCAAGCCCAAGCCCAAGTCCAACTCCAAGCCCAAGACCAAATCCAGGACCACAAACGCTTCTCCCAAGCGTCCCCGCAGCAGCGGCGGAGGCGGAGGTGGAGGTACGGGACACGCGTGGACCGGCGACGAGGACTGGAGGCTCTTCAAGGCGCTCCACCCGCGCACTCCGGGCGGCTGGGGACGTGCTTCCAGTGAGGTCGGCGGTGGGCGGGACGAAAAGGTGAGTTTGGGGTGGTGGTTGGCTCCCGTTCCTGCCTGTTCATCTGGTGGTGTGTGCTGTCCCTCGACAGCTGTCTGTGTGGTTTGTGGTTCTGGCTCGGGAGTGGGTCTTGTGGTCTCTTGAAGAGCTCGCCAGAGTGCCAGAGTCTGGCACCGGGATGTGGTCAGCGGCGGTCGGTCTCGTGCTGCCGCATCACTGCATGGCGCCAGCCTCTCAATTACCTGTGCGCCTGAGCAGTCGAAGCATGTCGCGACGCCGTGGCGTTTTGTGTTGCGCATGTGCCGGCGGCACGCATTGAGTGGTGCGCCTCGAGGACGCCACGCCCGCTGATGACAGCCATTCTTGTCTTCGGCGTCTTGTCGGGTGCGTCCATCGGCTAGCGATGGACAAACACACCTGCACCACCCCTGTGTCTCCTGCTCTCATCGCGGACCTTCGCCAAGTGATCAAGTGAGCCACTAACACCCCAGTCGTGCCAGAACCGCTACCCCGGATTCATGCGCAAGCTCGAGGCGGCGATCAAGAACGGTGTGTGACCTCGTCATCGGAACAAACCCAACAACGGCGCGATCGTGTGGAAATCAAGACCCAAACTGTGGAATGAATTAGGCCGCCCCGGTTGTAACTGACTGGATGCGTCTTGGCGTCGGCGCCTTGGGCGTCGCTGTGCAGGTGTGCAGATGTTGTGATCTTTACGCTGGAAGGGGGCGGGACGGGAAGAAGCAAACACGGGGTGGGGGGGGGGGGGCAACTTTTGGTGACGTATGTGGTGTCCTCCAGACATGAATAATGTGCAGATTGTAAAGAGGAGACTCGTAGTACTCTCCAAACGCTGCAAGCGGATGCGTAGTAGGTTGGAAAGGTCGATAGAGGATAGAGTAACGAGAACAAGTCTGCATACCACGCATATGGACAGGACTAGTCTAATAGACACACGAGTCAATAGAAACGGTTCAAATAGTCGCTATCCTAATGTTAACACCGATAGGTTAACCTGGTTGGTTCACTGGTACTGTCATGAGCCAGTTTACTGCGCAATTACTGCTCTCTCGGGCCCAGCAACCTTGTAAGCCGTGCGAAGCCAGAGTTCGAATCCCGGGTCCAGGATCGGACTTCACTCACCCTTTATGTAAGCGGTGATAAAAACAAATGTGCAGATCGGTTGCAGCTCATGTGCAAGCGAATAGGCCAAGACCAAGCTCTGCGCGAGACAGTCTTGTCCCGCGTACCGTACGTTATACGTGTGCAGGTGACTTTGGGGCCATCAAGCCGGACAGACCATGCCTCCACCGCATGGCCGGCCGTGCACTTGCCACCCACGCTACTGTGGCCGCCCAGGACGAGGACCACGTACATTGTGTGCCTCCATCGCAGATGCAGACGCGGCCCAGGACGCGACCGGCACCGTCCATGTCACAAACGCGGGATGAGGCTCAGAAGTCCCCGACACAGTGAGTTCTTCTTGTACAGAGTCTCGTGTTTGGGAAAGAAAAAAAAAAGAAAAAAAAAAAAAACAGAAGGCAATTGCTTCCTTTGCTTCGTTTCTGACACATTGCATGTCTGGCCCTTGTCTTCAAGGTACTAGCGGGGCATGGAGTAAATAATGTAGAGCTACCGCATCAGCATGGTTCCGACAAACGAAATGCGACTCACAGCCCATCCAGTGACTACCATCGCCGAGAGGACCGAGCATCCAATGGTCGTCCAGGTGCGATCGCGTTTGTGGCCCTCGTACGTCTGTCCCGCGATGGTCTGTTGCACGAGCTTGTCGCGACGCTTGCGTTCGGGCATGCGGAGCTGGTGGCCGAGCCAACGGCCATCGAGCCAGTCGTAGAACGGCCCCAGGAACGCGTCGTATGCCTTGAAGACCATGATGACAATAAACACCTTGTCGTACTGGGCCCCCGGGGTATTGTCCTGGATGGCACCGCTGGCCACGTCCATGATCAGAGTACCCGCGTTTTGCTGCCATCAGCAAAAACATATTAACAATGACCACCCACGAAAGACTGCCACACGCCAAACGCCGTGCCGACCAGCTCGTTGTTGGGGAGCAGAATGGGAACGGTCGCCATGAACGGGATGAGGTTCGTGACGTAGGCAAACGACGAGATGAGAACAGGGGCGAGGAAGTTGACCTTTGTAAAGCCTGCAAGACCCCAGACAAGAAGCCAGATGAGCGAGGTTGTGGTCACTTGTGGGTCAGTTTGGCCGATTGCAATATATGTATGCAGTGCTCACCAAACAGCATGCGCCAGCCGATGCGGTCAAAGAAGAGGCCGGTGGCAGGGGTGAGGATGATGGGGATTACAGTCTGCAGGGCGGCGTTGTAGCCCGCTGCCTCCTCGGACGTGCCGCGCGACTTGACCTGGATGTCGGCAACGTTGCGGAGCCACACACGCGTCGCACCACCTTGAAGCATCTGTGTGACGTTCATGATCCAGTAGAATTTTGGCCTGCTGTCAGACCCCAGGCAGGTAAATGTAGCAGGTATGTACTCACAAGAGGACAATACCCTTGACGGTGTCGGCCCAGTCCTGGAGGAGTGTCTTGTCATTGCGCACTGCGGGCTTGGGAGGGCGGTAGGCGGCGGGAAGGATCTTGCTCTCGAAAAAGTAGTACGCATAGACGCAGATGGACGACGCGCCCGTGGCGATGCACGGGATCCACAGCGCCCACCCCCAGTACCTCCCTGGGCCAATGTTGGCCATGGGCACTGCCGTGGTGCGCGCCACCAGCTGAATGATGCGACTCCACGCGACATTGACACCAAAGATGAGGCCCATGTGCGAGCCCGCAAACCAATGCGGATACAGCTTGTACTGGCAAATGTCCTGGACTGGGAATGGAGTGTTAGATTGGCCGGCGGAAGAAAGAGTGTCATAACCCCCTCTCACCAGCAGATCCAAAGCCGAGAATAATCTCGCCACCAACAAGGAGCGTGTACTTGTTGCCAATTGAGGACTGGTACCGTTAGATTGTGGTACATGTCTGTGTACCTACACAAGCGCTGAGGACAGTACCAGCGACACACAGCACAGCGGAGCCGAGTGCGATGCTGTGTCTCCGTTAGCGTGGAACAATACAAAGACAAGACCGTACCGGCTGCCACCGTAGCGGTCAATGATGGAGCCTCCAATGATCGGCAGCAGCGTGTTGATGAGAGACGAGGCTGACGAGATGACACTGTACTGGGCGTCTTTCTCTGTCAGCTCCACGGTCCTTTCCAGACGCTGTGACAGTCCAGCCACAACTTACTTGAAATCTTCAATTCACGGACCAGACGGGTCTTGAGAGGACCCAAGACGAACCCAGCGTATGTGTTTCCGGTACCGAAGAGGATGATGAGAACAATGGCGGCGAGACGGTACTTCCAAGGAATGACGACCGCGGGGGGCGCGTCTTCATCGCCCGTCTCGCCGAGACTGCCATCTTCCTCGTTGAGGTGGAGCTTGGCGACATTGTCGCCCGCGGTCTTTTCCTGGTGCTTATTTTCGTCGTCCAGGTAGACCTGGGCCTGCTTTTCGGTGGGAGCGCTCATGATCCGCAGCAGCAGAGACTCGGGGGTGGTGCGTTGCGGAATGCAATGTGCCATGCCTCATGCGCAGCCGCTGCTGCTTTTATAAGGCCGTGAAAGAGCACATGGAGGTAGAGCCGCCACCGCCGCCGCCGCGAGCGGCCGGTATTGCCCCCCCAAGGACATGGCAACATGGCAAACATGGCAAACATGGCAAAAAAGCATCGTTGCGGGCAATTGTTCGCAAGCCAAGAGCCGCCAAGTAGTGAGCCAAGTGCCACCAACACGTATCTGATAGGGGGGTGGCGAGATGTTGCCGTATCAGATTAAGAGACTGTTAACCCAATAGTGTGTCGTCGGCCGCAAGTCTGGGTCACTCTCTCGGGTGTACATGGAACCTTGGACCAACCACAGGTCCCGATGAAGCCGTTGAGAACCATCGGCAGAGCTTGATCCAAGAGATCAAGAGAAAACCCTTCCTTGGTCGTGGGGGATATGGCAGGGCCAAGACTCCGAGTACCCGAGAGTGCCACGTGTACAGGAAAGCTGGAGAGCTGGAGAGCTGGGCGAACGGCCTCGACTGTCCGAGCTCCGAGCGCGGCACGGTCGTGGTCGCTAGTTGACCGGCGGCTAGTTGGTAATGCATGCCGTCGGAGCATGGGGCCTGACATCTGTAAAAGAGCCTGCTGTTGCGGAGAGTGGGATTTGCTCAACAACCACGTCCATTAGTGTTAGCTTGGCTTGAGCTTGGCTCGCAAATGAAACGTGCGCCAAGGCAGCAAGACAGGTGCTGTCGCGCCTCCGTGTCGGCCGTGTTTCTGTAAACGTGCGGGACATGTGCGCAGGACACTCACGGGGTACCTTCGGGAGCTCCGAGAACGAGTGCTGCGGGCGTGGCGCCAGTGACCAGTGGCCAGTGGACAGAGCTACGAAACCACCATGGCACTTTTCGTCTTACAAATGCAACCGATACATCCTGATCACGCCTTGCGGGAATCCGATTCTCACCGGACCGCACTTGGCTTGCACTGGTCACCCTCCTCGCTCGAAGCGTCAGACTCTCCTGTACGCTCATGACATCCCCTTCACGGACCCACCGGCCCCGCCCTTCTCTGCGCCCCTCGCCGCGAGGCTGTGGTATTCTCTCTCCCTTCCCTGGCGGCAGTCGTCGACTTTATGAAGCAGACTGACAGCAGCGGCATGCAAAGCAGTAAACCCCCGACAATGGTAAGCATCGTGTTTGCGCGTATAGCTGTAGTAAAGCAAGGGACACTTGAGAGCCGTTTGAAGATGACGACAAAGACGACACCGCCAACACTGTTGTTGTCTGAGCCGGAGGCTGCAACGGTGGCTGCATGACTGACCCACTGCAACCAACACACGGATGACACCAGCCCGCCGGGACTCGAGGCGACAACGAGGTATGTACGTATGCATCGCGCGGCCCGCCATCTGGCCGGGAGCCCCATGTCGACTTGCTCTTTGTCGTGTGAACGCATGCATGTCATGTCAGATGGCAGGTGCTGGGCCGGTGGGGACAGGAACCAAACACCAGAGGTACACCGGTGCTGTGGTGCTGTGGAGTTTTCATCTGGTTGGGTGGGTGGGTGCCTTTAGGATTTGGTGATCGTGTGTCTTTTTGTCTGCAATCTGGGATTCCTGTGCAAAAGCTCATCAACGAGATCAAGCGGCCCAGTGGCCCAGTGGCCAGTGGCCAAGTGGTCAGCTCCTGAGGGTGGGGCTCTGAGCAAATTGACTGGCACTGCCTCCCTCTCTATGCCCTCTACCCCCATCCTTCCCTCAATTGGCCCCACAACACTAGCCTTTTTTCACGTCACTGGATCACTGGTCATTGAAAGAGCAAAAATGAAGCGTTATGCTCTCGCACTAGCGAGTGGCGTTGTCCGCCGATGTTCCGTTCGCGCGGGGCTCGTGTGTCGCTGCGAACCTCTCTCTGCCTGTACACCATTCCTGGGACAGGCGGTGGGAAGAGCAGGATCGTAGGTCGTACTTGAGTGGAGCCAGTAGTGGGCAAAAACGGATCTGGGTTTGTTTGTGCATGCTCGTGTTCTGTGTGCGCGTGTTTGTTTTGTTTGCTCCGCCCACCCCGTATCCGCATGTTGCGACGCGTGCCGCCACTCATTGGATGTTCCAAGCCCACACTCATGGATGTTCCAAAAGAGCATGTCGTTGGATCGTTGGGCGGGTCATTTGATCATTTGGCCGCACACGACCAGTGCGCCAGTGCACCAGTGCTCACCCTGTGGCTCTCGCGCTCTCGCGTCATCATCATCCCGTTTTTTTTTGGTGCACGCACGCACGCCTCTCCAGATCTCCACAGGCCCCCTCGGTGGATCGGTGGATCCGGGTGCACGTCCGCAGACGGGGGCGAGGACTTTGCGGCAATTAGGATAAATTGTAAACCAGGAATGCAACCCTCCCTAAATGACCCCAGTACCCCGGGCATTGCAGGGGTGAGCGAACAGAGGCGTGACCCCCGTCTGCTTTTCCTCCCCCTATGGCTCTATGGGCCCTCCTGGGTAACATGTCTGGGTTATGGTAACACACACTTGCAACACTTGGCAGGTGGGTAACAGCAAGACGAGGGGTGTGGGGTATGGGGAGGCGGGCAGGAGTATGCAGCAGTAACACTGGCCCAGTAGCGTGGTTGTCAGCCAGCAGACTGTAAGCGACGCGCCACGGGGAAGGACGCAGGGGGGAGGAAAGACAGGCGCGTCTCGACGGACGAGGGCAGACGGCACAACTCCCGAGGGTCGCCCCCCGTGTCCTCTCAGGGTCCTGTCGCGTGGGGGGTGCTGGTCAGTTACGGGGTTTTTGTATGTTTGTGTCGGTTTTGCTGCTGGTGCTGCTGGTGGGCGGCGCGTCCTCTGTGTGTTGGTGCAGGCAGTCACCCATCACCCCCATATCCGCGGCGAATGGAGACACCATCATCATCATCATCTCATTCCTCTTGCACAACAACAACAACAACTCACTCACCACCACCTCCACCTCAGCGGCCGGCAGTGCACACCCACACACACACACAGCACACAGCACACCACCGCCGGCGCACTCTCTTATCCCCCCTCCCCCCTCCCCCTCCCCCTCCCCCTCCCCCTCCCCCACACCATGTCCGCCGTCGCGCCCCCGCTGCCACAGCAGCAGCCCTTCTCAACACACGGTCACGCAAAGCACGCTTCCATTCATGGCCCCCCTCTCGGCACCATCACAGAGGTCACATCAGTAACGTCCTCCATCGACTCGCCCGAAGAACTGTTCGCGTCCGTAGACGACTTTGGCCTCCCCACCACGGGCATGTACGCTCAGAACGGAATTTGGGACGACGACAGCGACGGGGATGCAGAAGGCGCCGGCAGCTCAGTCTCGGGACGCGAAAGTGGGAGTCTCGGCGCTGCCGCAGCTGCTGGCCTGGGCGTTGCATTGGGCGCAGGCATCACAAATGCAGCCACAAACGGCCCAAAGGAGGGACGGACATGGCGCCAAAGGCTGTCGTCCACCTCGTCGGCGTCCGGAGACCGCAGGTCTCTGAGGGCATCAAAGAGCGTCACCGGCAGGTCACGTTCCAACACTCTCACCAACGCGTCAGAACAGGCAACACCGTGGCCGTGGGGTCGCAAGGCCGGAGGACCTGCATCTGGTGGTGCTGCTCCACCGACCGCAAGTGTTGGCGCGCTTGGCGCAGCCACCTCGATCGGCGCGTCACCTGTCGGTATTCCAGCCATTCTTCGCCCGGCTCACGCAACACATACGCGTAGCTCAAGCCAGGTCTCAGACACGGCATTCACTCCTTCCCCACCAGCTCCGACCGCTCCTGCACTGAGCTCGACAGCGACACTACCACTCCCACCCAGCGTGCCCTCCGAGGCCGGGTCGGCAGCACCGTCGCCTTTTGTCTCTCCGGACATTTCCTCCTCAACCACCTGGTCACCAGCACCAGTTCCATCGTTCCCCATTGAAGCCCTTGGCCCACCAAGTCCAACCTTTACTCCATCGCGTCCTGCTCCGTCGCCAAACCCAGGGGCCGGCTTGCGTGCAATGTCCCCAGGTCCAGCATCCCGCGGACCTACTCCCATGCCATTCCCCGGTTCCCCGGCAGCGGCACCGGCGCCAGAGCTTAAGCCTATGAAGAGCCGTACGCGACTCAGGTCCAAGGCGGGAAACAAGGACCAGAAGAGTGACTTGCCCAGCCCAGTAAGCCAGCCTCTTCCAGTTGACGAAAGCAGATGCTAACCACCTCATGAACAGGCCGATCTGCGCGCCCCATTGGCGCCAGTTCCGAACGGAGCAACACCAGCCGGATACCCCTCGCCACTCGCAGCAGGGTTTATGGGCAAGGGTTTGCCAGCAGTGCCGACTGCGACAGCGACGACTGCGCTTCCATCCATGCGGACTGCAGCAGCAGCCGACAAGAAGGAAAAGTCGGCGTGGAAACGCGGTGTCGAGCGCCTGTGGCGCTCCAAGAGCGCGTCGGCACTCCGTGACTCTGCAAGGAGAAGCGAGAATGACACACCACCAGTGCCCGCACTGCCCAAGGAGCATGTTGGATTGAGCGGGGCGACCCAACATGTGCCGCTCAGCGGTCCCTTGGCATACCTCGGCTCTCCGAGTCCAAACCCAATCAGTCCTCCACTTCCCACCGCTCCACTGCCAACGACCACATCGTCAGCGCTTGGTATCCCTTACGATTACCCATCGCGTCCCAACTCTGCCATCCCCCACGACGATCCCATTCGTCAGCAGCTCGACGTCAGGTTTCCCTCGTTCACTGCACGATCGGCACCACGTCCTTCCACGTTCGCCGAAGAGACGTACGCGGACGACCCATTTGCCAGCGCCGTCGACTATGCCATGCAGATGCCGGGCCGGCCATCCAGCCGTGGTGGTGGTGGCCGCTCACCCCTCCCGCCCGACTTCTCCCCACCACCCATCCCGGAGACGTACCTCCCGGATGGACCTCGTGGCAGCCCCAGCCTCACCAACCTCAAGGCCAGCATCATCCCTCGCCTCCGCAAGAGCCGGAGCATGGCCATGGCCAACCGACCAAACTCGCTCGTGGGGCTGTTTGGACACAATGACAGGCGCAAGACGCCGACGAGCCCCGGCGCAATGTCTCCAGGCCTGGCTATACCCACCACCTACGCGATCGACGAGATGGTGCTCGCAGGGTCTGCGTCGTCTGACGTGCTCGAGCCCCCGCATCCTCTCTTCTACGACACATTTGAGCTGGCGAGCAGTGGTGACGACAGCAGTGACAAGGACGGAGATAAGGAGGAGGAACAGGCGGCATACGTACAGGACGAGCCACCCGTTGCCCTCCCGCCATGGCACGCTGCTTCAGAGGTGGCGGTCGGTACGACGCGTCGTACGTCGTTTCTCGCCGGCGACTTGTCTCTCGACACCGTAGAGCACCTCCACACGGGTCTCCCTTCGCCACCCATCGCCGAAGTCAGCATGCCCATGTCTGCGCCACCGCGCGACATTCGCCAGGCGCCCGAGCTGTCGATCGAGACAGAGGCACCTGCATCGTCGACATGCGGCCACTCTGCAGAGTTGGTGACGCCCGGTCCAATGTCCGCGCCGCCTCACGTGACCCAGTATGCCGAATTCGAGTCGCCGATGCTGCAGCAAAAGCATACACGCAGCTCGTCGCTCATGCAGACCCCCGTCGGACCTGTGGACAGCCCGTCGTTCCAGGACCTGTACCAGCAGCTGGGCATGTGGCCTGTGGAGAGCGCGGCAGCGACCGACGAAGACGTGGCGACCTTGGCCAACCGCAGTGTGGAATCGGCCGTTCCGCCCGGAGACGATTTTGGGCGGCTGGTGATCGCAAACCCTGACCCCTTGTCGTCACCGACGCGCAGCAGCGCATCCACCCATCCATCAGACACTACTCGCTGGTCGGCCGTTGTCAATGCATTCCTCAACATTGACGACCCCGTCTCCGCATCGGCCACATCCCTCGACTATACATACCACTCGGGCCTCGACTACGCCGACGCCGTCTCCGTCGCAGACCTCAACTCGGTCCTCGAGGGCCTCGACTTTGGCTCTACCACCTCGGCAGGTCGCGCACGCGGCAGCCTTGGATCGCAGCACAGCGTCGCCGTCGCCGTCGCGCCCACCGACGCGACCAGCCACAGCACCTCTGACTCGCCACACACCACGCGCACCATGTCTGGCCGCGCTCAAGTCGCACCCGAGGCCCCCAACAGCGGACACTTCACGTCTTGGCGCGACGTGCCTCGACGCCGTGAGGGGTCGCAAGGCAGCTCACGCGACTCGTCCCGCGAACGCCCCCGCCGACTGGCGCCGACCGACGGCGGTGCATGGCTCGAGGTCGACTCGGAATCGAGCGACGACGGCGAGGAGGAGCTGGATGACATGCCGCTGTCGCGCCTGCACCCCGCTGCGGGCGCAGCTCAACAGCAACGTCTCGCGGAAGCTGTCCGCAGGAGGGAAGCGCGCAGGGCCGAGCGCGAGCGCGACCTTCGCAGCACCAAGCGTGACGTTGTTGCGCGCGAGCAGCGTACCCCCACCTCCAGGCAGGCATCCATCCGTGACCCACATTCCACCGCCCAGCGCAGGGACTGGAACGGCGAGGGTGCTGTCCCGGCTGACATGCTTGCCGGTCGCCTCGAGCGCGTGGCCGTGTCGTCCAAGTCGTCCAACCAGCCGTCCTCGTCCTCGTCCTCGTCACAACAACAGCGCATCCCCACCACTGCCCCGCTTGACCTGTCCCGTGCACGCTCAGCGGCCGGACAGGCCGTGCGTCCTCCACGTCCCAACCGCCCCGCGCGTCCTGACGACCTGTCGTCCTCGGCTCCCATGAGCCGCATTCCCACTGCCGGCGCTTCAACGTCACACAGCAACCACACCTCGTCGTCTTCGCAGCTGCAGCAGCAACAGTCATCCCGTCCCAGCTCGCGCAACCAGCAGCAACGCGCCGTGTCCGACTCTCGTGACCTTCGCGAGCGCCCCGACTCGGACCACCCCTCTCGCGCGCCATCCGCAGCGTCGACCAACACCTTTGTCTCCGCCATGTCGTCGCACTCGCCCGCCACCAGTGTGAGCGCTGGAACTGGGAGCATCCGTCGCCCCCGCGCCGTCTCCAACCCGCGCGAGCGCGAACGCGAGCAGCCATCACTGCCGGTCCCCGACGTCCCGGCCCTCCCGAGCCCCAGCGTCGCTGCCCCGCGTCGCGGCCAGCCGGTGCGCGTCATTGTCGTGTCCGCCGAAGGCGAGGGCAAGCTCCTCCCCTTTGAAGTCCACCACGATACCACTGCCCGGGACGTGCTCGCGCGCGCCCGCGAGCAGCGCGACATTGCGGACATTGTGACCGGCCCCACTACCGGATGGGTCGTGTTCGAGCAGTATGCCGAGCTCGGCCTCGAGCGCCAGCTGCGCGAGTACGAGCACATGGCGCAGGTCATGCGTGGATGGGACCCGCGCGCAAAGGCCAACTGCTTCGTCGTGCGCGAGAGCCACATGGCGAGCGCTACTTGGGCCAAGGTGAGTGTTATATCTAAAGCTACGGGGTCGCGGCGGCCATGACCGCCAACGCCTACGCCTCCGCCTCCAGCCACAGCCGCCTCCATCGATCTCACGTGCTGACCTCCTCCCCAGTCCATCCCCGACGCCGCGCCGTTCGTTGGCGGCTGGGTGCAGCTCGAGACCAAGCGTGGCAAGTGGAGCAAGCGCTGGCTCGAGGCGCGCGGTGGCCAGATCTTCCTCAGCAAGAACGAAAAGGGCAAGGACGAGATGCAGATCAACGCCTTGTTCTCAGACACCTATGTCCCCGTTCGCGGGTACGCGTCCGCCCCGCGCCAGTACGTCATTGCGCTCAAGCGCCTCGAGGCCGCAGCGACGTTTGAAAACGCGTCCGAGCACATTGTCTACCTGTGCGCCGAGGACACGACCGGCTGGAAGCTCGCGACGGCGTGCTACGCGTCCCGCAGCTTCAGCATGGCGGCCACCAACGACACCATCAAGCGCGCCGCGGCCGCTGCGCACCGCCCGCCGCCGCCCAGCGGCTCGTCGCGCGCACCTTCCCGCGCACCCTCCATGGCCCGCCCGCACGCGCACGCGCACTCACACACCAGCGGCCACGCGCCAGCCTCCCACTCCCATGCCACTCAGGCCACTCCTCACACCACCCTTCTCTCCTTCGCCCCGTCCGAGACCCCCACCTCGCCCACGACCCGCGCCAACGGCCAAGGCCCCCTGGTCAACTTGAAGGGCAGCTCGCCGTTCACCGGTCGCGGCCTCCTTGGTCGCAAGTAGGCAGCAACTAGGCCCGCCCCGTGGCCAGCGGCCAGCCTCCTAGGACACTATACTGTATGCCTTTTGTGTTTTGTGTTTTTGCCTCCCCCCTGGCCCTCGCCCTCTCCCACCTCCTCGATTTCCCCCCCTTTTTTTTGTCTTCACTCTTCTTTTCCTCGGGTAATAGCAAGGTAGATAGCAGTGTGTGCTGCACAAACTCAACTGTAACGAAACGAATGCCAATGACTGTTCGTGTATTTTTTTGCTTCTACCGCTGCCGAGCATGGGCAAGAGGGGCAGAGGGGCAGAGGGGCAGAGGGGCAGAGGGGCAGAGGGGCAGAGGGGCAGCGGGGCAGAGGGGCAGAGGGACGATACTGACATGGGCTGACGTGATGCCGCGGGCAGAGGCTGGCAGTCGGCCCGACGCCGTCCCGCGCTCTGCCGGGTTTGCACACTGCACACTGCACACTGCACACTGCACGCTACAAAGCTGCACGCCATGCCGTGCTGTGCTGTACGTGCTGTACTGGGCAACAGGCTTGCTATGCTTGGCAAGTTGCGTTCACTGCACCCAACGCGTTGCTGCCTCTCCAACACCCTGGATTCCAACCAACCCATTCCAGTGTCCAGTGTCCAGTGTCCAGTGTCCAGTGTCCAGTGTCCAGTGTCCAGTGTCCAGTGTCCAGTGTCCAGTGTACCAGTGTCTCCGTCCGCGCGTCAGCGTGTCAGCGTGTCAGCGCGAGACCCTATGTCGCCGGCCCGCCGGACAAGAGACGGGACACTGTGCTGTTGTCGATCCCGGCAGCTGGCCAGCTGGCAGGCCGCCAGAGAATCTACCCCCCCCCCCCCCCCCACCCCACCCCCCCCCCCCCCAGGGATCCCGGCAAACAGCAAGGTTCGCGAGAGGCGTGTGCAGGTGCAGGCCCACCAAAATGGTTGATCAGGGAGGGGGGGAACCACCGACGATTCTAGGGCGTGGATGGGTGGGTGTGGGTGAATCCCAAGACTCGAAGCAACAAGCAAGAGCAAGAGGCAAGAGGCAAGAGCAAGAGCAACGACAAAACGTCAACGTCAACGTCAACGTCAACAACGCGTCTCACGGCCTCACGGGCGCATACGAGCTACAATAGCTTACTGTACTGTGTGGGCCTCGGTATCGCAGGAACGTGAATGCGTCGGCGGCGTCGGTGCCGGCGCACAACAGCAACACCCGACTGGTCTGTCTGACACCTTGTGTGGCCGCCACTCGCGCGTACTGACTGAACTGACTGAACTGACCGACAGGCCGACAGGCCGACTGACCGACTGACTGATTGACTGGCTTACGCATTGACTGATTGACTGGCTGATCGCCGACTGAGTCACTGGGAACGCGTGCTTTTAGCGGCAGCTGTTGCGCTGTTCCTCGTCTCGACGCGTGGTTCTCTGGTTCCAGACACGCCTTGGCAGGAACTTGTGATGTCCCCTGATAGCCTGATCTGATGACTTGCCCTCGGCGACACTCTCTACAGGCTACTGGCTCACTCGCTTGACCGTGACCAGCACCGACGTAGACTGGTCTTCAGCTTCACTTGACGGCACTGCGGCTTGACATCACTCTGCACCTCTGCACGCACTATGATTCTCCAGGACGCGTCACACAACCAGGTAAACAGAGTGCGCTCTGGCGTTCAAGTTGCTCCCAGCCGCCACACAGGGTGCAGGGAGTACGGACGATTTCAAGGACAGCGCAAGGTCGTGCGAGGTGAGAGGTCTCTGGGTGCCATGAGAGAAGCATGAATGGTGGCATGTCTCAGCCGTGCCGGCGCCCAGGTGAGCGACCCGGCACCTGGCACGTCCCGCACCTCTCGGCAGGCATCGAGAGCAACGACATTGGTCCCCCCTGTACCTCTGGACCTCTGTCGGCGCCGCGGGGCCATTATCTCGCCGTTGAATTCTGCGTCACCGAGATGCCACCGGCAGTGGCGCCGTGAGCGTCGCGAACCCACAAGACCCACAAGGGCAAAAGGGCACGTTCGCGACGGACTCGACGCGTCACGGACAAAGAAAGTACAGTACAGTCCCGCGCCCATTCCACGGACGTGTAGGACCGTAGCCGCGTCCAAGACGTGCACATCGTTGCTGCCTTGTTGGCACTGTGTGAGAGATTGAGAGAGCCCTAAACACCCGCGCGCCCATGACGACGAGCATCGCAGCGGCCAAGAGAAACGCTCTGGCCTGGATCTACCTACACCACTCGCCCCCAGAAACGAGAAACTCCGGTGGACCCCAAAGTCGAACGCCAGCGGCCGTGCCATTTGAAGAGGACGTGTGCCCTGTCGAGGCTCTCTGTCCGGGCCGTACCCTTAGTTGTCTTCTGGCGCACTTTGCTCGCGCTTCTGGGGCAGGGGGCCCGGTGATGTGCAGTACCTTTGCTGCGAGCGCGCGGCCGCGCGGTGCGCAGGTACAGTAAAAGCAAGTCGCGACCCCAACAGGGTTGAGTGAGAGAGTTGCGGCGGCGCCGGCCGCTGTGGCCCACGCGTTCTGGCGGGTCTGGCGGGTCTGGGTGTGCCCTCTGCGAAGAAAGCGCAAAAAACAGGAAAGGTAAACAAAGGATCACCTGTAATTCATGGCGATACGAGGCGTTTTGCCGGGTGATCCTCATTTGCGTTTTGGTCGTGTTGTGCTCTCCCTGCTGCACTTGGCAAGCAGCAAGCAGCAGCAGCGCACGTACAGAGAAGGCCATTATCCTGTCCATCGCTCCGCTCCCTGTCTTTCGGGGGCGCCGCACACGGCGGCGTCGCTTTGGTTAATTGTCGACGGCGTTGGGTCTCGGGCGTGGCGCTCCCTCTGTGGCGCTTTTGAGCCCGTCGTGTAACTGTCCCACTTTTTGCTTGCTTTCGTCCACTCGTGGCGGCCACTGATCCTTCTCTCTCAATTAAAGAGGGCTTAGCTGGCGGAAGGGTAGACCAGCGACGCGACAACAGCCAAAGGGCGACGCGTATGGTGATGGGACAGTGGCCAGCGGCCACTGGCAAGGACAAGAACCACAGGTTTTGTGGCGCACCTCGAGAGCGCTGAAACTGGTTGGCTTTGCTTGGCCTGGTTGGCCTGGTTGGGCGCGTCGGTGCAAGCACTGCTGGCATAAGAGTATCGAGCGTTCCACACGCGCATTCCCAGGTTTCCCATTCCCCAGTTTGCCATCTCCCACCTCTTCACACTCGTTTTAACCATGCTCGCTGCGGCCACTGCTCTGCTTGCTCTCCCCATCGTCGCCGCTGCCGGGGGTTACAACCCGCTCCGTGCTCGTGCCGACCCGGCCTCTGGCTGCACATGTGCCGGCCAGACTGCTCCTTCCTCCTCGGACGTGAGTGGCAGAGGAAGACCCAGTGACACTGGACGCGTCGACTGACATCCAACAGGCCCTCTTCTACCCCTACACTTCTAACGGCCTCGGATGGTGCTTTGAGAATGGGGTCATGATGCCAGCGTGGCAGGCGCAGGTCCTCGCGGCACTCGACTCGGGTGTGGCCAGCACCTACCTCAACACCCCCGTCGCCCTCCAGGTCTGTACAGACAACGGCATTACTGGCGACAACGCGGCCTGCGCCGCCTATCTCATCAATGAGTTTACTATTGCCATCCTCAGCTCAGACTTGAGCTCGACCACCCTTCTCACCATTTGCGAGTACCCCATCGACCCCGATTGGTACACCCTCGTCGACTGCCAGTGCACCGTCTCGTGTAACCCGGGCTTTGACCGCTGCGGTGACTCGTGCTTTGACCCTACGAGCTACGAGTGTGTCTCTGGCGTCGTCTCGGAATCCGTTCAGATCACACGTCGTCGTCGCTGGTTCATGTGCGCGCCGGGCCTCGACCCGTGCTCCACCGGCGCCCCCGGCTGGGAGTGCCTCGACACCTCGTCCGACATTGAGGCCTGCGGCGGATGCCCCGGCACCCCAGAGGCCGTGGACTGCACCGAGCTTCCCGGCGCTTCGGCCGTCACCTGCCGCGGTGGCCAGTGTGTTGTCGAGGGCTGCTCGCGCGGCCACAACCTCGTCGACAACGAGTGCGTGCCACGCAGCTAGCTAGTGGCGCCGCCTCGGAACCCGTAGCAAATAACATATTTCACAAGCTCTCCTGTGGGGCATACATAGACTCCGGTAGATCCGGTAGACATCTTTTTCTTCGATATGGACTCTCTCTTTCTTTTGGGCCACCTTGAATGTGTTCGTTTCACGCAAACTTGTTGGATCTGGCCGTGCCCCACTTTCTGCCACTGATCCACTGATGCACCCAAATGGCCGGCCCTGTTTGGACCACGCTTGGGTTTTCGAGAATGGCCAAGGCGGCCCCTCTCACGCAGCAGCCAGAGTTCGTCATTGATCAGGAATATAGGCTGCATACGCCGCTGTGCATGGCCTATGCCTGTGCGGGGTAGCGGCGTAGGGACGCCGAAGCCAAGACTCTGCTGCATGCGGTAGGATTTCGGCAGGTAGGGGTTTTGTCAGCCAGGGAAGCTGGCGTGTCTGCCTGCTCAAAAGACGCCTCAATGACGGGCGGTCACCGCACGTATGCCTTCAGCTTTGAGGGATACAGAATCAGAGGGATCAGAGGGGCTGGAGACCGAGAGTGTACCGGAACATGGGCCGGGGGGCTGGAACCGGTGAAGTCAGACTGGAATCATCGGGGGGGGGGGGACAGTGCTGCCGTGCCACTTGTCCCAGGACGTGAGGCTAGATCCCAGAATCGCACGTGAAGGCCGCCTACGGTGACGTGACGATGTGGATAAAGGTGACCGGCTACTTCTGTGAGCTCAAGTACCAGAAGCTACGCGAGCAGGAAAGCCAGTTGCAGTCGGTTCAATGCTGACTTGGAGGCACAACACGGTGATTGCTGTGGGGCCCGATGTCGGCGGAGCTGGCGGTCCATGTTGCGGTCATGTTGCGGTCCAACTCCGACTCCGCCGTGACTGTGCGCCAAGGTTGCTGTGAGTACGTGAGGAGGTATCCGTGTTGTCCTCTCTTCTCAGCTATCGTTGTTGTTGCAACACTTGGTCCAAACGGCACTGAAGGACGACGCCATGCTGACTGGTTGCGCGGGGGGGGTGAGCTAATCGGCGGAGGGGGCTGTGTGTTTCCGCACCCATTTGAAATCCGGGGTGTATTGTCTCTATTGTCTCTCGACGGGAAATCGGTTCTCGCTATCAATCGGGGACAGAGTGGAGACGTCGGCACCACCCACTCCACAACCCCACACCCCAGCTGCCAGGTCACAATCGTCCCCATGGCAGCAATGTATGGGGACCCAACAGACGCGACCTCGCCACAGACACCACAGGGCGGACCGCATCCCATCAAGATTAGCCAGCGCGCGTCAAAGAGGTAGGTCATGCTTCCGGGAATGGGATAGACGGGAAAGCTAACGTCGCATCAGCTGTACGGAATGTGTTCGGTGAGCCATGGCAACGTCATACCAAGCTAACATCTAGACGCAAGGCGCGCTGTGACAAGACCATCCCATGCAGCCTGTGCATCAAGCGCGGCGTGACGCACCTGTGCCGACTCGAACCGCAGTTTATCATCCCCGACACCTCACCATCCGTCGGCGGCGTCGCGCCGAGCGAACTCGAGTCGCTCCGTGAGAGCGTCAATGCCGAGCTCGAATCACTGCGACAACGCGTCGCCGAACTTGAACGTACAGCTGCTGCTACCGCGCACGAGAGGTCTTTACGAGCAACATCTGTCGGATCACGGCCCTCACTGTCAGGCGAGCCCGATATAGCGACGGAAGATGCGGCAACGACTCTTGAGTTTTTCGCACTTGGTGTGGACCGGCGCGAAGGCCCCGAGCGCGAGCGAGTCCAGCACCACTCCAACTCCCGCGCAGCGAGCTCGACCTTGCCTGTCGTGCAGCGATTCTCCCACCTAGACCACGTCCAACACGAACCGTACGACCGCCCCATGCCCGAGAGCGTGATGGAAGCGCTCCTCCCGCGCGAGAACGTGCAGTCCATCCTGCGTTTCGCAGAGCAAGGCGGCTGGCAGCACGTCTGTGTCTTCTTCCCGCGCCTGTGGGAGGAGCTCGAGGCATTCTACACTGCCGTCTCTGTGAGCTGGGACCTGGTAGACCCCACATGGGTCGCACTGCTGTTTGTCCTCAAGGGCATCGCCATCCACCAGATGACAGACCGCGACGCCGAGGCATGCGGCCTGGCCGAAGGCGATCGATACGTGCTCCCCACGGCGCTCATGTCTGCAGCCGAGGACGCGCTGTACGCTGGCCAGTTCCTCAGTAGGCCAACCATGTGGACAGTGCAGGTGTGCGCCATCCTGTCTACCTGTGGACACAACGTGTGCGACTCGGCTCTGCTGTCGTCCCTCCTCGCCATCGGCATCAAGACAGCGCAGGCTCTCAACCTCCACGGTCTCGGAAAGCCTTCGCGTCATCTTGAGCGCGCACCGTCTGGGTCAACACCGGATCGTGTCCGCAAAGTAATCGACGTCGAGGTCGGCAAGCGCCTCTGGTGGGCTCTGGCGCAACAGGTGGGTAGCTCCTTCTTTACTGCCAAGCTGACCCACTCAGGACTGGTTCATCATCCCGTACCGCGGCGTGTGGTGTAAGCCTATTCACCTGGTTCTCCGCTGACCCCAGCCATCCATCCAGAACACTTTGATACGGGTCTGCCGAACAACTGCCATGACCAGGACCTCGCCGATGGCCTCTTCATCTCCCGTCCTGACTCGACGGCCACTGTTGCATAGTGGGTTCACCGTTTCCAGGGTAGGCTGACCCGACAGCAAGATGAGAATGTCAGCCCAAGTTGCCTCCGTACTCCAGCGCTTCTTCCAAGAACTGAACCACCGACAAAAGGACACGTACGTGCAGCCGCACCTGAACAACGCTCACACCAGACCGTTCGCAACCGCAGAAGGCGCGGTAAACAAGATCCAGCAGCTGCTCCAATCC
Organism: Apiotrichum porosum; assembly: GCF_003942205.1. Lineage (NCBI taxonomy): Eukaryota > Fungi > Basidiomycota > Tremellomycetes > Trichosporonales > Trichosporonaceae > Apiotrichum > Apiotrichum porosum. The sequence continues at coordinate 2,159,247 of NW_021167108.1, read as the reverse complement.
ATGCCACTGGCCCTACAGCCCGACCCACCACCCGGCGTGGCCCAACCGCCATGGGCGCCGATCACGAGGCACTACCTGCACATTTCGTCCCGGCACAAGTCGCTGGTCATCTACCGCGCGTTCCTGACGCGAGGAGGCGGTACAACGCAGGAACGCGCCCGTGCGCACGAAGTGTGTATCGAGCTCGCTGAGAGGATTCTCGCAGAGTTTGAGCGTGGTCGCCAGCTGGGTGATCTGGCTGCCGAGTCGGGCCAGACGCTGTGGACCATCCCATACCACGCCCTTGCGGCGGCTGTCGTCTTATCCATTGACCTCATCGCACTCAATGGCAAGCAGCCCGAGGCAGCCAAGCGCCTGCAGGCGGTCATGAGCTGCAAGGTGTCGTTGGAACGTCTTGCCCCGACAAGCCGTATTGCACGAAGAGGCATTCAAGTCCTCAATGATCTTCTCCAAGAGGCCGAGCAGGCCGCTTCGGGTTCCGGCAAGCGGCAGGCAAGCACCGACTTGGGCCAGGTGGTGAAGAAGCTCCGTCTCCCCGTGGACCAAGGGAGCACGTCTGGGTCAGACACGTCGACACCACGGCGCGCCGTGTTCCCCGTTGTGAATGCGTCTCCGCAGCAGCTGCAGGGCGCTGTTGCGCCGGGACCCAGTACCCAATGGCCCCCGCCACCGACGTACCCGACATTACTCGAGTTTTCCAATGACGACACCAACGCGCTGCTTGCGTCTCTGCATAGCGTCCCGGAAATCAGCCAGCTGTTCGACGGTACCATTGGCGCGTTCAACTGGCCATAGACAGTTGGTCGGTCTGACAGGTTGTGAGATGTATCCATAGCGCCGCACTGTACAGACACGTTCTGCCGAATCTGCAGGCCCTGTGGAGCGTGTGGAGTCAAAATCATCGTCAAAATCATCGTCAGCCGAGCCGAACAGTATGCCCAGTACGAAAGCTGCCCGTTATAGCCGGCACCGAACCCACTCTGGCAGTTCAAGCATCGAGCAACAACCAAGGCTTCGTATCATCTCCTCCGACACTCCGCCGACATCTCATGCGTAGCTAACAGGTTGCCGCGCGGGTAACCTCCAGAGATGTCCATGCTTGCTTCTATCCAATAAGCGCATAGGATAGGTCTGTGAGATGGAACTGCATTGTACTGTTCAAGGGCCAGCTGGAGTTACAGGGGATGTAGCCGCTCCCGGCCATGTAACCCACATCTCTCCAGTCACAACACGACTCGCACCCTCACAAACCAAGTCCAGACGATCTGAATACATGTCCTCACATCCATTGCACCATAATCTAAAGGACCAAGCTGAACTTGGACACAGTCTAAAGCTCATCATGCCACTCATCCCTGTGCACAAGTGCGAGCCCCTTACCTGCTCGCCTGACCACTTGCTCCCAGTTGTCCACTGGCGTACAGACTGAGACGCGCTTCCCAGCAACGTGCTCGCGCGAGCACCCGGTCGCTGTTATGTTAGCACAGTTACAAACATGAACGTACGGCAAGGAGCCGACTCGTTGAACTGGTGGGCGAACAAGGGGTCCGTCTCGTTTGTCAGAATGTTGCCGAGCATCAACGTTGCGTGGCCCATTGAGTAGCTCTTCTCCCAAACCTCGTTGGCGCCAATGTAGATCTGGCTACGACCGTTCTTGGCAATGGTGCTAATGCTCGTACCGTAAATGACCTCTTTGAAGCCCGCCCAGCGAATTGCAGACGCGCACATGGGGCAGCTACGCGGTCAGCGCGGCTCGTTTGCAGATGCATGTAGATCGATTCACGGTTCGCCGTTGGTGTAGAGGGAAAACTCCTTCCAAGCAGCCAGGATCTCGCTTGGGCTCATGCCCCTATCTGCGAGGACGTCGGTACATGCGCGGATCGCCGAGATCTCGCCGTGCATCGTCGGGTCGCCAGTCGTCCCAACGCGGTTGCTGGTGACGCAGACTAGCTCGTCCGAGGTGGTGTTCACAATGGCGCTTCCGAACGGAGCCTGTGGGCAAGGGTGGCCGTCGGCGTAGATGGCCTCGTTGGCAACACGCATCCAGTGCAGTCTGCGAGCAGCCGGGACGTCATTGATAGACAGTCCCTCTTGGTACTCGGGGTGAATGGCACCGTTGTATGCCGCGGCAGGTGCGGCCCAAGACAGAACAAGCGTTGCCAGTGTGGCGACGAGCATGGCCGGTCGTTTGGGGTGAGGTCTAATGGGTAGCGGCTTTGTGGATGCAATTCCAAGCATCTCTTCATCTCATCTACACGCACAAGTCCTGCTGGCCGATTGGCTCGGACATGGCAGCACCTCGTCCATCGCCGACAGCAATAATCGTCGGCGGACCTTCGGCGGAGCGTAACCATTTCGTTCTTGGCGAGGAAGGGAACACAAATGGCAGAAGAGGGTTTGTCCGATCTCGCCTTATCTCGCAGTTGACGTTTGGTTCTCCGCCGAGCCCACATTCTGTTGAACAACGTCATTCGCACTTGGATGCCGGAGGAGGCGCCAGTATTGTAGTGACCGAGTAGTATATGAAGCGCGACACCGGCATCATTGACACCCACCTAACCACACCGCCGCAGCAGCAATGTCCGTCCCTTCCATCTCGCTTCACGATTTCGACGCTCGCCGCGACGAGATCATCGCCGAGCTCATAGACGCTTCTACTGAGGTGGGATTCTTTACCCTGGTAAACCACGGCATCCCACAGGAAGACGTCGACGCTGCGTTCGAGCTGTCGCGCTCGTTCTTTGCTCTCCCGGATGCAGCAAAGGGCAAGACACCACTCAACGGCAAGAATGCTGGTTGGGAGAAGAACACCCAGGTTCGCCCCAGTACTGGTACTGCGGACCAGAAAGAGTCGCTCCAGCTTCAGTTTGCACGTATGGAGGGCTTGTGGCCCGCGGACGAGGACGTACCAGACTTCCGCAAGAGGGCTGAGGTCTTCATGGCGCAGGTGCAAGGGTGAATAGCTCAGACGATGGTCCCCCTTCAGAGCTGACAATTTCAGCGTCTCAGTCCGCGTGATGGAGTGCCTGGCAGACGGGCTTGGCCTTCCTCGCGACACTTTCACGACCGGGACCGTCGACCGTGCTGGCGAAGGCGACTCACAGTCGGTCCTCCGCCTGCTGCATTACCACTCCACCGAGGGCAAGTCTTTCGGTCCCAATTTCTGGCGTGCAGGAGCGCACGCGGACTTTGACGTCCTCACCATGCTGTTCCAGCGGGAGAACGAGGGTGGCCTCGAGGTGTGTCCCGGCCGCAAGGTTGTTGGCGACTTTGGCATGGGTGCTACCTGGCTCCCTGTCCCGGCTCGGCAGGACTCGATCGTGTGCAACATTGGCGACCAGCTCATGCGCTGGAGCGATGACCGCCTCAAGTCGACCTACCACCGCGTCCGCCTGCCCGAGGGCGACGAGCCTCGTGGACCGCGCTACTCCATTGCCTTCTTCAACCAGGCCAGGTCGGACATTGTTATCCAGGGTCCCGAGAAGAAATACCCCCCTATCGTGAGTACATTGAGTAGCACCTATAGGGTCCTACCGAGAAGCAAGTGCTGACTTGGTAGACTGGCAGCCGGTTCATTGCGGAGGCTCTTGAACGCAACCGAATGCAGTCCGCCGAAGTGGCCAAGCAGTCGGCGCTCGAGAGCGCAGAGACCGTGGCTACAGCTGTACACTACGTGCCCCAGCACCTCCAGGCAGCGGTGGCGGCATAGATACAGATACTAGACAGTTTGGGATGATGCAGCCTGACGAGTAACATACACATCGGCCAAACCGGAAACATGGCGGAGAAATTGTGCCACAGTGCCCCCGCAAAGCTTTCCAACGCACCACATCGTCTTCTAACCTTCCAACAACATCCTACAGCGTCTCAGCATCGTCCTGATGCTCTCTAGATGTCCAAAAAGGTCACGACGGGGATCGAACCCGCGATCTCCTGATAAACGAAGACAAAGTCGTAGTCAGACGCCGTACCATTTGGCCACGCGACCGGCGATGTTTTGTTGAATGCCCAGTAGGAGCGAACGTTTGGGATCCATTTTGAGACAGATGCACAGGCGATGGCGTTGATTGAGAGGAGCTGACTCCTTTCCTCCTGTAAGACCTTGCTCTGAGAGGGCTTTCTTTGCGGGCAGGGTCGGAATGCCCAGTGGCAGCCGCCCGGGCAGTCCTCAAGGTGGCGGCGGTGACGACCGGCGTTGCTCTTTCACGGCAACCTCCCTCTACAAGCGTTCTTGGCATCAGCAAAGTCCCCAGGTCTGCCCCCGGGTCCCCGGGCCGCTGTGCAGGTTCCATCTGACGACACTGAGCGCGAGGGTCCCTTCTAAGAACGTTGTTTCGGGACAGAAGAGACCAATCAACGGTTTTGTGGCGGTGGTGGTGTGTATCGGCGGCGCATATTCGGCGTCAACGTCGGGGCCTCTTCTTGCGGGTCCCCCGGCCCGCGTAGTCATGTGCACCATAAACCGCGCATGACATGGACTGCACACCACCTCCTGCGGCGCAGTGCCAAGGCTCGAGTGCTCAAATTAACGTTGCCGCTAACTGCGGGCCGTCCGGTCCGATCGTCATTCTGCGGGCCGCAGCGTTTTGGAACGCAGCGTGTTTCCGATTCCATATCCGGACTGGCTGTTCGGTGTTCATTCGAGGCGGAACACGCAGTCGGTGTTGACCTCGTGTGGGCAGTATAAGAGACACGCGTCGCGGGGATGAGAGTGGCCCCACACCAACAACTATGAAGGCCTCACTCCTCTCCGCACTCGCCCTTCTGGGGGCTGTCGCCGCCATTCCCAACCCTGGCACCGGCAACAACGGCAAGGGCAACAACAAGACACCGCACACGCCGAACAGCCATGCGTCCAACCGCCCTAACGTTCACGCTCACCCCCACCAATGCAAGAAGCCCAGCCCCAACCCACCTAACCGTAATGGCAAGACGTGCACCGTCCAGACATACGGTGATGGCAGCGACGACTCGGCCCTCGTCATGTCGGCCCTCCAGAAGTGCAACTCTGGTGGCCATGTCATCTTCGCTGCCAACACCACGTACACAATTGGCACGGCTTTGGACCTGACTTTCCTCAAGCACATTGACCTGGGTGGGTTCATGGCCCAAGTCTATTCTGTCAAAGCTGACCGTTGCAGACCTCCAGGGCAAGATTCAAGTGGGTAAAGACTAGGTCTGCGGCAGCCAGCTAACAAGTCCAGTTCACCAACGACACCGACTACTGGCAGGCCAACGGTTTCGACTTTGTCTTCCAGAACGTGACCACTTTCTTCAGTACGTCCCTCACGCCGCTACCGTCTTCCTTGGCTGACTGTTTGCAGAGATGGGAGGTGACGACGTCTTCATGTATGGCGGTAAGTGACAATGTGGCAGTCAACGCCACATGGGGCTGACAAGCAGGTGGCACCATCGACGGCAACGGCCAGGTTTGGTATGACCTGTACGCAAAGGATATCTACATCAAGCGCCCTGTCCTCATGGGCTACGACGGTCTCACCAACTCCATCATCTCGAACATTGTCCTCCGCTACAGCCCCATGTACTACCACTTCATGGCCAACTCGTCCAACGTCCTGTTCGACAACAACGACATCAGCGGCTTCTCGGCCTCGAAGAACGTGGCCAAGAACACCGACGGCTGGGACACCTACCGCTCCAGCAACATTGTCATTCAAAACAGTGTCATTAACAACGGCGACGACTGCGTCAGCTTCAAGCCCAACAGTACCGACATGGTTGTCCAGGGCCTGCACTGCAACGGCTCGCACGGTATCAGCGTGGGCTCGTTGGGCCAGTATGTCGGACAGTTCGGTGAGTCAAACTAGTCTATCCATACATTCACCTAGATGGCCACTAACATTCACAGACATTGTTGAGAACATTCTCGTCTCCGACATCAACATGTACAACGCGAGCGACGCCGCGCGCATCAAGGTCTGGCCCAACTCGCCCAGTGCTCTCTCTGGCGACCTCCAGGGCGGTGGTGGTTCGGGCCGCGTCAACAACGTGACTTACCAGAACATCTACTCGGAGAACGTCGACTACGCGATTGAGGTGAGCTTTATTTGGGGGACGCGAGGGAAGGCGAGTTCTAACGCAACACTTCAGATCACCCAGTGCTACGGGCAGAAGAACCTCACTCTCTGCACCGAGTTCCCATCGCCGCTCACCATCGAGAACATTACGTTCCGCAACTTCACCGGTACCACCAGCAAGAAGTATGAGCCGTACATGGCTACCCTGGAGTGCTCCAGCAGCACCGTGTGCAACGGTATCACTGCCACGGACATCAATGTCCTCACCCCCAAGGGTAGCCACCAGGCCACCTGTCTCAACATGGACGAGACGACGCTTGACGTCACCTGCGTCGATGTAAAGGTGTAGTGAATGAAGTAGGGGAAGGAAGTTGCTGTAGGACACTGGAATGCAAAACGGATCTGCCCAGAGCTTATTGGACTTCCGCAACACGGCAGTGTGCCCGCTACGTGATTCGTATGCTAGGAATATCTGAGGTCGTAACACAATCTATCCATGTCCAACGTTTGCGGACCACTGTGGGTATGTGTTGGGAACAGCCAACGACACGTCATGCGCATCTCAAATCCAACTCAAGTACGCGAGGGGCAGCAGAAAGATAAGAGCCATGTTTCCGTTCATATCATAGGACAAGCTATCCACTGGTCCACTGTAAACACCTGTAGAGCTGTAGAGCCAATATCCCATGAGGATCGACTGCCACCAAAACGGCTCTTGGCTTGGGGGGTCTCCCTCTCGCCAGGCACGGATCATGGATTGCCGTCACGTCGCGTCGTTTGTTTTCATTTCCGACCATCCACGTCTCGTTTCCTCTCTCGATCTCTCGACCACTCTTCTTCACCATGCTCGGCTGGTTGATACACTTTCTGAGTACATACCGACAGCTTGTGGGCTTTGGCGTTATCGTCTTTGGCCCCGGTCTGCTGGCACGCGCACAACGGCTCATCCGCAACGGCAACCAACCCCGTGCACCGCTCACGAGTGCTGTCTGGGCCATTCTCATTGCACACGCGCTCTACACTCTCTGGGCTCTCGTTCTACCCCCGTACGACGTGTTCGTCTCACATGGCCTCAAGATCCGTACACCCTCGGACGTTCTCCGCCCCATTGTTCTGCGTGCCGCCGGCGTTCCCTTCTACGACTTTGAGGCCAACCCAGACTCGTACCCACTCCTCGACCTCTTGCTCACCCGCCTCGGCAACCTCGATGGACGCTACCAGTACGCACGCTGGGGACACGACGTCTTCATGCGCTGCGCATGGTGCAAGTCCAAGGGCGACATGGCGCTCGCTGCGCTGCCCAGCATCGTTACGCCCTACGTGGTAGAGGCGGTCGTCATTGGTCTCATGGGCTGGAAGTGGGTTGCTGGACAAAGTGCCCGCGAGCGTGCGGACCGCTTCCGCCCTGTCGTTGGTTGGGTCCTCGGCGCCCTCATTGCGGGAGACTTTGGCGTGCGCTGGACCTGGGATGTTCGTGCTCGTCTGGACGGCGATTGTGACCATGTGAGCTCGGAAGCCCCTGCAAGACCTGAAGCTGACAGTATAGCTCGCGCCAACGCTCTACACCATCCGCACCGTCGTTTTGTTCCTTGTGACCGTGGCGTACATCTACATGCCCATCCCGCAAGATGCAAGGGCTGCCGAGATCGCTCTCGTGCGGTCGCTGGACAACGCGTTCAAGACTCAACGCATCACCTCGCTCGCTCGTGCCGCAATTGCCCGGTCACCTGCCATGTCTCGGCTCAGCAATGAGCGCCGCGAGGCTCGCGCCCGTGCCGAGGACCGTGCGAGGACAGAAACGACCGTTGTCGCCGCTGCACAGGCTGCTGGTCTGTTCGAAGGTAACGACCATGCAAGGGTCCCACGAGACAACTCCAGGAGGTGGCTCGTCTCCGAGTGGAAGCGGCTCGTCAAGCTTCCGGGTGACGGCCATTGAGCGCGGTATACGACAGACACACTCCCAGACCATACGTGGTCGCTGTCGACTGCCCGAGACGCGCATTCCTCACCGACATGTCATGGCCGTAGCAACACCGCCGTCATTGACGCATTGACGCCACCACACCGGAAGGTGGCATGTGGACATCAGATGCGGCCTTGCATGCGGCCATTTTTGTACCTATATGCATACAGCGCGTCATACCAGTGCCCGCCTCAACGCAGTGAACTGTTGCCTGCAGCATTGCATCGATGACTGCCCCTACCACGCATGCCGTCAGTGAGGAGCCCACTCGCGTGACTGATAACGCCAGTTTATGCCCACGTCATTTCTGTTTCGACACTTGAACCCCTTCAGCCTGTTTGCCGCCAGAGAGACCCAATGCAACAACCATCTACGGCAACGCTGACGACTTGCAACCCCCATCACACGCCCACCCGCTTCGAGCTTCGCCCTTCGGCATACAGAGCAGCGCGCAACGCGCAGCGCTCAACATGGCAGCCGTTCAATCAGACCCCGACGCATGGATTGAGAAGGTGAGTAGTGCCCCAAAGCAAAGGGTCGGCGGAGGGTCAAATCGCGGAGCCGTCCGGCGGTATCGGGGCCCTCATGAAGTGAGGGGGGGCTTGTTACTCCGTCGTCGCCGCCCAATGCTGGCCATGGAACCCCTCACGCCGTCGCGGACGTGCTTGCTGCCATCGCGTGCACGACGCGGGCGCCAGTTGGTCCCCCACAGGCCGCTGACACACTCCAGATCCGGAAATGCAGGCACCTTCCCGAACGACAGATGAAGGCGCTCTGCGCGCGTGTAGCCGACCTGCTCCTCGAGGAGAGCAATGTTCACCTAGTGCAAGCACCAGTGACGGTCTGCGGTGACATCCACGGCCAGTTCTGGGACGTTCTCGAGATCTTTAGGCAAGGAGGAGACCCACCCGATACGAGCTACATCTTCATGGTGAGTCAGCTTTTGAAGCGCGTATGGTGTATTGGATGTGGAGCAGACGTCTTGCTTGCTTGTGACTTTAAAAGCTCGTGGATATGACGTGCCCAGTGATGGCGCTCTGGCCTGATCTGAAGGCGAAAGGAAGTCGTCCACGGGTGTGGCCAACAACCGCGGTCCGCACCACTTTCCGAACCCTTTTTCAAGTGAGACAGCGCTGACATTACAGGGCGACTTTGTTGACCGAGGATACTACTCGCTCGAGACACTGTCTCTCTTATTAGCATACAAGGCCAGGTCAGTGTTTTGCGCGGACGCGGTGGCCGCTGCGGAGGACGAGGTCGAGAGGGAGGAGCGAGGTGGAGTGGCCGTGGGGCCCTGGCTTGTCGGCTGTCATGGCGGATGCCTGGCGCTTTTCAGACGACAGCGAGCTGCCGTTCCAACCCGTTTTCTTGTCCATTCCGTCCTCGGGCGTCCGGCCAGCCGTACCCCACCTCAATCGTGCTCGTGCTGACGTCTTTTCCAGGTATCCTGACCGTATCACCCTCCTGCGTGGAAACCACGAGTCGCGACAAATCACACAAGTGTACGGCTTCTACGACGAGTGTATGCAGAAGTACGGCAACCCGAGCGTGTGGCGCGCATGTTGTAACGTGTTTGACCACTTGAATTTGGCAGCAGTGAGTACAATGAGGCAAGGCTCCTTTCGCTTCTATTGTCTCTGTGCTTGCCGCTGACCCTTGCCTTAGATCATCGACTCATCCATCCTTTGTGTTCACGGCGGACTGTCGCCAGACATTCGCACCCTAGACCAGGTGCGGACAATATCGCGTGCGCAGGAGGTGCCGCATGAGGGTCCATTTTGTGGTGAGTAGCGGCCAAGGAATGGAGCTGTGATCGCCCGACTAACTCTGCAGACCTGATGTGGTCCGACCCCGACGATGTCGAGACATGGGCCGTGTCGCCGCGTGGAGCAGGCTGGCTGTTCGGTTCCAAGGTGACGGGCGAGTTCAACCACGTCAACGGCATCAAGCTGGTAGCCCGCGCGCACCAGCTTGTGCAAGAAGGCTACAAGCACATGTTTGGAGACCAGCTGGTGACGGTGTGGTCTGCTCCCAACTATTGTTACCGTTGCGGCAACTCTGCGTCCATCATGCAGGTCGACAACGAGGGCAAGACGACGTTCAAAGTGTACGACGCCGCGGTCGAAAACCAGACCGACCAGAGAAACCCTGCCATGCGTCGCGCAGCCGCACCGAGCTACTTTGTCTAGGTCGTTGTATTACAACATGCATCTACGAGAGAGCCAGCAAAACGAGCACGCCCGATAGCCGGGCCATAATGCTAATGATGCGTGGTGTATGTAGCAAGCCATATATATGTACGGGAGGCCACGAGTGGGTGACTGACTGGTATGATGGTATTCATACCAACCAACGCCTTTTTGTTTGTTTTCGACAGCAGCGCAACCCAGACGCCTAGGCGTCGGCGTCCTTGCGCCTCTTCCTGCGCTCCTCGACGGTCGGGGCGGCAGTCTCGGTGGGAGCGATGAACATCTCCTCGCGCTTGGCACGACGCGTCTCGGCGGCCTGGGCGTGGCGCTCCTCGCGCTCGTGCTTGACGGCAGCCTCCTTCTGGCTTGTCCTGAGGAAGTACTCTCCGGACTGGAGCTGGAGGTCGAGCTTGGACGGCTGGGGGGCGGGAGGGAAGGGGGTGTAGACCTTCTTCTTCTTGGCCTCGGGCTGGGCCGACGACGCGGCAGCAGCAGCGGGAGCGGCAGGAGCAGCCTCGGCAACGGGAGCGCCGAGAGGAGTGTCGTTGGCGTTGGAACCCTTGGACGCCAGAGCGGCGTTCTTGCGCGCCGTCTTCTCGGACGTCTTGAGGTGCTTCTTCTGGAACGAAGGGAGGAAGCGGTCCCACGACTCGTTGGCGAGCTTGGGGTCCTTTGCCAGCTCGCGACGGAGCATGAGCTCCTTGATGCGGTAGATGGGGTGGATGTTGTTCATGCAGTCGATGATGATACGGCGCACCTCCTTGAGGCCCTTGTACGAGCCCATGGCCGAGACGGTGTTACCCTGGACAAGGACGTAGCAGTCGGTGAGGAGCTCGATGGCCTTGAGGGTGGATCCGTTGGGGCCCACAATACGCTGGCGACGCTTGACAAAACGCTCCTTGTTGCGCACAAGGCCGCCAATCTTGATGACATCGCACGCGATGCCGTCCTGGAGAATCTTGAGCGCCTGTGGGGCCTGCACACCACGGGCAAGGAGCTTGAGCAGGTCACGGCCCTTGAGCACCACATACGGGTCCCAGGTCTTGCGGGTTGTTCGCACAGTCATGCGGCCCTGCACCAGGTCGAGCTCGCACGCCAGACCGACATTGTCGAGCGCCTTGGTGATCGACCCCCACTCGCTGCGGAGGTACGGCTCGCGGTACTTGGGGAACAGGAGGGCAAACGACGACTCCTCGAGGAAGGGCGTGTGCGCGCCAGCGTCCGGGGCGGGCATGGCGTCAATCTTCCAGCTGGACACTGTTAGCTACATTTGGAAGGGAAATCCCGTAGCTAGCTATACTTACTGGTCAATGTCGTCGGTGTCCCATGCTGTGGGTTGGTTAGCTCGGGTTGGACACGAAGCTTCCAGGTACTCACGCTTCTCCTTCCTGTGGCGCTTGTTCTTGTTGACGGGGACCTCCTCGGGGTCCTCGACGGCCTCGGCTGGCCTCTTGTCCTTCTTGGACTTCTTCGACGTCGACGGCTCGCTCATGATGGATGGTCGGGTGACTGAACGACTGGTGACGTTGAGACGTTGTGTATCGCGGACTGGAAATTTCAAGATTATGCAGGGAAGCCGTAGGCGTGCGGCGGTGGCAAACCGGGCCAAAATTTACTTCCGCTCTTGCCCCCCGCGCGCCCGCCGATCATGATATGCTCTGCACCTCCACACCTGCTGCAACACAACCACATTTCGTCACGATGCAATGCATGCCTGGAATGCCATTCTATTATACCTATGAGCAGCATGCGTTGCCGTCGTAAGTGTCCGTGTTCATTGTTCGTTCGTACATCGTCTAAAGGAGCGTGCGTTACTCGGCCAAAACCGACTCGATGATACGATTAATGGTGTCCTTCCTGGACGCAAGGCTGATGCCGTACTCGGTCTCGAGCTGCTTGCGGACACCCTTCTTGGTGAGGGTGTCGAGGTCGGCGCTGTCGGTGATGCGGCGGATGCTAGCCTCGAGCTGAGCATCCGAAAGGTTGTCGCCCAGCAGGTCGTCGGTCGTGTCGCCGCGCACGGGCATACCGTACATGCTGTTGGCGTTGGGCTGGACGGGCGGCTGGCCGTAGAAGCTAGTGGCGTAAAGGCTGTTGGTGTCGGCAAGGTGGCCAGACGAGCCAGTGTCACCGCCGCCGCCGTAGAAGGTGCCGCGGGGGGCGGGGTAGTCGTACGCCGAGCCGGCGCGCGATGCGTTGCGGACATCGGTGTACGAGCCCGACGGCGAGAGGCCGCGGTTGGCATTGTTGTTGTTGGTGTTGTAGCCGCTGTAGTGCGAGCCCTGGAAGAGGCTCTCGCGGCCACCACCATACGCCGACTCGCGTCCGCCGTACATCGATCCGGCGTGCGAGCCGAGGTACTCGGACTTGTTGAGGGGCTCGAGGCCGGTGCCGTACGAGTGGTTGGACTCTTGGTCCCAGAGCTCGTTCTCGTAGTCGTTCCAGCTCTTGAGCGGGATCGACTTGGGGTCAAACTTGCCCTCGTCGTGAATGACCATCTTCTTGCCCTTTTCGCCGACCACGAGACGCGTGGAACCCCAGGAGAAGTCGTCCATGCGCCAGAAGGAGTAGAGGGGCAGGTAGAAGTAGAAGACTGGAATGGCCAAGATGTAGACTGGAGAGAGAGTTAGCGCATGTCCAACACGATAAGATCAACTCACAGAGCATCCAAGCGATCATGTCCCAGCGCATACGGAAGATGAACACGAGCGCCTGCAGACCGTAAATGGCAGCCAGCATGATGATGGAAAGCGTCGGGATCGAGCTGCCGTCCTTGACGATAATGTAGATGAGGTATCCGATGTATGCGACGGTGACTGGCGCGACAATGGTAGAAATAAGGTCGATGAGGACGATGAAACGCATCGAGAAACAGCAGAAACCACACAGGTTCTCCTGGAAGATGAGTTCCGCCATGTTGTGCACGGTCGAGTTGATCCAACGACGACGCTGCGAGAACAGAACCTTGCTCGAGTCGGGAGCCACAGTCTCGGCCTTTGCGTCGCGAACAAACTTGGTCTTGTACGTGGGGAAATGCTTGAGAACCAGGGTCGTCAGGTAACGATCTTCACCAAGGTGGAGAAGGTTCTTGAGATGGAGCGTGTCGACACGGTTCTCCGAGTAGTCGTGGACAATTTGGTTGGCAATGAAGAGCGGCTTCTTGGTGTCGGGTGTGCGCAGGCGGTACATGGTGAAACAACCGGGCAAACAGGTGATCGAGCCGAACAGGTTCTCGAATGCCTTGGACAAGTGGTGAGAGATAAAGTACTCGTACACCTGGGACATTGTGACAATCGACTGCTTGGCGTTGGAGATGGACGTTTCACCACAAATACCGATAATCTTCTTGTCGTGCATGCACGCCGAAACGAGACGGTTGAGAGACAGTTCTTCGACAGTGGTATCGGCATCGACCATGAACAGGTACTCGTAAAAGCTGGGGTTGACGCCAATAACGTTCTTGATCTGGTGGTAGATCTCGAGCTCCATGGGGTTCATCGGCGCGTTGTAGTGGACCTTGTTGAGGAAGTGCATGAGAAGCATCTGCGAGTCACGCTTGCCACGGTTTCCAGGCTTGGGACGCTCAGTGGGCTTTCCGACCTTGACGCAGACAATGTAAGGGACGACGTGGCCGCCAGACTCGTACAAGCCTGCGTAAATCTTGGCCATGTTGTGCTGCTTGGCACCCTCGCCGAGCGAAAGGAACGACAGAGGCTCGGGGTCGAGGTTGGGGTCGACACCGAGAATGTCAAGCACGATCGCGGGCGTGGCCTTTTCGTTACCGTAACCCTTAATGTTACCGTCACAGATAACAAAGAGAAGCTTGCGCTTGTCGTCGTAGCGGAGCTTGGCAAGCGAGTCGATGGTGCGGCGCAGAGAATCTTCGCCTTCGGTGTAACAGGGCACCTGGCAAATGACAAACTTGTCGTGGTTCTCGGGGGCGCGCGCGTGACCAAAGTGAATGGCAGCAATAAACTTGAAACCAATGACAGCGACCATGACACACGAGAGAGCGAGCAGGATGTAGGTCGAGAACAGGCACTGGGGCGAGTCACGCGTGTCGAGCTGGCCGATGAGGAAGATGTTCTCCAGGCAGGTCTTCTGCCAGCCGAGAACCTCGTCGCCAATGACGCCGCTGAGGCTCTCAAAGAGCTTGGTCACGTCCTTGCCCGAGTTGTAGGTGAACATGGACACAACCGATTCGGACATGAAGCTCGTGTCGACCGTGCCGGCATCAATGCCGTCGGGAACACTGAGACCACCACCGCCCTGGTTGACATATGTGGTCATGTCGTAGACGAGGTTGTCAATGTAGCCGACAATCTGGCCCTTGTTGGCCATGCTCTTCAGGTCCTTCTTGGTGTAGCCCATGTATCCCTTCTTCCAGCGCGAGCGCAGAGTGATCATCTGCTCCTGGTACCAGTCGGGGCGGTAGTCGTCGGTCTGGATGCGGAAGTCGTGGTACTTGGCGTAGACGTCGGTCGAGTTGCTCGAGTCGACAGTGATGTAGGGGCTCAGAGCACCAGTGGTACCACTGCAGAGAGCCGAGACCTGGATGGGGAAGATGGGGGTGGCGTCGGTACCAGAGTAGGTCATGATGGTCTTTTCGGGGATAATGGGGACAACGGTGGTGTGAACCGTCCAGAACGCCGTGAGGTCAAAGACCTCGCCACGGATGGAGGTGAAGGCGTTGTTGGGGTTATCGTCATAGTTGTGGGACTCGAGCTCGGACTCGGTGTAGACGTGCTGGGTAGGGCAAATAAGGAGACCAAGAACAGCAATGACGAAGATGGTACAGCCACAGATAAACCAAATGATAATGTTGATGGCGAGCTTTTCGCGCCATGCCTGGCGAATGTCTTGACGCTTCATACCACCGAGCTTGTCGAGGAGGAAGTCGGGACAGAACCAAGTGAGGAACTTGCAGAGCCAGACCCAGCGGCGACGGGCGGGCGACTCCTTGTATTCTTCAACCACCTCGCCATCGTCTGGAAGCTCGTCGAGAACGTCCTTTTCACCACGAGTGTTCTGCACGTCGCGGAACATGTTGCGCGAAGGCGCGTACGCTTCGGAGCCAATGTGCGAAGCCGAGTCGCCAAAGGGACCGCTGGCCTGGGAGGGGGCGAAGCCGCGCGACTCGTCGTCATAGTCAGAGTCGGCGGCACGGGGGCCTGGCTGCTGGTGGGCGACAAGGGGCAGGGCAGCGGTCGAATCGTTGCGGTCGTGGTAGTCAAACATGGTCTCGACCTCGCCCTCGGGCTCCGCACCACGCTGGCCGGGGGCGAACATGTCGTAACGCTCGCGGCCCTGGTGGGGAGGAGGGCGCTGCTCACCCTCCTCCTCACGCAAACGGTCCTCAAAGCGGTGGAATGCGTCGTGCGACAGGAACACGCGCGTCGCGCCGACACCCATGTGAGTGTCGTCGAGCTTCATGACACGCTTGAGGTCACGAAGACGGTCGCCGGGAGAACCCTGGTTGCCAATGGCACGCTCGGCAAACTCGTCGTGGTAGCGATCCGAGAACTCTTGGTGAGTCATGCGGACCTCATAGTCGGTGCGCAGACGAAGGGCAATCTCGGTGAGACCCAGGCTGCGGATCTGCTGCTTGAGCGAGCGAGTCTCAATCTGCGCGGCAAGCTGCGAGTCGTTGGGGCGCAAACAAAAGGTGAACCAAGGCTGAGCTTGGTCAAAGGTGGAGAAGAGGGTGTCAAGGGCCTGCCAGTGCTGACCGGCGACGCACGAGAGGTGCGTACCCGCCGCACCTTCGTCGTTGCCGCCTCCAACCTCGGCATCCACGTCCTCGCCGTCCTTCTCCTCGGCAACGGCCGTGAGCTTGGGACCGCGCTTGCGACGGGTCGAGGGCGCACGCATGGGCTTGACGGGCTGCTGAGCGGCGACAATCGTGTCGTCGTTGCGAGGGTGAGCCTGTGTAGCGATGGAGCGCGACGAGAAGAGGCTGCGAACGAAGGGGTTGTTTGAACCTTGGTGGTCAGGAACGTTGCTGGTGCCGGTAGCGGTACCGCGGAGCAAACGCAGAATGTCGGCACTGGTCTCGTTGGCGTTGCGCTCCACAAACGAGTCAATGGTGTAAGCCACGGGGCCAGCGTAGTGGTTGACGGTGAACGAGGCCGAACCGCTGCGGTCAAAGTGACCGGCCTGGAACGACGAGTGGCCGGCGTAGCGCTTGGCCATCTGCTCAAACATGTTCTGGTCCGTCTTCTTGCGCTTGGCCTGGTCGTCGGCAATGGCAATGAGACCGTGCTTGGGGTCGTTGAACATCTTGAGGCACTCGGTGTTGTCAAAGTACGGGATGCGCTCCATGGCCATCTGGTCGGTAGCCGCCTCGGCGAGCGGGGTCTCGTGGACACGGTGGATGATCCAGTTGTGCATCTTCTCGTTGGCAAAGTTGAAGCAGAACTGGTCAATCGAGTTGACGCCGAGCGAGGGGCCGGCATTGTTCTGCTGGCCCGGGAGGTCGAGGATGGCGACAAACGAACCAAACGAGTCCTTGCACAGCTTTTGGTTGAGGTGCTCGTTGAGCCAAGAGAAGAGGAGGGAGTAGAGAGTGCGGGCGAGCTCGTCACGGACAGCCTCGGCCTGCTCGGGGTCAAGGAAGGTGGTGCAGATCTCCTTGCGGACCAGGATGGTCTTGAACGCAAAGATCTCGGCGAGGGCGGCGTTGGAGACACCAAGGAATTCGGCGACGGTGTGGAGGACATCGACGTTGGTGACCATGGCGCCTTCATGCATGGAGGGGTCGTCCATAAACGTGAGGTTTCCGATGTGGATAATGCCGGCGAGAAGCTGGCACACCTGGGCCACGAGACGGTTGCTCAGACCGACGGTGCGGAAGGCAGCCTTGAGCTGCTGGAAGCGTTCACGGTCGCTGGCACCCGTCCTGCGGGCACGGCTCTGGAGGTAGCGGTACTCGCTGGTCTGGCCAAGGCGGAGGTGATGACGCTCGTCGCCGTCGATACCTTCCACGAGGTAGTAGAAGACGTGGAAGTTGCGTTCACCGTTGGCGGGGGGCTGGGACACGCGCGAGCGCTCAAAGTAGTACTCGATAACCTTGAGACCCTCGAGACGGCCGCGGTCGGTGAACTGGAGCTCGGTGTAGTTGCCATAGCGGGAGGCGTTGTCATTGGAGATTGTGTGGGCGTTGCCAAACGATTCGAGGATGAACTGATTTTGGGTTTAGCACACACACACACAACTGACCGTGCTGTACAGAAGCAAGGGTACTCACCTGGGCATTTGCGATCTGAGGTCCAACCTTGGAGCCTTTCTTGCCCGAGGCAGCGACAGCCACTTCAGACATTGCCTTGATGGCCAAACGGCGCATCTCGGACTTGCCAGAGCCCGTTGCGCCACTGCGGCGTCAGCATCTGAGAAACCCTGCCGGCGGCTACAGCTTTTTTGTCAGTGTGCGTAAAATGCTACTCACGTCATGAGCATGATCTGGTCCTGGCCGGTACGACGCATGTTGTAGTATGCACTGAGCGCTTGGCCAAAGATGTGGGGGCCGAGACGCATGTTGGCAGGGTCGCCAACCTGGTCGTCGCCCGTTGAACGGTAGTACTCGGTCACATAGTCCTGGAGAGTCTGGTCACCGTTGGCGGGAAGGTAGGTCAGAGGGTTGATAGACACGAGGCCAGACGATCCAACTGCGGTGTACTGCTGTGAAGTGCTGTACCGCTCGCGAAGCGTGGCGAGAACAGTGTCCTCGGCGATGGAAGGGAGGGCGCTGGAACGGACTGTCAGCGCCGGTGCCCATGGAACACACGTCGTGCAAGGCAGGACGCAGCGAACGTGCAAGCTTACCAAAGGTCGGTGATGCCCTCGAAGCGCGAGCTGATGCGCTTCGAGGAGGCTGCCGACGGCCCAGGAGGAAACAGAGACATGGCGGGTAAGGCGACGTGGCCTTGGTCCCAAAGATGTGGTGTTTGTCCCCGCTAGTGAAAGAGCCTGTTTTGCTGGCGACCTAGCAGTAGCGATTCGGCGACAGAGGAGTGCCTCCTCTTGTTGACCTAGAACGGTGGGGAGAGAGAGGGGGGGAGGGGGAGTGAGAGAAAGAGTAGAAAAAGAGAACGGGTGGGGTGGCTGGAGAAGGGGAGATGAAAGAGACGAGACAGGTTGTGCAGAGATGCAGCAAGGGGGAACCCAGCGTCTCAGTGCGAAAGGGGGAGAGAGGACCCGCCGCCCCGCCCAGGTGTAACCATGGCCACGCCGTAGGGCGGTGCGCCATCTCGCGCGGGACCTGGTTGACCTGCAAACCTCGTTCCACCACGCCAATTCACGGCAACCGCGGCGGGGTCTTCACAGCAACTGCCATGCATGGAACATTGAAATGAAAAGAGTGAAGAGGAAGACGGACCCAAGAGACTATGCATGTATAATGCATACATCGTGAGGGACGGTTGTGTCAAGGACAGGACAAAAAAAGGCAGTGCCGTGTGCTGTGTGTGTGTGTGTGACTGTTTTCTCCCCCAGGCGCGTCCCAGCGAGCGCACAATGGGCCTTACTGGCGTCAGTCAACCTTGATTCCTCGATTCCTCAGGGTGTGCGCTGGGGGAAAAGGTGGTTGTTGATGTGATTAACGGGGGCACTTTGCACGTTATCCTAATATGGTCTGCTGCATGTGTTTCACCTTTGGCAGATGGTGCTCAACGGACAGACACAGGCAGAGAGCGATGCCCTTGCAGCATATACAACAGCCATCACATATCACACCTTTCAACCAGACCTGGGGCCAACGACGTTTAAGAAACTGGGTGCTGAGAAATTCGGGAACAGGCACCCATTGTGGACCCAGCAATACCAGCAGTTTTCTCATGGTGTCGGCAAACCCGCCGGGACGACGCGACGCTGGCGAGCCACACTCCGGTACCCAGGATGGCCAGGATCCCAGCACAAAATAAAAGTGGCAGGATCGTCATCCGCGACGGGCGGCCGCCTATACGGGGCCCTTTCAAAAACCTACCCCACAGCGCAGTCAGTTCATATGTCGAGTTCTATTGCGAGGGCTTCACTGGCTCACTGGGTCTTATGCTTTCTAGACTAGATTCCCCACACCGCAATTTTTGCTGAACTCTCTCTCTTCTATATTGCCTGGGATCTCGTCCCGTCCGGACCAGGTCCAAAGATCCAAAGTGTCGATGCGGATCGATGCGCCATCGGAAACCTGCTTAATTTCCTTTTCGCCACCGCCGCAGCAAGCCGTGGCTTACATTGGGTATTGAAGCTGTAGTTGAATTGAGCTTGCCGATGACGTCCTCTGGTACAACTGCATAAACATTGCCTACTTTACAGCTTACAAGTAGCGTGTCACGCAGTCAAGCCTCCTTCATTCTACGCCATAACTGATGATCCAATTCGTGGTTTGGCGTAAAGGCGCTCCCCAACTCGCACAACAACTAGCGATATCGTCCAGTATGCTTGGCAGCCCCAACAAGCCAGCCAAGCTCAGGTAAGGTCGCTATGGCCTGGGTTTGCCACCAAGTGGCGCCTGGTGAGTGACGTCAACTCAACCGGCCAGTCTGTGCGCTATGCTGCGTTGTGAAGCAGCGTCTTTTTGGGAGTAGTGACCACCCTTCTGACGCTGGTTGTGGAAGGCGTTTTTGGCAGATCGTGCTTGATGGTACGGCCGTTGGGATGGGTCGTGCAAAGGAAGGATGAACCAGTCTTGCAACATGAATCTCCCCAGGTTCCCCACTCAGGGCCGCATGCGGCTTGGGTAGTCTTTAAATGACCCCCACTTGAGGCGCTCATGAGAACCACACACCTCATGCCCTGTCAACCTCCCGACCACGCTTTTCCATTGCCTTCTCCCACTTGTCCCACTCTCATCCCTGCCATCCACCTCCAAAATGGTGAGCTGACCATTGCAAACACCAGTACACAGGACACTAACTCTCCACAGAACAGGACGTGCGTCATGTCTAGCGGCCGCCTGCTGCGCGGCACGCGACCCCCCGACAATCCACCGAACCTCCTGTAGCTGACCCTCTCCACAGCGTTCTCTACGTCACCGGCTTCAACCCCAACCTCCGTGCGCGCGACCTCGCGTACGAGTTTGAGCGCTTTGGTCGCCTTG
Organism: Apiotrichum porosum; assembly: GCF_003942205.1. NCBI lineage: Eukaryota > Fungi > Basidiomycota > Tremellomycetes > Trichosporonales > Trichosporonaceae > Apiotrichum > Apiotrichum porosum. The sequence continues at coordinate 2,138,964 of NW_021167108.1, read as the reverse complement.
TCCGCTGCGACATTCCCGCCCTCAAGACGGCCTCGTCGAGCCGTAAGTGTTCCCTCCTCTCCTCCCAGCTGCCGTCGTGTGAAAGCCGTCGAGACGTCTCCTTCCCCTCCCTTCCTTCCTCTCTCTCCCATCCATGCCCCTTCCCTGTTTCCATCACACCCCCAAAGTACCACCCTCATGACCCCCTCTCGCTCGTAGTGCGATGAGACGACCCCGTCTCTCAACCGTGCGACTCGAGGATTCGAGTTTTTTCCTTCCGTTTGCCGTCTCTCGAGACATCGGACAGTGGCGACGTTCGCCCCAAAGCTGCCAAGGCGCGTTCCAACGCGAGAGCGAAGACGCAGGCCCCAAGCACGCACCCGATTGAAGACGAGCGCAACGCACGAGACCGAGCACGAGCACACTGCGTGCGCGACTCGCTAGCGAGCGAGCGAGCGAGCGAGCCGTTATGCCAGGCAGAGGCTACGATCCCGTGAGATGTGAAGACCCACCCCACCCCCGTTGCCGCGCCCTCCTTCCAGAACGTCGTGTCGATCAAGCGATCGCCCCCGTTGGCCCGCTGGCCCAAGACCCACCCCACCCTCGCCACATAACCCAGGTATCTGTACAGACTGTGCTCACGCGAATTCTCTTTTTTTGTTTGGCTCTTTTACAGCTTTTGCGTTTGTCGAGTTCCGCCGCGAGGACGACGCCGAGGACGCATACTACGACATGCACGGCCGCTCGATCGACGGCCGCCGCATCACCGTGCAGTGGGCCAAGCGCCCACCCAGCGCTGCGTGGCGTCACGAGGAGTGAGTTAGTGTTTGTGGACTGCACCTAACTCTTCCCAGCTTCCGCCGCCCGGCTCCCCGCCGCCGCTCGCCTTCTCCCCAGCGCCGCCGCTCGCCCTCGCCCCGCCGTGACCGCGACTACGAGCCCCGCGGCCGCGACGCCGAGCGCGAGCGCGACGGTGAGCGCGATGGCGAGCGCTCGCCTTCCCCCCGCCGCCGCTCGCCCTCCCCCCAGCGCCGCCGCTCGCCCTCGCCTGTCCGCGACAGCCGCGACGACGCGCGTGACCGCTCGCGCTCGCGCTCGCGTTCGCCCGCTCCCCGCAACGGCAACGGCGACGCCGACGCCGAGGAGCGCGCCCCGGCTCCTGCCCCCGAGGACATTGACGTCGACGAGCGCGAGCGCCGCGACGACTAAGCCGGCGACCGACATGTCGACGTGACGACGTGACGGCGTGACGGCCTCGTGTATGCATTGTGGCCCCCGCCCCCGAACCGGCGTCGTCCTCCATGTCTTTTTTTCAAAACCCCCCACCCCCCCTATTCTATTCGTTATGAGCGATGCAATGTGTTACCTGAAGCTGAAGCACAAACCTCGGACGCCAGTGCCCCCGCGCCACAGCCAATGCCCAGCCGTGTCGTGTGTCATGTAGTGTGCATCCACAAAAGGAAACATACCGGCTAGCGGGGGGTATATACAGAATACGAGCTACTAAGAGTAAGAGGGGGAGAAGCGAGAGGGAAATATGCAGAGTCCATAGGCCATGGGAGGGAGAAGGGAGGAGGGAAAAGGGGAGGAGGGAGGGGAGCGGGGGTATCTCGCCAAACGACGGTCGAGCTTCACAGAGCGCGTTGGTATCGATGAATACAGGGGAGAGGAGGAGTGTAGATACAGCGGCCGTCTCGTACTTTTTTGTCTTTCTGTCTCGTTTGCGGGGACGACCCGGATACCAAAAGCGTTGCGCTCACTGGGCCGGGGCCGGGGCCTGCCAGCCAGACGAGTCGACGTCGTGGCCTGCGCCGCCGGGGCCCAGGTCGTAGCGGTCCTGTGTGGTGGCGCTGGGCACCCCGTCGTCGGGCGCGCCGCCCGTGCCGCCCGCACCACCACCGCCGGCGACGGCGTCGATGGCGCCGAGGTTGGGGTCAACCCAGCCCGAGGCCGCTGGCACGAAGCCGTACTCTTGTGCTTGGGCGTGCGGGTCCTGATACACCGGGTACGAGGTTGGCGCCGCGGTGGCCATGGGGTTCATGCTCTGCATGAGGCCCGGGGCGGGCGGGGGCGGCATGGATCCGTACGAGTAGTTTGTCGCCGCGGCCATCTGCGGGGTGACGGAGCGGAAGCGGGTTGGGGGCGCCGGCGAGAATGATGGGTGCGGGGCGACGCTCGACGACGCAGTGCTCCCGCCGCCGCCCCAGGCGTAAGCAGGAGGAGGTTGCATGGTCGAGAGCCAGTCGGGTGGCACAGTGGTGGAGCGGTAGGCCATGTTGTTGTTGTTGTAACTTGGCATCGAGAACTGGGCGCCGTTGTTGCCGGCAGCGACGTGCGCCATCATGTCCTCGGCCGGGGCGGGCGACTGCGTGGGCCAGCGACGGCCGACGTAGGGCGGGGCACTCAGACGGTCGTCGTTGTCCTGGCCGCGAGGGTTGGCGTCGACCTTGCTGTGTAGACGGAGGTGCTGCAGGAGGTTGTCCTGGCGGGAAAAGGCGCGAGCGCAGAGCTTGCACGCAAAGGGACGCTCCTGGGTGTGGGTACGGATGTGACGCTTGAGGTGCTCGAGACGCTTGAAAGCACGACGGCAAAACTCGAAGACGCAGACAAACTGCTTCTCATCCGTTGCACCCTTGGCGGGCACCGAGTTTGAGCTGCTGCCTCCTTCAGGAGCGGCAGTGGACGAGCGCGAGCCGGGCACCTTGCGCTTGCGGTCAATGTCGGAAACAACGCTGTCGTCCCTCTCCCCGCGGCCTTCGTCATCGAGCCCGGGTTCCACAGACTTGTCCGGGGATGAACGCTTCGAGCGGACACGCTTGCGCTTGTACGCAGAGCTACCCTCGTGGGTCACGAACGGCGGCAGGCCTCCCGGACCGTTATACTGGTCTGCCGGCGGCTGAAAAAACTCGGGAACAGGACGTCCAGAAGGATCAATTGCACTGACACGCCCGATCCACTGGCCGCTGGGGTCCATACCCTGGCTGTCATACCCGAGGCTGGGGTCCATGCTGGACTGGCGCGACAGATCGGCAACACCTGGGGGTATGGTAGACGCAATGCTTGACTGGAGGGGGAAGACCTGATCCTTTGGAAGAAGTGTCAGACATCCGTTGGTATGGGTCAGGGGATGGTCTGGGTTACTCACCAGAATCGCGGCCTCCATGCCACGGTTACTGCCCATAAACTGCTCGTACAGGCCGCGGCGAGGGTCATACCTGCAAGTGTTAACAACGGACTGATCGTGTATTCGTGCAGACTCACCTGAAGCTGCGAGCCGGCTCGCCAACGACAACCGACGTGGGTTCCTGGCCCGCCTTTTCGCGCTTCAAGTCGCGTTCAACGGCATCGAGGAACAGACGGTCATGCGGCACAGAGAACCAATAAAAGACCTGGGAACGTTAGTGGGCTGCCCATATAGACATGAATCGTGGTAACTACCTTTTGCTGTTGGGGTGGTCAGCAGTTGTCATATTGACGGGGGCCAGTCCAACTACGCACCTTCTTCTGAGTCCTAATACAGCCATTGCGGAAGAGGAAGTCCAGGAAAGCAGACCTGGGTTGGTGTGAGCAAGATGTCATCCACATTGTTGGAGGGAAAACCTACTTGGGCTCCTCGAGGCAGGCGTCGACACCGGGCTTGAGGTTACGCAGATCCGAGAAGACGCCTTCCTCCCACTTCTTGGTGTGCTTGACGGGACGGCCGAAAGCCTCAAAACGGAAGAGAAGGGCGCGCACTATGGTACGTCAGTTCGAGTCCGGGGCGGAGCGCGGAGGGGGCGTGATTTTCGGGGTAATGGTGCTCACCAATGTCAGTGCCGGTGATGTGGTAGATGCCGTTCCAGAGCACACAGGCGACGTCTTCGCCATTGGGGAGTCTAAACTTGGAGAGGTCCGGGAGGGGCTACGCGAGTCAGCGGGGGAGCGATCTGGGCTTTACATGGCAGATCCATACACTTACGCTCGTGGGAAGGGACGTCCACTTGGTAGGTGCGGTGGCGAGGAACTGCACAGATCGTCAGTAACGCCTCTCACACATGGTCAATCTCAGTACTTACGAAGAGGAGACGGTAGAGTAACTCTACACGCGCACCCTCGTCGCCGGTGAGTGGACGTGTGGGCACGTCAGGGGGCGGCGGGAGTGGGTACAAGATGGACTCTTCCATGCCTGGTCCCCTGCTACGGTGTCAGCTACGCACACTCTCGAGATCTGAGGAGGAGGGGAGGGGGGGGGGGGGGGGGGGGGGGGGGGGGGGGGGGCGCAGGTTGAGAGGTCGACACACGTCACTCGTCGCGCTTGCGCTCCACAAGTCTGCAGCATCACGGACCGCCCCATCCCAAGGTAGCAGAGAGAGAGAGAGAGAGAAGAAAACGCACTCTTTGTATGGGGCATGGTAGACTTCAACCTCTGTGGGTCCACCGAGCATGGCACCTCGACCCGCGACGGTGGGGAAATAGGTGTTTGGTTCCAGGGTGGGCTACTAGGCAATGTATGCCGGTTGAGGAGCGTCTTGGCGAGACGAGTTAGAGATGTGCGACGAGCACAGGAGGGAGGGGACGATTGAGCGACAGGAGCGGCGCGATGGATGATGGCGCGACGTGTCGCAGAGTTGTACCGCGGAGAGGGGTGGTCGGAGCGGGGTGGTGTTGGTGGGATGCGGCGGTTTGATTGAGCAATTGAGTGAGTTTTCCGGGGGTCGGCGGCGGCGGGTTGGGTTTGGGAGTATGTGTTCGCTTGCGGCTAGGGGTTGGTGAATGGGTGGGAGGGGGAGGAGGATGTGGGAGTGATGGATGGAGGAGGACGAGGTGGGAGAAGAGGTACGAGGAAGTGGTGTAAGAGATTGCTGATGATGATGGATGGATGGGTGGATGGGTTGATGGCAAGGGGGGGATAAAGAAGAGGCGAGAGGGGTAAAACGGGGGGGACACACGAGACGCCAGACTCGAGACAGCGACGGGGGGGTGGGGGGGTCGTCGGCTGGCTGGCTGGCTGCTTGCACCGGGGGGTGGGGGCTCTGTCTGAAACCTACAACGGCTCCCAACGCTCGAACAAAGGAACCCCTCTGTGTGTCGTTTTGGGCACGCGCGCGCGTTGCTCGCTCTGGTGGCCCGTGCGTTTTCTCTCAGCGCGAGCGGGTCCCGGAGTGTCTCAGGGTGCGGGCCCTTGGCGGGATCAAATATATGTCCCGGCCAGAAGCACACCCCCCAGCGCGCACAAGCCGCCACACCGCTGTCTGCACCGAGAGACGCCCCCTGCTCTCTGCCCTCTGCGCCACACACACTCACCCACACAAAGCAGAGAGATGCACGGCTGGCATGCCTGTGCGCCCCTCGCCCCGTCATCGCAACGAAGAGAGGGCACACGAGCGTGGGTGTGGAGGATCCGTTCCTTCTCCCTTCTCTCCCTGTGTGGCCTGCAGCACCCGTTCGGCTCATGGCCGTATGCGCCCCCGGTGATCCCTGTGCGCGCGCGCCCAAAGACCGCCTCTGCCGGGTTTGTCCCTTTCCCTGGTGTCCGTGTGCATGTGGGCGCGTCCGTTTTTTGCCTCTTTCTGCAGGCTGCAGGAAGAAGATGTGACCACCTGTGGCACATCTTTTGGCTTTTGGCGGCCAGGCGGGCACGTCACTCCCCCAGAAAGAGAGTGCTCAGTGATCAGTGAGGAGGGAGGGAGGCAAGTAAGAGTGCGAGACGCGTGGGCACTGGCGGGAACGGCGCTACGGGGAGGGACGCTGCGTTTGAAACCGGTGGAGAATACCAGGGCGCCGAGCCCAGACCGCAGGAGAGAGACATGGAGATGCCTTGTCTTTGCTTCTTGTCGCAGATCACAGAGAGAGAGACCGGGAGCCCACAGCCCACAGCCGCACAGCCGGCCATCCGCGCACGCGTCTGCCCTTGGCCCGAGTAAGAGCTGGGGCATCCCCGGCTCTCGCAGGAATCCTCTCCTCCTCTGATCATCCCCAGAAGCACGGCTACCACTCATTACCCAAAAGGTCACGCATGCCTGTTGCATTCCGGGACACCGGGCCCGTCTCCGGCCTCACCAAAGCAGCGCGCAGCGCACCCGTCGGTCGCGTTGTGCCGTTACTGTGCTCCTCATCTTGGTGCCTCTTACGCGAAGCGCGTGGACGGGGTTAATCCCGCGGCGAGCGGACTGTGTGGCACAACGCGTCAAAGCATCAGCTGATCAGCTCCTAGCTGCTTGCTTCTTGACAAGGGACTCATGGACTGCATGTGGCAGCACAGGTATGGTCGTGGGCCAAGTCAGGATCGGCGATTTGCAGTCATGGCAGCTTCGGTTACGCTGTTGCTCGACGTTCTGAGCGGTGCCGGAACTGGAGGGGGGCATACATGGGCCTGCACCCTTTTGCTGTTACACATTTTGAACACCGATGTCCCTAGGGTGACACTCGAGGAGAACTCGCGTTTCCAAACGGTCAGTTACAAGCTGTACACCAATACTAGTACAGGACACACTGGCCCTCTGGCCAAGGGCTCCCACTAGCAGGCCCCGTCCTCTTTCGAACATGACAACTGGTCCACCGGACAGGAGATCGACAGGCAGCGGTAACTGCCGCGTAACCAGAATAAGGGACCGCAATAACAAAATCTACGAACATGGCGTCCGCTGGCCACCGCACAAGACCCTTTGTGGCCCATGAATTGTCGGCGTGCGGTACGCGGTACGCGGCGTGAGGTCAGCCCAGCCCATGCCAGCCCATCACCATTGCCCTACGCGTTACCTCCCAGCTTCCTGGGTCGGCGGAAGGGGATATTGTTGGGGGCCGCGGGGTGGCGGTGTCGTTTGGCGTTTGGCCACCCAACGCTTATCGCCTGTGGCCTGTGGCCACTAACGGTATACATACATTGCCGGTGCTCAGTCAGCATACGCCCCTTTGACGCCTCGCCTCGACTTGCGAGAGCAACGACGACATGTGCGAGATAGCCTCCAGCCTCTCAGCCTCCAGCCCGAGACGGCCGAGACCATGGCTCAATCTTGGCGTCGCCCAGAGGTGACAGTGACGCCGTGGATCCTGACGGTCTGCAACGTCTTAGTCGTTGCCAGGAGAAGCAGTAGTGAGGCTCGACGCTAGTGTGAGCTTTAAGCTCGTTGGGGGGCCGGGGACGGTGTTTCCGTGCGTCCGAGACCACGGAGTCGCGTAGTCCAGGCGCGACTGGCTCGCGCATGCAATGACCGACGACGACCCCATGGCTGTTGGCCAACGTCGTTACCATGAGACGACTGTGTCTTTATATGTCCTTGCTGCAGTGTAGCGAATGAGGTGGCATGTGGCTGGCGAGGAAGGCGGTGGACAGTGGTGAGCGCGCGATGAAGAGGTGGTGTTCGTGAGCGACCTGCAACCACCTTGCTGACGGGCATGTCACAGCTACATCAGGTACGCCGTAGGTAATGTCTAGACCAACTCGAGTGTGCCAGTGCCAGTCGATAATCGATGCTCTTTGTGCAAGGAAGAAGGAAGATGCGTTGTCCAAGTGTACACAGTATACAAGTGTGGCCAGCCAGCACCACCCTGCGCCGCCGCAACAGATCTCTCACGGTGGCCACAAAACCCACAGATCACGTGACCTGCCATGCGATGACGCACCTCCACTCTCGGCAACACGAGGTACGAGCCATTCGCAGGCGGCACTGCCATATCGCGAACGTTCGTCAACAATATCGGCCACCAATCCAACCGACCCTTGCTCTCAATCACGACCTTGGCACTCCCCGCTAGTATATAACGTGCCATCTTATCGTCCAGTACAACCCCTTTTGCCCTCATGTCCGAAATGCCTGCCGGGATCCCACATCGACCACCGCCGGCACGACAAGTAGCACCGAGGACTTCGCGTTCGCCGCAGCCCGTCGCTCGACTCACCTCGGGCCAGCGCAGTATGGCCCCAGAAGTTCCTCCTCGCCCACGGCCCGTGATTCAGACCTACCAGCAGACCGTCGTCTCAACCTCCGTGACCGTGACCTCGTCCTCGTCCTCTGGCTTCTCGTCGTATCTTGGTTCAACCGCAGGGTTCGCGTCCAAGGCCCGCGCCGCACTCTCAACTGCCAGTTCCTACGTCGCGTCCGCCGCCACCCAGGCTGCCGCTGTCGCTGCTGCCAATGCGCCTTCCTCGGAGCGCCGGCAGGCTTGGGAAGACTGGGCCCGCGACTGGCGCGACGGCCGGCGCGCAGCCATCAAGGGAGAGGAGACCATCCACGTCCTGCCCGGGTGGGCTGTGAAGCGGCCTCGTAACGATGGTGTTGCTGATTGTGAGTGGCTCATAGAGCTGCCGCAAGGCTTGTTAGCTCTCGCTGACCATGTGTATAGCGTTTGACCTCCACCTGTCCGTCAACGGGTTTTGCACGTTTGTCCGCGACGTGAGCAGCATCTCGAGGACACAGCGCGCCCTTCTTAGTCTTGCGAAGCGTGAGTCATAGAGCCATTGACGCATACAAACAAGATCTGACGTTTCCCCTTAGGCCTCGCGGCGCTGCCAGCGCTTCCGCCCCCGTCAATGATGCATCTGTTAACAGCGTCGCCAAGGCAGGATCCCAAGGACCTGCCCGATCTGCCTGTAGACGACCTCAAGCTTGACTCGGCACCGCCCCCTCTCCCACCACGCAGGACCACCACCACCACCACTACTGCATCTTCATCGTCTTCATCGTCGTCGCCTCGCATCTCACCGCGCCTGAGTGCCCGCTTGTCTCCTCGACTCAGGCCTCAGCCTCAGCGCCGCGCCACCGACCATCTCTTTGATGACCCTCAGAACCTCCTCCTCGCTCATGAATATCTCGACCAGCGTCTGGCGCCCTTTTGGTCCGCGGTCCTTGCCTTTCGTCGTGTCACCGTCAGCATCTACCCCGTGCCCCTCAAGCACCGCGCAGAGCTTCCGACGCCCACCGACGACATATTCGACCAGGAGCCCCTGTTCCGCACGACGTTTACCACCAACGCCCAGGGCCAGTTCAACCAGACGATTATCATCAACTGGGAACAGCTCTGCACGCACCCCAATGCCGTGCCCCTCGCGTTTGCCGACGACCCGGCCAACGCGCCGTCCGAGTGGGGCCTTGCTGTCCGCGCCGAGCTGCTGCCTGAAGAGGTGCCCTATGGCCAGCGCCCGGCGGGGACACCGACTGGACCACCTGGGCCCAACCCAGAGGGCGGACTGGCGCGTCAGATGGCGTCCTCCTCCTCGTCGCCATCTGGACTTCCATACGCCGCGTACGCGCCCCGGCGCACCACCACTGCCAGCATGGCCAGCGGGTCCAGTGGTGCGAGCGCTGCCTCGCCTACGGGCACACCACTCAACAACGCTTCCTCTGCCCCCCGCAAGCCCGTCACCAGTACATGCACCGTGTCGATCTCGCGCCCAGGCGGTGTCCGCGTCATCTCCGATCTGGACGACACGGTCAAGCACAGCGACATTCTCGGCGGGCCCCGCGAAGTTTTCCGAAACGTGTTTTGTCGTCGACTCGAGGACCTCCTTGTCCCCGGCATGAACAAGCTGTACCACGACCTGCAGGTCGCTGGTCTGACGGGTCTGCACTTTGTTGTGAGTTGCAGCAGCGTATGTCTTGACGCGTCCAGCTCACACTCCAGTCCAACTCGCCGTTTGAGCTGTTCCCCATCGTGGACCAGTTCCTCAAGCTACACCATTTCCCAGGTTATTTCAGCCTCAAGCTCAAGTTTGTGAGTTTGTGCAGTGTGCCGTGTGCTGGAATGGCCACGCAGCTGACAGAGACAGTACGGCGGCCGCTCCATCGTGACGTCCCTGTTCGAGCCTGCCGGCCAGCGCAAGCGGCCCAGCGTGCTGGAGATCATGGACGAGTTTTACGACTCGAAGTTTATCCTCTTTGGCGACAGCGGCGAGCAAGACCTCGAGCTGTACACTGCCATTGCGCACGAGCGCCCCGAACAGGTCGCCGCCATCTTCATCCGTGACGTGACCACCGGGCGCGCCGACGGCGTCCGCCTGAACAACAACACCACCGGCGGCGGCGGCGACGCGGCGTCGGGCTTTGCTACCCCGTCCTTGTTCAACCTGGACGATTTCACCGATTCGCCCAGGACGAGCGGGGCGGCCACGCCGAGCACGCCGAGCACGCCCGGCACGCCCAGTACGCCCAAGGAGCAGACGGCCGAGGAGATTGCCAAGACGGTCGCGGAGTTGCAGGAGCTGTCTGCTGCCGAGCAAAAGCTCCTCAAGCGCGCGGCGGACTGGGAGACGCGCGTGCAGACTGCCTACGACACGGTGCCTGCCAGTGTGCGGCTCGTGTTCTTCAAGGAGACGGAGGAGATTGAGGATGTGGCGCTGGGCGTGCTCAACGAGCGCAACAAGACACATTATACTTGAGAGCTGGGTGTACGTGTACGTGTACGTGTACGGAGGTGTACTTGTAGTGGGTAGGGGGGGTGCTAGGAGGGCTAGGAGATACGCAAGGCTTGGCGGCGCATCTGTATGGACGATCATGTCGGATATGGGATGACGCGCCCCGGGTGGTTCCTGAGCGCTGTGGGTGTAACGATTACGCCATTCCCTATCTTGGCCACCAACAAACGTGTGTCGTCGTCGTCTGCGCGCGGGGGCTCTCGCTTCGCCCTATCTGGGTGTTTTTTTTTGTTCCTCCCCCCCTCTCCCTCTCCCCTCTCTCATCACTCTCCCACGCCACCGCGCAAACACCTCTCCCCCACACAACACCCCCAACAAAGCACACCCACGCACCCCGCACGCGATCACCAAGCATGGACAGCGTAGCGGCTGCCATCCCCGGTACGTACAGCGCTCTCGGCGGCGCGCGGCGGCGGCGGCGGCAGCGGGCCCTGCCAAAAATGTTGGCGCCAGAGCGCGTCGGGACCGTGTCGGAACACCCCACGCTGACGACCCCGCAGTCAAAACTCTACTCATCACTGTATTCCAGGTGCGTCCGGCGAGAAGCAAGTGGGGACACAGGGTGTGCTGTAGCGCTACGAGCTGCGTCCACCGCTGCGTCCCCAGCTCAAGACATATGACCCCCAGACCGTCCCGTGTTATCGCCACTGACACCGCCAGTCGATCTGCGAAGTCTTCATCCTATGTCTCGCGGGCTACGTCCTCGCCTGGACGGGCGTGACGGATAAGGCGACACAGCGCAAGCTCAACGTCATCAATGTGTCGCTGTTCACGCCGGCCCTCCTGTGCTCAAAGGTGAGTCGAGCGCGGATCAGCGGCGAGGAAGTCCAAGGGGGATGTGGGAGGTGGAGGCGGCTGGGAACAAACACCACCCGCCGCCCGATGGCTTCCGACCGCCGTCTCCACTCGGTGCACCCACTTGCGGCACTTTGCTCCTCAGCACAGCGGAGCGTGGGGGTTTTGCTCGTCGGGGCTCAGCACCCCCTCACCTACCAACAGCGCCCCGTCGCAGTGGGACGCACGTTTGATGCTCCCACACTCGTCACCGCCGTTCCTCGGTGCTTGAAAATGACGTAGTTTTATTTGGGTTTTCTGACACTGTTTCTCCCAGGTCGCCTTCTCCCTCACCCCGGCCAAGCTCAAGGAGATGTGGATCATCCCCCTCAGCTTTGTCGTGATCACCGGCGTCTCGGCTGCCGTCGCATGGTTCCTCTCCAAGGTGTTCAAGCTCAAAAAGTCCCAGACGTGAGTGTGATCGAGATGGCGGACGAGAATAGCACATAGCACCTCCGTGTGCGACGCCTGCGGGGGGACTTACTGGCTGGCTGGCTGACATGTCTCGAGTGCGTTTGCAATCTGCGCGGCCATGTTCCAGAACAGCAACTCGCTGCCTATTGCCCTGGTCCAGGTGAGTACGGTGCTGCCCACGGGCGCGTTGGGTTCTGCAATGCTGACGCCCGCCACAGTCCCTCGTTGTGGAGGTTCCGGGCCTCAAGTGGGGCGACGACGACAACAAGGACCAGATGCTCGGTCGTGCACTCACCTACATGGTCGTGTACTCTACACTTGGCATGATTGTAAGTGGTGTCCTGTATTCAGGCTGTAACTAACCACTCAGCTCCGATGGTCTTGGGGCGTCAAGCTGCTCGCCAACGCTGATGAGGCCGAGGCTGCGGAGGCTGCCACCCAGGCAGCTGCTCTTGGTGTTGTTAACGGCAACGGAAACGGCAATGGCCACGGAAACGGTCACGACGACTACATTGAGCACCTCGACTCGCCGCCCATCCTCTCCCCGCAGGCCTTTGTCCACCAGGACCCGTTCATCTCGCCTGAGCGTACCCAGCGCCGCCACAGTGGCTTGATCTCACCCCCGGGTCACATTCGGTCGCCTTCTCCCTCTCTCCCGCTCTCTGGATCAGCCGGTTCGGCGCACACGATGCAGAGCCGCGGTCGTTCCCACTCTGTGCCACGCCACAACTCGTTGCCCTCGGGCAGCCGTCGTCCCCGCCCCGTCTCGCGTGCCGACTCGGGCCGTGAGTTCTGGGGGCTCCCCGAACAGCCGCGCACGCGTCTCATGGACCTGGACGAGGACAGCAGCGAGAGCGAGTTTGAGATTGACACCGACGACGAGTGGGGAGCCCACGACCTCCCGTCGCTCCGCCGCCGTAGGTCGCCCCCGAGGACCGGGTGGCAGGCCAAGTGGCGCAAAGTCAAGGTTTCTGTCACCCACGGCTGGCATGCCTTCCTTGGGTTCATGACTGTGCCGACCTGGGCGGCCCTCTTGTCCATTGTCATTGCCCTGATCCCGCCCGTCCAGGCCAAGCTCGCCGAGATTCGCCCGCTCACGGCGGCTATCAAGTCGGCGGGCCAGTGCTCCATCCCCGTCACGTTGGTCGTCCTCGGTGCCTTCTTCTACACGCCTCCCTCCATCCAGCTGCCCGAGGACGAGCCCAAGCCCACGACCATTACCGACTACTTTGGCCGCAAGTTCCGCTCGCTCAAGAGCTCCGACCTCGAGCCCAAGTACCCGGGCGAGGGCCGCACCGTGCTCGTTGCGTGCCTCTCGCGCATGATCATTGTGCCCATTCTCTTCCTCCCGCTCATCGCCCTTATTGCGCGGTACGACCCCTTCCTCGCGGCAGAGGACCCCGTGTTCATTCTCTGCGCAGTCCTCCTCGTCTCGTCCCCGCCGGCCCTCACGCTCGCCCAGATCACCCAGGCGGCCAGCGGCGACGCGTTTGAGCGGCTCATCTCAAAAACAATCTCGATCTCGTATGCCCTCCTCACACCGCCCCTCACACTCGTGTACGTGGTGCTCGCGCTCATGCTCACAAAGATGTGAGGAGCGAGGTCGACAAGTGACACCGTTCCCCAGTCCCCCCAAACACGTGTACAACCATCTGTCCCATGTCCTTAGTTGAACGATTCTTTCTTTCTTTCTCTTTACCACGTCATCGGCATTTTAACCCACCCCATCGCCCCGTCTCCGTGCCTGCAAGCATCTCCCATGATCCCATAGTGTGGTGTCGTTTCAAATAGAGTGTAATGAACGATGCAGACTTTGGCAGTGATGCGTGCATGAGGAGGAGAGATGTTGGACAGCCGGATGTGGCATCAGAATTCGTCCAGTGGCCCAGTGGAGGGCCCCCCGGTCGCCATGATCGGCAAACCGCGCCAAGGATCCAAAGGCGGCGCCAGGGGCGCGACATGAATCCATTGTCTGCTTTCGAATCAACACCACCATCAAGCGTAACGCTGCCCCGCCTTTTACACCTACTCTCACCCCCTCGCTCGTGCCATACGTAGACAGCACACAGACCATGACCATGGCGGACGAAAGCACCCTCGATACCATCCGCAAGCGGCTGCTCGAGACGGGCGACTGGGACAGGTGAGTACCGCGAGACTCAAGTGCCGGTCGCAAGAGTGTGCTTGGCCGAGGCGCCGGTGAAGAGAGCGATGGGTGTGTTGTCTAGTAGCACGATACCCATCGCGGTGGCGGGTTGGGGATGGGGTGGGGAGAGACGGGAGCCAGCTAGCTATCATTTACTCAGCTGGTCATGCGGACGGGGTTCACCGCTCCCCAACCCCCTCTCCACCCTCTCCATCTCCCTCCTCGCCCGCGGCTCCGCTCTTCACCGATTTCATGTCGAGCACATCCCGTGTCTCCATGTACGAGATACCGCTGCTGCCGATATGTACTGGACACGTTCGTGCTGACCACCCCACCCAAACCCAGGATATCCCGCCTGCTCCGCCAGCAGCTCGAAGAGTCGGGCTTTGACGACGAGCTCAAGGACCTTGCAAAGGGTACGTCCTTGTCGTGCCCATCTCCGTGTCCGTGTGCTTCTCCATAGCCGTCCACTGCCAGTTGCTTTGGTCACCGCGTCCAGCTGGCATATCCCAGGGCTTGGCTATGATGGTACAGAATCGAGACGACCCGTTTTCTGTCTATACTGGCACTGCCTGCCCCTGCCCATGACCTGTCCCACCCCCTCTCCCCATACACATGAACAGACCCACTGACGACCACTTCAGAGACGGCGCGTAAGCAAGGCGCCCCCTCGCTCGCCAAGCTCGTCGCGGACGTGACCCCGGCCGCCAACGGTGAGTAATCGTTGCGGAAGTGACGCGGGGGAGTGACTTTTGCTCGTTGGTGAACCATGCCATTTATCGCCGCCGCCGTCACCAACAGCCACTGTCCTCTCTATCCACCCGCCTCGTCCCACGCGTGTCCTTGTCGCTAACGCTACAGGCCTCGTCAACATGCAGGTCCGCGAGGCGGTCGTGCGCGAGATTGAGATCGCCCTCGAGCGCGAGGTCGAACGCGTCTAGACCGGTCCCGCACCGCTGCTACACGCGCCTCCTCGGCCCTGCAGCCATCTCCTAGGCTGTCTCGCTCGCACAAGTCCTGTCCTCCTTGCTATTGCTCGTCGGGGCTGGCACGGGGGTACATCTCGACCGGTAGCTACTGAGTTTCGTGTTCTCCAGCTAGGTGGAGCGAATATCTGTCTTCCCGCCACAGCCGTAGCTCCAATCCTCCGTACCTCCGTACCTCCGTCCCACTCACCTCATCTCCCCACCTCATATCCCTCCCCCCTCTCTTCCCCCCACCCCCATCCCAGCATCGCTCCACGGTGTGCCACTTGTTGTAATATCTACATGAATCGACGCTGCATCCCGCCGCATCATACATATCAAGGTTGCGCTACGTGGCGGATACCTTTTATCTCCGGAATCCTCAGATCTCCGTACCTCCGTTCTTCTCTCTCTCACACCTCCAAAACCTTCGCCATGACAAACCTTCCAACGACATGCACGCAGCTAATGGGCCGCCCACTCGATTTTTGAGATATCAATGCCTTTCGACTGTCAGCGCAAGCAGAATAGAGGTTGCAGAGAGAGAAAAGGAGTTGGAGAATGTAGTGGAAGTGGCGGAAGTTGAGATCGAAACCTCGGCGAAATTTGCTTCCGCCTTATCTCCCTACCCCTCGCTTCTACTCTCTTGCTCTTTGCGAAGCGACTTACCGTCCTGGACCATCTCCCAGAGGGGCGACATTTCACGGAGACGAGTGACGACCTGCACGATACGCTTGACGACGAGGTCGATCTCGGCCTCGGTGGTGAAGCGGCCGATACCGAAACGGAGGGACGAGTGGGCCATGTCGTCGGTGGCGCCGAGGGCACGGAGGACGTACGAGGGCTCGAGCGATGCCGAGGTGCACGCCGAGCCCGACGAGAGGGCGACGTCCTTGAGGGCCATGAGGAGGGACTCGCCCTCGACGTAGGCGAACGAGAGGTTGACGCAGCCCGGGTAGCCGTGGTCTGCGTCGCCGTTGCGGACGACGTGCGAGACCTGCGCGTTGACGCCGTTGATGAGGCGGTCCGAGAGGGCCTTGATGTGCGCGTGGTCGGCGTCCATCTCCTCCTGGGCGATACGCGCGGCCTCGCCGAGACCGGCGACGATGGGGGCAGCGACGGTGCCCGAGCGGAGACCGCGCTCCTGGCCACCGCCGTGGATGAGGGGCTCGAGACGCACGCGGGGGCGACGGCGGACGTAGGCGGCGCCGACGCCCTTGGGCCCGTAGATCTTGTGGCCCGAGATGGACATGGCGTCAATGCCCATGGCGTCGACGTCAATGTGGATCTTGCCGACGGCCTGGGCGGCGTCGGTGTGGAAGATGGGCTTGGAGACACCCTGGTCCTTTGCGTACTGCTTGATCACGGCAGAAATCTCGCCCAGGGGCTGGATGACACCAATCTCGTTGTTGACGGCCATGATCGACACGAGCGACGTGTCGGGGCGGAGAGCGGCCTTGAGCTCGTCAAGCGAGACGAGACCAGTGGGGCCGACAGGGAGGTAGGTCACCTCAAAGCCCTGGGTAGAGAGGAAACGGCACGAGTCGAGGACACACTTGTGCTCCTGCGGAAATGTGTCAGCGGGGCATCCTCGAGGAGACACGGTCCTCCACTTACAGTCTGAGTAGTGATAATGTGCCTCTTCTTCGACTTGTGAAAGTTGGCCACACCCTTGATGATCAGGTTGTTGCTCTCGGTCGCGCCCGAGGTGAACACAATGTCCTTGGCACCGGCACCGATGAGGCTCGCCACCTGCTCGCGGGCCTTCTCGACGGCGTCCTCGGCCTCCCAGCCGTATGCGTGGGTGCGCGAGTGGGGGTTGCCGTACTGCTCGGTGAACAGGGGCATCATGGCGTCCAGGACACGCGGGTCCATGGGCGTAGTGGCCTGCATGTCGAGGTAGATGGGGCGGCCGGCAGTCTGGCCGCCGCGGTTGGGTGCCGAGACCTTGAAGCCAACGGGGAGCTCTGCGGCGACGTTAGCAACGGGCGCGCAGGGGGGCAGGCATCGTCGTCGCGGGCCGAGAGAGAGAGGTATAACAACGTGTGTCCACATGTCCCACGCCAGAGCGTGGCTAGCGTCGGTCGCACCAAAAACGCCAGTAACCATGCGAGACTACATGCCGTGTTTTTACTTTGCAGCCGACTATGCCCGACATGTCCCAAAGATAGAAAACCACAAACTCACCGACATCCTCGTCAACCTCAACGTCGACGTGCTTGTCCGAGACGCTGGCCGACGCGGGGGCAGTGGCAGTGGCCAGGGAGCGCCTGGGGACGACGAGGGCGCGGGCGGCGCGCGTGCGCTGGACGCGGAGCGGGGTGGCGAGGGCGGCGCGGAGGGGCCGGAGGGGGTTCATGGTGGGCGGGGCGAGGGAGAGTGTACAGTAGCGGAAGAAACGAGCGGCGGGGGACGAGAATAAGGTGGGAGGGGAGTGCTAAGTGCGAAAGCCCCTTTTAAGCAGAGTGGTAGTGGTAGTGTTGTGTGTAGACAGACACTTTATGTGGTGGTGATGAGAGATGAGAGAGCAAGGAGATTAAAGTCGTCGGCCGAGCCGAGGGGAGGGGACGATTTGCAGTCGCCATCGGCATCACGGCCCCCCGGCACCATATAGGATTCAAGGGATCAGAGTGACAAACCCGTCTGGCCGTGTCTGCGCACGGGGGATGGGGGGGCTTGTCACCAAGTGCCCGCCGCAGTGCTCCCACACGGGACCAAAATGACCCAACGACCTCACACACCATACACACCAACGCACTGAATGCATCGACGTTCATAGGCTCACCCCGCGCGTCGCTCCGGTCATATCGCGCCTGATGTCTACCAAAATAAAGAAAAGTTGTAATGCGTCTCCTCTACATTCTACTTCTTCTTGGAGGCGGCCTCCTTCTTCGAGGTCGTCTTGGTCGGCAGCTCGGCAGTGAAGGGGATAAACTCGCGGCCCTGCATGTAAGGCCTGAGGACCTCGGGGATACGCAGACCATCGGGGGTCTGGTAGTTTTCGACCAGGCAGCACATGGCGCGCTCAGTGGCACACAGCGTACCGTTGAGCATGTGGACAAAGCCAGTCTTGGCGTCGGCCTTCTTGTAGCCCAGGCGGACGTTGAGCGAGCGCGACTGGTAGTCGGTGCAGTTGGAGCACGAGACGAGCTCCTTGTACTCGCCCTGGAAGGGGAACCAGGCCTCGAGGTCGTACTTGATCGAGGCGGCGTTGTTCAGGCCGCCAGAGACAATGTTGACGACGCGGTAAGGGATACCGAGCGACTCGTAAAACGCGCGCGAGACATCGACCATCGAGTGGAGCATCTCGGACGACTTTTCGGGCTCACAGACGATAAACTGCTCAACCTTTTCAAACTGGTGGACACGGAAAATACCCCAGGTATCGCGGCCGTGCGAACCGGCCTCCTTGCGGAAACAGGTCGAGTAGCCGGCGTAGCGGATAGGAAGCGACTTGGGGTCAATGTTCTCGTCAGAGTGCATGCCCGAGATGGGCTGCTCCGAAGTGGCAATGAGGTAACGGTCGTTCTCCTCGTTGCCGTCGTTGGCCGAGACCTTGTACAGAGCCTCGTCAAACTCCTCGAGCTGGGCAGTGGCGGCCATGATCTCCTTGCGCATCATGAAGGGAGCCTGGATCTTCTTGTACTCGCGCTTGCGGAGGAAGTCGAGACCGTAGTTGATCAGCGCCTGGTTGAGGTCGACACCGTCGTTGGTGAGGAAGTAGCCACGGTGGCCGTTGATCTTGGCACCGCGCTCAGTGTCAAAGGCCTCGAGGCGGTAGAGGACCTCGTGGTGGGGAAGAATGTCGGTCTGCTTGTCCTCGACAGTGAGCTCCTCCGAGTTGCCCTTGTGGTTGGGCTCGGGGTGCCACAAACGCAGGACCGGGTTGTCGTCCTGACTCATCAGCCAACCATACACAACTTTGGGCAACGGCAGGAGGGGCGATAGCTAGCGGCCGTTTGGAACAGCTAGTGCTACCCACCCGCTCGTCACTGCACTACTCACCTCGGTAAGCGAAACGTGGCAAGTGGGGTCGACAATGTTGCCTATCCTAGCAGCCTTGGCGTCACGCTGCTTGGCGAGGGCGGCAGCAGAGGCAGTGAGCTCGACAATCTTCTTGTCGTGCTCGGCCTTCTTGGCGAGGAGCTCGGTAGCGTCACCCTTGGCCTTCTTGATGGTGCCAATCTCCTTCTGGAGAGCGTTGACGGCGCGGCGCTCGCTCTCCATCTCGTACTGGGCTGCAGGTCATGGCATAGATGGGGGAGGAGGCGAAAGGGTACAGGGCAGAGGGGTAGACGTGTAGTGGTCGAGGACATGGTCAAGTTGAGGACGAGGCAGCGCCACCGTGTATTGCGTGGCAGGCGAGAGAGAGATAGACACACACACGACGCGGCACAATTCCCGACATCAATGATGCGAGTCAATTCCATCAGACACGGTCACCGGGAAGGCGCGGGGGGGAGGCGGGTTTTGCGGTGGCGCGCGACAAAGACGGAAGGTGGGATGCGGACGCGCCAGAAGCACACAACAGGGGGTGGGGGGAGGTTGACAAAAGACGGCGAAGGGAGGTTGAGGGCAGGAACGAACCAACGTCAGCTATGGGTACAGCGAACAGTGGGGTTCGTACGCACCGGCCTTGTGCTGGTTGAAGAGCTCCATCACCTCGTCGACAATCTCGACGGGCGCGCCACGCTTGCGCTGCGACTCGCGCACGACCTCGGGGTTGCCCCCCTTGTCGGTCTGGACTGTGGGGAAGACGTCAGTGCTGGCCAAAACGTAGAGCCAGAAGCAACAGCTCGGAGTGTAAGATTGTGAGCTGCAGGACGTACAGTGGATGAGGTCGATCATGGTACAGTGAAAGTTGTGTTGTTGAGAAAGGATCAGTGTGCTGGCTCTTCACGTCAAAGTGATGATCGTCTCCCTTCCAACAAATCCAGAAATTACCTTGTTTGAGCCTCCCCGTTAGAATGGATGGCGGTGCCTTGCGCGCGAGATCCCACTTCGCAAGTGCCACCCAGCCAACACTTTGGAGTCGAGTCGAGTCGAACAATGCACGGCTACACACAGACACACACAATGCACACGGTTCATGCATGCTCTAAGGGGAGAGGCCTCTATCTCCCCAGATCCACAAGACAGAAAGATAACACGGACACAGACAGAGAAAGATACCGCACGCGGAAATTGTTATGCGGGGGCCACGCACCACGCGCCAGGTTGAGCCTGTACCGGCCTGGCCTGTACGGAGAGAACCCAAGAACCAAACACACGTAGTGCAGGGAATGCAACAGACACGGTCCTTTTACACATCTAGTGGCGCCAGCTGGGACAAGTCAGTTTGCAACTCGCATCGCTCCACTGCCAACTCACATCTTGACGGTCTTGTCGCGTCCACCCGAGACGACCTTGTCGGCCACAAAGTCGACGCAGTACACCTCGTCGGTGTGGCCCGGGAGATCAGTCTTGATCTTGAACGTCTTGAGGTTCCAGAGCTGGGAGCGAGGGGTTAGTAAAAGGGGGAGTTGGCAGGTGCACCTGTGCGACTCACTTTCAAAGTCGAGTCCTTGCTCGCGCTGACGAGCAGGCGCGAGTCGGCACTCCAAGCGAGACGGTAGACGGCAGCGACGTGGCCACGGAGGGAAGCCACAAACTTGCCGGTCTTGCCGTCCCAGAGCTTGACGGCATTGTCAAAGCCGGCCGAAGCGACGAAACGGCCGTCGGGGGAGAAGGCGACGTGGTTGACCTGCTTCTGGTGGCCTGTCAAACGGGCCAGGGGCTTCTTGGGTGTAGCAGTCGACGAGAACGAGGAAGCGGCCTGGTCGGGCCACAGGAACAAGGTGTGGTCGTCCGAGCCGGTGACCATGGTCTCGGACTGGTTGGCAATGTGGGCACGGTAGCGGGCGAGGGCGAGGGCCTTGGCCTCCTCGTCGTCGGCGGGCATCTTGCCGTGGTGGTCAAAGGGACCGGTGCGGAGGACAAAGTCGGTCGAGAGCGTCATCGAGTTGACCCAGTGGGCGTGCTCGTTGAGCGTACGGATGAGCTTGCCCTGGAAGGTGTCAGCTGAATCCGTGAACGTGGACGATCAGCTGCTACTCACGTCAACACCGCTCCAGACCTTGACTGTCCTGTCCGAGCTTCCGGTGTAGATCACATTCTCGCCTCCCCAACGAACAACGTTGATGCTGGCCGAGTGGCCAGAGAGCACAAACTCAATCTTGCGGGTCTGGGTGTTCCACACGCGGATGGTGCCGTCCTTGGACGCCGAGGCCAGGCGCTGCGACTGGCCCTTCTTGGCAAGGTGGAGGGGCTCAAATGCCAGCGACGTGATCCACTTGGTGTGGCCCAAAAGCTGCTGGCCAGCCTGCTGGCCCGTCTTGGGGTCCCACAGACGGATCTGGCCGTCGTGGCCACCGGTAGCCAGGAGCTTTTCGCGTGCGTCCCACTCGACACACAGAACCCAGCCCCTGTGGCCCGTCAAGGTGTGCTTGGGGGTCTCAGACTCCATGTCCCAGATACGTGCGGTCGCGTCACCAGATCCCGTGGCGGCATAACGACCCGTCGGGGACTGGGCACAGCAGAGGATGGGCGAGGCGTGGCCCGCCAGAGTGGCGGAGCAGCGACCGACGCCGCGGACACGGAAGACGGCCTGCGGCTCGCACCACAGCTCAAAGACGTCTTCGGGGGAAAAGGAAGGGGCAGTCGACGACGAGGCAGCAGGACGGAGAGCGTCGGCCTGGATCGAGTCGTGGATCGCAACGCGGCCAGACACGGCCTCGCCCTTGGGCACGAGGTGGAACGCGTACGGCATGGGGTCCTCATCCTAGGGGCAATGTCAGCATACTAGGGTGACTTTACATGTGCACAGCAGTGTAACTTACCTCGCCCTTGAGCTTGTTCACGAGCATCTGGAGGGCATCGCGGCCAGTGTCTGCAGGGAGGTTGACGGCAGGACCGAGGTTGGCGCCGGTCTCGGCATTCTTGAACTGGACGACGACGGAAGGAATGGGCTCTGCGGGAGCAGGAGCAACTGGCGGCAGAAGGGACTTGGAATAGTTGGACTTCTGCCTCTTGGGGGGCGGGAGCTGGGTGGCCATGGTGCGTGCTGGTTGTTTATGGGTGGTTGCTCAATGGTCGTCGCTGGTTAGAGGAAGTCCTTACGGCTGGGCAAGACGTCAACTTTTGGGAGAGGTCACGTGACTCGGTCGTCTTGCCGCTCGGTCGCCACAAGGCATTAGGATCATGTGTTCTAAATGGATTAGAAAAGCTGCTTCTAATCAGTGTCATCTCACCGCCCACGCCAATTCCTCTGTTGCGTTCTTTCGTCTTTACTCCCAAACATCCCTCCATCTCCCTCCACTTGCTTGGTCCACCCCGCGCTTCTCCCAACAACAACCAAAACAATGCTCAAGGGCGACGACGGCTACCCGTCCCCCGTTGTCAGCGTCGCGCAGATGGACATGTCATCCGAACTGGCCAACCAGGCCGCAGCCGAGGCCGCCGTCGCTGCAGCCATCACCGAGGCCGCCAGCGCTGCGGAACGTGCCGAAGCTGCCGCCGAGCAAGAACAAGCACACGAACAGGCCAAAGCTCTGGCACAGGCCCAAGCCCACGTCGAAGCGGCGTCGGCGTCGTTGCGTGACCGCGAGCACACCGATGCTCAGGCGCCGAACAGCGTCGGTGTGAGCGTTGCGGCCTCGCCGGCGCCCGTGGGCTCGTCTATCGGTGTCACGGACACGGCCGCATCGACCACCATCCACCTCCCTCTCCCTGGGCCAGGCCACGGCCCGCCGCCTCCTCCGACATACACGCGCTCCCGCGGTGGTGGTTTTACGTTTGGCGCGCCGCACCGCCAAGCGCCCGACTCGCCGCTGTCGAATGCCCAGCAGCTGCTTGTCCTGCGCGAGTTCTATTCCCGGAACCCAAACCCGGGCAAGAAGGATCTCGAGATCCTTGCTGAGCGGACGGGCCGGCCATGGAACAAGATCCGCGAGTATTTCCGTCAGCGCAGAAACAAGCTGCGCGGCCTCGTCGACCTCGAAGGCATGGAGGAGCCTGGACGCGCGACTGGATGGTGAGTGGACGAGTTTGCTGGTGACTGCCTCCCCCTTCAGCAAGCTAACATGCAGGCTGCAAGTGACCTACCGCGCTGGACCGTCCACGGCGACCGTCTCCCAGCTCTCCTTGTACAACGCGTACAAGACGCGCTTCGACCCGTACGCGGCCCAGAGCCCGCTCATGGGCGGCCAGGAGCTCATCCAGCTCGCATGCGCCACGTTCCCCGGCTGCGAGATGGCGCGCGACGAAGGTGACTATGTCCTCCGTGGGCTGCGAGACAAGGACGGCGCGGCGGCCGAGGCCGAGTGGGACCGCGGGGTGGATGCGCTGGTGGAGCCGCTGAGGGGCTCGACATGGTAAGTTGGCGGCGGTTTCAAGCACTAGCCAACTAACATGCAGGCTCCTGAACCACTTCCAGCACCAGTCCGACCCAGCTGCGCCGCCCTCCGTCTCCCAGACCGAGCTGTACTCTGCGTACGCGGCGCGCTTCTCGTCGCTCCTCCCAGACGCCGAAGAGGAGGAGACCACCGCCGACGAGCTCAAGGAGTTTGAGGCCGACATGGGCGGCGCAGGCGACGACGCCGAGATGGACGACATCAACTCGTTCCTGCCGCCCGCGGCCGACGACGACACCCAGGCGCAATCTCGCGACGAGGATTCTGCCGCCGACGGGACCGGTGTGCGGGAACACCGTCTGCTCAACCCCGTCGAGCTCATCACCCTCGCGCGCATGACGTTCCCCAAGGCCGAGCCGGCCATTGACGAGGACGGCCGCTTCGTCATCCGCGGCCTGGAGCGGCGGGACGGCGTGGAGAAGGGCCGGGCGGGAAGGAGCATTGACATGTTCCCGTTCGCGCTCGCGGCGCAGCCCACACCGTCCGACCCCGCACACCCGTTCACGGCGTTGCTCAAGCGCAAGCTGGCGCTGCTGGCGCCCGAGCCCGAGCCCAAACGCCGCGCCGTCGGTGGCATCGGCGTCAACATTGGTGTACCACCCGTTGGCGTGGCACAGACGCAGCCCGAGCCCGAGCTCGAGCTCACCGACGAGGAGAGGGAGCTGCTCGAGGGGTTGCAGAGGTTCAAGGGCAGCAGGCTCGGACGCGAGGTGAGGGACGTGTGTGTGCAGCAGTAGCAGTAGAAGCGAGAGAGAAAGGTGTAGCCAGCAGCGGCTCTGTGGTCTGTGGCCAGTGTGGCCAGTGTTCGTCTAATATAAAAGATCCTGTATGTTACATTCGCCCATCCTGTCTATCTATAACGCGCACCCAAGAGAAGCAGAGAAGCAGAGAAGCAGAGAGGCAGAGAGGTTTACCCAGCGCGAGACCGGGGCGGGCCATATCCGCTACTCTGGACATGCCCATACCTCCCACCTGCGCTCGTCGGCCGCGCGCCCGCACCAGCGCCAGCACCCGCACCGGCCGCCGTCGGCCTTGCAAGCCGCGAGGGAATCCCCGTCCCTGCCGGCCTGCCAATCGCGCTCCCCCCACCCCCGCCCATACCCCCCACGCGTCCGCGCGCACCCCGCACGCCAGACGCGACACCGCCGCCGCCCGCCCGCACGCCGCGCGTAGCCTTGGCCGCCTCGGCGGCGGCGGCCCGTTGTTCAGCGGCGCGCTGCTCGGCCTCGGCGCGCGCGGCCATGGCGGCCTGTTCGGCGACGCGCGCCTCTTCAGCTGCGATCCGCGCCGATTCCGCTTCGGCGAGGGCGCGTTCGTCCTAAGGAGGAAAAGTGTCAGTGGTGTGGTGTGCAGAAAAAGTATACAAGACGGGAGAGGGGGGGGGGGGGGGAGTTGCTGTCGTAGACCGCAGCGTCTTTCACAGCAAGTAAGCCCAGACATCCCCCCGCCCCGCCTATCGCCACGGCAACGGCACACGGCCACTTACATCGTGCACGCCGGTCCACTTTGGGTTGAGGATGAGTTGCTGGGTATGCAGCGCCTGGCCCTGGAGCGCGACGTAGTGGTCGAGGAGGGCGTGTGTCTGCGCGACGCGCGTGGCGAGCCGCTGTGTGTGTGTGTCAGTGATCAGTGAACAAACCCCGTCATGTCATCCCCCGCTACTCTGTCTCTATCCATCGCCATCGCCTGCAAACACGAGCCCACGAGCCCACACCCACTCACCTCGTTATGGCCCTTTGCGTCCGCCAACGCGCGGTAGAACCCGTCAAACACGGTGTTGAACCGCCTCAGCTCGGTGAGGCTCGCCTTGAGGCGCTCGTTCCTTGCCTCCTGGCACGCGGCGGCCGTGTCTGCCGTGTCCTCGTCGCGCGCGCCTGGCTGGTTGCTGGCGTCGCCGTGCTCGCTGCCACTCGCGCTGGTCCCGCTGGCGGCGCTCGCCGCGCTCGCGGTGCTGGGGTGACGCCCGTGGCCGAGCCGACGCTGTTGGTGTTGTTGCTCCGACTCGGTCTCGCTCGCGTGCGCGCCGTCGCGCTCCCCCTCGCCTTCCTCTTCTTGTTCTTCTTCTTCCTCCTCGTCGACGGCAGGACCGAGGGCGGCTCCGCCGGCGCCGCGCGTCCCGCGCGTCAACGTGCTGGGCACATTGGGCGATGCGCCAGCCGCAAACAGCGAGAACCGGGGCTTGGGTCTACGGCCTACGCCCAGGTCAAGGTCGAGGGCAGCGTTGGCGTTGAGGTCTGCGCCGAGGGTACGCGACGACATGGCCGTGGTGGTCGTGGACGTGGATCCAGAGGCAGAGGCAGAGGCGGAGGCAGAGGCAGAGACAGAGGTATATGCTGGTCCAGAAGAGGACGACGACGACGCAGCAGAGGGGTAGTATCGTGCACCCCCAGCAGCAGCGCCCGCTCCCGTCGCCCCCATTGTCGCTGTCGCCGGTAACGCGCTCGTGCGCATCAGGGGGCTGTCGTCGTCCTCGCTCATGATGCTGAGATCGGCCAGTTCGAGCGTCGCGTCGTCGTCGAGCAGCCGCGCGCCGGCGCGGTGCGCGAGGAAAGGTGAGTCGTCCATTGATGACGGGATGAGACGCGTGCAGGACGGTGGTGGTGGTGGTGGTGGAATAGTAGGAGATCGGAGAGAAAGATGGTGGACGGCGGTGGTGGTGGTTGGTGGTGACGGCGCGACGTTGTTGACAACGGAACCAACTGGCCGGCCAACTGGGGCGGCGGCCGCGAGCCACTGGCGCTGATCCACTGATCTGCTGAACACCGTCCCCCTCGCCACCTTGCATCTCTCCCAACCCTTTTGTGCACCAGTGCCATGGAATGGGAAAAAAAAGGTGTATACATGCAAATGGAAACCCTCGGTGACCTAGAGCGCGTGTACGGAAAGTGGTTATGATACAGACAGATTCGACCTGGACCGTGTGGAAGCGTTCCTCTACTGTGGTGGTGGTGGGGGGGGGGGGGGGGGGGGGGCGGAATGATAATAAACAAAAGAGGAGAGAGAGAGAGAGAGGGAGAAAAATCTAACAGCCAGCAGCCAACCGCGCGCGGCCTATAGGCCTATAGGCCTACTACTTTGCGCCCTTGCGTTTCTGGCCCAAGCCGCCAAACTCCTCGCGCGCGACGAGCCACATGGCCGTGACGTTGACGACGTCCTTGAGGTTTTCCTCTGTGAGTGCGACCTCTTGGCAGATGCGCGCGGCCATGTCGACGCTGTTCTGGTTGACGTTGGCGACGGACGTGGGCACCTCGGCGAGGGAGATGCTCTTGAGCGACTGGGGGATGCGCAGCACACCAATGACCTTTGGGTGGTGCGGGGTCGGGGTGAGCGTCGCGAGCAGCTGGCGCTTGTTGGTGCGCTTCACCCAGACGGAGAATATCCATGGCGTCTCGCTGTCCTCGGGGTCCGAGTCGTACGCGTCGTCGTCGTCGACCACCACGTCGCATGTAGGCGGGCACGACGAGTCGGCCACAGAAGACGCCTCGTCGGCGAGCTCGGCACCGTCCGAACTGGCGCTCACGCGGCGGGGGACGGGCGACACGCCGCGACGCGACGCGGGCTGGGCGGCCGCAGCACCGTCGGCACCGGCGGCGTCGACCGTCTTCCTGCGCGGACGCAGAGGGAGAGACGTACGCGAGCCGTAGGGCGAAGGCGCGGGCGATCCGGACCCCGAAGCACCGGCAGGGCGGGCAGGACGACGACGACGGCGACGTGCCTCGATGGCGTCACCTGCCGGGTGGTTCTTGACGATCATGGACGCCGACGGTGCCATGCGAAGCTTGACCCACTCAAAGACAACCTCGTCAGAGCCGTCACCAGGAAGCTGGCCAGCAACGAGGTCGAGACCCGCCGCAGCAGCCGCGACGAGGTGCGCAGCCCACCCGTCCGTGTTCTTCTTGGCCCACTTGCGCACCGTCCAGGTGAATCCGATAGGCCGTCCTGAGCGGACAAGCTGGAGGACCTCGCCCTCGCCTTCGGACGGAGGAGCTGTCTCGGACGTGAGGCCAATGATTGCTCCCGAGCCGTACAGGACCATCTCGCCGGTACGACGGGCCACGACCGATGGCGCGAGACCAAACGTGGGT
Source organism: Apiotrichum porosum (assembly GCF_003942205.1). Classification (NCBI taxonomy): domain Eukaryota; kingdom Fungi; phylum Basidiomycota; class Tremellomycetes; order Trichosporonales; family Trichosporonaceae; genus Apiotrichum; species Apiotrichum porosum. The sequence goes on along the minus strand of NW_021167108.1, from coordinate 2,111,701 downwards.
GCGCCGACCTGCATGGAGAGCGTCGGGGTCATGGGGGTCGCCGTTTCGTTCGAGTACGCGGGCATCTGCGGCGACGACGGTGCCGAGGGGACCGTCAGAGTCGAGCCGGCGGCGCTGTCGACGGTGAGAAAGTTGGAGCTCTTGGACGGGACCATCTTGTTTTGGCGGCGGTCGTTGTTGACCCGGGGAGACGTCAAGGGTTCGGCGCTGCCGCGTTTGCGGAAGATCTTCCCAAAGAACTTTTTGGCACCATCCTCTTGTGTCAACGAGCTCTCCTTGCCATTCTCCATGGACGACCGGACCGACTCGTCGACGCGCGAGGTGGCAGGCGTGAGGGACGACATGTTGGAGATCATGGACGCTGGCCGGCCATTGTTGCGGTGGCCATTGTTGACGTCAACGGACGGCCGTGGCGAGCCTGGCATGAGGCCCGCATAAGGGAACCAGATCTCTGCTGGCTCGAGGATGCCGACACCCGTGATGTCGAGCTGGCGCTTGCCAAACTGTGGGATGTTAGTCATATGAGCTCATGAGAATTGCCCCCCTCCCACGCGCCCCCTGCGGAAGTCCCGTGTTTTGACTCACCTTTGCCACCTTGCTGTCTGTTCCCGCGTCGGTCACGACCGAAGGCTGGACAACGTTGTGGACGGCGAGGTTGTACAGGGGCACGATACGCTTGCCTGCCGCGGTGCTGGACGACGCGCTGGCCGTGGTGCTGCTGCTCGAGTGTGTCGAGGTGATCGAGTTGGAGCGTTTCAGTTCCGTCACGGGAGGCAGAGGCTCGTGCTCTGGGGGCTGGCCGACGGCGTCCTCCGGGTTCTCAAACGACCCCCGCTGCGGGGTGCTGGGAACAGACGAAATGTCACCCGAACGCGTGGCCGCGTCAGAGGCGACACGGTTGCGTGGTTTCCGCTCGGGCATGACCAGCTGCACCTGGAGGTTGAGGGGGTTCTTGCTCGACGTGGGTGGTGGCTTGACCAGGATAAACGTCTGTTGGCCAAGTGGTCAGCGGGTGGTGTCTCTCTCTCTCTGGAGAAACGTTGAATTCCGGCTCACCTCAACCTTGATGCGGCGCTTGGCCCTGTCGCCTGGGACAGCCGAGATGCGCGATGCAACACTAAACCCACGAGGCCGACGGGATGTGCCAGTGCGCGGCGTGTCCGAGTCGAGGCCCGGGTCGATCACCACCGATGTGGGCGCAGACACCTTGCGAGGTGTCACTCGGGGCCTTCCCGAGTGGCCTTGCTCGCTGTCAGAGTCTGCCGACGGGTCGCTCGAGTCACGCGAGAGGATGGGCTTGGGCCTCGACGGCCCAGGCTCGGGGGAATCCCTGTCATCGAGACTGCTGTTGTTGTTGGGGGTGCTGTCGTCGAGGTTGAAGAGGTTGAGGGGGTTCGGGATTGCCGAGAGGACGGGGATGTTGGAGAAGAAGCCCGGCGCCATCGTGCGATACGCGATGTGGGATTGGGAAGAAGACGAGGAGGGAGGGAGGGGGTCGTGCGACTTGAGCCTGACACGGGGAGGGGAGCACGCAGAGCCCGTCGCAGTCAGGAATGTGCTGTTTGTGCACTGTACACGTCAAGCACCAAACGAGGTGGGACGAGGTAGAGACCAGTCTACGGTGCCAAGGCTAGGAGCGAGAAGGGTGGTGGTGAGGTGGCGGGACTCGCGGAGGCGTTCGGCACAGAGCGGCGGACGATGCGACTTGGCTAGTGACGTATTGGAGGGAGAGGGGAACGTTTGGTCTTTGGCGTGCGCCGTGGTGGTGTGGGAGATGGGGGGGGGGGGGGGGCGTAACTACGCCTGCGCAGTAGAAGGACTGGAGATGTGGATGTGCTGGACGCGTGTGAGCATTGAAGATACAGACTGGAGAGGGAGAGGGGGAGACAAGAGACAGAGAGAGAGATGAGAGATATGTGACGAGCGAGCGAGCGAACCGAGACGATGACCTGCAGACCCCCCGTATACACTCCTTGTCTCTCCCGTGCAAATGCGCAAGCAACAGAGGCATGTATGTGTGTAAACGCGCGCGGGGAGAGGGGGACAGAGAGCATGGGCCGGGCCACCCATATTAAAATTGCTCCCGTATGGACATGGCGGCGCCCGTCAAGTCATGATGCAATGGGGGCCATCTGGCCGTGCCGTGGGTGGGTGGTGTGTGCATGACGCGTCGCAGCATCAGATATTGTACTTACCCAGGTGGTGACGGCAGAGAGTGTGCGTATGCAGGTGTTGTGGGTGGATGATGACGATGTGGGGTGTGGGTGGAGATGATGATGGCGGTGGGGCGATGGGGGGTTGAAATGGGACTGTGGTCGTACGAGCCTGCTGTGTGGGTGGTGGTGGTGGGTGTCTGGTGGTTGTGAAATGCTCTGGGTGGGACGACTGGGATTCCGGTGGCGAGAAAAAGGACAAGACGGCACACACAGGGAGAGGGCCAGGCTCGCTCTCCAGGCAGGCAAAAGGGCGATCGGAGCAAAAGGGGGCGAGGAGCCAGAGGGCCACAGGGGGGGCGGCCAAAGAGAGGAAAAACACGTACACCCGGCCGGCGGATAAGGGCAAACCAAGCCTCTATGTGTTTCTTTTTGGCGTGTGCAGGCAGGTGGCCGTGGGTGGTGGCCGAGTCCCCGAGCCAAAAGGATCCAACGAGCAACGGACAGAAAAAAAAAAAAAAGAGGGTGTGTGGTGGAACAGAGGTAACAGAGGAGCACAGGTGTCCTGTGTCCTGCTAGGTGTCGCCGTGGGTGTCCTGGCAATGTCTGTAAATCACAAAACTTCTGTTACGCCGATCTACAGCGGCAGCAGCAAGCAAGCAAGCAAGCAAGCACGCAAGCAAGCAAGCACGCACGCAGCTACAGCAGTGGTCCAGTTGTCCAGTGGTCAAAGTCGGAAAGGCGGCAGACGCGGCGGAGACGCGGCGGACGCCGGGGGGGGAGCTTGAGAGGTCGCTTAGGCAGTGCTGTTTGACACGCCCGAAAAGAACGTTTAAAGAGTGAGACTCTGGTCGACACCGAGAATAGCTCAGAACAGAACAATCGGCACAGCAGATGACGAGCAAGAGTGAGGATAGCGAGAGAGTGAGAGAAGACGATATCCGTCGTGTATGTGTGTTCAAAAACAGACACACCCCACACCCCACCACCACCTCGCTCTGCCGTGCGTTCCCGTTGTGATTTGTTTTGGCCTCGGCATCTCCATGGGTGCCCGAGCTCCGTCTCTCTACCCCTCTCTCCGTGTGCTCCGTACGCGCTGTACGCTGTAGCGGTCTGACACATGGCGCTTACGCTCGCTCAGCAGGCGGCATCGGAGCGACACCTATCGGGCTGCGGTTGCCGTTGCTCAGGTTGGCCCATATGCCAAGCCACACATGCCCAATGTCGGGGGCCGGGGGGCAAGGGGGCAGAGGGATGCGGCAAAAGGGACGACCCCACCCACTGGCCACTGGCCGCTGGGGCCGAGGTTCGTTCGCCGCCGGCCAGCGACGGAAAGGTTCGGACGCTGCTGGGCCAACACGTAAGCCCCCCTCTGTCACCGACGGCTCTTGTCAGCTGGGTGCTTGTCGCGTTTCTCGGATGCATTCTGACATGATGAGCCATGGGAGGAGCCATTTGTGCGCTAGGCTACGAGTCGTGTTCCAGACCCACGGGTGTCCATCATCTCTCTCGGCCGGCCACCCTTGGGGGCTATCTTTGGGACCAGGCAGGCGTATCATCATCCTCATCGTCATCATGTTACGCAACTCACGCATAACACACATGCACAGCCTGGCACTGCCACAAGAGCCCCAAGGTACCAAGGTACCAAAAAGGTGGTACATACAGACGCCGATCCGTCGGGCTTCAACGACTCGCGCGCCGGTTTCCGTCGGAGGCGACACTGGAACCGGCGGCGCACACTGGGTCGTATTGTAGATACGACGGATCCTGTCAACAAGGACGCGTGTCGTTGGACTGGGCCTCTTCACCTCCTGACATCGCCTCGGGATTCCCGGTGGGCTCGATATCGCTCCCATGTTGTGAATCCTTCAATGTCCCAGGTGCCCCCTGTCCAAGCGCCAAGGGGCAACACGGCGCTATCGAGAGACGTGCAATGTGGAGTGGTGCAATAGACAGCCTTGCAAAGGCGGGGCGGGGCGGGCTTCTCCCACCGCTGCACCCCAGGTTGGCGAGGCCATGCAGGCCGCCAAATAACTCGCCAACTAGGAAGTGGCGTCTCGAAATTGCCACCTGGGGCAGGAACGGTGCACAGCTGAGCACTGCAGCGGCCATGGATCATGGAACCCAAAAAGTCCTGGTGACTGGTGGCCCCAAACGCCAAAGCAACAACATCAATCCGAGCCGTCGCGGTCTCCGATGACCTGTGCGGTGGCAGTAGTGTGTCTGTGAAAAGCAGGCGCGGAGCAGAGCAACAGACGCGCCACTGCCGCCCCCCCCCGCCGTGACCGCGACGGCTCGGATTGATGTTGTTGCTTTGGCGTTTGGGGGCCACCAGTCACCAGGACTTTTTGGGTCCCAAGCTGTTCTCGTCCAACCCTGTTCCTCGCTCTGGCCAAAACCATACGTCCTCTCTGATCCGCGTATCCCATCCACGACTATAATGCCGAAGCAAAGCCGCCAAGACGCCCACTGTCCACATACAGCGATATGGACGATGGACAGAACGGTCTCAGCATCCCAGGAACCGTCACAACCGAAAAACGGTGGGCTATCCGCTGATCCGCTGATATTGACCGAAGTATACCGAGGTCTAAAATGCCACGGGCGCAAAACAGTTCTGTCATGCTGTCAGTGAATGTGGCGCGTGGCATCCACGGCCCACGTCGACTGCTGCACCGGCGGTTCCGGCGGCCGGAACCGTCCTGTCCGCTTCTGCATGTCTCTGGCAAAGGACGCCGTGAGCCGTGAGACGAGCCCACCGGCCACCGGCCCCGCTGATCAAGCCCGGCGGCATGTCTGGAGCGCTGAGCTCAGCGCGAGCGCACCAGCGAGCCAGCCAGCAAACGAGCGGCTCGCTTGCCAGCTGGGGGGGGGGGGGGAGTGGGGAGGGAATCTGGGGACCTGCGTACGCACGCCGGCCGCGACTTGCTACGAGATAGGCGAGTTTGGATTTGAATTCGGTATGGCGGCCAGAAGAAAGCCAAAAAACGCCCAGCGCGCCAGCGCCGGGACGAAACGGAGTACGGAGGGGGGGCTCGCATGGATGCCAAATAACCTACACCCCCACTGATCATCGCTGATCATCACCAACTCGTGCAACGCGTTGCGTTGCTCGCGTTCTCTCACGTTGCTGACATGATGTGTTCTAGGGATTGGCAGGGGACGTTGGTTTGGGGGTGGGGGGGGGGGGATGGAGAGGGAGGAGCGGGAGCACAGACGCCGGTTCCGACGTTGCGGTAGATGTGTGTGGCACACCGAGGGGGGTGGTGGATTCACGACCGTCGCGCTGTCGACTGTACATTGCGTGTATGGCGGCCGGGCGAGTGTATCCTGAGGATCTCAGGCTAGAAGCTCACTCTAGGAAACGGACCGCACTAGAAACATCGGGGGGGAGGGAACAAACCAAACCAAAAACAAAAATGGACACGGCGGTAGATGACGTACAGCGAGTCTAGTCAAACCGTCGACGTTTTAGTGAAAGGCAAGGCAGGCCGTCGAGTGACTCGCCGACAGACGGTCACCTCTCGCGAGCCCTGACAGAGACATGCCGACACGGACACGGTAAACTGCGCGACGACCCAACCCCCTCCCCCTCCGTCGGCCCGTAGCCGAGAAAGGTGTAGGTAAAGTGAGGGTCCAGTGGCATTAATCCCTAGCCCTCCATGCCACCCCCACCACACTCATTCATTTCCAAAGCCTTGAAGCTCTTTGCCTTGTCGAATCGAACCCCCACCGCTTGCCTGGTCTGGAGCCCAGCGCCAGACGTGGCTGGCTGGGTTTCTGTCACCTTGTCACAGATCAGAGATCACAGTCACTTTTCAGTAATTTGGCGTGCGCCGATAATCCTGAGACCCCACCGTCAGTGCCATCAGTGCGTGTGGTGTGTACCGAGCACGAAACCGAGCACATGCCGGTGCCACATCCCCGTGCGTTCGTGCCCAACGCCGGCGCACGCGGGCCAGCCCCACACCGCAGGCCGCAGGCCGCAGCGCGCCGGTGCGCACTGCGCAATGCGCAATGCGCAGCGTCTCGTCTCGCCTCGTCTCGTCCATACGGCGCACACCCACGGCCGTACTCGCGCCGCGCCGATGGGAGCGGAGAGGATGCGGGGAGGATACGGGACCCGTGGACCCGTGGCCCGTAGACCCCGGGTGCCGATGACATGCTGATGTGACCGGCGACCGACCCGCCGTCCTTGTCCTCGTCCTCGCCGACCCCTCCCTCGTTCATGACCATGACCGTCGGCATCATCGGCACCGATGTTGACAAAAGCACAGGTCACCGCGTCAGGTGCGGCCACAGCACCCGTCGCCTCGGGCACGGTGAGGCGAGACGGGGTTGATGTGTGCAGGTTGGCACCTTGTTGATGTAGGAGGCCGAGGGGCGCAGGAGACGAGTGGAGTGAATGGGCAGGACGCAATGTGCCCACTGCCACTGCCCAGCGTACCAGCGTGCATGCCATCACTCGGAAAGCAACGCCACGACGACCCGTTAGGGAGGAGTGAGGAGCGAGGTTTGGGTATGCTGCGCCACTGTAGGGGTCGAGTTTTAGCCGGTCAGCATATGAGCGTGTCGATCCTGACGAACCCCCCATCCTCGCTCCTGGCGTCCTGAGCGGTATGGTGAAGTCTGAATTCAGTCGTATGATCGTATGACCTGACACCATGCCGCGGTTCCGGCTTGTCTGCCATGCTTGCGGTGGTGTACGGTGGTCTATGGTGTCCCCCCCCGGTGTTTGTTGATCCAGGTGCCACACAGCCGCCAACAGGTTGGTTTACTTTGACTTTTGACTGAAGTGTGCCAGTGTGTTGACCCCCAGGGCCGTGGCATTTCATTCTGCCCAGGTGGCCAGGTGGCCTGTCACACTCGACCCATTGAATGAAAAACAGTCTGCTTGGCACTAGGACATGTGGACCCCACCTTTTGGCTCGCCGTTTCCATCGCGTGCATCGCATCAGGCAGCGTACCGGGGTACCGGGGTCCGGCGTTCGGCGAGGAAGTGGTCGGATCGTGCCGAAAACAAGCTCAAGCCACCCACCACCATGGCGTCGTGGACGGCCATTGCTTCTCGTGGTGGCTCTCGCGGTCCTTCCATGCTCACCACTAACGTCTTTGGGATTGGTTCTGTGCGTGAAACTCTGAAGCAGGTCGGCCAAGAGCGGCAAGCTGCCTGCCCGAACACGACCCCCCGGGCGGGTCCCCTTCACAAGGCGCCGTATGCACAGTGCACAGTGCTGGTGTGGCCGGATGGCGTCTCGCCTGTTGGTCAACTGGGCGTTTGGAAGTGGCCAGTGCGCCAGTGCGCCAGTGCAGAGTTGCACAGTTGGTTCTTTGTGCTCAGTGCGGGATCCAGGACGGTTTCACGTCACATGCATGCATTGTACTGTTCCTGTACAGTAACCGGATGGAAGTCATGGACGTGGCGCTCGCTTGCGTTCCTGCAACATCTGGACAGCAGTACAGTAACCTAGCCAATGCCAGACCGTCCATCTCATACGCACCGTACGAGATCCAGCCCCCAGCCCATGGGCCATGTACATCGAGAATTACCTGCCGGATACCGCCAGCATGTCAGGTGTGCACATCGTTACACTCGCAGCAGCAGCAGCACGCAGTAGTGGCCACCGCCACTTGTGTGTTTACGTTCACCGCAGCCCATCTAGTATGAACGTCAACAAACACCCACCTTGCAATGAAACCAATCTCCAAATGACCAAGAGGGAATCTGTCGCGTCGTGTGAAGGTGACAGCACACGGAAGCCTAGAGCCCTCTTGTCAACAACAAGTGGTGGCCAAGCGGTGTGTCTCTCACAGAGGGAGGCACAAACAGGCGTGGCGACTGTTTAGACCATCGACTATATATGGCTCGTAATATATTCCCGATCAATTTACAAAACATGGGTTGAGCGATCAATTGGCCTTGTTGTGTGCGCCAAACACCAATGCATGGCATGTGATTTGGCCCACACACTGCGTACAGTACACTGCTTGGCACTCAGCCTCAGCGTGCCTCCTAGGAATTCTAGGACGGGTGGAGCGTGATCTCGTGCCAAAACAGCCCATCCGGCAGACTCTCACGACGAAGCGGGGTGGTTTTCGCGATCAAACGATCAAGCGAATGTGTGTCACACATTTAGGAAAAACAACCCGAGCGAAACAAAGCCAGCCAACAGCTTGGCAGACAGCCTGGAGCCATTCCAGCCCTGGCAGTAACGCTCAGAGACTCGGAGACGGTCAACTCAATGGACATGCACAACAAGTGCACACGACTGGGCTCCCAGAATCCCCCCTCAGAGCTCGCAAGTACGGAAACGGCCCATCCACGTCGCTGCCAAGTGTTTGACAGGGCGGGCGAGACAGGACTTTTTTGTTTTGCGTCAGCCAACCAGGCGCCGATCTCGCCCGCCCGTTTTTTATCAGATTGCAACGGCGTCCCCCGTGGCCCGTGGGCGATCACATCCCGAGTCAACAAACGCTGTGCAGGCCGGAGGGGGAGGCGCCACTCACAGCGAGGCCATCACGCATCGCACAAGCTCTGGCAACTGACAATGTGCATACGGGTGGCTCTGTGGGTGGCCAGTTATGTGCGTCCGATTGTGCATGCATGCGCCTGCCAAGACAAAAAAGAAGTAGGCACTGAGCGTCTGTGCTTCCTGCGCGCTTCGGATTCGGGCGATTTCCCCCCCCCCCCCCCGCCCCCCCACAGCCACCGCCGTTGCCGCGCAGCCCCGAAAGAGAGAGAGCGCGAGTAACCCGCCGCAACCGAGAATCCATTGTGTCACCCCTCTCTCACCCACCCACCGGCCGTTCCATCGCAACTCTCTGTGTTTGCCATCGCTCTCTTTCTTTTTTATTCCTCTCAACCACTCCATTCCCTCGCACACCCCACTGCATGGCACCATGTCCGCCCGCTCGGCCTCACTAGAGACATCCGAGCTCCTCCCAAACGAGTGCAGCACCCCCATCCGCCGCGCCTCCCCTCCCAACCACCACCACCACCATGTCACCACCTCTCCACTCATGTCGTCTGGCGCACTCGGCATCTCGATACCACCGTCCCGCGGTCGACCCACCGAGCCCCCGTCCTCCCCCTCGGCCAAGACGCCCACCTACCTCGGTTCACAGCCCGTGACGCCTGCACGCACCGCCAACGGCGGCGGCGGCGGCGTGTCGGCCAACTCGAGCCGGTTCAACAGCACCCGCCTCGACCCGCGCATGGCCGCGACGCTGAGCTTTTCGCCCGAGCAGCGGTCACGCAGGCTGTCCAATGCCAGTGTTGTGCGCAGTAGGAGTGTCGCCGACTTTCACGACGACGGCGGCAAGCTCACGCGGAGCCGCGCCCTGGCCCTCGTTGCCGTTTGTCTGTTGAGTGTGGGATCACACTTGTGAGTAGCCCCTGCCCCCCCCCGCTGCCCCCTGTACTGTGTGCTCTGCTGGCTGCGCGTCGCCTACTCCTCTGGGTATCTGGCACACCTTGTCTGCCTCTGCGCCGTCGCTCCCTGCGTCGCTGCAGGCTGGCTCCACTGCGAGCAGCAGGGTGCGAGCTGTTGTTTCCCAGAGCACCGGCGGAGGTTCCGGTGCCTGCTGCAGACCAACGCTGACATGCTACAGCACAATGTATCTCATGGGCCCGTTGAAGAGCCGTCTGCACCGCGAGCTGGGCTCGAGCAACTCGCAGTTCTCGCTCTTGATCTCGGCGCTCAAGTAAGTGCTCGCCCCGACCGACCGACCGACCCCTCGGCCTCGACGTTTCCATACTAACGCTGCAGCCTCAACTCGACATGGACGCCGCTTGTGGGTGGTATCCTCGTCTCACGCTTCGGAACCGGCTGGTCCAGTGTCGTGACTACCGGCGCTGTGCTTCTGGGCGAGATCATTGTGTATTTCGGCGTGACCCACGGCAACCTCGTGACCATGGCCGGCGGTTTCTTCCTCTTTGGGCTGGGCATGACACCGTTGATGGTCGTGCAAGAAACGCTTCTCGCCAAGCTCTCCCCCGGCGGCCACTTGGGCTTGTCCCTCGCCCTCGGTCTTGTCAGCGGCAAGTTTGCGTCCTTTATCGCCGCCATGTGCTCGCTCCCGCTCGCCGAGGCCGGAGGCGACGGCATGCCATTCTTCGTCGCCCTCGTCCTCTGCGCCACCTCGTTCATCGCCAACATCCTCCGCTTGACATTTAGGTGGGGCGAGACGGACGAGGCGGAGCGTGTGGCCCCGCGCCGTATCGTCAAGTGGGACGGCATATCGCGCCTGGGAGACGTCTACTATGTGTTCATCGTCATGAACATTCTCTGTGGCGCCATCTGGTCGCCCTTCCTCCACCTGAGCGCCAACATTGTCCAGGTCCGCTTCAGCCTGTCGGAGTCCCAGGCGTCGTTCAACGCAAGCGTCCTCCTGGCCGGCGCCATCATCCTGTACCCGATCACGGGATACATTACCGACCGCCACGGCTCGGACACGCCGCGCACCACGTTCCAGCTCTTCCACATCACGTGTATCCTCACCCTGTTCGGATACATCTACCTCGCGTTGCCCGTGTCGCTCACCCAGACACCGTGGCCGGGACTCATCTCGTGGGCGCTGGGCCACGGCGCGTCTCCGCTCCTGCTGGTGGTCATGGTCGCGCGCATCCTGCCCGTGGCCCTCGTCCCGCTCGGTCTGGGCATGCACAAGGCCATGGAATCCGCCGCGTCCACCGCGTCCCAGACCCTCGCGGGCCTCTGGCTCGACTGGGCAAAGGACCACCGCGGCGGGCAGGACAACGCCGCACACGGCCTGCTGGTCATCTTCGCCGTCGTCAACGTCCTCCAGATCCTCTCGGCCGGCGGCCTGTGGAAATTCGAGTCGGCGCGGCGCACCGCGCTCTCCCACCGCCCCTCGGGCCTGCACGACCATGCAGACGAGTACGAGCGCCTCCCGCTCGCCGCCGACGCCGAGCAGGGCGGCGCCGGTGGTCTCGGTCTCCGCGCGGCGGCCTCGGCGCGCTCGTCCTTGTCCGACGACGACTACGAGAACGACAGCAACGACGACGACGCCCGGTCCGCGTCGTCCTTTGACGATTGCCTCCCCGCCGCCAAGGGCGAGGTCGAGGAACCCCAGACGGGCCTGGCGCGCACAGACGCAGAGCGCGCACGCGGAAAGACAAGTTTCAGGATCTGCCTGTGTTTCCTCGTCAGCGTGTGGGTGCTGTTCATCGCTACTGCGTGGCGCAAGCTGTAGCCAGCGGCGGGTCTGGGGGAGGTGGTGGTTGGTGGGTGAGAGGGAGAGGTTATAGGAATCTGAAGTGTTTTTTTTTTACGCCCCCAAAGGTTGACGACTGTCTGTCTCCTCGAAGGCAGGACGGTACACACCGTGTATGCATGTACTTGACGATCACGGATGGCACGTTTGCGGGCGGCAGGCAGCAAAGTGGCACGAAGGATGAAAGGTTGACGGGTGCGCACTGTGCGGAACGGCAAAAAAAAAACAGGTCACTCGAATACATCCAAGACTGACTCGGCTACGCTAGAACGAAGAGTTCTCGCAACTCTGGACATGATACAGGGCGCTATGTAGCCAAGGTGGGAGAAACATGGTGGGGACGCGGGAGGTCTGCGAGAACCAACAAGACCAAGAACGCAAGAAGAAGGACGCCTCTGTGCGGCTAAGGACTGCCAGTGTGGCTGCGGTGTGCCACCTGGCAGATATCGCAGCACTTTTTGCTCAGGTGCTCGATGCCGATAAAACGAATGTTGGCGCCGCCGTTACGACCTGCCACGAGCGTGCGTGCCACTCCGGGGAGATGCGAGAGCGGGGCGTCCTCGTGCCCGCGGGGCCAGAGGGTGCCGTGCTGGTCGTGGGGGATGACGACGGTGCCGGCGAAATTGGCCAGGTGGGGCTTGAGCGCCGCGACCATGGCCTGCCACAGCGGCCAGCCGGCGGTGCTTGACGACCGGGGGATACGGGTGGGGAGGGAGGAGGTGAGGGTCGATGTGTGGCCGTGGCCCGGGGAAGGGACCGGCGACGGGGTGTCGTCTGCGCTAAAGAACAATGTGTACCGGACACCCTTTACAAACAGCCCGTTGGCGTATTGGCCGGCGTTGAGGAGGAGAACTTGGGCGCGATGGATCGTGACCTCGGTGAGCTGCGACCACGAGGGCAGAAGAATAGTGGTAATTGAGAGTGCTGCCAGACGAACCGACGCTGCAGTCGTGTCTTGCGTAGGACGAAGTGCCTTGCGTTTACCGTCGTCCTTTTTGGCCCGCTTGGCACCGATATCGAAGCAGACTTTTTTCGGGGACGCAAGTCCCGCAACTGCCTGCGACAGCAAGGTGCTGTTCCCGAGCGCGGTCCAAGCACCCGATTTAATTGCAAGACTGTTTGCGGACAGCAGAGGAGGCGGTGGAGCTGCCTTGGTGCCCACAAACGCGGCCATGGACGGCGCGAAATACGGAAGCGACGAAACAATTATCGTGTTATTGTGGCGGCGCATACGGTCTCGACGGTTTGGGGCTGACAGTGGATCGCGCGTGTTGCCAGTCCGGGGTTCAACAAGGGCGTTGAAGAATGATCCAGCGTTCTCCTTGGTGATATGGACTACGCCGTACAGGAACATCGAGACGACGGAATAGGTCGAGCTGGACAAGCTCAAAAGGCCCGCAAGTGTGGCGAATTGGCCGGTCTGGACGAGACGGGTGGCCACCAGACGCAAAACTTGCTGGCCCCTCTGGCGGCGATACGCCTTGGTAATAGCCAAACGCCTTGCCAAATCAGCAGCGGGGACCGCAAAGTTCATGCCGATGTTGGGCAAAGTATCGACACTCAGCACCACCGGCGTGGCAGGCTGCTGTGGCTGCGCAGACGGGAGGGATGGCGACCAAAGCTTTCGCTCTGCCACACTCGAGGACGACCCAGTGGTCCAATATTGGGGCGTTTGGATCTTTGGCCAGATAAACGAGGGATAGGGGGGAGGAGAGGGTGCCTTGGCTCGGGCTTGAGAGTCGAGCGATTGCGAGTCTTCGACGTCGTCGTCCTCATCCGAGCTGTCACTGTCCGAGTCGTTGTCCATGTGCGGTGGCATGTCGCGGTCCCAGGCATTCAGATAAGCCCTAGGACCACGGGGAGATGGAGAGCGTGGGTGGTGGGACGTGGTACAGGCTGTTGGCGTGGGCGTGTCGGGGCCAGTGGAAGTACGCAAGGGAATGGAAACGTGGGAGAACGCATAGGAACGCGGACGCGTCGAGACACTGGTGTAGGCCAGTTCACGAGGCTCACAGTCCATGGAGAGGACTGTCTCCAAGGTTCCAGCAATGTTGTCGCGTGTAGTGGGACAGAGGATGGGTGACGCGGCGGGAAGGCGACGCGGCGGCGAGAGCGCAAAGTCCTCCGGGCTGTCGCCAGAAAAGACGCTCAGCATGTCGTCGTCCGAACCATCACTTGAGATCGAGTCGTCGGAATTGGTTTGCATAGGCGCTGGGTAATAGCACCGGGATGGGGATGGCATTGGAGGCTGTGACGGGGGTTGATGGAAGAAGAACGGCGAGGAAGAAGGTGGAGAAGGCGACCTGGGAGGTGACTCTGACGACGCCCTACTGAAAGGGAGAAGCTGTGGCGACGAAGGTGGCGAAGTCGGAGGACTCGGCGTCGGTGACCGCGGCGGCAGCAAGAACCAGTCCAGCCGAGAGTCGGGGCGGGGTATCATGCAAGGAAGCCAGGTGGGGGGATAGGTGGGCGGTGGAGAGGTGGGGAGGTGACGAAGGAACCAGAGATGAGGAGAGGACGAGTAATTGTCTGTCGTTTTGATATCCAGTCACGCCCTCCTCAACGTGACGTCAACCCCGTCCATTAGAGCCCCGCGCGGCACCGCCCGAACACTCTGCTATATGCTATCAAAATTCAGACGATAACTGCCGATGGTATGCATGCTTCTGAGTCTAACACTCTGCCCTGGCTACCCACGCCTACACACTACACGTCACACCCAGCCTACAGCGAGTTGTCGCCACCAAACAGATGGAAGTTGCGAGAATAGCTCGCGCTCGCAATAAACTTGCCATCGCTGCTCACATCCGCACTCATGACCTTGCCTGCGTCTGTGGCCAGGTTGCGAACACGCGCCCACTCGTCTGCACTCCAGACACGCACGTTGCAGTCAAAGCCCGCGGTCACGAGGAAGAGACCCGAGCGAGGAACGTCGACCGACGGTGCTGCTGGCGTAGGCGTACGCGTGTCTGCGTCTGGCTCGGCATCTGTCTTGTCGTCAACGTCCATCTTGTCGCCGTTGGTCGTGCCGTTCGATCCGTTGGCGGCTGGAAGGGGAGTAGTGTCGATTGGTGCGTCGAGAGGGACGAACGGGTTCTCGCCGCTCGCACGGAAGAAGCGCAGGTCCGAGACTGAGCTCGAGTGGGCCGGGATAGTGTGCTGCGTCCGCAGAGCACGCAGGTCCCAGATACGGACAGTGTTGTCTCCTGACCCGGTGGCGACCTGGTAGCCGTTGGGAGCGAAGTCCATGGAGAGAATCTCCTTTGCGTGGCCATCGAGAACCATGGCCGTCCGGCCAGTGCGAATGTCCCACACGCGTCCAATCGCGTCAAATCCACCACTGGCAGCCAGCGCGCCGTCGTCCTGGAACGCGAGAGCAACAACCTCCTTGCTGTGTCCTTCCTGGGTGAGCAGCTCGGTGCTGGTCGCGACATCCCACATCCTCCAGGTGCCATCAAAGCTCGCGCTGCCGAGGTATGCGCCAGAGGGGTGAAATGCGACACGGCCAACGCGGTTGGTGTGTCCCGACAGAGTCGCCAGCGGCTTCTCCTCTGCCAAGCTCCACAGCTTGACGTCACCCTCGCCTCCTCCAGTGGCAAAGTTGACTGCTGACTCGCTCAGGCCAATCGTCGCCTCGGGGTGCCAGGCTGCGCCGCCGACCTTTTCAGTGTGTCCACGTCGCACCGCAACCTGGTTGAGGTTTGGCAGGTCCCACACCTTGGCTGCGCCAGTCCAACTTGTTGTCAAGAGGAGCTGAGAGTTGGGGGAGAAGCGAATGGTCGACAGCGGGCGGTCGTCGCCAAACTGCGAGCCAAGGTTGGTGAACGTTTGCAGCTCGCTAAACACCTCTTTGCGCACATTCACAATGCGGCCGAGAGGAAGGTCGTACTCGAGACGCTGCCGGGCGATCCTTCTCCTTGCCCGACTGAGGGAATAGGTCGCAATCTTACGGCGCGCTTGCAGCAATGCGTCGGAGCCCTCGGTGTAGAACTCTCCTTCCTCCTCGTCAGAGCTCTCGTCCGAGTCAAAGTCGGCAAGAGGTCGCCCCTTCTCCTCTTCGTAGCGCTCCTGGATGTGCTTCAAACGGTCTCGACGGTCTCCGGGCTGTGGAATCGTCAACATTCAATGCTTCAACAGTCCGGCGAGCGGAACCTCCACGAGCGGCTCCTGTAGACTCACTCCTTCGCCAAACAGCGTGATGGGTTCGCCGTACGCACGCAGGCGCTCGCGGACCTTCTTGTCGTCGGTCGGGACAGCCATACGGCGCAAGCGCTTCTTGCGCTCAATCTGCTCGTGAAGAGCAGCATTTTGGGCACGCTCACGCTCGTCATCCGAGCCGCCAAGCTGGTAGGTGTTGTCGACGACTATGTCAATGTCAGCCGTGGATCTACACTTTGCATGCGTCGAGAGCGACTTACCGAGCTCGTCGATATCCATCGTTTGTGGGTTTGTTGTCGTTGTCCAGCCGCGCCAGAGTCACGATCACTGCAACCTTGGATGCCGCACTTGCCACCCACCGCGCGGGTGAATATTATCTCCGTTATTCTTTTTGTTTTTCTCCCATCGCAGACATGTCGCCCTCGGCGCGTCTATCGGCCGGGTCAGCCGTTGGGCCGCTGGAAAAGATCAAGAACGGACGACACAGGCAAACGACGCCTCACGATATATACCACTTCCGCGCTCGCTCCACACCTCAAAACATGATCCCTCGCCATGTCGCAGCAGGGACCTCACGAGTCCTGCGCCGGCGAGCGTACACGGCATTGCCAGCCGCGTCGGAAACTTCCACCAACCGCTGGTCCGATCCAACACCATCCACGTCCACCGCTACAAACTCCACGACCACCTCTGCCGAGCGCGTGCGAGTGATCCGCGAGATTGCCCACTCCCCATTGCCGGACAAGGCCCTTCGCGATCGTGCATGGAAGATCTATCAAGACCTCACAGTACCCGAACGCAAGGAGCTCTCGACCGAAGATCTCCGGGGACTCCTCCGCTCGCTCGTTCCCCAGTACGACGAGAAATGGCGCCTTGTTACCGACGTTACTCCTCGCGAGCGCTACCAGCATAAGCGCGTGGTGGAGACGTCGTGGAAGCGTCGTATGGACGCCGTGTTAGCGGAACTGACGCATCGTAACGCCGCCGATATCTACGACTGGACCTTTGTCCTGCAATACTTCTCGACAGTCGGCGCAGTTCAGGCAACCGAGCGACTCGTTGCCGACCTCCCGCCTGCGCTCCGCACCAACGTCAAGGTCACACAGTGGCGTATCGGCGCCATTGTTCAAAGGACGCGCGACATGGCCGTGCACTACACCCATGCCTCGACCGGCGACCTCGATGCCGCCCACTCTGCATTTTGGGACATTTGTCGAGCCATGCAAGACGCTGAATTCAAGTTCGACCGCTTTACGCTCCGCCTTCTTTTAGAGGCTTCCAGTCAGCTCGCCGGCCTCGTCCAGAATGTAAACCCGAGCGCGTTTGAGGCTCTTGACAACTTTATTCGTTTCCTCCTCAAGGACGCCTGGTCCATTGACCTCGCCAACCTGCCCCTGTCCGTACAGCAGCGCGAACACGCAGGGGTGGAAACCACGTTTCGCCGTCTTTCCGCCAAGGGATTGGTTGCTGTCATGTCCCACATTACTCGTTGCGAAAAGAACCCGTTCCGTGTCATTGCGGCATTCGACCTTTTGACCACCATGAAGGGGCGGGTGGACCCAGACTACTTCGTCAACGATGAGGAGGAGATGGAGGGGTATGACGACGAGGACGCCGGTCCCGCACTGTCCGCGGCAATGGCTCAACAGGACACTGCAGGCCGCGGCTGGTTTGGGTTGAAGAAGAACGAGTTTGATAAAGTGGAAGTCGAGTCTGGTGAGCCACTTTTTGTTGTTGAAGACGTTGGACGCTGATGGGCAGAAGAAGCACCAGACCAAGTGGTCGACACACAACCGGGGAGTCGATTCCGCCGCGACTTTCTCACACCAGCACCACTTCCTAGTTCGATCGTTGCGGACCCTACACAACGCATGCCATACTCGCCACCTTACGAAACACACGTTATCCTTGACATGCTCCTGGCGTTCCGAAAGAACAGCCCTGCGTTCAACCATGTCTTCGAGTCAACAATGAACGACGTCATGTCACAGCGTGCTGCTTGGTACTCGGTGTATCTCGCATGTCAACCAGAGCTGCGACACAAGCTCAAGGCGCCGACCCGCTTGCACCCCGAGTGGTGCCGCCTCATCTTCGCGCGGCAAAACACCCTCAGCGGCCAAGGTGTCACGCTCACCCTGCCAATCGTCGAGTCTGCCCTCGCGTCCATTGAGGCTGAGATCGAGGTCATTGTCGCTCATGAGACTGAACTTGGACGACAGTCCGCCACGGCTCCACCCATCACCCGGAACGCAAAAGGCCGCTTTGTGCTTCCCTTGCCCGACTTTGCATCCTCACCAGCGGCGAGGCGTGACCTTCATCGCGCAGGTATCTTCATCCCATCGGAAGCGCTGCAACTACTCTACGATGACCGCGACAAGCTCAACACTATTCTTAAACAAGGCCGCAAGATGGCCAGGCGGAGGTGGGAGCAGCTCGCCCAGAGAGCCAGTGAGCTAGAGGCAGTGGCATCGGCGGCGGAACGAGAGGATATGGACAGCTCTTAGACAGTTGTAGCATTTTCAATTATGTCATCATTGAATCTTGCATCAAATGGTTAAATGGGCGGGAGCAGATCCCAAGCTCACAAGTCCGCATCAAATAAGTGGCCCATGTGCCTGGATCCACGCGCAACGCTCGCGCAATCGCGTATCCTTCGATCATTTGCTTGTTACTTCTCAGTTCGCCTTTCATTTCCACTACTCATGCCCGCCTCGAGAACTCCAGACGCAATGAACGGTAAGAAATGGGTCCCAGAAACAATGCCTTAGGTGTGTATATCATTGCTGATCCGTCTAGTCATAATCAAGCACGGCGGCAAGACCTACCCTTTGGATGTCGATGTTGCGGCGCCGGCGACGGCCTTCAAGCAGTCGATTTACCAGACTACTGGCATCCCTGTTGGTACGTATTGCACTCATCATCTGGAATGGGGATGGACTCATTTATCCCTACCCTCATCACCTGTCGGAAACATCTCCCGGACGCACAAGGCAGTGGAGGTATGTTGACATACAGACCGCATGAAAGTCATGATCAAGGGCATTCTGAAGGACGACGCGGATATGTCCAAGCTGGGACTCAAACCTGTAAGATCGATTTAGATGTGCAGTGCTAACCTTCTCAGGGCCAGACTGTTCAGGTGAGCTGGCAAACATAGGCTCCTGTCCATCCTCTCTGACAATCAGGTTATTGGAAACGCTGGCCCACTTCCTGAGGCTCCGCAGGAGCCTGTCGTCTTCTGTATGTTGACTGAAGCTATGTGCGTTTGCTGACCCCACCAGTGGAGGATATGGACGACTCAGAGCTTGCCTTGAGCGTGAGTCGCACGCTATGCGTACGTGATTGCTCATCTGTCAGACGCGCGTTCCTCCTGGCCTGGTCAATCTTGGCAACACTTGCTACCTCAATTCAACTTTGCAAGCTCTGCGTAAGGTCCCCCAGCTGCAGACAGTTCTGGAAACGTGAGTCCCTTGGCGGAGGTCTATCAGTTGCTCATATGCTATAGCTACTCTGCTGGTGCCGGACCTGATGGCAAGCTCACAAACTCCATCAAGAACCTCTATTCGGGAATGGCCCAGACTACGGAGGCTGTTGCTCCTTTCGCGCTGATCCAAAACCTGCGTACTTTGGCACCCCAGTTCGCGGAACAGGACCAGCGCGGACAGTTTGCCCAGCAAGGTTGGTTGGCGTCGATGGCGAAGGCCCCAGTTCCAACGCAAGACCCATACACCTGTCCGCTAACAGCACTTCAGATGCCGACGAGGCTTGGACCCAACTGATCTCGGCCCTTCGAGCCTGTCTTCCTGGGAAAGATGGACAGCAGTCATTCGTCGACGACTTGATGTCGTTGGAGATGACCAAGACGTGAGAGTGTGGCCCTTATAACCTGCTGACCGTCGTAGATTGTCGTCCCCAGAGGCACCAGACGAGGAGCCCACCACGTCCAAGGAGAAGGCCCTTAAGCTCGAATGCAATATCTCAATCCAAACCAACTTCTTGGTGTCTGGTATCCTCGAGGTAAAGTGCTTAGCTGTGCATGGCTGACCGGCGACAGAGTCTCGACCAAAAGATTGAGAAGAACAGCCCAACTCTTGGCCGCACGGCTGTGTATGATGCCAAGTCCCGTCTGTCCCGCCTTCCTACGTACCTTGCTGTCCACATGGTAAGATTCAAATGTCTATCAGGATGCTGATACGAAGGTCCGCTTCTTCTGGCGCCGTGACATCCAGTCAAAGGCCAAAATAATGCGCAAGGTCAAGTTCCCTCTCCAGTTTGATGTCCTGGACATTGCCACCGATGACTTGCGACAGAAGGTCCTCCCTGTCAACACGGCCGTCAAGCAGATTCTGAAGGGACGTGATGACCGCGCAACCATCTCAAAGCGCTCCAAGGGCAAGGCTCCTGCGGCCGACGATAAGACCGAAGAGCAGCACCGAGACGACGAGCACAAGGAAGTCACTGCTCTCATTGAAACGACTGGTGGCATTGAAGCGGGGACCAATGCATCGGGCATTTATGAGCTTTGTGGTGAGTTTCGGACTGCATGCCTCCCGACTGACGACAGCAATGGTGACCCACAAGGGTGCGAGCGCTGATTCTGGCCACTACATTGGCTGGGCCCGAAAGGACGATGACATTGCGGCGTCCGGCGAGGAGGAGTGGTTCAAGTTTGATGGTGCGTCTCGTGGAAAAGCATATTGGTGCTGACCATCACCTCGCAGATGACAAGGTGTCGGTCGTTACCGCCGACAAGATTGTTTCTATGGATGGTGGAGGCGAGGATTCCGTTGCATACATTTTGCTGTACCGGTGAGTCCCTGCCTAGCTTGTGTTGGTACTGATAATACAGTGCCGTGGACATCTAAAACAAGTATAACTCTCTGGTCCAGCATGAAATGATTGTCCGTAACGAGTTTACATGCAGATTGTGTTCCAGCGGCCAGGCGACGCCCCGCAAGCAAGATTGATGTGGATGTCCCGGCTGCACCCGGACGTTGAATCTAAACGCACGTGCAAGTGTGTGTCGTGGCCCCCAGCCAGTTGTTGGGGCATGTGATTTCTCCTGAGCATAGACAGCGAGACAGGCAAGGGAGGTTTGGACACTGTCGGCGGCGACTGCATTGAACGCACTGGCCGGCGACCTCCATTTCTGTTCATTGCTTGAATGCTCTACGTTTGGGGCTTGGGGGACATTGTGTGGCTGGCTGGCGCACGGTGGACCGACCTTCCGCGAAGCCGATGAGATTCGATGACATTCATTGACTGGTCAGATCTCCACATACTCTGGTGGCGCACCGTTGGGGGGTTGGAATGTGCTTCTTCCTGCTGGTGTGCCACAAGGCCACAAGGCGTTCGTTGGCTGAGCCGACGCCACCGGAACGGCGAGACATTGCGGGGGGAGTGTCACTTGGGTACCTTGCATGCCATATATATGCCTTATCGCTTGTGCGCAGCAGTGCAGCAGTTGTGCCGTTCAGTCAGAGAGGCGAATGGAGGTGTCCGATGAAATGCGATATGGATCTCACCCTGCCGGTGGTGGCGGCGGCCTGTGTGGGGGTGCATCGTGTGTGTGTGTGTGTGTGTGTGTGTGTGCGCGCACAGAATGGCGTCACTGGCATTCCTCGCCGTCATTGTCTGCAATTACCATGGTCAGAGGATCAGAGGTGGCCCGTGGTGTGTCATCCTAAAACAGCAAGAAGGTCTGACAGAGGACAAAGGAAGTATGTACATACAAAGGTGTCACCGCATCCCTTTGGCCTTTGGTGGCGTGCGGTGTGCATCTGTCTCAGATTGTGTGTGTGTGTGTGTGGATGTGTGTCGACAGTCGATGCGTTTGAGCATGATCCCCAGATCTCCAGATCTGACAGGGGCAACAATAGACACCCGGGGAACACAATCCTCCTGCTCACCAACAAGGCAAGTCGCGGTCCATTGTCTTGTGCTCACACCGACTCAACTTGCTATCCTCCACTCGGCGAAGTTGGCCTCAGGATGGTATAAAAAAGACCCTCCTCACGCTCTTCCAACCTCACCCACAACTTCAACAACTCTCCTCCTCTGCTCCCAACCAACCCACAACCAAACCCACCCAACACCACTACAATGGACGCCTTCACCGCCATCTTCACCAACGTCGTCTCTTTCGCTCAGGGCTCCGAGGAGCCTCGCAACTACGAGGACGACCGCAGCTTCGACTATGCCACTTACTGCGTTGTCGCTTAAATCGACGGTTAGTGGCCCTATATGATCCAGCTGACGAATCGCAGAGTGTGGCTGAAGGCGAAGGGTATATATAGTTGCTAGTTAAATGCAAGCATTCTTGCTCTAACTGCTTGCTGGTCTCGTGCTCCGTAGGTGCATCATCCACCGCCGCCGACTCTGTACACACTTCCTGGTCATTGTGACATGGGCATCCAAGTAATGAACGCACCGCGGGCCATACAGACCATACGTGCATATCTCGCGGCATATGGTGCACCTCTAAACCAGTACGGATCTGCGCTCTCCGTCTTAGCGCCTCTTCTTGTTCTTGCTGGAAGGACGCGCGTTCTTTTGCTTTCGCTAGAAGGGGGTCAGCAAACGTCAAGTGTGGATGGGGGAAGGGGACTGTGTGGGTCACATACCTTGAGCTGTTCACGTCTGTCTTTCAGAATAGTCTCCGCTGTCGCCAGTCCCTTGGTTGTATGCTTTCCAGAACCACGCTGGTGACGTCCTGGCGCCGGTGCGGCCGACGCGTCGTTCTGAGGTGCATTGCGGTTCTGTTGCTTCCATTCAGCATAACGTCCGCTCTTGAAGGTAGCAGGCAGGAGAGCGCCACTTTCGCCTCGAATCATCTTCTGGTTGTCGCCGCCGATGCCGTCGCCCTTCACAAAGCGCTTCTTCTTGCGATCCCATTTCATCTGACTGGCCTTCTGGGCACGTTGGGCTTCGCCTTCATCGGCATTGAGGTCAAGAGTGGCAGACCGGGCTTGCTCCGCGAAGGAGGCTCCCTCGTTCAACGAGTATCTATCTCACGTCAGCCTCCGCAATGCAATCGTTAACCATTTCAGAAACTCACCCCTTCTCTCTGTTGGTCTCCACATTCTCGTGGGGGAGGAAGAAGTTGGGATCACGGTAAGACTTCTTGGCCGATGCTTGTGGCAGTGGCTATGCAAGTGAGCGTCAATTCAAGACAGAAGCATACCTTAGAGGTCTGCTCCGCCTGTTCCTCGTCCGCCGCTTTCTCATCCTTGGCTGTGGTACGGGCGCGCTGGCGAGAAATAGCAAGGCGACGCTGCTTCATGAGAGCTGCGACGGACTGTGGTCCCCTGGAACCGATCTCGAAAATGGTCTCCGACGGATTGTACTCTCGAATGGAGGCAAGCAGAGTTTCGCGACGAGGTGCACTGTCGTCATCAATGGCCATTTCCTCCTCGCCGCCGAATGACGGATGAACAGGAACAGCTTGCCACTGGAATGCCTTGGTGATCTTGTACCCATCACGACTGGCCTTGGTCCTGGACCTCTCAAACATCTTCTGTCCACGCCTCATGACTTCGCGAAGAGCGGGGAGCTGGTTCTCCGACACATCCAGACTCTGGTGGATGTACTCCACTGCTGCTTCCAGGTCCTCTCGCGGGAAGGACCCGAAGATTTCACTGTTGCTGATAAGGGGTCGTTCAAGGAAAGTTTCCAGATCATGCAGGTAGGGCAGATCATCGCGAGTCACCAAGGTCCAGGCATTGCCATGGTTTCCCGCTCGGGCAGTGCGACCCACACGGTGGACGAACACACGCACACCTGCTGGGAAATCGAAGTTGATGACGTGGCCCATTGTCGGAATGTCGAGGCCTCGGGCAGCCACATCGGTGACCACGAGGAGGTCTGTTTCATCTTGACGGAAAAGGCGCAGTTGTTGCTGACGAGCAAGCTGGTCCAGTGATCCGTAGATGTAGGACACGCGATAGCCGGCAGCTTGGAGGAACACGGAGAGATATTCGACGTGGTGCTTTGTGGAGGCGAACACGATTGCTTTGGGGTTGCCCTTGGTAACCGCACTAGCAACCGGAATTCCAATAACCTCCCGCAACAAAATTAATAGACTGGCGTCCTTTTCGTCAGGCTTGGTAGAAAAGAAAGCGACCTTCAGATCGGGGCTGATGCGATGGTCGGTATCGAGGCGGATGAACTCGGGGTTGTTCAGACCCGCCTTGGCAAACTCCGCAAGAGACGAAGGCAGAGTGGCCGAGAAGAGTAAACTGTGACGGCTGGACGGAAGACGATGCAAAATCTCACGCAGTTGCAGCTCAAAGCCCATTTCAAACAGGCTAATCGTCAGTGGAGTTCGCAAGGTTTCACTCACCGATCGGCTTCGTCGTAAATGACGGTCTCGACGCTGCGGAGATCGAGGTCCATCTCGACTGAAAGGTGAAGGAAACGACCAGGCGTTGCAATAACACTATTGTCAGTCTTCCTTCAGACAGCCACCACTCACATGTCGGGTTTGCTCGACAGCGCCTCAAACTGAGCGTCCAGCGACTCGCCTCCCATGACAATGCTCCAGCGGAGGGCCTCAGAGCCGTTGGCCAGGCTGCGGGACAGATCCTTGCCCGCTTTCAGAACCTGGACCGCGAGTTCTCGACTGGGGCAAAGAATGAGAGCACGTGTTCCAGAGCCTTCGATACGGGCACCACCGAGACGGTGGAGAAGTGGAATGAGGTACGCCAGGGTCTTGCCCGAGCCAGTACGAGCCATGCCAAGGACGTCACGAGGTGGAGATCCCATGGCACTTGGAATTGCAGCCCTCTGGATCGGAGTGGGGTTCTTGAATCCTCTCAGGCGAAGAGCACGCACAAGCTCCTCGGAGACACCTAACGACTGTTAGCTATCGGGTGGCAAGGGAGAGCGGTACCTAATGCCTGCCATGTGCCGGACGACGACTTGGACTTGGACTTTGCGGAAGGGTCATGGGACGCTTGGCCATCGTCCTCGGCCATCCAGCCTACACTGAATGCGTGGGCGGACATGCTTGTTGGAGTGGTGGTGACGGAATGAGGTATGAGGCTCTCCTGGCAGCAAACAAAATAGATAAATAGACACGCCTGCACTCAGAAAATCCGCGGTGGGGTCACGTGATGCCTCTCATTTCCCTCCGCCAACGCGTAATGGCCATCCAAAACTTCAGAGCGCACGGCGCTCGTCGTTACTCAGCACCGACATCCACCTCTTCCTCTTGCTTCCAAACACTCTTTCCCCAAAAGCGATCCACCCACGATGTTCACCTGCATATCGTGCCGCATTGCCTTTGAGACTGCCGAGGAGCAGCGCTCCCATTTTGGCACCGACTGGCACCGCTACAACATGAAGCGTCGAGTGGCAAACCTTCCCCCCATTGCCGCAGTCGCCTTCAACGAAAAGGTCATCGAGCGTCGAGAGCAGAATGCAGTCCGCCCTGACCCCAAGGACATGGCCTGCTCGGCTTGCAAGTAGGTACAGTGTTCCAAACGGGCAGCTGACCATGCAGAAAGGAGTTCTCGACTGAAAACGCGTACCGTTCCCACGTGCAGTCCAAGAAGCATCGCGACCGTGAGGCTGCCGTGGCCAGGGCTCCAGTGGCCTCCACCCCAGCTCCTGAAGACCAGGTTGCGACTTCGTCGCGTACTGTTACTGGCGAGCCAGCGCCGGAGGTTGAAAGGGATGGAGCCAGCGAGGACGAGGACGAGGAGAACGACGACGACTATGAAGACGAGGAGCAGGACATTGAGAACGCTATCGCCGCCTCTCGTCGACGTGTTGGCCTGGACGACTGTCTTTTCTGCACCCACAAGTCTGCCGATATCGCAACCAGCATTGCGCACATGTCAACCGTGCATAGCTTCTTTATCCCGGATCAAGACCTGTTGCTCGACATGCCCGGTCTCATTGCTTACCTTGGAGAGAAGGTTGCAGTCGGCAATCTCTGTCTCTACTGCCCCAACGGTGGAAAGGAGTTTGGGAGCCTGGAAGCCGTTCGTAAGCACATGATTGACAAGTCGCACTGCAAGCTTGCGTACGAGACAGATGAGGATCGTGTGGAAGTGGCCGACTTTTACGACTTTGGAGGCGCTGAGGGTTCCGACTGGGAAGACATGGACGAGGGCTCAGACTATGATGCTGAGGTATGTTTGTTAAGTTAAGCCAATATTCTAACGCACGCCTTTAGTCAACTGTCCCGAGCTTGGCATCCGATGGTCTATCGCTGGTCCTGCCTAGCGGTCGCGTACTTGGTCATCGCTCCCTCAAAGTGTACTACTCTCAACGCCTTCGAGCGTCGGCCCCAGGTGATAACGACCCCGTGCAGTCCAAGGTCGCCCTTGTGCGTCAGCGCCTGGCTGACCCAACTTCGGCCTTGGTCCCCGTTGCCGGTGGCCACGGTGCTTTTGGCCGCGGCCTGGAGGTCATGAAGGCCCGTAACGCCGGAGAGGCGGTGTGGGCCCAGAAGCAAGGTCGCGCGTTCAAGGATCAGCGTACTCGGGAAGCTTTCAAGACGAAGGTCGGATTCCGCAATAACAACCAGAAACGTGAGTTCTCGTTGGTGATACTTGCCGAGAAAGCTTAGCTGACACTCACAGACTTCCGCGACCCCTTATGTAAGACTAACTAACCTATGGTCATCTGCTAACCTCACCAGTGCAATGATCGTATGCGGAACTGTCAACAAGTCATGGGCAACGTCCGCAAGCTTCGAGTCCTCCAAGTCCTCCAAGTACAAACCTGTGACTCGGGGTTATGTCGTCGAAAGGCCAACACTGTCTCGTTCTGACACTTGGTCTCTCGTTGTGCCAGATCTGTCTTCAATGTATTCCAGATTGCATGGGTTACTTGTCTCCGTATACCGGAGTAAAGATTATGTATGTGATCACGGATCTGAGCGCCTAGCGGCCGGTGAAGTTGTCGCGTGTGTGTGTGTGTGCCTGTGGCCGTGACATGTGGGAGCTGACAGGGCGCTCGTAGCTGGAACAATAAGCGCCACCACATGTGTGTGGCACAAACTGCATGTGCCGCGAATGTGCAGGCACCTGGCTCGTGCTCCATGTGTGTTGGGTTGTGTGTGGTGGCGCACAAAAGACCTCCGCCGCGCCCCCCGCAACTGCAAGGGGAACGGATGGAATCGGTTTATAGTATAAAGGTGTGGCAACAGAGATCAGAGGCTCACCCATCAGAGGCCCACCCATCACAACCATGCACGACCCCGCCTTCACCTTCTTTTCTGGCTTAGCGCTGGTGCTCGTTCTCCTTCCATTTCCTTTGCAATTCCGAGTCGGCAACACTGGAACTCTCCTCAACCTCACGTGGCTTTTCCTTTGCAACTGCGTCTTCTTCATCAACTCCATCCTCTGGTGGGACAGTGCAGACGTCTTCGCTCGCCCGTGGTGTGACATCAGTGCGTTTGTTAGATGAATCGGCACTGACTCCAGGCGTTAAGATCATCAATGCTTTCCCCACTGGGTTGGCGGCTTCAAGTCTGTGCATCAACAGGCGACTTGCAGCTATAGCAGCCTCAAAATCCGTCACAATGGGCCACCGGGAAAGACGTTTCTCAATGTATATCGACCTGGTCATTGGCGTGGGCATTCCAGTTCTCATCATGATCCTGTCATACGTGTTCCAGCCCCACCGATTCAACATCGTCGAAGGTCTAGGCTGTGAACCTGTCATATGGGACTGCATCGGGGCAATTTTGACCATCGTGCTGGCCCCAGTCGCACTTAGCATGATCTCTGCTGTCTACGGTTGTACGTTACTACCAGCATTAGCAAACTGACAAGTAGTGTACGCTTCGCGATTCTTTATTATGCGTCGTTCCAGGGTTAAATCGCTGCTCAAAGCGTCAGAAAGCACGCTGAACATCAACCACTATGTCCGCCTCATCGCTCTGTCTTCTTGCGACATCGTCATTGGTCTACCGGTGGCTGTATATCTTATGGTGTTTGCTTCCCAGCGCCTTGTTGCTTGGGAATCATGGGACCGCGTCCACGCTGGGTGGTCACGCGTCGTTGTTTACACCGATAACGACATTCTCCCCAGCACTATTTTGTCCGTGTACCACTTCCTTCAACGGTGGATACCCGCGTGTTTGTCCATCGCGGCGTTCTTGTTTTTTGGGGTTGGCGACGAGGCCACCAGAGAGTATGGCCGCTGGTGGACTCATGTCACTCGCAAGTTGGGGTTCAGGACGACACGCAAAAACTACGCCGAGTAAGGCACTGGTACCGCTTGCAGTAGTATCAATCGCTGACGATAACCTCAGGCCCACTCAAGGTGGCCATCTTATGCTCGGCTCTACTGTTGTTCACCCCGCTGGTTCGTGGCGTGCCACACATGATATCGAGGACGCGGACCTCGGTCTCCATCCCGAGGCCAAGACTGCGGACTGTCGCTCTGGGGGCTTGGCCGTCACAGTGACAGTCCATCGTGAGATAGTGTAAGGTACGACCGAACGTCTTCTTTGAATACATCGTGTATACAGCAGGCGGCAGCACACAGATGCATCCCCAGTTACTCTCGTATTAACTGCAACGAGGCCCAAAGAATAGAGTAGACATGACAGATAGATTCCTGTCAATAATGTTGACTACCTAGCTACCCCTGCAAGGTTAGCTAGCGGTCAACAGCAGTTGCTAAACTCACCATAGTCTGCCTGAATCGCAGCAACGGGGCAAGATCTTTTACAGGGCAGGCGAGACGCAAAAAGTCGTGCTGAATGGTTAGAGCCTGGAGGTCATTTGCCTTACTCACCTTGAGCAGTTCAGTCGAGGTGGCTCGGAAGTTGACGTCGACGCAAAGGCAGACACTCAGGAAATGCTTCAAGTCTTGGCTAAGCTTGTCCGGCTGTTTCAGAGTTGGGGTGCCATTGGTAGCAATGAGGTAGAGAGCCTTCAATGGCTCTTCGTCCAGATATGGTGGCTCGTTCTCAATCATCTCAATGGCCATGATACCCAACGACCAAATGTCAACCTTGGCGCCATACTCCTTTTGCTTGACCACTTCAGGGGCCATCCAGTAAGGTGTGCCAACCATGGTGGCTCGCTTTGATTTTTGATCAGTGAGCTTGGCGCAGAAGCCAAAGTCGGCTATTGATATCAGCTTCTCTGTCCGAGGAGGGATTGACATACTAATTTTGACCTCTCCAAACGCGTTCATCAGGAGATTATCGGACTTGATGTCACGGTGGATGATGGAGCGCGAATGCAGGTGTTGAAGGCCGTGACAAGTCTGCGATATCGGTCAGTCTCATTCGCAACGGGTAGATGGACAAACCTCTAGACAGATGGACGCGATTTGGTCCTCTTGCAGCTTGTTGTTTTCGATGACGTCGGTGAGGGCTCCACCCTCCATATACTCCATGACGACCCAGAGCTCTGTACTCTTGACAAGGAACGCTTCCAAGAAATTGACGACGTTGGGGTGTTGGGACTCCTTCATAACGATGATCTCGTTGACAATCAACTCCTTACGTGGCTGCTGCGCGAGATCCATTTGCTTGATGGCCACTTTCTTGCCGGTGGCCAGCGTCTTGGCCACAAACACCATACCAGAGGCACTGTTCACTGTTCAGGTTTGAAGCATGTGGTCTTTACTCACCCTTGGCCAACCTTCTTGATTGTAGCATACATTGTTGAGGGGTCATCTGCGCTGACAACGGAGCGGAGCTTGTCCATAATTTGTGCCTCATTCATAGTGCTGATACGCCTCTCAACGGGGCGCGCCGCCGCAGGTTTAGTGCTCGTGGGAGCAGTAGCGCCTTGTTCCGCTGCAGGTTTGCGAGGCGCTGATGGTTGCGTCTCGACAGGCTTGGGTGTCGCCTTTTGCTCAGCCGGCTTGGGAGCCTGGGGAGGAGCGCGTGGTGGAGGGGGGGCCTTCCGCTCAGCATGGAGCCTGGTCGACGACTGAGATGAGAATCAGCATCGCTTGCATATGGCTCATGGTCGTGACTTACGTCGTCTCGTGGCACGTCTGGGAGGCGCGGCATGGGAGGAGGGGGAGGAGGGGCGTCTCGACTGGCTTTCGGGGCTTGATGGCCACCGAAACCCAAGCCATTGTCGAAGCGCGCGGGGGTGTTGCGTTCTTCAGCGGGACGAGACGGAACAGGATATTCGGCTTGACCCATCTGTTGTGAGGTGTAAAACTGGAGGACATCCAAGACAGCCTCGGGGTGGCGAGCAGCCTCTTCCTTCGTGATTGCAGACTTGGTGAGCAGTTTCGACCACTGCGGGGGAAGTCCCTAACAGGTGTTAGTACCAATGCTGCGTATGACAACGCACTGTGAACCCTCCCGAGACTGGGTCGAAGCCGACGTGAACCTGGTGAACAAAGTTGGTAGGTTGGCTCACACCCATGAGCGGAGAACGCGAATAAATGTCGTCCATCCAGCCGTAGACCTCTTCGTCGGACCTGAAGGCAAAGTAAAGCAGCTTGTTGTCTTCCTTCATTTCGATCTCAATGCAGAAAGGCTTCATATCGACACGTTGGACATCCGAGACATCGCTTAATGGGCAGACATAGGAGGGCGATGACGATTGCTTGGAAGTGTGAGCGCCCCGCCTTTGCAGACCGACCTACCTCATTTTTGAATATCTGCAACTCGCCCACTGTCAACACAAGCCAGCGTTTACTCCATATTGGGAAGAGCCTGAGACTATCCTCTTTGACGCTCGCGCCTCCGGTGCGGATGATTGCGCTTACCACCTCGTTGGATGGAGTGGAGCCACGTTGTTTAAGAACGGGGTACGAGTTCGCATACGCCTTTGAGGAATATGCGGGTACATTGGCAGCCGGTGCGCGGGGTCGCGTTGCAGGGGGTAAGCTCGATGGCGAGTTGCGAGCTCCAGGAGGCGCCGGGGCTGGACGAGAAGGGGTGAGGGATGCCTGTGTCCACTGTGACATGGTCACTGAGGTCACCAGGGGGGGTAGACGTGGGTGAGGTGTTCAGGGCAGACGGTGAAAGTGAACTTGCCCGAGTGGATGGGATTGCAGTCGGCGAGCGTGTTGATTCCAGAGCACGGTAGTGTGCGGGCTGCAAGTAGAGTGGTACAGCGATGGGAACGAGGGGACGCGTCAATGAAGAGCGTGTACGTGTGTGATGTGGGTGTGATGTGGGTAGTGGATACGGGCAAAGGCACGTTTGGCGAGGTTGAGGAGGGGGGAGGCCGGCGAAGGGGCGGCCTGTGGTGTAGATTGTGAGTTGGTTGTTGGGGCGTAGCGTGGAAGCGGAAGAAGGAGAGCAAAGGTGTGTGATGCGTCGTATATGTGTGTATGTGTTGACGGGCGAGAGACGCGACGTGAGACGTGGACAGAACAAGAGAGGAGAGCGAGGAGAGGAGAGTGGGTGACGACAAGAGTGTGAGCGTTGATGGCGGCCACTTGGGTTGTGTGACGAGGCAGGGGACACGGGCGGGGGGGGTATTATCCACCCACACAGGGGCAGCGCGCGTGCCCCCGCACCCAAAAGGGTCCGCCCGCCCGCAATACAAATAATACTCCCGCGACACACCTCCCGCGTGTCCCACACACAGTGGCTAGTGGCGCGGGACCAAATCGTCCAGACGGTTGGTGTCGCGACGCGTCGCGTTGCCCCTTTTTCACACCACAGTATGTACAGGACCCCACAGGCCACAGGACACACCCACACACGCTTCACCGCCGTGGTGCACTCGCTCACTGGGCACATCTATGCTACATCAAGATTACTTGAGCCCTCTCCTCTTGCCCCGACCATCCTCCAGCTTCACTGCGTTGAGGGTCTGGATTTGCTGAGCCAGGAATTCCTGTGTTCCTTCCCTGTTCGTGTGTCAGTGGAGTTGCCCAGCACTCACGTCCAAGAAACCCTCACCTCATTCGCAGAATTTTCATCACCATCTCTGCGTGGTTACCGCCCTGCGGTATCGAACGCTTCGCAGTCTTTCTCGCCCGGATAGTGCCGAGATTACGTTGACCGATAATAGACTTGCTGG
Organism: Apiotrichum porosum; assembly: GCF_003942205.1. Classification (NCBI taxonomy): domain Eukaryota; kingdom Fungi; phylum Basidiomycota; class Tremellomycetes; order Trichosporonales; family Trichosporonaceae; genus Apiotrichum; species Apiotrichum porosum. The sequence continues at coordinate 2,080,179 of NW_021167108.1, read as the reverse complement.
GCTTCATTGCCTTGTTCTTCAACGTGTTCTGGAAGCCTCGGATACATTCCTGCACTTGTCAGCAAAAGTGGGCCCACGCTGGTGCTCACCTCCATAAGGTCATCCGTGTTCCAGTCATAATAAATCCTGACGCTCATGATCTCGTTGAACTTGGCGTTTTGAAGTGTGTTCAGAGGCACTCCACTGTCGTCGCCGCCAGCGTAGAAGAAGTCGCGCAAAAACTTGAGCCAGCGGAGCGCCACATCTAGCTCGCTGTCCGATAAGGCACCCATGTCGCTCGGTTTGTCGCTGAGGGGGGGGACGATAAGGGCCTCGATGGTGGTCAAGATCTGCTTCCATAGCTTGGCCATCACCATTTGCATGGCGTCAGGTGACAGGGTCGAGGCCAGTGTGTGGTTGTTGGTATCAAGATAGTCGAAGAGAGGGTGGATGGCGGCTTCGATCTCGGCATCAGTGGGGCCGCGCCTGAGAGGCTGTGACGCCTTTGGAGCAGCTGTCGGGACCTCGGATGGTGGCAGTGGAATGGAATAGTCATTTTGTGACGAGCCAACGGCACTCCGATACGCAGCAGAGATACGGCCGATGGCGTCGTTCGAAATGCGGAGTGCGTCGTTATAATCAATGCCGGCACCAATGCCGCCCCCAGAATTCGGCTTCAAGACTGATTTGATGGCACTTCGTGACAGAGTATGTCGGAGGACCGGAGTCATCTGTCGTGTCAATATAAAGATGAGCGACATGAACACATACCTTGTCCACAAAAGTCCGCACCATGTCCGACTCGGTGCGCTTTAGCCAACGGAAAGCGCGACCAAAGTGGAACTGGAGATCGTCGCGCTCGCCTTCCATACTAATGCGTAGTAACACGTGTCCCTTTGTGTTGAGTGGCAGCAGAACGTCCTTGCTAATCAGGTCGACATATTGGGATGGGTCGAGGCGAAGGTAGGCTCGACCGAGTAACTCGTGCTTGCCTGTCAGGCTTCGATGGCGCACCGTGACCATGAACCAAGCAGTGTGGCGGACAGCAATGTCGAACGTTTCGTCCCAGCGGGGATCGTGATCGTCATAGATCGTTCTGGTTTTCGCATACCGGTTACCATGCTCATCGGAAAGAACGACAAATGAGTCGGGAGCACGGGCGCTTCCCTCCACGAGCAGTCCATCACCCAAAACAATCTTGATCGTGAACAGTGACGCCTGGTCGACTGGCTTCGCCACCGGAGCGTTGGCATCAAGGTTGGCCAGCTCATCAACGCCAAGTTCTAGATAGAGTTTGTCCAGGTTATGGCGAGCTGCGTCGATGTTGTTCAATTTCACGCAGGACTGGTTGGTTGATCAGCATCACGACCGGCTGCTAGACGATGAGTATCGCTTACAGCTGCAGTGAAGTTGAAGAAGGCTTGAATCTTCCTGTCGCCCTGGAGGTGCGCAATGGTACTCTTTGCCTTCTCAATCCATGCTTTTTGCTTTGCCGAAGACTGGTGCGACTCGGATTGCTGCATCTCTTCAACGAACAGGCGTTCCAGTTTGGTGCAGTAGTCGTCAATTGACAAACTAATGATCTAGAAAAGTGAGCGCCAGGAAACCCATTAGCACCAACCTTTGCCAATCGTGTGGCGAACGTGACCATTTGCTCCTCATCGTCCCAATTCAACCCAAGCAAGAATGTCACTGCGCTGTGGAAGGAATCGAAAAGATCCGTGACAGATGACGAGTGCCCGTTGGGACCGACAGGCGTAAACTAAAGCTTTGTTAGCAGAGATAATACAAGTGTAGGATGGAACGTACGTCATCCAGCTTCAAGGCATTGTCGGCCCACTGGCGCATCTTGGTGGCCGTCTCGTCAAGCCACGCTGAGACGACTGGAGCGAATATCGAGGAAAGTGAGAACTGGGACGATGGTCTTCAATGAGTTAGAAATGTCGATGCGTGGTAAAATTAAAACTCACACGTCAAATGCGGAACCCATCTGCTGGAGCTTTTGGGCACGCTGGTACATGGCCAACGCCTCTTCCAGGTCTCCACCGGCATCACCACCATCTGCAGTCGACATGGCTTCCTCGAGGTCACGAATCCACAGCTTGAGATGCTGGTCGAGAACAATGGATACAATGTCAATTTGGCTGCAAGTCAGTAAACGAAGTGCAATCGTGACGTACGTTGTCAATGGCAATTTGAACCATTTGTCCATTCGTTTAGCGCAAGACTCGATCCAGGTTGCCAGGCCCAAAGCGAATCGTCGGTTCTTGCCGCCCTCAAGCGAGTAGCGCTCACTAGCCTCGTCGATGTAGTTTGAGTATGCTTGTTGGCGCAACCGATCACAAATTGCTCGTTGGGTCCGCTGCAGTGCTGTATGCTCGTCATTGTCAACATTGAGGTTGTTCCACTGAACGACAGCCTGGCGAAAGTCCAGTGACAAGTACCCTGCCGACTCGAGACATTCTTCAATGTCGTTGAGGAAGAAGACGTCACGACGAAGAAGAGCAGCCTGCAGGCTCTGTTGGTCGACGGTAGCCCAGTCCGAAACGGGCAGGTCTTGCGATGCGCGGCCTACATTTGCGACCGCTTCAAACACACAATCAGGAGGCACTTCGCCTTGCTCATAGTGTTCTTGGATAGCTTCCAGGAACACCCAGGATCGGAAGGAAAGCGGAAGCCTCCAGCGCAGAGCGCACTCCGCAAGAAGAGCCGCGTGAGGAGCAGATAGAATGCCCAGAGACACGTCCTGATCTTCGGGCAACGACCGGAGGAGTTGTAGATCGTCATTCAAGCAGGCGCGCAAGAGTTGGCGGTACGCCTCACGGGGATCGACGGGAACGAACGTCAAATTGCGGGTTTCCAAAGAAAGGCCGTCAATGGACAAATCGGCATGGGAATGGTCGGAGCGGTCGCGTTCACGTTTTGGGTCGACCTTGAGGAGATCCAACGTCATGTCTGACAGAGATTTAAGTTCTGCAGCGCGGTACGAGGCCCACTGCTCCTCGTTGCCAAAATCGGATGGGCCATATGGAATAGGGTGTGATGTGTTGAGACGTTGTAGAAGCACCTAAGTGGGTCAGTAAACCCGTAAACCAATGTCACAAACCTTCAGATCATCAAGAGCCGCATCCAAAGTGCAAGTGGCACGCAAGGTATCGCGACGGTCGGCAAACGCCTTGGCATCGAGGTGAAGGAGATGACGGACAGCTTCAGCCAACACCGAAGGCGCCGCGTGCGTTTGATTGGAGCCACTTGGGCGGGTGGCAGGCTCTTCTGACGGCTGGGCCGAGGTACTCGCGGTTGTACTCTGACGGTGATCCGACTGTAGGCGAGTACGATATGATGCCAGTCGGCTGCGAAGCTCGGACGCAGACGAGCCAACTGACGCTAGGTTGTCGCTCAGGAGGTCCAGAAACACCAGGATCTGTGCGTTGAGCTCAATCTTCCAGCCGCCGTCGGCCAAGTCCGCCTCCTTCTTCAAGGCGCGAGTCGAAGCCGATACGAATGCCAGGATGAGCTCCTCCAGTTTGCGGGATTCCTTCAGTTGCCTCTGAAAAGTCTTGTCCGCCCAGCTCGATGACCAAAACAGAGCAATGGAACGTCGAAAACGTTGTTCGGTGTACCTGGCAATGTCATGTCAGTGTCACGACCTGGGGCAGGCGTGAACGGATACTCACTTGGCATCTTGTCCCATGGCAATGCGCTGGAGGGATCCGTCCAATACTTTGATAAACTTCTCGGGGTAACGTGTTGACTTCGGTCCATCGCGGCCAATGAGGGATCCAAAGTCGAGGTTGAAGACGGAGACTGACTCTTGTGGACGGTGGCCTGGAGCCGAGGGAGCCGAAGGTTCAGGTGGGGCTGCTGCTGCTATCCGGCGGCGCTCCTCAATAGCGTCCTGGAGGCAACTAGAGGTGGAGTGTCAGTGATCGCACGACATGCCACTGGGGTTGTTGCAAGCAGACAAGACAATACTCACGCCACTCGCAAGGCGTACCTGTACAGGTGTGTGTCAGCAACGTTCAACTTATCTGACTGAGAAAAAACGTACTCCAGGCAGTTCGATGACGGATCCGACGCCGACATTGGGATTAGGGAGCACAGGGGGAGTAGGACGATGAGAGAACAAAGGTGTGCAACAGGCTATGACGAGGTCGATGGCGACACGGGACACGACACACGCACCGCACTGAAGGTACAATTGCGTTACGTAACCTCTGTTGTGACCGGAGGGGGTTGGCTTTCACCGTGGGAAGGTAAGTGTGCCTTATCAGCTGCAGCCCTACGTCAGTCTCATGACATGCACCCCCATGACGCAGCCACCGGCCGCCCACATCTGTTACCGGTGCGATATACATCCTGCTGTCGCCTCGTCTCCTGTCTTCAACCACACACACCTCTCTCATCCACACCATGGACTCCCACAGCGCTCGCTCCTCTTATGGGCGCTCGTGGACGCCTATCGGGTGCGTTTACTAGTCCATATTTCTGCTGATGGCTCCAAAGAGAGACATCCAACCAGCTCATTGTATACCATCCGCCATCACACGCCATTCAAGTGGTCCCCCATCCACAGCGCCGCTCATCTCCAGACTCTTCTCCCGTAAAGGAGCTTAGAGTCCTGTCTTCTGAACCTTCCGCCACTACCGCCACCACTGAGCAGGGAACATCTTCAACCAGCTGTCCCCTTTGCCAGAGGGCGTGGTCCCCTCCATTGACTTCCGCAGCTGAACCAGAGGCCGTGAATCAAGGTCAAGGGCAAGCCGGCGAAACCCACTACTTCCGAGTTCTCGAACGGGCACACGAGTTCAGTCGCCCAGGGACACCGTCGTCTCCCATTCGGGATCGATCGCCAACCCCAACTCCAGTTGACAATGCCGCGGAGGATGTCTTCGAATTGCCCGCGATGGGCTACTACAAGCGGTTCTTCACAGAAGACAGGCGTTTGGGAATTGGAGCCGAGGGAAGCGTCTATTTGGCCACTCACATTATCGGTGGCAATGTGCTCGGTACGCCTACAAAGCGGGTTGATGCTTATGCAAGGCACCTACGCTGTAAAGAAGATTGCTGTCGGAACTTCCAAGCAGTACCTCGTGCGAATGCTACGCGAAGTCCGTCTACTCGAAGCCCTCCGGCACCCCAACATCATTCCTTATTACCACTCCTGGCTGGACGAAACCCAATTTTCATCCTTTGGCCCTCCCATTGTCGCGCTCCACATTCTCATGATGTACGCATCGGCTGGCAACTTGGACGCCTTTCTCGTCACACGCAGCCACGGTGGGACATCGGGCCCAGCTCCGCACAATGCCGAGGATATCGCAGCCACAGACGACATTGATCTGCTTCCAAAAGCGGAACGTATCAAGGCATTCAAGCGCAGACGGCAAAGCGGGCTTGGGATGAAGAAAGGAGAGGTCCGTGGGGTTCTCCTTCTCGGCTTTGACGAGATTCTGCAGTTGTTCGGTGATATTGTGGACGGTCTTGCGTTTTTGGTGAGTGTCGATGATGCCATACGCGTCTTTGGCAAATCCGGCTGACAGAGGAGCATGGCCGCTCGATCCTTCACCTGGACCTCAAGTGTTCCAACGTCTTACTGCTCTGGGAAGACGGTCAAGTCATGTAAGAGCTGTTTCCCGTCTACGGGAGGCTGACGACCCTAGACCCAAGGCGATGCTCTCAGACTTTGGTACATCGGAAGAGATGCTCCGTGGTAAACGAGAACGCACGGGCCATACTGGTACAATGGAATACATGGTGAGTGCACAAGTTACAAGGGATCGTTAACCGTTTTTAAGGCTCCCGAGACGATTGTCATGGACAATAATGGGAACTGGAGACCTTCAGATTCACATGCCGACATGTGGTCTCTGGGTGAGTTCAGTGGCAGACGTCTGTACTAACTGACAATAGGCATGGTGCTTCACAAGATGATGTTTTTGCAGCTTCCTTACCTGGACACGGAGGACTTTGCAGTTCTGCACTCGGAGATTTTGGCCTACCCGGGTTTCTCTGCAACCCCAGATATCATACAGACGTGTGAAAGACGACACATCCCTCGCAACCTCCTTTTGTTGTTAGAAAGGCTGCTCCACGTGTCTCCTGATCAGCGACCAACTGCGGAACGGGTTAAGAAGGCCTTGCCCGGACTGCGCTCTCGCCGGTTTGGCAGTGGTCTTTGGAGGGGAGGACGCGATGCCGAGGATGAGACGCACACCAATGTGTACCAACAGGTGGGTACAGTCAAAAGGTAGTACTAAGGGCATCCACAGCTCAGAAATCGATACCCCAGACCACAGTCACCCGTGAGAGCGATCCTGGCTTTGCCTCCACCTCCGGGTCTTCGCCAAGCTGCCGCGGATTCGAATGCGACCATTATTCCAGCGCCGCCTACTTTATTGTCCAAGGCCTCGTTCATATTGTTTACCGTCAAAGTAGGTTTCCCAAAGGCGTGTGTCACAAGTATTAAGGCTGACCGTGGGTAGATCATGTCACTGCAGTCGAGCATTGCCGGCCAGCCGTTGCCGGCCATGGCTGTGTTGCTGTTGACCATACTAGCGCTCGTCGACTTGGCCCAGCCTCGGGCGTCTTTGCTACGTAGTGTGGGGCTGAGCGCTGTGCACATTGGAGTGTTGGTTTACTTTGTATTGTAGTAGGACCGTAGCAGTTTCTGACATGACAAGTTGAACACGGGGCTCGAGCCTGGAAGCAATTCGTAACGACGGGTGAGATCTGGCCCTGTTTTGGGTTGTTGCCGCCCTGCTGTCAGGCCGTCAGGCCCCCCGCCGCCGGTCCGTCCGCGCTGCCTCCGCCGCCGTCCGCGTCAAGACACACATCCATATTGGCCGTTGTCGTGGCTTGTTCTCTCGTTGTCACAATCCACACCACCCCCACATACTCTTCCGAGCCCCATCACAACCCTCTTGCGTCAACCCTCTCATCGCAACAGCCCCTCAAATCGGCCCCACCGCATCGCCCAATCCACACCGGCATGACCGGCTTCCCCTGTACCCTCCCCCCTCCCATTCCACAGTGACCAACATCACCGCCCGTCGTCCCGCTCCCACACCTAGTTTCCCGCATCAGTTTATCCTCTTGCGACAGGTTCGTTCTGTCTGGACTGTGCTCATGCTAACGCCAGTTTGCCTCCAGCCACTTGTAACAGCTCAGGCCGTCCGTCCGTACGGGCGTCCACTCTGCAATCCACTGGCGATGGCTTCTGCGAACCACTACTCGGATGAGTCCTCTATCACAACGCCGACCTCGGCAGGGTTCACCGTAGCCTCAAACTCAAACGATGTCAACGGGCATGCCGATGGCCTGGCGATATCCCATCGGTCTTCGACGCCTCCTCTTCTTCGCGCACCTACCGGGCAAGCATTTGCAGCCCATGTCAAGATGTGGGGTCCCAGTGAAATCGCCTCGTTTCTTAACCTGTACAAATGTGACAAGTACACCTCTCTCTTTCACCAAAACGACATAGATGGCAAAGTCTTGTTGGACCTAGACATGTCCAGTCTGAAGGAGATTGGTATCAGCAAGGTTGGCGACCGGGTCAAGCTGCTTGGCGGTGTTCGAGACCTCCGAAAGCGCGCCTCTCGTGCCACGACTCCATTGACTTTGGTCAACTCGCGTGTCCTTCCAATCGGCGTATCGTCTGTGGAAGGCAGCCCCCTCCCAGTTTTAGAACAAGACCCGCGAGGGGCACAAGTTCCCAAGCGGCTCGCAGCGCCTGGCATGTCTGGCGTTTCGAAACGTCTACAACAGTCCCGACCTCCACCGCTCAACCTCCGCCCCAGCACCGTCCAGTCGCTGGACCATTCCTCTTTAATGACGGTTACCCCTAAATCCTTTCACCCTCAAGGGCTCCAAAAGGTCGTCCCCGTGCCCGGCCCCGAGACGCGAGGCGTACCAGGTTACGATCTTGCACCCCACCTACGTCCACCTCAACGTGATATTCGGAGGTCACCCAGCCCAGTCCACGAGCTTGCGCCAGCTCCGAAAATCGCAGACAGACGGCCCCTCGCATCGCGACCCTCTGACAGAGTACCCAGCCCAACCAATCCTTCAACGCAGCCTCGCGACGGCCCGCCTCATCCCTTCGCCATCCATGACGGCAACAAATGGTCCAATCGACGCCAAGGCGTGCCACAGGTGGACACCACTCGCCGCACACTCGAAGACAGGCGTATTATCAAGTTTGTCAATTCTGAGGACGGAACGTCCAAGAAAATCGATCTGCCAAATGCTTCCAGTGGTGTTGAAGTCCTCGAGCTGGTTCTGAGGAAGTTTGGGAAAGGAAACCCAGGAAGCCTCACAAACTTCAACGTGGACAATGACGGGGATGGCGATGCACTCCAAGTGGATGGCTGGAGCGTATTTCTTAGAGGGACAGGCGAAGATGGTCAGTGTCTGCGGTCTTTGGTATGGGTACTGATGTTCCAGATTATCCCCTCACCGAGTCGGCTCTGTTGGACATTTGCAACGGCAATCGATCGTCCAACTCAGCATACGACCAGGTCTCTCTACGTGGCCTCATCCTTCGCCGCTCCACTGCCGTAAATCGCAAGAACATGGTCAACTATCTCGGGGACCAGCCACCTCGTTCGCCAATCTCCCCTTCGCAGACAGAGCGGGACGGCATGAAGCCTCCCAGCAAAAACACAAACCGAGCCAGCATTGTGTCTGTTTTGTCTGCCCTGGGTGTCCCTGGTGTAGTGGACACTGTGCCCGCTCCGAACGCAAGTCGTTCGCCTTCAAATGACGCTTCTTCGCGCACCAAAAAGATGTACAACTTCTTCGGCCATCGACCACCCAGCGAGCTTATTTCCAACCACCTTTCTGAGTATTTCCCGCATGCACGAAAGCGAGACCTAGAGAAGACCGCTCGCCAAAGCATGTTGCGTCTATCTCAGGCACAAAGTGATCGTCACTTGCTCAGCTCCTCTGCGCAGTACGGCCTTGGTGGGCCGTCACCGTTCTCTGCCAGCCTTGAGAGTGTCATTAGTCCGAATCGTAAAGGACGTCCGCCATCCACACGAACCGTATCGTCATCAACCACACCGGCAGCTATCCCCGAAGAAGTGGAAGTTCCCAACGAGGGTCCAGCGAGGCGCTCTGCCAGTACCATCGATGAAGTGTCGGCTTTAGTGGGGAATCATCCCCCACTTTTGCCACCAATCGAGCATACAGGTGAAAGTTTCGTGGACTCGCTGCAAGAGTATTCCCCAGCCCCTGCAGCCCGTACTGCTCCTCGCTCGACCGCTGGCCGACGCGGGTCCAATGGCTCTAATCTGAGTCGTATCAGCGTCTTGTCATCGATCCGCCGCAGCAAAGATAAGAGTGACTCCGCTAGCCTCCTCACAGTGGATGAGATCACTGCTGAGGTGGAGAATCGTCGTGCCAGCATGACTGTTGTGGACGACAGTTACGACCAAGATGGGCCGTTCACCCCAGTTGATAGCGATGAGGACGTCAGCGAATCCGACTCGGACGATGACGATGAAGATAACGACGACGACGACGACGACGATGATGAGGACGATGACTCAGAGGGTACAAGCACCGATGAAGGTCGCGGCCACGTGCGAGCATTTACGTCGACTGGCTGTAAGTAGTGCAGCACGGTCACAGGAATATCAGCTGACAAGACTGCAGCGAAGCGCAACATCAAGTGGATCAAGGGCGCGCTTATCGGGGCCGGTTCATTTGGAGAGGTCTTCCTTGGCATGGACGCTCAATCTGGTCTCTTAATGGCGGTCAAGCAAGTCGAGTTGCCGTCAGGTGACGCTAGAAACGAGGAGAAGAAGCGGAACATGGTCCAGGCCCTGGAAAGGGAGATCGAGCTGTTGAAAGAACTGGCCCACCCCAACATCGTGCAATACCTCGGTTCGTTTGCTTGGCGTGGATGGAGGTTAACGTTGCGCAGACTCCGCCAGTGACGGCAACCACCTCAATATTTTCCTGGAATATGTGCCAGGTGGATCAGTCGCCGCCCTTCTCAATAATTATGGCGCATTTGAGGAGGCTTTGGTGCGCAACTTCGTCCGCCAAATCTTGCAAGGGTTGAGCTACTTGCATGAGCGCGAAATTATTCACCGCGACATCAAGGGAGCAAACATTTTGGTTGATAACAAGGGCGGCATCAAGATCTCCGACTTTGGAATTTCTAAGAAGGCGGAGAGCAGTGCGTTTCCTCCCCTTTAGCACACTAGCTGACGTACGTAAGGCTTAATGGCCGGTATGCGGGTGAACCGACCTTCTCTGCAAGGCTCTGTCTTCTGGATGGCGCCTGAGGTTGTCAAGCAAACAAGCTACACGTCCAAAGCGGACATTTGGAGTGTCGGCTGCCTCGTTGTGGAGATGCTGACAGGCACTCACCCATGGGCGGACCTAACGCAAATGCAAGCCATGTACAGGGTGAGTGGCGTGCTGAAAGGAAAGTACCAGTCCTGACACTCTATAGATTGGAACGACGATGGCGCGTCCTGCCACGCCGAGCGACATCTCCCCCGAAGCTGCCCACTTCCTGCAGCGCACCTTTGAGGTTAATCACAATGCTCGTCCCACAGCCGCAGTTCTGCTCGAGCACCCCTTCATCCACGTCAACCAGTCTCCAGGCTCGCGGACGTCAATTTCACTCGAGCAGGCCAGTGCAACCCTTGGGGCTGCCGCTGCTGCTCGTAACCAGCCAATGCCCGGACTGTCTGGGCTTGGGCTGGGTTTGAACGTCAAACAGTAATAAGTGGATAGCTGCTCTCGATGTAACTATGCATGTCCCACTTGTCCTGTCCAGCGGAGTAAGGGGCCGCCTATTGGAACTAGAAAGCGGTTTGCTAGACTCATTCCACATCCATGCCAGCCTCCTCCTCCTCACTAAGAAGGGCAACAGTCGCGGTGGGCTTATACGCCTCCGACCACTTTGCGGGTGTTAGCACATCTTTGGAGTAGCAGATCCTCACCTTGGGGAATTGGCGCTTGTACAGGCTCATACAAATCGAATCCATCTGCTGAATTGGGCCATCAAAGTGGGCCTTGAAGTAGCCGTGCGTGCCGAGAGCTTCGCGGACGTGACCAGTGCGTCCATACTTTGTGTGGAGCTCGACGGAGTTGAAGTAGTCCACGTCCTCGCGGTTGAAGAACATGTAACGAATGGTGGCCGTCTTCTTGTGAACCTTGAACGGGTGGCCCGTGAGGACAATGCGCTTGGCAATGATACGAGTGGGGTCGGAGGACAGGAATGAGCCCATTGCGACGAGGTCAGGAACGCCTAGGGCAGAGTCAGCCAGGAGTAATAGTCATACACCGGAAAAGACTTACTGCTGTCGGGGTTGTGGCGCAACAGAAGGCAAGGCGCTTTCCCAAAGCAAACTGGACCAAACGTGGTCACCACCGTTGCCATTCCATGCCGGAGGAACCTCTCAGATTTGTGGACATTGTTGACACCCTTGCCACCACCACGTACGTGTTGGGAAAGAAGGGGGCGAATGTCGAAGCGTCGAGGCCCAACGCAAAGAATTAGGGGGTCCTGTTGGCTGGTTAGTTATACAACCTTATGTGGTTCGTCAATAACCCACCTTGGCTGCAACCGGCTCGCTATACTCGGTGTTGCGCTGGACAACAAAGTGAAGAACAGTCTGCTTGTGCTCGTGACGGAGCAACCCGTGGATGATCAAAGGCGACGATGGGTGACGGGAGCTGACAACGGACTTGGGGACGTCTCGGATCACAATGATGACCCGCGTGCCAACCTGCTGTGTCAGCTGTCGCGTATCATGGGGCAACGTACCTCAACACCATCGGCTATAGCTTCGGCCACAACGCGCTTCGACGTAGCTGCAAAGTTCTCAAACTGGAAGATCTCGCCATACTCGAGGGGCAAGTTCTCGTAGGGGTCCCAGGGGCTGGTGCGGAAGCTACGCAGACCGCGATACCTCTGGAAACGCTCACGCGCCGCAATGTGTCGAGGTGTGTCGATTTCGTCTGGGAAGGACATGTCGTCCTGCTGTGCACGCTTCCGGCTCTGCAGGTACGACGCATATCTTATAATCAGTAGGTGGCCAGTTTTACCCAACTCACTCGGCCTCCTCATCCTCCGGGGCCAGGTCTTGATAGCGATCCTCACGCGTATCGAGTTCGATCTCTTCCATTTCCTCAACCTCGTCGTGGTCGTAGTGGACTAAGGTAAAACTTAGCACAGTATCATCGGCAAAAGGGACACTCACCACTACCCTCCTCGTCGAGCTCGGCGGCGTCGTCATCCATATCCTCGCTGCCACTTCCCTCCTCCTCCTCCACGTCGCCATCTTCATCGTCAAAAATCCAAGCAGCCTGGTAGGTGCCAGTTCCCTTGGGAACCCGCTTAACCTTCCGTTGGGAACCTTCGGCCTGAGCAGGAGCCGACATCATCTCTTCCTCAGTTGGCCACGTCTGTTCGTTGGCGAGCAGGTCGGGAACATTGTGGGAAGTCAAGTCATCGGCACCATCATCGGGAGTAGACAAAGTACGAGGGCCGCTGTCTGCGTCCATCGAGTTCTTGTGACGGCGAACCGTGCCATCAAGGGGGGGAGCCTCGACAATCTTTTGTGAGATTAGTGCCAGTTTGGATGGAACATGTACGTACCTCGGCAACCTGATAGTCGCCAAATCCGGGCAGGTGGACGAGACGGTTGGCGCTCATTGAGCTGCCACGGACAGTTCCCACGACACGGAGCAAACCCAGCTGTTCGGGGGAGTCGTTGTCATGGCCGGTGGCCTCCCAGGCAACCGCAGCGTCACCCTCCGCGACAATCCATGAGCGACCGTCGGCGTGGTGTATTGTGGCAGGCAACGATTCACAAAGAGACCTCGCCAGAATGAGAGACTCGCTCGGAGTATCGGCACAGAAGATCTTCTCGACATCGGGGAAGAAGTAACGAGAGAAAGACAGGAGGGACTTCTGCACGAGCGACCGCGACGCGGGGGTCAAGGGGTTTGAAGCAGGTGCCTTTATCAAGTCAGTTGCTGATAGACAAATGAGGGAACTCACTTGAACACAAGAGACAATGTTTACTCCTCCAGTTTGGCCCTGGAGGCAGCGCAGAATAGCTTCTCCTTCGAGCTGAACCTCATCTACGCTGCTGAGCAGGAGGATGACAGTGTCGCTAACGAGCGCCGCATCTAGTGTAGGGTACAGCTGCAGGGGAGGAACCACATTCAGGAGCAGAGTCGTCTTGAACCGAGGAGCGGGTACCAAGATTGAAGAGTGCTCGTTAAACTTGGAGGAGATGACCGCAATATCCTCTTCCGAGAGGCCGAGAGATGGCAGTAGGGTGAGTAGGAATCGCTCCGTTGAGACAGACGGGACAAGAGGGACGACAGTCACAACGCGGGGGACCTTGCCTACGAGTGTTAGTACTGAGGATCTCGTTGGCTCCCAGTAAACTCACCACCTCCAGAGCTGGTGGAAAAGAACTTGGCGTCCTCACGGCTTGTACGCTGCTTAGCATCGCGCTTCTGGGCTTGCTGGTTGAGGCGAACCCGCTTTGAGCCAGCCTCAACCGCCTTGCGAGTACCAACCGCACCGCCAAGGGACTCCGTTTTGCCTGTTTCAATGTCAGTATTACGTCCAGTTCTGTATTCGAGTCATGTTGACGTACCCTTCGCAGCTGTCTTCAACGAACCCTTGGAAGCATGCTTCGACTTGAAGGACTTGTTGGACTGGAGTAGTTTAGCAGGCATGACGATGGCGGTGAGGACATATGCGACCCACCTGCTTTAAAGTAGGCCTGTGGTGGTGTGCTTGCGGTGCCATCGTGCCTCGAGATTAGCTGCGTATGGGCAGCCGGGTTCTGAGGCAGAAGATGTTGAAAGTAGACTACTGCAGTATCCACAAGTGCGACGACGACAGGTTGAACTTTTGCCTCCCGGCCAGCCAGTCACGTGATTGTTTTGTGCCTGGCGGCTGGCCGGGCGCGGGGGTGACAGCGGGTGCACCTCGCTGTACGCTGTGTTGTCCATATTTCCTTGTCCATCTCGCGTCTTCGTATTCTCAGCTGGGCGACCCGTTCTTTGCAGACCAACCCGAAATCCGGAAGAATGGATGAGTCCCTTTTCATTTTCTCCTTGGTGGTATTCTTCTTTTGGTGAGTGAATGACGCAAATGTGTTTCTACGTCCCCCTCTGACACCGTCCAGTGTTGCCGCCGTCATTTACTGCTTCCTGTCCACCTGTCTGGGGCTGCAGATCCGACGCTCCGACGTATGGGAAGCGCTCACAACAGGCCCCAGCGCCACGTCTTCCCGTAACAGACAGTCCCATGGGTACGGCGATTCAACCAGCGGATTACACTGGGACCGTTACGAATCTAATGGCAACGAGGGCATCGAGCTGATGTCCCGCGCGCCTCCACGCGAATTCTTCTGACCAGTAATCACGCATATGTAAAACCAATGCAATATATGTCTTGTTCACATTGCGTGCACATCCATGAAAGAACCATAGTATAAAGAGCTTCAAGCCACAAAAGTCGCCAACCTGCGCAGTAGAGGCACATTGAGCCAAGCTGGGACATCTGCGAGCGTTGTCAGTGTCGGCCCAGACTATTGACGTACATGTCTCCAATCCGGCAATATCGCGGGGTGGGGGAATCTGGTAGGGTCCGACCTCGTCTTGCTCAGTCTGAAGCAACAGTTGGTCGTTCTTGTCCTCAGGGCGCACGCGAGCAGCAACAGCCTTGAGAATGTCCGGCGAAATAGGAGCCTCGTAATCCGCATTGTGGTATTGCGAGATAAGCTTCTGGATTTGGGAAGGAGAGAGAATCCAGCAGACGTCGAAAAGGATCTCAATGTCGCCCATGGTGGCCTAGCAAGTCAGTGCCGTCCCCAAGAATACGAAGCTTACCTTTTTAAGTTGGAGGAGCTTGGTTGCCTGCATGAGGTGCTCAAGCTGGAGTAGACCCTCGGGCATGTCATGGGCCTTGCACCACTCTGTGGATAATGTCAGCTGGCGACACATCGCAGTCGCAACATGGGAACGCACCTTCAATTCGCGTAATGTTGTACTGAATCTGCATAGCTGAGAAGGAGTTAGCGACAGACTCCGTACGTGGAACTCACCCCTCTTCCACGAGCAGAAGTTACGGCGCATGATAAGGTCGTTGAAGGCAATGGTACCAATCAACTTGAGCAACTCGGTGACGACCTGCTGCATGACGCTCTCCTCCATGTAGTAGCTCTTGAGGCACTTCCAGACCTTGTTAAGGAGGTTGAGAATGTCATCCATGCTCGCTGCGGGCTGGTTGTTGTTGCCACCCATGCCAATCATTCGGGAGAACATACGGCCACTGCCATCCGACGTAATGAAGCCGGGAAGTGACTGCGATTCGATCAAGGCTGGAATGACCATCTTGCCGAGCTTCTTCTTGACCTCCAACATCCAGGTGTGGTAAATGTTGTACTCGAGACTGTCGAGGTCGTGCTTGACAATGCCGACCAAACGTTCGTATCCTTCCCAGTCCAGCTCACGGCCTCCCGGTTCATCCATGCCGGGGGCAATGCCCTGCTGAGCATCCGACTCGGCCACGCAAATGAACGACAAGACTTCTTGGACGTTGGAAAGCCAGAAAATACCTGGCACAATGACATCCTCGCCCTTGAATTGCTGTGGTGGACGTCAGTTTCTTATTACATAGACCACAGTGCGTCACTTACCATGACGAAGCTCTGGATGCTCTGCATGACATTTGCGAGGAAACGCTCGCTTTCGGGGATCATGCCAAGCTTCCACATCTCGTTGGAGACAAGAGAGATGAGGTGGGCAGGGAAAATGACTTCCTTGGCAAGAGGTGGGTTATGAAGGCTGGCCGCCGGGATCTTGAGGTTGGCGATGAGACCATGGAGAACGTCCTCGTCCAGTCCCTCCTCGTCTTCGAGCAGGCGAACAATCTCGTCAACAGTCGTGTCGCTGACTGTCGGGAGGCCATTGGAGTCGCGGGGACGGTTGTTCTGGGGGAACATGACAGAGACGGCACGAGGGTTGCTTGACGGGGCACGCTTGTAATCGAAGCCATCGTCATCAGAGTGTGCCATGGCCGACGACCCATGCCCCGTGGTGCTATGGCGACGACGGTGACGACGGGAAGCGGCAGCCCCACGCGACTCGGACCCTGGCAGACCGTTCGCAAAGTCGCGCAGGCCACGATCGAACGTGGGAGATGGAGGAGCATCGCGCTGCCCTTTGGTAAGGGCCTGTAGGGCGTTGGCGCGACTGATCTGCTCCTTGAGCGTGGCGACTTCGTGGCGAAGAGCGGACATGGTCGAAGCGTCATCGACATGCTTTGAGACAGCAGTGTCAATCGCTGACTGACGTTCGTTGAAGTCGACGGTCGTACGTTCGAGTTGTGTTGAAAGGCGGCGAATCTCCTCTTCTTGATCGGTGACGCGCTTCATGGTTGTGCGCAAACGGCCCTCACTCTCGTCCTTTGAAGCAAACAGTTCATCGAACTTGGACTGCGGGACGGTCGGTAGCGCAAGCTTGGCCTCCAGGGCCAGGGAACGGCGATGGACTTCGTCGTGCTTGTTTTGCCAGACAACAATCTCCTTTTCCAGATCAGAAACACGCACGTTGAGACTCTTGTTATCCGCTGTCCGCTTTTGCAAGGTTTTAGTGAGCTCGATGACCTTGTTCTCAAGCTGGTACGAGATCTCCTTGAGCTTGGATGCCGACTTGGCATCTGCCTTGAGTGTCTGAAGTTCACGGACGGCCAGCTTGCGACGCCATTGCGATTGCAGTACAACCACTCGGCGAACTTCCCCAAGACGACGTTGCTGGGCGGCACTGTGGCATTAGCAAGCAAGGCAAAGAAAAGAGTCTCAGACTCACCGTCCACGAAACAGGCTTTGAAGGACGACCGCAGCGTGCAAGGTCCTGTCTTCGGAGCACCGCTTGCGAGCCTGGTATCCACGGATGGCTAAGATGATCAGCTACACGTATGGCGTGACGACTTACCTGACTGAATAGAGATGACCGCGTGTCTTGTCTTTGCATATGCGCGGCGTTGGAGAAGAGCGCGAGAGGCACGTTGAAGGAGGATAGCGGCAGCTTCCTTGCGCATCTCTTCCGCGCGACGGCGACCCAGAACGCCACGCCACCAAGCCTGGATGACGATGGTCTTCTTGCGAAGGTCTTGGTAGTGCTTGTATGCGATCCTGCGGCGGACGTTCTTCTGGACCAACGTGACAAGGGCATTGAGGCGGGCGGTACGGAGCGACTCCAGCAGGGCAACCATACCCGCTCGGAAGAAGATCTTGGAGAGACCGATCTGGTACTTGTTCTCATCCTTGAGAGTTCGCTGCAGTAGAACGTGACAAAACGCTTTGACGTCCGAGTTGGCTTCCCACTCCTTCGAGTTGACAAGGACGTAGTAGCTTGCGGTCAGTGATAGGAGCCTAGGAGAGTACTCACCGACTGGCAAATTCGCCAAACGTCCATCTGCTTGGGTATCCCGCGCAACTGATGCGAATCGTCTCGAGGACACCGCAGGCGCGAAGCTGAGATAACACCTGCTGAGGTTCAAACGTCCATGCCTTCTTGGACTCGTTCGGTTTGATGCAGCGAATGTAATGGACGTTGGTGTTGTTGATAGTGTCCATCAAGCTGATCAGCGAATACTTGAAAATGGATCCAAGGGTCGGCTTGCGAGCCGCGGCACGCTTGGGCCCCGCTCGCGCATCGGCAGCTGCATTGTTGGCATTAGTCGCCGCCAAGGCAACAGATGACGAGCGGTCAAAAGCTTCGGCAAGGAATGGATTGGACGATGCTTGCAGGAGGGCGAGGTGCTCGTCTGGCACAGTGTCACGGTTCTTCTCGATAAAACCGTCAACGTCGTATGTCACGTCGTGAGCGTAGTGAGCAATAGTGAACGCGTTCTGGTTGAACCGTGGCTTTTTGAAGACACCCTTGTGCTCCGGTTTGTCCAGCTGCTGGTGGAGCTTGTTGGCAAACGAGGCGTCTGCACCGGCAGGAAGTCGCGACTCTTCGTCCAACAGAGTCAGAACACCCATCTTGCCCTCGATGATGTCAATGCAGGCCTGATTGTCGGTGAAATCAATGAACGTCCAGTTGATTTCTTCGCGCATATACTCTTCCTGCTCAAGCTACACGTGTCAGAAAGTCAAGCGGTATCGCAGCCTTACCTTGAAGACGTGAGCATTGAACTGGAAGTGTCAGTAAAAGTTTCTGTTTGTTTATGAAATGGACTCACCTCCTGCTGAAGCTTCTCGTTGGCCCAGTTGATGCAGAACTGCTCAAATGAATTCTTTTTGAAGTGCTCAAAGCCATACTGCAAGAGGTCAGCCACGTTGTACGATAAAGATCTCACAATGTCGAGGACACCAATAAACTTCGTCGGCTTTGGTGCGTCCGGCGCTGTGATGTCTCCCGCCAAGCTGTCGTTGACAATGCCGACAAGCCACTAGAAAGTCAGCTAACGCAATCAATCAAAGCAACATACGTCGAAAAGACAGGAGTAAATGTATTTGGCAACGGAGTCTCGGACGACAGTGGCTTGAGCCGAACCCAGGTTCGTTACAATCTTCTCGTTGCGCGTAATCAACTGCTTCTTGATCGTCCACTTCTTGAATTCGGCGAGAGGCAATCCAAGCAGTTCAGTGGCCAGAACAAGAGAGGCGTCGTCATCGGACAGGACAGCATCGGTGCGAGACTGAGTGATGCGAACGTTGCCGAGATGGAGCAAGGCAACAAGCACCTTGAAGATGTGCCATTGGCGCTCCACTGAGATTCCAACGGTGCTCAGAGCCTCCTGAGTGTCCCGGAACTCCTTGGCGTCGTCAACTCCTGGGATGGTCGAGGATGATGGGCCACCACCAGCGAGGTACGCAAACTGCTGTGGGTCCGCCGGGAGAGAGAGGTCCTTGCGTTCCTTGGCAGGTGCACCTGCAAGCAGTTGATAAAAAATGTGGTAGTTGCGTTCCGTTTCGGGCTGGTACACCAGACGCGACCGTTCGAGCAAGTACGTGCGGACCCGGGCGCCCACAATCTCGTTTCCACTGTCAAACAGGACCTTTTCTCATCAGCATTTTAACTGTGCCATATTCACCTACCTCGATGTATTTGCCGAAGCGCGAACTGTTGTCGTTCCTTGTGGTCTTCGCGTTACCGAAAGCCTCCATAATAGGGTTGCTCGCCAGGATCTGGCGCTCAATCTCGCTCATGCCCTCGTCATCGCCGGGACCATCTCCTGGACGACGAGCGGTCGAGTGGTCTCTGGCGTGATTGTGGACTGACGCAAAGTAGCGAAGGATGTACTTGGCAGAAACGGTCTTTCCCGCTCCACTGGGCAGTGTTAGGAGGCCTACATGGTAACTGGAGCTCACCTCTCTCCGCTGACAACAATGGTTTGGTCACCGGCACCGGTCGGGTCAACGCCGCCGTTGCCACTGCCTCGACGCATGTAGTCCAATGCTTCCTCGGCAATGGCAAACAGATGCGGCTCGAGCTCGCCTTTCTTTTTGCCTGCATAGGCCTGAAGAATGTCGTTGCCGTCTTTGAAATTAGCACGGTCGCCATTTCAGACTCACAGAGGGGGACAGGGCTAAATGGATTCAACGCGACCTGTGGACCCGATGAGCACTCGCACGACAGCAGGTAGGCACGTTGCCGCGGCTTACCAGGACAATTCCAGAGTATGTGTATGGCTGGTGCGCCTCGTATCGCGTGGCAATCGCATGCAGAACTATAACTGGGTCAGATGTCCACTCAGCAGCAAAGAACTGGGACTCACCACTGGGCTCGTTCAAGTTACTCAAGCTCGCCAGGTCCTCTGAGCTCTCGAGGAGAGGAGGGTTACGAAGGGGAGGCAACGCATCTTGGCCTGGCGATTGGGAGCTGGCAGGCAGACTGTTGCCATTGGAGTCAGATGCCGCTTGGAGATCGGCAAGCGAGCATTTGTAGTCTTTGACCGTGTTGTCGGAGCCATCCACTGAGACGGTGATGGCGACCTCGGACGAGGGTTCACCGTCGCGGGGAAGCACCACAGAGGTGACCGTGCCCGGAACCCAGCCAGCTGTGGTGTCGGGCAACCAGACGCGGGTCCCCTTGGCGTACACAGAAGTCATTGCACCAAGGGGTGTGTCTGGGAATAGAGTCTACTGCTGTTCTGGACGCTTGTACGCCTCGAGAGTGTGAGGTAGTGGAGGGACGGCTGAGGAGATGTCGTTCGTCGGTGAAAGAGAAACGTCTTTCGGAGTAGAGGAACGAGGGCGACAGCTACCAGCTGTTGATGGGGACTGGCGAGACGAGACGAGGCGGGGGAGGAAGAAGGGTGAGAAGATGAGATGGAGGAGAGGAGGTAGGAGGGAGTGGGGAGGGGGGAGAGGGGGGAGGAGAGGGGGAGGGATGAGATGCGAATGGACAAGGCAATGTGCAGTTGTGTCGGCCAAGCGGTGGTTGTCGTGTCGCCCTGGCGGCGGGCGGGCTGACACGGGGGGCGGGGGGGGGGAGGGAACGCTGTGGGCGTGTGCGTTAATGCTGCTGCCGCCGTGTGCGTTTGTGAGGGCCCCCTGCGTCGCGTAACAGCGTGGCAATCTCACAGATCACAGAATAGGCCAGCCAAAAACGCGCGCGGCCGCAGAGCAAAGGCCCCCCCCTTCTCTCTCCCGGCTCTCCCTTTTGCCCCGCGCACGCGCGCGCTCCCTAGCTCGAGCTAGCTCGTTGCGTGTTCGCGGCCCACAGCACGCGCGACCGCGTCCAGGGAGACGTGGAGTTAACCGGGACCAATTCATCTCTTGCCAGTGATCACTGAGCGGAACCTTTCCACAACACAGGCTCTTCCCACCCCCCTCCAAGACCCAAGCTAGCTGCGCACATGAGTGCATGAGCTCGAGGGCCTGCTCGAGCATCAGCCGACAGCGCGACAGCCACGCCCAACCACAGCCTCCGTAGAAAAAGACCATGCGAGCGAGCACACGGCAGCTCTGATATCCATCGTCACCGTCTCACTGCAACTACTGTTATACACCGCACTATAGACTTGGAGGACTCAGCGAACAACTAATTGTACACAACATTCACTGCGCTTGTTCGGCAAAACTCCTTACACCCTTGAGACTGTTGGCGGTATGCTCTTTGGCCTTGATGACCACATCGATGTGACTCATCAGCTGAGTGACAATACCCTCTTGAAGCGCCTGTGTCTGGTGGCGGAGCTCCTCGAACCTGCGAGGGTCGTCAGACGATGCTCTCAGTCCCAAATGGGGAAGGGAAACTGCTTACTCGATCTTGGTGCTTTCAAGCTGTGACTGTGTGCTGAACAGTCCCTGCTGGCTGGCTGTTGACATTGCTGACACTTCCGATTCCAGCTTGGAAACGGTTCGGTTGGTCTCGGCCGCTTCCGTTTGCATTTGCTGAGAGTGTCAGCTCAAAAGCCACTTGTTCATACTAACAATCTTGGCCTCCTCAGCTTGGTCGTGGACGAGCTTGAATCGCATCTCGCGGCGCGCCACATCCTCCCTCTGCCTCTCAACGTCTTGGGCTATACGGTCGTTCTCGTCGTCCAAGGCGATAGCGTCATCCTGGAGCTGGCGAACCTGTCGACGGAAGTGCTCACAATAGCCTTGTAGCGCTGGTCGAATGATTTGTACTTGGGAGCGCCCTTGATCACGGATATCGATAAGGCTCTCCGCGCCAAGATCCAGCTCGAATGCAAAGTCGATACCTTGGAGCTCTGGCTGCACACCGTCGACGTTGGTGGACATGGTGCCAATCTGATGACCCAAGGCGGTGTAGTCTTGAAGCAGTTGATCGAAGCGATCCATCGACTTGGTGACTAGCATTTCTTGGTCACACGCGTGGTTGTTGGCCTCTGCGATCTTGCTCCGAAGCTCATCGAGGTTCCGGGACAGTGCCTCCTTCTCGTGATTCATTCGGTTCACCTCGTCAGGCGAGAGGTTCTGCGCAGCTACGGCCGCTTCAGTTTCCGCCAGCTCACTGCGCGCCGCCAGAATGTTGCGTCCTAGAGGAAATTGTCAGCTTAACATGGGGACAGTAGACAGTACTGGGGTACCAGACTTGCCATTCTCAGTCTTCGCCGCTTGAGCATTTGTGATGTTTTGTTTCATCTTCTCTGCCTTTTGGCGATGAAGATCGATAAAGGCAAGGAATTTGGTCTTGTCGCTCATGAGCTGAAGGTATTCTTCATCGAGATTCTTCAGTGGAGGCTGATCACGTCAGTGGCGGTGAACTAGACAAGGGCCTACCTCTTGAGCTTGCAGCTGTCGTAGTTCCACGTCCTTCTTGTTGACCTCCGTCTCGACGCGCTCACACTCATCGATAGATGCAGCCACAATCCTTTCTGCAAGCTGTCAGCAACTCCTCGAAGGTGTCAGGCATTCTCAAGGGTGGCTTACCGAACGCTTCTTCCAACTCGCGTTCAGCATGTGGGAACTCCTCCGCGCCCTCCTCAAACCACTCTCGGTACGTTTTGGCGCAGAAGTCCCACAGCAGCCGATCCTCAATCTGCGGGTGATTGACAGGTAGCTCGCTGGCTGGGCAAAGTAAAGGATCAGACACGACGTCGGCATCGTTGCAATGTTCTTGAGCCTGACAGAGACGTTAGCGCAAACTGCTCCCAAAGTCCGCGCCAAGTACGCACCTTGCACAGATCCACCATCCAATTGAGCATCGCCAGGACGTTGGGCCAAGCATTGGGACTTCCTGGGGCGGTCAGGGCTGTTTTACCAACAGCATCCATGACCGGGTAGCGCAAGTCCCTCATGATTGCAAGGCAGTCATCTTCGAACTTCTTGCCCCAAGGGAACCCTGGGCCAACAAGTTCATCCGCGAGGAAACGAAAGACGTTCTGAAAGTCACGCTGAGTGGGCGAAGACAGCCATTTTGGAGTGAGGGCGAGTTGCACTTTGCGCCGGGCAAGGAACTCTTGGATGTTGGCATGGCAGTCACTCTGGAACGTGCGATCACGAATCGGACGTGGGTCCTTGATGGCTCCGGTAGAGAAAGCAGGCATAATCGACGCGCGGCCGCCACCAGCTGAAGCAAAAATGGAAGATCGGCGCGTGCTAGAAGCTGTCAGCGCCCTCATGCAGAGTTAACCTACCTGGCAAGGTGTCTGGAAGCCTGTGGGGTCCGTCCATACGCCCCATTGTCGCCGCGGGTAGCACTTGATGCGGAATTCATGTCGCCCATCCTTGTTGAGAGAATGCTTCTCCGCACCGAGTTTGGCTCATTTGGAACCAGAGACGAAGAACCCATCATGCTGCTACCCATTAACGATGGTCTAGTCGCAGTGGCGTAGGGCTGTGCGGCCATGGACAACCGCGAGGTCGAGGCGGCGCTTCGTACAGCAGGCCGTTTCATCGCCGAGGAAGGAAGTGGTATCGCCGAGGAGGATTGAACCGCGTTACCTGCTGGACCGTCAGAGGCAAGCGTCCTACGACGAGAGTCCATAGCGATAATGCAAGAGGTATAGGGGGTAGAGATGAGGTTGTTGAAATAGATGGCGAGAGGGAGCCTGAGGCGAGGTGTTGTTTACATCCACTTGGACGCGCCACGGGATCAAATATATTCCGGAATCAAATTCACATCGCCATCAAAACAATACGCATGAATACGCAGGGGAACGGCTACAGACCACCGTCGTCGCTGTCCTCCTCCCAGTCCACATTATCCAGCACTGCCTCAGCCTCAGCATAGAGCTTGTCCAGACCAGTAAGACCTTCGAGGAACCCAGTGTCGTTGAACGCGCGAAGGAGGAACCCAAAGCCGCTTTCAGTATATGCCTCAACAACCTAACGGTTAGCGTTCGCAAGAAGTGAAGAAGTGGTGGTCGTGCTTGCCTTCTGGCTGCAGCCGGTGCAACGATCGTATGCACAGCCTTCCACAAGTGCAGTGTTCCAGTGGCTCAAAAGACCGCGCAACTGATGCGGAACGGCACCCAGGGGCGATCCTTCAGAGTCACGATGGTCCGCAGGCTTCTCCGCTGGGGCGCCGACACTGGGAGAGGTCAATTCCAAAACCACTTGGGGTCGACTCACCCAAGAGGATGTTGGACAAGAGAGACAAGCAGTTCCACAGCAGATGCCGCTGCGATGGGAGCGACGCCTGGTCGGGTGACAGTGCACATTTGATCCAAAGTTCGATCTGTCAAGGACTGGTGTGGTTAGCATCGTTTGGGCTTTCCCGCTTGTGCGTACATCTGCAGGTGCCACGATGTCGTTGCAGAAGTAGCAGCCCAGACGTTTCGTCTGCGAGTCAAGAGGTCCTGCACCATGACGCATGACGAGGTAGCTGTCAAAGCCAAGAGCAGCGTTGATGACGATCTTGTTTAGAGTAGCACCCATAACGGTGGGCAACCATCGGGACTCGCGCGAGTCCATCAGTAGGAAGACAGCATCGTGCTCTCGGATCAGATCCTCAAGTTTGGCCACCATGCCTGCCGTTTCTTCTTCACTTCCTTGACCGATGGGATGACCGGGCATAGGAATCATCATGCTGTGTCCCGTGGCATTCTGTACCATCAGCGCATGTCGAGACGCCAACCCATCTGTGACAAACTGACGATTGACGGAAATACTTCTTTCAGTCTTTGGGCGGCGCATTCTGCTTTAGGCTTGCCTCCATTCAAGCAGTCCTCAAACTGAAACAGCGGCTGCCTTGCCGGGTTGGAATATGAGACACGGGCGGAGTCAACGAAGGTAATTGTTCGGATTCCCCATCCCTGCGTCTGTTAGCGACAGCAGCGACATTCAAGGACACTGACCATTAGGGCTCTCGCAACGTAGCAGCCGAGAGTCCCCGCACCCAACAAGAGACACTTTGTGGACGCGATACGATCGAGGTCGAGGTCTGGAAGAATTCGCCAGCGCATAAGCTTGAGGTTAAGGTCCACGGCTTGCTCAGCCAGTCTGGGCACATGTTAGCTGCGATGCCCAGCCGGATCTGGAGACCCACCGGGTTGGGTTCAACATCGGCCCAAGGTTCGCCACGCGGCTTGCAAGCTTGCCAGAGCCGTCTCGCTCCCATCCGACCGCTTGTGGCTTTCCTTCCGAAGGCGCGGCAGCTTGTGCCGACAGGCGCCCGAATCGACTGGTATCTCCTTGACGAAGGCAGATCACGGCGACATTGAGGACGCTGTGATGGGTTTGAAGGTAGAAGAGAATGTTCCTCAATGGCCAACCTGGGTTGTTTGGAAGGGAGGAAGGGTCGTGAAAGGCTAGCAGGCGCTACGAGCGTCAGCTGCGCATCCCACGAGACAACTGTCTCTCTCACTTCAGCGGCGGGAACCCCCGCAAAGAAAGTCGATGCTTTGGACAGAGGGGCAGAAGATCGTGACCCAGGGGGGCCCTTGAACAGCAACACAGACGTCAAGCCCGTCGCTGAAACACCGCGCTCGGCAATGAGTTGTCGAATTTCCTCGACATCCTGAAGGTCGGTCAGCTTTCCCTCTGGCACCGATGCTTCTCACCTGTGCGGGAGCTTGAGTAAAGTCACTATCAAGTTGCCAGGAAGGCTTTGCGACAAAGGCTGGGAATGCAAACCAATAATGATACGAGTACTTCTTAAGATCCGCAAACGCAAAGAGAATGAACGTGTTGAGCAGCGGCTGATCATCGTCAAACGAGGCCACCATCTGCGGCGTCAGCTGGCGTAAGTCATGATTGCACGTACCTGTTGGACAACAGAGTCAAACACTTGTTTCTTCTCCTGTGGGGAACGAAATTGCTCAATCGTATTGTAGTTCTTGAAGAGTCCGTGCATGACGGTGCTTGTTACGGGCAGTCTTGATGGCGGTGTCAGTTCGTCACTCACCTTCGGGTCTCTACTGCGCGATAACCCACTGTTTGCCAGAGTCCTCGAATGCTGAGGCAGGGAGGAATACGCTGCCATCTACGCCAACATTATCGTCCACCTGGCCAGTCATCCTGTTGGTGTTTGCCACCTCACGCCCTTCATCAACCCAGGCGTGCAAAGGAATAATGGAATCATCGAGACGAAGCTTGTCGAGTTTCAATGCCGTCAATGCCGACCAGAACTCGGGGGTTGGCTGGGATATCAGAGGCTGGAACTGGAGTGGCGACATGATGGTAGTAGAAGAGGGAGTGGGAGGAAGACTGTAAGGCTCTATCCCACCTTAACATTGATGCGCACTTCAAGTGTGCACGCGCCAGAGGGGACACTGGGTGGCGTGGGGGTGCGTCATTGACACCAGCGCCCAGCGGGCGGAAGCATTTTGGGTGGAGGCGGGCGACCAACGACCAGTGGCGCCCTGTCACGAACCTCTGTGATCTGGTCAGTGCACAGTCACTTGCCAACGCACTGCTGCGGGCGACGTCACATGCATGCTATACACTCTTCTACTGACTTCCCCAACTGCTACTACTGCTTCATTACGCAAGACTGGTAGCCTGCCATGTCAGCGTCCCATTCTCGCCATGCCTTCCTCACCTTTTCGTACAGAGCTTGAATGACGCTACCCATCTGCTTCATCGTGTCGAGGGCACCAGACAAAAGTGCCTGTGGAGTTAGTTCCAAATATACAACGCTTCCCCTACCTCAGTTTGGACTTCGTCAAAGACCTCCAGTGTACCTGCCCTCTCGTTGAGGACGCCATAGAAGACTTGATCGAGAATCATCTGGCTCAACCTGCGGGGTGGTTAACGCTGTATGTTTCATGGATGGACTTACTTCTCCTCCACAACGTCGCGTCCCTGTCCGACCTCGTGAGCAATCCAAGAAAGCTCGACAGACGAGTAAGGCTCAATCACACGCAGCAGGTTCTGCTCCAAGAGAGTGTCGAAGAGTGCAGACAGATGGGAGCGAATGAGAGGGTCCTTTTGGAGTTCTGATGACGAATTAGCACCATGGCATGGGCTGAATGGCTCACGATCTTGATACTCCTTCAAGGTTTCCTTGAACATCTCCAGGCTCCTCTCCTTCTGCGCCTGGGCGGTAGCCTTCATGGCGTCCAAGTCCTTGCCGGCATAACGGGACGCAGACTTCATCAGAAGAAGAGCAGGCACATCATCAGACTGCAGCGTCAGCATGCAACTGTAGAGAAACAACTTACCAAGCCCATCATGATCTTGCAGAGGAGCATATACTTCAAAGAACGCAGAGCACGCTGGTCAGCCTCGTCGACCTGAGTAAAGCCCTCGAATGCCTCAAAAAAGTACGAGTACGCGGTCTTGTAGTCCTTGTCGTCCGCATTCAGAGCACCGGCCTGCAAATCCAGTTGAGCCTGGAGAAGAGGCGGGCAGTAGATCGAATTGGCAGTGGTGCGGGCAGACGTCAAGGCCGCCTGTGGGATGGTCAGATCACGACTACGTCAACAGACGTACCTTGGCACGAGGGAGGTTTTGGATTGCATGTGCGGCGCGCGACTCCAACAAGAAGACTTCGGTGAGAATAATCTTGTCGTCAAGCTGCTTGAGCTCCTTGAGGAGATCCTCCGTCATGCCCAGAGCTTGGCGGTAGTTCTGGGCGTCGATGTGGCTGGTCAGGTCAGTTCTGGGCCTCTGTAGCTTGAGCGGCGCAGGCTACTCACAGTGCCACAAGCTTGATTTCGAGACTCTGGCGAAGGAAGACGCGCTTCTCGGCCCTCGCCCATTCAATGTTCTCACTCGTCACCTTCATCTGCAAATCGCGAGCCGATGGCGGGAAGTAGTCAATGAGTGCGCGAACTGCAAGTTAGGTTGAGATCTCAGAGTAATCAAATGAGCTCACTGAGCTTGGCTGTCTTGGCCTTGGCCACATGGGACATGAACTCCCTGGACTGGACGACAAGGTCCGCCAACTCTTGCGTCTTGCTGATAACGTCAGCGGGGATGCCTCCATCGGGGTCGTGTTATGTACCCAACATCACGGTAGAGGGCACCAAGCTTGAGCAGTGCAGTCTCCTGGTCCTTCAACTCGGCCTCATCGGCTGTGTCTGTGTCAGCTGGATTTGCGTGGCAAGAGCCAGAGACGTACCGGCTTTGTGATCGAGAACCGAGCGGTAAAGGGCCTCTGCCTGCGCGGGGTCGGACTTGCCAAGGGCCTCTGCACGGTCCAGCGTAGATGCTGTGTCACGATCTTCGGGAACGAGGGTCATGGTGAAGGCGGCTTGTTGACAAACGCGGGTTGACGAAGTATGGAAGGAGTTGGACACTGGTACGGTGGCCCGCATCATGGACGCGCGTCCATGGGACGTCACTGGATCACTGGGTACGGTCCAGGATAAATGGGGAGAAAATATCCACAAAAATAATCCACGCGAAACCCACACGCGCACTTATTATCTATTTCCGCATCTGTGCTATATCCAACACCGTGTTGCCCGTCGAATCGATTGGTCTTCATATGCGCATATGCACACAGCTACATAGTTCTGCATGGAGCACAACTCCTGCTCTGAACTTTGCGGTGCCATGGTGTGGAACGTACCACTCACAGGGACCTGAGCAACCCCAAAATGACGGTCCGCCACGCGGCCCCGGACCAAGTTGTATTAGTTTGGTCGCTGAGAGGCCCTCTTCCCCGGTGTCCTTTTGTATCTCTCCACCTGGATCCACCGTTGCCGATACGATTAGGATGGTACGGGGGCCAAAGTGTCTTCATGGGGGAAAGGGATACGCCAAGCACGTCTCCACAGGCCACAGGATCCCGTCAGCAGTTAGGAGAGAGGCAACACGCCTGCGGCGTAAGACCATTGACCTGGGGTAGCTCCAGAGCAAGGGTGCGGATTCCCGACGTCTCACGCGCACTTGATGTCTGTCCAGGATCCAAGAGGCAAAACACACATGGCTGAACGGTATACCTGTTGAAGTGACATGGCATGTTGGTCTCGACCCCAGGAAGCGCGGACATGACCACAGCTGCAAACACCAGTACGCATGAAAGGACGTGGGCCACAGACAGTTAGTGTTGCTACAGTTGCCGCGGCCCGTGGCCCTGCTAAGTTCAAGGGACTCGTGACTCACGAGCTTGTGACAAAAGGTATCTGTGCGGCTATGCAGGTTTGTTGTTTTCTTGGCTGACCGTGACTATGCGTAACCCTGCGCCGGCTTGCGACTGTGATCACTCGCGTTACTCCTCGTACCCGACGTGTTGCGGAATTGCGGATCAGACATCAAAAGACGTCGGGGTGTGTCCCTAAGTACTGTTGCAGGGCAGGTAGATTACATAATCCCCCATAGGATCTTTACATGGCCTGTTTTGCATGAGAAGAGGTGTTGGATTCGTTCAATTGACGCTCCAAAGGCCCACAGGCCACTGGCCACTGGCCACTGGTGTACCTTGAATCGTACAGGCCCCGTTCAGTCGGTAACAGTACACAGTGTTTCAGCCAACGACAACAAACAACAAACCTTGTCGTGTTCAATGGCCTTTGTGCATATAGCATCCAAACGTCCAAACGGGCCAGCCAAATGCAACGAGAACAACCATATGGTGGTGGCCGAAAGAATCGGTGTGTTTCCCTTGATGTACTGTACGTGCTGTGCCGTGGCGCGCCCGTGGCGGATTGTGAGGCATGCAAAAAGAGCTATTAGCAGATGCGCACAGCTGTACAGCCAGAGGGGCCAAGGTGTGGCTGGGCGTTGCCTCCTCCCCCCCCTAAACATGGCCGTGAGGCGCCCAAAACCCTCCCTACGGATCCAACCGCACCCCACGGCGCCACGGCCCACACGACCCACGCGACACACGGGTGTGTTCCGGCGGGTCAATGGAAAAATCCTAAATGGGACCCTTGTTGGCGTGGGTAACACATGTCTAATTGGATTAGAGGCGGGAGCGTTTACTTTTATCTCTCGCCGTTCGACTGCGGGATCAAAACAAGGGGGACAGGGTCTCTCTCGCCTCTCTCTCGCTCAGCGGCGCCTGGGAGCACAAACACAGAGCGCACAGAGCGTACAGCGTCCGTACAGAGCGGCGCCTCAGCACAGGAATCTCCCTCTCTTTTTCCCAGGCAAGCCAGGCAGCTGCACGCGCTGCAGGCTGTTGCGCGCTGTGTGGGCGCGCACGACGCCCGTTGGAACGCCCCGGTCTGCTGCTGGCCTGCTGGGCCTGGCATGCCTGTATGCACGCGTCTGCCGTCCCCCCCTGCCCCCCCCCGGGCGCGCCCGGCGCACCCGGCTCTTCTTGCCTCTGGCTTCTGGCCTAGGCTAGGTTGTCTTGTTCACCGCCACCTGATGGCAGGAGACGCAGGAGAGCGGCGCAGCGGGAGACGAGCAACGACAACGGCGACGACGACGACGCTCTTTGCACACACACACACACACACACACACGCCCTTCTCCTCCCCCTCTCCCCCCGGCCCCCCAGCCCCCCAGTCAGAAGGCAGCACCGCACAGCCCTCCCTCCGTCTGGCACCATTTCAATCCTCCTCCAACACACACACACGACTAGACACTCGACACTCTCCAACCACACACCACACATCTCTCTGTTTCTCTGACCGTGTGACACCCTTTCCCGCATCGCCATCTCTTCTCTCTCAACCGGGCCGCCAAACACAACACCCACCTCCACGTCCATCCACGCTCGCCAACCCCCCCCCCCCCTTCACTATCCCCAGTCCTTTCCCGCCTTTCACGCAAACGACCCCATCCTCCATACCTTGTACATCCTCGCTGCAACGACCACAATCCCAGCCACGCTTTTTTGCTGTACAGAACACAAGTCACTTTGCCAACACACCAACTTCAACTTCCTTTTGACGTGAACCCAGGCTCCCTAGAGCACTCTCAACCATGGTCGGTAGCCATCCCGGAAGCCCCAGGAGCGCAGGCTTAGACTACAGCAGAGTGAGTGTCTCCCCATTAGCGCCTGTGCACCCAAGCTTTACTGACATTTGCCCAGCTGTCGTCTCAACAATACGGTCCCAACGCCGCCGACGCCCCAGTTCCTGCAACTGCATCTCTTCTTGGAGACAGTGCACCAGGGTCCCATCTGTCCATCCCCCGGCCCATGTCCGGATACAACAGCAATCGTGCCTCCCATGTCTCTAGAGCCTCAACGGCATTCACAAGTGGTGACGGGTGGGGGTGGAATGACCCCGAGGCGGACGATTACCTTCACAACCCTGATCCAAAGAGGGATGGCAAGGTGGGTGTCGACCGTCACTGGTTCGACTTGTTGCTGACATTGTCTAGAACGACAGGGGTGGCTCGGTCTTTACGTGGAGAGGAGTCACCAACGTTGGCTGTCTGTTCATGCTTCTCATCTGCCTGATCACCCTCTTCGCAGGCTATCCTATCATCACCCACTTCACAGAGGATAAGCAGTCCAACAACGGCGCCTACAACATGGGTGGTATCAACTCGACTGGACAGGTCCCTTATATTCCCAACTTTCCTCAGCTCATCGATCCTGATACCCCAAGCGATGTCATGTCAAGGACTGGGTTTGACGGCAACAATTACGAGCTGGTTTTCTCGGACGAGTTTAACAAGGATGGCCGGACGTTTTACGAGGGCGACGACCCGTTCTGGCAAGCTGTGTAAGTCTCGACCCCGTTGTAACATTTCTGATCAATAATAGCGACTTTCACTACTGGCCAACTGGGTAAGTCGTCCAAGAGACATGTTCCTTATGTGGAGCGGCCACCTAACGGGCTCAGTGACCTCGAGTGGTACGATCCCTCTGCCATTACAACCGAAGGCGGCAATCTCAAAATCACCATGTCGCAAGAGCCCCTCCATGACCTGCAGTTCCAGTCCGGCATGCTTCAGTCCTGGAACCAGATGTGCTTCCAGTACAGCTACTACATGGAGGTCAGCGTTTCGCTCCCAGGCAACAACCGTATTGGAGGATTCTGGCCAGGTGTTTGGACCATGGGCAACCTCGGTCGTCCCGGCTACGGTGCCACAACGGACGGAACGTGGCCCTACACGTATGACTCGTGTGACGTGGGCACTCTTGTGAACCAGACCAACCCCGACGGCAAGGCCCCCGCAGCCGCTTTGAACACTGGAACAGACGACGGGACTCTGTCCTAGTGAGTTCAAATTTCCAACCCGTACTGATTATGCAGCCTTCCAGGACAGCGTGTGTCCGCCTGCACCTGTAAAGGTGAAGACCACCCTGGACCAGACGTCTCGTATGGTCGCGGAGTGCCTGAAATTGATATCATCGAGGTGAGGCTACAAACAACAACCACTTTAAACTTGCCATCTTCTAACAATGTGTAGGCTCAAGTCGAGATTTCAACTTCAAAGGGCGAGATGTCGCAGTCTCTCCAGGTGGCACCATTTGACGACTTCTACCAATTCGACAACTCTTCCGCCTATGTCACGATATATGACCAGGACGTTACGCTGTTGAACTCTTACCTCGGTGGAATTTACCAGCAAGCTGTATCTGCGCTGTCATACGTCCCCAACGGTGTCTATCAGGGCACGAGTGGACAGTTTAACATTTACGGTACGGGTTTTTATGCTAGCCGTACACTGACTCTGCAGGTGTCGAAGTCTTCTCTGATCCCAACAATCGACAGAACGGATACGTCACGTGGGTTGCCAACGGCGCCAAGACCTGGACCATGAAGGCCGGTGCTGTCGGAGCGAACACGCGTGTCGGTATTGGAGAGCGTCTCATCTCCGAAGAACCCATGTCAATGGTAAGCAGCACGCACGCATGGATGTGTTCCTGACAGTGCCCAGATCATCAACTTTGGAATGTCGAACGGTTTCCAGACCGTCGACTTGGCTCATCTTGCTTTCCCAAACGAGATGCTGGTCGACTATGTGCGCGTGTATCAGCGTCCAGGCGTCGGCTACCTGGGTTGTGACCCGGCCGACAGGCCCACTGCCGCTTACATCGCAAATCACCAAGACGCATATCAGAACCCCAACTATACCACCTGGGCCGCAGCTGGGTACACCTGGCCCGTAAGCCCACTATCAACACAGTACGACGCCATGCTGACAATGCCAGAAAAACTCGCTTACTGGCTGTTAATGAGTGTTTTCTATCCATCGTTTTTCTTTTCTGTATGCAAGGACACTAGTTTTATGTGCAGTTTGACATAACAAGAGTTTCGTTACAGGTTCATGTCTCAATGAGGGTGCAAAATAGTACATCACACGTGGACCTCGAACAGGTGTCCTGGGTGTGGTCTATGACGCGGGAGCCTCAGTCGATTCACTGGGCTTGGTTGGCAGCTGGTTACCCTTGTTTCCCTCCGCAGGAGGGTTGGTTGCGACGGGCGCTGGAGACGTCGATGCCAGCCTGGCGTCGAGTGCCCGCAAAGCCACAGCACTTACATCGTCAGCTTTGCCTCGAGAACCGAACTCACCGTCTCCTCTCAGCCTCGGCCCTTGCTCCGCCTGGGCCAGGGAGGACGGAATAGTTGCCGCCATGGGTGTCGTCCCAGGACTGGATGACACCAACTCGCACGGCAAGTCGAAAGACGTGGTTGGCAGCGATGGAAATGTACGGGCTGCAGGTATGAGTATGAGAGGTGGGCGCTCAGTTTGACAGCATGTGCCCGCGAGCCAGTGACGTACCGAACAATGGGGGGGAACCAGTACTGGAAGGCGAAAGTTTCGCTGCGGTCACCACGGTATTCGCCATTCTCCGACAGCTTGAAGAACCGCAGATAGACCCAGGCAACAAAGAAGCCAAACTGGATCAGGATGAAGGGCGAAGGGCCGAGGACGATGACAAGAACGTTGGAAATAAGGAGGTAGATTCCTGGAATGGTCTGCCAGAAGTGAGTACCACCGTTTTGGTCTCAATGAACGCACCTTGACACGGGCTTTGAGAACACCGAACAGCTGAATCTGGTGCTCAGGAATGATCTGGGTAAATGCAACGAGAAGGCCGGATTGCAAGCCAGAAAGGCCGTGGTAGGGCAAGCCGGAACTACACCGTCAGCCGCGCAAGGCCGGTGGGAAACGTACATTGTGAGGTCCTCCGAACCGAGCACAAAGTATGTCAACCAGGAGAATCCAAAGGCGATAACGTTCGAGCCGACAATAACGACAGCTGCAAAGCGCAGCAGCTCCCGCATGCCCCAGAGACGCTCGAGGTAGCGGCAGCCGAAGGGAACGGCGACAAGCGCGACGAGGAACTGGCAAAGGTTAGACCGAGTTGTAAGCAACCGGCATCCGAATGCTCACTTCGATGATGTTCAGTTCCACGAATCCCGAGGTAAGGAGGGTCCAAGGGAACTTCCAGCTCGTTTTGGGGATGAGAACGAGCCATGGCAGTTCATGGCCGTAGGATGGGTCGACGGCCGAGTTGCGACGAACGACGGCGGCGAGCGAGTACTGGAGGAGGGATGAGACGACGAGGAGGGCTGTGAGGATGCGGGTGCCCCAGGGGACTGTCTGGAGGAAAGGTAGGAAGGATATGGCAGGCATGTCGGTCGAGAGAGTGACTGCGCTACCGTGTTGTGTATTGTGAGAGAAGAGAGGAGGAAGAAATGTGTGGGATGGATGGATGTATTGACGGACGACGACGACACGCGCCGTAGCCAGAGCCTGGCCGCCACCGCAGGCGGCACGCCCCACAGCACCCAGTGTCGCTAGCTCGACCCATGCACCCACCATGACGCGCGCAGTCAGAGCACACCCCGCGCGTGCACACGCGCGCAAGCTCACGTCCGGCGGCATTATCCGCTATATCCCGCTTGTGGCACTTGGGCGGTCCCCTCGGTTTGCCACCCAACCGTTGGTTGCCTCTCTCGCGCTCTGGCCGACATGACGGACACACCTCTCCCCCGACGTTCACATCATCCACTCTCATACCCTCCGTCTTGTCCCACTCGCAGCATCCACCGCCCACAGCGTCCCCAGCCCTTCCTACCATACCGTTGGCTTCCGCGGCACCATTTGCGATGCAGCCAGACACTGCATTCGCCGCCGCAGCCGATCCCAGAATGGGACACCTCAAGCTCGCAAGCGATGAGATCAACATCCTCATCTATCTGGTACGGCACTCCTGCTATATATATATATATATATATACCCTATAGTCCACCGCTGACAGTCACCTCAGTACTTGCTCGAGTCCAACTTTTCCCATACTGCGTTCTCGCTCCTCTCCGAGTCCTCCCTCCCATCCACTGCTCTCTTCCAGCGATTCAACCCCTCCCACCCCAACCCTCCATCATCGACCTCTGCCCGGGGCTCGTCCTCCAATCGCGTTAATGGCATCGTCAAGGTAGCCATCCCTCCTGCAGACACCTTTGGGAACCCCAATGGCAAGATTGCACGAGGAGAACTGGTGCGCAAGTTGTGGAAGGCTCTCCGCTGGGAAGAGATTGAGCACCACACGTCGTCGGAAAGTGTGAGTTCATCGACGCAGAACGAACGCAGCGGTAGCAGTACACCTTAGCTTATGCGCCTCTGCAGGACCTTCCGTCCGGAGCCTGTCGTTCGCCGTTTCACTTGCTGGTTCCACACGTGTGCTCGCGAGACGGAGAACCACCAGAAGAAATCAGTCCTTCACCTCCACCCAAGCGCCCCGAAGCCTTCCCTCCTCAGGCTCAGCAATCTGGGTCCCAGGGACAGTCTACCGAAAGAACCGTGGCTACAGAGACTCCATCGTCAGAGCCTCTGTCAACACCCAAGGATCCCGAGGGGCCCCCGCCTCTGGCTATCGGCAAGGGCAAGCGCAAAGTCCACGCCGATTCACCCGTCTCGGGCGACGACCCCAATGCTCCCCGTGGAACGAACGCTGTTGAAGCGTCCAGTGGTACAGCAACATCCAGTGCTGTCGAGTCTTCCACCAACAGCGGCGCTTCTGAACGCGCGACAGCACCGAAGAGGACCCGCGATGATACATCTGGGGGTTCAAGGCATGGTCCTTCTCGTGCGCCGAGAGAAACGCCCAGCTCCAAGGTGAAAGACACGAATGGCTTTCCCCTTGCAGAATCAGGAGGTGGCTGCTGGACCGAACATCGTGACGCTGTGGGTAGACCTCCATCGCCGAGGGCGCAGCACTGACGTCCGACAGGTTACCTGTCTCGCGTGGAACCCAAAGGACAAGGAGGTCCTTGTCACGGGCAGCGGCGATGGCACGGCGAAGTTGTGGGACTTTGTGGAGTCACCAGGCTCGTCTAGCCACGCGCTGCAGCTGGCCAAGAAGCCCTCGTCCATCAGTCACAAATCGATCGATAGCGGCAAAAAGGCTGTCACTGCACTTGTTTGGCACCCTGATGGCACTGTGTTTGCAACAGGTATGTCCTCGTTTGGCAACCACAACTAACTGTTCAACAGCATCGGACGGCGTTGGCCGTCTTTTCACTCCATCAGGCCAACTGCAGGGAATTCTGACCTACGGCCGTGGCACCATCAACTCTCTGAAATTCAACCCATCTGGAACGTCCCTATTGGCAGCCAAAGACGACTTTACCGTCTGCTTGTTTGTGTTGGATTTCGACCTGAAATCTCCCAAACAGCTCTCATTCGAGTCTCACACCAAAGAAGTCAATGATGTTGACTGGCTGGATGACGACATATTCACGTCAGGTGGCAATGACCACACCATCTTCATCTACCGCTCCAACGACCGCCGTCCTCGATTCACGCTGAAAGGTCACACGGACGATGTGACCAAGGTCAAATGGTCCCCGCCTCTGGCTGGCGTGCCAACACACCATCGCCTTTTGGCGTCCGCGTCCGACGACGGCAACATTATGATTTGGAAGCTTCCCCAATACCCTGTCGATAGAGGTACAGTCAGCCGGTCCCTCTCACCCAGCAAGCAACCCCGCGAAAAGGAGCAGTCGTCAGACGACTTCTTCCAGGTCACAGTTTCTCCCGGATCCGAGTACTGCGTTAGTCGACTCTCTGTGGTCACCGGTGGCACTGAGAACAAGAGGATGAACACGCTGGAGTGGAGCCCACATTGCCGTGAAGACTACATGGTTGTGGCTGCGTGAGTATCTTGTCCTCTTGACACCTGCTTACTGGCGCAGCGGAGGCCAAGACTCGACTGTCAAGCTGTTCAATGCCCTTAGTGG
Source organism: Apiotrichum porosum (assembly GCF_003942205.1). Classification (NCBI taxonomy): domain Eukaryota; kingdom Fungi; phylum Basidiomycota; class Tremellomycetes; order Trichosporonales; family Trichosporonaceae; genus Apiotrichum; species Apiotrichum porosum. The sequence goes on along the minus strand of NW_021167108.1, from coordinate 2,043,239 downwards.
AGAATGCCTGCATGTCCTGCCAGGGCTGGAATCCGGCACGGGCTCTATTGCCTTTTCCCCTGCGGGTCTTGGACGCCCTTCAGGCCTCATTGCGGGCGGCGGTTGGAATGGCAAGCTCGTGCTTTGGGACGTCGCGGTACGTGTGCTGTAGCGTGTCGTTGACTAATCTATCCGCAGACTGGCAAAATGTTGAAAGAGCACGAAATTGCAGAGGAACTGGACCGCCAGTCCGCACGAGACAGGCCCATGATGGTGAGTAACCCCATTCGGCAATCTCTCGCTAAGCGTCAGATGGCAATGGCTTGGCGGAACGATGGTCAACATCTGGCTCTTGGCCTACACAACAAGTCGTTGTTGACACTGTATGTTGGTGGTTTATTGTGAGAGATGTGGGGATGTGAGGATGTGAGGATGTATATGTACTGGCCAACGGTAAAATGTATTGCACTGTGGCTGAATCCCACACTCTACAACCTCTCCAAAACCCACGCCCAGATACCAGTTTCTGGTTGATAAACGGTTCGCTCGCCCTCTGTACCCATTGGCTGTAGCTTCACTGCCACTTTACCAAGCAGTCTCCAACTGCCAGTGCAGGATGGATCGTCGGATTCGATGAATGCGAACCGCGAGGACGAGTAGGAGACGCTTATCCATCTGCCGCCTTTTCGTGTGACTTTGGCGAGGTTGTCGCAAAGGACCTCGAGAGCCTCCCTCTTGCATGTAGCGGAATTGCTCGAGTCGCCTACGTGCACGTCGTGGGGTGCACCACAGGAGATGGCGTCTGCTGTGGACTTGTCGACGAGCAAGTCCCATCCATTCGTTGGAGATGCCGCAACGACAGATTGTGGTGAGAGGACGTCAATTTGCAGAAGAGGGACAGTGCGGGTGCCCAGAAGCGGCGAGGTGCGGTCGTTTATACTTGAGGTCGCATAGTCCGCGTCATAGACTTGAGCGTCCGTTCCCAGATGGCCTTGGATATCAGTGCCAAGAGATGAAGAGCCGCAACCAAAATGGAGAACTTTCAGAGGCTGGACAATGTGGGTTTGCAGAGCCTGCGCCGATGATGAGATTAGCGGGAGGATGGCTGCGGAGGGAACCAGCCATTCAAAGCCTGACTCTCGCTCCTTGTCGAGACGGCTTTCCCAATAGGTCTGGGATGAGTAGTCGACGGGCGGCATATGGGTGGGATGAAGAACGACAGAGCCCTCTCATGCGCTTATTGTGGGTCGACGGGAGAATTACCCGACGCCACACCGTTAATCCCGAAAAAGACGCATGGGTGCGGCGTCTCATATTATCAGATAAAGCGTGGGGTCCTCTTCTGCCTCCACGGTCGGTGTCGGCCGGCCGATGGCAACAGAAGCACGCGGTGCACCTTCTCCCTTGTTGGCCACTCTTTCCCACCCAACTCCTCCCCATCGCCCAGCCCCTTGCAACAACATCGTCCCCTACGAACCGGACAATGGAGGGTCCTGCTCAGGCTGTCATGACAGCTCAGCAGATTCCTAATGCCGCCGACCTTCCGCAACAACCAAACAACCCCGCTCCCTATCCTGGTGGAGTAAAGCCCAAGAAGTATCACTGGTATGCCAGTAGATATCTCTGTCTCATCACTGCTTTGATTCTGCTGGCCTTCGCACTCCGCCACCTATACATCACCTTGGAACGGCGATACCGCAGACGTACCACACCGTCAAGACGACCAAGATCGACGTCGTCTGTCGCGACTGCGCTTGACGCAGTAACGCAGCGGTTTCTGTTTCTTACTACCCTCCCAAGTTGGTTGTACGGACCTGACACTCCTGCGGATGCTCTGTGCACAACCATATATTGCTCGTTGATGTTTTACTTTGCCCTCAACCATACAACACGTGGGTAAGCCTCCATTAATTGAGCTGACGTTTAAAGTGGTCGGTGGCAACCAGGGTGTGGCCAACCAGATGGGAGTCATGGTTAGTTTCATATGGACGGCCGATCTTCATTGCTAATAGGGATCCAGGCGTTCAGCCAACTTCCTCTCATTATCCTCCTCATCATGAAGAACAACCCGATATCTTTCCTAACGGGTATCAGCTACCAGAAGCTCAACTATCTTCACCGCGCCGCGTCACGAGCCTGCCTGATTTGCAGCTGGACGCACGCCATTGCATGGACCCCAAGGGTACTGGCAAAAGGCCACTTTGACCATGCCTACATTATATGGGTAAGCCCATCTATATACAGGTGTATGAAACTGACTGGTGCGCAGGGATTAGTGGCCTTGTTCTCCTTCACGATGCTGTGGACAACCAGCTTCCGTCTGGTGAGACGAGTTGCCTGGGAGTTCTTCATCCTTGCCCACATTGTCTTTTCAATGTGAGTGTTAGTGATACTGCAACGCGGCACTGACGGAGCCAGCTTGTTCCTTGTGGGAGCGATCATCCACTGGCAAAGGAAGAAACTTTGGGTCTGGGTGAGTCATCTCCCAGTGCGGTGCTGACGTCTGAGCCGTCCGTGGCCCTCGGTCTGTGGGCTGTTGACCGCCTCATTCGCTTGTGCCGACTAGTCATCTCCAACTTTTGCACCGGTAGACGTCTAAATGGCGACTCTGTGGCTTTGCGCGAGCAAAATCTCGTCGAGCTGCTCGATGGCAACGTTCTTCGTGTAACAATTCGGCGACGCTCGTTCCGCTGGTCGGCTGGCCAGCATGCGTACGTTCTGTGGCCCGCTGCATCTGGCTGACGACTCCAGGTTCTTGTCGTTCACATCTGTCACCAGCAGTCCACACGAGTCCCATCCCTTCTCGTTGGCAAACATACCCAGCGGGTCAGACAACTCGGCCGTCTTCCTCATACGTGTGCACTCCGGTGCAACCAAGCTTCTGCGTGACGTTCTCGTGCAGCCGCGTGAGACCAGCATACCGATCTTCATCGAAGGCCCTTACGGGGCGGTACATACCTTAGACACAACGTCCTCGGTTCTACTTTTTGCAGGTACGTACATACCGTGATCGGGCTCCTGACTTCAAAAAGGTGGCACTGGCATCACTTTCTGTTTATCGCATCTCATGGCCATCGTCGATTCCAAGGCCTGTGGTACGACAAGCACCCAAGAAGTGCGGCTTGTATGGCATATTCGGCACCAGAAAGATATACAGTGGATCGCCCCAATGCTGAACCTGGTCGCTGAGCAGTGCACCGAGCTGCCAGACTTCACAGTGATCGTAGATTGCTACGTCACCCGGCTGCCTGTGGATGGGCAAGGCAACGCGAACGAACGGTGTTCCAACTCCAATCTCCTGGACCCAGAAAACCAAGAGCAACCGCTATTGTCTACATTAGCAATAGGGGCCGGACAATCGCTGTTGCGATACCATGTTGGTAGGGCCAATATACCAGCAGTCGTAGAGCGAGCACTGTCGAAGACCTCGGAAAATCAGCTCTCAAATGGGTTGTCCGTTGCAGGTAAGCTTCGGCGATCAAACGCGGCTGACTTTAGTGTGTGGCCCTCATGGCCTGCTCCTCGCTGTCCGGAAGGCAGTCCGTCATTCCAGGCCCTCGGCAACAGGGACAAGAGTGGAGTATTACGAGGAGACGTTGGGTGCATGAACTGAGGTACTGCCACACTTCGCGCTGTAAAACCCGGATTAAAACTCCGATGAAGCGGAAGCAAATTGCCACATTGCCACAGAGGGGTTGTTCAAATTAGGCGGTGAAACTTGCATTCTCCTCACACACCAAAACGTTTTGCAGAAACACCTGTAGACATGGTATGTCCCCTCCCCCTCACGCCGACTCCGTCCCCAGGACGGCGAGCTGGCCCCCCCCCTCTAGCTGTTATCTGACGTATTCTCTCTTTCTGCACCTGTCTGTGTTGTTTGATCCTTTTGTGCAGCCTAAGGCCACTTCCTCCTCCAAGACCGCGGGCAAGGCCCTGCACAAGTTCTACGTTGACTACTCGGTCCCCGCCAACGACAACGTCTTCGACCCCGCCGCGTTCGAGAAGTTCCTCCACGACCGCATCAAGGTTGACGGCAAGCCTGGCCAGCTCGGCGACGTCATCCAGATCTCGAAGGAGGGCAACAAGCTCGTCCTCTCGTCGCAGATCCCCTTCTCGAAGCGTTACCTGAAGTACCTCACCAAGAAGCACCTCAAGAAGAACTCGTTCGAGAACTTCCTCCGGTTCGTATCAATGATCCATTGGGCTGTAACTCAGCTGACTTGGTTGCAGTGTCGTCGCTACCTCCAAGGACACCTACTCGCTCCGCTACTTCAAGGTCGACCAGGACGAGGCCGAGGACGAGGAGTAAAGTACTCAGCATTTCGGGCCCTCAGATCATTGGCTCTGTGTACTGAGGTTCATTCGTACATATGATGCCATTGCTACTGGTGTTGCCTACCGAAAGCGACACTGACCATCACTTGGTTACATTCGTTCATACTCCAATGACTCCATCTCACAGTTATGGCTATAACTGTCAGTGTCGTGGTCACCGTCTGCAGGTTCGTGTATCCGCGTCTCCTAGTAGGAGGAGTGAATGTCGCCCAAGGCTGTTGTCAATTCGACGCGGAGAGTAGACATCATTGCTGTTTCTGCCGGGGTGTCAGTGATCTGCGACTCGCTCCAGTGAGTAGGCGCGCAGCTCACCTCCAGGAAGTCGGGCAAGGTTGCAGTCTTTGGCGAGATCCCCCTCGAGCGTGCGGTCTGTCGGTGAAATATGGGCTGTGTCGTGCAGTGAAGGCGTAGCGAATGTCGTGTATGAGTCGGAGGTGGGGCCGCAGAGCCTAGGCGCGACTGCAACAGTCTCTGCAATTGGCGGCGTATGCACGCCCAAATCAACTGATTGGGGACGGCCCTTCTTCGAGCGAACGACGGTCGCTGCTGTCTTCTTTGCACTCGAGGGCTTTCGCCTCTTCTCCGCTCTGCTTCGGTGGCCGGACTTGGCACCGTCCGTGACTCGTCCTGAGCGACTACGTCGGTTTTGGAACTAAGCCTGTCAGTCATGCGCATACGTGGGCAGCTGTGTCCATGGAACCATACCCATGTGCGAACCTGAGCTTGTCAGACAGAAGCTTCACAGCAGACTTATATACTGACCTGCTGCGTGGAAATGCCTGTCGCCTTGGAAATCAGAGAGCACTCTGCTTTGTTGAGGAATGGCGAGCGAGCGAAGGCAGTCTCCAGCACTTCGCGGGTGGACTGCAGCGTTAGCTGAGAGTATTAGGGATTGCCTAGCCACATGGGACAAACCTCGTCGAAACTGGACCCGCGCTTGACGCAGGAACCCTTGGTCAAGTGCGACTCGACTGAATCGATGTAGGTGGCCAGCCCATGATTCCAAGCCAGCTCGAACTCTTTGATGGCTTGTTCCGTTGGCTGGGTACCCTGCAAGTCCTGGTACCAGGTTTCGAGACAAGGCTGCCGTGCTAGGTCTACCTCACTGCGCACAATTGCTTCGATCTTGGCTTGTTTTAGCGGCGTGAACTGGGCCAGTGTGTAGGCTGAGAGGCAGGCTCCTTTGCCATCCAGCAACGGTTGGTTAGGCTGCAGCGATGTCAGCGGTTGTCGTTGAGGAGGGTAACTTGCCATTAAGGTGGAGGGGAACTGCATGTGTTGTAGACGAGTGAGTGGGTAATGATGAAGATGTCAAGATGCACCTTCTGGAAGCTATCATGTTGTGCACAGGAGTGCCTATTGTCTGTCATGTAACACACAGATCACAGACACACACACACACACACACACACACACACATACACACACACACACGACACACGCGCACACTTGCGCACAGCACGGGCCAAGTTCACACGAGAAGCCCGCTGTACCGCTGTCCCCTTGCGCCTCGCCAGCGGAGGTGCAGCTAGCCCTGACCGGCGGCATGGCGGCCCATGCGTCTTTCTGAGACCTCCAAAGCATGTCTCCTTTTGTCTTCGTCTTCAGGCGATCAAGGGGACGAACTGCACATCCCCAACATGAAAAAGTTTGATGTGTAACAGTCAACATGGATGTTAACATGGACCAAGCCATCCACTGCGCCACTGCAACAAAGGTAGCCGATCGTAACTGGATGCATTGCATGCTCAACGTCACAGCAGCTTGGGCACCTCACACTTGCCCAACTTTGGAGCTTCGCCACTGCCTCCGTCAAACAGGCTGCGAACGGTCTGGATGGTCGTGTAGCAGCCGACGATGATGCCGAATGCGAGGAGAAGGCAGTCGAGGATCTTGGCGCGGCGAGTGGTAGCGCACGCCTTGAGGTGGAGCATGGGCGGGTAGATGAAGCACAGCGGAATGCTGATGGGGGATGGAGTGTCAGTTGACGGTGGTGCGGTGTGGTTGGTGGCGCATGAAGAGCGGGGGGGATGGGCCCGTGCGCGGGGGGTGGCAAAAAAAGGCAAAAATGCTGGGAACACAAATGGCACAATGGGGAGGTTGGGGTGGGGACGAGCGGGGGGTGACTTACCAGGCAAATGATCCGACGAGGGAGACAAACTTGTCGAGCTCGGACGAGCCAGCCCACGAGAGGAGGGAGCAGAAGACGACAGTGCAGCCACGGAAGATGTTCTTCTGCCACTTGACGCGCGGGTTGTGCTTGCCGCTGCGGGAGAACAGGCCGGTCTCCATGATACGCACAGCGGGGAAGAGCTGGAGGGGGATCGAGAGGAGGATGGCAATCGAGTCTTTGGGGAGAAGCCGGTGTCAGTGTGGAACCAATGCATGACGGGTTTGATGATGAGTCAACTCACAGAGGAACTGGACACCTTGGACAAACTTCTCCTCCTGGGGGAGGTTGACAAGGACGACTGTCTGGACATCACTGCCATAGGCCGCGTAGCCGAGGACACCGAATGCGGCAAACAGGACGGCAACGAAGACCATGACGCCAGAGAGAGCGCGAGGGAACTTTTCCGGCTCCTTCATCGACTCGGTGATGGGAATGACACTGGGGAGAATGAGCGGGGGTGGCGCTTAAATTGGAAGAAGGTTGCTTACAGTCCAATGCCCTCAAACGCAAACACGGCAGTTCCGATGAGGAGAGGGAAGCTGTCCTTGTTGAACATCATGACGTCGGCCACACCCTGGTGGGCGATGGTGCCGACCTCGCACGAGGCAATGTAGCCCACTGGATTCGTTGTCAGGTCAAGTCTCAAGCGCGCCCACTTACGTCCAATGAGGATAAAGGCGTCGGCGACGAGGGCAGTGCCCGAGAGCTTTGCGAGGTTGCGGATCATGGCAAGCGGAAGGAAGAGCAAGAGCTGGGCAAAGATGAGGACACGGATAGGAATGTAGGTCTTGCAATCGGTGACTGCCATGACAAACGCCTGGAGGTTCTCGGCGATGAAGATGGTGTAGGCTGGGAGAGGTCAACAAACGGAGGTTGAGCAAGTGCGACTCACCGGCCACGAAGCCGATCTGGGAGACTGTGATAGAGGTGAGGATGGTAATACGCATGTAAGGGCCGTAGAGCGCGCCGCCAATGTCTAGTGGGTCAGTCAAGCCTCGAGGGTCGAACACTCACCGCCAAACGAGCCCGGTACACGCATGTACGCCTTGACGAGGAGGAGGAAGGACCAGAGCGAGATGGCCGCAATGGTGAGGAGCACGATGGTTGAGAAGAGCAGGCCTAGACATCAGCACACCTTCTTCCAACAAGAGTCACCCACCTCCATTGTAGAACGCCTTGCCCATAAAGAGTACGCCGGTGCCAACAAAGCCCTTGAGGAGCTGGGCTGTCAGTGACGTTCGAGACCACTTGCGAACATACCATGAGGACCGCCTGGGTGAGACTGGCGGTTCCTCCACCCGGTGCGCCGGTTGTGCGACGCCTTGTCTTGCTGGTGGAGCGCTGGAGTAAAGGCGACCGCTCGGTCACCTCCCTTGACCTGGGGCCAGGCGACCCCCTGCGACCGTACGCGCCAGCCTCGCCGGCCTCGGCACGCGCGTGGGCGTGTTCCTCGTCCTCGTCGTCCTCGTCATCCAGATCTTCATCTTCGTCGAGGTCTTCACCGGCCTTGGGTAACCGTGTCAGCCAAGCTGCTGCCCCAACGGGCGGGTAACACTACTCACAAAGTGACCGTAGAGATAGAGAAAGTCGATCACATTGCGAAGCATTGGCGGGCCTTCGATGCCGCGCTCGTTGGCGCGGCTCGTGAGGAAGTTGCGTCGGAAGCCTCCAGGCTCCTTCATCTGCTGGATCTGGGGGTCGATGATGGCAGAGCGATCGGCGTGCGAGAATGAAGCCGAGCGGCCGGGCCGAGGACGGTGGTCATGTTGCCACTTGTAAAGGTCATGTCTGTCCGTCGCATGTCAGCGTCAGCCACCATTGGGGTGATTTCAATTTCCTGAGTTGAGTTGCCGAAGAAAACTACCACTCACGTCACATCGCCTCCAGGCGCATCGTACGGGATGGGGAAGGGCTCCTCGCTGCTGGCGGGGTCTGTGGCGCTGCCGTACGATATCGAGCTGTCGCCAGCAGTGGCCGCAACGGCGTCACCAGCGATACTACCCCCGGCAGGCGTTCCAGTCGGGCTCGTCCTCTGGCCAGGTGTGCCCGTCTTGGAGCCGGAGCCTCGCTCCTCGGCGGAGACGAGGTGGCGCCGCAGGACACGGGCCTTCTCCTCGTCGGGCACGTCGGCGACGTTGGAGAAGGTCGACTCGTCGGGACGAGGGGTTGCGGACTCTGCGTCCGGTGTTGCCGTCTCCCCCGGCACCTCGAGGTTGTCGAGCGGTGTGCTCTTGGTGGGCGAGCCGAGGGCCGCTGTCAGGGCTGACGCCATGTTGCTCGAGGGTGCTGCTGGCACCGTCTTGTCGCCCAGACCAGCGACGGACGAGCGGTGCTCAAAGGCAGACACACCAGCAGAACCAGACGCAGCGGCGCGGTCGGTGAAAGAACGGGGTTGAAAAGAGCTGGACACGATCCGGGGAGGAATCTGGGATACAGGGGGTGTGCCGACAAATGAAGTCGGGGCGAGCTGGGGTCGCGACGCCAACGACATTGGTTTGGTCGAAGAGGCCACGCTGGAGCCGAGCGGCGGCTGTATGTTGCGTGGAGATGCCATGGTGACGACGGCAGGCGACTCCAAGGTGAGGTGGGCAAAGAGAGATGGAGAGAAAGTGGTGGTATGAAGTGGAGTGTTCAGAGAGTGGTCGTGGGGCCAGCATACCTCACTCGCAAGCCTTTGATTACACCGCCGCGGCGGCCAGACCGGACCCAGGGCTCTCCGCGCTCTCCGCCGCTCCTCCGCGCTGCCTCTCTAAGCGCGCGCGCTGCATGCGCTGTGGTTGACAACCACGTGGGCCCGAGTCGGCCTACACCGTCAAACGACGTCAGACGTCAGAGCAAAATGTACCAAAGAGGGTTGGCTCCCCCGGGCAACGCGCCGGACCAAAAGGGCCTGCGTCGGGAATTTCAGGTCTCGGAATGCAGGAGTCAAAAGCGAGTCATGAGGGAGAACAGGTGTAGAGAGAGCTGGGCAGAGAACAAGCAAGCGTGGTGCGATGGTGAGAAGGCAGCGAGCGATGTGTACGCACATGTGTGAATCTGTGCATGATAAGAAGCCATGGTGCTCATCGGACAGACACGCAGATGCGTCACTCTACTGTCAGATAAGCACAGATTCGCCCAGTGGTGAGAGCCAAGGCGGCGGCGAGAAACTGCAACGGACCGGCCAACGGGACGCCGGGCAGCGGCGAGCCAGCGGCGCCAGCGACAAAACAGTTGAGCCTATACCCCCCCACCCATCTCGCCCTGCAATACGCCACAGGATCGTCAGGTGATCGTCCACAAGGCTGGGTCTCGCATGCAAAAAGCCTTCTGTGGTATCCCCAAATGACGTGCTGCTGCGACCAGGACACAGACGAGTGACTGTGCAGTTCAGTCGTCCAATGGTTGGTGGGGGTGATGGATAGGGGAGGTGGTCAGTGTCCCAACGTCCCAAAAGTGCAACAAACGTGGCCCCGGATTGACACAGGGGCTGCGTGTCCGCTGCTTCTTCCCCGTCCGCCGCAGCGGGAGACAGGAGTCCCTTTGTCCTCTTGACGGGAACGGACAAGGGGACGAAGGGGGGCTGCGTGTCGACGCTGACATGACGGGAGGGTGTGGGTCGGACTCTGAAACCTTTGTCTGGCGTCTGATCACTGTTCACTGTGACGCGTGAGGCACAATGGGTGCACCTGTCAACGTCAAGCTGCCACACACTACCACACAAAGGAATTAGCTTCGGTGGGCACCTTGACGCGACGCACAATGTATGTCTTTGCAACACACAAGGGGTGGTCAATGCAGAGGGAGCACCGTATCCTGCCACCGTATGGTGCAGTGAGGCGGAGAGAGGCCCGGCCCGGGACCATTGGTGTCGGCCGAGTGCACGACGCGGGCCGAAAAACAAGTCCACCGCGACTGTGATGCACGCTGCCCTGCCAGACTTGACAGCCCGGTGGTCCGCCCATCCCGACTCTCCGCCGCAACCCAATACATCTCCTTACGCATGAGGAAGGCTAGCTGCAGGGACCAGCTAGGTGCACATACAGCCTTGACCTGGAGGGTGTGCGCATGACCGTCGAGTGGCAAGACTTGACGGGAACCACCACCGCCGCCTTCCCGATCGTCGCTCCCATGTCGCCAGTACACCGTCCGTAAGGCCGCCTCCCAGCCCTCACCCAATGGCATATGGTAAGAGGGCAGCCGGGGGTACATGCATGGGCACTCGTTCGCCTCTCCTTGCCCTCAGAAGACGCAGAAACAGGGCCGCAGACTCGCGGCCCAACGCCCTTTTACTCCATCATCCAGTTCTTGTTCGTATAACGGTCAGTATGCTCGCTTGTCATGGACGATCGCGGGAGATCGGGGTTCGATTCCCCGACAGGAAGTTTGTTTTTGCAAGTCCTCAGAGGGTGTGTACTGTAGATGTAGACGACGACTGGGAATGACACCCCCAAGAGAGGGAGGTGGGAGTGGCTGCCGAGTGGTGTGCAGGTTTTGGTTCCGGTTTTTTGGCCGACCCAGGTCCTATGCATGCTGCAGGAGCTGTCTGGGGGTGGAACTGGTGTACAGGTACTCAAAGTCGTGCTCTATGAGGGTGACAGCGGTCTCAGCCAGCACAGGTAGCCGGGGGAGGGTGTGGTGGATACCAGGCGGACGGAAAAAAAATAATCGGAAAATACCCGAAAAAAAGAAACGTCCAAATACTCCAGGCTGACCTGCTCCCCACTGCCCAAGCCCTCGTGCACACGAGCTAAGCACATGCATGATCACCTGGTAGATATGTATATTTACAGCAGAGTATACAAGAAGAGGCAGAGCCTACGTGTAAGGTACAAACTCGCAGCAGATTTCGTTACTTGTGGACACCAGGTCCGTATGTGTTAAACAAAAAAAAAAAAACAGCGCCCCTTTGTAAACCCGCCTGCGCCTATCCGCGAATGACGCCGCCCGCGTCCTCGACGGCATGCACCTTCCGTCCACGTCCGCTGCGAACGTACATGTTGTCGATCTGGCGGAGCGCGTGGGCCGGGGTCGGGACCGGGGCCGGGATCGGGTGGCCGAACACCTGTCCAAAGCTGTTCTCCTTGTCGCTCCCGCGGCTGCGGGCCGAGCCGTGCTTGCTGCGCGCGTGGGGCGAATCGGGGTGCACGAGGAACGAGGTGGACGCGGCGGCCGAGTTGGTGTTGGTAGAGTACGAGCGCGAGTACGAGTAGGAATACGAGTTCGAGTTCGAGTTCGAGTTGGACGCGGCGCTGCCCCGGCCCTTGCCCTCGCCCTCGCCCTTGCCCCACGTCTTGCTGCCGTTGCTGAGGCTGTACCCGTACCCGAACCCGGCCGAAACCTTGCTCCGCGTACTGGCCACCGTCTCGATCGAGCCCTTTGAGCGGCCGACCGAGCCCGCAGACGTGCTGAGGGAGGACCGGGGGAGGCTGGGACGCGCGCCGCCGCGAGGAGCTGGAGCTGGAGCAGGAGCCTGGCGGTTGTTGACGCTCGCGCGCGAGTTGGAAGCGGCGTCGAGCGAGGGCCGGCCACTGACGACAACGTTGACGCTCCTCGTACTGTCATTGTGCTCGGAGAGGCGGGGACGACGCACACGCGCCGCCACGACCTCGACGTCGAGCTCGGCCGAGGTGCGGTCCTGCGTCTTGCGCTTGTCGCCCGCTTGGCGCTCGACGAGGACGAGCGGGCGCAGGCCAGTGCGTGTGGTGGGTGTGGCAGAGTCGGCTGCGTGGGTACGAGGGGCTGGGAGTGGACGTGGGCGAGCGGCGCCGCCCTTTTCCTTGGCCTTGTCCTTGTTCCGGCCGTTGCCGAGGGTGTAGAGATAGTTTTCGACAAACTCAAACTGCGCCGCGAGGGGCTTGCGCGAGAACCGGCGCTCGCTGTCGTTCGTGTACGCCGACGACGACGCGACGGAATCGGGCGAGTCGGCGTGCATCATGCCGCTGGCGCGGAACAGCTTGTCGAGGGCCGGGTGCGGGGGCATGGTGTTGTATGCAGCCACAGCTGGGTGTGTGTGCGCGGTGGTGTTGCCGTGGACGAGCGCTGTAGGCGGGAAGGCAGGGGCCGGGACGTCGCTGGGGATGGGTGGGAGGCGCGCGCTGGGCGGCGTGGACGGCGCCGAGCTGTGGTGGCTGTGATGGGTGTGGTGGGAGCGAGCGCTGTGCCCGCTGTGCACGCTCTTCGGGAGCGAGCCGACGCTGGGGCGCCGGACGTACTCGTCCCTCGCGGGCGTGTCGAGCGCCAGCACACCCTCCATCTCCTCGATACCCGACTCGTTGACGTCTGAGCAGAACGAGACGTTGCGCACGTCGCCAGGGGACGGGAGGAGGAAGCCCGGCGAGTCGGCCGGGGCGGCGGCGCGGGTGACGGTACGGCGTGTAGGCGGCGTGTGTGGACTCTGGGCAATGGCAGGGATGGCGAGGTGGGTTGTCGAGCTGCACGGCGAGTGGCCCGACGCACTGGAGGGTGGGCCGCCAGTAGCCACAAACGACTGGCCGGCACGGACGTCACGAAGGAAACTCGAGTTGTTGCGCAACGATGACCACTGGCGGGACGCCTCGGCGTCGTCGTAGCTGCCGCCGTCGAGGTACGTGCGCGCGAGCGCCGCGTTGCGGATGATGCTCTGCTCGGCCGCCAGTCCCTCGTTGCGGTAGATGGACGAGTCCATGTCGAGCTTTCCGCCGCCGCCGCCACTGGTCCCGGAGACCTGGCCACGCGGGGTCGAGCAGTCGACCGCACGCGGCTGCGTAAAGTCCGTGATGCTCTGCGGGGTGCCTTGCGTGGTGCTCGTCGACTTGACGACCTTGTGCGCGCCCCTGCGCGGCGTAGAGGACACCACCACGCGCTGGCGACTGGGCGGCGTGCTGCCACTCGCGAGCGCGTCGAGGCTGGGACGGAAATCGGGCATCGAGTCGTTGGACGGCCGCGCCACCACTGGCGACGACTGGGACAGGGGCATCTGGTCGACTGCCACATCGCTGCCGACGATCAAGCCGGGCACGAGGCCGTGACGCAGCATGCCGCCGCTGATCCAGTCGAGTCGCAGCTGTTCCTTTGCGTTGGGATCGGGTAGGCCGCTGCCGCTGCCGTTGCCATTGGTGAAGATGAAGCTCGGGGACGGGGACCGGCGCGCGTGCGTCGCGACGTGGATCTCGGCGTCCGACTCGGTACCGCCACTCCCGCCGCGGCGGTGGGACTTTTCCGACTTGTGAGGCGACGACTTGGGGCTCACGCCCGTGGTGACAATGACGGGGATCTCGGTGTCGAGCACGGGGACAGAGACAGGTGGCGCTGGAGCCGCGCCGCGCCTAGGAGGGAGCATGGACACGACCCCGCCCCTCAGGCGCGCGAGGATGCCTGCGCTCCTGTCCGCCGACTTGTGGGTGCGTGCTGGCGCCGTCGATCCGCCGAGCACACACAGCGCCGGGACGGGCTTGAGCATTTCGGCTGCGCGCGCAAACCTCCCGCCCTCACGCGCCTGGCCGGAGCGGAGCCACAGCTCGGCCGTGGTCACGCTGTTCATGTCGCGCAGGACGGCGTTGGCGGCCGTGACGTGCACAGTGTGCCGGCGGAGGGACATGGCCGTGCGTCCCGGAAGCCCCGTGATGAGGCCGTTTGCGAGGCCGGCGTACGCCGAGCCCGAGGTCATGTCGGGGGCCCAGTGCGTCGTGCTCGTGTTGGGGCTGGGACTGGACATGTTGGCGGCGTCCCATGTCGCGCCCACATGCCGCGCGTGCCACAGGGGCAGGACGGCGTCGTTGCTCCCGCCTGTGCGCTGCGACGGCCTGGGAAGCGACTGTGGCAGCGACGCTTGCGAGGGGAACGAAAGCGCCGCGTGGTGGGCGTGCTGCTTGTCGCCGGGAGTGCTCTGGCTGCGGGTATCCATGAGACACGCCGCGACGGCGAGAAGAGGCGCAGGGAGGCAGACACCAGCTGTGAACGCCGCCAATGTGGCGTCGCTGCTGCCGAGGACGAGGAGCGGCACGTCGAGTCCCTAAACCAAAAGGTCGGTCAGTCTTCTTCTATTCATTCCAATCTTCCCTTTCCCTTGATCCAAAAGACTCACATAGCAGAGCAAGAGGCACACAATCGCCAGCACGCCAGCCCACGCGTCGCCGCGGCCCCACGGCGCCTCGCTGCCCATGGCGCTGGTGATCATGTCGGCGCTCTTGTCCTCGCCCATGCCCACCCAATCGCTCTCGAGTGGCTGCTCCTCGTCCCACGCCACGGGGAATGTGGGGGTGGCGGCGAATGTGGACGGCGACGGCAGGGGCTGAACGCCGGCGCCGAGCGGCTCGGCGCTGAATGTCGTCGGCGTTGTTCCGATACGCGTCGCGTTTGCGTTCACAGGACCTGGAGGGCAGCTTGTGTGTGCACGGTGGAAGACGGGGCGGGGGCCAGCAGGCCGGGGAGGTGGTGGGAGCGGGTGAGGGTGTGCCCCGTGGCCCAGCTCCGTGGCGGTGTAGTGGTTCGGCTCGTGGTCGTGCCAGAACGACCCGTGCGTGGCCGTCGACGACTGGGTGGCAAAGTGGGCCTGGTCGACAGAGTCCGACTGCGTGTGGTACGTCATGAGCGTGTTGACCGAGTTGACCGTGTGGTTGTGGCGGTCGCCGGCGGCCTCCGAGTAGCGTGTGCGGTACGACAGCAGACTGTTGAGCGTGTTGTTGTTGTTGTTGTTGTTGTTGTTGTTGTTGTTGTTGTACGCCTCGTGCTTGGCCTCGTGGTAGCTCCTAAGGGTGTATGCTGTGCCGTCCGACGTCTTGGCCTCGCGCGGGAGAGGGATAAACTGGGGGAACTCGGGAAACGCACCCGACGGCGGGGACGGGGGCGGAGGCAGGCCGCCGCCAGCGACGGCCTCGTGCGTGCCCTCCATCGAGCTGGACGTGTCCACCGAACCGTCGCCCGTGACGAGCTCGCTCGCAGCTGGTGAGCTGGGGAAATTCGCCAGAGAAGCAAACCCGTGTGGCGGGAGCGGCAGCTGCGGGTCAGGCGAATACTTTGCAATCACGCTGTAGCTGTGATCGTGGCCGCCGGGCGTGGGCTCGCCGTACTGCAGCGTGCCGTCCGAGGAGCGCTTCGAGGTGCGCGACGTGCGTGAGCCGCGCGAGCAGCGCTTGCCGCCGGGAGTCTTGTAGGAGATATGTGGCAACGAACCGACGCGGCTGCGCGTGTCTGAATTCGTGTCCAGGTCAATGTCGTCCAGCGCGTCGTCGTCCCGCGCGCCCCAGCTCGTCTCGGCCGTGACTGCCTCGGCGGTGAGGCCGTCGGGAGTGACGCTGAAGGCCTCGGCCGTGACCGCCTCGGCAGTGAGCGCGGCATCGTCGTTGTCGTGCTCGTGCTCGTTGTATGACCAGTCGGCATACATGTGCGTGTGGTCGTCCTCGGTGACATAGTCTGGGCCGTGCCACACGCTGAACGGGATCGAGTCCTTGGACACGACGCGCGTGTGTGCGCGAGACGCCGAGACGGTGCGCGACAGCGTGCGCGAGTGCGAGTGGGAGTGAGAGTGTGTACGGGTATTCTTGGTGGGTACGGCCGGTGCTAGATAGCGTCAGTTTTAATCGTCACAAAAGAGGGGCCCAAAAGACCACGGGACCACATATACACATACTACGAGGGCTGGCCGAAAAGTCAATGTTGGCCGACGCGCTCAAGTCGTGCGGGACCATCGTGAACCCGTGCGCCTCCATCGTCCTGTTCTTGTTGTTGCCGGTGTCCGACAGCGGCGTGCCGGGCCTGCTCACGAGACGGAGGCGGGCCCGCGCCGCCGTCCACGCCGCATAGCTCGTGCCGCCCAGGCCGAGCGCGGACGCCGCGCCCGTGCCCGTGAGGAGGACGATGCCGGCGTGGCGCGGCAGCGCGGCACACAGCGCCACGAGCACGAGCGTCGGCGCGAGGGTGAGCGGCAGCGCGCGCGTCAGCACCGTCTCGGCACGGAGGGCCAGGGCCAGCATAGATGCGTGCCCCGAGTCGAGGACCTTGCCGCTGATGGGACTGACGCTGGGCCGCCGGCGGGCGATGGCCAGCACGGCGATCACGCCCACGGACCACGGGACGGGTGAGACGGCGAGCGCCAGCGCCGCCGCCACGCCTCTGCTGCTGCTGCTGTTGTCTGCGTCGTGGGCGGATGCGAGGAACGCCGCGGCGCCGAGCACGGCTACGGCGCCGTTGGCCGCCAGGACGAGGAGGACGCGCGCGCGTAACGTGAGCTGCGGGGTGGTGCGCGCTGGGAGGTTGAAGAAGGCCCGGGGGAGGTTGCGGCGCGGCGACGGGAGGAGCGCGGACAGGCGAAGTTTGCGGGCTGCAGTGGGGAGTACGGGGCGGAGGGTGTAGGCTGCCGTGGCGACGAGGCAGGCGGCGGGTATCGCCGTGAAGATGGCGAGGGGGAGCATGGTGAGGCGTTGCTGTTGTGGGTGGTGAGAGTGATGGAGAGGAAAGACAAAGGGGGGAGTGGGAGCCATCAGCGTTGTTTGGTTGTTTGTCAAGAAGTCAGTCGCGGATCATTGTGCTCTGTGCTTCTGTCACCCCGTCAGTCACTCTCCGACAACCAAACATGCACGGTCCTGCGCAAGGACACATGGTGGGTGGGGGGATGCACAAAAGAGTCTGCAGGTCGAGGAGGCTACAACAGGTTGATGGATTCTAAAATGAAAGACACATCGATGCGAGGAGGGGGGGACATATGGTCTGTCCCCCAAGTCCGTTTTCCACTATGGGGACGTGGAGTTGGTGTGGTGTGTGGTGTGATGTTGGGTGTTGTGGTCATGGAGGCGGGGCCTCGCATGGGCGTTGGTTGGTGGTAGTGGTAGTGGTGGTGGGCTCGAGCAGTGTCGATCCGATGATCTGCTCGCCAGCCATCGGGACGCTGACAACGGGGACCGGGTGGCCGTCGCGGTGGTGCTGTGGCGAGCTGATGTGGCAGTCAACTTTGCGGTGGTGCCACAGTGGGACCAAAATGGCAGTGGCCGGCACGGTGCTTGGCCAGCTTGGCCGAGGCGGTGCTCGACACGCTACCCGGACGCGCCGTGCCCTGGCATCGACGCTCAGGATACCGTCATCGCCACCGCAAGTGTCCGTCCAGTTGAGAGCGGGCGGTGGGGTGCTGCTGCTGCTGCTGCGCAGACGCGTCTGCGCGTCCGCGTCCTTACTGCGGACGAGCACTGACGCGCATCGCCATTGCCTCGTCGAGCGCGCGCGCTTCCTCTGCGGCGCGCGGGCTGGCCTCGCCATCCCCAAACTCGCGGCGACGCTGAGCCCATGCGTCCTCCGTCTCAATGTCGACGAGGGCGGGCCACTCGGTGTCGATGGGACTGCCGCCCGTGGCAATGCGGCTGGACAGCAGGGAGCTCAGGTTGCGCGCAAATTCAACGAGCTGAAACACGAGGCTGTGTGGAGTGGTTAGTCATAAAATCCTCCGATGAAACCTGGAATGTGTGGTACGTACGACACGTTGGGACCGACCCATGGCGACCTGTCCTTTACAAAGTCGTATGCGTCCTGCATGGTACGGAGCTGGCCAAGGAGCTCGGGCATGAATCCAGTGGCGGCGAGCGTCATGACATAGGCGACTGCCAGCGTGGCTGAGCGCGAAACGCCACATTGACAGTGGATGATGATCGGAATGCCCGCCCTGCGACGGACTTCAATCCAGCGCACCGCCTCCCAGAACCGCCATTGGTCGTCGCCGACGGAACTGGGGGCGTCGCCATGGAGCACCTGGTCGAGCGACGCAGAGGGGGGAATATCGGCAAGACCGCCCTCGCCATGGGACCAGCGGAGATGGGCGTACTCGATCGCGGGCTGGCTGGTCGCGTGACCGGTCTCGCCGGCGACAGCAGCCGAGGCTGCAGCGGCGGCGTGGTGGGTGAGCGCGACCTTTGCCTTGCCCTTTGCAGCGGTCGGCCAGTTCCACGAGTCGGCAGTGGGGTTGTCGAATGGATTCTCAATTTCCTGCGCCACATTGACGAGCGCGACTTGGCTTGCGCCACGGGCCCACACGTCGAAATGCCAGACGGAATCCTCTGCGCCGAGCCAGATGCCAGGCAGCAGCTCCCGCGGGCCGTCGGCGTACGGTTCCTGTGCTGCAGCGTACATGTTGTGCTCGCGCTCGTCGGGGAGCGGCGGCGACGTCGAGGGAGTGGACGCGATGGAATCCGTGTTGGAGGCAGACGACGACGTGAGAGACGTGGAAGGCGACATGCCCGGGTTGGCAGATGCCAAGCCGTTACTGCCACGTTCGTCAATGGTGGCAAAACCAGTGCGCAGGGAAGGGTAGGCCGACTGCGAGGCGCGCGTGTCGTACTCGGTCGTGTAAGACGAGGCCGAGAGGGTACCTGCGCTACGCATACGTGCGTGGCCGCGACTCCTCATCGAGCCGTATGGGTACGGGGCGCCACCCGGAGTCGGTGGGACCGGCGCGTCACCGCCTGTTGGTTGGTGAGTGATGAGGCTCAGCACGGATGGCCGACGTCCAGTCCTGTATGTGGCACGTCCGAGAGAGGCGGTTGTCAATGACGGCGTCTTGGGGAGGCCCGAAGTGCTTGGTGTCTCGGACGCCGACGCCGAGCCTGGCATCGATGGCGACCGCGGCGAGTAGGCAGTGGTGGGTGTAGGCGTTGTTGACGACGTTGCGCTGAGCGACGTGTTGTGGAATGAAGACGCGCCAAGCGAAAGGCTGAGGGACAACCCCTTTGGGTTTGAGCGTTTCAAACTCATGACGGGGGGCAGGATTGATGGTGGCGACGACGTTCTTGACAATGACCGAGGCGACGAGGGCGCAAGAGGCGACGGGTGGAGCAGAGGAGATGCGTCTGGACTCGGGGTGCCCGGTGCCAGCTTGACCTGCTGGAACGAGCCCAGCAGCGTCGGCGTGATGGTCGGGAGGCCCGACGCGTACTCGTCGTCAACCTGCTCGACGACGAGCCGCGGACTTGATTGGGATTGGTGCATTGGAATGAGAAGGCTGAGGCCCGGACGGCGGGCAGTAGCTGCCGTCTTGTCGCAACCGCGTGCACGCTTGAACCGTGGCGAGTGCGCTGTTGGCGTGGCGGTGGGTGACCGTTTGGGCGGGGCGCGGGGTTGTTGGCGAAGAGGTCGCAGACAGCGTGAACGCGCTAGTTGACGGCGACGGCGATGGCAGAGGCGATGCCGAAGCGAAGCGAGAGGAAGAGAGGCGAGCGCCGATGTGTGGCAAGGGGACGTTGTGTGGGAGAGGGAGAGGTGAGAGCGGGGGAGAGCGGGGAGAGTGGTGAGAGGGGGGAGAGGTCGCGAGGTGAGGCGGCAGGAGGTCGTGGGGGGCAGAGCATCAGAGCTGGATGAGGGGGGAGAATGGGAGTGGGTGTTGAGCGAGGGTGTGGTAGAGAGAATGTTGTTGTTGTCGGGGTTTGTGTAGAAGAAGAAGAGGAAGGGGGGTGGGTATTGTGTCAGCGCATGTTGTGCAAGGCAATGATGATCGAGGTTGCGATGATGGGTGTTGCAGGATGGATGGATGGATGGGATGGGATATGGGATGGGTTGGGCAAGCACTGCCTGGCTGGCTGGCTGCCCGGCTGGGCTGGCTTGGCTGGCTGGCTGGGCTGACACGGGGGCCGACCTGAGGGAAGGCACAAGGGCGATACGCTCACCCCCCAGGGAATCACCCAGAGTCAAAAGGGGGTTTGACAAAAAGATGGAACACCTGGGGCAATGTCTTACACCCCAACCCACCCGCGGCCATTGCTCAAACCACTCTGTGTGGTGGCATCGGGTGGGCTGTGAGGGGTGTGGGAGTGTGTGTGTCTCATGTGCACCTCATGTGCGCACCTGGGAGGGTGTGGGTCGAGACTCTGTCGAGACTTTTTGCCACAGGCCCACCACAAGAAGCGTGCGCGTGCAAGAAAGAGCGCAAGAACATGGTTGCTGTGGTTGGTGTTTCTGATGCACCAAGAGGACCAGGAATGCGGGCACGCCCAGAGCTCATCAAGCACAGGGGCTCTCGCCCTCGCACCTTGGCAGGCAAAGGCAACACCCACAGCGGTCGCCCCGGGTGGCCTAATGGAAACCTGGGCCCAATTCCTGGATTCCTTGGTGGGCACAGGTAGCACCGCCGTAGCACCGTAGTAGCACCTCCGTAGCACGGCATTTAGGCAGCAGCCGCAGCGACACTGCAGGTGTACTGTTCTGTTCTGGGCCCAGGGATGCAACATGAGGGAGGAATGTGCAGTGCGAGGACGAGAGCAAAAGGAGTCGAGAGGCAAAGGGACACGGCGTGAACAATGGGAAACACCCTTCCTCGGCGCCGCGGCGCGCGCAGTTCAGCCCCGCCAGGCCGCCAGGCCGCCACACAGTGCCGAGCAAGGACCCCTCCGGCCCCTCCCTTAACCCCCCGGCCCAGGCCTGAGATTGTGCGCGCCAGATGTCAGAGGTCTCACAAAAGCTCCGCGCCGCGGCGGCGCCGGGCACATGAGAGACGACGACGACGGCACAGACGGCACACACAGACACACGGACACGCCGAAAAATAGACAACCCAAAAGCCCGAAGCGAACCAGACAGAGGACGCAAATAACACAACTGGCAAGCTGGCACATGGCACACCGCGGGCCCTTTTCGTACGCACGTCTCTAGACACTCACCATGGCGACGTGCACCGGATCTGCGGCGGCGGGGGCCGAGGGGGGTTGTGCGCGTGAAGGGCCGACGAGGGGGGTGGGCGGGGGCCGCCGAGTTGAAGGGGGAGGGGGGAGGAGACGAGTGAACACACGTCGAGGTCGAGACAATGTGTGTGTGTGTGCGCGTGGGGGTCTAGGGGACTGCCGGGGCGTGTGTGTTGGTCCCGATATGACAGAATGGGAGGAGGGAAACGAAACAGATGCGAGAGCGAGCGAGAGGATGAAGAGTGAGAGAGGTTGGTTGCAGCCTGGCTCGCCGCTGAGGACGGGGACGCGGACGGACGGACGGACGGGCGGTGTGGTGGTGGGCCTGGGCTTGGGCGTTTTGGCTGGCGCTGGGCTGGCCTTGGCTTGGGGGGGAGTGAGGAAGCAGCAGCTGGACGCTCGCTCGGCAGGTCGGAAGGATGGGCCCGTAGATCTGACTGTGCGAGGTTTGAAACAAGACCTCCTGACACGGCCGGGGGGGGGGGGGGGAAGGCAAAAGGACGGCGCAACAGCGAAAACGGTCGTCGCTTTTCGTAGTACCGTAGTGTCGCTCTGTTGCAATCTGTCGGCTCGTTCAGTCGTCCTCCTTTTGTGGGTTGGTCGTTGCGGGGGGCTGGGGCCGCGCGTGTGCGTGTGCACTGTCGGGTGCAGCTGATTGCCACAGAAGTGTTCGAGAGGTGGAGGGGAGTCGGGGGTGGTTACGGCAGTGTGCGTTTCGGCGGCAGAAATGGAGAAATGAGGTGAAGCGCGGGTTGTTGCGTGTTTTGGTTTGGGGGCAAGAAGGTATGTGCGCGTGTTTTGTGTGGGGGGAGACAGCGACGAGGAGACCGAGGAGACCGAGGATGGCGAGGGGGGGGGGTGGGTTATTGCTGTCGGGCCGAAGAGAACGCTGGTATGCTGTGGGAGCCATGAGCCACGAGGACCGAGTCATCCATGATCCATGATCCATCCAGGCTACCCCCAACCGCCCAGCCCACGCCTGAAACATGACATTTTGGGCCAACCCCCCCCGGAGATGGCCATTTTAGCGCACACCCAGCGCCCAAAACCATTCACCCCCTTGTTCCCCTGACCCGACGGGGGGGCTTCTACTCAGGGCCCCCCGTCTCAGGGGTTCACACGGCACACATAACCCGTTTTGCCCGTGTTCGCTCGCGCGGGGTGGCGGCTTGTGGGCTTGCGGGTCGTCATGTTCTCCATCTCTCGTCTAGATTCTCTCTAGATCTCTAGATCTCTGGGTACCTCGCTGTGTCGCACTCGCAGACACACCCGAGATCTGTGATCTGCCAATCTGGCCAAAGCGTACGACCCATCTTGATACATCGGTTACCCAGAACCGCGTTGCCGTCAGTAACTGCCCAAACACATCCACACACTTTGCATTCTCCCGTCCCGTTTCACACCTGCGGTCTCATGGGTGGTAGTCCCGCGGCTCGGCGTGTCGGTTTCGTGCTCGCTCCCGCCCCGCCCCGCGTCACCTTAACACCTTTGATCTTGTTCGTTTGCATATGCAAACGCCCAGCAGAGACAAGACAGCATCAAATTTAATAGTCTGTAATTCAAATTGACAACGGGGCAAACAAACAGCGGTTTACATGTTTACCCTTGCAACCGTCCCCTGCCGCCGGCCGCCTTTTTCCCGTTTCCCCCCCCACCCCCTGGATATCATTATCCAACGAACAAGCCGAACAACTAGCTTGCTCGTCGCTGGGGCACGCACATCAGGCTACCGCTGCATCCCTGCTGTCGTCATGCAGGTGACCATGAACACCTGGCTCTAGTCTCTGCGATCTACGTTTTGTGCTGGTGCTGGTGCTGGTGCTGGTGCTGCTCTCCGCCGCTGTCGTCTGCTCTCTCTCCACTCTGCTCCGGGCGCTCGTCTCTTGACGATTCAAGCAAGCGTTGCATCGGATCCCATCCTATCTCATCCTATCCCACCCCCTCCCACCCTATCCCCTCCATCCCATTCCCATTCCCACTCCCATCTGTCTCGCGCTCGATATTTCGCGCCCGTCATACCTCGCCTCCCCCCGTCCTCCCCTGTTCCCCTGTTCCCCTGGCTACCAAGGAAAGCCAAAAAAAAAGAGATGATGACGACTGTGGCTGTAATCTCACCCCCCCGTCCCCCTTCCTCCCTTCCTCCCTTCCTCGTTCCTAGGTGCGGGGAGGGTTACTGTTCGGAGGAGAAGCGTCGTCGTGGCGTTGCAGCCAAGGCTAAAAGTATATTGTCAGCGATATACCGCAGAGCAGCACCATGGCGTTTTTTTTCGTGGCAGTGGGCCAAGTGGTAGTGGCAAATGGTAGTGGTACTCACCTGGGTCGTCTTCCTGGCACCTCGTCGTCCTACTTCAAGAACGCAGGCTTCTCATCCTTGTTCGGTGCCGGCAGCGCCACGTCCCCGAACAGCGACAGCGGCGCACCGCCGACGGTCCCCGCAGGCAGCGCGGCGACGGTACTGAGGCGCACGGCGTTTGAGTGCCGGCCGCTGTGCTTGGCCGCGCCGGCGACCATGCCGCGCGATTTCCCAGTCACGATCGTGCCCGGGTCCAACTGCAGTTTGATGCCTGCAAACCCGCCGCCAAACGACGGCGACGAGGTCGGGGGGTTCGAGTTGGAGGTCGAGGTTGAGCTTGAAGCAAGTTGCGACGGCGGCTGCGGCTGTGGGGTCGCGGGTGCCTGGAGCATCGGGGCCAGGGAGATAAATGTACTCGAAGCAGCAGCGGCAGCAGGCTCTCGGTATGACGATGAGGCAGAGGCACCACCACTGTTGCTGCTGGGACCCGCGGCCGCACTGCTGGAACCGCCGCCAGGGATACCCTTTCGAGAGGGGGGAGGAAGAACACTGCCTGGCAGAGGCACCGCGTCCACCTTCACTGGGCCTCGGATGACCGAAGCGTGCGACACGAGGCTCGAGGTCGGGAGCGCGGTGCTCGTGCTCGCCCGTCCGATGCGCGTGACCGGCGCGGCGGCGGCGGCCCTTTGGACCAGGCGGCTCCGTGCCACGTCCAGTGGTTTGGACGCCGTGGCCGCACGTTGGCGCTGAGCGTCTGTGGGTTCGAGCGACACAGGAGCGCCAGAAGCGCCACTGGTCTGTCCGTTCCTTCTCGGCGTCGCGGCCCCGGCCGCAGTTGCGCTCGTGCTCGTCGGAGAGGCATGGCGGAGGTCGTGCACAGGCGTCTTGACGGGGGTGCTGGTGCGCACGGGCGTGTTCTCGCGCGTTTCACGGCCCGCGAGTTTCAGCCCACCGATACGGCGCGACAGCTCGTCGAGCGCGTGCTGGCGGTCTCGAATCGCAACGTCGACGTTGCGCACCGTGCGTTGGATTCGCTCTAGGGCAGGTTGCTGCTGCTGCTGCTGCAGCGACGACGTCGCACGCTGGTGGTGGCGGTGGTGGGGATCACGACGGTCCGAACGGCGCTTCAGGACGGCAATTCCGGCTTCAACCTCGTTGAGGCGAGATTCCGTCATCTGCACAACCTTGCGCAGGCGCAGCTGGTCGGCAGCTTGTTGCGGGCTCAGGTCCTTGATCTGCATCGAACGAGCAAACGACGGGTCCTGCCGCGCCTTGAGGAACTTTTCAGCTTGACCAGCCTTCATGTCCGCTGGAAGAGGGGGTGTCAGCGCAATGCACAACCAAGCCATGTCAACTCACTCTTCAGCATCCGGGACTGGAGTTCCGCCAGCGTCACATCGCTCTCCTGTACCTCGGCACGCACAATAGCGAGTTGGTCACCGAGGTCCTCGGCCAGCTTCATCACGTCATCGAGGGCCGAGAAAGGAACAGCCTCGAGCTGTGTCGCCGAAGCGGGCGACGCAAAGTCAGGCGCGTCAATGGCAGCATGGAACGCCTCCGCCGCCTTGAGGTTGGCGTTGAGCTTGTTCAGGTCATCCACAACCTCGGCCACAACGCGCTCGAGCATGCCGGCCATGGACTTGGCCTGCGTAGTCGGCGTAGGCGGCACAGCCGCAACGGGTTGACGGGCCGGTACATTGAACTTGGGTGCGGGGGGCGGTGCGGGGGCCGCGACGGGCTCCTTCTCCTTCTCCTTTGCCAGCTGCTGCACTGGCGCAGTCGGCACCGCCGCAATGGCCGATATCTGTCCCATGACAACAGGTGCAGAGGGAGTCGCGGCCGGGGTGACCGCAGCAGGCTTGCCCTGGCCAAAGCCCGCGAACCCGACAAACCCGGGGACAGGCTTGGGCGATTCCGACGGCGACACTGCAGGCGCAGCCTTGGTGGCAGGAGGGGGGGCGGTACCGAAGCCGAACGGCTTGGGGGCCGTCGTCGCCGCTGGCGCCGTGTTGCTACCAAATCCTGCGAACGCGGGTGCGTTGGCCGCAGGCTTGGGCAGGCCAAACGCACCGAGAGCAGGCGGCGCCGCCGGAGCGGCGGGGGGAGCAGCAGGCTTGTTGAAGCCACCAAACGGTGCGGGCTTGTCAGCCGCTGCGGGCGTGGGCAGGGCAGGAGTAGCTGTGGCAAAGCCAGCAAAGGCGGGCGGGTTGTTGGCAGGCTTGGGCAAGCCAAAGGCGCTGAGAGTCGTAGCCGGGGCAGATGGAGCGGCAGCGGGTTTGGCACCGCCAAAGCTGAAGCCTCCAGCTGGGACCGAGGGTAGTGCTGGCGGGGCAGCAGGCTTTGCAGGTGCGGCACCGGGGCGGGGGGCCTCGCAAACGGTACACTTTTCCTTTGCGCTGTCCGGGTTCTTGAGCATGCAGGTATCGCAAGTCCACTCTGGGCCGGCAGCAACGGCAGGCTTGGCGCCTCCGAACAGAGACTTGGGCGCTTCGGCAGTCGTGGCGGGGGTTGCGGGTTTGCCAAAGCCGGTGAACGCTGGTGTAGGGGCCGTGGTCGTCGCTGCAGCAGGGGCGGGGGCCACGGGCTTGCCTCCAAAGGAGAAGCCAGTCAGCGGTACAGAGGGAGGTGCCGGTGGGCCAGCGGGCTTGCTCGACGCGGCCGCGGCCGCACCGGGACGCGGAGACTCGCAGACGGTGCACTTTTCCTTGGCGGTGTCGGGATTCTTGAGCATGCATGTGTCGCAAGTCCATTGGACACCAGATTCCGGGGCCTTGGGAGCAGCCGCTGGAGGCTTACCAAAGCCAAAGCCGCTGAACGGCGCGCTCGGCGCAGCGGGAGGCGCGGTCGTAGTAGAAGCGCTCGCCGGCGCGACGGGCTTGCCGCCAAACGAGAATCCACCAGAAGGGACCGACGGAGGAGCAGGCATGCCCGCGGGCTTGGCAGCAGCGGCCGGGGTGGCACCGGGGCGAGGCGATTCGCAAACCGTGCACTTTTCCTTTGCGCTGTCCGGGTTCTTGAGCATGCACGTGTCGCACGTCCACTCGGTGGTAGCAGCAGCGGGCTTTCCAAAGCCAGCAAAGCCGCCAGTGGCAGGCGCGCTCGTGGCGGGCGTGTAAACGGGCTTGCCACCAAAGCTGAAGCCGCCAGCAGCAGGAACCGAAGGAGGAGCAGGCATGGCAGCCGGCTTGGCTGTAGCAGGTGCAGCACCAGGACGAGGCGCCTCACAGACAGTACATTTCTCCTTTGCGCTGTCGGGGTTCTTGAGCATGCAAGTGTCGCAAGTCCATTCAGCACCAGCGGCAGGCTTGCCAAAGCCGGCAAAAGTGGCAGCCGGGGCAGTGGTA
The DNA here is from genome assembly GCF_003942205.1 of Apiotrichum porosum. Classification (NCBI taxonomy): domain Eukaryota; kingdom Fungi; phylum Basidiomycota; class Tremellomycetes; order Trichosporonales; family Trichosporonaceae; genus Apiotrichum; species Apiotrichum porosum. The sequence goes on along the minus strand of NW_021167108.1, from coordinate 2,016,503 downwards.
GCAGGCTTGGCTCCGCCAAAGCTAAAGCCGCCAGAGGGGACCGAGGGAGGAGCGGGCATGGCAGCAGGCTTGGCCGCGGCAGGAGCAGCACCGGGACGAGGCGCTTCGCAGACGGTACACTTTTCCTTTGCGCTGTCGGGGTTCTTGAGCATACACGTGTCACAAGTCCACTCGCCGGGTGCAGCAGCGGGAGTCGCGAATGAGAATGGTGCCTTGGGCACGTCCTCCTTGTTGTCATCGTCCTCCTTCTTGCCGCTGCCATTCTTGAAGCTAAACTGGGGGGAGCTAGCGAGGTTCAAGCCCACACCAAACATGCCCGGGTGGTCCGAGGGCGGGGAGGCAGCATGCTTGCCAGGCGAGTCGGGCGGAGTGGCGCCTGGCGGGGTCGCGCTCGGGGTTCCAGGCTCGGGAATAATGACGGCGTTGGTGCTGAGAGGCGAGCTCGTCTTGGGGGCGTGCTTGAGGGTGAAAGCCGAGGCGCGGGACGAAGATGGGGTGGATTCTGATCCCTGGGGAGAGGGGGTAGACGGAGTGTTGGGAGCAGGACCCATACGAGAGAGGAGCGAAGAGCCGGCGCCGGATGAAGCACCAAACCACGTAGGCGACTTGGGCGGCTTGGACGGGCTCTGGTCGTCGTCCTCGCCCTCGGAAGCAGTCTCGTCTCCCTCTGGAATCGTGTCCATGTCGGGAACAGCCGACACAGAGTGGGGGGAACGAGTGTTGGAGTCATCGTCCTCGTCCTCGTCCTCCTCTTCCTCTTCCTCCTCAGTGTACTCCTCCTCGTCTTCTTCCTCATCATATTCTTCGTCGTCATAATCGTCCTCTGCGTACTCGTCGTAGTCACCCTCTTCGAGGTCATCCTCCTCGCTACCAGCCTCGACAACGTCGAGCTCGTCAGCAGCAGCAGCAGCATCGTGGTGCTCCTCCTCGGCGGGGGGAGACTCGACGGTGGGCTCGGGAGTGCCAGGGCTGGGAGGCTGTGCGCTGGTAGTGACAGGCTCGGGCGAGACAGGCGTGGCGGGGGCAACGACAGGCGCAGGCTCCTTCTTGGGCGTGGTGGAAGGAACTTCGAAACCCTTGACCTCGTTCTCTTCCTTCTTCTCAGCAGGCTTGGCGGTCGCGAATGGCGAAGCCTTGTCGTCGTCGGTCTTGGTGGCAGTTGCAAACGCGCTCTTGGTCGCTGGGCTCGCGTCGCCAAACACCGACTTTTGGTCGCCCTTGTTGGCAAACGCGCCAAAGCCACCAAACGCGCTCTTCTCCTCCTTCTTGGCCGCAAAGCCGCCAAACCCGCCAGAGATGGTGCCAATGGCAGGGGCAGCACTGGCAAAGCCGCTGGTGATGGGCTTGGTGCCAAAGCCAGAGCTCTGGCCAAACGCAGGTGTGCCAGATTCGGAACTAGGGGTGGACGCCTGACCAAACGCAGGTGTGGATGCGGGAGTCGAAGTCTTGCCAAAGGCGGAGGGTTGGCCAAACGCTGAAGGAGTTGACGACTGGCCAAACGCAGAAGGGGTCGACGACTGGCCGAATGCAGACTTGGCTCCAAACGCAGAGCCAGTGGCAGGAGTGGCAGGCGAGCCAAATGCTGAAGTGGTCGACTTGTTGCTACCAAACGCGCCAAAGCCAGTGCTCGACGAAGACCCAAACGCCGTGGCGGGCTTGATGAACGACGCCGAGGTCGCAGGTGGGGGCTTGGCAGGCGTGCTGCTCACCGCACGGGGAGCAGGAGAGCCGGGCGGCGAGTCGTCGTCTTCGAGACCTGGCACCGTGGCCTTGCCACCGAGAACGGGCGAGTCGGGCGGCGACTGGGCGAGGCCCGGAACGTTGGAGGTGATGGCAGAGTCGAGCGAGCCGAGACCAAACGAATCGCCAGAGGGTGCGGCGGCGGCCTTGGGCTTGTCCTCGGCCTTGACGGCGAAGGGGTTGGCAGCGTCCGACTTGAGGGCAAACGGATTGGCCTTGCTGTCGCCAAAGAGGTCTGCAGGCTTGTCGGCGGGCTTGTCCTCAGCCTTGGGCTGCTGACCAAAGCCACCAAATGCGGGCTTGGCGTCGTCCTTTGTGCCAAACGCGCTGCTGGATCCAAACGCACTGCCAGAACCGAAAGCGCTTCCCGAGCCAAACGCGCTGCCTGACCCAGGCGTCGTGCTGGCGCCAAACGGCGATGCCGCCTTGTTGTCAGCGGCAGGCTTCTGGCCAAACGAAAAGCCCGGCTTGGCACCAAACGCGCTGCCCGCGGCAGCACCTGCGCCAAAGGCCGAGGGGGAGCCTGCGGCGGGTTGACCGAAAGCAGACTGGCCAAAGGCGGAGCCAGTACCGGGTGTAGACGACTGGCCAAACGCGCTGGTGGTCGACTTGGCGCCAAACGCAGACTGGCCAAACGCAGATGGCGTGGAGGACTGGCCAAAGGCTGACGTGGTGACAGGAGTCGAAGTCTGGCCAAAGGCGGGTGCGGCAGGAGCAGCAGGCTTGCTAGCAGGAGCAGCAGGCTTGCTAGCCTGTCCGAAAGCCGGTGCGGCAGGGGTGCTGGCGGGAGTCGTCGAGCCAAACGCAGAGGCTCCGAACGCAGACGAACCAAATGCAGAAGGCGTCGAGGACTGGCCAAAGGCCGACTTTCCAAACGCAGAGCCGCCGGCAGGAGTGGTAGAGCCGAAAGCGCTGGTGGCAGGAGTCGTGGAGCCGAACGCGCTCGTAGTGGGGGTGGAGCCAAAGGCAGGCGCCTTGGCTGGAGTCGTGGTGGTGGTGGTGGAACCAAAGGCGCTCTGGCCAAACGCAGAGCCGCCGCCAAAGGCAGATGACCCAAACGCACTGCCACCGCCAAACGCAGACTTGGGCTGTTCAGGTGCGGGTGTTGGGACGGTGACGGCGGGGGGCGCGACCGGTGAAGGCACAGCGCCGGGTCCGGCGCCAACCATGCCAGCGTAGGGACCGGCGTCGGGGTACCGGACGTCAAAGGTGATGATGATACCCTCCTGGCTGTATGCCAGGAGTCGGGGGGCGGGGGGAAGGTCCGGAAGCTCCTCGCCGCCAACGATGCCAAGAACGACGGGCTTGGGGTTGGTGAGGTCGAGAGCTAGGCCGAGAGGCGAGGTGTCGTCGGAGACACCGGCCTTGCCCGCGGGCATGACGCCACGAGCCGTCTCGTCGAGGAAGAGGACGTCCCACTGGGGGACAGCCTTGCCCTCGACGGGCTTGCCGTGCAGGACGCCAATCTCCGAGGCGACAGGTGAGAGGAGGAACGCGAGGTGCTTTGTCGCCTGTCCCCACTGCTTAATGTTGGCAAAGTGACGGAACGTGCCCGAACGGCCGTTGTAGCCCATGGTGTCGTTGACATCGTAAAACTTGGTGTAGGTGAGCTGGGCCTTGTTGCGGTGGATGACAAAGAGGTCGAGTGGGTCCTCGAGAGACGCGTTGGGGGCTGCGTAACCGGCGAGGAACAGGTCGTTCTCGAGCCAGTGGACCGTGGTCACTGGATGTCCCTCCATCTCGGCCGGGGCGGCCACCTCGGCCTTTGCAACGCCCTCGGGGGTGTACTGGACGAGGGTACCAGCGGTTGTGCCAACGACAATCTGCTTGCCCTTGGCTGACCAGCTTGCAGACGAGAATGGGCCAGCAAGAGGAGCCGAGAGCTGGACGTTCTCAATGTCGGCAATGACAAAGCCTTCGTTGGCGAGGAGCGTGACATAACTCCAGAGCGGCTCGGTCGGGGATGGTGCGGCGGGATTGGGGAGCACGTCGAGAAGCGCGCTAGGAATACCGGAGGTTATGCAGCCGTACGGGGCGGTCTGTGATGTCAGCAGGCTGTGTGCCGTCACAAACTCACGTTCCCGGCAACAAGGTCTGCAATCTTGAAGAGGAACATGCCAGCGCCCGCAGTCACTACCACAAGACGTTCGTTTCCAGCAGCGAGACTGTGTGTCGTTAGCATACGTGTGTGCGTCTGTCGACGACTGCGCCGCTTTGCCACCTACCGAATCCACACTGGGCGAGCCGGCAGGGAGATGGTCTGGATAGGGGTGGACACTGGAGTCGCGTCCTTGGCCGCAGTCTCCAAGAGGTGGTGAATGTCAGATAGGCGATGGATGCGAACATCTAGACGTCAGCTTTGGCTATGTGTATTCGTAGCTCACCAGTGTTGCCGCCGACGATGAGGAGGCCGTGCTCGTTCGAGACGGCGAGGAGCGAGCTCTCGCTGGGCAGACCCGAGAGGTCGACCTTGTCCGAGACGCGGACTGCGACATCGTGGTTGGGCTTGACGAGCTTGAGCCACTGTAGACAAGGGTCAGCATGACAGTGGGCCTGGCACGAGCTCTGATCGCAGAGTAATCGAGAGCTATAAAAGGTAAGACACTCACGTCGGCATCGAGTTCTTCGCCGTCGCGGGTCTGGACGCTAGGCCCGGCAGCTGCTGGCGCGCTGTCGTCCATTCCCAGCGCGCCGAACGAGTTTGAGCTGAACATGGTGGCGCTCGCTCTACCCGTCGGCGTGTGTGTGAGAGTGATGTGGGGGAGAGGTGTGATGCAGGAGGATGTTGAGAGCTCTCGTCTGAACTTTGGGATCTCCTATAGCTCTCGCTGGGCGGCGAGCGCGCCAGCCCAAGCCAAATTTGCTTCCGTCGACGGCTGGCCAGGCACTTCGAGCTCGTCTGGTGGCAATTAACTGTTCTGCAAACGAGTTGGTTTTGATCTCGGACGTCCAACTCTTTCTCATCCTCCCGCCCACCACCGCTTTCTGGCTCTAGCCACCCGCGTCGCTGGCTACCTGGTGATGGCATACGTTCCCATACACGACCGCGTCGACGAATCCCGCCTCCCCCGCGACCCTCTTTACGGCCCGCCCGACCTCGACCCCTCTGTGCCCATGGCTGAGCACGACGAGTACGGGTACAGCTCCGAGGCGGAGGGACTCGAGGAGGTCGACGCCGGGCCGAGCAGGAAGCGGCGGCGCGAGGACGAGTCGAATGGCGAGTACGCCGACTATGGCCACGACGAGCAGCAGCCCTTGAGCTCGGCGCACCACCAGCCGCGACAGCAGCAGCACCAGCAGCACCCGTCCTCGGTCCCCATCCAGCCGTCCATCTTCGGCATCGCCCCGCGCAACGAGTTTACCAAGACGATTGGCGAGTTTCTCATGGCACACTGCCGCGGCGTGGACAATGTCGAGGTGGAGATCAAGCTCGGCACACTGCACGCACAGGCGCCCGAGGGCCAGCAGCAGCGCCGCATCCGCATGCCGTCCATGACGGAGATGGTCATGCCGCGCGACTATCCCGTCGGCTCGTTTGCGTCCACCATGACCAAAGTGGGTGGCGAAAGACTTTGACTTGTGTCCATGCTGACCCATTATGTTCAGAAGCAGCACGCCTCGTTCAACCGGCTGCTGAACCAGGCCGTCGAGGGCGCGGCGCACTCGCCGGCCCCGCTGCGCTTCTACCGCGCGCAGCACGTCGACAACTTCCACAGCGGGCCCGAGGGCAAGGTGCGCGTGTCGCGCGACCGCGAGGGCAACGTCATCCGCGGCGGGGTGGTGCGTAAGCGCCGCCTGGCCGACTTGAACATTTGCAGTCCGCGCGAGGCGTTTGACTGGCGCGTCAGTGCCAGTGTCGAAGACCCAGCCGAGATGCCTCACGGCCCCGCACTGAGTACCCGCGACAAGGACCGCGCGTGCTACAAGCACCAGCTGTGCCAGGTCGACCTGACCGTCGTGTCTGCAAAGGTGAGCTCGGAGTTGAGAATACTGGCAAGTGAGAGTGGGGGCTAACTGGTGGTTTTCAGAATTCGCCAAGGGATCCCAAGCCGACCATCAGCTACGAGCTCGAAATCGAGGTGCTCGATGTACCTGCGCTCATTGCCGAGGGAGAAAAGGAGGAGCGGGGAGAGGAGAATCGCTTCGACGACATGCTCCAGAGCGTCCTCGACACGGCGAGGATGCTTATCCGCAATGTATAGAAAGGACAGGACAGGGACAGCTAGCAGTAATATATCCAAACCCGCATCTGAATGAATGTGTGCATTGATATCCTTGATCTAAAAAGAACACGCTCCTCAGAACCACTTGAACTGGAGGTTCTTCTTGGCCACGGCCGGACGCGCGACGGCGACGCCCACACCGAGGACGGCGAGGGTGACGAGCAGCTGGAGCTTGTTGAAGCCGTCGCCGAGAATGTCAAAGGTGCCACTGGGCTGGACGGCGCGGGTGCAGAACAGGTCGAGGCCATAGGCGAGCAGCAGCGAGGTGGACTCGAGCAGCGCGGGGGCCGTGGCAATGTGCTCGAGGCCGATGAGGCGGTACTGGTGCGACAGGACCGCGGTGGGGTGGTGCGGCAGCAGAGGCGCGTAGGGCACGAGACCCTCGTCCTGGTCGGCCTTGGTGGGCTTGTCGGTGGGGCGGCGCGGGTCGAGCACACGGCGGGGCAGGACAGCGACCTGGCCCTTGTCGTTGAGGTAGACGACGTCCTTGGACGTGACGCCAAACTTGGACGTGGAGAACGTCAGGGCGCGCACGGGGTGCTGGAGGATGAACGTCTGCGAAATGGCCTTGATGGCAGGGATGGACTCGAGCGTCGAGCGGCCGGCACTCTTCTCGTTGCCGTCCTCGAACAGCTCGACACTGCCCATACGCCAGCCGCCGACGCCCTCGCCGTTCTGGCCCTCCTGCCACGCGTACACCAGCCAGTTCTCGACCATGGCAGCCTGGACGTTTTCGCCGACCACGTTCGAGATCTCAATCTCGTGGATGGTCGTGCCGGTGGTCGAGTCGACAACGTAGACGTGGCCGCGGGCAGTGAGGGGCGAGACGGAAGTGACGACAATGAGGTGCGGGTTCATGTACTTGTACAGAACAGACTTGTCGCCGAGGGCACGGCCAAACGAGGCCGTCTGCGAAGGGGTGAGAGGAGTGGCGGCCAGGACAAGCTGGGCGGGGAAGGGGCGGGCCCACAGCTCGGCAGCGGAAAAGGTGTTGTCCTCGTTACGCACGGCGGGGGCATAGCCGCGCAGAGTGGTGCCCTCGAGCGCGCGGTCAAGGACAGAGTAGAAAAGACGGTCCGCCTCGGCCTCGACGGCCTTGGCGACCTTCTTGCAAGGGGGGAAAATGTAGAGCTGGTCAGCGGCGTCCACGACCGCGACGACACGGTTGCCCGTGCAGCAGTTTTCATAGTGGGTGAGGAAGGCTGTCTTGGGGGAGCCCGAGAACAGCTCCTTGCCAAGGGGAATGCCAAAGTTGGGGTCCTTGTCACCGGCAACGTCGCCCGTGAAGGCGTCGATGTGGTAGCCAAGAGTGGCGACCTGGCTGTCACGCGTGCGCGCGGCGAGGATGGCAACCTGGGGGTTTCCGGTCTCGGAGAGCTCGCGCGTGGCAAAGACGTTGGTGACCTCGAGCTCGGGGCCGGTCTGGGAGAAGAAGCCGAGGTTGCGCGACCACACAATGTTGCCGTTGGCCGAGTCGAGGCTAAACACCTTGCCGCCGCGGGTGACGGCGACGAGGAGCTTCTGGAGGCCAAACTCGTCACGGTGGAGGCGGCCGGGGGAGAGTGGCGGGGTGGCGACGACGGCAGACGAGTCCAGCATGCGGTTCACGAAACGGAGCACAAAGGCCGGGAGGTTCTTGATCTCGATAGCCTGGCGAACGACGCGGCCGACAAACGACTCGTCAACCATGTGGTCGAGGGCTTCCTCGGTCTCGGGCTCGCCCAAGTCGACAAAGCGCACGTCCACGACATCGGCGAGGCTCTCCTCGCGGGTCCACTTGACGCCCACGTCGGCGCTGGCGTGATACTGGATAGCAGAGGTAGAAGTGAAGAGGATGAGGGAGGGCTGGTGGCCGTCGACCGAAGCGATGGCGGCGTGCTCGACCGCGCCGTCGTTGGCCATGTCAAAGTCGATAGGGTACGTCGACGTCGACACCTCGTCACCGCGGACGAACACGCTCTGGACCATCATCTTCTGCTCGGCAAACGAATAGTAGACACGGGCGAAGATGAACCAGCCGCCAGGGAGCTGGGCAGCAGAGAAGACGGGCGCGCCGTCCTTGGTGTCCCGCGATCCCTCGAGCTCGTGGACAATCTCAGCCTTGTCGCCGACCTTCAGCACCACGACGGTGCCGCTCTCATACGTCGCCAGCATGTATCCCTCGTTACGGAGTCCGACGTCGATGAGCTTCTCGAAACGCTTGCCGTTACCGGGAAGGGTGTCGCGGGTCTCGCCGGCGGTACCGTCCTCGATGAGCTCGGCGACACGGACGCGCGAGTACTCGGTCCAGACGGCGCGCATCTGGCCCTCGTCAGTCTTGACGAGGTAGGACTCAATGTGCTTGCTGAGGGACGACACATAGCTCAGGTCGGAGAAGGGCAGCAGCCTGTCGAGGTCGAGCACAAGGTGCGCCGCGGCCGCGTTGGGCTCCTCGGTGCGCGCCATGGCGACAACCTGGCCATTCTGGATCTGGAGGTAGGAAAAGAGGTGTGTTGCCAGGCCCTTGACTGGGAAGCCCCAGCCCCACTGGTGGGCGCCTGTGGCCGTGGTGATCTTGGTGACGTGGCGACCACACGAGAGAATGACCACGGCGTCGTCGGAGAAGATGGCATCGGTACCGGTGTAGATGGGGGCGTCGGCGACCGCATCGGACGCCTTGGCGAGGGTACGCTCCCACTTCATAGCGCCGGTCTCGAGGTCAAAGTAACGCGCGGTCGCACCACCGGGGCCCGAGAGGAGCAGAACGCCTGAACCGTCAGCTGCGCTCGGCAAGTGCAAGCGACAGGGGGGGGGAGACAATGTCCACGCAGACACCAGAGGCAAAGTTGCGCTTGTGCCACACGCGTAGGCCGTCCCAGTATCCCAGATGTGCATTACTCACCGCCGTCGTTAGAGACATGGTAGCTCACAACCGGGTCGTCCTCTGAGGTCTCCTGCCTCCAGACTGCGATGTCGTCAGCGCGCCGACTCGCGTCTCGTTGAACACCGACACCGCCAACAACCCACCAGTGGCGCCCGTGAGGCTGTTAATGCGAGCCAAGACATTCTTCTTTGTCACTGCCATCAGCGAGGTCGAGTTGGCCAGCACGCGCGGCGGGGTCGGGACCAGGAGCGGCTGGCCGACTTGTTGCTTGTGCCAGTCGACCACGCCGGCCAGGTTGGCCTGCAGGGCGGCACAGCAGCTCGCGAGGGCCAGGAATGCCAGGAGAAGCGAATGGAGAAGAGACCGCATTGCAAGAAAGCCGCAGACGGGTCTTGCGCTGACGGCAGTTGGTTGGGCCGGGTTGAGAAAGTTGGGAAGAAGAAGGATTGGAGTTGACGAACAATTATGGCTGTTGGTGTTCTATACGTGTCGTCGTTGTTCTAAGGGCCGACCTCCACCCATATCCCCTCCCCTCCACCAGCACGGATCGTCAGTGTCACCTGCAAAAGCCACCAACAGGTCCCACGTCTCACCGGGCCGCACATGCTGCGCGCACAGAACCCACAGAACCTCTAATGCATGCATGCATGCTCGCACGCCTGTTCCATAGAGGGTGTCAGAAGTCTGCCCTCCTGCACGGTATGAACAAGCACAGTCACAACGCGGATAAAAGCTACAAAAATGAACGTTCTATAAGCTCTCGTCGCCCGAGGAGAACGCACACGGCCAGTGATGATGGTCCAAATATCCAAAATGCTATATGATATTGGCCAAAATAACTCTACCCACTCGCCAGCTCGGCGATGAGCTGACACGCCATTTCCAAGAAATGGAAGGGTCCAGAGACACCGCCAATCTGCGTGGTGCCATCCTTGGCCTTTGCAGCGGCCACGAGCCGCTCTGTCGCGGCCGCGTTTGCCGAGGCCACGGATGTACCGGGCTCCGCAGACTCTGGCTGTGCGCCGTTCAGCTTTGCGCTGTCGTGCACTGGGAAGTATCCCATGTTGCGGAAGTCGACAAGGTAGTTTTGGTCGTCGACGCGGTACAGCTGCAGGTCCATCCGCACCTGGTTGTTAGTTTGAGGAGTCAACATGACAAAAACTTACCATCACGTCGCCGTAACGAGCACGCGTCTCGACAAAGAAGAGGCCCTGCGCCGACTTGTCGATCGCTGCCGCCTCCTTCTTTGCTGGTGGCTTCTTGCCCATCGCCACGGGCTCCCGGTCTGGGTGATCCTCGCGGTACTTCCACAGCGTTTCCTCAACCTCCTCCGTGTAGCCTCCGGGAGGGACCGGGCCGATCTCCGGTAGTGATATGCCGTCCTTCTTTCGCCACTCCATGCCCAGGAGCTGAAGCGTCTTGTAAATCTCCAGCATGACCTCCATTGGCGGCGAGCGAGAGCGGATGCCAAAGTGCCAGCGAGGCTTCTGGAGTGGCTTGTTCTCAAATGCGAGCACGGGGACGTCTGGTGTGGGTGCAAGAAGTGCGCGAGCGGCACGCTCCGCGGCCTCCTGCTCTTGGTAGTCGCTCGACGTCGGCGTTGTCTTGCCTGGAAGACTGCTGTCGAGGACGTCAAAGTGGGCGTTGGGAATGTCCTGGATCTCTGGGTCGACTTCTTCAAGGTCCACGTCTCCATTCTCCTCCTCGGGGGGAGGCTTGTTTTGAGGAATCTCGGCGTTCCACGCTGGCGGAGACGACGCCAAAAAGTCTTCCATCGCGGACTGATCCTCGTCGTCGAATCCGTACATGGCTGCACGTGGGTCAGTAGGCTGTTTGTCTGTTCCCCCTCCGGCGGACACTTACAGTCCCTCAAGATACGCTTGTGGTCACGGACGAGCTGGTATGCAACCTTGACCTGGTTGTCGCCGGGCTTCTGCAGAGCCTCCCACACCATAGGCTCTGTGTAGGTGGTGATCTTCTGGAGGAGCTCGTTGACAATCTCCGGGTCGATGATACCAAGGTCCTCGGTCCACTTTAGGCCCTTGGACTCTGCAAGCGCCTTTGGGTCGGCCTGGCCCTCGTTGATGAGCAACAGGGTGCTGAGGTCGTCCATGGGAAGAGCAGGGTAGCGCTCGATGGAAGGGGTGGGAGGAAGGGGCTGGAGGTAGTGTGGGAGGTTTTCGAGGAAGAAGGGCATCTGGCGAATCTCGGCAATGGTGGCACGCTTGACGGGGTCGACAACGAGCATGCGGCGCAGGACGTGCTGGGCCTCCTTGGAGACGTGCGATGGCATCGAGTAGATACCGCTCTCAATCTTCTTGAAGAGGGAAGGAATGTGGTCGTCGTCGAATGGCAGCTTGCCGCACAGCAGCACATACATGATGACACCAGCACTCCAAACGTCGATTTCTGGGCCAGAGTAGAGCCTGCGAGTTAGCATAGGCATTTGGAGGTCAGCGCAGAGCAACTCACTTGCCAGAGATGACCTCGGGTGCGGCATAGTTGGGCGAACCACAGGATGTCTTTAGGAAATCGCCGTCCGTCATCAGGTTGGACAGCCCAAAGTCTCCAATCTTGATGTTGTTGTGCGAGTCAAGGAACAGGCTGCGGCAGGTTAGAAATGGTATACGGTCGCGTCCACCTACTTTTCAGGCTTGAGATCACGGTGCACAATCTGGTGACGGTGACAGTATTCGATCGCTCCAATCATCTGCTGGAAGAACCGCCTGGCCTCATTCTCGTCCATCTGGAATGCGTCAGCACTTGTTCACAGCCACGTCTGTTACCCACCCCTCCTTTGCCCTTGGCGACAATATAGTTGAACAGCTCCTCGCCGGCGTACTCCATGACCATGATGACGTCGGTGGGCGTGGTAATAACCTCGTAACTAGGTAGTCCCAGCGTCAGCACTATCGTTCGCGGCGCCAAGTCAGCGTGCGACAACATACAGCTTGATGATATGCGGATGCCGCAGGACCTTGAGGTACTGGATCTCGCGCTTTACACGAGCGTTCATGTCGGGCGTCGTGATCTTGCTCCTGTTGATGAGCTTGAGTGCGACCTGGTGGCCAGTAATCGCGTGGGTCGCGACTGTGTTGGTTGTCAGCGACGTATTCACAGTTGCCCCCCAGTTGCCCCTCTATTCTTGACATCTGGGCTCCACGGCGACACCCACGCTTGACTTTGCCAAAGCTTCCTGTGCCGAGCGTGCGCTCGATAATGTACTGCCCGATACGGGGCTTGGGACGCGAAGCGCGGGGCTCTGTAGCGCCTGGCGGCACATCGCGCCTGGACCGCCCCGAGGGGACGGGCGGAGCCGGACGGGTGGCCATTGCAGCCGGTGTGGACGGTGGGAAACGGGGGGAAGGTGTATGGGGTGACGGTGAGGGAGGCGACGTGTTGAGAGCAGCGGTGTATAGTTGGGTGGGACCGTGGTGGGGCTCGTGGAGAGAAGAGGGTGTGTGATGATGAGTATAGCAGATGGAGAGAGTGAGAGAGAGAGCGACGTTGTGGTGTGTGCGCGCCAGTCAGTGTCCAACCGAGCACAGGAGACGGTCAACGATGCAGGCCCCCCGGCAGCGGCGGCGGCGGCGGCTGGTAAGCTGTGGGCAGCGCGGCGTCCTGGAATGCGGGCTGGCTGGCTGGCTGGCTGGCAGGCAGGGGTGGGTGACGGCAACAAGATACATTACGTAACCATTTCTTGCACCCACTCAACCCCGCACGCGTCACCGGATCCTGGGGTTGGGGTGTGTGTCCTGCATGTCCTCCTGCATCCTGATTGTCTCCTGGCGCTGCTCCTGGCCTCCTGGCCTCCTGCCATATCTCCTGGGGGGGCCAATTCACTCTGCGCACGCACAACACTGGCAGAGAGAGTCGTGCCAAGTGCATCAGTAGTGCAACAGCTCAAGTACTGACCCCCGTCGTTCAGACGCGACTTCAGACACTCGCGTCTTGCGTGAAAAACGCCTTGGCCTGTAAGCGGAGGGATCTGTATCACTCACCCCGTCGGACGTCGGATATCCCGTGTACGCGTGTCGTGTCCACAACCTCGTACAAATATAGGGTATCGCTCAAAAGGGTCTTATCGTCATCTAAGAGAGGGGTCGGCAGCGAGTAGTGCTGTGTAGCAGAACAGAGTGTGTGTCGCACCGAGACAGTGCGGCCAAACACGGTAATACTTCTCGCTCTCTCTCGCTCTCTCCCTGTGCGCTTCCCCACTCTTGTGTGCCTCAACAGTCTTCCCCACACCACCCTGGGTGCACAACGCCAAACCCCCCATGGGTCAATGAAACCCGGTCGGGCCATAAGCATTTGCCCCAGCCGTGCATGTATACATGACAGTAGAGCCATTGCCTGTGGCCTGTGGCCTGTGGACTGGCTGACTAGCTAACCGAGAGGAGAAGCCATCTCGGCGGCTGCTGCTGCGGGTCGCGTTGGCACCAAGACTCCATGCCAACTGTGCAGCCACAAAGCCACTGGCGGCGGTGACGATCCGAACGGCGGCAATGCTCGTCGATTGGCCACAGCAAGCCCGCACTTGTCTTGCCGCTTGGATGCAGCTCCACCCACCCATCCTGTGGCAAGAGTGGGCAAGGGGGAGAGAGCCGGGGCTACGAGTAACAGACAGCACGCGCCTCTCTCTCGCTAGTTGCCGAATGCATGTCCTAGCCTGTGGGTTTGCTGTCTGTCTGTCGTCGTCGTCTTGTCCAAACACACACCAACCATATGAGCTCCGACTGTCCGCCAACAGCGACACTGCCCATTTACTACCCAAAAAGGCAACACGCGAATCGCCCGCCAGTGTCCCCTGCCCCCGCCGCCGCCGCCGCCCCGCCGCCTGGCAGCCTGGCACCAGCGCGTCACTGCAACTACATCCACACCCATCTCGACGACGCCTTGTCCACCATCCTTAATCAGCATCGTCCTCTCTTCCTCCCTCACTCCTACCCACCCACCCACTCCATCTCCATGGGCAACACTCCTTCCCATGCGGGGAGCCCGGCACGCCAAGGAGGCGCTTCCGACCTCGGACGCTCGGGCTCGACGTCGCGGCGACACGCCCCAAACCTCCGGCTACCCATGCCGCAACGCGGCCATGTCTCGCCTCAGACGTCCAACCCCACGTCCCCGTCTGGTGCGCGTCCTGGGTCCCCTCGTAGGAGGAAATCACTCGAGCTGCCCGACCTGAACAAGCTGGCATTCACACCAGCCGCCCCCGTGCCGACCACCGCAACCAACACGTCCAACCACCTCGCCAACTCGACAACGGCGGCGGTGGGAACGGCGGGAGGCAAAGGTGCTGCCGCTGCCGGCGCGACAGCTAGTCCACCCAGCACTGGCAAGAAGTGGCAGAACACGCTCGGCGGTCGTGTGTCGTCGCCACTGGCGGGCGGATTGGCGCCCATGTCCAAGGTCGACCCAGCGACAGTCGCAGCCTTTGGCGGCGCCGGCGGCGATATCACCGTCGTCCCCGTCAACGACAATTCAACCTACTTTCCCTCCCAGCCCATTCCTATCCGGTCGCCGCGTGCCCATGCTCCCGATCTCCCAGGCCTCGATCGGCCACACCCCCCGTCCGCCACCCGTCGACCCGAAGTCAAGCCCGTCGACACTCCCTTGCGCACGGGACTTACGCCCCCGCCGCCGACGGTGACGGCCACGCCCAGGCCGGTCGACGGCATCAACGCAGCACCAGCTGCTGCTGCTGCTGCTCCCGCCACTGTCGGAGCTCCCAGCGATGGCATGGTGGATGTGCCTGTGCAGTGGAATGGCGGTGGCAAGGCCGTCTACGTGACGGGCAACTTTGCCGACAACTGGCGTGGAAGGATCAAGTTGAAGAAGAGCACGCACGACTTCAACACCATCCTTCGTCTGCCTCCTGGACAGTACCGCCTCAAGTTTATTGTCGATGAGAGCTGGCGCTGCTCAAAGGCCATCCCCACGGCCACGGACGACGACGGCACGCTTGTCAACTGGATCGAAGTCGAGGCACTCAAGACGGACGCCGAGATGGCCGCCGAGTGGGCCATGGATTCAAAGCCCGTTCACAAGGCCGAGGACATGGATGACGCCCAGTGGACCGCGGACATTCCTGCCCCGCTCGTCCTGTACCAGTACCTCGAGGAGCTGCCGCAAATGTTCCCTCCCGACGTCCTCAAGCAGTATGTCAGCACCACCCCGTACTTTTCGCCAGTCCCCAAGCCTCCTCAGCTGCCCCGTATTTTGGAAAAGGTAGGCAGGCCTCTCTTAGCCGTTGTTCTTTGTTCTGACAGCGTCTCCAGGTTATTCTCAACTCGGACCCCCAGCGTCGTCCGGACCCCATGCCCGTCGAACCCCAGGTCGTGACCGACGACAATGCCATCTTGCCCACTCCGAACCACACTGTCCTGGGTCACTTGATGGCCAGTGCGAGTGAGTCTGCTATGCGAAGACTGGATTTCGCAGTAGCTGACACGTCACAGTCAAGAATGGCACCCTCGGAGTGGCCACCTCGACACGCTACCGCAAAAAGTACTGCACCACCATCTTCTTCCGGTCGTCGTCGCCTGTGTGAGTACTTTTGGCAGGTAACCTCAAGGTGCTTTGGCTGACCTGTTCAGGCCACAGGACCCCGAGCCGGAGCACGCCCAGGACGCCGTCCCCGCGCCTGCCGCCGCCGCCGCATAGGCCTAGGACCTTGCGCCTATCTATCGCCTGTGCACGACGCGACCCCCAGCAGACTTAGGAGTTCATGTATGATACCGGAAGACTCGCACTTACAGGACGAGTCAGCACCCCATCGCACCCAGCCCAACCCCCGGAGAACCCACCCACCCCCCGGCCCGCCACATACACACCCAAACCCACTTGTAGCACGAAATGATACAGTTTCAGTCCCGTTTTTTTGGCCTTGCCCCCATCCCTTTCCTCAGCTATCCCCATCTACAGTTACAGGTTCCTTCTAGTTGTCTAGCTCCTAGGTTTAGCACAATGGACCAGAGACGTTGCTCCATGCCAAGCGCCACCGCCACAGCCCTCACTGACCGCTGCGTCGCGCGGTGTCAAGTCATCTGACATCCACACACGTCAACCCCCGTCAGCTGCACAGCTGTGGTTAGGCCAGCGGCCACTGGCCGCTGGCCGCTGTGTGTTGGCGAGACCTCGGCAACCTGGCAGAGCTTCTCGTGCGAGCGGCCATGTGGCTGTGCGGCATGTGCGGGTCTGTAGCTCTGTAGGCGTGGCGAATCACGCCCATGCCATCGCATCACCCACATACAGTTGTTCGCGATCTGCACTATCGGCGTGTTCAGCAGAAACGCACACACACATTCCGCAGTGTGTATGTGTCTTCTCTGAACGGTGCTGTCCCACAAAAGGCAGTCGGGCCCATCCGTCCGATCTGACGAGTGTGTCTCTGAGAATGCGTATACATGTCCTTGTCATGTTGGAATCTTCTGACCGTCTTTTATTCTCTCTCTTTCTCACTCTCTCTCGCTCTCTCTCGCTCTCTCTCGCTCTCTCTATCTTGTCTTGTCGCGCCTTTTGCCTCTACGGGTGTGGGTCATGGTCGATTTGCGTGTGGCGACGGGAGCAGCGCAGAGACTACCTCCTCACCCTACTGCTCCTCCTCGAGAGCGTGCGCGGCGGCGTGGCCGGGCGCGAGTCCACGACCTCTTCAAACACCGATGAATGGATGGGACCGACAGTGTTGGCCGCCTCGGCGTCGAGGGACGACCGCCCCGCGGGGTCGCCACCGCCGCCGCCGCCGTTGACTGCAGTGTGCTTGTTGGATATGACCTTGATGGCCCGGGCACTGTGCTCTTCGCCACTGCTGTCGACCTCGGCGTCGTCGTGGCCGCTGTCCGAGTCGCGGTCCGACATCTTGGCGGCGTCCTTGTCTAGCGGTGCCGACATCTCGATGGCCGTCTCTTCAGCGGGGGCAGCGGTGGGGACGGTGCTGGGTGCCGCAAAGTTGGTATCCTGAGTCTCTGTCAGCCACGTATGTATGAGACCTGTCATCGTGGTGCACTCACCGCCGCGCCGAGGATCAAGACGAAGCACGCAGCCACGACAGGCGTGTACATGATGAACACGTCGCGGATACCGAGGTAGTATGCGTGGATGATCTCGTCGCGCTGCTCGAAGGGGACGGGCTCGAGACGCGAAAAGCCGTTCTGGTGCAGGTCGGCCTTGACGGCTGCGGGCAAGTCGGCGGGTATGTTCTGGAGAAAGACGCTGTTGATGATTGCGTTGGCGATTGCGAGGCCCACGGCGCCGCCAGTGTTGCGGAACACATTCTGGGTGATGGTCAGTAAGGCGTAGGTAAAGTGACTATGAAGCAACCTACCCTCATTCCCGTGACGACGGCGCGGTCTGCCGGCGCACAGCTCGCCTGGGCGAGCACCAGCGTGGTTTGGGACGTCAGCCCAAAGCCGACGCTCTGGATCAACTGGGCAATGACAATCAAGGCGATACTCTTGTGCTCTGGCCAGGCAATCTGCATGCCTTGTCCCGCCGTCCAGATAAAGTAACCGACAAGAATCATCGTGCGCGATTTACCCCACTTCTTGACCGCCATGCCGGCCCCGACCATGATAAACAGCTGGCCCACGAGGAGCGGCAGCATGAGCGCGCCGGCCGTGACGGCCGAGTAGCCAAGGACGTTCTGGTAGTACAGTGGCGCAATGTAAAAGTTGCCAAACCAAACAATCCCGACGAGGAAGTTTGTGGACAGCACCAGCGCGACGGTGCGGTTCTTGAACAGGTGCAACGGCATGGCTGGCAAGGGGTGGAAGTGTTCCGTGATGAGGAAGAAGACGAAGATGACACTGCCGACCGTGATCATTGCAATGGCGGCGGCGGACGACCACGCAAACGAGGTACCAGCGGCCGAGATGGGGACGAGGATGAGGACAAAGGCCGCCAAGCTGAGCATCGACCCGACCCAGTCGACCTGGCGAACCTTCTCCTTCCAGTTGCCCGGCACAGGCTTCAAGGGCAGGCAGATCCAGATAACGGGCACTGCGACGACCATGGCGGGCACGGTGACCCAGAACACCCACCGCCATCCGCCGCCATGCTCGGCCAGCGCACCGCCAATCTCGGGTCCCAGCCCCAGTCCCAGCGCCGTGGGGATGCCCATCAACGACACGTATTTGCCTCTGTCGCGCAGGCTCACCACGTCCGACATGATGATGAGCGACAGGTTCATGATCCCGCCGGCGCCCAGACCCGCTACGCCGCGCGCAGCGTACAGCCACGCCGGGGTCTTTGCGAACCCGCACAGCACGTTGCCAAACGCCATGAGCACGAGCGAGACCTGGAGACAGGATTTGCGCCCAAAGATGTCGCTCAGGCGCGAGATGATGACCTGAGAGGTCGTGGAGGCAACGAGCATGGCCGTACCGACCCAGGTGACCGACGCGCCGGCGTTCAGGTCGGCGGCAATCTTGGGCATGGCCGTGGAGACGCATGTCGTGTCGAGCGTCGCGATAAAGCACATGATGCCGATGGTGATGAAGACGATCTGAAGCGGTTAAGTGGTGGCTTCAGAGTGTGCGGATAAATGCAGAGAGCAAGGGACCAGACTCACCATCACCTGCATCCTCGGCAACTCGGAGCTCTGGTCATGGATCTCATGTCGTGGTCTTGTTGATGGCATAGTGGCCAGATGGAAGAGTGGAGGTGGAGGTCGATTAGATCACCCTCTTTATGGTGGATTCCGGTTTGGTTCCGATGCTATTGCTCGGCGGATCCTGTTGTAATAGTGCGATCCGACAGGTTGGGACGCAGCTGTGGAGCCGGACTGAGGGGACGCGAGGAACAAGGCCGCTGGGGTGAACGCTGCGACAGGTATGGTCTAGCGAGTAGAGTAGACAAGGGATGGTATGCAGCTGAAGAATGTGGTTATACCTTTATAGGCGTTGAACATGGAGCAAAGTCAAGAAAGTGGTACACACCCTGGCGCAGGAAACCTTCTTCGACTTGGAGCCCGACGGCAACCTTGCAACCTCCTTTGTGTGCACCTGATTTTGAAACGGAGCGGGTCGCGCACAGGACGACACCATTTACCGTACACCGCGCGGGTGCATGCTGCAGTGCGGCATGTTGCGTCATAGTGTCGACTCTACGACTCGGTACAGAGGACCCACGGACGGCCACGGGCACGAGACGAGTGGGACGCCACAGACCGACGGGCTGGAGCCGAGGGAGCCGACAACCGGTGACGCTCAGTCGCGATCAGTCGCGTGCAACGCGTTGTCGATTGTCCACGCTCGTCGCTCGTTCAAAATAAATAAATACTCACATTGAAGTTGCGGGCCTCTGGCCTCTGGCCTACATCACACAAAGCACGGCAACAGGCAGACAAGTACCCCTTCGTCAGTATCATATCTAATCTCTGCAGCACGGCCATAGCGCCTTTTATTTATGTTGGTCACACGATGCATCTCCAATCAAGATGCGCAGGAGGGAGGTAGGGAGGAGGGGGTAGATCCTAAGAATCCTAGTGGTGGTTATGCGGCTGCGGTGGTCCGAACAGGTTCTGCGGCGCGCCGTACGCGTTGAACCCGGGGGCGCCAAAGGACGCTGAGCCAGGCGCGCTGGTGCCAGCTCCGCCGGTGCCGACGCCACGACCAACACCGCCGGGGGCACCGATCGGCGGGACGGGGACGCCGCCGAGCGGCGGGAGGGTGTTGTCTGGGCGGAAGTCGACTGGCGGCGCGCCAGTGCCGGCGCCGGGGGCGCCAAACGTGCCGCGGCTCCATGGCGTCGAGTTGCCCCAGATGTTGGGCGGGGCAGCAGACCACCGACCGGCGCCGGGGGCCGAGGGGATCTTCCAACCAGGCGCTGCTGGGCCGGGGGGCACGCGGCGTGCGGCGGGCTGGACAATCTCGTCGTCTGCGGCACCGAGGGCCGCCGAACCGAGTACTTGCTCGGGCTGTGATGGCGAGGGCCGCGCGCCAGAGGGGCGGCACCACCAACAGACTGATCAAACGTCGGCCGCGATCCAATGGGTCCTGGGGGAGGCGCAATGGGGTCGGCACTCGTGTCCATGCGGCCAATGACGAACGGGTCGGCCTCGGGGTCACCGTACAGTGATGCGGGCTGCGAGGGGACGCGCTGGCCGATGGCGGCAGGGGGCGCACCGGGTGCACGGAACGGGTCGTCGGTCGATGCGCCGCGGCTCGTGCCACCGACCTTGGAGGGAAAGCCAAGACCTGGGGGGCCACGCGACGCGTCAAAGTCGAATGTCGGGTCAAGACCACCACCAAAGCCGCCGCGGGAGAGGGCGCTGGGCGAAGCAGAGAGCGACGAGCTCATCATACCCTGGCCGTTGGTCTGGGGTGCGGTGAACACGGGCGACTGGGCTTGGAATGGCGGACGAGCGCCGTAACCCTGCACAAAGCCGCCGGGCGCAGTCGGGCGCGCGTTGAAGCCAGACATGGCCGGAACAGGCTGGTTGTAGAATGGCTGCGGGGTCTTGGGCGGGCCACCACCACGGACAATGGGGGATGGGCGAACGCTCGAGGGAGTCGGTGGCGACGAGATGAGCGAAGGGGTACTGCCGGGTGGGGTAGGACCGTTGCGAGACGACGAGCCAGCGGAAGGAGTAGCCTTGGTGGAGCGAGCGACCGAGCCGGGGGGAGGGGGGCGAACAGCAGCGAGGGCAGCGGCGGCGGCCTTGTCGGCGGCGACAGCGGCTGCCTTTTCGCGGGCGGCGTGCTGGGCAGCGAGAAGCTTCTTCTGCTGCTCGGCATCGCGTTCGCGGCGGGCAGCCTCGTCGCGACGCTGCTTCTCCAGACGCTCCTCTTCGAGCTTGGCGACACGCTCCCTTTCGACCTTGTCGCGGGCCTCCTTGGCAGCGCGTTCCTTGTCGGCACGCTCCTTGGCAACTCGCTCCTTCTCCTCCCTCTCGCGGCGCTCCTTGTCCTTGGCCTCACGCTCACGCGCTTCGCGCTCCTTGCGGATCTTCTCCTCACGCTCACGCTTCTTTCGTGCAGCCTCCTCCTCACGCGCGCGCTCCTCCTCTTGACGCTTCCGGCGCTCGGTCTCGCGACGCGTTGCCTCTTCCTGGGCAGCGCGCTTGGCGGCCTCGCGACGCTGGCGCTCCTCCTCTTGCCGCTTGTGTCGTTCGCGCTCCTGCTCCTCCGCCTTGAGCTTTGCTTGACGCTGTTCCTCGGCAAGAGCAGCCTCGCGAGCGGCACGCTCCTCGTCTTGACGTTGCTTCTGAGCCCTGGGGAAAGTATTAGCACAACAAAAACCTGTTTCTGTCCATCCATGTAACCCACTTCTTCTTGTCCTTCTTCCGCTGTGCCTCCTTGGCCTTCTTCTCCTCCCGAGCACGCTTGGTGTCCTCTTCCATCTCGAGCTCGCGGAGAAGCTGCTCCTCGCGCTCCTTGGCGACGCGCTCGCGGTACGACTGGAGGACACGCTGCTCAAACATGCGTGCTGCAAAGATGGCAAACATGCGGCGCCCGTCCTCCATGCGCTGCGACTCGGAGACGCTCTCGTCGTCGTCGTCATCCTCGTCCGTCTCCTCCTGGAGCTCGCGAACGTTGAGGCCCTCTCGGGCGTCCCGCTTGACGGCCAGCTGCTCCATCATTTCGAGGAACTTTGCGCCGTCATTCTTGAGCATGTCGTCGGCCACGGTGATTATGCCTTTGATAGTTGCAAGATTGCTGCCAAATCCGTAAAAGTCGTCGCCGCCTTCGGGCTTGGGTGCCAGTGTCTTGCTGGCAGCCTTGCTGCGCGCGGGGTAGTCGACCTCGGCCTCCTCTGATCCGACCTCGTCGTCATCCAGCTCCTCCTCCTCGTCATACTCTTCGTCTTCCTCATAGTCGTCGCTTTCGTCGAGACTTGGATGCTGTGCAGGATTGGGTGCGAGGTGGTCGAGTTTGAGCAGTTGGCCGCTCGAGTCGAGCTCGACGCTCCCGGGGAAGGGGCCGGCTCCAAGTGGAGGCGGACAGTCGAGGTTGCTGACAGCCGCGCGCTGGTGCTGGGTGTACCGCTCCAGGTCGTCGTAATATTGCTCGTACAGCTGGTCCAGCTCCTTTTCGATGTTGACCTTTTTCCGTCCGCAGACGGCACAGGCACACGAATGTCGCTGCTGCTCCTTCATCCTACGCAAAACGGCGTCCTTTTCAACTTGGAGGAGGTCGCGCCGTTCCGCCTCGGTGAGTGCCAACCAGAACTGGGTAATGTTCTCGCGTTCCTCTGCTGACGCCGTCGTCCAAATCTTGGCAGGCGGTGCGGCAGCAGTTGCCTTGCCCTTGGTGCCGGCGGGCTTGGCGGGAGGGGGGTGAGTGTGGTTGTGGTGTGTGTGCTGGGCAGCAGACATGGGAGCCTTGCCCGCTGCACGCACAGACCGCGTAGGAGGGTTGTTGGCTGCTGGTGCAGGCGCGTGTGTCATGGGCTGCTTGCCGGCGGCACGAGATGTAGGGGTGGACTGGGTGGGGGCAGGGGTTGCGGGAGGGGGTGGGGGGTTGAGAGCGGGTTGCTGGAGAGGAGGTTGAGGTGGCACTGGCTGTCGAGGCGGTTGCTTGACAGCAGGCGGAGGAAGAGCTGCGGGCGGTGGCTCAACTGCCGCCGCCGCCTTCTTCTTCTTCTTGTTCTTCTTCTTCTTTGGCGCGTCGCCGTTTGGCTGCGAGTACGCAGCGTCTGGCTCCTCGTCAAAGTCGTCCTCGTCCTCATAGTCGTCGTCTCCGCCACGGTCGAGCGAGTCTGGGTGGCGGTGGAACCCTAGGTCCTCGGCAATGCTGGCCTGGAGGTGCGCGCGGCCGTTCACCTGCGAAAGCAAGTTGGAGCCGACACCTTGCAGACCCATCCCCTGGCTGGCCGCATGGACAATCCGCTGGGCCATGGCGTACAGGTCCTTTTGCGTTGCCTGGGGGTCATTGTTGGTGTTGCTGAGGCCGTTGAACGGGATGGCTTCGCGAATGAACTGGCGGACATGGGTGGGTAAGGATGACCAGTAAGGGTCGTCATCACCGTATGCTGTCTCGCCCATCCTCTTCCAGAGCTCGTTGGCGGTTTCGAGGAGGTCCTCGTGTGTAATGTTGATCGACGGAGACAGGCCGCCGAACGGGCTGCCGTTTGCCTGGGGTACAATGGTGCCGCGGTCACCGACGAACGCGTACGACCCAAAGCTAAACTGGTCGCTGGGCGCGCCCGCCGTCACGCCGGAGCCTGTGGGCGGCAGATCAGCTTCGTCGTAGTAGGCTCCGTCGTAACCCGGGTCGGGATACGAGCCTGGGGGGTACGAGTAACTACTGGCGTCGAGCGACGCAGAGGGCACGGGCTGGACAGAGCCGGGATCCTCGCCGCTGTGGACCGAGCCCGAGGTCTCTTTGCTGGCAGCCAGCGCCTTTGCAGCCTTCTTGGACCGCTTCTTGGCCGCCGACTTGGAGATGCCGGTACTCTGTGCTGTCGCGGGCAGCTGGGAGGACATGCGAGGTGGAGACTGATGGGTAGTGTGTCAGCGGCGGAAACGAACCGGCGGCGGCGGCGGAGGTCACGGTCTTTGGCTTCGCAGCAAGACGACCACAAAGTAGGGCACACAATGGTTGGTCACAAGACCGAAACAGCTGCCAGAGGGCCTCGTTGCTGCCTTGGGCAAGGCTGTAGTGTAAACGCACCTAGCTTCACCGTGTGCACCCTCGGGCTTTCCGGGGTGGTTGCACGGGGGGGTGTGGTGTAATCGATCGGTGTCCGGGGGGCGACGATGAGCGGAACGATAGCCTCGGCGGGTGTTGGCTGACGAGGGTAGGTTGCGCGAGGGAGGGAGGGGCCGTGCCGCAGGACGGTGTGGGGGAGGTGGTCAACTGTCGAGTCGAGGGGGGGGGAGGGGGAGGGGGGTTGTGGAAGATGGTGGTGGTGGTGGTGGATAGACAGTATGTGGTGGTAGGCAGAGAGCGACAGTGACACCTCGTGAGTGATCACAGCCCAGAGCGAGCGAGCGAGCAGAGCCTGGCACGCACAGGCGGCCACAGCCAGGCTGCCGCGACCAGGCCTGGCGGGCTGGCTGGCTGGCTGGCGGTGAGCCACCACTCTCCCACCGCAGCCCCGGGAAGCTATAGGCGTGCGTCCCAGCCAAAAAGTGCCACACAGGTCATAACCCCGCAAACACCGTCTCCAGTCCCAGGCACGGGCAACAGCGCGCCCTCTGACAAGGTGGAGGAGGACCACAGGTGACGGCGTCATTTTGGTCCGCAAAGCCCCAATACAAAAGACATAACATCCCACAACAACAACAACAACAACTGCATGCGCTCCTCGGTCACACGTCTCTCACAGGCAGCACGCACAGCAGCTGGATCTGCTGCGATATCATCGTCGACTCCAGGTCCATACTGCTGGGTCAACCCCGCGGCGCCTAGTAGCTCCTCGTCTGGTACGTCCCCCTCGCCAGCTTCCATCCAACATTTCGAAACCTGACCTCGCAGGTCCTCTCGCTGGCCGCTCCATCGCTATCAAGGACAACATTTCCTTCAGTGGAGCCCCAACATCATGCTCGTCCAGAATCCTTGATGGTGAGGTTCGCTGCTCTACAGAAAACGCGTGTGGCTAACCTCGCAGGCTACGTGCCGCCGTACGATGCCACATGTGTCCAGCTCCTGACGGCTGCTGGAGCGCACATTGCGGGCAAGGCCAAGATGGACGAATTTGGCATGGGGTGAGCTTTGACATGCCGTTGAGAGCTAGCTAACGTCCAGCTCGTTGACGACACACATGCCCACGTCATACTCGGCGGTGCACAACCCCAGCGGGCCCGATGGTGATGCCGAGCCCAGATATGCCGGTGGCAGTTCGGGTGGCTCGGCCGCAGCGGTGGCAGAAGGCACTGCTTGGGCGTGAGTTGGTTGGTCATGTATCTTGTTACGCTAACTCTCAGTGCCCTCGGTACCGATACTGGCGGCTCGGTGCGCCTCCCAGCGTCGTACTGTGGTATTGTGGGCCACAAACCCTCGTACGGGATGATCAGTCGCCACGGCGTCGTGTCCTATGCCGACTCGCTCGACTGTGTCGGTGTGCTTGCCAAGTCTGTCTCGAGCGTTCGCGACGTGTTTGGCGTCGTCTCCCAGCCCGACGACAACGACATGACCTGTGCTAGTACCGAGGACAGGGAAAAGGCCGCCACTGCAGCGTCCAAGGTGACTGGACCTCTGAGGATCGGTATCCCCATCCAGACTCACCTCGAGGCCCCCAACGTCCAGCTCCCGACCGCCCTGCTAGAGTACCTCCGCGACACTGGCGCAACACTGCACGCCGTCGACATGCCGAGCTTCCGCATGGCCCTCCCGGCGTACTATGTCCTCGCCACAGCCGAGGCCGCGTCCAACCTGGGCCGCTTCGGTGGAGGTTGGTACGGCGCAGACTGGGAAAAGGAGAAAGTTGAGGGAGAGGAGACGGGGATGCAGCGTCGTCGTCGCATCCGCACCACAGGTTTCGGCGACGAGGTGCGCAAGCGTATCCTCGCAGGAACACACGCGCTCACGGCCGACGCGTTCAACAACTCATACCTCAAGGCATTGAGTCTGCGGCGTGACGTCCGTCGCGACTTTGCGGCTGTGTTCCGTGCCGCGCATCCTGTGTCAGGCGGTGACGCGCCGTCAAAGGACGGTGTCGACGTGCTCCTCTTCCCAACTGCAGTGCGGACCGCGCCGAAATTCGGCCAAGCGAGCAGCGGCGCAAAGGAGTATCTCCAGGATATCCTCACTGTGCCCGCCAGTCTGGCGGGTCTGCCTGCCATCTCGGTCCCGGCAGGAAGGGCCGAGGACGGCTGGCCCATTGGCGTGAGCCTGGTGGGCCAGTGGGGCCACGACGAGGTCGTCTTCCGCGCCGCGGAGGGTGTGGAGGCGTGGCTCAAGCAGTAGAATGTAGATATTATCATGATCACGGGAGTGTGGCCCCTATGCATGTCTATACAGTGTAGTCTACAGTGTTTTGATGGGTTGCGGCTTTACTGCCTCGAAGCGAAGAAGGCCTCGAGCTCGTCCTTTGCAAAGTCGAGGATTTCACGGGCAGCCGCCAGGCTCTCGTCGCGTGCGTCGTTGAACTGAAAGCTGGTCAGCAGCGCTCTCTCTACATCATCGGTCCCATGGCAGCTCACCTCGTCGCGGGTAAACTCTCCCTCGGCCTCCGCCCACACCAGCTCGGTCTCGACCTCGCCGTCGTCCATGCTATCCCTCACGCCGGCGCCCGAGATCCCGGTACCGAACGCCCATCCGAACCCGAACCGCGCGCGCGCAGCGGCCTCCTCCTCCGCCGTGGGGTCGACCAGCGTGTGGTCGTCCACAAGCGCGATCGCAACGGCAAGGGGCACAGCACGGAGACCGTTAGAGCCCGCATGCAAGCTCGCGAGCGTCGCGGCGTTGATGGCAGCGGCGCGCGACCCGAACGTGCTGCCGCCGAGCGGCGCGGCGTCCGTCTCGACGGCGGGGAACGCACTTGGCGGCCACGAGGCGGCGTGGCTCTCGTCCGTGTCCACCCTCTTCGGCCATGCAGGCGGTGCGGGCGAGAGCGACTGCACGACAATCTGGCACAGCGAGCGCGGGAACGCGTTCAGCTGGAGCAAGGGAGCGAACACGGCTTCGAGGGTGGTGACGAGCGCGCGCGAGGCAGTGGAGCCCACACCTTCGAGCGGGCGATGGACGACCTCGAGAGTCGCGCGGTCGACGCGTTCGTCCCGCAGGCGGACTTCGATGGGGCCGGTGAAGGATGCGAGGGCGGCGACGGGGCCTGCAGAGGAGTGTCAGCGGCGGAGCGGTGGAGGAAGGAAGGAACGGGGGAGAGGGAGGCGACATACCGAATGCAAAGCGTCCCGAGCCGTCGGCGCGGTCCAGCTCGCCAAGGGTGACGTGCAGAGGGCGGAGCTCGCCTGATCGTCTTCCGTCTGTCCTGCCCATGGTTGTCATATGTTGTTGCTGTGAGGTATCTTGGGCACTTCAAGCGTCAATACTAGTCGGTGGCTCTGAATTTTGGATGGAAGCGGAACCAAATGACGACAGGTGGCAACTCATCAACTGAGGTCCTCACACACTTTTGACATGCCACAGCACGCGCACTGACTGCTGTACCCGCTTCACGCAGCTTTTCATGACTGCACACGCTCTTCCATCCTGCTGCTACACAGATCCATCGCATGCTCTCATGGTACAATGCTATTCCTCCGTCGTCGCTCCCCTCTACGAGCTAGGCTCACTTGGTCATGTCACGCACGCCATCCTCGCTAAAGCTGAGCATGCCCCCCTCTTGCATCAGCTCGACGACATTCTCAGCCTCAGAGACCTTCATGTCGCCCAGAACCTTGTTGACGGCATCGAGCTCTTCGGACTGGAGAGCCTTCTGGAGGTCCTGTGGGAAGCCCTCAAAGATCTCCCACTTGCGATTCAAAAAGGCGCGCACCTGGTCCATGTCGAGCTCGTCGGCGCCCTCGCCCTCGATACGCAGCTCCGCGGGAGGAGGGCCGTCGGGAATGTTAAAGCCAATCTTGACACTGGGGTCCTCGGACACGAGCTGGATCACCTCCACTCCCTTGTCGTTGGCTGCCTCCTCGGCAAGCTCGCGTGACCTGCGCTCGACGTGGCCGTACGTGCGGGTAAAGTCGTCGGCAAACATCTTCAGCGACTTGGGGTTCTTGGTGATCATCCTGGAGCGTTAGAAAGGGGGCCCAATATCGCAGTGACATTAATTATGTCTCACCTCTGGAAGAAGAGTCCGACACCATCACGGCCCAGCTCGCGACAATAGTTGATGAGAAGCGATTGGTGAACACAGCGCTTGGCGAGGGCCTTGTCGCCCCTGCGCTCTGCCTCAAACGCCTCGAGAAGCATGGCGTCGTGGGTCGCCTCGGTGAGCACTGACGCGTCCTTCTGAATGAACTGATAGGACTGCTCAAAGGCGCCCAGGGGAATGTTGGCAAAGTCACGCGCAGCGTCGGTGAGCGGGGTGAGCGAGTCATCGTCGTCGTCGTCGTCTCCGGTAGCGGCCTTTGCCGGAGCGGAAGAGGACTGTAATGTCAGTTGATGGAACAGTTCCTTGCACTTACGCTGGCACCAGGGTTGAGGACCTCGATAGTCTCGACCGTCTCCTTCTTGGGCGCAGCCTTGGGCTTGTCCAGAGGGCTAGGACCGGCCTTGGTGACACTGCTCGAACTCCAGCCTTCGTGCATGTCCTCGCTGGTAATCCTCTTATTCTGCTCATGCTCCTCGTGTTCAATCTCCTTGGCAATCTCGCCGTCACGCTTGTGGAGGAGCGAGACATGGAACTTGAGACGCTCAGTGAGGGCAGCGCCCATCACCTCCTTCTTGGCGTCGGGGACCGTAGCGTCGGTGGACCACGCGGGCTCGCCAGACTTCTCGTCGACCTTCCTGCCCTTGATAAAGACGCCACCGTTCACAACGTTGGCGTCGCCGTCAACGAGCCACGCTGCCTCGCGCCACACGTCGCCGAGCAGCTGGCCAAGCATCATGTCGTATGTAGGCTGGTTGGGCGCGTTGGTTGCTGGCTTTTCGTCCGAGGGGGATTCCTTGATCCGGCGCTGAACGGCACGGTAGCCGTCCACGCCCTTGGACTCGAGAGCGTTGATAACAGTCTCAATGCGCGGGCGAAGGACGTTGTTCAGGTCGAGCTCGGACTTGAGCTTGGCAATCTGCAGCCTGCGCTGCTCGCGCTTCTCGTGAATGTCGCGTTGCTAGGTCATTAGCAGTGTGTCACTCCACAGGGACATACCTTCCAGCGGATCATTGACTTCTTGTCGACATTGGGGTGCTCCTCAATGTCCGAGTCGTCAGAGAGCTACATTTGAGTGTCAGTCGCCATCAAAGCGAGGAAGGTTGTAGCGACAACGACAAATAGTATCGTTGAGCTGACTCACCTCGAGGTTGTCCCACTTGCTGTAGTTGAGCGGCATCTTTTCCGTAGTCGATACGTTCGTTGACGTTACTGTTGCTGTTGTGTTTTAAAGAAACCACCAAGATGCAGTTCGTCGCACAGAGCACGGAGAGAAGTCTCTGGAACGCGCGCCGATGATCGTCACAGCCACGCGTGGCCGGTGGAGGTGAACCGCGGACACGGAAGCAATCAATATCATTACGTAAGCAACGACGACGTCACTGCGTGGCACGGCGCTGGCGTCGGTGTGGGCGCTGTGCTGTGCCATTCACTTGATGTCCAACTTGTCGAATTGTCGAGACATCTCACAGATATTCTCCTCAACATCCATCATGTCGGTCTCCTTCTCGGCTCCAGACCTGCAGCCCACATATCAAGCCCTGGTCGACGGCAGTGCCGACTACGACTGGGCCATCTTCAACCAGTCCGGCAACGAGCTCAAGGTCCAGGCAACGGGTTCTGGTCTTGACGACCTCAGCGAAGAGTTTATGGACGGCCGCGTCCAGTATGCGTTTGCTCGTGTCCAGGACCCCAGCGTAAGCTTTATCTTTCTCATGCCTGAAGCTCACCCCAGCGCTCGCTCGACCGCAATGTCCTTGTCGCCTGGTGTGGAGAGGGTGTCCCCGAGTCCAAGAAGGGTCTCTTCCGTGAGTTGCCAGCTGTCCACACATCTACACAGCCCCGCTGATGGCGAAAGACATCCATCTCTCACAGGTCCAGAACAAGTTCCTTCGTGGCGCCCACCTCGTTATCCAGGCTCGCGCTGACGTACGTTGACGAATCATTTGACGCCTCGACTGACGTTCTCAGCTCGACGTGACCCCCGAGCACATCCACAAGCGCATCCAGGAGTCGTCTGGCTCAAAGTACTCGTCATCGGCTCCTGTCCCATCGCGCCCCGCTGTGGCCAAGCCAGTGGTTCCCTCGTTCCGTCCTGCCCAAGGCCTCGGCGGTGCACAGGGCCAGCCCGCTGCTGTCCCCGCCCCACCACCAGTGTCGAGCTTCAACCGTCCGACACCCCCAGCTGCTGCCGCTGCACCCCCTCTTCCTGCTTCGGCGCGCCCCGTTCCCAGCGCTCTTGCTCCAGTTGCTGCTGCTCCTCCTCCTCCTCCAGCTCCTGCTGCCCCGCCTCCCATGCCCTCAGCTCCTCGTCCAGCAGTCATGTCTGCTTCGACTCCTGCGCCTACTGAGGCTCAAAAGCCTGCCGCCGAGGACCGCATCGCCAGGGTCGGCACAAACTACGAGCCCGTCAAGCTCGCTGCCCCCGGCAAGCTCGCGAACCGCTGGAACCCGGCCGCCCAGCAGCAGGATGACGAGGACGAGGCGCCTGCCCCGCACGTCAGCCTCAAGGACCGCATGTCCGCCTTCAACCAGCCCGCCGTATCGGACAATGCTCCTCCTCAGCCTAGCGGCAAGAAGCTGACCTGGTCCGAGCGCCAGGCTGAGGCCAAGCGCCAGCGTGAGGAGGAGGAGGCCCGTAGCGCCTCGGCCATCTCGGCCGCTGCTACAACCACTACATCGTTCTCGCGCCCTTCGTTTGGTGCGGCCACGGCCATCCCCAAGGCTCCCACGCCGCCACCCGCTCCTGTTGCTCCCCCCGCGCCTGTTGCTCCCCCTGCTCCTGTTGCACCAGCTGCTCCTGCGTTCAACCGCTCGGTTCCGCCCCGCCCTGTTGACTCGGATGACGAGGAAGAGGACGATGACAACTGGGGTGCCCCCGCGCCGCCACCCGTCTCGACCTTCCGTCCCCCTCCACCTGTCGCCGCGGAGGAAGCTGCGGCCCCGCCTCCACCCCCTCCCCCTCCCCCTCCCCCTCCTCCGGCCGACCCCGTGTCAGAGCTCACCCGTCTCAAGGCAGACCTCACTCTGCAGGATGCTCCCCCTGCGCCTCCCCCCGTCCCAACCATGTCGCGCCCCGTTGCCGTTGTTGCCGAGGCCGCAGCTCCTCCTCCCCCTCCCCCTCCTCCTCCCCCTCCCCCACCTCCCCCCGCCCCGGCGGCTGCTCCTGCCGTCGCCGAGCCCACTACCCCGAGCGCCCGCGCGCTCTACGAGTATGCGGCAACTGAGGACAACGAGATCAGCTTCAACGAAGAGGACGTTATCGCCGAGATTGAGGAGGTCGACGAGGGATGGTGGTCAGGCCGCGCGCCCAACGGCCAGGTCGGCCTCTTCCCTTCCAACTATGTCGAGCTCATCGAAGGTGGCGGCGCTTCGGCTGTCGCGGAGGAGCACCACCACGAGCCCGAGCCTGAGCACGATCCTGAGCCTGAGCCCGAGCCCGAGCCCGTCGCCGCACCTCCTCCCCCTCCCCCTCCTCCCGCGCCCCCGGCGCCTCCCATGCCCGCCGCATCCGAGGGCACCGTCAAGGTGGCCATGTACGCGTACGCCGCGGCCGAGGACAATGAGCTGTCCTTTGAGGAAGGCGACCGCATCACCAACGTCGACACGAGCATCGACGACGACTGGTGGCAGGGCGAGGTCAAGGGCCAGACCGGTCTCTTCCCCTCGGCCTATGTCGTTAACGAGGACGAGTATGCTGCCGCGATGGCCGACCAGTAGATGCGAGTCTAAAACGAGGGAAGAAAGAGTCGAGGACGTAAGGAAGAGGTTTGGATAAACAAAGATATATGAGCCAGTGCCACGAAAGAGTGATTTATGAATGTCGTCGCTTTCGGTTGATTGGTGTGGGCTGCGCAGACAAGCCATCTCAATTGGGATGCAAAATGGTAATTTCGTCTCCCAAAGTTATACGACATTTACAGTGATTTATCCATATTTTATTTCTTCCCTTCCCGTCTCGTCTCCCCATATGCCACAGATCCCACAGACCTTGGTATCGCTGCCAGATGTGGTAGCAAGACGAGGAGGACAGCATCAGTGCCAACTGTGGATTTGTGGACGCAAGGCAGGAATGTGTACGGTGCCTCGAATACCACTCGTGCTCCTCGCGTGGGAGGTGTAAAATGTTCCCACCACCGCCACGCCGTTGTCGCGTGAGCTATATATCTTCGCTTACGCCCACTAAACCACTTATGCCATGCCAGACCCACGCGACCCGCAGCATAGTGTGTTTCTCTGTCTCTGTTGGGAGGCGCACAAACCGCGCGACGTGGTAAATCCATCTTGTGGCTACACAATAATCTATGAGGGATGCTGACAAGGGTTGATGTGTGGTGGATTGCAGAGGAGGAAAATGTGCAAGGTTACTCATGAATGTAACGGTGACGGTCTGGTGTATGTTGGGGTGTGTCCCACGCACGCACGCTGCTTACGTGCAGCAGAAGAAGGTCATGCCCTCTCGCGTGTCTGCGACCGCACTCTCAAGAGCACGGTCGTCCTCGGTCGTCCAGCCGTCCTCGGGGCCAATGTTGTCGGCGTTTCCGGCGACACGGACGGCACTGTCGAACCTGTTGCGGCGAGCGGTGAGGTGCAGCATGGGACGCGGGTCCGAGTGCCCCGTGAGGAGGATAAGGGCTGTGCCACTGGGCAGAGAGGCGTGGAGCTTGGTGAGGCGAGCGTCGAAGCGCTCCAATGCTGCGGAGACCTCGGGCGAGTCGGACATGTCCGTCATGTCAGTTTCGCCACTGGGAAGAGAGTTCCCTGTACGTCAGTATAGTGCTCGGACTCTGTGCTGGAAAACTTACATTGCTGCACAATTGACAGCTCAGTCAGGCGCGCAAACACATAATCGTGACTGGCGACGCCCTCACAAACGGCGTCAACGACGTCATCGTCGGTCTGACAAGAGACGGGAGTCGTGGCCTTGGCGCCGTACCAGCTCGCGGGGTTACCGTGGTCGGCCACAAGGGTCGTCTTGCCCTTGGCCTTGGCATTGGGACGGAAGCGCGAGAGACGCTCGAAGATGGACTCGCTCTCGACGCTGGGGTCACCAAACTCGGGACCTGAGTTGTCAGTTGAGGTGCCCCTTGGCTGAACTACCACTCAACTCACCGTTAAGAAGCTTCATCTTAAGCAAGTCCACACAAGCACGGGCGTCCTCCTCCGAGTCGTGTCCTCCTGCGCTGCCCTGGATAGCCCGTCCCAGCCACTTTTGTGTCAAGAACTTGAGACCAGGCTTGTATGGAGGTCCACGGGCATGGCGGTAAATGACGGTCGTGTCAATGACGAGAGGATGACGGATCTTGAGAGCAGCAAGGTCGCAATCCAACGAGTGGCCAAGAAGAATGGTGTGAGGGGTAATGATGGGGTTCGGGCCGGTGACGAGAGCCGTCTGGATCGACTTCAGGGTGTGCTTGGCCTTGGACATGCGCTCGGCGGTCATACCAGAGAACCTGGACGGTCAACTTCGAACAAATCAACGGTTTGGTCTTCACTTACTCAGTCAGGTAGTCGACAACAGGCTTGGGGGGCGTAACCAACTCCTCAAAGACGCTCTTGCCACTCTCAAGTTCCACAATCGACACGCGAGCCAGCTCCTGGCCGTCCTCTGAAAGGCACTGACGTCAGCCCTATTACGGGATCCAAAGACTCACCATCTCACAGTCAATCGCAAGCACGGGGTAGACACCGTTGGCCGGTGGACCCTTGGCCTGGGGCGTCTCAACCCAACCCTCCTCGCCTCTCACGTTTCCTCTCGTCCTACGCCCCTGCTCATCGACGACCACAGGGCGTGGGCCAACGGGCTGAAGTGTCACAGCAGCAGTGGCAATCTCATGTGGCCCCGCTGTGGTGTCATGGCGGCGAGACTTCTTGAGGAGCTCCTCCAGCTCGGCAGGGATGTCGCCGGGGATGAACACCTCGTCACTGGCCTCGACATAGCTCGGAAGCTTGTATCCGTTGTTGGTCATCTGGTTTGCTGTGCAGACGTAGAGGAGAGGGCTGGCCAGCTCGTGCTTTGACAAGGCTATTGTTGTCAGCAAGGTCCTTCAATCTCAAACTCACCAGTGAGGCGCTTGGTTTCGGCATCACGCTTCTTCTTGAGGTGCTCGGGCAGCGGGCTGTGGAGAAGCGTGGCCATGACGGAATGAAGCTTCCTCTGGTCTCCGGGGGCACGAGTGGGGCACCCATAAGAGAAGAGCTTTGGGATTGTCGGCACACGAGCTTCAGGAAGGTCCTCTGTAGCTGCCAAAGGGGATGGCTTGGTGGTAAAGGGAAGGCAGGCGGCAGGAGGAAGCTTGGCAAGACCAAGATGTTCGGGAAGAAGACCGGGAACAAAGACAACAACTGTGTGGGTCACATAGGACGGGTTGTCGACAACAATCCATGACGGCTTCTGAGCATCGGCGGCCACGAAGAGGGACAGGTCACGAATGTGCGCGATGCCAATCTTCTTGCCTGTGCGAAAGTAGCTCGTGTCATACTGGAACTGAGGACGATGCTTGTCCACTTTGCGCTGCTTGCGCTTCTTGACCTTTTCGAAGCCGTCGTCTTCGGGCTCAGGCGCCGACAGGTCGAGTGTTGCCCGTGGACGGGACACGGGGCTGTGTGATGGCGACTTGCGCTTCAAATCGTGAGTCGCCATTGTGTATGTTGTTGTTGACAGGTTGGTACGACCGAAAGGATTGAACGCTCACACCTTGCGGACAAGCCGCGATCAACTTCTGGTGAAAAAAATGACGTGTTGTCCGTGATAACGAGCATCACCTCCACCTGACGAAGCGGGTGGCGAACTGCTACATGTTGACACAGCTGGACGCGTCCCTGCGAGCCTTGGCCCATTGACCACAACGTCCCAACCATGGCCCCTCAAAAGGTGCAGTGTCCCATCTGTGACCGCACCGTGTCGGAATCAGACATCAATCTGCACCTCGATCTTCAATGTCCTGGAGCAGCAGGGCCATCATCGCCCACAAAACAGCCTTCGTCGCCTCCAAGGCCAAGACTGAGCCAGCCGTCTGCAAGTGGTGGGCAAGGCCATCTGCGGTCGTCACAGGGAAGCGGTAGATCTACTGAGACTCCAGCAAGACCTCCAAAGCCTCAGCCGACATCTCAATCCAGGCCGGTAGCACCTCCATTTGCCGGCGCCAAGCGGAGCGCAAGTATGCGTGAGGACCATACACCAAACGGTACGGAGAAGAAACCCCGTGTCAACCCTCTCACGGCCAACCAACCGTACGTAGGCACTTATCTTTACGTTTAAGGCTGACGTATCAGTCTGGCCGAACGCTCTCGCCCATCTTCCTTGAACCAGTATGTGGGCCAAGACGACCTCGTTGGCCCCGGCAGTCTACTCCGTGCGAGGATTGAGCGAGGCGATACCTTCTCGTGTATTCTGTGGGGCCCTCCGGGAAGCGGAAAGACCACTCTGGCGCGTTTGATGGCGCGCATGGCCAATGCCGACTACAAGGAGCTGTCGGCGACAAGTTCTGGAGCAGCAGACGTTCGGCAGGTGTTCGAACAGGCGAAGAACGGTCTCAAGCTGACGGGGCGGAAGACCGTCCTTCTCGTCGACGAGATCCATCGTTTCACCAAGCCTCAGCAGGACTTGTTCTTGCCATTCGTGGAACAAGGGCATGTGCATCTCATTGGTGCGACCACAGAGAACCCCAGCTTCAAGTGCACCGGTGCTTTGCTGTCTCGCTGTCAAGTCTTTACGCTCTCAGCTCACACACCAAAGGACCTGGAGACCATCATGGCTAACGCCTTGACCGCCATTCCTGACCCTCCACGTCTTCCTCCGACTCTGCTTCCCTTCCTCGCCGAGGTTGCCGACGGTGACGCCCGCGCCGCCCTCAACGGTCTCGAGCTCGCACTGAAGGTTTGTGAAATGCCCAGCTATCGCCAGACAACATTGGACGGCAACGACAACGAGGCAGACTTGGCCAAGCGGGACGAGCGGCTCATGTACGCTGTTCGTAATGGGTTGCGCAAGGGGTACAATCGGACCGGTGAAGAGCACTACGACTTTATCTCCGCCATGCACAAGTCGCTCCGAGGCAGCGATGGCTCGGCGGCAATGTACTGGCTAGCGAGAATGTTGACAGGCGGAGAGGATCCCCTGTACATTGCACGCCGGCTTGTTGTCGTGGCATCCGAGGACGTCGGATTGGCCGACCCAAAAGCCCTGCCCCTTGCCATCGCTACGCACCAAGCGTGTCAGATGATTGGCATGCCGGAATGCCGTATCAATCTTGCCGTGAGTTGCGCTAACCGTGGCGTCCGGCTGACAGTCAGCACTGCGTGGCCTACTTGGCAGAAGCTCCTAAGTCGACACGCGCATACGAAGCTTACAAGCGAGCTGAGGCCCTCGCCACGCGGCCACCGCTACCCCCTGTTCCCCTTCAAGTACGCAACGCGCCAACTCACCTCATGAAGAAGCTCGGGTACGGCAAAGAGTACGCGTACAACCCCGACTTCAGCCATCCCGTCACCAACGAATACCTTCCTTCGGAACTGGCAGAGTGCAGTAGCCTCCATCCCAATGAGGATGCTCATATTCTGCGTACACCTGAGGCGGAGGCCAGGACAAAGGCTTGGGACGACAGCCGATTGGCGGAATGGGAGCACGTAACAGGCAAGACGTGGGAGGCAGGGACGAACAAGACGAATAAGTAACGCGGCTGCTCATGTCATCACTAGAAGTCGACACATCATGCATATCTGGGAACATCTCTGGACACCAAGACCGAATTGGGGCAGGTTACTGGATCAAATGCACTTCACCAGGTGCCACGGCCAGCAAAAGAGGACGCTCGAGGCGCTGCTTTGCCTTCTACCCGAATTGAACGGGTGACCCTTTCATCATAGATGTTGTCTCAAGAGACCACCATACTAGTGAAAAATTCTAACCACTGAACTAAGAAGGCAATCACGTTGGCTGGTTATCCTGTTGCATGAGTTAGCAGGGAGTGATGTATGATTGAACGGCACAGACTTGGGGCGAGGGCAGGCTGGCGACCGAAAGCCGGGGAACGGTTGCGTTGAAAGAAACATACTATGTTATGCGTGGTGTGGTGGTGGCGTGGCACAAGTGATCGAATCAACAAAGCATGTCTGTGTTCACGCGATAACGCAGTGCAGGGGCCGGGGATGGATCTCACGAGACATATATCCCGAGACATTAGATACCAGCCATGATGGGGTACAGGCAACGCTGGGTCTTCTCGGTGGAGTCACTGCACTTTTTCCTCTACGAAGAATAAGCTCGCATGGCTGATTTAGCGATCTCCCTCGGCGTCGGACGAGGTCAAGTCAAAGGATCAATGCCA
The DNA here is from genome assembly GCF_003942205.1 of Apiotrichum porosum. Lineage (NCBI taxonomy): Eukaryota > Fungi > Basidiomycota > Tremellomycetes > Trichosporonales > Trichosporonaceae > Apiotrichum > Apiotrichum porosum. The sequence goes on along the minus strand of NW_021167108.1, from coordinate 1,979,637 downwards.
AACTCACTCCAAATACTGGGTCACCATTGAGATTGTCACTGGGTAGTGGCGTTATCATGACGCCGCATGGCAGTTAATTCACCGAAAATGGCCCGGACAGGCGGGCCCCGCCAAACGTCCGACACATGTGGAACGTCCACAAACGTCGAGGAGGAACACAGACCATTCTCCACTTCCTCGCTGACAATGGGATACCCTCACATCATCGTCACAGGCGACTCTATCGCACAGGGATCGTTTGCGCCAGGTGGTTATGGCGCCGCACTCGCACAGAGGGTAAGCCAGACCGATCTACCGGAGTTCATCGGCGAGGGCTGACAATTGCCTTCAGTACGCTGGCAAGGCTGATGTTCTCAACCGAGGCATGGGAGGTTACAACAGCCACCAGCTTCTGCTCAAGCTACGGTCGGACCTGCTCCCCGCAGGTGTCCACCCCTTGTTGTTTGTGGTCCACATTGGTACCAACGACAGGTACGTGGGAGAAAGGGGAGCGGGTGCCTGCAGGAGGTAGTTAGTTCTGACATTCTTCAGCGCGCTTGACGGGTCGCAGACGGTAGGCACTTTCCAATTCTGTAAAGCACAACTGACAGTCCAGGTTTCGGTAAACGATTACCGCACCAACCTGACCTCCATCGTGGGCGAGCTCAAATCCAGCTACCCGGCTGCTGCTATCGTGCTCCTCACGCCGTCCACGTTGAACGTTGCGGTCACCCGCGCTGCAGAGGACTCTATGGATCTACCCGAGGACTTGCGTCACTACCGTCAGCCCGATAACACTGAGCATTATGTCAACGCATGTGTTGGCGTGGGCGAAGGAGCAGGGGTTCCAGTGATCAACGTGTTTGACCTGCACGAGGCGGCGGTTGCCGTTGGCGACAAGTTGGAAGACTTGTTCTCCGACGGATTGCACTTTACTGCCAAGGGTTACGAAGTGAGTATGCTGTCAAGATGTGGTAATCATTCAGCCACTTATTTGGCAGATTGTTACTCGGGCTCTCCTCAAAACAATTGATTCCCGTTACCCAGACTTGAGGCCACTGAAGATGTCCGAGGCCTTCCCGGCGTTCTTCTCCTACACACACGACACCGAGCCCGAAGGCTCAAAAGGGCAGCGCGCGAATGCCATCTTTACTCGCCTCCGTGCAATGTATGAGGCGGAGGCTCTGGCTGAGGAGGAAGCAAAGGAGGCAGCGGCCACGAAGGGAGGATGATCGCTTGTTGATTCGGTTGAACTGCACGATCCCATAGGTGACTGGTGACGCCTGCTGGTGTGCCTGATTATGTGCCACTAAGCAGGAGTCGTTGTTTTAAATACAGGTAACCCGCATAGACATGATACCTCGAGTTTCATAACGTTGGAGTGGTGCCTCTAGCAGTAGAAGGCCGCTATTAGAATTGCACACAGAGGGCCCTGGTCGTCAAGTCAAACCCGGAGCGGGGGCCAGCTTGCTTGCTCACCGGCTTGCTCACGGGCAGTCACGCTGCTTTGGAAACCATAGACGCTGACTTATCCGCAGGTTCCTTAAGGGGGAACAAGAGGTTGATCCCTAATTGTCACCAAACGACCTGCCACTTGTTCCTGCGGATATGTGATGGGTGTAGTCAAGGTCCCGTGTATGTTTCTTCGGCCACAAGCGATCCGCGGTCGTTGGTTACGGCACGACGCGTCCCATGAGCACATCGCATCCTGCCAAGCTACTGGAATCGACCAGCATCATCTGTCCTGAGGTGTTTTACGTTCCCACTAATGATCGCACATGCCGTACTGTAGCATACGGATCCCAGATACTTGCAGTTGTTGCTTGTTGTCTGCCATTTTCCGGCTCTGACGGATCTTGCAGTAGTTGTACTTGTGTTTCACGGGTAATCAACCGGTACACTCCGGTTTGCATGAGGGTTAGCAACCAACCCTGGCTCCCGCTTACAGCACGGGGTGTGTCTGTTTGGGTTACAATGTCCTAGAACATAAACAGGAACGGATGCTCCGCGTGGTTTTCGGGCCACAGTGCCAAGAGTTGTTCAATGTGTGTATCGTCTCAAATTCCATTGGGGCGACTACCGCAATCACAGTCGTTGGCCACCCTTTGCTGAAACGTTACGGGAACAACTCCGCATGCAGGTACCGACCGGGCTGCATCAAGGGGGTTCTCAACGTAGGATCATTGTTGTGTTTTTTGCATGAGGGTCGGGTGGGGAAGGTGGCACATCAGCTTGTTGATGTGGCAGTTGCGCCGAAACAACAGGCTCAGACTTGCTAAAAGGCAAGGCCACCCTCCAGTTGCGCGTCCCCTCGCCTCGTTTTCGTCCACCTTTCCAACACCCACACTCATTCCCACACTCCTTTTACCATGAAGGTCTCCCTCCTCCTTGGTGCCATGGCCATTGTGCCGTCGGCAGTCAATGCCTACCCGTGGATGGCCGAGCGTGCTGGCGGCGACGGCGGCATGGACAGCCTGAAGCAATACCTCCAGGGCATGAAGTTTGACAACAACCAGCTCAGCAACCTCACCTCCCAGATCAAGGCCGCTCAGGCCAAGGTCGGAGATGTCGGTGCCCCGACCGCTCGCATGACTGGCCCCTGGAACAAGTACACCAAGGACTCGATCTACAAGACCTTCGGCCTCGAGCGTAAAGCCAGCTCCAAGCGTGGCGCGGGAGGCTCCGTCTGGGGTGTGGCCGAGGACGAAGCCCACCCTTACATTCCTTACGACCCCAAGAACCCCGACCACGCCACCTGGCAGCGCGGCCCCTGCCCCGGTCTTAACACTGCCGCCAACCACGGCTACCTCCCCCGCGACGGCATTGTCACCCCGGTCGACCTCTTTGTTGGTCTCTGGGAAGCCCTCTCGCTCGCCCCCGACCTCTGTGGCCTTCTTACCTTTGCTGGGTTTGTCTGGAAGGGCGACCTTGCGCAGATGAAGATGTCCATTGGAGGTAACAAGGACGTTCATGGCAACGTCGTCATCAACGGCCCCGGTCTCTCCCAGCATGGCGTCCTCGAGGGAGACTCTTCGATCACTCGCGAAGACTCTGCTATTGGTGACCAGGTCCACATCAGCATGTCCCGCTACAACCGCTTCAAGGGCTACTGCGCTGCTCAGTCGGAGTTTGACGTCACCATCAAGTCTCTGTCCCAGGCTCGCAAGGCTGCTTTCGATGACTGCGTCAAGTATAACCCCAAGTGTGACATGAACATGCTGCGCATGGTCGTCGCATACGCCGGTGAGTAATTCTGGTCAAGATTCCGCTGACGCTTCAGAGTCTGGTTTTGTAAGTTGTTTCGCGCATAAAGGTGGCAGACGTGCAGCGATGGGGTGGAAGTTCGTAGACGTCTCGGGTTGCGGTTGGCACTCGTCGGGCACCGATCGCACCCCACCATTTCCTCCACGTCTGCCACTTACAAGTCAAGAACCACTCCCAATGAGAATATGTACTGACATATTCTAGGGACACGAGGCTCTCCGTGGTGAGGCTACCGTCTTTACGGAGGAGATGCTTGAGTACTGGTTCATCCACGAGCGCTTCCCGCCCGGCTGGAGCAGGCGGTAAGTTCTGAAATCCTCCCACTACCTCCTCGAATCCTGCAACCATTTTTGCTTGCCTCTGTTCACTCATTCCAATTATATGTACCGTTCTAATGCGCAGCGCCGTACCTGTCACCAGCTTTGAGATGGGCGCTTGGGGTCTCGCCGTTTGGGCCGCCGCTCCCGTCAGTCCCGGTCTGTCGCTTGGTGGCATTTATGTTGGAGTGCCGTCGATCACGTCTGTCCTTGCAATGGGCAAGGTGTTGGGCTCCGGCAACACTATGGGCCTCGTTCAAACGGCGGTGTGCTCCGTCATGGGTGCGGTGACTGGTTTCATTCCTAGCCAACTCACCGACGGCCTCTCTGGCCTGGGCGTGCCCGGAATGAGCGCCATGGCCTCGTGCTAAGCAATATATAAGCGACAACATCAACTCTTCCACGTCTGCAGCACGCGGTCGACTTGTCAAAGCACATGCTGGTGTCACCCCTGCCGAACAATGTTTAAATCATTTGAATTTTAGCGGACATTATGAATTTGCTGTGAACGTGTGTCTGCAGTGGGTGTCGCAGAATAATGGATTGTGACCCCGCGGAGGAAGGACGTCATGCGTTAGGATCCAGAGGAGAGTACTGCCACCGACTGTTCAAATGTGCGAGAAATTGAAAATTTTGCTCATTACTTACTCCGACCATATATATCATAGATCATAGAACTGCGTGACGTCCGATTTCTCGCAAGGCGACAGCTCAATGCACCTAGGCGTTACGCAACGAAAGTTGCTGGAGAGACACCACACCTCCAACCATACAACTATCGAGATCACTGCTCGTCACGTGACCACCCGCCACCCCCGCCAATTTGCTCCCGCGTTCCGAGAATTTCATCGCTCGCACCCCTTTCAACTTCTGTGTTTCGCTGAACGTTTCTCGATATATCTTCCCCCCCAGCACAACTTTTTGAAGTTGTTCACCCTTCCTTCACAAGATGGGTAAAGGAAAGAACCACGACAAGTCCACCAAGAAGGCGGACCATGGCAAGGTCAAGTCCTCCGCCCAGAAGGGCGAGTTCAACCTTAAGCGTGTGAAGGGCGAGAAGTGAGTCTACCTGCAGATCTTCGTGCTGGGACCGCGCTTACAATTTTCCCAGCTTCTACCGCGATGCCAAGGCCGCTTCTCGTCTCAAGATGCTCAACGGTGGAAAGGCGGTGCGCAACAAGGATGGTGTCATCGTTGAGGCTGCCGCTTTCCAGAGCAAGGAGGTCACCCCTGGTCGTGTGCAGCCCGACCGCCGCTGGTTCGGCAACACGCGTGTCATTTCGCAGACCGCGCTCGACCACTTCCGTACCGCGCTCGCTGGCCACAAGGCCGACCCTTACTCAGTCCTGCTTAAGCGCAACAAGCTCCCCATGGGCCTGATTCAGGACGAGAGCGAGCAGGCCACCAAGCGTGTCCACATTGTCGAGACTGAGCCTTTCGCCAACACTTTCGGCCCCAAGGCCCAGCGCAAGCGCCCCCGTCTCGACGTTGGCTCGCTTTCTGAGCTCGGCGAGTCGTCGGCTGCCACGGACGCCAAGATTGAGGACACTGTCTCGGCCGACCAGGAGGCCGCCGCCGCCTTCCACCCTACCCGTTCGCTCGCCTCCGCGCCAGCCTACGCCAAGGGTACCTCGCGTCGTATCTGGGCCGAGCTGTACAAGGTCCTCGACTCGTCGGACGTTGTCATTCACGTCCTGGACGCCCGTGACCCTATCGGCACCCGCTGCAAGCCCGTTGTCGAGTATCTCCGCAGGGAGAAGGCCCACAAGCACCTCGTCTACGTCCTGAACAAGGTCGACCTTGTCCCCACTTGGGTTACAGTGAGTGTCAGCTTTCCGTATATTTCCCCCCCTTTCCCCTCCCCATCCCCCCTATCACGATCCCACACTCCAGTCAGGACCTTAAGCGCGCGCTTCGGCGGATTTTATACGCATCTGGGCTGTTACGAGAGTGGAAGAATGAGCGTCCCTTCGCCAGCGCCCCACCCCCGACCCCGTCTTGGGTGTTCGAGGACCAAAAAGCTGGCGGCCGTTTTGGTCGCCGGTGAGGGGCCCAGAAGGGTTCGTAGCAGGCCAATTGAGTTGGGCTTTGGACCGCCTTTGTGCACATGCTTCGTCCAGACCCCTTAGTTTTCGGCCACACATCTTTATCTGGATATCAGTTTTTGTTATTTTCTTTGCTGACCTCCAGGCTCGTTGGGTCAAGCACCTTTCGCTCTCGGCTCCCACCATTGCGTTCCACGCGTCGATCAACAACTCGTTCGGCAAGGGTTCGCTCATCCAGCTGCTCCGTCAGTTCTCGGTCCTCCACTCGGACAAGAAGCAGATCTCTGTCGGCTTCATCGGCTACCCCAACGTTGGAAAGTCGAGCATCATCAACACCATCAAGAAGAAGAAGGTGTGCACTGTTGCTCCTATCCCCGGAGAGACCAAGGTGTGGCAGTACATTACCCTTATGCGCCGCATCTACCTCATCGACTGCCCCGGTGTTGTTCCCATTTCGGCCAAGGACACCGAGGCCGACACCGTTCTCAAGGGTGTCGTGCGTGTGGAGAACCTCGACACTCCCGCCGAGCACATCCCCACCCTTCTTGCTCGCGTTCGCCAAGAGTACATTGAGCGTACCTACGGCCTCGAGCACCGCGAGGGTGGCTGGCACGGCGAGGAGGGCGCTGCTATCCTTCTTGGTACCATTGCCAAGAAGGCCGGTAAGCTCCTCAAGGGTGGTGAGCCCGACCACGAGGCTGCTGCGAAGATGGTCCTCAACGACTGGATCCGTGGCAAGATCCCCTTCTTCGTTCCCCCTCCTGCCCGTCCCACCGAGGAGGGCCCTGTTGCCAAGGAGGAGCCCGTCAACGAGGCTTCGGAGGCTACCACTGCTGTCCTCGAGGCCCAGGAGATTGCCCTCGGCAACCTTCTGGGTGAGAAGAAGGTCAAGGGTGTTCCCCAGGCCATCAAGAAGATCGTTACCATGACCAAGTACCTCGCCGACGACCGCACCAAGGAGGGCGAGTTTGACGAGGACGACAAGATGGACGAGGGCAAGGGCTACGAGAAGGATGACGAGGAGGACGAGGACATGGAGGAGGATGACGAGGAGGAGGAGGAGGAGAGTTCCGACGAGGAGGTCGACGAGTCCAACGCCGACCTTGCTTGGGAGGACGTCTTCCCGGCCGACAACGATGCTCCTTCCGCCAAGAAGGCTCGTGTCGAGGTCGAGTCGGAGTCGGAGTCGGACGGTGCCAAGCCTGTCAAGGAGAAGCGTGTTACTACCAACAAGAAGAAGGCTACCAACTTCTTCACGTTTGCCAACGTCAAGAACCGCAACCGCGAACGCAAGGCGCCCAAGCCGGAGGAGGTTTTGGACCGCAAGCCCGGTTCCAAGGCGGGCAACAAGATGCGTCGCTCGCTGAAGAAGTAGGGATAGATGGCCGACTGGGTTTTGGTGTAGCACGTGCCGGCACTAGATGTTTTGGTTATAATGTACCAACGAGTGTTGTATCATGCATACGATGTGCGTCACACTTTCTCTCTCTACAGAAGCAGGACATGTTCTAAGCCAGAGCGATGGTTTGAAAGTTTGGGAAGACAAGTTCTTCCACGAGCGTCTTGCGCACCACGTCCACAATGAACCGCTCAACCTTGCCGACGTTGCGCAAGACGTGGGCGTCTGCGCTACCGATATCACTCTCGATATGGAGGTTGGGCAGCACGCGCTGGCCTATGGCATAGTGCCCTGTGGGCATGCCGTGCAGTCCGTGTCCGCCATGGCCAGGAGTCGGCGGCTGGTCCTCGCCAGTGTCGACTATTGTGACGTGTACACGGTGTTTCGTCCCAGAATACGCAAAGACCAAGTCTGCCGCGAGCGTGAGGCCTGTGATGACCAGCTTGAGAGGCAGGGACATGAACAAGGGGCTTGGGTAGTTGACCTGCAGCGATGTGGTGAGCGTAAGGCTCATGTTGGATGCGTGATCGAGGCGCATGTGGATCTGCACCGAGGGTAGTGGGTTTGGGCGGGTCTCGGGCAGTCCAACTGGGTGCGCAGGTGGGGATGGAGGTGGGGAGAGGGGAGCAGCAGAGTCATGAAGCGGCGCGCCTGGCCGAGTGGGGTTTGAGCCGTGCGTATGGGCGATGGGGACGGCGATCGCAGGACCAGTGCTGGCCATGCGGGGAGGGGTGGAAGGCACAATTGGGTAGCGCGGTGGTCCACGACGGAGACCGCCTACGCCGAGTCCGACAGAGGCGACAGAGTTGCGCCCGCTGTGGAAGCCAGAGTAGACCGAGTCGTTGGCGTCGTCGCGCTCGCCAAAGTCAAAGTGGTCGTCGTCAATGAGGTTCAACTGCGACGCCGATGGGTGCAGGTTTCGGCCAGGGAGAGGTGCTGACGAGTGACGACTACGCTGGGGACCACGGCGAAACGCAGGCGCTGGAGGAGGCGGAGGAGGCGGGGGACTGTGAGAATGGGCTTCCTCCGCAGCGCGTTCGCTGGCCTGAGCCTCGAGATAGGCATCACCTTCGTCGTCACCTTCGTCGAATGCTCGCCAGACATCACGAATGTCTTTGAGTTCGACGTCGGGGCCGATGTTACCAAAGTCAAAAGAGGTGACAGTGACGGGGCCGAGGAATGACGGTCTGGAGGCGCGGTTCAGCTGCGTGTTGAGCGCGGCAATGAGGGTTTCGGAGAGAGACGACGAGGTGGGCTCGGAGAGGAGCGACCAGTCAATGTCGACGGACATGGTTGGAGAAAGATTGCGTGGGTGGGGTCGGGCTATGGTTGTTGTGCAGTGTTTGAGTGATGCACTGTATGCGTGCGGGGGTCGAGCCGGCCGCTATAGAGTCCGTTTGAGGTCCTCTGGGCCGGCTAGCAGCATGGCGAGCGACGAAGGATAAAAGGAGGGACAGGAAGGATGTGGAGAATCAGGAAAGCATTTGTTGACAGGGTGGTGGCCGCCGTGCATCCGTATGGAGCCAAATCGCGAAACAGGTCCTACCCACTTTCAACATTGTCACTGTAGAAATGGGTGTCCCGAAAGGGGGATCTCTAGACCCAGGACAGCACCATGCATCTATCTACAACTCGTCCAGCATATCCAATCGCGCCAGCCTCTGAAGCGTGTCCTCGTCGCCGTTGCCATTCTGCTCCAATCCGTCGATTCCTTCCAAGTCATCGTCCCAGTCTCCGCCATCCATACCGAGCGATGACATGAGACGCTCCACCTCGGCCGCTGCACGCATTCTACGCTCGTCCTCGTCCTCTACCTGCGACAACTCTGCACGCACCTGCTGGAGGTGGAGGAGGATCGGGGTAGGGTCCAGGGGGATGGCAGGCATGCTGCCACGCGCACCGGTCAGAGGTCCAAAGTTGTCCTCGAAGCCTGCCGTGTCGTCGTCGTCATCCTCAAATGACAGGCCGTTCGCGCCGTTGGCGCCGTTCATGCCTGGTGGGATATGGCGCATGGCCTCGGCAATGATGGCCGCCACATCGTCACCCTCGTCGTCACCGTCGGCGTCAGGGAAGTCGCCGTCATTGTCGAGCCACGACTCGAGGCGAGAGTACTCATCAGCGCCAGGGATGGGGCCAAATTCTGACGCGTCTGGGAGCGGTGCAAAGTCGCCAAAGTCGTCGCCGTCGTCATTATCGAGAGACGTGGGCCCAGGCGGCGTGGGGAAGTCGCTCACAGGTCCCGCTGGACGGGGTTCTGGTGTCCTCGCCGAAAAGGTGACTGGGAAATGCGCTTCGTCGCTGCTTCCGTCATTCTCAGCGTCCACAATGATGTCTGGACGAGGAACGTTGCCACCGCGGGTACCCTTGCGGACCATGTTGGGCCACATGTGGGTCATGAGCGTTTGGCGGACAGTCTCGAGAGGGTCAAGTGCTAAGTGTCAGTGCCAACCATACAGTGCCTCAACTCACGCCTCTCGTCATCGTCGTCCACGACGCCGCGTTCGTCCACAACTTCCATGCCAATCTCGTCGAAACGGTCCTCCTCGTCAATGTCCTCGGCAGTGGGGTGGGTGTCGGCGGCGGGCTCGGTGCCCTCCTTTATGCGGACAGCGACAGAAAGGTCGGGAGGAGGGTCGAGCACTGACAGGCGGGTGAGCGATGGTGGAAGCGGGTCTGGCGCCTGGAAGCGGTCAGTACGGGGAGGGAAGGGAGGGAGGCCCATACCTTTCCAGAGAACAGGTACATGACGACTGGGTGCGCAAGCGGCGACACTCCAAGGGGAAGAGGGCAAAAATTGACATCGGCAGTGTAGTACTTGTTGTCAATCGTCCATGGGATATGGTCGCGCAAAGGGTCGTCGTCGAGTTGGACGTCAAGGAGGCCTGCAGTGTGAACATGGCGACACGGGCCTGGGACACGGACGTACGGGACAGAAAGGGAGTTGGGTCGAGTTCCGGGTCGTGGAGCACGAGGATCGTCGACGACGTATCTGGCACTGTGATGTCTGTTGTCATTGTGGTGTGGAGAATGAGCACAGTAGATGGTATGGATGGGCGAATGCTGACTGTCGATGAACCGACCTCCACCTGGCCTCTGGCCTGTGGGTTTGGTATCTGCTCCCGTCCTGAACGTGTTGCACGTCAGAGGAAACTGGTCAGTGGCCACTGGTCTGGTCGTGTGCCCCAGCTGGATACTGCAAGTCAGTGGATCAGTGGGAGCCTCCTCGGGTGCACTGCAGCATGCTCATACCACAGCTACGCCCACCCATTGGCGCACCGGCCAGGAATTATTGAATTTATAATTGATATAGGAAAGGACAATTAGAAACGCCACGTGGTTGTGGCAACTGCCATTAATATTAATTTCAATTTCCACTTTCTCTTTCTCAAACCGCCACAGATGCATTCCAACAGTCCCCAGCCATCCTATGCATGCAATACCGGCCTGAAAGACACATGAGTACACCCAAGACCATCTCAGCTACATTCCATGAACATACCATGCACATTGGCCAGATGGTTGACCGAAAAAAAGACATGACACCACCCGAGCCTCCTCGTTGTCCACTCTTTTCAGAAATTGACCCATACCTCGACTCGTGTCGTCTGACCTCCCCGTCCAAGCCACAGCCGCAACCTAGAGCGTGCCTGGGGCTGTTCGCGGCCGCTATAACGCCTGGGCCGAACTGAATCGCCAGCCAACCGGAAAAATACCCCGTCCACCGTCATCGACCTTCCAACTCTTCCACTGCTTGCACGACCTTCATTCGACGTTCCAGATCACTGTAAGAACTAGCATTTCTCATACGAACGCCAAATTACTTATCAGCGGGAGCCTCCTTCCAGGTAATGGCCTGCTCCTCGCCCATGGCAGCAACGATGCAGACCATGATGTCCTTGCCGTCGTCGAAAGCGCCCTGGATCTCGTTGCCGAGGTCGTTCTCGGGGAGCTTGACGTCGTCCTTGGCACCTCCGTCGGCGTCCATAAGCGAAAGGAAGCCGTCGGCAATGTCGAGAACCTGGTACTCGGTGCGGCGAACGTTGGGGACGTCCATGTTGTGGGTCGAGGGGGAGATGTCCTCCATCTTCTTGCCGGTGAAGATGTCAATGGCGACAAGGTGGACCTTGGCGTGACCGTGCTTGCCGGTCTTCGAGGTCGACATGTCGACAATCTTGCAGGGGCGGCCCTAGAAACTGTCAGCAGACGTCCAAAGCCGCTCCAGAGCGGCGGTTCAAAATGTCCCGGATCAATCGGAAGAGATTTGCACCTCCCCCGGCCTCACAGGACAAGTTCACCGCCATCACCGCCATTCCGGACTCTCAGAGCACGCAGAGACAGGGACAATGCTCACCTTGATGACAACGTGGCCGTTCTTGCGAAGGGACGAGCACTTTCGACATGGTTAGTACGAGAAAGAATGTCGAGAAGTGCAACTCTGCACGCTTCTCAATCACATACCTGGGCGGGGTAGGTCTCGGAGGCGCCGGCTACAAAGTCAGCATTTCATCACAACATCGTGCACCCACCGCCGGTGGCCTCGAAGGTCTCGTGGTGCTCGTCGTCGGACATCTTGTCTTGTTTTTGGGGTTGAGGATGGGATGGGATGGAGGTTTGAGTAGGCCCTGCGTTGACACGCCCGCGAGAACGCAGAATGGGTGATTGATCGAAAAATCTTGCCGCTAACGCCGCATGTGGCACTTTTGCGCCCGGGGCACCGTCATTTGTGACGCACCGTCTGACGCATTTGTGACCTTTGTCAATACGATCAATACCGAAGTTCCTAAATGTCGCTCAATATGGCACAATCTCTACCGCCTCGTGCATCCGCATTGCCAGTGCTGTGCATGTCACAGCGCACACTGCATGCTGTTCTCACGATTTGTCATGATTTTTATTGTGCCCCTCAACCATGCGTAGGAGTCGATACGGTGCCCGTGGGTTTCGCCCACGTATCGGGACAGCGTGCCTCCATTCCGGACTAAAAGGTTCCGCAGATCGCCAAGAAGCACCTTTCTCGGCCCGCCAGGCCCATACGCTTGTTTCGATACACTGACGGTTGTTGCGATCCACTGAAGACTGTCGATGCCATGGGCGACACAGAGGTGCCGAGCTGAAGTGCGGACGGTGTCTTTTACATCGATAAACAGGTCAGTTGAAAATGTGGCGGCAGGTGCCACTAATGCCGATCCTCCCTCTGCCGATCACTCCTTCAAGATTGTTCGGTGAACTGGTCTATGACTGCCACCTCCCCGTTGACTAGCGTACCCCGGACTCGTCATCTTCTGCATAGAACAACGCAGATGTGTTCGTAACGTGTCTACGCAGTCATGGCGTGGCAGGCCCTTAACTCCGTTGTCACCAAACCCTGGCTCACGTCGTCCGAACGGCAAGAGGTCGTGTCCTAGATATGGTGCTCCTTCATGGGCAATCGGAGGCATGACAGGAGGTCAATGGCCAGATGAGGAGAGCAGGCGCCGGACGCCGGACGCCGGACAGGTGCGTCATACGGCAGTGGCATGCAGAGGCAACAGGCCTGGGAACTGCAACCGCTGCACGCGACCCGTTCGCCGGATACAAGATACCTTGAACACCCAACGCAATGGGTCCATGGCAGTGTAAGCCTCCATTTTGCAGTTGGCGCATTGAATAACAGGTGGTCTGCAGGTCGCCCAGTGACATTCACAACAACAACCTTTTGATATCAGCCCCGGCTGACGACCAAGTCACGCGACATTCACGACCCGGCTCGTTGACCTGAGCTCCCACGTATGCTTCTGAAAGTGTATGTAGCGACCGCTACCATTGCCTGAGGACCCAGCCTCCTTGACCAGCCTACTGGGAACAGCTTGTAGACACGTGAAAATGGCGAATCCCGCGTTCAACCATGAGGGGAGGCAATGCCGACCGCCACACATGAGAACCATGCCACTTCCACCCATCCACCAAGTCGTACCCCATTCGTACTCAAAGCCAAGTCGTGCCGAGACTGTATTTGCATAACCCAGTACTTCCTCCCTGCTCTGAGTTTGCAGCATTGCATGCATATGGTTCGTGCACACGAGCACTGCAAGGTTCGGAAATATGCGGCAATTGCCACTGTGGCAGCTTGAAACCCGCGCGCCCTGGCTGCAACCGATTAACCGATCGATTCATGTTGACGCACACGCTCCTCCACCAACAACAAACCCACCACCCACCATGGCCGCGTCGCCAGACGCCGTCCTTCACCTCGCTGCGCTACACACGCTCGCGCAGACAGGTTTCGCATCCACGTCACGCGCCGCAAGCGTCACCCTTTCGGGCGTGCTTTCGCGCTACCTCCAGCTGGTGGCCACGTCATGTACCGAACGCGCCGCGCTTGCCGGTCGCTCCAAGGTGGCTGCTATTGATGTCGTCAACGCACTGGAAGATCTCGGCGTTGGCGGCATCACAGAGCTGCAAGAATGGACGGCGGACCTCGACAAGGAGGTCAGCTTTACGGGTGGCAAGATGGATGAGCTTGCAGGTGGGTTGAGGGGGTTAACTATAATTCAACTAACGGCCAGGCTACCTCCGCGATGGATTGAACATTTCAACCGACATTGAGAGGACATTTGTTCCTGTGGACAGCGAGGATGAGGACGAGGAGGAAGGAGAGGAAGCGGAAGAGGAGGACGAAGAGTCTGAAGAATCGGACGAGGCCATGGACGTCGATGGCGAGGAACCCCCACGCGTCAACTATCGACCCCGGTCCCCAGATCTCTCATGGCTTCCGCCTTTACCAAGCGGGCAGGAGGATGCCATCGTCACTGGCTCCAGTGCTGTTGTGCCAGTTGATGCTGTCCCTGCTCCCCAATCAGTGGCAGAACGATACCGTCGACCGGTGGCTTACAGCACATCACAACTGGCCGAGGCCCACAGCTTTACCGACCCTCCCAAGCCATCTGTGCCGTCCCCACTCCCAGGGGCTCCTTCGTCATTCCCTTCCCTTGTCACGACCTATGAGACGACTGTGGATGAGCCCTCACTCATGTTTCGACAGACCGATGGCCGTCGACAGGCCGCCGACTTGCTTCGACTCACTGTTGGCAACCCCGACAAGTTTAGCCCAGCCGACACTCTGTCACAGGCTCTCCCTCCTCCCCACATCTCCCCCATTGTCCCCTCGCACTCTGATGTGTTGCCGACTCGTCTCATCCCAGTCAACCCGAACCAGAGTGGCATCATATCGTCCATTCTCCACCAAATTCGAACACCATACCTCCCTCCAACCCTGCGAGAGCGTCTCACATCACTTCGTCCTCCGCAGGCACAAGGTAGCGACCATGGCCCCATGCTGTATGGCGACCCGATCCGCGGTGCCGACGTTGCTGCGCTCAACAAGGCCCGCGGCAAGGCAACGGGTGACGAGACCGAAGCCTGGTTCCGCGCAACCTGGGATTCTGGACCTCACGGCGCCGACCGTTGGTCGCGTGGACGCCTCCCCAGTGGCCGCAAGGTCATCAAGTCTGGTGACGGTGCGCAGGCGCCTCGCGAGTCGGAAGGTGCAAAGGTGCTGCGTCTCAAGATGAACGAAAAGGCGTCAGGTGCCGTCGACCCGCGTGGACACTCGCCTGGGCCACCATCCGCCACGGGCATCAAGCTCCGTCTCGGTGGACCAAAAACACCTGTAGTGGGCGCTGCGATGGGAAACCATGGCTCACCGCCGCGGCCATTTGCTGGAAACAGTGCACCTCCGATGGTGAAGACTGGTTCTAGCAGCTCCCAGGCGTCACATCGCAGCCACCACAGCATGTCCCCTGTGAAGCAAGAGTACATGCAGATTGATTAGACAGAGAGAGAGAGAGGCCAAGAGGTAGCTGTAGCATGTGTATGCAAGTAGTTGGGTTGGTTAATGCATGGGCTGTGACGTCGGTGTGATTGTGACGGTTAGTGTAATTGAGCCCCCCCGTTTTAGTCGGTGAGACCCTGGTTCGCGTGTTCAACCGTCCTCCACGCCTCCTCTCCACGTCCATTTCAACTGTAACGGCCTCATCTTCCTCCCATCCACAACAACAGCGAGCTCGAGGGCGTAGTGCAACATGGTGGGTAGTTGGATCCCGAACGTCCTGCTAACCATTCTTAGGTCGTCCTCGCTGCATCTATCTGCACCCGGAGCGGCAAGCGTGAGTTGAACGTTGCGCGTCCCTCACGCGTGTGTGTGTTCATTCAAGTTGGGCTGACCATTGTCCACAGCGCTCCTCTCTAGGCAATTCCGCCCAATGCAACGCTCCCGCATTGACGGTCTCCTGGCATCGTTCCCCAAGCTCATCCCTGCCAACTCGCAGCACACCACTGTCGAGACCAACGATGTTCGCTTTGTGTACCAGCCATTTGAGGAGCTGTTCGTGATCCTCATTACCAACAAGGGTTCCAACATTCTCCAAGTGAGCAGTACCACACCGCGCCGCGGTCCGGTAGCAGAACTGACCGTTTTTAGGACATCAACACCCTCTCCCTCCTCGTCCGCCTCATCTCGTCGCTTACGCCCGCCATGTCCGAGCCTGCGATCCTCCACCACAGCTTCGACCTGCTGTGCGCGTTCGACGAGGTCGTGTCGCTGGGCTACAAGGAGAACGTCAGCCTCTCGCAGGTCCGTAGCGTGCTCGAGGGCGAGTCGCACGAGGAGAAGATCCAGGAGATTATCGCGCGCAACAAGGAGGCCGAGGCCAAGGAGGAGCTCAAGCGTCGCGCCAAGCAGCTCGAGATGCAGCGTCGCGAGCAGCAGCGTCTTGCCCAGGCCGGCCGTCACCACGGCGGCGGCGGCATGGGCGGCATGGCTGGCGGCTACCAGCCCATTGCGTCGCCCGCACCCCGCTTCGAGGCGCCTGCTCAGCGCGAGTACCGCACCCCAAGTCCCGCGGCCGCGTCCAAGCCCGTGTTCAAGGGCTCGGGCATGAAGCTCGGCAGCAAGAAGGGCAAGCAGAGCGACTTGATCTCGCAGCTTGGTCACGAGGCCGAGCTCGAGCCTGAGCCTGAGATGGTTCCCGAGCCTGAGCTCGAGCCCGAGGTCGCCGTGTCGGCGGACGTGTTGGAAAAGGTCGAGCAGGACGACATCCACATCGGCATCAAGGAGCAGCTGTCGGCGACCCTCCACCGCGACGGTGGCCTCCAGGCATTCGAGCTCAAGGGTGACCTCTATCTTACTATTTCGGACGAGGCCTATGCCAAGACCAGCCTCAAGCTCGCCCCCAACGACTATTCGGACCTCCAGTTCAAGCAGCACCCCAACGTCGCCAAGTTCGGTGCTGGCGACAAGGTTATCGCGCTCAAGGACCAGTCGCGTTCCTTCCCCGTCGGCCAGGGTCTCGGTGTGCTCCGCTGGCGCCTGTCCACAAAGGACGAGAGCCGCGTGCCCCTCACCGTCACTGTCTGGCCCCAGCCCCGCGGCGACGGCTCGTCGGACGTTGCTGTCGAGTACGAGCTCGAGGCCAGCCACCTCGCGCTCAAGAATGTCGTCATTTCCATCCCCATTCCGCCCAACGCCTTCCCGTCGGTCACGGGCGGCGACGACGTCGACTGGTCTGCCGACCGCGGCGCGTTTGTGTGGACCATTGACACTGTGGACGCCGACTCGCCTACAGGATCCATCGAGTTCCGCTGCGAGGGTGACGCCGACGACTTCTTCCCCGTCAACGTTGGCTTTGCCGCCTCGGGCTCGCTCGCCAACGTCGACGTCGAGAACGCCATTGTCGGTGGCGGTGACCACGCGTTTAGCCAGGAGAAGATTCTCACTGTTGACAAGTACGAGATTGTCTAGAGGGACGGTGGTTTGTGAATAGGATTATGCACGATATAGGCAGTGAAATTGGGTCAACGGGGGCGTTAACCCGCGGAGGGCAGTGTCACCATTCCAGCTCATGCCATGTCTTACGTGGGCACTGAACAACTGACGAGCTGCAACTGGAGGCCATGCTGTAGATGCTGCAGGCTGCGACAGCTGGACACTGGCTGGTGGTCGTCACCTTGTGTAACACCGTCTCCTCTCATCTTGCACGCCTACAAGCCACAAGCCTACCAAGCCGAGTGACCAGGAAACAGGCCGTGCAGGGAACCATGTGGCCAGGTGTGGCCGCTGCTACCTGTCGGACTTGTGCATCGGGCCGGACGCTGCCGAGGAAGGACGAGGGTTACGGCGGATTAGGGAAAGTGTGCACACTTTGGCGGTTCGGAGTGCCTGTGGCGGTGGGTGGTGTGGTGTTGGACGGAGAGCCACCGAAGAAAAAGCCACTCCAACGCCGACTAACAGGATATGTTGACGCTCGGACACTCCGTGGAGCAAGCCAGCACGGCCAGCACGCATTCCACAGAGAGAGAAAGAGCGAGAGCCTGGGCTAAGGATGGACGCAAGCTAAGGCCAAGCCAACACGTAGGGACTGCAGGACGGGGCAGGATCACTGGATCATTGGATCACTCGACGATGGGCATGCGGCCAAGACCCTAGTCTTGCCATGAGATATCAAGCTCGAGCCCCCCCGTCGAGGCCTCGAGGCCCATCGACCTTCTCGTTCACACTCGAAACGCGACACTAAAGAGAAACCGTCCATCAAGAAGCATCGTCCGTCGCGTCTATCCAGACAGGTCTCATACACAGCACAGCCTATTGCCTCGTGGCCAGCCACGTCGCCGCCTACGCGTATTACCGTCCCTCTCGCCAGAACCCAACAGCTCCGGGCCTCCCGAGCGCTTCTCTCGCCACCACCAGACCGGTGCACTCGCTCCATCCTACCGACGCAGCCGGATACACCCGGATCTCTAGAAGTTGAGAGCTCCACCTTCAACTTTACGGTCACGCTCATCGACTGCTCGCTACCTGCCACTCCACCATGGTCATGGCACTTGTGAGTTGAACTGGATGGCGAAGAGGAGGGAGGGAGCACACCGCTGACGTACAGTGCGGCCCGTGCGGTCGCGTGCACGACACAGATGACGTTTGCAACTCATCGTGGTGAGTGGACTGGTCGCCTGCGACATGGTGGCGGGCAAAAGTGGAGCCTATAGCCTATTCATGGCGGCGGCCGTGACAACACAATGGTTGCACCTCACTAACGCGTGCCACAGTGGGTGCTGCGACTTCATCGCCCGCGCCTGGTCCTCTCTCGGCAGCCTCTTCACACCGCGTTCGTCCCGGCGACCAAAGATGAGGCTGTTCCGCCGTCGCCACCAAGACCGCGACCGCGAACTGGATAGCAGCGACGAAAAGGGCCAGGCCCACCAGCGAGGACCCTACGGCAGCACGTCGAGCGACCCGCGTTCGACCAACACGTCCTCCAAGCACGACGGTTCCGTCAGTCCACACGAGCTGTGCGAGTCGCCGCTCGAAGACGACTTCAACCCGGAACACGGCGCCTCAACAGATAACCTCACCATGGCGACGTACCTGTCCATGGGGCCTACATGGGCAGAACGCTGTTTGCGCCGCAGCAACACAATGTAGCGTCGGGGCTAGGGGATACAAGGAGCAGTTTCCTGCCTTGTGAGACCAGGCTACGACACAGCAGGGAGAGGTAACGAGAGAGCGTGCGGGTCACGCTACGAGGGGGAGGGGTTGTAGAGTGACCATTGTTCACGACCATCGTATAGTGTATTTGGCCATGTCATTGTATGTACGTCTTCCTCGTTGCGTTTGCGCATGTGCCATCCGGGGCGCAGCGCAGTGATCGGCGAGGGCGACGAGAAGGAGTGCGAGTGTGAAGGACACGTTGAGAGATCCCCACAATCTGCACAGCTCACTTTCTCCACATCGACCATGGGCACACCAGACATTGCTCAAGACCCATTCGCCACCACCGCGACTCGGAGCTACGAGGGCGTCTACACTGCGGCCACAACCGTGAGTGCAGGGTCCCAGTGGAGAGGGGTGGCGGCTAGCCCCGGGTCACTGTATGGCCGGGAGGACGGATGTGGGGGAGGGTAAGGCTCTTGGATTGACGCTGTGGCAGCCCGAACCTCCCCGATACGCACAAGAGCTCGACCGTGGTGACCACGAGCCAGACCTCTCGGGAGGGTACGTGTTGGTGGCCGGTGGTCGACTGTTCTCACCCACTTGCAGATGGCTCTCGTGCTGGTGGTGCCTCCGCGGGCCATGCGGCGGCTTGTTCCACTTCCTCCTCCGACGCCAACTGTCCGGTCTCTTGCGCAATGAACCAAACGAGGGATGGAAGGTGTCGTCTATGTGACTACCACCACGCCTGACTGGGACCGGGAGGGGTCGGGGGACGAGTCTGTGGGCGGATCATGAACGGAGGACGGGTATGACGACAGGATGTGACCAGATTGGCCGCATCACACACGCCGGCATCAGCGCATGCTTTGGGGGAACAAGGTGGTCAAATTCTTTGAGAGATCTTGCCGTGAGGATGGGGTGAGAGTAACCATGGCATGGTTACCTGAGTGTGGGTGATGGGTGACAAGACGCGAGGCCAAGGGCTGTTGTTCATCAGGGACCAGAAAGAGGATGTGGCAGCTGCTGGTGGCAATGATGGGCAGTTAGATCTCATGGGCGTGCATAAACGTTAGCGCCTACACCCTTGCCCTATCTCCCCCACCCACTCGCACTGGCAGGAGCACATTACAGCTGCTGCTCCTAACGTGGCGGGCACTAGTTCACCGGCTCACTGGCCGACTGGATGTCGGTATGTGACACCGACACCTCCATGACTCGGAGACCCGTCGGCTCCACTCACCGCCTTTACAGATGTACAGATCACAGGATTGACCCAGATATTCCAATCAGCTTGCCATTTTCCTTACGACTGGTCGCCGGCACATGTTGACGCTGCCACTAACCAATGCCCGCTTCGTCCCGAGTGGTCCAAGCGCTTCTTAGAGCAGGGTGGACGGTCGGACGTCGGACGTTGGACACGGACACGGTACGCGGACACGGACAGACATTCGAGATTCCCCCGAGAAGCAGCACTCGTTCCCCCAAAGGCAGCGCTAGAAAGCAGCTAAGTTGGTCCAGGATCACCAGCGCCATGAGATACGTTGTAGGTCGACCTGTGGACACGGTGAGAGTGGCACGATATCGGCCAATACGGTATCGGACAATGGTACGGAAATCGGGGTCAGTTTGGGGTTTTTTTATTCCGCCGACTGCCGAGACACAGCGTATCTGCCCACAGCCAATGTGGACGACGACAAGGCAGCGTGTGGTACACTTATGCATGCTCTTTCTCCCTGCCCATAAGGGAAAGGTGGGGGATCTAGAAGCATAGCCAGCTCCACAAGCTGCTCGCTTGTCGCTTCGCCAGTGCCTCATTTGTCAGAACACCACCGCGAAATCCTCTCATTGAGCGGACCTTTGAACGCACAATGAGCGCTCCGGACAATCAGCGAGTGGGAAAGAAGCAACAAGAAGCCAGACACACCACCACGTGCATGAGCATGCGTGGGTGCGCTGCTTTAGCGACATTGGCAAACGGGGGCAGCTGGAGACTCTGACCCGATGCCCGCGGCTATCGTACAGTGTTGTGGTACGTCGACGGACGGGTGTACATGCTTGTGGCGGTTGAACGACAGGACGTATAAGAAGCACACGGTCGCGCTCTCTCAACAGTCTTCACTCCACCTCGACTCCTCACTTGCATTCTTACCTTCCTCTCGCTCTACCGCAAACACCACATCACCTCAAACACAATGGTGAGTTTGACTTCCCCCAGGGCTCCGCTGACAGCAAGTTCGCCGTCGCCACTATTGTCAACTACACCGAGCCCTCGTCGGGCGGCTGCTCGAGCTGCACTGGCAGCTGGTGAGTTATCCCTCCTCCTTCTCCCGGCCCATTCTCGGCGGCTAGCTCACACTCCCCGACAGCTGCGGTGGCTCCAGCTCGTGCTCGTCGTGCTCCAGCGGCTGCGGCTGCTCGCACTAGACGGTGCCGACCCACACGCGACGCAATGTACGGCCGTGACGGTGTGACTGTGAGTACATTGCATGAGTGACCCCGAGACGCCTAGCCTAGGCTCTGCTAGCGGGCTTCTGTCTGTTCTTCGGGTGAACGTTTGCCAAGCCAAAGCCCAGGACACACCCAGGTGTCCGGTCCGGGCGGCGCGAGCGCCACGAGAGTGATGCAGAGGCGCGTCACAGTGGCGGCGGCGGCGGCGGTGGTGGTGGTGGTGGCTCTTCGGCTTTGGGCTGACACTTTTAGCAGGCACATATCGCTTTCGTCCGTCCGCTCGCGTCGCGTCTGTCACATTGCCCTCCCACCGTTCAGACCTGTCGTGGGGATTGTACAGTCGAATGATATGAATGAAGAAGAGAAGAGAGAGATGAATTACGATACGATGTCGCTGGCATGACTCTGCCTTCCCTGGCCTTACATGAGGTGGCGTCGAGCCTTCCCTGAGGTTCGACTACGACTTTTTCCTGTTGTCCGTCCACTTTTCCTCTGTGCACAGCACAACCACCTGAACCACCTGAACCGCCTGAACGATCTGGACCGCCTGAACACCGCCTGGCAGCCCAAACTGCTCGCAAAAGAGCGCAAGAGAGACAATTTTTCTCGACACGACAAAATCAACCCACATCATAACACCGTTGGTGAAACGGTATCATGCGTCGTTGCCAAGTGCAGTCTCGACGCGGCAGGGGTTCGACTCCCTTACGGTGTATTTCCATTCTTTTTGGCGTCCCCATGCACCTCTGCATGCATTGGTGGACGGTGGAAATGAGTCGGGACGGTCAGGACGATGTCGGAGGTGGTGGTGTGGCGTGTTGGAGGATTTCGGGCCATTTTCCGCCTAATTCAAGTTTTTGGGCGGGCCCTTTTGCCCTTTTGGCCTTTTGGCTGCGGTTAGTTTCAGTTTCATCCTGGTTGGGGTCCACTACAGGCCACGGGAAGGCTACCCGGCCCCTTTGCAGATTAGATTAAGCCACGCCACTGCGTCACTGGATCACTGGACAATATAAGGTATCGCATCTTGGCATCTGGGGGAGCCAGAAAAAGAAAACAGTTCACACAAGGGGGGTGGAGGAGGAGCAAACGCTCTTTCCGTCCTGTTTGGTAACCGTGCTGCTGGGGGCCCTTCACGACCCCACACTTCAAAGCTCAAAAACGACCACTCGACATTCGAATACCGGTCCCCCTTTCCAACCTTGTCAAGAAAACCACATCTTTTGGGGGTGTTTTGCGGAATTACTCGCCCATGAACAGGCGGATGATGAGGTACAGCGTGGCGCCGATGAAGCGGACGACTGGAGAGGTTGTCAGTTGATTTGAACGAGCGAAGCATTTCCACCACAACTTACACGAAAGAGCAGCGACACAGTAGAGGATACCGATCATGTAGTAGACTGCGATCGAGGTTCCGCCGCTGGTGATGCTGAGAATGGCCATGGCGAGACCGGCGTTTGACAGGGTCCATGCGAGAAGCACGTTGGTACGGAAGTTCTTGTAGTAGTCTTCCTGCTGCTGGTCGGCGCTCGGGGGTGACGCGACCTCCTCGACCTTGATGGCCAGAGTGCGCAGTTCTGCCTCGTACACGGCGTTGATGTCGTGCTGCTCGACGGGGACTTCGACGGTGACTTCCTCGCCCTTGCCGTCCGACTTGACGACACCGAGGTCCTCGCTGACCTTGTCTGAGCCCTTTGTGCCCCACGAGACATCGTGCACGTTGGAGAAGGCGTACACGTTGAGAACGTTGATGTATGAAGGGGCGACGAGGAGGTACTGGACGAACGATGTGAGGAGGTGCCAGGGGTCGAGAGCAAACGTGCAGGCGAGGACATAGATACCGTAGGTGGCCACGAGCGAGATCAAAATGTTGGTAAACTGCTTGCTGGACGCATTGTCCAGACTGACAGCGTCGGCAAGGGTGAGACCGTCCTCGGTGAACGCCTTGATACCCCTCACCGCGAGGAGGATGGCAGCAAACATCATGTAGATGGTGATGAGGGCGAACCCAACCATGGAAATCGTGTAGCCGACCTTTGATCCTGCAGGACGGTTACCGAGCGACAGGACGAAGCACACCAGTAGCAAGGCGAGGTAGACGTAGTGCAACACTGTGGAGATGTACTTGTACACTGACGAGCCGCCATCGGTCGACATGGAGTCACAGAGAACAACAAAGGTGATGTAGTAGTTGCCCAGGGCGAACCAAGCGAAGATGTTGTTGAAGATTTGGTAGACGAGCTCAATGTGGAGAGCAATCATGCGGAAGATGGAGTGCGAGGAGCGATAAATGTAGTGGAAGTGGAGGATCGAGTGGACGGCGGCAAAGAACGAACCGTTGAGCCAACGACGACGCTGGGACACGAGCTCGGGAACGTCGGTGGGCACATCGGTGGTGGCCTTGGCCGACTTGACATAGTGAAGAGTCCACTTGCTGTCGCGCTTGGACACCAGCTCCCAACAGAGAATACGGTCTGCAAAGGTGTCAGTACATGTCCTTTCCTTTCGGGGCCCGACTCACCTTCGGCAAGGTACATGTTGGCCTTGAAGATACCGGCACCGGCGCCGTGCATCTTCTCGCCGTAAAAGTACTTTTCCAGGGGACCCTGGCCGGTCGCGTCGTTCTGGAGGGCAATGTAGCGGTAGGCCGAAAAGGCACCTGGCAAGACGGAAATGTAACCAAACATGGACTCGAACTGCTTGTCGAGAATGTTGGACATTTTGTACTCAAAGTTCTGAGCGGCCACGAGGGGGTTGAGGAGGTTCTTCCAGAACCTGCCGGGGAGAGCGACAATCTCACCACAAGCGCCGCCGACGGACGAGTTGAGGTCAAAGGCCTTCCAGACGTGGTAGATCGAGGTGGGACCGGGCTGGGTGCCCGCGTCGAGAAGGACACAGACGTTGGGGTCGAGGGTGGCGCCAAAGGCGTTGAAGAACCAACGGTGCGAGTTGATCTTCTTCTGGTTCTTCTCCTTGAGACAGAAGAGGAGCTGGATGGGGACATACTTGTCACCGCCAGCGACAATGTCGCCCTTGGAGTTGATACCGAGCTGGGTGGTGTACTCGTAGACGTGGGCCGTCACGGGCTTGCCGTTGACGACGTTCTTGGCGACACCTTCCTGGTAGACACCGAGGGCGGCCAGGGCCGAACGCGTACGGTCGTTGATCTTCGTACGACCGTCGGCAACGATGCAGACGACGACCTTTGTCCAGCCCTCTTCACCCCAGGTCTTGGAGCGGCTGCGGGTGCACAGGTGAGCAATGTTCTGCATGATACCGCGCATGGTGCGACAGAACAGCATGTCGTCCTCGTTGTACATGGTGATGACGATGAAGAGCTCGGTCTTGCGCGCGGGCTCGTAGAGCTGCTGGCGAAGGGCGTACTTGTCGGCCACAAACTCGTCGGGGTCACATGTAACAGCCGTGTAACGCAGCTTGGTAAACTCTTTGCCGTCACGGCGGCTGCACTTCTCGAGAAGCTTGGTCGGCACATCAACCTCGAGCACGAGGTGGCCGCGGAACAGCTGGACACGCTTGGTGGTCTTGTTGCGGCGCACCATCCTCGCAGGGAGAGGGCCATAGTGCATGTTGGCGTTGTCGCGGCCGTCCTCGCGCAGACCACCATCAGCGT
The DNA here is from genome assembly GCF_003942205.1 of Apiotrichum porosum. Lineage (NCBI taxonomy): Eukaryota > Fungi > Basidiomycota > Tremellomycetes > Trichosporonales > Trichosporonaceae > Apiotrichum > Apiotrichum porosum. The sequence goes on along the minus strand of NW_021167108.1, from coordinate 1,955,093 downwards.
ACGGCTGGTCAAACTGAATGCGTTGTTGACGGGGCGAGCCGCCGGGGCCACCAGGAGGAGGAGCTGCGCCACTGTCGCTCAACTGGTAGGCGGTGGGGAGGGGGCCAATGTTGAAGCTGGGGTCTGGGCGCACGTGGTTCAACAAGGGGGAGTCGTCGTACATGTCATCGTGAAGCGGCTGGTACGGGCTCTCATGGTGGCGGGGCGGGTACGAGAGGTCGACGTTGGAGGTGCTGGGGTGGAGGGGAGGGGGCGAGGTCAGACCCGTGTCACCGAGGTTGTACGGGGTGTGAGAGTCCACGCGACTGGGTGGTTGGTTGTAGCTGCTGTAGCTCGGGGTGTGGGGACGCTGGGGGACAGGAGGGACAGGAGGGCCGTCGGCAAAGGGGTCGTGATGCTGAGGCTGTTGGCCATACCCGGGCGGCTGGCCTGCTGGTGGGTAGGTGGTGTACTGGGATGGGTTGGCGTAGGGGTCGTTGTTGAGCGGTGCCGAGCCAGCTGGCGGGCTGTAAATATGGCCAGGCTGCATATTGTCGCCGGCTGCAAGAGGTGTGGTGTGGTGTAGTGTAGGGTGTCAAAGGACGATGCCAGTTGGGACAAGTGCTTCTTTCACCGTGGCTTGCGGGTGAGATTTATTCAAGGCCAAGACGCGAGCGATGAAGCGTGGAGGTACGGAGGTCGCAGAGGGGTCGGTGCGGGGGAGGCGGAGAGGGTGTGGGTGGAGAGTCGTGCGTAATGAAGGGTAAACGGGAGAAAGGGGAGGGAGGGGTAGGACGCGTTGTTGGAGGGAGAGATATGATATGTAGAGCGATGTGAAGATGAGAGAGGGTTGCACGTCGCAGCAGGCGGTAGTAGGCAGCGGGGGAGTATGGGGAGGAGGGGGTGGTTCCGGTGACGGCGGGGAGAGAGGCGTGGGACGAGGCCGTGCAAATGACGGCGAAAGAGAAAGGCGACCGACGAAACGCGTGCAAAAGGCGCGGGGCAACCGCAGCAGCAGCCAGGGGAGGGGGAACCGTCAAAGAGGCTGTGCCTGGCATTCGCCTTCCCTCTCTCACACACACCATATGTCCCATGGCCCATGGCAGTGCAAACCTCGGTGCTCGCAATGGCGGTGCGCGCAGGACACGTCAGGTTTCACTACCCACCACACCAGCCGTCGTACAAGCATCAATGCCCATTCTGTCGTCTTCCGCCCCCTCCCCATTCTGTAATTCTGTAATCTATCTACACAGCCGTCATATCAATCATCCGCCTTTTGCGGGGGGGAAGGACGAGCCGGCCCTCTCCCCCTCTGCCCGCCACTGGCCACTGGCTCCACCTTCCGAAGGAATTGTGACACACTCTACGGAACGTGGACAAGTCTCAGACCACGGTCGCGGCCTAGGTCCCGTGGCCCCCGTGGCCGTTGCACCGCTCACTGCACTCGAACACAGCCGAGACTCTAGATCCCAGCATTGTTGGCTTGGCTGTTCCGATTCTGAGCCGAGCTCCACCCGCGCCAATGGTCCAATGACTTTGGACGAGCTTGGCATGTCAGACACGTACCGCGCCCACGGTACCGCGGTACGTGTCTGACATGCCAAGCTTAATCTCGATGGGATGTTGCAATCCCACCTCTCCCCCCAAGAACACACTCTCTCATCGGCACAGCCCATGCCGGGAGATCTGTACTCTAGGCTATACTATATGCATACACAGAGGATGGATCGACCACCCCCGGCCTACTTCTTCTTGAAGAACCCAGCAAGCGTGCTCTGTCCCATCGCGCCCTTCTTGGCCGGTCCCTTTGCGGGAGCAGCGGGCTTGGGAGGAGGGGCAGACTTGGTGGGACGCGCAGGAGCCTTGCTCGAGCTCGACTCGGCCTTGGGATCAGGCTTGGCCGCCCTGCCAGCAGCCTTCTTCGTCGTCGCTTGGGGGAGTGAGTCGGTCTCGGTCTCCGAGCCACCAGAGTACGACTCGTCGGTCCAGTAGTCCTTGGTAACTGGCGTGTGGTTAGCCTTTGCAACTGCATCCCCAACTCACCCATGTAACCCTTGTCGTCCATCTCGACTTTTGACTTCTTCACCTGGCGGCGCTTGCGCTTACCGCCTTCCTTCTTCTTGACCTCCTTCTTGACCTCCTTCTTCTTGGCCGAGAACTCGTCGTCGCCATCGTCAAAGTCGTCGACGTCCATGACCAACATGGCCTCCATCGCCGCCTGGTCGTCTGCGCGGACCATTGACGAGGTGGGCTCAAGCTTCTTGCTGGCAGGTGCCTTGGACGACGAGGCCTTGGGCGGCTCGGGTTCGTCCTCGTCCGACGACGCAATGACTCTGCGCTTGCTCCTGGGCGCCTGCCTGGCCTTGGCCTGGGGCTGCAGAGGTCAGCTTGGGGTCAACACGCCTCTCACTCACCTCCTCCTTCTTGACCTCGACCTTGGGCTCCTTCTTGACCTCCTTGACCTCCTTGGGCTTGTCGGCCGCCTTCTTGCCAAAGTCCATGCCGCCATCGCGCATCGCCTTGGCCGGGCCGCCACCGAGCGCATCGCCAGTGATCGTGCCGTACACCGCTGGGTTGCGGCTTGCCTTGTGCTCACGCACGGCGAGCGCACATGTCAAGAGCTGTGCCGCGTCCTGCAACGTCAGTTAGTGTCCGACTGCATCAAGTTAACTCACCTTGGCAGGCGCCGGGCTGAGAGCGTAGACGTGCACGCTCACTTGACCAGGTTCGAACAGGCCCTTTTTCTCTACACATCAGCGCGCCGTTCCCTCGCGCTTCCAAACTCACCGTCCAGCGCGTCCTGGCCCACAAGAACGACTCCCCAGCGCGCAACCTCCTCGGGGACGACGGCGCCCTGGTCGTCGACGGCGCCCTGGTCGTCGACGGCGATCTTGTCCTCGCTGTGCTCGAGCTCAATCTCCTCGCGCTCCTCCTCTGCGTCCGCCTCGGAATTACGCTCGTCGTCGCTCATCTGGTCCATGTCCACAATCTTGATCTTCTGCGTCGCGCTCATGTGCGCCAGCGACTGCGTGGCTGGGCCACCGCCGTTGGCGGCCACCTGCGTCTGCGCGAGCGTCGACGAAGCGAGGAGCGGGCCCGAGAGGAGGTACGTCGCGGCCACGGCCGGGTGCGAGGAGAGGTAGGCGCGCATCAGGCTGGGAAGGGGGTTAGGCCGAGCTCGTGTGAAAGGGAAGCAGAGCTCACTTCTTGGCATGGTGGACATGGCATCCGATCTCGCGCGACAGCTCGTGAAAGGTGACCTGTGGAGTCAGTATCCGGGCGCGAGGGACGCCCACTCACAGCACGCTGGTCGCCCTCGAGGGCCTGTGTGAGCCACCTCTCTGAGGTGTTGAGCTGCTCAGTGCTGGCCATGCTGAAGGTCTGGAGGACGCGGTGTGGGTGGGTAGGTGCCGACAACAACATTGCCTTCCCTGCGCGCAACTTCTGGGTTGACGCGTGATGACGGTGTGACGCGTTTTGGGTACCGTGGGAAAGTACCCCTTTTGGTCCCGTTGGAAGTGGCACATGAACGTGTGGAGGGTGGTGGCCTTTGAGGATACGAGGATCAGACGATCAGAGGCATGAAAAAAGGACGATAATGAACACAGTGCAGCTGTCATGCATTCTTACAGGCGTCTGTTGTGTCTGAGCTATATGATACATGGTATGTGGCTGGGAGCCCTCGGAAACCGTTCCTGATGAGATGACCTAGTTGCGACACTGTGCTTTTTGGTTGAACGCCCGCTGCCTGTCGGCACTCGTGGTGGGCGGTGCCTTCGTCGTTGTCGTATCGTCGCGTCAGCATCATTAACGACACCTTGGTTGAGTTGTGGTCCACGAGCCCTGCAACAGTGAAGGTCTGGCCATTGCACATGGGGTAAGAGCAAGCGTGCTTGTCGTCGGCTTGCAGTTTCGCGATGTGTTTTGACACGTGCGTGTTCATCTCACCATTGGACAGAAACCTGTAGAGATCAGCGGGTGTCCTCAGGTTCTACAGAGGCCAAGAGGCTCACTGGTGAGTTCGTGACAGAAGGTGCAAGTCTATGTCAAAGAGACAGATCGGACAGACTCAGGGGCGACCGACGATGCCGGGGGAATGTTTCGGGCAACCGAGGTAGGTGGGGTCGCCCGCACAAGCGTCGATGATGTCCATAATGTACAGGGCATGGTGGTCTACGTTTTGTGGTAGGCCAACCAGCCTGCGATCGTATTTAGCATCGTCCTCCGGTTTAAACGACGGACGTAGCGACGGACGTGGGTTCCAACGGCCACTCACCGTTCTGCACACATGACGCAAAAGGTATGTAATGGACCCCACTGGGTACGCTCCAGTGGTGTTGAGGTATCCGTGCTCCAACTCGCGATGAGCGGACTCGTCCTTGGGGTTGGAGTTCTGGCATGATAGTCAGCAGAGCATCAACAATAACACAGTAACCTAATACTAGACTCACGCGTGACCGCACTCTTTCCCGTCAACCAAGTTGTGGCGGCTCGTCGAGCGGTGGCCCACCGAGTGATGCGACATGTCCGCAGCAGTGTCGAAAGGGTCATCGTCACACAGAGGGCATTTCTTGTCGTTGCCCCTTGCCGCATCAAAGGCATCCATGTACTTGAGGCCAATGGTGCTGTTCACGCAGCGGCGAATGTGCAGGGTGCGCTCGGATGGCGAGTCGCCAATGTCCGTCGCCACCTTGAGGCAGATTGGGCAGGCACCGTTGACGTCGCGATTCGCTTGGGAGTTGGGGGGAGGTTCGCTAGGCTCTGCAAGGCAAAGGCACTGAACCGCCGGGAGAGGGATGTCAAGCGCACTGAACATGGCAGCGTACAGTTGCTGGGCGACGGTCTCCTTGGGCGGGTCATATTCCGACTTTACGTCAGCTGCGAGCCTCTGCAGCTGCCGGGAACGCTCATCGGCGGTGTATACCGGGGTGTTGATCACGTCCTTGATGACGTCTTGGTGCTCCAGGTCGACCTCGGTGACAAGAGTATCAAGAACATCGGCCACGGAGACGTTCGACGGCCCAGCGGCGTCGGGGGTCATGGCGGCATTGATATCTGTCACATCCTGTGTTGGGGCAAGGAAGCATCAGCGGGCTTGTCTTTCTGGTTGACTTTACCCACATCATGGGCCGATGCGTTGCTGACGAGGGACAGGATGTACCGCCGCTGCACGTCCTGGAGCTGCGCTGCGCGCAGCTTGTCGCGGTAATGGGATGCAGTCTTCATGCACACCTGGTACTCGTCGTGCTTGGTCCTGTGTGCTGTCTTGGCGGCAGCAATGGTGCCGAATTCGGACACAAGAGCGTCGCGCCTCTGCAGAAAGTCAGTAAAGTCATTATAGGGAAGTCACGGCATTTCCTTACCGGACGGCAGTCGGCAACCATTTTCTGGAGCTTTCCATCGTCGTCCGCCACGTCGGTCTCAGTGAAAGACAGCTTCTTGGGAAGGCCTTCGAAGTACTGCAGACCTCGGACGTTCGCAGCAGCGTCAGATCGGATGGCATTGCCCAGGAGACGACCCCACGTGTCGACTGGGCTCAACGTGGTGATGTATGACGTCTGCAGTTCAGTCAGCTCATTGACATTTACCAGGGTTAGAGACTGACTTATGCCACATTGGTGTTCTGGTGGTGTCCAGATGCCAGCCTTGCTGTGATCTCCCGTCCGTCATGAGATCGATGGCTACATAGGTGGCGAAAGGCACCGAACGTTAAGCGACCTGAAAGGTGGTCAGCATCCTGCAGGTCAAGGTCACTCACCCAAGTCATCATCCGTCGTGTATCCGGCTGCTGCGCCGAGGTTCTGCAAAACCGTCGCCGAGTGGCGGTAGGTCAGAGGTTCCAGAGGGTCCGGTCCAAACCGGCCGTTGTTGCCCTTCCGATTGACTCTCAGAATCGGTAACTTTGTGGCCGCCGGACGGATGACAAGTGGGAGACTACCACCCGCGTTCTTGATGGCTGCAACGAGCTGCGGCGAGGGCTTGTCGACTGTCTCGGCCGTGATGTCCTGAACAAAGATGTTGTCGTCGAGTGCCAAGGTATAAAGGTGGAATGCAAGGTCGTATGGAAGTTCCTTGCGCTCCTGCCTGACCGCAGCAAACGACTTTGCTGTGACGTGTCGTGTAAGCTGGAGCCACTTCTAGTGACGTACTTCATCTTGGGGTCGTACCGGCTCTGATGGGTATTGGTGCTTAAATCCGACGGGAGGGGGGATGTGTGTGTGTGTGTGTTGGGGGGGTGGGGGGGCATGGGGATGGTGGTGTAATGTCAACGAGGATAAGGCAAGACGAGAGGACTGAGAAGCGCCAAAGGAGGTGGCGAAGGAAGGACAGCGGTACAGCGGCGGAAGGATCAGGTGTCTGTGGATCTGTGTGCCACGCACGGCATCAAATATACACCCTCTAGTATTCAAGCTGTGATGTCCCCAATGATACAATCCTCACTCTGCATTCATCTTCATTCTGACAGTGTCTGCGGTCCCAGGGTGTCGTACTGGGACTCTGTTCCTGTGTTCCAACACATGACCGTGAATAATACGGGGGCTGTAAGATGAAAGAGACGGTGTAGCAAGTAAGCTAGTTGAGCTGAGCCGAGCGGCCACATCAGGCTGCTGCCCGTGTAAAGACGCGTTATCTCCCAGGTGTACTATGACCATGTGGTCTTGGCGCGCGCAACCAACGCGCATCAGAACTACACGCAGCTTGACACGGGCGCAGGCCTGTGGAGACAGCATGGTATAGGCCCCCGGACCGTGGATGCCCGAGGCGACGACGGGCGATGTCGTTCTCCAGCACTGCAGCAAGCCTGAACACAACAACCTTGTACACTCCACTCCCCCTCCACCGCCAACACCGCCAAGCAACTATTGTGTAAACTGTCATGGTCATGACATAAGACTGGCCCGGTTGGCGTCCGACGTCACTTCAACCGCTATTTATTACTTAAAGGCTTTCCGCAACACCCTACTCCGAGTGCAGCTGGGGGGCGGTGACACCCTTCGAGAGGCCCTTGCCGCCAGCGAAGAGGGCCTTGTCGCCAAGGGCCTCCTCGATACGGAGGAGCTGGTTGTACCTGGGGGTGGTGTTAGTAGGACGATCAATGTGGCACTCCACGGGGGCTTTTCAACGGGGGCTTTTTTTTGACGGGTGATCGTCGGACAATATTCGCCGATCCACCCGTCTTCGCCATCTGAACTCAATTTGAGTCCCAATCGTTGCCACGCCGAGGAGAGAGAGATAGAGAGAAGATACTTGCTTCGCCATACGTTCCGAGCGGCAGGGCGCACCGGTCTTGATCTCGCTACACGCGCGTTAGCATGTGAAAGAGCGTTGTCGAAAAGCAAAAGGAAGACTCACCCGGTGCGGAGACCAACGGCGAGGTCGGCAATGAAGGTCGACTCGGTCTCACCGGAGCGGTGCGAGGTCATGACGGCCCAGCCGTTGGACTGCGAGAGCTGGACGGCCTGGATGGACTCGGAGATGGTACCGATCTGGTTGATCTTGAGGAGGAGGGCGTTGCACGCCTTCTTCTCGATGGCCTGCTTGATGCGGAGGGGGTTGGTGACGAGGAGGTCGTCGCCGACGATCTGGATGGTGGCGGTCTTCATGTAGTGGGCCCAGGCGTCAAAGTCGTCCTCGTGGAAGGGGTCCTCGATCGAGCAGATGTCGTACTTCTCCGAGTAGCCGTGGTAGAGGGCACCGAGCTCCTCACCGGTGAGCCACTTGGAGGCGTCCGAGTTGGGGTTCTTGAAGTCGAGGTCGTACTTGCCGTCCTTGAAGAACTCGGACGAGGCAACGTCGAGACCGATCTGGACCTTGCCAGTGTAGCCGGCCTGCTCAATGGCCTCGGTAAGGAGGTCGAGCGACTCCTCGGCGCCCGAAACGTTGGGGGCAAAGCCACCCTCGTCACCGACGTTGACGGCGTCAATGCCGTACTTCTTGGTGATGACCTTCTTGAGGACGTGGTAGGTCTCCGAACCCATCTTCATGGCCTCGGTGAACGAAGCGGCGCCGGTGGGGAGGAGCATGAACTCCTGGAAGGCAAGGGCGTTACCGGCGTGCGAGCCACCGTTGATAACGTTGAAGGCGGGGCAGGGGAGGATGTAGGGCTCCGAGACGCCGGCGAGCTTGGCAAGGTAGGCGTAGAGGGGGAGGCCAGCGTCGGCGGCACCGGCCTCAGTAACGGCCATCGAGACACCGAGGATGGCGTTGGCGCCGAGCTTGCCCTTGTTGGGGGTACCGTCAAGCTTGATCATGAGATCGTCAATCTCCTTCTGCGAGGTGGCAGGGAGCTTGGACTCGATAAGAGCGGGGCCAATGATAGTGTTGACGTTGGCGACGGCCTTGGACACACCCTTGCCAACGTAGTCCTTGCCGCCGTCACGGAGCTCGACGGCCTCGTGGGCACCAGTCGAGGCACCCGAGGGGACCTCGGCGTGGAAGAGACCTATGACGAAAGTCAGCCGCGAATTCTCACACACGTTCACAGCGTCATATCGCACACCACTAGATCTATCGTACACAATCGATCGTCGCAGACACACACAGAACCGATCGCACACACAACTATGCCGTCATGGACTTACCCTTCTCGGTGGTGACCTCAACCTGGACAGTGGGGTTGCGTATAGCCGTCAATCCATCGGGAAAAGCATCATGGATGGATCGGAAGGGGGCAGAACAAAGAGGAAGAAGAAACAAGGAGGTTAATGTCAGCATTGGTGCTCTGTTCAGACCCAGTTGGTCGCTCCCCGGCACAGTCCAAAGCTGTGAGCCAAGCGTCTGGACATGCCGGGTCACTCAACAACAAGAAAATGGACTGGATACTCATCACGCGAGTCGAAGATCTGTAAAGAACGTGGTCAGCAACGGTCGTTATCTGGGTCCATGACGTGGCGAGCAAACGGTGCGAGCGATGGCCTCGACGGGACACCACATCGGCCAGAAGGCAAACGGCAGATGGGGGAGGTGTGAGAGGGGAGACTAACCTGGCGGGCGAGAACCTTGGTGATGGCAGACATTGTGTTGTTTGTGTTTTGGGAAGGGGGGGAGGTGGAGAAAGAGAGAGAAAGAAGTGGGTGGAAAGACGATTGGGGGGGCTTTTGAGGACTGGACTGGCCTGACTGGGGGGGCCATGGGAATGGAAGCGTCACGGCTCTCCGACCAGTCACAGGCCATCCCCTCCGCGTCCAGCGTCAGGGATCCCACCCACCCGGCGGTAATGGCTGTGTGTGGCGGGCGTGAGTGGCCAGCCAGCACTTTATCCGATACCCCCGTTTAACCACCCCGGAGTCTCCACACTTTCCATCGGCTTTCAGCCCACACACAGTCGGGTCGTCCCGGAGCACGTACAGACACCAACACACACGCTGCTCCGTCCCGGCAGTCTGGCGCCGACAGCACCTTGTCCATACGTGTTGGAACTGGCTGGACCTCGCTCCGGACCATCAAGGCCGCATCGCTGGTCATGTGTGGCACTTTTTTCTTCTCAGCTTCTCAGGCTCGCTCTCTCTCGCCCGTCGACAATCCCTCCCAACCCTTGGCCAGCGAATGGGGGGTTGGCCCCATGCGTCCATGCGGCAGTTTCCCCCACAGTTCCTTCCTCGCCCCAGCTTGGCCCAGCCTATACCGTGCGGCAATGGCAGCGAGGGAGGGGTTCACACATGCGTGCGGGCGCGCTTTGGCCTGGTCCTCTGCCGCCGGGATCGGGCCTGTCTGCCCATGGGACTCGCTCATGGCTCAGCCACCTGGACACCTGAGAAGGCTCCGTCTCTGGTCTCTGGCGTCACCCCAGTTCCCCAGTGGGTTTACTCTGTTTGTGCCAAGCTCCAAGATATGACACGCTCCTCGGCGGTCACTCTGTAAAGCGCTAGATAGCTGCGCTGCGGGGGGCGGCTGGGCGGCTGGCCAGGCTGGCTTCTGCTAAACGGGCCGACTGTCCGGTGCGCTCTGTGCATCTCTTCCTGTGTAACTTTTTTTTTTTTTTTTTCTCGCGCAGGTCAGGGCCTGAGGGACCTCGTAAGCCCGAGCGATTGTGAGGACACGTTCGATTCGACGAGAGCCACACCAGTCGACTCGTTTTCTCCGGTCTCGTCGCAGATGTCCTGAGTCTGGTCTTGTGTCCAATCAGTCGCCAGAGTGCCGCCGACGTTGCTTTGAGGCCGTTAGCGGGCCGAGGACTCGCGCCACAGAGGTCCGTAGTGACCTCACCGCGCGCAGTAGAAGCATTGTAGCCACTCGAAACGAGGCAGTCACCAGATCGATTTGCGATGATGTAGTTGAGCGAAGCGTAAAATCGCGAAAAAGGCGTGTCGAAAATGAACGTTTCAAAACAGATCACCACAGGCCACAGGCCACGGGCCACGGGCCACAACCACCATGCCACCACACCTGTTTCGTCACGGCTTCTCTGCAGCGTCGCTTGGCATCAATCAACTGACAATGAAATGACCTTGCATGTGGCTCGCGTACATGCTGTGTTGTTTTCCTTCCTAGGTCTTGCCGCCAATGGTTCGCAGGCACTGGCCCAGGGTATACATACCTGGTATGCACATGGTCACCTGCTCCTTGTCCCTTTACGACAGCCAGCTACAGAACAAGGTTGCAAGAGTGTCAACAGAGTCGACCTGGACATGTAACTACGTCGTCGTACGAAAAGGTTTGTGCGACAAGGGCGACTAGCACTAGCACCAGACCCGCGGCATGTGAGAAAGGACAACGACACTCTACGCACGTCTTTCCTGTCAAACAACCCCAACCGGTTGGTTGGCATGCTGCTCTGCTAGTCAATGCCGTGGAGGGGGTATAGGCCAGACGATTACGGCGGCGGCAGTGACCGCCTCTTCTATGGGCTTCCACAATCAATTACGCTGAAGGAGAGAGGCTTTCGGGCTTGCAGCTGGTTCCTCAGTACCAACCCCCAGTCGCCCAGTGCTGAGACGTGAGAAGCAAGCGGGAAGGCACAATCAGGTGCCAAAAAGCAGGTCGCACGACACCCCAATTCGGCCACTTCCGAATGGGCGCCCGGCATGGCGCCCGGCAGTCTGACATGGGCGACAAACCGAAGAGGACAGCCAAGGCTGGGGGCTTCGTCGTTGGACGAGATGGAAGCACGTTTTCAGCACAAGAGGCGTTGAGGCGCATTTGTCGCAGTTGTTCCAACCCGGCCAAGCCGTCAAGCGGGACGGTAGAGTCCGTGTTGCGCGTGTAGAGAGTGTTTCCCCCCTGGCCTGTGTCATTGTGTCATTGCAGATCCCACGCTGTGTCCTCGACATGTTGCTTTGAGGATCGTTTTTTTTTCCTGCCCAAAGATTTCAACGCCGTCAAGGATCAAGGGCTTTGCGGCATGTGTGTTGGGTCAACACCGACAATGGTAGGAGGAGCGACACCTGAGGCCTGTGGGGGGAGGGGTTTCTGGGCAAAAGCGCAGCGTACGTAGCGTGTCATCTACTAGTCTGTGCAGAGAGGTGTTAAGAGCCTGAATTTGATGAATTTGACCCAGCGGCCCCCGCCGTGCCAGGGGAAGGGGGCGAGGGGCCACCCCGCTGCTGTAGCGTTGTGGGCCGTACATACCTCCTTGCAGCCGTGCGCAGGACTTTTTGTTGTGCACACGACCAGTCGAGTGTACGCCAGTGTACGCCAGTGTACGCCAGTGTACGCCAGTGTCCAGGGCCCCTCCAGATACATCGCCATGTACCCGGGGGGGGGGGGGGATGATGGGTCGCTTGCCGCCGAGTCTGGGCCGTTCTGCCCCGCCCTGCCCCGCCCTGCCGCAGCGCATCCACCGCGCGCCGCCACCCGCCGGCGCCATCCGTCCATCTCACACACACAACCCAAGCGGGGGGGTTTGGGTCATTAAGCGCGCGTCGTCGGTCTCTCGCCGTCCTTTTCTCTCCATCCGGTCTATTCAATTTCTCATTCACTCTGTCTCTCCTCTGTCAAAATAGACCACACACCCAAGCAGCGCTTCAGTCGTCCGTGCCTACTTGCCCACCCTCACGATCGTTGGTCCTCTCCAAGGCGATCATACACATACATCTCCAAGAGCACCTCGTTGCGCTTCAACGCCTCCCCCACTCGTCCCTTCGCGCACGTGCGATCGCCCGCCCACCAATTCCACCCCACCACAACGTCTCTATCCAAAGCCAGTACCGCGAATGACCTCGACTGCAAAACCTCGCCATATACCGCCCTCCTCTAAAACTCTTTCCCCACCGTCCCTCCGTCCCCTGCCGCGAAGCCTTCGTCAGAACCGCTCGTTTGTACAGCTCGCGCGTCTTATCGGCCTCACCGGGTCCGATAACCGTGACGGCAGTGATGATAGCGGGAGCGACGCAGGCGAAGATAGCCCATCTACACCGGGACCAAGCAAACACGAAGACGACGAAGACGATGAGGCAAACAGCGATGTCGACGAGGAGTCACTAATGTGGGATGCCCAGGTATGTGCAAGCTGCTGTCGTGTGACCCATTTGCCACCACCCGTAATGAAACTGACTTGTGTCTACAGACGGCTCTCATCTCCCACCAACCTGCGCTCGCGGCAAAGTACTACGCAACCGCCGCGCTCCCTCCTCACTGCTCATCGCCCGCATGCCTCGCCCTTGGAAACCTCTTGGCTCGTGGTTCGGGGTTGCAGCAACCAGAGTCCCAGGATGACAACGGCACCGAACCTTCCAGTCGCAAGTCGTCCCTCGTGCCCGAGTCGGGACCCATGTCCCCGCAGTCCCCCCCGCAGAACTCGTGGTTTGCATCATTCTTCTCGTCGGCAAGCCCAATAGTCCAGTCCCCCACTGTCGAGGAGAAGCCGCCCCCGCGCTTGACTAGCAACGGATGGCACATGCCCACCGACGGCAAGCGAGCTGTCCGCGACGTCGACGGCATGGGCAAGGCCGGAGGCTGGCTGATCCTCGGTATCGGGTGGATCTTGCAGCACGAGGGGTCTCGCGCCCTCACCACGCCAAGGCACCAGACCAAAGTGCCAGTACCCGCTCGTGACGACGACTACAACGACGATGACGACGATGCAATCGTCTTTGACTCGAAGAACAAGGGCAAGGCCCGCGCTCGCTCACCGATGCCGGTTGAGCCTACCCAGCGTATTCCTCCGTCAAATACGTCGTCTGCAACCGATGACTCGTTCGAGATCCATACCCCAGAGGAAGATGACCAGGAGCTGAGCCCCGATAAGAAGATCAAGCTTCTCGTGAGTGTCTATTCTTCCCGACGTGTGAACCATCCCTACCTGTAACTAACACCCATCCACAGTATGACCTGCTCTCTCCCCTTGTCAACCTTTACCGCCACGGTCACATCCAGCAGCATGACCCCGTGGCACTGCCGCCTGTCAAGGCATCCGAGTTGCCAAGCGCGCTCAAGCCACAGGGTGACAAGGAGAAGGGCCGCAACGTTTGGGCTCTGGGATCCATTGTCGCCACAAAGGTTCTCGAGTTGCCCCTCCTGGCGACGCCCAACCTCAACAAGGACGCTTTCATGAAGCGCAATGGCGTGATCATCATGGCACGCTACATTCGTGGCATCACTTCGTCGCCGGAGATTGCCGAGGCCGAGTTCAAGGCCATCCTGAGGGTTGGACCTTGCGGTATTGAGCTCCTCGACGAGCTCATCCGTCAGGCCTTCCGCCGCCTGAACATTGTTCTCAAGATGACGGGTGGCACTCCACTGGATCCGTCCGAGATGGAGTCGTCTTGCTACTTGCTCTCCCACCGGAACCGGCCGCTTAATCGCAAAATGTCCAACCAGTCGCTCTTCTCTCTGGCGGACAGCACCATGTCTTCAAGTCTCCGCCTCATGACGCCCGTCAAGTCGACCGCCTCCTTGGCATCGCTTTCGTGCGACCATTCGCAGATTGACGCCTTTAGCATGTCGCGCGAAGCGACTCCTCGCCAGGTGGTGGCTCCCCAGACCCTCCGCGCGGTCCGTTCGCTCCGCAGTGTTCAACACCACCAGGACAAACTTCAACGTGCCCAGGCTCCTCGCAGCATGTCGTCCAACGGTCCGTGGTGGCCCTCGCTTCACGGTTGGACAATGACCCCGGTCACGAGCACCGTGTCGCCAGTCGCCCGGTCGCGTACGCCAGCTCCGGCCGGATCTCTCTCAACCGAGGCAAAGCATGAGGCTAAACCTCTCCGCTCAGTGGTCTCGTCGCCGCACCTGAACGCAAACAACATGCCTCCTCCCCCGCCGTGCCGCGCGCTTCCGTTCGAGCCCACCGAACAGATTGCGAGAATCGACCCTGAGCTGGCCGCCCTCGAGCTCGCGTCCGCGCTTACCAAGCATGTCGACTGCAGTGTGTGTGGTGCCAGCGGCGTCAACTTTCCCAACTGCCGCAAGTGCGGCCTCACGTTCTGCTCTCGCAAGTGCCGCGTCGACGAGACCGGTGCGGGCAACGGCAAGCGCCACATCTGCGGCGCGCTCGAGTCGCGCAAGCTCCTTCCCATTCCCGAGGTCCGCCCCATTGCACCTCGCGGCGTCCTTTCCACCGGCACGCCCGTGGCCCCTGTTCCCAAGGTTTGCTAAGATGCCGCCTTTCATTCACAACAATGCCTCCCATTCGCATTCTTCTCCAGTGCTCAAAAACACAACACCAGCACTCCCCACGGGACCTTTATCCTTTTGTTTGTACCTATAGCCAAATTCGTCAAATTAGTCAATCAGTGTTGCAGAAAGTAATCATGTGTCTATTGAAGGTCCTCCCAATGTCTGTGCATACTGCAAAGTGTCATTGCAGCAGCGTAGACGGCCCATTCCACAGTGGTCGAGGCGAGCATGCGACAACAACCAGGGCGGATATCAACCGCCACCGGCCACCGGAGCCCCTCTCTCGCCAAGCCCTCTGGCCGCGCAGTGCGTTCGGGTCATTGCGTCTCGCATTTCGCGTGTGCCCTCCACCGCTGCGTTTGTCCACATCACCACTCACTAACCGCCATGCCCCTGCTGTCGACCTCGATGCCGCGGCTGCACCCGCTGCTGCTGCTGTGCAGCGTGGCCGCGCTCGCACTAGCCTACGTCATGCTCATTGCGAACCGGCCGTCACCGCCCGACTGGAAGAAGGAACAGGACCGTGAGTGCACGACCGCGGGGTTGGAATGCTGGATGAGGAAGAGGGCGGCGTGGGCCCAAACCGCCCTCGTCAAGACCGTACTGGATATACCCGTGTGCAAGACTGGACGTTGGTGAGATGGCAGGACCGACGTTTGCTGACTTGCCGCCGCAGCTCACCTCACAGGCTTCCCGTCGTGGTTTGGCGGACGGGACTCGGTGTCGCCGTACGAGGAGCCTCGACAGGCGTTTGTCGGCTCGCCAGAGGAGATTCTGCTGTTTATCGGTATGTTCTTTGAATTCAGGAGGTGTATGCTGACTCTTTTTCCAGACCTGCGTCGTGCGTAGCTTCTGCTTCTTGCTGCGTCGGGGGAAGGAAGCTACAGCTAACAACCAGGCGACTCGCTCTCCCTCCCGCATGCGTTCTACCTCCTCGACGTGCTCTCGTCGCGTCCCGACATTGTCCTGACTGTCACCGCTCCATGGGCTGCGGACTGGGACTCGGACAAGAGCGTGGGCGACAACCTCGAGGCGGTGGGGTGCAAGAAGCGTGTCTGGCGATATGGAGATGGTGAGGCTGGCGACGGTCCGCATCTCAGCTGACGAGCAGGCGAGGTGGACTTTGGAGACGCGTGCCGAGGATCGACCATTATCAAGTGAGCTGAGCGGTCATGGTATAGCTGACAACAGCGAGCAACCGTCGCACAGCCTCGTGGCTCCCAAGGTCAACCCTCGCGCAGACGTGAGCAGATCCCTCATGTAGTGTAGCTTTCAGCTGACCAACAGATCACCATCCTCCCCGAGCCTCGGTACCTCCTCAGCAAGGACAATACGTACGAGGCACTCGTCGAGAGCCTCGGTTCGGACTGGAAAATGGGCATCCTCGCCCACGTCATGCCAATGGTCGGTGCGCTGTTCGATCTTGTTGCTAACCCACCAGGCCGAGTGAGACAACCTTCTCCTTTGCACTATACTCACTCCCTAGCCCCAAGGTATACCACCCCAAGGGCGATGCGCACCCGTCGTACCGCTCCGTAAACTACTACCCGCGCCGCACGACTCCAAGGTCGCTTTGGCCAAAGATGCCTAGCGGAAAGAGCTACACATTGTTCCACAGTGAGCTTGTTGTTTTCCGTTGTTAGCTCACGCCAGGTGATATCTCGCCCATCCTGCCTGCCAAGGCGCTCTTCCGTGACACCAGCGGTGTCAACAGCTTCCTGCCTACGTCAGAACTGCGCAAGTTCTGGACCAGCTATGAGCGACGGATCGCCAACCACATGTCGACGGCGGGCATCTGTATCGTGAGTCGGTGGGGGTCTGGTAAGTTGTCGTGAACGGTACCTGACATTATTTCCCAGTTTGAAGGGTGGCAGGATGGTCTTGTGGACGACCGCATGGCTGCCGCGATGCTCGGCGGCTGCCTCGTCGCCACTGTCAACCCCGACGTGGAGCACGCCACGATCGAGCACCTCATCATCCCGCTCAGCAGGACCGACGACGCCCTCCCAGCCGACCAGTTCGAGACGGCCCTCGGCAACCTCACCGACTCTGACTTGAAAAAGAAGGCCCTCAACGCCTTTGTCTTTGCCCGTAACGAATTTACGGGCAACATCAAGGTCGACAGCGTCCTGGACATTGTGCACCGCTACGACCGCGGTGCAAGGGGATACATTGTGAGTGTGCAAGGCTGGGTATCGGATGCGTGCGTTTGGCTGAGACAAAACAGTTCCCGCATGGGTTCAGGTGGACATGTAACAGCCCCGGCGAGAAGCCCGTGTGGTGTCCTCAGGCATAGCACGGCAGCGCGACTGTTGTTTTGCATAGACACATGGATGGTGCACGGTCTCGCGGCGCGCGACGCGTCAAACTGGGCGATAAGCAACCCGACAGAGGATCATTTACGGCGCGTCGTCGCGCAGAGCCGGGCGGCCGCGGGCGGGACCCGTGCGCGCGCGGTGGAGCGAGAGAGGGGCGCGGGGTGTATTTTGCCACTGGTAGATCACGTGATGCACCGAGAGACCCCTTCGCGTTTGTCGCTGGCCGCTGGACGATTTTAACGGTGGCCATCAGAATTCAGGTTCTCTCCGCATTCATATCCTCTTGTCTTGCGCAACAACTTTTAGCCCTTGCTCCTCGCCTGCTGGTGTTAAGCCTGGTTCTACTCGATCCGATCCGACTGCATTCTACCTTGGGCATAACTGCGTTTGCCCCCACCTCTGGTGAGAGTTGGGTGTTTTTGTGGGACAGATTTGCAAGAACCGCCCGTGGCTGACCACAAAACTTGGCTTTGTGTACCTTTTCCCTCCTCTGTTGTGACCGCGCGCCCTACAGCCTCTCGACTTTCCGACTGCCATCACCTGCAGTCTCTCTGCCGAATCTACTGGCTCTATCTGTGAGAATTGTGCCCCCCATCGGCCTATGCCGAGCACAGAGAGGACACTGTGGGCTGACACGGAATTGTGCAGTCGCGTCTGCTACTAAGCGCCGCTTTTGATCTTTTGACCGACAGAACCTCAGATCCACATTATTGTGCGTTGCCACCCAGCTACCGTATCTTCTCCCCAGAGCTGACCGTCGTGCCTCATCTGCGTATCATCAATTGCAAACCTGTGCTTGAAACCAAAACAGCACAATGGCTAGGAAGTACATTCTCGTTTGTGGTGGTGTCATTTCGTGAGTTGGTTGACTCGACTTTGAAAAGAGTTGTGGGGCTGGGGGCTGGAGCTGACTGTACCCAGGGGTATCGGCAAGGGCGTGATCGGTGCGTTCAGCTGCGCGAAGGGTTGTGGGGCTCGTGTGGTTTATGATTGAAGCTGACCATGGTAATTCTCTCGCGGCACCCACTCTCACCCGTTTTGTCGTCTTTCCAATGCAGCATCGAGCACCGGTCTCCTCCTCAAGACCGCCGGCTACAAGGTCACCTCGATCAAGATCGACCCGTACATGAACATCGATGCCGGTACCATGGCCCCCACTGAGCACGGTGAGTGGCTGGCGACCTGTCGTGGCGACAGGAGCTGACCCGCTGTACAGGTGAGGTTTACGTCCTGAACGACGGCGGTGAGACCGACCTCGACCTCGGCAACTACGAGCGTTACCTCAACGTCTCGCTCGGCAAGGACAACAACCTTACCACCGGCAAGGTGTACCAGCACGTCATTGAGCGCGAGCGTCGCGGTGACTACCTCGGCAAGACTGTCCAGATCGTCCCCCACCTCACCAACGCTGTCCAGGACTGGGTTGAGCGTGTCGCCACGACCCCCGTTGACGAGACTGGCGAGGAGCCCGACGTCTGCATCATCGAGCTCGGTGGTACCGTCGGTGACATTGAGTCGGCCCCCTTCATCGAGGCCATGCGCCAGTTCCAGTTCCGTGTCGGCCACGAGAACTTTGCCCTCATCTACGTCTCCCTCATCCCCTTCATCAGCGGCGAGCAGAAGACCAAGCCCACTCAGGCTGGTATCCGTGACCTCCGTGGTCTTGGTCTCGTCCCCGACCTCATTGCGTGCCGTTGCGAGGTCCCCCTCCAGCCCGCGACCACCGAGAAGGTCTCGATGTTCTGCCACGTTACCCCCAAGCAGGTTCTTGGCGTCCACAACGTCGAGTCCACCTACCACGTGCCCCTCCTCCTCCAGCAGCAGGGTCTCATCCAGTTCCTCCAGAAGCGTCTTGACATGGGCGGCATTACCATCCCCCCTCACATGAAGACCAAGGGCAACGACCTCATGACGCGCTGGCGCGACATGTGTGTTGGTGCCGAGCGCCTCTTTGACACTGTTTCGATTGTCCTCGTCGGCAAGTACACCACCCTCGAGGACTCGTACATGTCGGTCGTCAAGTCGCTCGAGCACGCCTCGATGCGCGTGGGCCGCAAGCTCGAGCTCAAGTGGGTCGACTCGTCCGACCTCGAGCCCGCCATGGAGACCGACGACCCCGTCCGCTACCACGATGCCTGGCGCGCCCTGTGCGGTGCCAAGGGTATCATTGTCCCCGGTGGCTTTGGTGTCCGTGGTACTGAGGGTATGATCATGGCCGCCAAGTGGGCTCGTGAGCAGAAGGTTCCTTACCTCGGTATCTGCCTCGGCTTCCAGATTGCCGTCATCGAGTGGGCCCGTAACGTCTGTGGCCTCGAGGACGCTCACTCGTCCGAGCTCTCCAAGACCACCCCCCACCCCGTCATCTGCTTCATGCCCGAGATCTCCAAGACCCACATGGGCGGTACCATGCGCCTGGGTCTCCGCCCCACCATCTTTGAGCCCAACACTGAGAACACCAAGCTCCGCAAGCTGTACGGCAGCAAGCCTGTCGCTTGGGAGCGCCACCGTCACCGTTACGAGGTCGAGCCCAAGTACGTCGACGAGCTCGAGTCCAAGGGCGGTCTCCGCTTCACCGGCAAGGACGAGCGCGGCGAGCGTATGCAGATGCTCGAGATTGAGGGCCACCCTTACTTTGTCGGTCTCCAGGCCCACCCCGAGTTCTGCTCGCGTCCCCTCAACCCTTCCCCGCCCTTCCTGGGCCTCATCGCGGCCGCGTGTGGCCTCGACATTCTCGACGAGCAGGTCGCGTACAACTCGAAGAACTACGTCGACCCCCACCCCGAGAACGCAAAGGTCGTTCCCGCCAGCGAGGCCGTGACGGAGAAGGCCAAGGCCCGCAAGCAGGCCGTTGAGGGTGTCAAGGTCGTCGAGGCCGCTGCCCCCGTCGTCGCCAACGGCTCGGCTTAAAACAAAAAACACGGGTTTGGGGCAGTCCAGATACAGTAGATGTACAAGATTTATCTTCCAGAGTAATGAATGTGCACGCCACCACATAGACTACAGAACATTTAGATGGGAGATGCCACATCTCACCGCACACCGCAAACTCCACCTTTTTTCTGGACTGAGGCTGCTGCAGCTGCTGGCTGGCTGTAGGGGAACAGAGAGACACGCTCGGACGGGGACAGTGATGTACATGGACGACGCTTAAATACAGGAATAAAACCCTACGAGCGGCCCCAGGGGAGGGAGGGAAAAAGTGGTTGTGCGTGGAGGATGGGGATGGCTCCGGCTGAGACGCAGTGCTGACATGAGTGCGTGTCTAGAAGAAGCCGCCGACCTCTGTTGTCCTCGTCAGCAATTGTCACGGTCCAGTGGCAAACACGCCCGGGCACGGGGGGTGGTGGGAACAGCAACGGTTGCGGTGCTGAGAACTTGAACTTGCTCGCCCACACCGTCCCACGTCCCCCATCGTGCCCGCCGTCGTCGCCGTGTGTGCGCCACTCACGCTCCAGAAGAACCTCAATGACGTCGCCGTCCTCCATCTCGAGGTCCTCGGCTGTTTGGTTGTCGACGATGCGCTGGCCGTCGAAGAGGAGACTGTGGTGGCGCGGTCAGTGACGTGCGTTTCGGAGCGGTTCCCACGGCGCTGGCACGGCGTCTGTGGGGTGGGGTCCGGCGCCATCGCCGGACGCGTCGCGCCCGTCCCAATGTTCAGGTTTCACATACCGAATCGCCGAGGGGTCCTGGCCGACACGGCCGGCGTACGCGTTCTGTGCAAACGTCAGTAAGGGGGTACGTTTGCGCCGCATCCTGGAGATGGGGAGCTTACCTTGAGCTTGTTGAGCTTGGTGGTCTTCTTGATCTTGAAGAAGACCTCGGAGCCATCAGTCGCGCGAATCTTAATGTTGAGGGTGTTCTCTGTTTACCGCGTTAGGCGCACGCATCGTGGGGAGAGGGGGCGTGGGGATGCGAAATGGGGCTCACCGTCGGCCTTGGGCTTGACCTCGTCGTTGGCAGAGGGGGATCCGGCGTCAGACATGGTGGAGAAGTGGATGCGAGATGGGTGGTAGAGTGTTTGTGTAACGGCGAGGTTTCACTAATCAACCGGCGGTTGACTCACTGTTGTCAATGAACCGCCCAGGCTGGGGGGGTGGAGGGCGCGCACCTTCTCTCTGTGCCACGCGCGGCGAATGCGGAAATTCAGCTGGTGATTTGATTCCACCGGGGCTCAGGCCAGGTCACGTGATGGGCACGGCCGACTGGACGCGGTGACGCGGGGCTGTCAGCCGGCCTGGCAGCTGGCGGGGTCTGGCCAGACTGCAGACTGCAGACCGGCAGCTTGCTCGCAGTGTCCGCTCCTGGCTGCGCAGGTGTGCTGTTTGGGTGGATTCGGTTTCCGCCGCCAGAGAGAGCGTATGCAACATCCCATCTGTCAATCCACAGGAACCATCCCACCTCCCTCGGCATCCATTCACAGGCATCGCTGGCAAAGCTTCTGTCGCGACCTCGTCGGTCCTCTACACTCTTTGTCAGAGACCTTTGCCTAGCCACCCACCCCCAGTCGCCTGTTGTCTGCACGCACACCAAACAACCCCGCGTCCACTCGCCCAACCCCCCAACGCGCCTCCCGATCGCCTGACGCGTCCCTTGACCAAAAGCCTTACATCACGTCCTGTGCATTGTTCTCTCCCGCCTCGGACACCTGCCATCTGCGTTTGGGTCCTGCACCGAGCACTCAAACCATCGGCCTGCGTCCCAGCCACTACGTCGGCCCTCCTGCTGTGCCCTCCGTCCCCCCTACTCTCTAGCCTCGGCGCGCAACTGCACAACAACCTCGTCATCGGTGAGTCTTACGCAACAACATCACAGTACCCCGTACCACAACGCTGACCACCTCCACCTCCACCCCCTTTGTTCAACCGCGCGTCACGCTATCATCGACACTTGCGCTGCCCTGTACATCACTGCGGTCACCCCTCCCTAACCCTTTGTTGTCAATCTCGTCGCTCACTCGGACCTCGTCGTCTTCAATTCGACCTCCATCCCACCACTAAACAGCGCCTGGCTCACACTCATGCCCCGCAAGGTTCTGCCCCCGACCGTCGTGGCCCCGGGCCCAGCACCCCCGCCTTCGCCGCTTGTGCAGAAGCTGCGGCAGGACTGGCGCTGGGCCGGCATCAGCCAGTTCATCTGGACCTTTGCAGACGCCTTTGGCCTCGTTGAATGGGACATTGAGGTGAGCTCGAGTCTGCCCCGCGTATCGTATCGAGCGAGTCGTAGCTGACATATCGCTCCTCGCCCTTGGTTGTATATTTCACGACTCTCTCTCTCGCCTGGCCAACGTGTTCATTCACAGACTCTGGAAAGGGATCTCGACGGCACAGAAGATGCCATCATCCCCGACCTTGTCGCCAAGATGCTGTATGCGTTGACATGGAACCGCCAGATCAAGTGAGTTTGCCTTCGATTGGTACTCAAACTCGCACCCGTGCTCACTCCACACAGCCGTGAGAATGCCTTTGACCAACTGCGGAAACAGTACGTCAAGCGTGCTCCGGAAGGCGAGGTCACCATCCTCGGCACAGTCGAGGAGCCCATCGAGTGGCCGACCCTCGGTCTGTCGCAAAAGGTCCAAATCCTCTGGCAGCTCTGCGAGTGGCAGATGGTCGACCCCGCTCGCTTTAGGTCGCTTCTCAAGACAGAGGAGGAAGCCACGTCATGGGTATGTGCTACACACACCCCTTCAATGAACATTACTGACTGTCTTCAGAGGGTGGATCCCCTCGGTTGGGATAAGCATGGCAACACGTACTTTCTGTTTGATGGTGGGTTGCCAACAGTTGCGATACCTGACCACCCGCAGATAACCGCCTTTGGATCCAGCGTGCCCGTCCCGTCGCTCCTCGTCCGCCGAAGAAGTCGTCGCTCAAGGCCAAGCGTGCGGAGCGCGCTCTTAAACGCCAACGTCCTCCACCTAAGCGCTCACACAAGAGGAAGGCTCCACCAAAGCGCCTGCCTACTCCCCCGCCGCCAAAGCCCGAGGAGCCCGTCTCTGGGCCGAGAAGGAGGAAGCAGGTTGAGTTTTACGGCAACGTGACCCCGACCGTGGAGGCTCTCAAGCGTGGCGGCGGCACGAGGACAGCCGACGCGACTCCCACCTCGAACCGCTCAACACGTAGCTCCGCGAGGACGCGAGGTGCTGTCGAGACCCCGACCAAGCCGTCAAGGCCTTCAAGGGCCCCTCCTCTTCCCACGGGTACTCGTGTCAGCCGGCGACTGCACGCCGTCGACGACGAGTGGCAGCAAGTGCCCGACGACTGGCTCAACGGTGACAAAAAGACCAAAAAGGCCAAACCCACCAAGGGCAAGGCCAACGACGACGGCGACAGCGATCTCAGCGACTTGACGGATGAGGACGAGCACGAAGCAACTCTCAAGGCTCTGGACGACGAGGAGGCGTCTCCCGAGGTCAAGCCCGAGTCGCCGCTTTCCGAGGCCCCCGAGGAGCCCCAGGAGCCTGAGGATGAGTACGTTCCATCGGAGCATGCCGGTGATGACGAGGCTGTCAAGTCAGAGGACGAAGCGCCCATAGAGGAAGATGTGGAGCAGCAGGAAGAGGAAGAGGACGAGGACGAGGAGGACGACCGCGAGCCTTCCGCCGACATCGACGAGCTCCAGCTTGCCGTCAAGGAGGAGGCCACCGAGTTGCCCGAGGGCTTTGTCGAGTGGGAGACAGTCTGCGTTTCGCTCTACGACTGGCAACACTACCCAGACCAGTGGGAGAAATCAAAGCACCCGGACGAGAAGGCCCTCTACAAGCTCCTCAAGGACGAAGTTGGTCCCCAGATCATCGAGGTCCTCCAAGCCAAGGAGCAGGAGCGCCTCAAGCAGGAGGCGCTCAATAACCGCAAGCGTTCGTCTCGTATTGCCACCCGCGAGCTGGAACGCGAGGAGGCTATCCGCCGCGAGGCCGCCGAGCGCGAGATGGAGGAACGCATGGAGAAGTCTCGACAGGAGGAGGCCAAGAAGGCTGCCGACGCGGCCGAACACGCGGCGCGTGAAAAGGCGCGCGAGGACCGTCTCAAGGAACGCGAGGAGCGAAGCGCTGCGCGCCAGCAGGCTGCCCTCGCCAAGGCCGAGGCCGAGCAGAAAGAGCGCGAAAAGGCCGAGCGCAAGCGTGAGAGGCGCAAGCGCCGCCGTGACGGCGAGCAGGTCTCCGACTCGTCAGCGGACGAAGCTGAGGCGCCTGCTCCTGTTGACCCGACACCGGCGAAACCTGAGGGTTCCGCCACTCCCAAGGATTCTTGGGAGCTCAAGTGCGAGGTGTGCAAGCAGAGCGGTTGGAACCTGGTGGGTTATTCCAGTGCGTAGTTGATTTAGCCGCTAACCCATTTTCAGGTGGACGACACTGGCCTCGTCTCATGTGACGACTGTGGCAGGTGGCAGCACGTCGAGTGCCACGACCGCCAGGACATTGCTGCCGGTCGCGGTATTCGCGACTGGGACAAGGTCGACTTTAGGTGCAAGGAGTGCGAGCAGCGCGCCGCCGCCAAGCGTCGCCGCGTCGAGGAACCTCACCCTGCGGCGCACCAGAACCGTCCGCCTCACGTTGCCAATGGCCACCCTGGCTATGCAGCGGCTGTGCCGCCGAGGTCGCAGGTCGCGAGCCAAACGTCGCCGTACCAGTACGCGCACCCTGTTCCGCAGATGTCTCCTCAGTCATCCGGTTACCACCAGCTCCCACCGCAGGGCCCTCCTCACCCGGGGCAGGCGTACCATCCCCACCCTTACCCTCAGCAACACCACCAGCAACAGAGCCCGCCCATGAACGGCCATGTTGTTCCCCGGCACCCTGGATACCCTCCGGACCCGCGGATGATGCCGGCTCAGCCTGGAGCATATGCCCAGCATCCACACCATCCTGGACACCCTCAGCAGTATCCGCCACACCCTCAGCATGCGTACCCGGTGCCGCCTCCACACTATGCAAACGGACAGACGCACGTTTCGCACCCAGGCTATGGACACCCGCAGTCGCCCCAGTCTCGTCAGCAACCCTTGCACCATGCCCCACCCCATCAGCACCACGCTCCGCCCCACCCCCAGCACTCGCCGCGCGTTGATCCTCGTGCCGAGCTTCCCCGTGTAGATGGCCACCGCCAGCACAGCGAGCCGCGTTCCCAGCATGCCCCACAGCCCTACCCTCCCCAGCCTTATCCTCCCCAGCCCTACCCTCCGGCACACTACAGCCCGGCGCCGCATCCCCAGCACCCACAGTACTATGCCCGACGTACGTCGGGCGAATCGGGGGCGCCTGCTGGGCCCCACGGCCCCCAGTTCCCTCAGCACCGCGCCCCCGGGAGCCCGGGTATGTCGCAAGCGGAGCGCATCGAGCGGGAGCAGCCTGAGCGCGAGCATGTCGAGCGTGAGCGTATGGAACGTGAGCGCATCGACCGTGAGCGCATGGAGCGCGAGCGCGCCGAACGTGAGCGTGTCGACCGCGAGCGTATGGAGCGGGACCGAATCGAGCGTGAGCGTCTGGGTCCCGCACAGCCTGTTCCCCGCGTTGCCGAGGGGCAGCACCCGGACGCGCCGCGTCCCCAGGCATAGGATGTGGATTGCAGCCGGCAGCGGCCAACCAAAACGATGGCACACATATTTGAGTTAAACCCCCCATAGTCGTAGAGATGCAGCTAAAACAGAGAGTAACCAAAACACTGTGGAAAGTGGCAAGAGGGCAAGTGGCAAAGTGGCACATGGCTTTTTTTACATCACTGTATCATCCTATCTTTGTATATCTTCGTCTCCTCGGCTCCGTCCGTGATCCAGCCGGCATGCCAGTGACCTTGTAATGCTATCAAGCTATTAGAGCTTGGCGGGAGCGGCGCCCTCGATCTCGTTGTACATGTCGTCAATCTCCTGCTCGAAGCGCTTGGCCGCGACGTTGCGCTTGATCTTCTGGGTGGGCGTGAGGAGGTCGTCCTCGAAGGGGGTGATGCGCGGGTAGATGCCGCGGATGTTCTCGTAGCCGTTGAGCTTGTTCTTCTTGGCAACCTTTGCCAGGCCGGCGACGAGGTAGGCGCGGATCTTGGGGTCGAGGACGGCCTTGTTGAGGGCCTCGGTGTTGGCGGGGTCGATGGTCTGGCCGAGGACGTCCTGGACGAGCTTGGCGGCGAGGGCGGGCTCGAGGACGGCGACGGCGACGAGCGACGAGCGCAGCGAGTCGGCGTGCACGAGCAAGGTGGCGAACAGGGGGTTGAGGGCGTACACACCCTCAATCTTCTCGAGGGCGACGTACTCGCCCTGCGCGAGCTTGACAACGTTCTTGACACGGTCGACAATCTTGACACGGCCATAGGCGTCAATCTCGGCAATGTCACCAGTGTGCATCCAGCCCTCGGCGTCGATGGTCTTGGCAGTGTTGACGGGGTCGTGGAGGTAGCCCTTGAAGATGTTGTCGCCACGGAGGCAGAGCTCACCGCGGGGGTTGGGCTTGTCGGCGTGGGTGTAGCCCATCTCGGGGACGTCGACGAGGCGGACGTCGTTGCAAGGCTGGATCTGGCCACAGGTGCCCATGGCAGTGTTGTCCTCGGGGATACCCTTGGTGCAGGTGCCAATGGTCTCGGTCATGCCGTAGCCCTGGATAACGTCACACGAAAAGGCAATCTTGAGCATCTCGTGGACGGCAGCGGCGAGAGGAGCAGCTCCCGAGGTCATGTACTTGACCTCGCCACCGATGAGGTTGCGGAGCTTGCGGAACACGAGAGCGTCGTAGACACGGTGGTGGATCTCGCCGGTGGAGCGGAAGTTGGCGAGCTTGGTGTTGACGGCACGGCGGAGAAGAGCACCCTTGAGGCCCGGAGTGTCCATCTGGATCTTGATGGCCGAGTGGAGACGGTTCCAGACACGGGGGACACCGGGGAACATGTTGGGCTTCAAGACGGAGGCGTCCTCGAGGAGACGGAGGGTGTCGCCGGTGCTGAAGCAGACGGTACCGTCGCCGTAGAAGACAAGGAGGTGGAGGAAGCGCTCGTAGACGTGCGACAGGGGCAGGTACGAGAAGAACTTCCATCCGGGGTCCTTGACAAGGTCGGTGGTCACACCGTACGCCGACGAGATCGTGGCAGACGTCATGTTCCAGTTGGTAAGGATCACACCCTTGGGGTTGCCGGTCGTGCCGGAGGTGTACGAAATCGTGACGATACGCTCGACGTCGAGCTCCTTCTCGTCCTCCAGAGGGCCAGGAGCGAAGAAGTTCTCGGGCTGGCAACCCCACTGCTCAAGCTCGGACATGTCCAGGAAGGTGATGCCAAGCGAGGCAGACCACTGGGTAAGGACGTCGCGCTCGGCGCCCGAGACGGGGTCCATGGTCACAATGGCGCGGAGCGTGGGGCAGTGAGGAGCGACCTTGAGGACGTCGGTGAGGTGGTTGGACGACGCAAAGATGATGGGAAGCGGCGCGTGGTTGGTGCTGTTTTGACTGTCAGTTGTTGCCCCTGCAAAGGAATATCTCGCAACTTACATGTACTGGGCAACGTCCGGGCCGAGGGTCTCGTAGAGCGAGATCGAGACGAGACCGTAGGCCTGGCACGCGAGGTCGACAATCTGCCACTCCTCACGGTTACCCGACCAGATACCCACAGCCCAACCACGACGAGCGCCCTGGTTGAGCTTGTCGCCGTACGAGGGGATGCCCTCGTAGGTGATCTCGGGAGGCGAGGGCTGCTCGGGAGCCGCACGGGGGTCGCGGAGACGGCCGAGGCGCTCGAGCGAGAGGAGAGCCGAACCAAGGGCAGTGCGGCGCTGCTGGATGGTAGCATACGACGTGTCGATGGTGGTCGTGGCAAAGTCCAAGGCCTGTCCGGGCTTGGTAGGCGCGATGGGCGCACGGCGACGGAACATGGGGGTGTTGGGGTGCCTCGCGACAGCTGCGCGTGTGTCAGGAGCCCGTGCAGCATGCGCCACCAAAACCAAACCGCTTGCAAAAGATAACACGTACACTGCTCAAAGACCTCGTACAGCGTGCGGGGGAGAGCCTTGCCCTGCTCGTCGAAGCGGATGAGCGAGTTGTCCCAGAAAGCTAGAGAGGGGCGGTCAGCATCGCAACCAGCGATCCGGGTATCGGTCATTTCGGGAAACACAAACCATTCTTGTACACGGCTGTGTCATCTGTCAGCATATTTCCCATCGCAGCACGTCTTCCCAACGTGCCAAAGGCAAGAGCTCTAGAGCACACTCTTTTTGCCTTTCGCACATCGCACCCGCGGTACTCACCACTGGTGGTAGCGGTCTCGGAGCCAGGGACAGCCTGTGCAGTGTGTCAGTGGATGGACGAGATGACGTTGGCTTCTCGCACCGCGCGATTTGCGGCGGGGAGAGCTTTGA
Organism: Apiotrichum porosum; assembly: GCF_003942205.1. NCBI lineage: Eukaryota > Fungi > Basidiomycota > Tremellomycetes > Trichosporonales > Trichosporonaceae > Apiotrichum > Apiotrichum porosum. The sequence goes on along the minus strand of NW_021167108.1, from coordinate 1,926,912 downwards.
GAACTGTCAGAAACGCACCACACCCTGCTTCTTGATGTTCATGTCCTTGGGGTACGGGTACAGCGTCATGTTGGGCAGCTGTGGATGTGGGGGTGTAGGATACGAGTTTAGTTTCTGAGAAGAAAGGGTGGAAGCGATGTACGCAGGACTATCGAGCACCCAACTTAAGGAGCGTATGGCCTTTTGGCTGGCGGCGTGGGCCAATGGACCCCCCGGTTACACGTCGTCGTTAGCCGGCGGTTTCTGCCCGTCCACGGCCCTGTTGCTTGGCCCTGCGTGGTGGGTGTCTGCGTCTCGACGTGGCGGGCACTCTGACACTCGTCGCCGCTGGCGGCCCTTGGAACCCATGCACGCACGCGCGTGCCCATGGTATGCTGGAAAGCTAACCCAAAGTGCCCCCGGGGACACTCCCACGAACCCAACCGGCACAAGAAAAGGCTCGGCGCCCGGTTGGTGTGCTATCGCTCGTGGGGCCGCACACGGCCAAGTGGGAGAAACCAAAACACGCCATAAAAGCCCCACACTACTCTTTGCACTAAGTCGTCTCTCTCGCCACCACTCGTGCCGGGTACAATTGCTTGCATCATGTACTGTTCTCTCGATCTCTGGCATATGGGGTATACTGCTGTCTCGCCCGCCTACACCATTGGCGCGATACGAGGACCAGCGGTGGGATAGTGGTGAAATGTGGGATTGCTGGGAAGACGACAAACGGCTGTTTCTATACACACATTTGCCTAAGCATCGCTCTTCTTCTCCGCCGCAGCACCCGAATCCGCTGGGCGCAATGGCTGCAGCGACTCGGGGGTGGGCACAGTAGGCGAGCCGATCGAGGAAAATGCTGGAGTACGGGCAGGAGCGGCACCGGCCTCGGCGGCGGCAGCGGTGGCGTCAGAGTCCTCGCCAGAGTCCATGTGCGAGTCGCCGTCGTCGTCGACAAGCTCCACCTTGGCGCCCAGGCTCTCAACAACCAGCTGCGTACGTTAGCGACTTGTTATAAGGGGGGAGAGAAAGGCAGCATGAACTCACTGCGTCCTCGGGAGACTTGGCGGCCGAGTCGACCAGGTGAAGCTCGTCGTCGTCCTCCACCTCGTCCTCATCGTCCATCGTCCTGAAGGTGATGCCTGAGGCGCCGAGGATGCTGGCAATGTTCGCCAGACCACCAGCGCCGCCAAGACGGAAACCGCCAGCACCGCCAAAGCCGCCGCCAATCGAGGGCTGAACCTGGCCAAAGATGTCGGGAACCGAGAGAGGGGTATCACGACCAACTGAGGGGTCAGCTTGGTTGCGGACGGTCTTCAGATAGACTTACCCTTGCCCTCAACGCGCTCCTTGACCCAAGCCTGCCACTCCTCGGTGGTGCGGCCGTTAAGCAGAGCGACAATGACAACGGTCATGTTGTCGCAGCCGATACCGCCAGTCTCCGAGTCGGTAGCGAGACACTTGACCATGAGGCCCTCGCAGATCTTGCCGAGGTCGTCGCCGTTGGCGACCTGGCGACGCACAATGTCAATGACCTGCTGGGACGTCAAGCAGTCCCAGATACCGTCACAGGCAAGAACGATAAACTCCTCCTCGCCGTCGACCTGGTGGGTGATAATCTCGGGGTCGGCAGTGACGATCTGCTGCTCGGCCTGGAGAGTGTAGTTTTGCTTAAACTCAAAGTCACCCAGAGCGCGCGACAGGGCAAGGTTGCCGTTGACACGGCCAAACTCGACAAAGCCACCGGCAGCGGTGATACGGGCAGTCTCCTCCTTGTTGGTAGGCTTGTGGTCGTTGGACATGGCCTTGGCCTCGCCCTTGTACGAGAGAACACTGCGCGAGTCACCGGCGTTGGCCTGGGAACGTCAGCTTGTTGTCTGCGTCGCTGGATCACTTGGATACATACGACAATGATGCGACCATCAGTGGTAATAAGACCGACGACGGCGGTACAGCCCGAGGGGTCGTTGAAGAAGCTGGGGTCTGAGGGCTGATTAGCACACGGTTGCCAGCACAAACACATACCGGCACGGAGATCCTCGTCCGTCTTGAGGAAGACCTGCTTCAAGGCAGCCTCGTAGTCGCCCGATTCTGGGAGGGGGTGTCAGACGACATGGCACGGCTCGGGGAAGGAACCCACTGTATGCCTCCAGGTTGGCCAGGCGAGTGTGCAACGTGGTGCCGGCAAACTTGGCCACCGCCGAGCCACCGTGACCGTCGAAAACACCTGCAAGGGCGTTGGCGCGTTCCTCTGTACCGTCATTGGTGACAGTGGAGCCAAGAGGCTGCTCGGGGATGTCACTTGCGGGGGTGGCGTCGGAGCCACCGGGAGGGAGATACAAGTGGACAGTGTGCGAGTCCTCCATGCCTGTACAGGTTTAGTATGACGCAATACCAGAGTCTTGAGGCTCACTTATCCTCCAGCCCTGCATGTCGGACAGGCCCACCCAGAACTGCTTCTGGCGAGTCACCATCGTGGTGTGCTTCTCGGTCACTGTTGGGCCGCAAAGGTCGCGTGCAAAGAATCGTAAAGCGAGTGATGACGAGATAGGACGCGCGGATCGGGTGGAGAAGAGGTGCAAGCACATACAGGTCAGCAGACGGACCCCCAGCACGAGTAGCATCGCGTAAACGAACCGGGCTCAGAAAGTGTTTGACCCTAAAGGAAAGACGGTGGTCAGCGACATGACACGACGTAACCCGAAAGAAGAACGATGACCCAAACGCGCAAGCCTTCCGCAGCTTGCCCGCTTTTCAACGGCCAGGGAGGTGGGGGGTCCTCGAGCAGAGAAAAGCGCGTGCAACGGCTCTTGCGGTGGTTGCAAAAGGACTCACCATGTTGGCTAAAATGTAATGTGGTCTATTCGCGGATGCGATGCACAATGACGATAGATGTCAACTGAAAGACGTGTGTTGGTAGCAAATACAGCGCTGAAGACCTGTGGCGCGCAAAGTCGTTAAAACTACGTGTTTGGGGGGGAGCGTAGTGCTGGTGGCGATTTACAGAGGACCGTGGACGCCGAATTAGGACGGATACGAGAGACGGGGCGGCCAAGACGTGGGTGGTGTATAGGGGATAGGAAGAGATGTGGGATGTGGGGTGTGGGATGGAGATGAAGAAAGGACACACAAAGCAGAGCAGCCAGAGAGCCCGCAGAGAGACGGGTCCGGCGGCGGCGGCGGCGGCGGGACTGGACTGGCCCACAGGCCCACAGCTCGCTCGGTGGCGGAAACAGACCCCAGGCAGCGTCAACCAGCGGAAGTAAAATGCGGAGCGCGCGTGGACGTGTTGGTGGCCTGCAGCCTGTGGCCTGTGGGGGGGCCTTGCTTGGCTGTGGGCCAGCTTGGCTGCGCGTCCGCCGCGGCCCCAGGACAGACGGCACCACCCAGGACGGGGAGAGGAATGCATGAGAGAGCTGGAGTCTGTGGCCTGTGGCCTGTGGGAGCGGCACGTCAGCCAGCCAAGCAGAGAAGAGCAGCGGGGTTGGGCAGGATAAGGAGGTGAGGACCTGCAGCCACATGATCGCCACAGTCCTTTGCCGCCGCGAGCACACAACAAAAAGCGTTAAAGCCGTTTGCAGAGATACATCGTGCACGCCCGCGCGCGACGACTTGCAGTTGGGTCGCTTGCAGAATCGAGTGAGATTCCCAAATCACAGACCTGCTACAAATGACAAGATGGGCGCACAACGGAACCACCAACTGATGCATGGGTGTAACAGCCTGTACCACACCCACGATGACGATGTGCTTCTGTGTTGTTCGTGCGTGCAAGACGATCCAGAAGGGAGCGGCCCCAGGCTTGGTGCAAATCCAGTACGGGCAGTGACTGGAAGCTCTCCACAGCGGTACAGCCGCGGCAGCTGTGCACACTGTGGCCGTGCGTCTGGTGCCGGATATCAGAAAAATGCCACTTGCGAAATGCCGACCGGCGACATGGCCGTCAGAGCTTCTCCGTCCAAACGTCCAGGTTTTGATTCCGTGGCCTGCAGCCTCTCGCTCTGGCTCGCCGCTCGCGCACTGCCAGGCGGTCGTTTCCTGCTCCTTCACGTCCTCGATCCTCTATCCAGCAAAAAATCGTCAGTACCGACACCACCACCGTCGTCAACGAGCACCTACTGACTCGTATCGCAGACCGCCATGTCCCAGCAGAACAAGGGTGAGCATCCGAACCGCAGCGAGGGAACGGATCGACCAGAGGAGAGGGACGAGGAGATTTTGGAGGAGACATTGGATGTGTGCGGCAGCTCGAGACTCTGGCGAAAGAATTTCGAGTGTGCCGTGCAGGACAGCGAGGACGAACGGGCGCGGCGAGCGGATGGCGCAGAAGTCGTTGGGACCGATGTGCGCGTCCTGGTTGCAACAGTACGACTATTTCGTTGAAATTGGTCGTCTGGTCAATGCTCCAAATTCGCAGTGCCCAAAACGCCAAACTTGAAATTCGCTGTTTCTCTTCCTCCAACCTCTTCCTTCGAAAGCCTCTGCGGCAACTCTCAACCCGCTCGCCATCTTCCCACCGCCTCTCCCACCACATTATACTAACATGTCCACAGCCGGCAACCCCCAGGAGGCTAAGGCCCGCGCGGCCAAGAAGGCTGCCCTCAAGGGCACCCAGTCGCACGCGGTCAAGAAGGTCCGCACCTCGGTGTCGTTCCACCGCCCCAAGACCCTCCGTCTTGCTCGTGCTCCCAAGTACCCCCGCAAGTCGGTCCCCCACCTCCCCCGCATGGACCAGTTCCGCACTATCCAGCACCCCCTTTCCACCGAGTCGGCCATGAAGAAGATTGAGGACCACAACACCCTCGTCTTCATTGTTGACCTCCGCGCCAACAAGCGCAACATCAAGGACGCCGTGAAGAAGCTCTACGACGTTGAGTCTGCCAAGATCAACACCCTCATCCGCCCCGACGGTACCAAGAAGGCCTACGTCCGCCTCACCGCCGACTACGACGCCCTTGAGGTCGCCAACAAGGTGAGCAAAATTGCCCCCTACCTTCCTCCCGAACTCGTGCTGACAATTCTCTCCAGATCGGCCTCATCTAGGCTACTCTTTAGGCTCGTAGTTTGGGGGAGATGCATTTGCTCACGATAAAATTGCCTGAAACTGGAACCTGCGTTCCTTGGACTGCACACCTGGCTGGACATGGCCGTCGCTGTCGAGGACTGACCTGTCTCTCTCTATAAAAGTGACTTGCCCATTATCTTTGACGAGGATCACACTCGAGATGCGCGTACCGTACCACCGGGGATTGCCTGTCGTCTCGGACACCTCGGCCTGGGGTATCACAATGGGCATGACGCGGGTGGCAGACGTCAGGTCTTGGGTATCGTGTACCACTGGTGCGGGTCTGCGCGTTGTCAGTGGCGGTGTACATGAAGCCAGAGAGCAAGCAGTCTGTGGCAGAGAGACAGGGGTAGAGAGGGCTTGACTCTGTGCCCGCCAACCCATAGGACTCACGACAAGAGCGTGACCATGCGCTCAATGAGGTCGTCCTCGTCGCCACCTTGCTTGGTCCACTCCTCGAGCGTGGCCTTCATGCGCACTTGTCCGTCCACGACCTTGGGGTACGGTTCGGCCCATGGCGAGTTGGACATGCCATGGCACCCAGCAAGCTCTGGGTGCATGTACGCCGGCGTCGTGCGGTTGCTGAGATACCCGACCTCGGGGTCTGCCTTGCTCAAGTCGAACAGGAGCAGGTTGAAGCCCGTGTACGCCTCGGGTGTGAGCGAGAGCATGTACTCGTCCAGGTTTGGGCGTTTGTCTGGCGGCGGGGCAAGGTAGTCCTTGAGGAAAAGGCCACGGGAGTGCGCGTCAGGTGGGGGTGGGACGATGGGGTACCGGATGTTGGTTCTGCAGAGAGGCGAGAGTCGGTCAGTCAGCTCGTCAAGAGTCGTAGCAAAGTACTAGTCCAGCTGAACGTACAGGGTGCCAATACGCAGGTCCTTGGTGATACCCATCCACGTGCCCTTGTCGGGGCTGCCGAGGTCACGCCCGCAGAGGACCCAGTTGTCGTCAGTGCCGTCCGCATCGAAGTTGTGCCATGCGGCGTCAGACGCCGGCCGGTCGAGAAACTCGTCACGGTTCGCGGCCAGCACACTTGGGCTCAGTCAGCAAGCGCAAGACAGGTAGCGGTCGACTCACAGCTTATACCCGGGCTGCGCAAGAGTGTAGAAGACGATGCACATGGTTGAGATGAAAAGCGAGGTGGCCAGACAAGACGTCTGAATGGGTATATGAGTAAGCCGACGAGGCACAAGGGCAGAGCAACACATGTGTCTTGTGTGTCGGTCTGCGCCGTGCGGTCATCCGGCAAATGTAGATCCGAGGAACAGTGCAACAAAATGGTAATGGATTCACTTCTTCTTTCTTACATTGCGCCAAACTACAAACGGCGAAACTACAATGGAAAAAAGGTATTTGCTCTACGCTTCGTTAAGTACAACGTCGGACCACTGGCGTCCACGGTCGTCATCGACGCCGACACCCGCCTTGATCAATTTCTGCTCTCCCCATGCCATCAGACGAACGAGAACGCTGAGTTTGCTCTCCATCCCATAGCCCTGGCTCTCGAGAATTGCCGCGTTCAGCTCTTTGGCCACCTTGACACGCTGCGTGCGCTTCATGAGTTGGGTGATGGGCGAGAACGCGGGGTCTTCGCTCAGCTCTTCCTTTGCAAGGTTGGGGAAGGCGAGAAGCGCCATCGTGCGTTCAAGATCAGCGAGGAATTCGGGGTTCTGAGCTCCGCGCGGCGCCAGTTCAAGGGTTGCGAGTTGCAGTGCCTCGTCGATACGATCCGCGCGGATGAGCTCGATAAGGCGCAGCAAGAACAGGTGGAAGAGGAGCGGCGGGTTGGTATCCAAGATCTGGTTTTACAGTCAGCGACATGATTCTTCTAGAACGGAATGTAATAGAGAAAAACAAGTGCGATGTGTGGCCCCTCATATCAGGTCTGTGAATCAGGTGTTTCCGCATGGCCTTGCTGCTAAGCCGGCTAAGCGTGGTGCATGATGTTTCATATCCTTGGGGACACGCAATCGCAAATGTGGGGGAAGGAAAGGACAAAGACACTCACCTCTGGATCCAGCTCGTTGACGCGGCGCACGGCCTCTTCAACTCGCCCGTCTTCGACCGCCTGTCGAATCTCCATCCTCTCTTGAATTGCGTCTTGGTCGATGTTAATCGAGATGCCCGTCTCACGGGCAAACTCGACGGCAGCCTCCGACATGCCTTCGGTCACAAAATAATCGAATAGGAGTGCATTAAGATCCCTGTAAAGCGTCAGCGTTAGGTCTTCAAAGACACGAAGGCGCGATGGGGTAGTTCAGAGGTGCTAAGTATAGTAGGTTGTCCTCAATTATTTTAGGAGAGATTCCCACTTGCGTTTTGTGTATCATCTTGAAAGGATGCTTGGAAAGGGGGGGATGGAAGGGGAGGGAGGGGTTTTGGGGGAGGATGGAGACACGCCACTCACTGTTTGCCAACTTTGGCCTGTTCGATCTTGTTCTCCCACGTCTGTTGCTCAGCTGAGTGCCCCATGGCGCCCGGCTGCTGCGACAGAGATGACCTGGATGTGGCCATGCTGAAGCGAGCAAAGGGGGATGGAGAAGACTGAAGTGTTGTAGATGCGGAGGCGAGTTATAGTGCAAACGAGAGGCAAATGGGTGCGAGAGGGCGGGATTAGAGGCCGTTTCCCCGCCGTGGCGTGCGAACCGCGCTGGCAAGAGCGGAAGCAAAATGAACTCGCGGCCCCCAGCGGAAGCAAATCCACGCGCCTGACGTTCATGACGCGCGACGCTTTGTTGACGTTGTCGAGGTTTCAAAACAACCACCCATACGCACGCAGCAATGGAGACATACCAGTTCTCCCAGGTCCACAAAGCCACAGCAGTGGCATTTTCACCCGGATCAACGTTTATTGCAACAGCAGTTCAAGACCAAGTCATTGTTCGCTCGTCCTCAAGTCTCCAGGCCGTCAAAACATGGGTCTGTTCGCCTCCTCCTGAACCGGTGGCGTCTACCAGTCGACGAGCCGAAGCAGTCGCCACGGTGGACCATCTCTCATGGTCGTCTGGCGGGTCAAGGATCCTGGCATTCTCCACCAAGGGATCCTGCGCTTGGGTCTTTGACCTGTCCGAGGCCGACGAAGTGTGCAGGCTCACGGGAGACCTCGTCAAGGTTGAGTGGGGAGGCGACGACGTGTTGTCTTGGTCGGATAGGGTAAGCTAACTGTGTGACCTTCAGCTGACATTAGGGCCTTGCTATTCATGACTTGAGTACTGGAAGCAGCCGATTTATCCAGAGCATTCAGACTGGATCGTCCCAAGGTGCGTTTGTCCGCCGGACCCAGCTCAACGCCTTCAGCTCACACCTGGTCACCTGATCACCGATACCTGGCCGTCCTGGAACGTCACTACGGCAAGGACTATGTTGGGGTGTACGATAGGGAGTCTCTCGCAAGGGTAAGCTATTCGACGGGGACTTTAGCTGACTGTAGAACTTTCCGTTGCCGTCTGGTGAGCCGCGAGGAATCGCGTGGAGTCCTTGCGGAAAGTGGCTGGCAGTGTGGGACTGGCACCTCTCAGTGAGCTACGCTTTTGACCGGTGCCCAGCTGACGGCAGTACGCTATCCACTTCTACTCTCCCGTCGGCGCCCATCTTTCCACCTTCACCTCGACAACCGAGTACGACCACGCACCTGGCATCCGCACCGTTGCATGGGCACCCAACGGTCGACATGTGGCAGTAGGCAGCACCGAGGGCAGTGTCACCGTCATTGAGAGCGAGAGCTGGAAGTCCATTGCCACCTTGAGGATGTATGGGCGTGACTCGCCGCCAACATGGCACGAGCCGGCACCTACGGGCTCGCGAGCTGTGGGAATCACACAGTGTGAGTTGATGCCAGACTCACCAGCAACTGACCCTCAGTCTACTCTGGCCAGCCTGCTTCACAACACGGCCCGGTCACGGTGCTCGGGTTCAGCCCCGACGGCACGCTGCTGTTCTTTGGCCAAGAGAACCTCTTGCACATCTACGAGTTCCTCGTGGACGCCACCTCGGCACACCCGGACATGGCACCGGCAGCAAGCATCTCGTTCAATAACCAGCTCAAGGCCGTACAGTGCTGTCCGACCACGAACCGCCTCGCGATGGTGACGCGTAACCGCTCTCTCTACCTGTGGGACAGACTGGGTGTGGAAGGCGTGGACATTCCAGACAGTGCCGACTTTGTGGCGGTCGACGTGCAGTGGTCGCCGGATGGCCACTCGGCGGTGGTGTGTGACAGACAGGCGTTCTGCATCGTCTATGAGGACGTGCCGGACGGGGACAATCGATGGGAGGAGGAAGGAGGGTTGTAGGGAGAGTTTGTATAGTATCAACATGAATGTAACATGGCTGTCATGGCTGTTATGGACGTATGGCGTTGGCACAGGGTCTTTGCTTGTTGTGTGGTAATGTGGCGGTGGCTCTAACCGAGTCGCAGTTCTTTACTGACGCTTGGCCACTGGGCTTCATTGTCAGCGACTTGAAGACACAATTCTCAACCTACATCTGTAGATATTCATGTGATCACAGATTAGGTCGGCAATGTCTTTGACGGGTATAGCCTCGTCGATATTCTTCTTACCGCGAGTCGCAGCAAAGTCTGCTCTGGCGCGTCCCAGCGCCCAAATGAACGGCGGAGGAATAACTGAAAACAGTGTGTATGGAAGACCTGATGGATCGAATAGTTCGCAATGCTCGAGACCGCAAGTCAGGGACGTCCCCTCTTCGGTCATGGCACTCCACTTTGGTTCATATTGCTCCAGAGCAAGTTTGCAGGTATCGAGGTCGTCGTTCAGGGCGCCCAGTATGAAAGCGTCGAGTGGACAGAACTCGTCCAGGAGAAGCTTGAACTTGAAATCGAGAAAGAAGATCTTGATGGCCATACCACATTCGAACTTTTGCATAAAGCGCAACGCGCGGGCCAGCGGAAGGACAGCATCATCATCGACACTGAAATGGGGTCCAATGTGTCCTTCAGTGATGACCGTCAAGAAGCGCTTGATGGCGTCGGCAGTTTCGAATGACTCGTCCGTGAAAGTAATCTTGCGGTCGCTAGGGTTCAGTGAGGCGGCATCCTTGATGACTGCACTGTTCAGGTTAGGTATGTGACAACTGCACTTGACAATCAGAGATGACTCACCTGTGGACGGAAAGGAGGTCGGAGGCAACCCGAAAGCGAACGCCGTCTGCAGAGATGAGGGTGAAGTTGCCTTGTGTGAATGTTTTGTCGTTCGCTATCGTCTCTTCAGGATCGGTCTGCATGACGTATGGCTTGTGGATAGACGTGAAGAGAGGAAGGAATGAGAGAAGGATGTCGCCCTCTCTGCAACACAAGTGAGGGCACCTGCTGCGGAATCAGATCAGAGGCCACAGTACCACAGTACGTATGTAGAAGCATTGACGGGGTGGCGGGGCGCAAACAAACTTTCGAGAGAGTCAGCAAGTTCAATTTCACACCCCAGCAGCGTGTAAGCTGCCGCAGATTGCAAGTGAAAGGAAGGACTGGTGACGTGAGGAGTCATAGACCACACCGATTTTGACCTGGTGTAAGGCCATGCGCCATGGTTCTCACATGCACGGCATAGAAGGGCGCAGAGAGTGCGATTTCACAGCCCGAAAGCCGCTGCAGATTGTATGTGTCACAGCACGTTGGCTTAATGCATGCACTCGTGCTACTATGAATCCGTGCTCTTGCCAACGTGGACACGCTACATAAGGAACCAACATATACAGGCGACTCGGTCGAGGAGGAGACGATACACAGGGTGGGTGGGAGAGACGCTGCCACATTCTGGCTGTCGAAGGAACCGGTGTTGTCCGAGGTTGAGGGGTATCACATGCGTGGTGGAGAGAACGATAAACAGGGCGAGCGAAACCCTGCCATGGGTTGGCTGGGGAGGGAGCATGGTATTGTCGGGGGTGGTCATAAGGGGTGTCTCGCACGCGAGGTAGCGCGCCTGGTCCAGCTCTTGGTATTTTGGGGACGTTCACCCGGCTTGGTCGTCAGCGTTGTGGCTACATACCGAGGGACCATACCTCGATGCGGCTGCATGAGTTTGCAGAAATGATACGAGACGGTTTCACGGTGGCTCAGCTTATTCGGGTCGCATTCGCAGGTACCCAACGCGGGATCGTGGGCATCCATAAGCGCGACAACCTCAGCGGTGGCACCGGTAAGAGCCCAGCGATACACAGGAGGGAAGATTTCACACAGCGACCAGCGGAGGGTGGTGAGGTCGGCAAGAGACTCCTTGGCGGTCGCGTCTAGCGGTATGGTGGGGGCGTGAGGAAGGTGACCCCAAACAAAGTGTTTCTGCTTCTCGATTATGCAATGGCAGGTCCCGTCATCGTCGTTGGCGGCCGCGAGGATGAACAATCCCAGGGCGTTTTCGTTGGTTTCGTAAAAGTTGACCTTGAGACGGAGGAAGAGGAGGTCAATCGCATTGTTGCACTTATATTTCTGCATGAAGCGCAGAGTCTTGAACAGCAGACGTATGCAGTTATCGTAGTCGGAGTAGTCCTTGCTTGGGGTGAGCACGGTCGGGACGTTTCCCGTGGTGATGATCGTCAAGAACACGTCCAGAACTTTTGCGCTCTCGATGTCGCTGTCGGTGAGGGTGACCTCGTGTGTGACGGGGGTCATCGACTTTGCCTGGTCAAAGACAGGACTGGATTTGAAGATGTCACTGGAAGCGATACGGAAGCGAACGCGGTCGGCCGACACAAGGGCGAAGTCTCCTGTCGTGAACGTCTCGTTGTCCTTCCTTGATGGGCTGGGCGCCGTCCTCGGTGGCTTCCTTGGTAGCGTCTGCGGCCGTTCCGGGGTCCATTTCCATCATAAGCACGCGAGTTGCAAGTGGATGGATGGAACAAAGGGTTGGAGGAGTGAGAGAAGGAGTGTTGTTGAAAGTTGAGGCTGATGGTGGGTTAGTCAACTGTTTGTGTGGCGATCACTGTGGCAGACGGAAGCAAGCCGGCAGAAACAGGCGCCGTTCGTCATCAGTCGGCCAGCGATCCGGCGATCACCAGGTGTAAGTGTTCTGTGGGCGGGTAACAACACCACCGCGAGCCGCGAGAGAGCATTCCGTCCCAGCCCACACAGTGCCGTACATAGCACACCGTGTATTCATTGCTGTTCCTGGTATTGGACATGGCGATGACATTGAGGACGGGAAACAACTGACGCAAATGCCTATATACAAAGTTCGTCATGGGACACGGATGATAAATACAACGAGGGAGGGGTCCCCCGCAAAGCAGTGGACAATTGAGGAGCGAAAGGGATGAGGGCTTGAGTGCGTGGGTGACATGTCATGGGTGTGGTCGAAACATACTTGAAATCGGTGCTCGAGGACAGAGCCTTGCGGTAGAGTGGGAATCATGGCGTCGGGGAGTAGCGAGCTTCTCCCTAGTTGCTGTTGGCTGAGGTTGCTTTGAGGTCAGTCATGGTACTGCTGAAGGGTGACGTACGTTCAACTGCTGCCATGAGCTCGCAAAAGCGATCACAGAGTCTTTGCTTTTTGTGTGTGGAAATATCGCCATCGGACCGAGGCGTGACTTCGCGCACAGCGCGCGCTAGGGCCCACAGGTGGTTCGGCGGGACGATGCCCCACACCTCACGCGGGAAGGTACTTGGGTCGAGCCCCCAACCACCCTTTGTGCCGTTCTTCAGAGGGTTGGTCTCAGGACCAGTATTCCCGCCCCACACCCGACGTTTACCTTGCAAAAGCGCAGCCTTGCAAATGTCGAGGTCATCGTTGATGGCACCCAGGACGAACATTGTCAAGGACCCCAATTCACCTTCGTAGAGCTTGACTTTGAGGTCGAGAATTAAGATGCTCAGAGCAGGATGGCAGCCGTATTTCTGTAAAAATCGGACGATGCGGACCAGTTCGGGGATCGAAAACTTCTTTGCCTCATAGCCCAGCAGATGCCCGCAGGTGATAAGAGTCAAGAACAGTTCGATGGTGTGTTTCTGTTCAAGCTCGTCGTCGGTGAAGGTGATCTCGAGGGTTTCATTGCTCAATGAGCTCATGTCCTTGAACGCAGTGCTGCTCATGTCAGGCTTGGACTGTTTGCTCCCAACCGCAACCAACATACCTCATGGCGAAAAGGAGCTGAGACTGGACTCGGAAACGCCACCCGTCCTCGGAGATGAGGGTGAAGTCGCCATCCTTGAAGGTTTTGTGGTCGCGAATGGGCCGGTTTCTAGAACCTGTGGTGGGTGTGCTGGCGGGCATGATGAGTTATGGGAGATGCGAGAAAGTGAGACAATGAGTGAGAAGTGTTGATGGAGAAATGTTGATGGATTGGAAGCACACACTCGTCGGTTGATGAGCGCCGCGGATGACGTAATGTGTTCAGTTGTCGCCGCTGCTGATCACTGCCGGCAGAGGAAGAATGGGCATGACACTGCCACTGCAACTACATGCATGAGGACGGCCTATTAAAAAGCTAGGACGTGACTCTTGGGGACAGGAGAACGGAAAATCCTATTGCCGCAACGGACAAAGAGGTGTCACACGATGGAGGCCGCCACAACGGCGACTGCCATTACTCTGTCTTGGGTGAGCAGCCGAGGTACAGTTTATACAGGAGGAAACGAAGAGCAGTACAGTCATAGGTTGGAGGCGCTGGAGACGTTGGAGACGTTGGAGCGGTTTAGAGACGACCGAGACGCTGGAGCGGTGAGAGAGGCGATTTGGTGCAGGGAGGTAGCTGGAGCGTTGGTGGAAAAGCGAGCTGTGTGCCCAATTGTGTGCCAGGTGCCCCTAGGCCCCGACCTCGGGTTGATGGTGACGGCCGAAGCGAGCTTTGGTGTTGGTGGGGGTACGGGGGCAAGCAAACCTACCTCGGTGTTCTCTGATGAGGATGCAAAAGCGGTCCGGAAGTTGTGCAGCTGTGACGTTGCTGTTACCGTAACTTGCGCGGGTGAGAGCCCAAATGTAGTGTTGCGGGATGAGGTGCCAAATCTCGAACGGAAGTGCACCAGGGTGGATGATGGGCGCGCCACTGATGGCACCCTCCAACGAGTCGAGCTTGCTGTTGTTTCCCCAGACGAGGATCCCCGCTTGCACCAGGGACAGCTTGCAAATCTCGAGGTCGTCGTTGATGGCGCCCAGGATGAACGCTAGAACCGCATAGTAGCCGTTCTGGAGGAGCCTGACTTTGATGTCGAGGAACAGTATGGCCTGGGCGACGCCGCACTCGTATTTCTTCATGAAATGGAGGGCGAACACCACTGGAACATGGACTTTGTTGTTTTGGTGTCATACGGGCCGATATGTCCCTTTGTGATGACAGTCAGGAAGAGGCGCAAGACGGCGGCCGTTTCAATGTCGGTGTCGGCGAACGAGACTTGACGTTTCTGGAGATCAAAGGTGGAGGCTGCATGGAACACAGAACTGAACATGGTCAGAGGGGGGAGCGGCGCGGCGAGAGAGGGGTGCACCTACCTCATTCCGAACAGGACTGCAGAGGGAACACGGAAGCGCACATTGTCGGCCGAGACGAGGGTGAAGTCGCCCGCCGTGAACGAGGGGTCGTCCACGATATTGTCGCCTGGAGGGGCTGGAGGCGCTACGGGGTCACTGGGGCCCGCGGGGGTTGGCTTAGCCCCAGGCATGGTGGATAGGGTGATAGTGTGAGAGTGGATTGAGAGAAGGAAGAGGAGGTCGGTGAATAGAGAAGGGTGAGTCAACCTGTGACACTGGGTGGGCCGCGGAATTAGGTAAGTGGCCAGCGCTGATCGCGACTGATCATTCACGGTGGCAAGCGGCTATGCAGGTGCCATGCAGGTGGCCAGGTTGCCACAATCCCCAGAATACAGCTATTGTCAAATACCATGCAAGCACCATGCACAAGTAGACAGCACCAGGGGTAGGTTGCAAGGTTGTGTGATTTGAGATTCCCATGTGGCGGCCAACTGAGGGCCGAGCAGAAGAACTCGAGCGACAGATGTTGGCAACACCAACTGCCTCTGGGCTCTAGAGCTCTGCAATGCACAGGATATGCGATCTGCCGAACGAGATAAGGAGCAGCAGTGTGTGTGCCTCCTGAATCTCAAGAAATGTTCGACGCTGCAACCCCGACACACGTAGCTACAGAACCCGCCGATTAAACCTGGCACTCTCGCCACGGAGGTTGAGCCTTCGGCAACGCACCCAACGCACGCATCGTCTTCGTCCACCTGTTTCTCTTCCACAAGTCCTCCGTTCGTCTCCAACTTTGGCATGGGATAGTACCAGTACATGAAGCTTCAGCCCATCCAAAACACACTGCATACCGCCTGTATAACGCCACAACTCGCCGCTCGCACAAACCCCCGCCCCCTCGCGCCGGAAAGTTCAGCCTTCCCAAACCCTACCCACCATCTTCGTCGACCGTTTTCTCATCAACCAGTGCTCCAATCGTCTCCAAACTTTGGCCATGCGTAGCAGCGATACATAAGCACTCCATGCATGCCAAAGAACGTGCAAGGCCTGTATAGCTCAGTTGGTAGAGCGTGCCCTTCGTATCTCGGCCTCGATCCATCGAGGAGCTCCAAGGTTGTTCAGTGAGGGTAAGGTCGGCAGTTCGATCCTGTCTGGAGGCATTCATTTTTGGAGTAGAAGGCTATGCATGAATTCTGGAGGTACCTTGCGTGTCGGGGGACATGGGGAGGGTCTTTTGAGGGACGGAGAGGACGCTGTGGGAGGTGTGGATGGTGTTGTGGGCAAGGTGGCGGAGGAGGGAAGGTCCGCGACATGGGCGGTGGCGAGGTGGCAAAATTTTCCGCAATCTCCTATGTACGAGCGTTCTCCCTCTTCTTCGAAAGTCTCAAGGATCAGCGATAATTAGACTGACCCACAATTCCATGCCTTGTATGGCGTCCTTGGAGACCATACGGTCAGTTATTGGGCCTCGGCGTGGGTGAAGGGGGCAACGCTGCCACTACCTGGAGGAGTTGCCAATGTGTTCCAAGCACGTGGATCTCACGAGCAGGTGCAGGGTTATACGGTCACCTACATAGCCAAACTATCCCACAGTGCCCCCCGGTCGTCGCACCCGGCGCAAGTCTGTAACAACTGCAACACCGTGGCCACTAGACAACACTCGCAACCGGAAAGAAAAATGTCGGTAAATAGAAATAAATCGCCGTGGCACCACCTTGTGTCACTCAACCACAACACATCCACCTCCAACCACACCAGCACCACGTAACCCCAATCCCCACGCTTCACCAGGAGACTTTTACCCACGTGCGCGTCTGCACAGTAACCGCAGACCACCTCTGGTATGTCTCACCAATCCCAAGTCACGTGCCTCGGTCAACACCGACCTGCTGTGCATCTTGTGCCGCAGTGCGCAGCCATTGCAATCATACATACATTCACATGAGGTTCCCAGGATCCCCATGCTTCTTGGAACCACACTGTCTCTCTCTCTCCCAGTACAGTACACAATGAAGCTCGCCACCACCGTCTTTACGCTCCTCCTTGGCGGCGGGGTCAGCGCGCACCAGACGGTGTTTTCCGACCTGGACACATGGGCCGACAAGCAGGCGAGCGCGGCATGTGCGTGCCTGCTCACGCCCGAGCAGATGGAGGGGCCGTTCTACCTCGACTATGCGCTGAAGCGGGCCCACATCACCGAAAGCCAGCCGGGGGTGCCCGTCCACCTCACGCTGCGCGTCTTTGACGTATCGGACGGGTGTGCGCCGCTCGCGGGCGCCTGGGTCGATATCTGGTCTGCCGATGCGGCGGGTGTCTACTCGGGCTATGGCGCAGAGGCCGAGGAAGGACACAGCAGGCGTGACTGGAACCTCGTCGATATGGTCGTCCCCGGGCCTGGAGATGGACGCCGCCCGCCCCCCGGAGGTCCTCCTCCCCCCGGTGGTCCTCCCGCCGGTGGCCATGGCCCTCCAGTCGTGAACGTGCGTTCACCCACGTTCGACTACCTACTGACCGTCAGAACGCGACCTTCCTCCGTGGCGTGCAAGAGACTGACAGCGAGGGTGCAGTAACGTTTTACACTGTGAGCAGATTCAACTGCGACGAATTCAACTGCGCATGGCCATTGCGTCATGTGTTTGCTTATCGCTGACGTCGCCAGCTCTATCCCGGATGGTATCCGGGCCGGACCAACCACATCCACCTCAAGGTACACGCCCCGCTGTGGGGCCAGGATGAGAAGGGCCACAACACGACGCACGGGCAGACGACGCAGCTGTACTTTCCCGACGCGGCCAACGACAAGCTCGCCCTCGTCCCGCCGTACAGCGACAACACGGTGCGCCGCACGCCCAACGAGCGCGACGGGCTGTATCGCCAGATGAAGGGTCTCAACGTCCTCAACGTGACGTTTGTGGGCGACGTGGCTGTCGACGGCCATGTATCGGCCGCGATCGACCTCGGTATCGACCGCTGGTGGTAGTGTATCAGATGCTTCGTCAGCACGTAGTGCTGTTTGTAGCTAGACAGTTATCTGTGGCTCGCCCCTAGGCGAGCGGGACCGCCACCAAGCGCACCGACCATCACACCCAGTAGACCCAGTGGCCAGTAGACTGGACCATGCTGTCATCCATCCCAAGTCCCCGAGATTAGAGAACCGTACGTCACGGTGTTGCAGAGACGGGGGAATGCCGCGTGCCGTCGCGGCTTGTTCCTCGAAAGCGATATGAATAAAGTGCTGGAACGTGGCATATGGCATCAAGCACAGACACGCGGAGAACTGACGCGGTGCACGCTGCGCCATGCATCAGCGAGCCCACGCAATGGCAACTCGCTGTACGCGGCTGTGGAGCACTGCCCAGTGCATGCCGCCAATGAGGACCAAACAGCCGGCGGGAACACAATAACCTTAACCCCACAGCGGGACCTCGGGATAGCGTAAGTAGGACAAGGACACCCGCCTTGGCATTTCGCCACTGTGGCCCAATTGTTGTTTTCGCTGGAACCGAGTAAATTGTCCTCGTCGGAATGACTGGGCCAGGTCCCCTCATGTCCCTCATCCACATAGCGTGGCGGCCGTACGTAACAGAGGTGCACCAGAAGATTGATGACCAAGGCCGCCTCTGTTTCGTCAAAACTCGTGAGCGGGACAAGGGGATAATATACGACTACTGTACGCGCGCCCGCAAAATGGGCCGGCCCGCGCGCAGGTCCGACCGTCCTTGAATTGAACACTACTGACGTGCGGCCGTTGTGTGCCGTTTATCAATGGGTGGCCCGCCGCATCCGCTACACATCAATAGCGGTGGGTGTGCCATGGAATGGGCAGTGGCGCGAGACTGGGACTGCGAGAGGAGTGGTGGGTGAGCACTTGTGGCAGTGACTGTGTCGAGGGAGTGTCTCTCGCAGTTTAGCCACACCGAGAGGAGGGCTGCAATACACTTTTCTTTCGGGTATAAGGCCTATCGGCCGAGCCACGGTCCACCGGTTGTGCTCATCCCATTCATATGTGTACATTCCTCGCTTGCCATGTTGTGCTGCAACTTGGGAATTGGGTGAGTGTCGAGTCGGTTACGCAAACCCAAGGGTGCGCCATCTAATGTCGGAGCGGGAGGATCGGGAGACTTGCCGCGGCAATGTATGTATTGAGGTTTGTGGGTCAGCTGGCCAGCTGGCCAGCTGTGGTAATGTGGCCAATGTGGACGGCAAAGGTCGACATGGTGGACAAGGGCGCCCTTGCCTGTTGTCCTTTCCGCTGTCATATGGGTGCCTGTACGAGCAGAGATGTGTCTGGGCCATGGCGAGAGATGCATGCAGCAGAGGAGCAGCAACAGTGGCCACTACGGCCACTACGCTAGTATACGCTGCTCCTTTTGATCTCTTTTGCGCTCTTTGACTCTGCACTCTTGCGCTTATTTCCTGATTCGGGGGCAAACGCGACCGAAAAAAAAGACAAGTGTTACCTGAAACGCGTCCCCCACAGGTCCAGGCCGCCCGTTGGAACCTAGGCAGCCCACCCAGCGCGCACGCGTGGGCGAGGGACCGAGGGGGACTAGAGAAGGGACACGACATACGGCATGGCGTATTTGCCAGGTTAGGCCCAACCTTTTACAGACGGACCGAATGGCGCCGGCGCCGTACCGGCCACACGGCCACACGGGACGCGCACACACACGCGCGTTGGCGGTGAAACCTGAACACGGTGAGCCTGAACGGGATCCCCCCAGTCTCTACTTTGGGCAGAGTGCAGAGAGAGAGAGTCCTGTCGCCATAACACACCACACACAAACCCACCCCACACCCATAGGGCTCTATACCGCGGCAGCAAGGAGACCCTCTCTGGATCTCTGGCGCTCAGGAGACTCGTTGTCTCTCTCCCTCTTGTTCATCCAATTCCATCTAGCAGTGTGTCCTGGACAAAACAAACAACACAAGGGACACTCGGTGTGTGCTCATCCATCTCTCTCGCTCTCAAGAGAGAGCACATCCAGTCGGTTTGTGGTTCGGGCCGCCCTGTGCGCCTCGTTGAAACACACTACGCCGCCGCCCGCTGCTCACGCCGACGCTGTCCCCCCCGTCGCCGTTGCACAGACCCCCCAGGCTCACAACTCGCGCGCACGCCGGGATCGCCCTTTTGACGGCCACACACCGTCCATCCAGCAAGCCATAGCGCCATAGCAGCCAGGGCCCCTGTCACTGCGCGCGTCGCGCACAACGCCCCCGGCACACCCACCCCTCTCCCTCAGTGCATCAGTTGGCCGCCGCTCACGCGCGCGCGCGCTCCGTCAACCCCCCCACACACCCACCCGTCCTACGTCCCTTCCTCTTTGCTTTTGCTCATCCATCATCCTCTACCATCTCCCGTCGACAACGAACACACACACACACACACACCTCTCTGCCGACCCTCGTCACTCGTTTCCACATTACGTGCCGACACACCGGCTCCATCTCATTGTCATCTCCCCCCCACCTCCACCACCCATCTGCTCAACTCCTCCCATCGCGGCTGCACGTCGTCTTTCCTCCTCGTCTCCCCCGACGTCACGCTTGACCCACTTCCGCCCAACCTTAGGCACGTCGAGCCATGTCGTCCTCCGCTGTGGACACCGACCTCCGGAGGGCACAGGTCTCGAGTGCAAAGAAGAAGGTAAGCCGGGCCATTGCGGGAGCGAGATGCAGACGTAGACCCCAGCCCCGCGCACGCAGTTGTTGCCAGTTGCCCGTGCCGTGCTGACACCATTCGCAGCTCAAGCAGTTTCGCGCATCGCGGTCCAGTGTCCATTCACCCACCAACTCTCATGCGTCCCGAGCCTCTTCCTCAACGGCCGGCGTGCCGTTGATCACAAGCATGGTAGACAATAAGACGGCTTCCATGCCCAGACGCATGCCCAGCTTCGCCAAGTCGGGTGGTTTGGATGGCCCTGATCTCGATGCAACCATCAAGCTCGACGCGGCGCCTTCCAAGCCACCACCACCACCACGACACGGTCGCAAGTCCAGCCGGCACCACCGCAAGAACTCGTCGTTTTCGTGGACCCCGCCACCACCAGCTTCTTCTGCTTCTTCGGGGCCGACTCGCCCATCTGTGATGGGAGTGTTTGACTCGGATCTGGATGCCGCCGATGACTTTGTGCCCGACGACGACATTCACAGCGATGATCGTGCGCCTGCGAGACGTGAGATTGTCACGACGCCCATGGACAACGAACTGGCCGACGCTCCACTCATGGGCGGCGGCGACAATGACAATGAGACTGTCGCCATTGCTCGTCTGTCTGCCTTCTCGTTTGGAGCAAAGGCTGCGCCAGGGGCTGCACCGCGTATGCCTCTCCTGCCGGCCCTTCCGATTCGCGAGCACCACCACCACCACTCCGCACAGATCTCCATCTCCTCCCCAACTTTCCCCTCGTCACCCGGCAGTCGCCCGCCAAGTCTTCTCCTGACAAAGGCGCCTGCCTTCCCGACGCTCGACCTTGCTGCGTTTCCTCCGCGTGACAGCTTATCGGCGCCCAGGTCCCGCCCAACATCACCGACAAGGAAGAGGCACTCGCACAACCGCTCAGAATCAATCTCCTTGCCAAACCTCAAGCTTGGTCGTCCCCAATCACTTGGCCTCCCCTCCCCCAGCTTTCCTTCTGCTCCCAACTCGCCGTTTGGCGATGTTACTCCTCGCTCATCGTCGCGCCTCAGCACTCCCATCAGCACGCGCCTCAAGTTTGAGCCCAGTGACAAAGAGAAGGAAGAGTCCCGCCGGCGGGCACTCGATAAGCTCACGGGAGGAGGAGCAGGTGGCAGCAGTGGTGGTGCTGGACCTCGTCACGAGGAACCCAGGCACCATGAGATCACCCTCCCGGCTTTTGACGACGACGACGACCTGTCTGCGACGTCGTCGCGGCCACCATCCAGCACGACCATGCATTCGACTGCTTCGTCCAGTCGTCCCACTTCCCTCATCGTGTCGGGATCGACATCGTTCAACGGATCCACATCCCCTCTTCCCTGGTCGACCTTTGAAGAGACAGACCGCTGGAGCTTCAACTCGGCCAGCTTCAGCTCGGCCCGCTTTGACGCTGCCCCGAAAGAGGAGGCGCTCCCCCCTAGCATTGGAGGTGTCGGCTTTGACCTGAACGCTGCAAACAAGACGTCGTCTGTGCTCATCAGCAGCGGCCTGGGGGTGTTGGCAGAGGAGGACGAGACCGAGTCGGACGACGTTGCGGACGGCGAGACGGACACCAACGACTCTGCGATGGCTGACGCACCGTCGCCGACCGACGACACCACGTCGGCGGCGGGACCCACGCCGTCTCGACTGCGAGAGCTCCACCTGGTGTCTTCCGTGTCCTCGGCTGGCGCCAGCCGCCGAGGCTCCAACCCCGAGGTCTTGCAGGCTTTTTCGAGGGCGACCGCGCAGTCCCGCGAGACGCCTACAAAGGGCTACAACAGTGCTACAGCACGTGGGCGTCCCCGTCCACTCGGTCTCGACGAAGCCACGTCGTTTCTGGCCAACTCTTCCCCTAGTCCGGTAAAGGGCGCGCGGCCCGTTAGCTTTCACGGCTCGTTTGGTATCCCGCGTCGCGCAGGCTCGCGCAGCAGTTCGATCTCATACAAGAAGACGGACAACAGCAGCAACAGCGGCTCGTCGCGCGACTTTGGTTCAAAGGGGCCTGCCTCGCCCATTAGTTCACCGACATACAACACCTCGCCACTGGCAGAGTTCCAGAGCCTGCCACGCGCGGCCCCTCCTCGCGCATGTCCGCGCCCCCGGAGCATGGTCCTTGGCATGGGCGGTACGTCTGGACGTATCCTCGCCGAGGTCGACGAGACCGAGGAGGAGACCGAGTCGCACGGCCGTGTCAGCACCGAGGCCTCGCGCGACAGCATGGACGGCCCCATGTGGACCACCAACCTCCGCGACAGCCGCGACCGCATCGACGCCGAGATGGAGCGCGATGCCTTGAGGGAAGACGTCGAGTTGTGGCGTAAGCGCTGCCGTGGACTCGAGGACAAGCTTGAAGCCGAGCGCCGGGAGGCATCGCTTCTTCGGGAACGCGTCCGCAAGCTTGGCGACCGCCTCCTCAACGTCTCGTCATCCCATGCCCCGGCCCCCTCAGAGGAGCGTGCCATTGCCCAGGCGCACCTCATTGGTGAGATGCGCGAGCAGCTGTTCAGCATGGCCTCGGCCCTTGAGCGTGTTCGCCGGGAAAAGGACGATGCTCTCGCTCGCGCGACCGAGCTTCAAGCCACGGTCGACGCCGTGCGTACGCCGCAAGTGTCCCCACACTCGCTGCCCACGACTCCCAAGTCGCGTCCTCGCCCCGCTTCGCTTGCCGCCGCAGTGGCGATGACGCCTCCAGAGGCAAAGTACGCCGACGCAGAGGCCAAGTATGCGGATGCCGACTTTGCCGACGCCGACGATGAAGGACCAGCTGCCCCCCAGGAGCTCCTTCGTCACCCCAACGACGAAGACCCAAACCTCCACCGCATCCTCGGATGGGGGTTCCCCAACGGTCCTGTGGACAAGGGTAGCCGCGAGAGCAAGCGCGAGTCGTTCTTTGGCCTGTCGCGTCCCCGCCCCGTCCATGCCCCCAAGCACAGTGACGCTGGTCTCGGTCTCGCCTGGGCCAACTCGGCGCGGACCCCCGTCGACGGCGAGTTTGACCTTCCCCCCATCGTCGTCGACGCGTCCAACCGCGACGTGATCATCCCCGTGTCGCCCTCGCGCGCGCCACAGCGCGCGACCGGCCGCGTTGTCTCGGAACCCACGCGTGCCGCCGAGCAGGCCGCGGACAACTCCACCCCGGAACGCCAGGCCGCTACCGCAGGTGCTGCCGCAAGCGCAGGCGCAGGCTTTGGCCTGTCCTTCCTCTCGGGCTACCTCTCCATCCCGCGGTCCACCCCTCCCGTCCCGCGCATCGCCATTACGCCCTCGAGCGTGTCGCCCAAGAAGACGCTCCTCCACCTCGAGCGCGACGTGTTCAACGCGCGCATCCAGCCCGTCATCCCCGGCAGCCAGCTCGACTTCCGCCACTGCTGCAAGCGGTGTACCGGTGAGATCATCGAGTTGTAGTTGTGTGCGCCCGTGTCCGTGTGTGTGGTGTGTTTTGACGTAGTAGCGAGAGAGAGAGAATACACCACACCACATCCATCCCATCCCATCCATCCTATCTTTAGCCTCTCGTATCTCCAGTGTTTTATCTGTACCCACCCCACCACAATCTTACTCTTATCTTAGCCTTTAGCCAAATCTATGTCTACATTTGGGTCTTTTGTTGCACTCTGAGCGCGAGCGCAGAAAAGGAAAGGAAAGGAAAGGACGTGTTGGCCGTGTCGTTCTGTTCTACGGCAAGACGCAGTGCCTTGGCTGGGGCATGTTCGTCCATCCCGGCACATGGCTGCGTGCTTGCTAAGCCAGTGTTCGTCATCGGTTTACTGCACGGCCCAACGGGGCGCCCACGGAGCGCCAAACTGTGCGCGCGACGGACGAGTTGGGCATTTGCAGTATAGGGCGGAGAGGGCAGAGGCAGAGGCAGAGGCAGAGGCAGAGGCAGAGGCAGAGGCAGAGGCAGTACCAGAGCGAGGCAGACGGCACACTCGCGCCGCATGTGGCGGCACAATGCAAAACCAAGCAACGAGGGCAAAATTCGCCCCGCCAGCACAAAAGAAAGAACAGCGAGTCAGTCCAACAATGTGCTCTCTGCATGGCACAAGAGGAGCCCTTCACGTCAGTCGTAATGCAGTGCATAATGCCATGCCTCTAGGAAGATGGTCCGGGAGGGGAAAGGGTGGTGGGTCTGTGAGGGGTGTGTTGGGGATGGGGGGTTGCCGCTACGGCCGACCACTGGCGGCTGGGTCGAGACGCAACGAGACGAGAAACGACGATGCCGAAGGCGCAACGCCGGCGCAGTGTACGTCAATATCGTACTCGTCATGACGAGGACGAGCTCGAGAGAGCTCTACTCGCCGCACTTCTTTGCCCTGCGCTTGCCGCGGTTGGGGAAGGGGGTGACGGGCATGACGGCCGGTTCCTTGATGGTGTCGTTGTCCCCCAAGTCGGTGTCCTTGGTCACGCGGAGCTCTGCGCGGTGTGTCAGCTGTGCGTGTGGTGAGGCAGGCGATCAGATGGTGACATATGACTGTCCAGCTGTGCGTTCTCGACATTGTTACAGCTGGAGCTGGGATGAGGGAATGTGGCTCGTTTGTGATCGCGGTGGCCCAGGAAAGGCAGGTAGATAGGACGATCAAGGCCACGTTACCTGCACCTGTACCACGGATACCGTCCCCCTCTCCACCTCCTCTCCTCGTCCCTCACCTGCGGCTCGTGAAAACACTGCCACGACTCACTGTAAACGCCTTGGTCATCCTGGCGGCCCTGCACGACGTTCCGCCTCAAAAACGTCGCCACCTCGTTCCACTCGTTGATGCGCTTCTGCAGCTCCTCGGGCGAGCTCAGGTCCACCACGATGGGCTCGCCCGTCGCCTCGTTCAGCGTGGGAGGCGGCAGCTCGGCGCCGGGACGGGTCAGCGTCGGCGACGCAAACGTCTCGCGGACAGCGACGACCATGGCGGCGTGGCGTGGCGGGTCGTTGTGGAACGTTGCGCGCGCCGAGCGAAGGACGTTGCGGTACGCCGAGCGCGCGGCGGGAAGGAGGGTGCTGGGGATGGCCATGGTGTGAGTGAGAAGGGTGAAGTAGGGTAGTTGCGACTGGAAAGTAAAGTCGGAAAGTCGGAAACGATGTTGGATCGGGAGGAACGGATCGCGGAGGCAGATTGTCCCGGCTCAGACCTCGTTGCGTTTGGCGGCAGGCGACGGCGCAGGCTCTGGGTGTGTCGGCTTCGCGCGAGATTCCCCCCCCGAGACACAGTCCCCAAGATCCGAAGACATCTTCTCCATCAACTACACCTCCATCACAGCCCTCTCGCGACTCCTGAGAGCCCCGGTCAGCATGGCGGACCCCCTATCATCTATGCCGAACGGCACATACCCACTGCGCTTCGCTCCCTCGGGCGCCAATGCGCTCGCTGGTAAGCGGGCCCGCAGCGACGACGTCGTTGCGTTCAGATGTGAGTCTCCTCTGCTGTTGTTGGTGATGGGGGAGTGATGCAGAGTGGCCGCTGACGCTGTGTCCCTCCTTCCAACATTCGCGATGTTCAATCTGCTTGCACTGCTCCTCTGCGTCGCATGCGAAACCTGCATCACCGCTGCGGCAACTCCGTCACTGGCGCGCCCCTAACCTGACCCGCCGGCTACCACCCAACAGACGCCTTCAAGCCTGCATCAGTCACATCGTCGACCCCCGGCGCACTCGAGCCCTCTGGATCTGGCCGTGTGCTCTCCTTTGACCTTCCTACTGGCGGCAGCCAGGTCTTTGATGTCCGCGAAGAGACGAGCAAGGCGAGGGAATGCGTGCTCGTGTGGGACGAGGGAAGCCAGGTACGTCACCTGGGTTTCTGTCCGCCAGCACCAGCTGACAATTTCCAGTCATTCGTCCTGCACGCTCTACCTTCCACACTGCACCTGACACAGAACCGTACTCTCTCTGCGCAGCGTACTGCTGGATCCAGCCAGGTGAGCCGTGCCGCTACTCCCAGGCAGGCCACCCCAGCAGACGACGAGGACGAGTTTGAGCAAGTCGACGTCGACGTTCCGGCACCACCGCAGCCACTTCCACCACCACCACCAGCCCCGGCGACGACCGCACGTGCCCGCGTCGGCGGCAAGGGCATCGCGCGCAAGGCTCTCCCCGCCGGCGTCGCCGCCATCACTGCCACCGAGCCCCCCGCGCCCGCCAAGAAGAAGAAGGCAGCGCCCAAAAAGGCTGCGGCAGCAGCTCCCAAGACGACCAAGGCCAAGGCCGCACCCAAGAAGACCACACCGAAGAAGAAGGCCGCGGCCCAGCAGCCGCCAGCAAGCAAGATTAAGAGTGTGGAGATTATCGAGGACTCGGACGACGACATGGACGAGTTTGCAGACATGCTCGGCGCGGCGGTGGAGCAGGCCGGCGCGACGACCGAGCTGCCGGGCTACGACGACGACGACGAGGACGAGGAAGAGGAGGAGGAGGACGATGAGCTTGGCGGCGCGCAGTTTGCGGGCTACAACAGACGTGAGTGGGATGGACATTGGTTAGGAGGTGCTCGGAGTGTGGGGGCCGACAAATGGCTGTCACCGGCGCCTGTCACCGGCGCCTGTCACCGGCGCCTGCACGCAAGTGATCTGCACAGAGCGCCAAGAGGCCTTTCGCGCATGCCGAATTTGGTTAGGATCTGGCTGTCGGGCCACTCCGGCCGGCGTAGACGGTGTTACCGTCGCGGTGACTTTGTGCCACACTTGGCTGTTGCCTTTGATTCTCTCATTTCCTGTGCTGACACACACTTATTAGAGGGCGCCGAGGAGGACGTGGAGTGGATCTAGATGACGAGGGTGTGTGTAATTTGTATGACCACTATATGGCATGTGTGTATATGTTCGCCCTCCCCTGCCACTTGTCGTGGCAGAAACGATGAGGCTCGAGACGGACGACGAGGTCGAGGGCGGTGCTGCTGCACATGCGGGGGAATGTTGCTATTTGGAGCAGCGTCATTACTTCTCGCATTGGCGCGCGTGCCCAGGCCGGCCGACGCCGTGGGTGGATGGATGGACGGAACCAAATATGTGAGAACGCACTGTGCTGGCCTTGTCCTTACTTGTCCTGCCGAGCTGCCCCGCCTCTGTGCGTTTTGCCGCCACCCGCTCTACGAACGGTGGTAGCTCTCGTTTGGTGCACACGCATTGCCCACGCCGCCGCCCTCTCCCTCCTCCCCCCCGCCCAGTCTGTCCGTGTCAGCCAAAGGTGCCCGCCGCCCCGCCCAACGACGCATCCCTCCATCGCCTTCATCCTCGTCCTCGTTCTTCTTCTTCTTCGTCTTCGTCTTCCTACTCATCCTCCCCCCGCTCCGGCACCCCCACATCCCACAGCCACCACACGGGACAAAGACGCCTGAATAAGGAATAACCCGCACTCGCCGGCCTCCTTCTCCACAACAACCACTCCACCTCCTCACTCTCCCCCTTTTTGTAATCTACTCTACTTTCCAAGATGGGTTCCGCTGCCCTTGGAATGGGCGCATGGAGCGGGTAGTGAGTAGTACCTTGGGTTATCATCCATCGCACCCCCCAGTTCATTCGCCGCTGCCCTTTGTTGTGAACCAAGGCATGGTGGCTGTAAACCGCCCTGCTGTGATGGGTAATCATGGCATTCTCCGCCTTCCCGTTACAGAGGCATGTCGGCATCGGCGACTGAACATTCGGGCTGGCCTGCAACCCACCCACATCCACATGCGTCCGAGAGACCGACGAGACCTGGCCGCTGACTCCCACAACAGTGACAACCTGGGCCGGTCTCGCACGCGTTCAATGTCGCTACTCGTCCCTCCTCGTCTTGGCGGCATGTACTACCCTACCATCCAGCAGACTGTCGTCGTCGATGGCGCCCTCAACGGTCTCGCGGGGTTCACAGGAATCGGCGCCGGCGTTGGCGGTGCTGCTGGCAACGAGGACACGCAGAAGACTCGTCGCCGCGAGACCATTTTCGGACCCGACGTGGGCGATGACGACCAACCAGGCTGGACAAGTCCCGACGAAGGCAACAAGGTCTCTGTCGACGTGGTCAAGCGCTGGGTCGAGCGTGCCAAGGGCGAAGAGGTGCGTTTGTGCTCCTGGACATGCATACGGCCGTGTTGTGGCTGCGCATGTGTGTACTGACCGCCGTCTTACAGGGCTTCCATGCGACCACCACACTCCAAGCGCTCGTCAACCTCAAGCGGCCGACGCTTCTCCTCCAGCCCCTCGACGACCACCACCACCACCATGAAGCGGATGTTTCAGCCGCTTCGGCGGTGGCCTCTTCACCGAGGTCGAGCGTCATCCACCCGGCACCACTGCATCTCCTCAAGTTTAGCTATGATGCCATGACCCCGCAGGTCCAAATCACGCTCAGCCTGCACCCCTCTCCCTCTGCAAGTGGCGAGCACATTGGCGAGCCCCAGGTGTTGTACACGGGAACCCACCCTGGAGGTTTCAACCAGGCGTTTGCCCTTCCTACCGACGCCGCGCTCGACCTGTCCGCTGCCATTGCTCCGCTCCCGACTCTTGAGACCACCAACGAGGGCAAGGAGTCGGAGGACAGCAAGACGGGCGACGATGACGAGGCACACCGCGCCAGCCAGAGCGAGGACACGACTCGTTCCTCTATCGACCGTACCCACGCTGCGGCCACCACGCCGGATCTCGCTGCGATCCCCGAGCTTCCCAACCCAGACTTTGCCGAGCCCAGCCGTCGCCGCTTCGGCCTGTTTGGCCGTCGCCAGCGCGAGAACGATGTCGAGGCCCAGATTGAAATGACCCAGCAGCAGCAGCAACAACAAGCACCTGCTACCCCGCCTGTCGAGTCCGAGGAGGAGAAGCCCGCCGAGCCCGAGCACGGCATGCGCCTTCTGATCCGTATCGAGGCGCTCGGCGACGACGGCCCTCTTCGTCGCCGTAACGCCCAGCTCACCCACATGCTCGTCAGCGGCACATGGGTCGCAGATAGCCACGCCAGCACCACGGGATCCATCTCGGGTGCTGCTGGCAAGCGCGTGTGGGTCGTCAAAGTCGTCCGTCGCGAGGCCCAGATCGGCGCCCACTCGTTCCTCCTCAAGGAGATTTATGGTCTGTCGTCGAGCTCGACCGGTGCAGACACGACATACCCGCCCACGTCGGACCCGTATGCGTCTGCTCCCAACGAGTGTATCGTGTGCCTCACGAGTCCGCGCGACGTCGTCCTTCTCCCATGTCGCCACCTCGTCGTGTGCCGCGAGTGCGCTGTCGGCATGGTCGAGTTTGGCGCCGGCGGCCGTGTTGCCCGTCGCGACGACGAGACTGCCGCCGATGCCGGTACCGGTGCGGCGGTTACGGGCGGTGGTATCGTGCCCATGGCGGCCCCTCCCGCACCGGCCGCACCGACGCTAACCCAGCCGTCCCGCAGGAAGAAGAAGGCCAAGGGATGGTACTGCCCCGTGTGCCGTCAGCGTAAGTGTGGCAGCTGAGTGACAAGAGTGAAGCTGACTTGCAGCGTACACGTCGCTCCTCCGCCTCGTCCTCCCTCCCTCCAAGGAGGCCACATCCACCGTATCCCGCCCCGCCTCGATCCGCTCGGTACGCACCACGCGGTCGACGCGTTCCATCGCCCCGACGCTTCCCGACGGCGCCGAGGCCATGCTCGCGCGCCTCCCACCACAGGGCCACGCGCATGGCGACGACGACGAGGATGACGGCGAGGAAGACAACGTCGTCGAGGTCGAGCACATCCACGGCGACGGCCACATCCACGGCGACGACGACGCCGCAGACACGTTTGTCCCGGCCCATGTCGTCCCCGCCGACCAGCGCCCGCAGTTTGTCGTTGCCGAGCACACGATCAACCCCCCGCCCCGCGCCGTCGTGGCCGGCTCGGTTCCCGCGCAGTACGCCGAGGCGGCGCCCGCGCTGGAGTCGGAGTCCGCGTCACAGCCCCAGTCCAACCCCGTTCCCGAGGTCGCCAATGTAGCCATTAATGAAACCCCCGCCACTCAGGGGGAGCAGAAGCGTCTGCCCGAGGGAACAGTCTAGGTCTAGGGATCTAGGTCTAGGTCTAGGTCTGGCGCGTGGTTACGGCTTCAAGGACGGGGGCGTGGGGGACGTAATTTAGCCGCCGGGGGAGGCGAGGCGAGCGACGTGTTGGCGATTTTGTGTACTGTGCGTGTCGAAAAAAACTGGTTCTTGTATGCTGTGTTTTTTCTTTTTCTCTGTAGTAGCTCTTTTGCAGTAAGTGAGTTTGAGGTCGATCTATGCCACTGTGTGCCCGAGAAACGAGAACCGCATCGCCCGCGAGATAACGTCGACTGGAACGCTGGTAGTGGAACAGGTGATGGGTAGACTGTGGCACCAGACGGGCGGCGGCGACGGGGCGTTGCCCGACGGTGGTCCGCCACAATCACATGTCCCAGAGGCACAGCTTTGTCTTGCGCCTCACTCATTCCCCACGCGAGTCCACCATCGCATATCACTTTGCGCTCGCTTGCCCTCCCACTGGCCTCTGCACAGCTCTCGCATAGTCAGATGCATTAACCCGAACAGGGATACAAAATTTCTCAAGAAGGGTCAGAGGGGGTGGGGCAAAGCTTTGCTCAAGGCTACCAGTCAGAGCAGAGCGGAGAGCAGAAGCAGAAGCAGACCAAGCGCCTGTCCACATGCTCCGTGACGCACCCGCACCCCGGCGGCGTGGGTGTCAATTCTATAGTCCGTCGTGCCCTACACCCCCAACCCTTCAACCCCGCGCGCGGGGTGGGGGTAGATGAGGTGCAGGCTCCGTCGTCTCGCTCGTCGTCTCGTCGCGCGGAATCTCTCTCGTGTCGGGTGGTGTGTTGTTATCGTTTTTTCCTTTTTTGCTTTGTTGTTGTTGTTGTTATAGTTTGGCGCTGGCTCCCGGCTCTAGCTCCAGTCGCCAGAGTACGCGGACGAGCTGCGCGAGTGGACGCTGTCGTTGGCCTTGACGCTTGCGAGGGGGCCGGGGACGCCAATGGTGCCGCCGACGCTGCCGACGGGCGGGAAGGCGGCGGCCAAGGGCTTGCCGTTGGCGAGGAGGGGCGACGTGGTGGCCGAGCCCGGGGTCGTGGCGGCCGCGACGGAGACGCCGGGACCGGCGTGGTTGCCGTTCACGCTGCCGCCAGCGGCGCCAGCGGCGGCGCCGGCTGAACGCACGACGTCGTCGTGGTCGAGCAGCAGTGCCGAGCTGTCGCCGTCTGCACCGAGGTCCGGGGAGCGCGCGCGCTCCCACTGCTTGAGCTCCTTTGTAAACTTGTCAAAGGCCATGGACGCGCCGCCGTCCGAGGACGCGCTCGATCCGCGGCGGAGGGCGATGCGCTCGTCGTCGACGTCATCGTCGTCGTCGTCCGAGCCGAGGTGGATGCCCGACTGGTTCATTTCCAGGAGCGTCGCGATGCGGTGCTGGGCCTGGGCGAGGTCGTCGCGCAGCGCGTCGCACTCGCGGTCGGCCTCCTCGCAGCGCATGCGGAGGACGTCGACTTCACGGTTACGCGCCGACAGGACGTCCTGCGACGCCTGGAGCTCGGCGTGCAGCGTCGAGTACTGGTTCTGCAAGGTGTGCAGGCGGCGGTTGGCGTCGCCTTCTGATGGGGTGGAACGGCCCGTGATGCTGCGTGTACCTCCGGGCTCGACGGACGAGCGGCCACGGAGGCTGTCGAGTTCGGTCGAGAGCGAAATGTTGGACGCCTTTTGCTTGGTGAGCTCGTCCTTCATGCGCTTGAGCATCTTCTCGGTACCCTTGACGTAGCGGACGGCGGTGTGGTAGTCGCCCTCGACGGCGGCGAGCTTCTCCTCGAGCTCCAGAACGCGGGCCGACTCGGAACCGCCGCTGCGCGCGCCCTCGGCGCTGGCACCGAGAACAGCGCCGGCGACAGCACCCACGGCAGCAGCACCGCCAACGGCGCCAGCACCGATAGCAGTGGGGCTGGGCGAGCGCATCGACGCCGCGCTGCCGCTGCGAGCACCGGCGATACGGTCAAGCTGGCGAGTGAGGGTCTTGACCTTTTCCTCGGCCTCCTGGTGGCGATGGTTGAGCTCGTCATAGTCGCGCTGGGCGTTTTCGTGCGCACGCGTCTTGTCGCGCAGACGGGTCTCGAGCTCGGACGTGCTTGTAGGCTCGGCCGACTCGAGGTCGTTGTCGGAAACGGCAATGCCGTGCTCGCCCAGCAGCTTGCGCAGGAGCACTACACGGGTAGACAGCTCGGTGACTGCCTGGTCGCGCTCGCGCAGCTCAGAGTCCTTGGACGAGTACAGGTCGCGGTACTTTGACATTTCGTTCTGGACACCGAGCAGCTTGGTGCGGTGGGTGCGCAGCTCGCCGCGCAGCTGCTGGTGGGCCACCTCGATGTCGCGGGCCTTTTGGCGGTGCGAAGTTGCCGCAGCCTCGGTAGCGTCGACGCGCTGGCCAGCCTCGCGGAGGAGGCGGAGCAGCGACGACTTTTCCTCCTCGAGGGCACGGAGCTGGTCGGCGTGGCCCTTGATGGAGCGCTCGTTGTCAGACTGGACCGAGCGGTGGGCATCGAGCAGCTCGCCGAGACGGCCAGTGGTGACGGAGCGCAGACCGTCGGCCTCGTCGCGCGCAGTGCTGTGCAGAGTCTCCACTTCGGCAAGGCGTGCGGTGGCCTGCTCGGCCTCGCGTGTGCGGGCCTCGAGCTCGCGACGAGTTTCCAAAAGGTCGTTTTCGAGCTGGGCAACCTGCTCCTTGGCGGAGCCGTGCAGGGTCTCGAGCTCGGTGGCGCGGACGCCAGCAGACGAGATGGACGCCTGGGCCTGCTCAATGACAAGGAGGTACTCGTTGTGCTTGTTCACAGCGTCGTCGAGGTCGCGCTTGTACTGGTCGCGCTCGGCCTCGCGCTGCTGGTGCGTCGACGTGAGGGTAATGAAGCGCTCGTCGTGGTCGCGGATCGTCTTGTCGCTGACCACGGCCACGTTGCGGTGCTCCTCGGCCTCGTCCTCCAACCTGGCGTTGGCCTCCTCGGCCTCCTCGGCGCGCTGGAGCGTCTCGGCTTCGCGCTCGGTCGCAGCAACGGCAATCTCAGTTTGACGAACGAGGTCGGCCTGAACGCGGTCCAGCTCCAGCTTGTCCTTTTCGTAGCTCTGGACAATGCTTTCGAGCTGGTGCTCGAGGTCGGCGATACGGATCGCTTCGAGGCGCTTGACTTCGGCACCGTTACCGACCTCGAGGGCAGCAACCTTGGCGCGGTAGTAGGCAGTCTCGTGCAGGGCACTCTTCTGTAGCCTCTCAGCGTCCTGGAGCTTGTCGCTGACAGCCTTCATCTGCGTGGCGACGTCGTTTTGCAGGTTGGCCTTTTCCGTCTTCATCTGGACAAGAGCCATGGCCAGCTGCTGGACAACCTCCGACTCGCCGGCAAGGTTGGGAGGAGGAATGTCGGCGGCGGTTTCGTCCTCGGCGACAAAGCCCTGGTCAATGGCACGGCTGAGGATGACGCGGAGCGCGGCCTCGCGACGCTTGGCATTGTCCGCCTCGGTCTCGCGCGCCTTGAGCTCTCGCAACAAGTCGGCGGTCCCGGCCATGGACCCGGGCCTGTTGCCCACGATCGAACCGGGACGGCCAAGCATGGACCCTGGACGGCCAAGGTTCACGGACGTGGGACGGCTGCCACCGCCGCCACCTGGCGACTTGCCACCAAAGTAGAATGCGTCGGGAGGAAGAGCCGGGCGCGAGTCGCCATTCTCGCCAATGCGGAGCTGCGGCGGTGGGCTGCGCGAGTTGCGGACATTCGGGTGGATCGTGTGGCTAGTGGCAGTGGCAGGAGGAGACGTGCTGCCGCGGCTCGTGTCGTTGGGCGTAACTATGCGGTCGGTGACGGGGCTCGACGACTCGGTGCCGTTGCCGTTGCTGTGGCCGTTGCTGTTGCCATTGCTGTTGCCGTTGCCGTTCATCATGGCAGGCGTGTTGGGCGACATGGCGCGGCGGTACTCGTCATCGCCCTCACGCTTGGGACGCTGAGGCGGCACGCCGTTGAGACGAGCCGCACTGATACCAGTGTGGGCCGTGTCGTGCGACTCGGAGTGGGTAGCCCGCGACTGAGCATCCGTCTCGTTTGCCACGACCAGAGGACGAGGCTCGGTCGTGACAATTGCAGGCGGGGACATTGACCTGGCCAAAGCGTCGTGCGACTGCGAGGCCATGTACGCGGCCTGAGCGCTCGAGGGTCCGAGGGGCCCGCTAGCGTTGTTCTGCTGGTACGGACCAGCGTTGAGAGCGTTCGTCGGCCTGCGGTCTGTGGCGTCAGACGTCGTCCTGGGACGGCCCTGTTGCTGTTGCTGCTGCTGCTGCTGCGGGGGCGGCGGAGCTCCAACCGGCAGCTGCTGCTGTGCACGTGGAGGCTGGTTGTCGCTGGGGTACTTGATCTTGGTGGTGTCAAGGACGTGGATAACGTTGGGGTCGTCGCGCGGGACCTGGGGCGAGAGGTTGGACTCGCCACCAATGACAAACACCTTTCCGTGCGCCGCACACAGGCTGTGGCCCGACTTGGCCATGGGGGACGGACCCATGTTTTGGAACATGTACCAGCGTTGGTTGGAGATCCGGAATGCGGCCAGGTCGCCGAGGTCCTTGCCGTGAACGTCACGGCCACCAAAGACGTACACGACGTCGTCGACAATGGCTGCCGCATGGCCCTCGCGAGGAATGGGAATGTAGCCGATACACTCGAGCTCGGTCCAGGCGCCAGTGGCCATGTCAAACGACCACGAGTCGTTGTAGTGGTAGTCACCGTCGGTACCGCCAAAGAGGTAGAGCTTGTCGCGGGTGGGGACGAGGGTGTGGCCGGTACGCGCGAGCGGAGCCGGGGTCGCATAGTTGACGCGCTCCCACTTGTAAGGACCGGGACCTTGGCCGAGCTGGCGCAGGTCAAACGACCACAGGTCATCGAGGTTGCGGCCGTCGACGTGACCGCCGTGGACGTAAAAGGAACCGCCAAACATGCACGCGGCGTGGCCGTATCGCCCGCTCGGGCCAGCCAACACGGGGACCTTGGTCCATTCTTGTGTGCGCAAGTCGAGAATGTAAAGGCTGTCGTCCTGGTGGTCGTCCTCGTTGACCTTGGTGTCGCCGCCAAACACGAGCATGATACGGTCGGCAATGGCGCTCACGTGGCCAATACGCGGCACGGGCGCGTCGCCGCGAGTCTTGACCAACTGGAGCGCGTTGCTGTGAATGTCGAGGCTCCACAGGTCATTGTGCGCGCGGTCACGGACAAGACCACCAAAGAGCAGGACGTGGCCCGAGTGAGAAGGGTAGGGCGGCACGCTGAACCCGTAGCGGGGGAAGGGGGTCATTGGGGCCGTAGGAGGGACCGTTGGCGGCTGGTACAGGCGGAGCTGGCGCAGCGACCATGGGTACGACGAGTTGCCGCCTCCTGCGGCCGCTGGAGGGGCAGCAGCGGGCTGGGCGCCAGGAGGAGGAGGGCCGGCGGTCTGGGACGCGAGCGGAGAGGGGCCGTTCTGCATGGTAGATGGCAGGCCCATGCCGACAGGGAACCCGGCGTTGGGACCGCCAACAGTGACGGGCGACATGCGTCCAGTCGGGGAGGTCATCTGGGTACGGTCGGGCTGCGGGAACGGCATCTGGGAGGCAAGGTTAGCTAGCCACGAGAACAGAGCAGTGTCTCCCGGACGCACCTGGGCAGTCATCCTGCGAGTGTTGACGTTGGGATTGGGAGGCGCGTACGAGCCAGACACGTCGCGCTGACCCATGGGTGCGGGCTGTCCCATTGCCTGTTGGCCCATCGCCTGCATCGACTGCATTGCTGCACCCATGGATGGCGGCGTCCTGCGCACAAGTCAGCGTGAGTCCTACCGGCTTTGAGCGCGTCACGGGGGGCCACGCGAGACCGCCGCAACCAAGGTGGGGTCGTCATGAGGTCCGACCGAACGCGTCCGACCAGGACATCATGGTTCAGGAGGCCCGCTACTCACTGGACCGGGGGCGAGTTGGTAGGCGAGCGAGCGCCTTGCTCGCGCTGCTGAGCGGCCTGCTGCTCCTTGTTGGCCTTCTTCTTAAAGATTGCCATGGTGACGGAGAGGCGGAACGCTTTGCGCCAGGGTCGGGTGGGTCGAGGGGACGGGGTAGTGTCCGCGGTCGTGGTCGTGGTTGTGGTCGTGGTCGTTGAGCAATGCCGCGGTGGGGGTCATAGGCCGTCTGCCCAAGAAGAAGAAGGAGAAGGGTGTGTGTGTGTGTGGTTGTCGGTGTCAGAGAAGCCAAAAGGTCCGTTGACGCGTGGTAGGAAGGGACGAGGCTTTGCTTGCAGACAAAAGGGCGCACGGCGCCACGGACCAAAAAAAAGAGAGTATTGGGACGTGGGTTTCCTAGAGAGAGAGAGAGAAAGTGGATGTAGGGCGTGGCTCTTTTTGCAGTAGCCGGGCGAGCTTTGGGTCGTAAAGGACGGGAGGGAGGAAGGAAGGATGAGGGCGACGTGGGGGTGGGGGAGGGGAGGGGAGATGGAGGCGGAGTGGGCGATGGAGATGCGTGTGATGTGTGTGTGCGCACGCTCAGTCAATGAGAGATGCGATGGGGATGTAGATGGTGTATGGGAGGGACAAGCAAAGGACGCGGCGGCGGTCGGGGTGGGAGGGGGGTGATTGGGATGGAGGGATTCAAAGGTGAACGGGAAGCAAAGGAGAGCGTGGCACACACTCCTGCACTCCTGCACACGCTGGGGGCGTACGCGCGGGCGGTGTGCCATCAGAGGGGGGACGAGGACGGCCAAAGGCACATTGTGCGTGTGGCGGCGGATGGCGGAGGCGCACACACAGCGCACACGCGCCCAGGCAGCAAAGCCCAAAAGGGTTTCGGCCCACCGCACACACTGGCCGTCAGGGTGTGTTGTGCTCTGGCCCTGCGAGTTTGACGTCTCGGCACCGTGTCCGTTCATTTCGTTTTCTTGCGCGCGTCCATGTTGGTGTCGCGTGTACCTCTCGACGGGAGCGCGATGGCTCAGTGGCATCAGTGGGATAGATGGATGCATGTGTGCACGGCTCCACCACCTCCCATTCCTCCCCCCTCGCCCTCCCCATGCATCGCTCCTTTGTCCACGCGTTTCGTGGTTCCACATTACAGTGCTCTGCTCTTTCCGCGCGCGTTGAGTCAGAGACGCTGGGAGGTGCGTTCCAGGAACCAGGTAACAGGGGAGAAGACCAAAAGCCACACACACACACACGTCGCAAGGCGTTTGAACTGTGCCTCGGTGTTCCCGCGCAAAATGCAGCCGCCCATTATGAACGTGTGTATTCCCAAGACTCACCCATCCCTCCCACATGACGCACTACGGCTCTCTCTCCCAGCAGGCCAGCAGCAGCTGCAGCCGCCGCCGCCGCCCACACTCCCTGTTTTTCTTGTTTGTTCCACGGCGCGCACAAACATTGACCGCGGGATCGGCATCGCGCGTCCTCGTGCGGATCGGCGGGACCACACTACGAGCTAACGAGCTAAACGCACTAAAACAACTGGGTCCACTCGGCTGCATATACCCCCCACCAGACGCAGGCGATAAAAACATGTTCCTTCCCTTCTTCCTTTCCTTATCAGCGTTACACCCCTTGTGCTTAGAGCTTGGCCGGGACATGCGCCGAAGGGAGGTTCTCGTACACTGGCACCTGGCGCTTCCGCACACCCAGGATCGATGCCGCCGTGTCCTGTCGCACGTCGTCAGCTCTGCTTTCTCTGGTCTGTGTCCACGCCCCGTCAAACGGGGACAAACCATCTCCACCACTCTCGTAAAAGGACCAAAAACACTTACGTTGGACTGCAGAGCAGAGCTGATAACATGGGTTAGCACACTCTAAAGACCATCCCGACACCACCACTACTCACGCGTTCCAAGCCGCCTCGTAGTTGAGACCCTCCTGAACACTGCAGTGTTAGCTAATGACCCAGGCGACTGTAGCTCACGCATGGTCACGAGCGTGGTTCATAATGTGCTTGGTGCCATAGACAGCGACAGGGCTGTTCTCTGCAATCTCCTTGGCGAGGACGAGCGCGGCGTCTGTGGAATGTGTCAGCTAGCCTTTCACGAATGAACAACCCGGGGCGAATGAGCTCACCAATGACCTCCTGGCGGCCGCCGTCGACGACCTTGGAGACAAAGCCCAGCTCCTGGGCCGTAGCGGCGCCAAACTTGCGGCCGGTGAGCGCGAGCTCACGCGCAAGCGACCCGTTGCCGACCACCTTGGGGAGACGCTGGAGCGTGCCAATGTCGGCGGCGAGGCCGACCTTGACCTCCTAGAGGGGGAGGTTAGCAAACGAGCAGTGCCACAGTGACGCAGAAAGGGAAGGGGAAAAGGCGGACCCGAGTGATGCTCCTGCGCACCACATGCACCATGCATGTGTCCCTCACCGTCGCCAGCGTGCATGGCCCGGTTACGACGAGGCCACTGTAACCAGCTCATGGAGAAACAAGGAGGACACCTGCCGGCCGAGCCGGCCGG
Source organism: Apiotrichum porosum (assembly GCF_003942205.1). Classification (NCBI taxonomy): domain Eukaryota; kingdom Fungi; phylum Basidiomycota; class Tremellomycetes; order Trichosporonales; family Trichosporonaceae; genus Apiotrichum; species Apiotrichum porosum. The sequence goes on along the minus strand of NW_021167108.1, from coordinate 1,888,397 downwards.
CGACAATGTGTCGATCGGCGTTGGCCGCCTCCCGGCTGCCACACTCACCATGATACCCATGGTCACGTTGGACGCGGCGAAGCGCACGTCGCATGCCGAGGCAATGTCAATGGCCAGGCCGAGCGCGTAGCCGTACATGGCACAGATGACGGGCTGACGGCAGTGCTCGAGCGACGAAATCGCGTCTTGGAAGTCCTGGGTTTTGGTGGTCAGTACCGACACATGAGAGAGAGGGACATTTTGTTGCCGGCTAAGCCGTTGCCGAACACCGAACGTAACGGTTGGGGGAAGGACACACCTACCTTGATGTGGTTGTACAGCTCAAAGCCCCTACGAGCCGCGTCCAAGTTCACGGCCTTGCCAATGCTGGTGCCGTCGACTGGAGACATGGTGAGCTACACGCTTCCATGGGTGAACTCACGGTCCAGACCGGCGGTAAAGAACTTGTCCAGCGCCGACGACAGGACGATGCAGCGAATGTTGCCGTCACGCGAGACGCGCTCGATAATGTCACGCATCTCCATCCAGAACCTGCATGGGGGTGTCAGCGTATGGTGGTAGCGACAGCGGCCATTGCACCGACGTACGGGTCGTGGAAGGCATTGGCGGGCTTCCTGTTGTGGTGGTGGTCGTCGTCGGGTTGCGGGGGTCGGCGGGGAAGCGGCGTCAGGGCTGGGCATGCGGGGTCATAGCGCTCGTGCTTTCCAGCGAGCGAGCAAAGGGGGGAGCTCACCTATTGAACTCGAGGAGGAGAACGTTGGGAGAGGGCGACGATGCGCGGTGGAACTTGCCGTTGTACTGAGAGACGTCGGTCATGGCTGATAGCAAGGAGATGTGTGGAAAGTGGTGGGTGGAGGTGTGATGATGGAATATATGGGCCACCTGCCTGGGTGGGCGCACGCGCGGAACCAGGGCCCCCGACGGAATCCCAAGCCAAAGTCTCAGGTGAGGTCAACTTGCTTCCTCGTTTGTCCACACATCCATCCATCGCGTCGCCTCATCCATCAACACCCCTCTCCCGGCACTCGACCATATCCGGTGTCGTGTGCATCGCATATCCCCATCACCCCCACCGTCCACCTGCCCTCCCGCAGCCAAACAACGCAGCAACAACGAGGCCTCATCGCGCGCCGCGGCGACGACCGACACGACACCTTCCTTCCCTCCCTCCCCACCCCCCCGGCCACCATCCCGGGTGACGGCCGCCGCTGACGAGGCCGGGCCATTATCGGATATTGACCTCTGTGTGGGCCAGCATCCTCGCGGCATAGGCATCTCTGTCCTCCACCATGTCGTCGTCGATGCTGTCAGACAGGCAGAATGAGGACCTGTGAGTAGCAGCAGGAACAAAACAACGCCGCCGGCGCCGCCAGAACGGCCAGGTGTGCATCGCATCGCTTGTGATGCCGCGCTGGCAAACAGGTCCCACTGGGCAGCGGCGGCGGCGATGACGGCGGCCGCAGCGCGTCGCCTCGCCGATCGATCATCCCCGAGCTCGTGTACTAACACCCCCGCCCAGGCAGCGCTCGATGCTGTCCTACCTGCATGCGTCGGGCATGCACGACACATATCAAGAGCTCATTCGAGAGTCTGGCATCACCGACTTTGACCCGACCGATCCAAAGGCAAAATGGGTCGGCCTGCTCGAGAAGAAGTGGACCAGTGTGATTAGACTGCAAAAGAAGGTGTGTGCACGCACGCGCGCGCGGCATGGTTTGGTGACGTGTGCTAACTGCTCTGCTCAGATTATGGACCTCGAGTCGCGCAACGCCGCGCTGGTCGCGGAACTGGCATCGCCGACGCGCGCCACGGCAGGCTCGAGCAGCAGTGCACCCTTCCTCCCGCGCGCGCCTGCCCGCCACACCTTGTCGTCCCACCGTGCTCCCATTACCCGTGTCGCGTTCCACCCCACTTGGACAGTGTTGGCCAGTGCGAGCGAGGACTCGACAGTCAAGATCTGGGACTGGGAGAGCGGCGAGTTTGAGAGGACCGTCAAGGGCCACACCAAGTCGGTCTCGGACGTCGACTTTGACCCCAAGGGCAACATCCTAGGTGCGCACGAGCGCGCTGCGCCAACACGACCCACGGACCATTTCACTGACATTTGCCCCCAGCGACGTGCTCGACCGACCTGACAATCAAGCTGTGGGACCCAGCAAACGAATACAAGAACACAAAGACGCTCCACGGCCACGACCACTCCGTGTCGAGCGTTAGGTTTATGCCTACGGGCGAGCAGTTGATATCCGCATCGCGCGACAAGACCATTCGCGTCTGGGAGGTGTCTACAGGGTGGGTTAATTGAAGTTTGACCATCGCTTACCCGCCCAGCTACTGTGTCAAGACACTGACAGGCCACGCCGAGTGGGTCCGCGAGGTCGTGCCGTCCGACGACGGACGGTGGCTTATCAGCGCGTCAAATGACCAGGTGCGTCGCCACCACCCACGCGTATCTGCGCCACAGCTAACCTCGACTCCCAACAGACTGCCCGCGTGTGGGACTTCGCCTCGGGAGAGACCAAGGTCGAGCTGCGCGGCCACGACCATGTTGTCGAGTGCGCCGTCTTTGCCCCCGTCAACGCATATGCGGCTATCAGGGAACTGGGTGGCCTCACCGTCGCCGCCGGCGACACGCGCGCCAAGGCGCCTGGAGCGTTTGCCGCCACTGGGTCACGCGACAAGACCATCATGGTGTGGGACACGGTTTCGGGCCAGTGTGTGCGGACGCTGGTGAGTACCGCGTCGTTGTGGGTATATGTATAGGTGCTAACGACCATTCCAGGCCGGGCACGACAACTGGGTGCGCGCACTCGTCTTCCACCCTTCGGGCAAGTACCTCCTCTCGGCGTCGGACGACAAGACATTGCGCGTCTGGGACCTGGCGACGGGCCGGTGCGTCAAGACGGTGGACGCCCACGGCCACTTTGTGACCACGCTGGCGTGGGGTCGCGCGACGGTCGGTGGCGGTGGCGGAGCGGGAGCGGGAGCAGGAACAGGACCAGGCGGAGCAGGAGCAGGAGCAGGCGGCGGCGACGGCGGCGAGAAGGACAAGGCGAATGGCAGCGGAGCGGGCAAGGACGAGCCCAGGAGGATAAACGTGATTGCGACCGGTTCGGTCGACCAGACTATCAAGGTGAGTGCAGAGGGTCAAGTTGCGACGGCTGGGGCGGCTTTGAACGTAATGCAGAGCCGACGAGAGACCAGGTCACTGACTCGCCAGATCTGGACACCATAGCGGAACCCCAAACTTCTGTCTGCATGCGAGACCAAGCCCAGTAGAGAGCATAGTGCACCCCCCACCCCATGCCCCCCTCACAGTTGATACCTTAATGCACATGCACGCCGATGCACGCCGAGATGATGCCGGGGGTGAGGGCGGCTGTTGTTGTTGTTGTTGTTGTTGTTGTTGCTTGGCCGCATCCTCGGCCTCATTCCTCCGCTGCCATCTCGTTTTATTGCTACCCTCGCTATCGCCATCGTCACTGCATCCTACATGGTGACTGTACAAGCTTTGTGTGCTGGATATCTAGGTGCACAGCTTGCCGCGCCTTGACTCGGGGGGGCCACGGCAACGGCGTGATCCATCCTCCATCATCCATCATCGTAAATCTAATAGTCCTTCTTCGCGTCTGGCTTCTCGAGCAGCGCTTCCGTGACTGACGGCTCCTCGTCTGGCCCTGTGGTATTCGCTTCCCAGTTCAGCGCCTTGCTCCCGGACTGCCTGCGCCAGGCCAGCATGGTTACTCACATGTCGGTGCTCCCCGGCATACCACGATAACGACACCCATGGCGAGTATGCCCACCAGAATATAGATCAACCAACCGACCACGTCCGAGTCCCACCACGCGCGTGGTGGAGCGACATAGCTTGGAGGCGCAAAGCAGCCCTGGCCCGCCTCGGCCATGAGGCGCGCCAGCGTCCGGTCGTCCCATCCGCCGCGCGACAGGCATTGCGACCAGGCAGTGAGGTGGGACTGCATTGGCGCGGTGTTCCGGTCGGCCGCGGGCGTGCGGAACGCACACCAACCACCGTCCATCCACGTGCCCGCTGCGTCCATGCAGCACAGGAAGCCCAGCTCGCGCGCGCCGGCCGGGACGGTGCAGTTGACGGCGGAGGAGTAGGAGAACGAAGTCATAGCGAGAGGGAGTGTGTAGTGTGTGGAATCAAGAACCGCCATCGGTGTCTCAAGTGGCCAAGTGGCGAGCCCTGAGGGCAGTGCCATGTGGTGTGGCGTTCGCAAATGACGTTACTGCCCGGTGACTCCTCTCGCACTCGACTTGTACCCCACTTGACCCATGCATCTGAACGCCGAGTTCGACGTGAGACGGGCCGAGCCGTACTCGTCCTTGATGCCATGCATGCTCTCGCCCAATGTTATCGTTGGTGGAAAAAAAATTGGAAAATTCTACAAAAAGTCGGTATTCGACATCTATTCCCCCTCGTGCGCCAGGCCACCAGCTCAAAGACCGGCTGTCAGATTCGCAAATCTCCAGCGCGGTGTCGGCGGCGTTACGACCTATTAATCTGTCTCCTCTCCTCTCTCTGTGCTCTATGTACTCTCTCCTCGAGCGCCGTCCCCGGCCCACAGCCAGGCGCTACACGAATCCCACCTGATCGATCCCCAGCGCCCTCCGCGCAGTGATGAGCGCCACGAGCTCCTTGATGAGCTCCTCCAGCACGATACAGTTGTCCAGGACGACGCTGACGGTCGACTGGGTCGTCCGTGTGACTGTATCGGTCGGGGACGTGGGCGACACATCCTCCAGGTAGGCCTCGTCTCCGAAGCGCGGGGTGCTCGGGAGCGAGAGGGACGGCGTCATGCGTGGCGCCCACGGACCCGACGACACTCCGGCAACCGTCTCGACTTCAAGGTGGCCGACGTCGGCCACTTGGGCGTAGTGCGACTTGAAGGGGAGGTTGTGGTCTGGCGCAGTGATGATACCGCCAGGCTCGCCCGACATGGTGCCGCTCCGGGGCCGGCTGGGCGTGCTGGGCGTGCCCGGTGTGGCCGGCGACCCACCAAAGTCCGGTGCAGGCGGCGGAGGTGTAGGTGCAGATGCAGGCGATGCCAGAGAGGGTGTACTGGGTTTCTTCCGGGGCGACAGCCATGTTTTGAGCGACGTGGCCAGCCCAGACTGTTTCCTGGAGGCCTGGGGGAACCCCAGACGCGGCGAGTATGGCGGCGACGTCACGTCCGCCTCGAGCATGACGCTCATGGCCTCTTGTAGGTGGTCGGCAAACAGCAGACCTTGTCTCCTCTCGGCGAGGAGACGGTCAAAGCCCTCCACCGTGCCGCGGAACTGGCCGACATGGCGGACAAGCTCGCGCAGGATTTGGTAGACTGCCGGCAAAGTCTGTGCTGGTGCGTCTTCACGAGAGGCGGACCGCGCCCCCCTTTCGCCTACCGAGACTTCCGACGTCGCGTCGTCGGTAGCCTGCCATGGGTCCACCTCGGGGACATTGTACAGCAGCCAGCCTGCCAGCGAGCGGTTGGGACACTGGATGAGAGACGAAATGGTTCCTGTAAGGGCGACATTCTTATCGGGCGACGCGGTAAACCAGCTGGCCAGGTCGGAGAGGATCTGGCGCACCACGGGGTCGGAGGGCGACAAGGCGTGCTGAAGAGGGTCTTGGTCGTATTCGCCAACACGCAAGAGGGCGGGCTTGCCGTCATCCTGGACAAACTGAAGTGGGATGCGCGCAGCAAGCCAGCATCCGTCAGTCTCCAGAACGGCATGGGCGTCGGTGAGGTACGAGGCAAAGCCCGCAGCAGTGTCGATGCCCATGGGCACACCCTCGTCCAGACGAGGAACGAGAGCGCCGTACAGCTCTGGCTCTTGGAGGTGGACGTCGGTGGAGTTGACGGGCATTGGCAGCGGGCTCGGACCGTCCTCGGCGCCAGCTGGTGGGAGGGTTCGTCGGGCGAGTGCCGTGGCCATGGGTTCGCGCACCACAGTGAGGAGCATGGGGGTGACACGACGACAATGGTCGCTCAAGAGCGTGGAGAGGAGATGCAGCGCGGCAGTACTTGCCTCCGAGACCGACGACCGCAGGTTATCGAGCACGAGGTCACGTAGTGTGAACCGGCCCTCGCTGTGGTAGTACTCTGGGTGGCCTGTTGTGGGCGTGACAAAGTCCATCGCACCCGTCTTGCGGTGCTTCTTCTTTGACTGGGGCGAGAACACTGGCACCGCAGCGTCGGCGTCCATAAGCACCTCGAGGACGCGCTGCAGGACCGGGCCGTCTTCGAGGTTGGCTAACAGGACGTCGAGGTACGTCAAGACGGCCACTGCCGAACCGTCCGAAGAGGAGCATTCGAGAATGGAAGGGTAGAGGACATTGTCAACAAACGCCGTCTGGATCGCGTCCAGTGCCGCATCTGCGACTGCCGGTCCAAGAACCTGGGCTGAGGACACGGTCCGCGCCATGGGGTCGGCATGCAGGACGGGTGACCGACAGCGGTAGAGAATGTCCTGGAGGAAGCCGAAGAGCTTGAGGAGGAGGTCCAGCTGAGCGCGCACCTCAAAGTCGGCAGACGACGGCAGGTCAAAGTCGTCCTCTTCCACATCGGCGCCAAGCTGCATGCCTCCGCTCCTGTCCAGCTCTGGGTCCTCCCTGGCCTGCTCGGCCAAGCTCGGCACGCGCACTTTGGAAGGAAGAACAGAGTAGGCCGCACCGAGTCCTGCGGCCATGACGTCGGCAAAGTCCCCATCGAGAATGTACTCTGCCAGAGCGTCTCGGGCGTCTTGCAACGGGTCGACACCGTCGACGCCTGGAGTCATGCTCAGGCCGTCGCCCTCTTCGCCAGTGAGGAAGGCAATGTCAAAGAGGAATAACAGACCTGCGCGCGCAAAGTCGCCTGTTCGGCCCTCACGGTGCACAAAGCGCAGCAGGTAGCTGAACAGCAAAAACTCAAAGTGCGTGGCTGTTGGGTCCGCTGATGCAGCTGAAGCTGCCGACATGCCAGTCTTTGTCGACGGAGCAGGGGAAAGCGCGCGTGCCGGGTCAAGAGTCGCAGTCGCGGCTGGTGGGGAAGCAGGAAGGGGAGGCGCTCCGGACGAAGCGTGGGGGACGAGCCAGCCCTTGTCGTGGAAGAAGATGAGGAGTAGAGGCGGGCTGCTGGTTAGATGCCATACTCGCTCACAAAATAACCTACTATGCACGCATCCGCGAGCAGATGATACACATCAGGTCGACGAGATCCTCGTCCAGGGCACTGTTATCGTGGTCCTCGGCTGCCGCTGCGCCAAGCACTCGCGCCTCGCCGTCGACCTTTTCGACCGGCGCGTCACCGACACAGTTGCGCAGCAGACGGCGTAGAGGCCTGTGGACGGCATTGTGTACCAGGAAGCGTTCGGGCAGGAGGACGACAAGGTTGTTGACCGCGCGCAGGACCTCGGCTGGGACGATGGTTAGCGTCAAAGATCTGAACCCATCGGTCAAACTCACCCTTCACACCGCGTGGCCGGTCGCGCTCACTCAGTCGCTCGAGCTGGGCAAGAATGTCGAGTCGAAGAAAATACTCGAGACAGGCACCTGTAGTGCTTTGTCTTGTTAGTGGTGTGGTCGGGCTGGCGCTGTCGTGTGACAGACTCACTCTTCATCGACCCTGTTGCCTTCGTACACGAGCGCATCGACGAGGTGCTTGAGCTGGCGCGGGACGTCGGTGACCGCGATTCCTCTGTAGGTCAGCTACGTCTGCGACAGTCAAGCCAACCTTGCGAGCTGGCGCTCATCGGGATGCTCGAGTGTGTCCTGCGGCGCGTGTCAGTGTATGTGTCCGGCGTCATTTGCTGTGAGAGAAACCAACCTTGAGTGCTGTCCATGCAGTGTCGAAATCGGCCACGTCGTCGGGGGCCTGGGCTGATGCAGCCGGCTTTGGCGCCTGGAGGAGACGCGTGAAGAATGTGGATACCTCCATGCTTAGCTCATGGCCGTGTTGGGTGGGTGGTGGTGAGTAGTGACAACACGGAACATGAGGCTGTCCGGGTTGACTGTGGCCCGGTGGAGGTGCGTGCGTGTCCAACGGGGAATGTGGCGGCGATCCAGTCAAAACGTAAACAAATTCAAGACCAACAAAAGAAACGGCCAGACAGAAAACGGCTATTCACATGCAACAAGTTTGAAGAGGTTAAAGAGAGTGTACAAATGGGATGGGGTGGGGGTCTAGTGTCTATTCTATAGATCTAGAAGGAGAAGATACCCGCACCGCGACGGCGTGAACCGCCAAGCGGGTGGGAGACAACGGCAGCCACAAAGAGTCCGACACTGCGAGTGTGGGTCAGCGACCGAGCAGGCGGTGGGGAGGGGTACAACGTGCAGGAACTTACGTTAGACCAATGGCCACACTGACAAGCTGTTCAGCCACAGAGAAGCCAGTAGAGTACTGCGTCGATGTGTCGCCGGTTGTGGCCGCAAAGTTGAAGATGCCGCCTTGAGACAGACCCGACGGGAGCTGGAACAGAATGCCAGTGACCATGACCGGGAACGAAGCGCCTTTGAAGAAGCGGCCATACAGGTTACCGAGCATGCCGACGACAAACGAACCGAGGGCGGAGACAATATCGGAACGACCCGAGAACGCCAGAGAGGAAAAGTGGTTGGTGACCCAGCCGGCACACGAAATGAGGATCATGACGGGGAGTTCCTTGCGGAAGATGGGCTGCTGGTTGCGAAGCGAGAGGACAAACGAGTATGCAGGGACGGCGAGGAAGTACCAGTAGGCACTCGGAGTCTGCTTGAACCACGGCGATCCCGCCACATGCGTCAAATCGCACTGCCAGTTGGTGGAGTTGATAACTTCCTTTCCACTGATCTTGCTGTACACGAGGGCGCCGAGCGAAATCCCGAAGCCGAGGAAGAGACTGTACATGATGGAGTAGGCCATGCGCACAGCACCCGCTGTAATGTTGCGAGAAGCCAGCTCGAGCGCGCCGGTCAACACAATGTATCCGGGGAGAATGAGGACGACTCCGCCCGAAACTAGGGCTGTGTAGCAGAACTGGTCTGTCGAGGCGAGAAGGGCCGCAAAGAACGAGATGAGCGTCGCGACAGTGATTTCAAACACGTTCGCAAGCATGTCGTTCTTGGCCGCAACCATCTGGACGCCGACCAAAACCATGCCGAGTGGCGCCGCCATGAGCGCGTCGATGAATGAACCGTAAAACGACGGAATCACGATGATGGCCGAGCAACACCCGCCAATGATGATGGTCCATAAGGCGTTGTAGTGCGGTGGCATGGTCATGAGCGTGTCGATGACCTTGCTTGCCTCGTCGACAGCCACGCGATCGTGGACCACGTCCCAGTAGACGTTGTGGACGGCGAGCAATTTTCCGAGATCCAGTCCCGTTGCTTGCTTTAAGAATTTCGTCTCGGACGTGTGCGTCGCTTCGTCGGCAAAGGACACGAGCATGATGCCGGGCAGGTAGACGACCTGGGCGTTGATCTCGAGGACGCGGGCTGTGGCCTGGATCTGGGTCTCGAGACGGTGGCTGGGCGAACCAAACATCATGAGCGCGCGCGCGAGCTTGAGGAGGAACTGCTGGCGGGCCAGGATGGCCGCGACGTGCTGGATAATGAAGACTTCCTGCTTCTTGCGCTGCTCCTTTGCCTTCTTGCGGCGCCTCTTCTCGGCCTCCCATTCCTTGTGGCGGCGATCCTCCTCGCCAAAGGCGGCTGCAAAGTGGTCGCCCGACTCGTGGCGGGTCGGCGTGCCCACAAAGCTGGGGGTCCGGGGCGCCTTGAGCCACTTTTCAGCGCCACGCTCAATCGACTTGAGGCTGATGGGCTTGGGCCTAGGCCTGGCCTTCTTCTTCATCTCGAGCAGGTTGTCGCTGCTCTTGGATTGCTGCTGGAGATTGTCGCTGCTCTTGGAACGCTGCTGGTCGAGCGGCACCATTTCGATATGGGCGCCATTCTTGTCGTCGGGCGTGCCTCCGTCAACGACGGTGGGAGAAGAGTACAGGCTCGTTGGCCGGGAAGGAGGGCGGGAAGTAGGCCGCGAGTTGGAGCGGGATCCAAGGCTCGACCGCGAGTTCCGTGACGCAGACTCGTACGCTGACGAGGTTGCCGGGGGTCCCGATAGCTCGTAGCGCTTGAGGTGGTACCCTGCCCGCTTGGCCGATGGAATGAGGGTGCTGGACGTGGGAGCTGCTGCAGCCGCCACTGCACCAGTGTTCTGGATGAGAGCACCAAAGACACCCGCACTGGACCGCGCCGCCTTGGGCCGGTTGTCAAACATGTTATCCATGGCACGGTGGAACGAGTGGACGAACCCCGACGGCTCGGGCTCGCGGTCGGCAATGGACATCATCGAGTCTCGGCGGTGCTCCTCGCCAAACTCGCCCGACTTGCGGGGCCATGGCAGAGAGCGTTTCTTGCGGTCGGTCGAACGGTCATTGTGCGTCGGTGGCAACTCGCCATCGGATGTCGCTGGAGAGTCGTACAGTGATGGCGGACGGGAGGAACCGGGGGTCGTAGGGCCAGAGTCGAGCTGCTGCTTGTTGTAAAGGGTGAGGAGAGACGATAACACCGATGCGCCACCGGGAAGGACGCCGGGTGGTGGACGGTTGAGAGCGTTGAGCCGATGCTGAATGGCCGCCGCCTCGACCTGCGGAGGACCAGGGTTGAGCGGGGCAGTCTGGTCGACGCTGTCGCGCCCCTTCTCAGTGACAGTGTCGAGGGCCGTCGAGTGGGACATGTCGTCTGCGGCCCGCTTGGCACGGGCCTTGCGGGTGAGCGAGCCAGTGCGGACACGACGACGGAGCGTGCCCCACTTGCTGCTGTGGGCACGCACAATCTCGGCTGCAGTGGCGTGGCGTGATTCCTCGTTAGGGACCGAGGGCAGGCCGTCCGTTTCGCCGAGTGGCACATATGCGTAAACGTGGTCATTGGCGCCAGCGTCGAGGATGTGGTGCTCAAGGTTCATCTCATGGTCGCTCGTGTCCTCTGGGTCCTCGGGGTCATTGTCAAGGCGATAGTCGTAGTCTTCCTCAGACGTCGCAGTTGGACGGCCTCGGTCGTGCTCGTCGGAACGAAGGGGGCGGCGATCGCCATTGAGGTCATCTGTGTTGTCCGAGCTGGCCATCGAGTTGAGACTCAGCTGGCTGGCAACGTGCCGACCTCTCTTGAACGATTCGAGTGCGTCGTTGACCTGTCGGAGGTTGTGGTGGTCGAGTGCCTGGCCCTCGCCGTCCCCACCGACATCTCCGTCTTGCTCCAATGGGGCGAGGTTGATAACATGGTCCGCCGTCCACTGTACACGGCGAGGAGTCTTGCCGCCACTCACTGGGTGGCTGGTGTCGGGTGTCGGCTCGCCACTGTGGCTAGCAACAGCAGCAGCGCGCGACGCCGCAATGTCGACCTCGGAGTGAATACGCAGAATGGGGGACGGGGACGCGTGCCCACTCCGCGCTGGATCGCGAATGGGCAGCGGTTCTTGGAAGGGATCGTCCGGGACTACCATGGCCGGGAGAGGGGGAGGGGTAGGGGGAGGGGCAGGCCAAAGACGAGGGGGGTGAAGGGGGCAAGAAAGAGGGGGAGAGAGAAATGGGAGTGGGCGACACCCAGCACGCGAAGCTGAAGGGGGAGAGATAGGCGGGGTGTGTGGGCGATAGGTGATGTTAAAGTAGTGTCCAGTTGCGAGATCCTACGTGGTCCTGCGGACTGCGGTATGCATGGGGCTCAGCAGTCCAGACCGGCCTGCGCGCGTCGAACAGGAAAACTCAAAATGCGGAGCGGACGTTTGCACCCTCCTCCTGCCAGTAGTCTGTTGTGATGGCCGTGACGCTGCCCGCCTGACAGCAACCCCGGAAATTCGATGCGCACAATTGCGGGGGTGACACGCAGGGAACAACACCGCTCTCCACTGTCCAGAAGGTGTGGTGGCGTCGATGGATCCTGGTGAAGAGGAGCGATTGCTTCAGCTGGAACGGCTGGCCTGTGTCGTATGGCTGCGCTGGGTGACGCGAAAGGTGTTGTTCCCTTGGTCTTGTGTGAGAATGGACCCTCTCTGTTCGAGGATAAGTCTGCGTGGTTGCCTGCGAAACCTCGCCTTGGCCCATAAAAAAATGACGACAATGCCGCCGGCTCCCCCTGACACGAGCCCGAGATATGGCCCTGGTAGAGGTGTGGTGCGTGGGATGAAGGCGGGTTGCGGAAGGGTCCTGGAACGAGGGTTACTCACGTGTATGCGTGGGTCGCGGGAATCGAGGGTGCTGTTGTAAACCGTGAGGAGTGAACAAGCAACGAACCGGGGGGAAACGCGGGTGCACAGCGAGGTCAGTAACGGTCCTTTTCAACACCGAATGTATGACGAGAAGCCGACTAACACTCTGCCGATCTGCGCGGGGGGCCGGGCCGAGAGAAGCAAAATATAAACGAAAATGATTCTCGCCGTAATGGGAGCCAGAGTGCCACTCGTTTGCCGCGGAGGTTTTCCTAATGACATAAACAGGGACGCAGGCGGCGGGCCTATCTGAGGCAGGTTAATGGATAGGACGCCGGCCTAATATACGCCGCTGAGTTTACATAGGCGCGCTGCCGCGTGTCGTCCACCCCCATCCACGACCCACAGCCGTCGTGTCGTGGACTGCACGGCCTGGCTTCCGGCCGCGCGGAGCGAGCGCTTGTCTTGAGCGCGTTTGGAGCAAACCCACAACCTCCACATATACCCTTCCTTACCCCCTCCTCCTCCCCTTTCGCGCAACTCCCCCCCTCCCCCTCATATACGATGTGGCTGAGCGACAGGCAAAGTACGTTGGACGAACACACCAAGGCGCACGGGCCCCGGTTGCTGACATGTAAACAGAGATTGGTATCGCCCTCGTGGCGTTTGGCATCTTCTTCCAGTTCCTTGGTACGCAATGAACTCGCGGCGCGCGTGTGACAACACATAACTGACCGCGGCAGGTATCATCCTCTTGTTCGATGGTCCCCTGCTGGCGCTGGGCAATGTGAGTTTGACACACGTTGTCGAGGCTGTCCTGTCCCCTCTGCGTCCGAGAGCACGCGTGTGCGCCAGATACGCCGGACCACGGCCGCGTGTGTCCAGAACGCGTTCTGCGGGATGCGCGTCTCGCGCTGCGCTCAAGTGCTGTGACGGCACGCGACTGGACTGCCTCGGACATCGCTGTCTAGCATATCTAACCCCCCACAGATCCTCTTCCTGTCCGGCCTGCCCCTCATCATCGGCCCAACCAAGACGTTCTACTTCTTCAGCAGGCGCGAAAAGTGGCGCGGAACTGTGTGCTTCTTTGGCGGCATGTGAGTTTGAGCAAGGCCTGCGGCGTGCGGCGCAGCCGTGTTGGACGGCAGTGCTTGTCTCAAAAGGGGCTAGCTACCTCTCCATCCCTAATGAAGTCGGGCGGCGAGGGCGATGACGCCTCCCTGGAAGAGGCCGGTGGCGAACCGCGTCTGCGTCTTGCGTCCCACGTCCGCGCCACGTCGATGAACAGTGCGCTAACGTACCAGTATCCTTGTGTTCGCAAAGTGGCCCATTACCGGTATCTGTGTTGAATTTGTTGGCTTTGTGGGACTGTTTGGGTACGTCTGTGTCTTGTTGATCGTAGGAGCGTTTCTAACAAGCTCCCAGCTCGTTCTTCCCTGTTATCCTCCAGGCGCTGCGACAGACACCGTTCATCGGCTCGTTCCTCTCGCTGCCATACATCCGCCAGGTAAGCTGCTGCTACTGTGCCTGTACTTGCCAATGAGCCCCACTGACACAAACCCTTCGCAGGCAGCGGACCGAGTTGCGGGTGTGAGGCAGAGCGCCGTTTAGGCTGACCTGACTCTTGGACGCAGCGCGCACCGACGGCAACAGACTAGAGATATGGAGCACATGTGCATTGGAATGTTCAGTTCCCTCTATAGGCGTCATGTAAAAAAATCAAACATCCCGGATAACTAGGGGGACGGGGGTACAACCGTGTCGGTGTGAGGTACAGAGTGAGGGGAGAGTCCTGTTTTGCTGTTATGTGTGTATGTTGGGGGTAGGTGGGGTCGGACAGTGTGCGAGGGGGGCGTGCGTGCACTAAGAGTGAGCGGCGTGTTTATGGCGCTGTGCACGAGGTGGGATGGAGGGGAGGTCGGGAAAGGCCAACAACGGACAAAGTGTTGTACCGAGCTGTGGGGGACCATGGGGGGCGGCGGCGGCGGCGGCGGCTAGCACGTTTGTCGACTAGCTCTTGGACGCCGCGGCAAAGCCCTTCCAGGCGGCAGGCTTGCCTTCGGCCTCCCAAAGGGGACGGAACGCGTCCTGCGCAAAGCCAACAGTCTCGTGCGGTGATGCGTCGGCAGGGAGGACAGTGTTGTGGTGGGGACGCTCGGGGGCTGCAAAGCCCGTCTCGCGCTGGCCAACAAAGGCGACGGGGGCAGCGGACGTGGCGTTTCCGGCCGCTGAACCGATGCTCGCAAAGTGGTTGGTGACCTGGCGGGGCGAGTTTCCCAGGCCCGACGTCCAGCCAGACAGGACTGGAACGTTGGCGGGGGCCTCGTTCCAGCTGCTTGCCGGCGCAGGTGGTGGCATAGGACCCGACGAGTGTGGGCCCGAGGTGGACGGGATTTGGGCGTAACCAGGGCGGGTAGTGGGCTGCTGCAGTGTCTGCGCGAGCTTGGCATGCAGTTCCTTGAGGTCATTTGCTTGCTGCCCGACGTGCATGCCATTCGAGATGGTGGCGACGAGGTCGTCCATGGAGGCGGCCATGGTGGGAAAGGTGAATGTGTGGTGTGGTTTGTAAGAAGTGCAGGTAGGGTGGCGAATGCCGAGATTGGGCTGCGTTCAAAAGTTGCAAGCTGGCTGTCCAGGAAAGTTGCCGCCTGGGCGCGCGGAGGTCCGGACAGGAATGATCGGTGCTCGATTCAAGGGCCGGCGGGCAGGGTTGACCACGGCCAGATACGTGGGGGTCGCAAACGTGTCTAGGTGGTAGCACGAGACGGTCTGGTGATGGCGACGGGGCGATGGGTGGTTGCGCGATACGGTGTGGGTATGCGAGCGATACGGGAAGCGAGGAGGGGGGGATGGGTTGGGATGTATTGAACGTGCCAGTTCGGAGGCCGGGCCGTGCGTTTTGGTTGGGGGCACCAGGATCCGGGTGTTTGGCAGCTCGCTTAGCAAGTGAGGGGGGAGCGGGGTTGGGTGTGCGTGAACGCGGGGTGGGTGGGTGATGGGTGATGGATGATGAGGAAGAGTACAAACACACGATGCAGTGTGGGAAGCTGAGCGGCCTAAATGCTAAATGTGTGTGCTGGTGTGTGTGTTGATATCGGTCGCGCCAACCCGGCCGGCCAGTTCTGTATGTGTATGGGCCTTTTTGGCCTTGTGCTGGCCGGCCATGCCTGGCGCGCGCTTGCGTGACGGTTAGCGAGCAATAAGCGGTGGCATCGTGCGGGTAGGTTCGGAAATTCAAAAGTACACACCGTGGGTGCCGGTCGGCAGAAAGGCCGGGGGGGGGGGGGGGGGCTGTCACCCGCGCGCAGGGCCTGATGAACGCGTGTTGCTGAGTGGGTGCCCTGGGCTCTGGCTCTCTCAACCTCCGCCCGCTGAGTGTCTCTGTTGTCAGTCACAAACGGCGATCGTTGCGTCGCTGCTGCCAAGGTAACACTGTCACCAGCGACAGAGGCAGAGCAGCGCGGTCCGGCGACTGCTTTGAAACTGACGACAGGACCGGACAGCCCATGGACATGGAGCCGGAGAAATGTCGCCACTTTCGCCACCCAAAATTCGTTGGCGCTTGCTACGGGCCTCGCCAGCTGGCCTCGCAAGGTTCGGCAACGCGCCCAACCATGGTGCGCATCAGTGTTATTGTACAGGTAATCTGAGGCCAGTATATGACAGTTTGAACTCCTGAAGTAGAGCAGCCACCTGAGAAGGACCCACAAAAGGAACAAAGGATAAACCGAGTCTCGGCCGGTGGCTGCGTACAGAACTGCCACGCACGAGCCTACGTATCGGCCAAAGACGCGGGACAGGCGGACACTGTCGCGCGACTTTTCATTGTAGATGCAGCGTGTGTGTGATACAACTGCGGTCATAAAGGGCGACGTACGCAAGGATCAAGGAAGACGAAGGTGTGGCAGTTGTGTTAGCCGAACCACGAAGTAGGTGTGACTTCCGCTTGCATTCCGGCGCAATACTGGCTTTGGGTTAAACACAAGTACATGGAACATAGTTTGACCGGTTGCATAGCCGGGATGCACCAGAGCGGTGAGTATCGCAAGATAGCAAGTAGAGGGTACTCGGAGGGCATCCATAGACATAGACGTGGTGGATTTAGAGGGGGGATACATGCGGCGACAGATAGTTGACATGCCGGTGGCAGCATCGCATGTATTGTACTGCCTCGTCCTTCCTACGCGCGTTGTCGCTTACCTACACTTGTGCATGCCTGTGAACACGTCTGCATCTGGAGGTCTGGGCATTGCATCCACCCGCACTGCACAATCCGAGTTCCCCACCCCTTCCGAACTGCGGCTGTTGTCGACGTGTCACCGGATCAGCGTGCCACACCCACACATATACATCCAACTGCAACCGACGAGGGCAGTCTCGAGACTAGCTTCCATGCACCTCCATCTTCTAAGCGAAGGGTGCACGATGGTACCGCAGGGTTTCGAATAGGGCAAATGGCCCGTCTCCAGCCTTCTCAGTCGTCGCGAATCTCGCTTTGACGATGACGGGTACTATGGAGAAGACGCCTGCTTCTGCTCAAGCCAAGCAACGTGTAGAATACAATGCACAGCGGTCCCTTGGGCAGTGGTTTGCACGTGTTCCACTATTAATAGCGATAGACGTCGCTGACATGCCCGTTCACACCGTTGACCGTCGTGGTACTTGTACGGTGCGAAGCACCTAACCTGAGGCCTCATAGCGGTCCTGGCCTCATTCCTTACACCGGCCCGCCGGGACGTCGATAAGCCTCCACAAGCGGTGACATCGCAGATCGCAGCTGCGTGAGAAGCGCGGTATCTGGGTACCGAACAGGCGGGAAGGGCTCTACGGGACTCTGCCTCGAATTCAGTCAGCGATGACGCATGGGCGTGAGAGGGGCCACAGTCGAGCTGCATGCCTGTGGTGTGCCACGGC
Source organism: Apiotrichum porosum (assembly GCF_003942205.1). NCBI lineage: Eukaryota > Fungi > Basidiomycota > Tremellomycetes > Trichosporonales > Trichosporonaceae > Apiotrichum > Apiotrichum porosum. The sequence continues at coordinate 1,871,313 of NW_021167108.1, read as the reverse complement.
GGCTGCACTGCAAGTCACTCGGTCGCAGTTGTACTCGCCATGGAGACGTCGGCCGTTATGCACGTCACTTTAGGATTAGGGTAACAGGTTGCCGTCATTAATAAGACGGCCCGCTGTACCGCTGTGCATCGTAGTCGTGACGGAGGGTTGAAAATGACGGTCCATGGACAATCCATGAATCACGAACGTCGACAGGCAACGACACTGGAATCAGGCGGCGGCATCTTTACACGCGTTGCGGAGTGCTGTCTGTCCACGGTGGACGTACTTTTGCATTCGTAGCCGTCATACTGTCCGCCGCGCATGAAGCCTCAGGACTTGGTCATGGCCTCGTCGTCACGATCCTATACCGACACCCTGCAGCCCGTGCTTGCCTCATGTTCAGGATAACCACTTGCAATGTCACATCGCAACGCTAAACCAGCTTGTACAAAAAGGCATCAGACATGTCAGCAGTTAGTAGCACATCTTGCGCGCAGTCTTCTCTGCAAAGTGCGTCAGTTGAACGGTGTTGGCCTTGCACTTCAACGCCAGCCCGAAAGGCTTCACCCCCCAAACTACGAGCAATCGACCCCACAGAGGCGCGGAAACCTTCTGCGGATCGCCACAAGAAGAGAGGGGATATGAAGTCTATGGATCTGGCGCGAAGGGTACAGCTTTCACCGACAAAAAGTCAGTTTAATGAAATGCCTCCTGCTTCTGTGGGGGTAACCTCTGCATTTCCTCTTCACCAGTAGATCAAAGGAAACGACACAGGACCAACGCCGACTGCCAGTGCAAAGCCCAATCCATAAATACACATGGGGTTGTCGACCAGTTTAGGCCTTGCCGGCACCGGGGACGAAGCGGGTCTTGCGCTCGCGGGGCTGGTAAGCCGAGACGTTGACGACGTTGACGGGGAGGGCGTCGAGGCCGAGCGAACGGAGGAGGTCCTTGGTCTCACCGTCGACCTCGAGGGGAGCCTCGGGCGAAACGGCGAGGGCCGAGACGTCGGGGACGTACTGGTCCTTGCGCTCACGCTCCTCCTCCTGGAGACGGAAAGAGATACCGCGCACGGGGCCCTTCTGGATACGCTTCATGAGGTGGGTGGTGAAGCCAGCAATCTTGTTGCGGAGACGCTTGGAGGGGACCTGGGCGACGTCATCGAGCACGCGCTTGTTCGAGCTGCGGTGTCAGGATAAGCGTAGGATGAACAGAGCAAGCAGGCGAAGATGTAGAAGGTGAAAATAGATCAAGGAAGCGAAAGTGGAGGAGGAATGTAAACAGCAGTGTGGGGCGCAAGGTGATCGGCGCCACCACCCAAGAGGCCAAGAGGGCGCATCGCGGTCGGGAAGTCGCACAACGACATCCGTACGACTCCAGGCCTAGCAAACGTGCTCACAGTGCCAGCGATTGCAAGCAAGCTGCGAGCTCGTTGCTCGACCTGGTGGGCCGAAAAATTCTTTTCGGTGACCACTCGATGGCGAGCAGTGGTGATTCGCGACCACTCCCTCTGTCTCTCTGCTCTGCAGTCCCGTCCCCTTCACACCTCGCTGGGTCCTATTTCCACCTCTTACGTGTCTTCCCTTCTAGGCGCCAGCTCCGGGTGTGAACTCACTGGAAGTCGAGAGTAAGCTTGGGGTAGTACTTCTCGATGATGACGCGCGAAGCACGCTTGACAGTCTTAGTGCGCACGCGACCCTGTTGGAGAAACGCAAAGTTCGCAGATCGTAGGCCAGAGGAAGAGCACAGTCGACAGAACGTAGGGGAAGGAAGTCGGCGCGAACATGTTCAATGTCGATAAAAGAGCCACGATACACGCATAGCAGGACGAGTTTGACGACGAGGAAAAGCGGGAGGTCACGAGCAGCACGAAGGAGCACACCGTCAGCGCCTTGTCCGCCATCCAGCCCGCGCGGAACGCACCATTTTTAATGATTCTTGATGATTGAGGTGGAAGGGCTGCTCGCTGAAGCTCAACAACCACTACACCCCGCCGGCTGCACACACGCAGGGTACCCAGGACCTGGGCGTTCCTCCAAATTTCCGACCATCCAACCTAACGCCGACAGGTGTGGCGTTTTAATTTGTTTACGTAAGTACGTCATAACGCCGATGCAGGCGATCTCTACGCAGACCTCCACTTTCGGTGTCCACTCTCCTCGAACCCCACTCCACCCATTGGTCATTGGATCATTGGCCTTGATCGGCAAAGGCGAACTTGTCTGTGGGCATGTGCAATGGGATCTTGTGGGGCAAAAAAAAAAAACGGTGTCATGACCGGGGTCGAGAATAAGCGGCTACGGAAGAAGGGGAAAACGAGGATGAGGACGGAGAGCATGAGGGCCACGAGGACGGGTGCAAGGGGAGGGATTCACAGCAGTAACGAAGGACGAGGTGCGCGGACATGAGAACCGTCGGAAAAGACTCAAGAAGAGGGTCGTCGAGCCTCGTGGGAAGTGAACGCAGGCCGTGTGCAGCTTCTTGAGGGTGATACATACCCGGCTAAGATTCGTACCGGGCTGGATACGGCATGGAAAGATCCTAATGTAACGGGTGCAAGAGAAGACATTGTGGCAGTGGGGCTCGACATCTGCCTCGAGGATGGACTGATTCTCAGGCAGCACGGCGTTACTTTTCTTTTCTTGGAGAGGCGGACTTCTTGGGAGCGGTTACTCTGAGCTCCGACGGCGTCTGACCGGGGTCACCGACAGGTGTTGGCACCTTCGTCGTGACACCGACCGCGGTGGCAGAGGCAGGGGACAGTCCGCGTGGACAGGTTGTGGCCGGGTGAGAGAGTAAAGGGAGGTGTGTACCCCCCATGCCACACACTGGACGGACGCTAGTACACTCGTATTCCCCTTGGCCCTTGGCGAAGTTCGCCTCCCCGAGGCCAGAAGGCCAGAAGCCAGAAGCTAGAAGCCAGCAGCGAATGATCCGATGTATGATCGGCCCGCCATCGGTTTGTCTTTTTCTGCTTGATGACTCATGTTGCTGTCCTTCTTCTTGATTTACGTCTTCGTACGGTCTCCCCCCGATTACCAATGACATGGTCACCTCTACAGTACAAGGCGGTTGTCAGACGCAGAGGGAATGCTGAGCGGAACAGGGGATCAGCTGCCCGCCGGCCAGTTGCCAGTGGCGCCAGTGGCCAGTGGCCAGTGGATCACTGCTGTGCTTCGAGCCCGGGATTTGCACCGCGACCGGGATCTGCATATCTGCACAGCAGTACATGAAGGACAGCAGTACAGCGACCATGGTACCATGGGTATAGTACCACTCTCTCGATGTGCGTGTGCGGCACATGAGCACATGACGGTGTCTGTGTATCTGTGTGGCCATGTGTGGGAGGTGTGGAGTCATGGATCATGGAGTGACGCTTGACCACTTGCGCCCAACAGTGCAACTGAACCCCCCTTGCGTCTCTTCACACCCACCTTTCTCCATAACAAAACATCACTCACACCCAACCAATCAACCAACCCATCATCCAACATGCCGCAAGGCCAAAACCCGAGCTACAAGCTCAAAGACAACACCACTCTCCAACACCTCCGTCATTTCCACCTCGCGGTCGTCAGTGCAAAGGCTAGTGACTTCCGCTTGGCTGGGATCAACTTCACCACTCTCAACCCCGACTGGACCCACGTCGCCATTGTCACGGGCCTGCTCACTGCCCACGACATTAAGTGGGACCACACGGTCTCAAGGAACCACAGTCGCTCGCCATCGCCGAAAGACCGTGACTGGGACAAGATCACCCACCACATCGGTCTTGTCGGCTTCATCCTCGGCCAGAGCGCACTGGTGGAGGCCGCTTGTCGCAAGCAGGAGGGCGACGGCCTGGCAATCCACCTGTACCCCAAACAAACACCAACGGCGCAGCGTGTGGGTGTGCAGTTGTGGACCGGCCTGGTGAGTATGAATACGTGGCAGTTTGCTGACTCTCCAGCGCGACCGTCTCGAGGACCAGATCTTCGAGCGCCTCAAGCTCTCCCTCGCCGCCGTCTTCAGCGAGAAGGGCCTGCACGAGTGGCTTCAGGTGCCCGGTAACCTGGTGTACACGGTCGACGGCTACAGCTGCGTCATTGAAGCTCCGGGCGCCATGACTGTGCGCAGGGACATAAAGCGCGACACCGGTTTTTGCCGCTGGCCGCACGTGAGTATCATCTCCCACCCGTCAACCCCCCTGCGCCTTTGGCTCATGGCAGAAAATATTTGAGCGCGGCCTCGTCAAGAAGGGCATGCGCTTCACTGAACACCTCCCTGGCGCGGTCCCCCTCCCGGCCGACTTGATCGACCACCACGACGACCGCTACCCTGACCGGGTGTTCGGTGTCCTCAAGATGGTCTTCAAGGCGGTCGCGGAGAAGTTCATCAGCGTCACGTACGACAAGGTGGCCCAGCATGCCTGGTACTTTGGCGGTGTCTTTCTCCACGAGTTCGACATCGGACTTGTCGTGGGTCTGTGCGACTTCATGGGCGACAAAGTCCACACCGTCAAGACCCCGGCAGGCATTGTCAAGGCGACCAAGGGCTTCAAGCTCTTCCCGTCGGCCAAGTCCCGCCACGTCGAGACGCTGAAGACCCTGCGTCGAGACTGGGCCAAGGATGAGGTACGTACTGGTATGACAAGGAGTTCTTCGTGCTAATCATGCAGACGCCTCCCCCCCCCCCTGCCTCAAGACGAGGGCTCTGGTGCGCGCCAGAACGCGCACGCCGACTTTTTCGAGCGTTTCGACTACGCGAGTATCCCTCTGCTCCTCCAGGTCGCATGCGCTGGTCAGAACCCGGATGCCGACTTTGACAATGCCGATGTCAAGGCCGCATTCAACCTGATGGAGGACGACGCCAGGCGCGTCGAGGAAGAGGGATGTACTGTGAGTATTTGGGATTCGCATATACGCACGCTAACTTGTCAGTGGGACAGCTGCACGTTCAACGGCGAGTCGTATTTGGCCGTCGTGGGCCTCCAGCTGCCCCTCGTGCAAGGCGACAAGCGCAAGATCGCCTGCGTCCACCACGGCGTGAAGGCGCTGTACGCGATGAAGTGGGTTCCGTTGGTTTGGGCTCTGACTGACTTGTTAGGATGCTCGGCTTCGACAACCAGCAGCTGGCATCATACATTCGGCACGAAAACGGCATGGAGACCTACGGCGCAGCCAAGTCATGGCTGTCACGCAAACGTGCCAGGGTAACCACTGCCAAGCAACCGAGGTCAGCCTCAGCCACGGCATGCGTATGCATGGTGCGGGGTGAGTCCCAAACGTCGAAACGCCGTGGTAAGCTAACCGTCAGTGTTGCTTCAAGCACGTGCCGTCACTGCAACTTCGTGGTGACAAAGGTGTACGGTCGATGGGTGGAAAGTCGCGAGCAGATGGCGGCCGACGCCGGTATCAGCGTGCGCGAGCTTGCCAGGGATCTGCGTCGCTTGGTGCCGATGGGCCGCCGTACGGCGAGCGGACCTTGTGGTGACGCCAACCGTGGAAACCGCCGCTGCTCAGGCTTCTTGAGCGTGCTCCGACAGTTCCACCTCGCGCCCCGCAACCCCGAGGGTGTCGCCATCTGTGGCGCGTGCTGGAACGCCCGGGGCAATGTCGTGCGCAACTACGCGGCTCTCAAGGCCTTGCCGCGCGACTCATTCTACAAGGTCGCCAAGGCCGCCGCCGCCGTGGTCTGTGGAACCGGCACCGGTCTCGAACGGCTGGAGCGCCTCCACAAACTGGCATACTCGATCCTTCCTGACCGCCTTGTCCCCGTTCACCTCTTGCTCTCGATTGTGGTCAAGAGCAAGGTGGGAGTTAAGGTGCAGGCCAGGCTTGATGCCGACAAGCCATCGGCGACATCATGTCCTCGGTGGACGCCGCAGCCGAGCCCGAGGTCGAGGTCAAGGATGCCGCCCCCACCCTGTCAACTGGCACCAAGCGCCAGGCGGACGCGAGCCACCCCGCGAACGAGAAGCAGGCGACCAAGCGCCCGAGGTCGGGCAACGACAACGGTCTCACGCAGGATCGACCTGCCAACTCCTCGGCCTTTAGCCCTGCCGCTCGTGCCGCCGAGGCTGCCATTGCCCGTCAACAACTCAGCGCGCAATTGCCAGCCAACGCTGTCGCTGGCCCCAACCCCTCCACAATCGCCGCCCAGCGCTCTCCAGACGCTGCTGCCCGCCCAGGCCCATCCACACTCGCCGCGCAGTACTTTGCGGAGCCTCTCCGCATGGTGCCTGACTCGGACGATGAGGACGATGAGGAGGACGACGACGACATTATCTACTTGGGTCTCTAGAGTCCCAGTCTAGTCGCGACATGCTGGCCCTCATCTACCTGCCCGCCACCCCGCGGCTTCGCATGAGTGTCTGTTGGGCCGCTAGGTGCGGACATCTTCCCTCGAGGATACCCCACTTGTCATACATGTTGCATAGGACAGCGAGGACAGCGCCGTCCTCGCTGTCCTATGCAACATGTATGACAAGGAGTGGAATCGTGCAGTAGTTAGTGTAACTTCCATCTGCATCCTGAGGCGGCTGCAATGTATGATCCAAGCAGGTGCTCTCAGACAGGCAGTGCACACACAGAGCTTGATGCAAGTGCCACACGCCCTTGACGGAATCAAATCAACCACTGATCGCTCATGCCCGATAACATGACGTGTTGTACCACGCGGAGCGAGTTGGGACTCTAGGACACTCTTGTGCCAATTCGAGAACACATTCCACCCACTTTTGCTGTCAACCACAACACCCCTTATCCGCCATGAAGCTCCCTGCCGCCGCCCCCGTCGACGCCGTCAAGTTCTGCGAGTTTGTCACGGCCTCGCCTACGCCCTTCCACGCCGTGGCCAACCTCTGCAAGCGCCTGGCCAAGGCCGGCTTTGAGCGCGTCTCGGAGCGCGAGCCTGACGAGTCACTTGTCCCTGGAGGCAAGTACTTTTACACTCGCAACCAGAGCGCCCTCGTCGCATTCACGCTTCCTCCCAAGGGTGTCGCTGGTCCTGGCGCCACTTCCATGGCTGTTGGCCACCTCGACAGCCCATGCTTGAAGGTGAGAGCAAGTGCCAGTTGTCGCAGCTAACCAACATTCAGGTCCGCCCAGTCTCCAAGAAGACCAAGGCCGGATACCTCCAGGTCGGGTGCGAGCTGTACGGCGGTGGTCTCTGGCACACTTGGTTTGACCGCGACCTGTCGGTTGCGGGCCGTGTAGTTGTCAGCCAGCGCGGCGGCGGCTTTGCCTCCAAGCTCGTCAAGATTGACCGTCCAATCCTTCGTGTCCCCACCCTCGCCATCCACCTCGACCGCACCGCCAACGACCAGTTCAAGTTTAACAAGGAGACCGAGTTCCTCCCCATTCTGGGCCTCGTCAACGAGACTCTCAACGCTACCGCGGCTGCTTCCCGTCCCGGCACCCCCTCTGGCGCCGCAACTCCCAAGGAGAAGGGCGACAACTTCAACCGTGCCGGTGCAACCAGCGTCGAGGAGAAGCACCACCCTCTTCTGCTCGCCGTCCTTGCCGACGAGCTTGGCTGCAACATTGATGACATTAACGACTTTGAGCTGTGTCTCTACGACACTCAGCCCTCGGCTGTCGGTGGTCTCAACAACGAGTTCATCTTCTCCCCACGCTGCGACAACCTCATGACTTGCTTTGCCTCGATTGAGGGTATCTGCAACGCTGTCGAGGCCGAGGCCGCCACTGGCAAGGCCTCCGAGGAGGAGAACATTCGCTGTGTCATTCTCTTTGACAACGAAGAGGTCGGCTCAGTCTCCAACCACGGCGCCGAGTCCAACCTCTTGCCCTCGTTTGTTGAAAAGGTGTCTGGCATGACCAAGCGTGGTTACTACCAGGTTCTCGCCAACAGCTTCCTCATCTCGGCCGACATGGGTCACGCTGTCCACCCCAACTATGAGGCCAGGTACGAGGCCAACCTCGCTCCTCGCATGAACCAGGGTGTCGTCATCAAGACCAACGCCAACCAGCGGTACACGTCCAACGCCCAGACCACGTTCCTCCTTCGCCGCATCGCCCAGCGCGCCGGCGTCCCCGTCCAGGACTTTGAGGTCCGCAACGACTGCTCGTGCGGCTCCACTGTTGGCCCCCACCTCTCGACCCACGTCCGCACCGTTGACATTGGTCTCGCCCAGCTGTCCATGCACTCGATCCGTGAGACTGCAGGCTCTGGCGACGTCAAGCACTACATCCAGCTGTTCAAGACCTACTTTGAGGTGTTCAGCCAGGTCGACGCCGAGCTCAAGGTGGATGAATTTTAGAGACACAAGAGCGGGAACAATGCAGGGTTGTGTTTTTTTTTGTAGCGAGATGCGGGTGCATCATGAGATGGATACAAGTACAAAGGGGGAGGCCCAAACTCTACGCAATAAACAGGAAAAAATGTGGTTCACGCAGACGGTGAATCTAGATTCTTGCTTTAGGCGGAAGCCTTCTTGGCGGCCTTCTTAGCCTTGCGGGCGGCGCGCTCCTCCTCGGTCTCCTCACGCTCCTTACCGTCCTCGCCGACAAGCTTCTTCTTCTTCTTCTGCTTCTTGTCGTCACCGGCGGGGGTCTCGGGCTCGGCGGTGGTCTCGGCGTTGCGCTTGCGCTTCTCGCCCGAGGCGGCGGGGGTGGAGGGGACCTCCTCGATCTTGGCAGCGGCGGGCTGGGTGGCAACAAGAGCGGCGGGCTCGGCACCCTCGCCCTCGGCGTAGTCGACGTACGACTTGGACCAGTTCTCGGGGGTGACACCGGCAATCTTCTTGCCGTACTTGTCGAGCGAGCCGGCCTTGACCATCTTCTTCTTCTCCTGAGCCTTGGGGCCCAAGCCCCAGCGGCGGGGGTAGAGGTCGCGGTTCATGATGCAGCGCTTAACCTTGGCAACGACACCGTGGTCGCACGAGGCGAGGTCGGCAGTCGACATCTGGGCAATACCAATGGCAATGGCCTCACCCTTGGTGGTCATGAGGACAACCTCCTCGTGGCACTCAATGTCGGCCTCGTAACGGAGGAGACCGGGGATCATGAGCTTGGCACCGTAGCAGACGGCGTTGACAGCCGAGTCCTTGACAACAATACGCTTATAGTTGGTGAGGAGGCACTCGAGGGGGCGGACGACGCGGCGGAGGTACGACTCGTCGCGGGTGTTGTCGTAGACCCACTGGGCGTCAAGGACATCGTGCATGGTGACAATGTCGTCGTTCTCGCTGGTGATACCCGAGCGGATACGACGGAGCTCCTGCATGTGGGCACCGACGCCGAGGAGCATACCCTAAAAAGAGTCAGCAATGGTGCGTGTGTGGCAAAAAAGTTGGTGGCGGGCGGGATCAAAATTTCCGAAAATGTAACCCCCCAAGTGTCACTTTCGACAACTCGATATCGTCTCTACTGCCTCGACATCGTCCTCTGCGCTCCTCTGCGTTTGCGCTACTCACGAGGTGAATGCACAAAGTACGAATGTACGTTCCCGATTCGCACGAGACAGAGAAGATGGCAAGGTTGCGCTTGGGGTCTGGGGTGTGGTCAGCAATCCGCCTCGTCGTCCGTTGTCCCCGTCCTTGTCTCGTCGAATCGCTCCAAGCCACTCACCGTACTCGATGAACTTGTTCTCGTAAATAGTACGAACACGCAGCTGCCTCTTGCTGTATTTATGAGCGTCGCTCCTCCAGGGGGTACTTACACAGCCGAGATAAGTGGGGGACGCTGGAAGAGAGCACCGGTGAGGGTCTCGAGGCCGCGGATGATGTCCTTCTCGGTAACCGAGTCGTGGAACTTGGCGACGGCCAAGTACTGCTTACCAGCGGTCTGCTGGCTCTTGACGAGACGGGTGGCGCGGTCAATGGTGCAGATGAGGACACCGGTGACCTTGGGGTCGCTGTCAATGTTAGTTGTCGGATCACGAAGGCGTACGCTAGGAATTGGCCGAAGGTGGTTTGTGGGGTAAAGCCCGGGTCCAGAGAGAGCGCAGAATGTCGACTTACAGAGTACCCGAGTGGCCAGTCTTCTGGACACGGAGGATGCGCTTGAGCCAAGCGACAACCTCGTGCGACGAAGGGTTGGAAGGCTTGTCAACTGGGTACTGTCAGTTACGAGGGTCACGTGACATATCTGGAGTAGTCTGATGCCCACGGTTGATGGTTCCCGACTCAATGTATGTCTTGAGGTCGCGCTTGAGGGGGCTGCAGCCGGCAGGGATGGGGGTGAAGTGGGAGCTGCGAACAAGGAGCTGGAAGAGGTCAGCAATGGTCCCTGGGCATTTCCACGACAGTCTGTGTCTAGCCTCCGCAAACGAGTCTTTGCAACTCTCTGTCTCTAACTTTCACAGTCTGGGCCTCAAGAACGCGGATCTACACACCTTCTCGTAGTTCTTGAGCAGGATGGGCCAGTTGGAGGTGTCAAGGACAGGGGCGACCGAATCGGGCTTGAGGACAAAGTCGCCAGACTGCTGGCACTCTGCGATGGAGGGCATTTTTGTTGTTTACGCGGGGATCACGCTGTTCGTGAGGTCGATGGTCGAGAGAGAAGTTGTCGAGGTCGGCGCCGAGGATCTCTCAGGTGGTGCGCAAGACGGTTGGGGTGCGCCTGACGGGTGGTCTTTGGTGTCGGGTTGGGCGGACGAGGAGGTCCACTAAAATGTTAACCCAGCCAGTACGATGCATTCGGACGGAAGCAAATTTACCGAAAATCAGATCTTTCGGTGAACAGTCGATCAAGTCACGTGATGTGAAGGCAATTGGGCCCTTGGGGACGTGTTGCATCTGTGCGGAGGTGGATGGTATGTTGACAACTGGTCTCCAGATCTCCAGCTCGTCGTACAGTCCCCAACCACCACTCCTACGTATCTTCTTCTCCAATGGCCACTTCTCGTCGCCTTGCCGTCCCCCTCCCCACTTCATACTTCCTCGTCTTCTCCTCTGCCGCCTTCTGTAGCAACGGGTTCCTCGATGGGCCAGCTGACGTGCGACTGAACACCGACAATGGGGGTTGGCTGTCGACGTCACCATGAAGTCCTTCGGTTTGGCGTGGTACATCGCCTCGGGTCCGTCGAAGGCAGTTTGTGGGATCTCCTTGACTCGGCCACTGACCCACTTCTCGGCCTCACGGCGGTAGCGCTCCACGCCAGCGGGGTTGCTCTTGCGAACCGCGCGGAGGAAGCGAGCGGCGATGTCGCGTCTCAGTGAGCATGAGACCGGCGCCGCGGCGGGCAACGATCGAGAAAGTGCGTCGACCAAGCAGTGCCACCAAGAGAGCCACGACGCCGGGGCCCAGCTGGCACTCGTGCGCGTCGCGCAGCCGCAGGAGGGCCGCGCGGTCGTTCGCGTCCGCCAATGCCGCCGTCAAGGTCGTCACCTCGGTGACACTGGTGGGCACAATGTCGCGGATCTGGCCCGGCGGTGGGCGCCTTGCTGATGAAAGCTCGGCGAACACGGAGCCAGGCTCAAATCCCAAGTTGGCCACCTCGGTGACGGGAGTCTCGCGAGTGTCACGCTCGTCGTCTTGGGCTGGCGACAGGTGAGCGAGCAAGAGGTTCACCAGGGCGGGGTCGTGGGCGAGGTTTGCCAGTGCTTGAGGCGCGGCGGCCGCTGCACCGGGCAGTTGGGGTCGGTCTGCGCCTGAACCATGGTCAAGGATGGCGCTGGGGAAGTCAGTGGCCATCAAGACGCTTCCGCGCCGATACACACCCTGACGTTTGCCGAGGTAGGAGAAGGAGGAAGAGGAAGGCAGTGACGTGTGGCGAGTTTGGTGACATGGTGTTGGTCTTGGGATTGAGAGTGAGACTCAAACAACAAACACAGATCGCCCAACTCGCATGTTGCCTCCCTGAAGCATTGACGAAGTGACGTCCGATCACGAGGACGGCACCAAAGGTTGTCGCTGCTCCAGCAAGTTGCACACATGTTGTACCCGCTCTCCGTCTGCATATAAGCATGGGACGTGCAGCTCGTGGCAACACGCTTAACGCAGCACCCGGTGAACGCACTGTGTCATGTTTCTCGGGAATTCGGGATGGTCTCTTGGTCCGGTTTTTTGGGGGGGAGGAGGGAGGAGAGGGGCGAGGAGGGGCGGGGGGTGGGGGTGTTGCTGAATTGTAAAATTCTGGAAATGGCCACTTCAAGCCTGGTGCCTCAGCTACCGCACTGTCCAGGCTTGATGAGCTCGGTTGGTCTGTTACATTGGGTGAAACAGATGTTTTTCCTCGTAATGCATGCTTTGCAGCAGTGCCATACTGAGCATTCGAAGGTTCAAGCCAGAAATCTGTTGACAAATTGTCCAAAAACAGGCAACGTGGCGGTGTGGCGGACAATACTTTGCCTTGCTGCACCGCCATCCATAAACAATGTCATGCTAGGTAAGCGTTGAGTGCGGCAAGGTTACCATGTCTCAATGAGTGAGCAGTCGTGTCTTAGCGACCCTGCCCATAGTTGTCTCGCCGCTTTCAGTGTGGTGAGCATACCCTCTGCCAACCTCTTCGCATTTGCGCCCAACAGGTTCCCTTCCAGTCAAGGGGTATAAACTACTAGCTTGGGAAGCCATGTCATTATACAACACCCATACATCATAGCAACTCCACTACCAACAGCACATCCTCAACCATGCGAAGACCCCCCCCCCCCCCCAGGAAAGCCGCCAAACTGGCTAAGAAGCAGTGTGCCAAGGACATCAAGCGTCTGAAGAACTTTGGGCGGGTAGCTTCGAGGTTCGCTCCAGAAGACCCGCCGTCAGAGGAAAGGGACAGCGGTGGCTTGCTCGCCAACTTCATTGACGATTCCGAGTCGAGCGCAGACGCCGCCGCCACCCCAAACCGTTCCGCTGCTGCGGCCGCTGCCACCAAAAGCCGCACCCACTCCACTCCTGCTACCGCCGCCGCCCCAAGCCCCACTCCCTCCGCTCCAGCGGCTGCCGTCGCAGCGCCAAGGTCGCCCGTGGACTCACGCAAGACCGAGCGCCGCCCAGGCGCGGAGGCCCAGAAACCGGCCGGCAAGGGCAAGGACATTGACCGTCGCGGCGCCACCGACATCCAGGCTGTGGTGTCCAAGCGCCAGTCCATGCGCAAGGCCGACGAGTCGGAGGCAATCGAGGTGTTTGTCTGCGACAGCAATCGCAAGACACACCGCTACGGCATGAAGAGGGCGACCAAGTTCAAAAATTTGAAGACCATGCACGCGGAGGACCTCAAGGCCACCAAGGGCAGTGTCAGGCTGTTCTGGAGGGGCAAGGAGGTCATGGACAATGACACGGTGGCGTCGCTGAACGTGGGTTCGGGAGAGCGCCTGTATTCCGCTGTGATTAGCAGGTAAAAGGTGTGCCATTAGTCCATTGAGATCATGCAAGTTGCGTGCTGGGATCGACATGAAAGTTGCGTCTGCGATTGTACATAAACGGAGCTGATGTCAGATTTCGATGATGGCATGGCGCCAGCAACGGTTCTGTGTTCAGCAGGGAGTAGACACCGAAGCGCATGGAGCGGTGGTAGGGGTGCTAGTGACATCAATGAGGCGATGTCTCGAGTGCGCGAGTGCAATGGGCCTGGAGCCGTGGACGGCCTTTGCATGTTCGGCGCAGGTGTTCACGAGATGCTGGCCTGATGTGCGCTGTGGCTCTGTGTCTGGCACGGCGTCTGGCCGGCATCTGGAGGGGGCCTAGACCCCTACCGAGGTACGGACAGGAAGGGGGCAACGTGAACAGTGTGCCGTGCGAGGCGGTGTGCTCATCGGTACACGGAGCAGCACTGCAATGCTTTTACTACGTGTTCCTTGGCCTGGGCCGAAACAAACTCTGACATGAACCTCATACCTGTACCGGTATTTCGTGTGTATGGAGTGTTTTGGGTGATTGGGGCCTTGCGTTTCGTATCCTTTATGGTGGGGATGAGAAGACGATGATGTTGATGTCGTTGTTGTGGCGCCACACGGTATCAAAAGGCTTTCCATAACAATCCCGCGACCATTTCAGTATTTAGGCGGCAATTTAACGCTTTTATTATTATTTTCCCTTCACTCTTCATTCTTCTTCTTTCCGATAGATAGCGATGGTGAGAGGACACTTTGACGGATGGGTGAGTACCTCAGTACCCAGAGTAGTGGCTAAAGTGGACAGTCGCTCAGCCCATCAACAAGGGCGGTGGCAAGAAACTCGACCCAAATGATTTCTCCAAGTTTCCCGACCTGCTCCAGAGCTGGACCGTCGACGGAAAGAACGTGAGCTTTTGAGTGTGGTGTATCGGAACTGACCGGTAGGTTGTGGTGAACAAGGCCCGTGTCCTCAACATACGTCGTCGCGCCAAGTCACGGCGTTTCTCCGCTCGCAACACCAGGACAAGAACCTCCCACATGGCGTCAAGGTTGTCATCCCGCACGACTTTGCGGCCAAGCACAAGCTCGCTGACGCGCCGTTCATGGCGCTTGTCACGGCCGGCTCCGATACCTGGGACCCTCGTCACCTGCAGATTACGCTCTTTGAGCGTGAGATGAGGAAGGGACGCCGCGTCAAGCGGTGTGTCCTCAAGCGCAAGGTCTTTGAGGCCAACAAGGTCAATGTCAACGCAGGCATCCCCGCCCTCCAGAAGTGGGACCTCGTCGCGGAGACATTCCGTTTCGTGGAGGAGAAGGCGCTGGCCGGGCCCAGCCTAATGAAGAGGGGTGAGTGTTCTTTACGCAACGCGCCTGCCCGTCTGACTCCATCAACAGCCAAGACTGCCGCTTCATCTTTGAGGCGTGCATCTCCCAAGCGCCGCAAGGCCTCGAAGACCTCCCCCGCCCTCGCCTGCGACGAGGACGAGTCGGACCTCGACCAGTCCGACTTTGACGAGGCTGACATTGTCCGTGAGTAGGAATTCTGAGCACTGTTCTTCTACTAACATCTCAGGCCCGTCCAAGCGCAAGAGGCGCACCCTTCCGAAGCGTGCCAAGCGTCACCGCCGTGCGGACGACTTTGGCTGGGCCCCGGCCTGGATCCAAAAGTTCGTTGACGGATACGACGTAAGTGAAGCAAACCGATATGGGTCCTGACTGCCAGCTCGCCTTCCGCAACCGCTCCATCGCCTGGTCCAACGACCAGGTGTTGGACCACCTCCAAAAGCCTTTCCCCGAGCTGAACTTCCCCAAGACGAACAGCCGGGGCATGATTGAGCTCACTCTCAAGTTCCCCCTCGTGTTCCGCGACCGCCACCAGCTCAACAAGGACACGTACTTCATCAAGGGCACCAAGGGCCACACAACGTGGGACCCCGACCATGTGGAAATCTCGTTCTACAAGAATGGCAAGGCCACCAAGCGCATTTGCGCCGCCAACCGCAAGACGTTCCGGCTGTCGCAGACGCCTAAAAACACGACGCCTCCTACCCGACCAGCTGTGGGTCCTCTTCTGTGAAACCCTCAAGTTTGTTTCGGGCAAGGCCAGGGAACACGCGGCGAGCGGAGAGAAGACCGGCCCCGCCCCCAACGTCGCTGCCGGTCATTCCTAGGCAGTCCACCACGATGGACACGACCCGCGCGCGAGGGGGCAGGACATGGGTCATGACCAACGGCGCACCGGAACTTGTAAAGGCTTTGTATATATATATATATTTGTTCTGGTGTGGGTATGCATCATCCGGGTCTGGAAAGAGGGTTACAGCGCGTTTGCCTAACAGACATGAGGCAGTGCCCCAGTCACTAGTTACTGGGTGCGGCATGCACACACTTGTTGACCTGGCCTTACCATCGTAAATTCGACTACCCCTTCCACTTCGGTTCGACTTCGTTGGGACACGTGCCGATTGGCGTGGCGGGGTGGGTGCCAAGTGAGGGTCAGTGCCAGTGACAGCCACTGACAACCTATTCCCTAGGTGCTCGACGTTGTTAGGCTCGTTAGCCACCAGTGATTGTGGAGCTTGGACCGTATCATTTCCCTCTGCATATCCGCCGACATGTGCCCCCTTGCCAGCCACTCACGACACGTTTTGGACTAGAGCCCGCAAAACGTCGTGACACTTTCTTTGAAGGTCTTGCAGTGGTCTGTCGATAGCTTGGCCACTGTGACTATGTGATGAAAGTCGGTGTATGGCTTGAAGGAAGAAAAGATAGAAAGTTTGAGGGAAGAAGACAGGTCAATCGGAAGCCGCCCGACAGGCGGTCCAGTCAACCGCCTGTCGCAATAGACTCCAGCACTCGTGGTCCCTCCTTTATGGATCATCCGCGCGTCGTCTGCCACAAGGTTTCTCAGTGATTAGTCATGCATCTTCCGTCACAAACATACAGGAAATCCCTGGGGACGAGTGAGTGGCGAGGATCGCCGTTAGCTGCAGCCCCGCTTTTCATCAACACACGGATGACTCTGGTACTCTCGTGCGGCCGTGAGGAATTCACGCACTTGAGGCACTTGTCGAGGCAGGCATGGAGGTTCGGCCGAAATGTATTTCATTACGGCATTCTTTGTGACAAGCCAGAACGTTCCTCCCGTTCCTCCCCCACGAAAGCCTCTACGATCCGCGGATGGAAGATGGACCAGGAACGGGTCGGCCTCCACCGAACATGGTGAACGTAGCGATGGTGCTATGGCAACCTTGTCTCTCTCACTTCGACATGCCTTCCCCCCATGGCGATATGGCGTGGTCCCCCATGGCGTGGTGGGGGCCGGTGGGGTATGGCGGGACTGGCGCGGGAGCACCGGAAGATTGGCGGCCGCGGACTCGTTGGAACTCGTCTTCTGGTTGTGTCCCGGTATACCCCGGTTCCACCCGTTCGCTGTGCTGAACCCAGCGGCCAGCGAATGGCACGTCCGTCCTCACATCTCGATCACAGGCTGACAGAGATCCATGATGTCTTCCCCTGGGGCAACTTGTCCTGAATAACTTGGCAACAGGATCAGTGATGAAAATGGGCCAGCCTAGCCACACGTGGATCCTTTTGCGGATTTTGTGGTATGCTGCGGATGCGGCATACATTTGCGTCCACCACCTACAGAGGACAGACCTCGTCAACGGTGTGAGAGAAAGTTGTGAACGCTAGCGCGCATGCTGTAAACGACGACGAAAGCTGTGAACAGACACTAAACCGTAAAGGTGGGTTGGCGCGGCCGTACCAAGCGGACGATGTTTTTCCCCACTTGATCCGCGCTACCGCCGACTGGTGCGAGGGGCCGCCCAGCCAGGGAAGCACAGGCACACGCAGGGCCCAAACGTGCACATGTGGGAGCGCCTTTTGGACATGTGAGTGCATGTGAGCGCGACTTACCGCACAAACCGGCACCACCGGCCGGTATCCCGACTCGCGCCCCCGCCCACTGCCGCGACATGCCGCCGTTGATAGCCGTTTGAGCCGCGACAAGCCGACAAATCCACACTAAATCGTCTCCCGACTCCTTTTTTTAAGGATGTCCTTCACCCCCATACGGTCCCACTGGCCCATGGGGTCACCAAAGGGTCGCCGTCCCCAACTGGTCCAACGGGCCCACGGGGCGTTGCTTTCTCCGTGCGGAGCGGGACGGGGGGGTCCGACAGTCCAGAGTCGTATATATGAAGTGTCGAAGGGCGAGGAAAAAAAAAACACCATCCCAACCTCCCCCCCCCTCATCCACCACCATGAGCCAAGACGAGAAGCGCTCTCAAGACTTTACCGAAACCGTGCTCGAGAACGGTGCGCACCACGGTGTGGCCGTTCCCGTGCCGGAATCCCTCGCCAAGCTTTCAGAAAGCGAGATCGCAGTGATCGACGCGCAGGCCACTCGCAAGCTCGACCTGCTCCTCATGCCCGCCCTCGTGGTGTTGTATGTCCTCAACTTTTTGGACAGTAAGTGTCACCTCGCAATGGGTACACTGCAGTGCGTCCACTAACCTCTTTTCTCAGGGAACAACCTGTCCACGGCCAAGATTGGTGGCCTGACCGTCGACCTCAACATGACCACCGAGCAGTTTGCGACCACTGTGGCGGTGCTCTTTGCCGGTTACATTTCGCTCCAGGTCCCCTCCAACATGGTCGCGTCGCGCGTTTCCAAGCCCGCAGTGTACATCTGCATCATGACCGCACTGTGGGGCACCGTGTCGGCATGCACCGGTGCCGTCCAGAGCTACGCCGGTCTCGCCATCTGCCGCACAGTCCTCGGCTTCACCGAGGCCGCCTTCTTCCCCGGCGCCCTCTACCTCCTCAGCACTTTTTACACCCGCAAGCAGCTCGCCCTCCGCACCGCCATCCTCTACTCTGGCTCGCAGCTCGGCAACGCCTTTGGCGGTCTCTTCGCCTTGGCCATCCTCGAGCTCGACGGTGCACACGGCATCGCAGGCTGGCGCTGGCTGTTCATCATCGAGGGCGCCATGACCGTCGGCATTGCCATCATCTTCTCGACCTTTATCCCCAACAAGCCCAAAAACATGCGCTGGGTCACAGACCTCGAACGTGACCGTCTCATGTACCGTCTCGAGTTTGACCGCGGCCAGAAGGACACCTCCAACGAGCAGACCATCGGCCAGGCAGCCATGGAGGCAGTTACCGACCCCAAGGTGTGGATCGTTTGTCTCGCTCTCACCCTAGCCTGGGTGGCCAGTGCTGTGACAAATTTCTTCCCACTTGTCGTTCAGTAAGTCGTCTTCTTCGAGCGCGCGCCAAAATGAGTACGAATGTTTCTGAAGGTGGTGTGGCCAAAAAATGCCGATCGGCCATTTCGATCGGCAAATTTCGCCCCACCTGCCACTCTCGTCAGAGAGGCTGGCATGCATCAGAAACAGCTGTGCAGTGCTCTCCCAATGTCCTCATTGGGTAGCATGCACGTGCATGGCTATCCAGACGATGGTGGACGAAAAAAACGACCACTCCCAAACCATCTCGCTGACATTCTTCCTCCTCAGGTCCCTCGGCTTCAACCGCACTACCACGCTTGGCATTACCGCGCCCCCTTACATCTTCTCGATCATCTGCATCACCATCAACGGCTGGCACAGTGACAAGACTCGCGAGCGTGCATGGCACATTATCGTCCCGTTCATTGTCTGCATCATTGCCAACGTGATCGCGGTCAGCACCCTCAGCGTCGGCGGCCGCTACTTTGCCATGATGCTCATGCCCGCGTCGTTCTACTCTGCGGGTATGGTTCTCCTCTCGTGGGTCAGCACCACTGTCGTCGGCAGCAACAGCAAGCGCGCTGTCGCCCTGGCCATCATCAACGCCGTCTCCAACACCAGCAACATCTGGACCTCGTACATTTACACTGGCGCGCCTCGCTACACCATCGCCTTTAGCGTCAACGTCGCCGCCAGCTTCTGCGTCATTGTGGTCGTCTTGATCCTCAGGCGCTACCTCCAGCACCTGAACAAGCGTCTGGACCGCGGTGAGGACCTTGGACGCTCTGGCCCCTCCGAGGCCCAGATCGAGGGTGGATTCAGGTTTGCTCTGTAATTGGGTTTTTAAGGAAGGGCGCTTAGGAGCGAACCAGTGTGTATATAGTTGCCATTCACATATGCAAATAAGCATTAGACACAATCCAGCACGAGAAGCGAGAGTATTGGGTTTGTCAGTGAGGCAACACCAAGGTCAGTGAACATGCCAAGAGCGTTCAAGGTGGAAGGGGCCGGAGGGCGGCGGTCGAAGGGGGAACGGTGGTGGCGTTAGTCCGGGCAATTTTATCCTATTTTCTGCCATTTTTCCTTATATATTTCTGCGCAGTCACATAGCTACACGGGTCAATTTGGCCACGTGGAAACAAGGGCCTATTCCTGTAATCCTCTCTCCCTCCCACGCCCTGCACTTTCCACATTTCGTCCAAGATGGACCCACTCCGACTTTTATCATTTTCGGGGCGTTTATATGACTCACCTGTCCTAGATCATCATGGGCGCGCCATCAGAGACGCCCCACCTGCGTCAACAGCGTGCAAGATGGCGTTCTCAACGCTTTCAAGACCGGCTGGGGGCTGAAAGCGGGACAGTCTATCTACCCCGAACTCACCGCCCAGGCCGCGCGCCGCTCGCTTCATTAACGACTATGTAGCTGAACGGCGTCAATCGTCAGGGCCGTACCCGTGGCTTCCACCGGGCGTCGCAGGCTGCGTTGGCCGCGGTCTTGGTGCAAGCATCGCACAAGTGGCAGCTCTTCACATTCATGCGGCTAGGAAAAGATACACGTCGTTGCTAATCCTCGTCTCCCGCACTGTCATCCGCAGCAGCAGCAGCCACATCCTGTACCCAAGTGGCGGCGTCCTCTCGCAGATGCCTCAGCCAGGTACCCGTCTGTGCGATCTTCTCATTGCGAATTTTGTTACGCAGTAGCGCCTTCGCAAAAGTGACGCTAATGGGAACGGGATAGAGGTGGATCGCGAGATGGATTGACTTTTCGATGATAAGAGCTTCCAGGGCTCCCTCTGTGGAGGCGGACGTGGCGTACAGGTCGAGAACCGCTCCATTGAGGAGGTTGGTCTTGATGATCACGCCAGGCTTTGGTTTGGATGGGCTACCGTACTTGGCGAGAACATCCTGGGCCCTCGGAATACCGCCGTATCTCGTCGACCAGCACGAGCGGCACGCGGAACCATCGCGGCAATGGTATCCGAAGCGGCTGAGAACTGTGCACTGGTGACCAATGTCGCCCGCAACCGCCGGATTCGGGCATCCCTCAACGCAGCAGTCCACCAAGTAGTCCTTTTGGAAGACGCCGGCAAACCTTCCCTTGGCCAGAGCCTGTTTGCCTAGAGCCTCGATCTCGGGCAGCTGGTTGTCTCGCCGCCAGTAGCACATGGTGCAGACGAAGGGGAAAACAGCAAAGGGGTCCGGCCGGAGAGGAACAGGGACGCCGACGTTGGGGCAGTTGTTTGCATGGCAATGACCCCAGCGGTGAATGACGGCGAGCTCTTCGGGATGCTCCAACACGACACGGGTGACGTTGAGGGTGGCACCTATGCAGTTTTTCTTGTCGTCGAGGAACTCGAACGAGTAAAAGTGGCGTGCGCACAGATACCGCGTGTGCTCAGGACGTCCGTTCTCGGACGAGAGTTGCGGCAGGTTGCCGCAGGGAAACCAGTAGCCGGGGTCGATGCCACGCTCGGCCATTCGCTCGCGACTGTTCTCACACCGGTGGATCACACATCCAAACAGGCGACCCTTCTCGTTAATCTCGTGACGCTGCTCAGCCGTGATGCCTCTTTCTTGGTCGTAGCCGTGGAAAATCTGCCACAGCGGGTAACCCGAGAAAACTATGCGGGCATCGCCACGCGCACGGGGGTGGACACTGACGTAGAGGTCGGCATCGGTGTCGGGGTCGGCCTCCCAACGGCGACGAAGGGCCTCAAGAGCAGTGCGCGAGACGGCGGTGTCAGACGCGCGGCGATTCTTGCGCGAAATATTGCGGGCAAGGCTGAGTTGAGTTGGCGCCACACCAAACTCTGCCACGATCTCGGCGTCAACGAGCCAGTCGATCACGCCGTCTGCGAGCCGTTGAGAACCGTAGGCCCGGATGCGCTCTGCGGTCTTGGTGTCGACCTCCTCGTAGGCCACCAGGCGCACCTGGTCAGGGTCCCTGATCGTCGTCAGTTGCGATAATCAGGGTAATCCACTCACCAATGCGTAACGAGGTCGTTGAAGCCCATAAAGCTGGCTTTGCGGGGACGCCACACGATGTCGGGAACAGTTCTGCCTTGTTGCCTCAAGAACTTCAGGATATGCTGAGAGGGTCAGCAGCAGCCCATGGCGTCACAGACTTACCGCCTGAAGTCTTTCGGGTCTGTTAAAGATGGGGTCGGTACCCTGACCACCCAAGGGCGCGAGATCAAAGACGGGGAAGGGAGACTTGAGGTAAAAGTCTGGAAGGAGGAAACGGCGGGCCTCCGCACCCTGGTGAAGCAAGTCGTAGAGCTCGGCCATGATGGTGTTGCGCACCAGCCGGCCTCCCAGTTCAAACGAAGCCGTCTCGATGAGACGCTGCAGGAAGACGCGGCGCTCGGGCGGCGAAAATCCAGCAACAAACGGCAGGAGGGCGTTCTGATACAGGTGCGCATCCAACAGACACTGGACCACCGGGAGCGTCTCAACACGAACCGTGCCGTCCGCAGTAATTGTGTCGTCGCCGTGACCATGCATCAGAGATGCGTATGGGTCAAGGCTACGGGAAGGATCTGCTGCAGATGGTTCATTACGGCCACGTCGTCGCCAGCTGCCAGGTGGCCGGCAATGATGGCGCCGTTGGCTGCACGGTCCGTAGACGACATCCAGTCGATCCAAGGTGGGAGGGTAGCGGTGTATGGGAGGAGGAAGAAGGTGTAAATCTTGTGGGTTGGGTGCATCATGGTGTATGATTGTTGGTTGGTTGGTGGGTGGGTGGTAGTCTCGAGGAGGCGGGTTGGGTGGTCTTGAAGAGGTGAAAGTGTCGGAACGGGTGGCAGCTCTGGCCAATTAGCCTTTAGGCCCAGCACGTTCTTTTCGCCAACGGATGGCACAGTTTGACAAATCACTCACCAAAGGCAAGAAGACCGTCAACACAAAGGGTGGATGGCCATGAATGGGACGATGTTAACGCGTTGCAAACGCTGAGCCGGATGTCAGCACCCCAAAGGGTCAGAATTCAACTGCCGCCACGCTCGCGGTTCATGAGACGCGAGACCCGGGACTTCGATCCGTAACTCACGAACAAAGAGAGGTTGAATCCGCAACAAAATAACGTTTGTAGTGGAGAACAATGAGGAGCAGATGAGGGTGAGAACAGTGACAAGGATGTTGTCCTCACGTTGCGCAATTGCGCCCCGTCGTGCCCGGGTCAGAATGACACTCCAAAAGAACCATGAGACAGACCCTAACACTGCCCGCGATCCCGCGATCTGTGTGTGCGCTGTGCATAAACGCAGCCATTCTGTGACAGTTCGTTCGTCGCAAGGCTGTCTCCAGTCCCCGTCGGCCAGGTAGGCACTCATTTCCTCCGGTACGCCATCTGCCGCATCATGTACACAAGCGAGATGCGGAATGGGTCACAAAGGAAGACTCATGGCTACATAGGTATATGCGGCTGCTGTGGTGTATTCAACCAGGCAAGCACTGGTGAGCATTGTAGAGGCGCTGAGGGAAGAGCGCGTTGACAGAATCTCAGATTCCAAAGCTCAAAACGAGTCTTCAGAGCTATCAAGGGTACAAACGTACATACATACAGTGTCGTGAGCCCAACAACGCAACAGCCCTCCGTGTACCTCCATGGCTATTCGGTCATCACTTTACGTTACATGCTTTACATGCTGGCAACATTTCTATCAAGCTCCTTGTTCACTTGCTCAATGTAATACACTTTTCTAGCCCGTTGACCGCCTCGCATCCATCCACTTGAGGGCACCGCCTTGCACAGCGTGACGCCCAAGCCTCTACGCATACTCCAAGCATTGCTCTGTGGGCTCAGCACAGGTTCAGCAAACAGTGAGACTTACGGCAAATCACAAATGCCGCTGGGTTGCGTGTCTCGCAGTGGACGCAACTCCACGGGGCAGTGGGCTTGGTGTAACCGGAATTCCTGTCGAACGTACATTGGTCTTGGTCCATCAGTTCCCCTTCTCGGTTTGAATAGAAGTCGCCATATCACACGACAACTCACGGCAGAAGACGTTGACGGCCGAATTCTGGGCCTGGCAGCGCGCACACTCCCATTGGGCGGTGGTGCCAGACGAGGAGGAAGACGCGTTCGAGACGTCCCAGGTCGGCGGACGGGAGGACGACGAGCCAACGTTGTAGTCGTTGGACTCGTCCTCGTCAGGATCCAACACAACGCGGCGGCGCTTTGGAGCGACGATGCTGGGGCCAGGGGCAGACTTGTCGTCGTCGTCGTCATCGTCGTCGTCAGGATCCGCGATGACCCGGGGACGCTTCGTAATGTCCAAGGAGCTTGCCCCGGGCTCATCATCGTCGTCCTCGTCGTCCGAGATGATGTACAGGCTGCGCTGCACGGGAAAGCTCGGCCCCGCCTCGTCGTCGTCCGATTCGTCCGGCGCCTGCTCTTTGTTAGCCGTGGAATCGTGCAGGGGGAACAGTCCTGGAAGGGGGCGTACCTCGTCATCGTCGCTTGACATCGTCAAGTTGACGTATTCGGTCTGGCCGGCGTCCGATCGCGCGGCCGATGGCCTCGCAGGAGCCGATTTCGCCTTGTTCCGCACGCTCACGAGGTACTGGAGCCTTTTGGGGCGGCCTGAGTGGAAATTGCCAGATGGGTGGCTGTACTCGGCGCCGCCCTTGACCTTGGTACCCGTGGAGCGGAACTGCCACTCAGAGAGATACGAGACGAAGGTTTTCCAATCGCCCCGGATGTTCCACTGAGGAATGCTGTACTCATTAGCATCAACGCTTCAGGTGGACCCGTCAGCTCGCATGGCCTCGCGGGCGAAGCGGGACTTGTGCTCGATGCGAAACACCGTGTCCGTCACCCAGAAGCACAGTCCCGCACCGGGTTGGCCCATGCGCGGCGACGAATCCAGGAGAGCCAGCAGTTTCTCGCTGGTCGTCGCCGCCGACTTGGCAACCTTTTTCTGCGACTCAATGTCGGAGAGCCGAGAACGGTTGCCGCGACGAAAGAGACCTGCTGGGTCCTGGTACCAGGCACGACCGTTGGGCAGGGTCGTACGCTGGAGGTTGAGCGTGCGCGTCGTCGCGTTGAGGATCACCTGGCGGTTCTCCTCGTGGCGCGCGAACAGGGTCCTGAAATATGTCAGCGCAGAACCCTGGAGGCCTGGAGATTGCTGTTGACTCACTCGACGTCCGGGTTTATAGCGGGCCGCGTCAACGAGGACGAAGCCCCTGCCACGGGGACGAGAGGCAACCGTTCGGAGCTCCTCGTGGAGGCCGCTGCCCTCCTGGTCAACGATCACGTCAAAGATGTACTTGAGTACCTTGACGGAACGCGAGTCGGAACCGCTTGCCCTACCAAACCCGGCCTTGACGCAGCTGAGGCGAGGTGGGGCCGGAGCTCGAAGTGCGGCATTGTCCCTCGAGAGGGCCAGTTCTTGGTTGTGGAGGGCTTTGACGGCCCTCAAGTGGGTGCGAAAGTCGCTGTCATGGTGCATTGTCTCGGCAGTACTGGGCAGTCGCTCAGGGATCAGGGACACGGTTGAAGTCCATGACCTGAATTCTGGTGATGCTGAGGCAGCTGCGGTTTCCGTTAGCTCTTCGGACCAGGCACCGGCTGCCTTTCAAGGCGTTCAACAGACAGTGTTTGGAGTGTGCGTTTTGGGTGTGTAAAGGGTGCAGGGAGGACGGGGGGGTGGACCAGCGGGTGCCATTCTTCGAGCCGCCCTTCAAGATGGTGTCAAGGGCGCTGCGATCGTCGCGAAGGAAGCCACTCGCTGGTCGGCACCACTCGCCGCCGTCGCCAAAGAGTGGCTTGTAGTCGGTCATCCGAAAGCCCC
Source organism: Apiotrichum porosum (assembly GCF_003942205.1). Classification (NCBI taxonomy): domain Eukaryota; kingdom Fungi; phylum Basidiomycota; class Tremellomycetes; order Trichosporonales; family Trichosporonaceae; genus Apiotrichum; species Apiotrichum porosum. The sequence continues at coordinate 1,846,018 of NW_021167108.1, read as the reverse complement.
AGTTATTCAAGTTGTAGTTGAAATTTGACCACCCTCCAATGACGCCCCACTTCCCAATGCTGTGGTGTCCGCACTTGCCAGGCGGAGTGACTCACACCACGCGGCCAGCAAACTGTGGGCGATGGACAATACGGAAACGGTCCGGGCCAGACCAGTAGATGTTGGTGTCGGCGGGATCGCTGATGGCATCGTGCAGGGGGTAAAGCATGTTGGGCGACTTTGAGGTTTTCTTGACCTTGCGAGCCTCCCAGCGCTGAGGGGGTTCCGGCACGCCGCTTCCCACAACCATGAGTTTTTTGGCTGTTTCGAACCACTTCTCCTCGAACGACTTGGGGGGTGGACTGGTGATGGGGGTTTGGGCAGAGGGCATGGTGGTGTCGAGTTGTTTGGGTGGTTGGACAAGAGCAAGTGGGTGATGGGTTGAGATGGGGATTGTGTGCGCCCACGGTACCACGGTCGTCTTGGCCTGCAGCATTGTCACACCAGTCAGCACGACGGATACAGAATGACGACCGACCGGAGGGCAACGGGGCATCCAGCCCCCGAGGGGGGGGGGGGGAACACGAGACGCGGACAGACACACCCGTGCATGCCACACACACACGCGCGCGCGAGACAGGCGTCACGCTCCGCCCCCCCCCCCCCCCCCTAACCCGCCAACCCGACGCTCTCCCAGGATCCCAGACGCAAAGACGGCCGAGACCCCGCCGGCCCTCCGGACTCTGCCCTCGTCCATGCGCATCTTTTTTGCTGAACAGAACAGAGCAGCGATGAATTCTGAGGTCTGTACGTAGGTGTACGAATGAAATTTCATAGGGTCACAGGAAGGCTGGAAGTACATGCTCCTTTAGGGGGGGGGTGGGGCCGGAAGGGATGATTCCGTCCTTTGAAGGCTTCGCCGTCACGACAAGGAAGACAGGCTGCGTGGCGCCACACGCGGTATCAAATCCATCCCGACCCGTCAAATCCAGTATTTAAGTTGGAATTTCCGGACTTTTACTTCTTCACTCTGCATCCTTCTTCAGTCCGGCACTGAAGACCATGAAAGGTTTACAAGGCGTGACCCAACTAAAAGGTCACTGCTACTGCTCCTGGACGCACCAGCTCTCACCGGCCAGCAAACTTTCTCGCCTCTCCACCACCACCCCTGCTTGACCCGGCGCTGCGGCCCCGGGCCAGGTCATTCTCGCTCCCGCTCTCCTCTCGACCTTTCGACCTCCTCAGCCCCCTCAGCCTCCTCAACCGCCTCAACCTCTCTCCTCTCACATTCGCTCCCTCGTCTCCTGGCTCCCGTTCCTCCCGACTCTGGGCTGCGCGGGCCGCGCCCAACGTCACTCTTCCTTTCCCTCTTCCTTCCCGGCCACCACCTGGGGCGCCCAACTGCCCCCACTCTCGCAATTCCCGGCCACCATGGCCCTCGTTCTTTCTGTCCGCCAGTGAAACCCGAGAGACTGTCTGAGGGAGCTGGCCCCTCTAAGACGTCTCTCGCACGCGCACCCTCCACCGAGGTTGAGCGCGTTGTACTCAAAAACTCTGGATATGGCATCGAGCTGCCCGAGGAGGAGGAGAATGTCGACTTTGACGACATGGAGGAGGAGGAGGATGCGGTGAGAGTCGACGGAGGTGATGAAGAGGAGGGCCGAATCCGCGCTGCGTCCTCGGCAGCTGCCGCGACCACCTTGGCGGAGCGCTTCTGGGAGCAGGATGAGCCTGGTCGTCGCCTCCTTTGTGAGTACCCTTATGACAACGTCGAGGTCAACCGCGGATCGACACCGACGAGCGCGAGGAGAAGTACCCGTCGAGGCGCCCGGAGAGCACCGCCCACAAGACTCGACCTCCCGACGTCGATTGCCAGGCCGATGTTTCCAGTGAGTTTGAGTGGCTTACAACATCGGGTCAAGGCGTTCGCTGAAAGCATCCCAAAGTGCGCGACCTGACATCATTGATTGGGTACCTCGACACCATTGGTGCTCGGGCAGCGGTGGCGGGCATCCCGGTGCGTGCGTTCATCGAGCGCGCACCACTCGACGAGCTCGTCGGTGCGGCCCCGGTCTTTGCGAGCAAGGTCTGCACGCCGACCATCTCGTGCAGCTTCAAGACCCGCTCGTTCGCACTCACCCTCGGCCAGGCTGTCGACTACCTTGGCCGCCGTCCCCCCCTGCGCCATGGCGCCCTTACACCCGCACTCTTTGAGGACTTCCAGTCGGTTAAAGACAACGTGCTCGGGCACGCTGACTGGGACAAGACAAGGACAAGCTCCAGCTCGCCGTCAAGAGCGGACTTGTCCTTGTCTTCGAGAACGGGTACGGCCGCCCAGGTGCCAGCGCTCCCTTCTCGGCGAATTCGACTCTGGTGGTCGTCGACGGCCGCACGCGCGAGTCGCACGCCGACCTCGACGCCCTCCACCGTCTCGCCATTCGCTGCACGGGCAAGAACTTTGGCCACACCACATCGCGAACAATGTTCGCCAACCCCAACCCCGCGGGAGCCACCACTGCCCAGCTCAAGGCCGCTGGTAACCTCTACCAGGTCGTCAGCAAGGTCCGCCGCTCGGCCCTCCCCCTCGGCGGTTCAGCCGTCGCGGCCCCCTTTAACCGCGACGGCTCGCTCCACATTGTTCGCCAGCTTGGCCAAGCCTTTCTCGACCGTGTGCGCGCGATGGCGGCCAACACGGCGCGCTCGACCACTCGCTCCGTGGCGGTCACCGAGGACCTCGCTCTGGGCGGCAAAACCATCAAGGCCGAGTATCGCGCCTGGTCGGGAACGCCCGAGGCTTGCCGCCAGATCCTCCGCGACTCCTCCTCCTCCTCTGCCCCCCCCCCCCCCCCCCCCCCCCCCGAGTCGGTCATCCCGGGGCACCAGTACGCCGCCGTTCTCGAGGCGTTCGGCAGGCTCTACCCCAAACGGGGTGGATGCCTGTTCACCCTCCTCGCCGGCGTCATCCCTTCCGCCGTCCCCACCTTCTCCTCGGTCGTCTGGACGATCAAGCTCGACGGTGTCGTGTACAACTCGTACATGCACACCTCGGACTCGTTCTCGCCAGCGACCTTGGCCCTCGCTCCTCGTCTACGTCTCGACCCCGCCGTCGCCCGTATGGCGCTCCTCCGCCTTGGGCGCACCTTTGCCGACATTACCGTCAGCAACGAGGTGTCAAGGCCCGAGCCCAACTCGGTTAGGGTCCGACGCGAGTACCTCGAGCTCCCCTCGATCTCGCGGTACTTCGTCACTGCCTTCCGCACCCTCGGCCACCGTCCAGACACCTGGTCCGCAGTTGGCCTCGACACCAGGCTTCCCCAGCTGGCCAAGCACTGCGGTGTTGTTCAAGACCAGCTCGACAAGCTGTGGCTTATGTCGCAGAGGCTGGCATGTGTCGAGGGACTGTACACTTGCCCCCATCGTGAGCGGCATAGTGCGCAGCTCGCCTTGAGATCGAATGGTCACCACAGAGCTTGTTGTCACAGAGGCCGAAGACGAAGTACGAGCGCTGGCCACGGGCGCGGGGACGATCTTGCGGCCGAGGAAGAACACGCCCTCGGAATTGAATGGAACAGACTGACCAGTCGCGCTTGACACAGTCGTAGCACCTGGCGTGGCGTGCTTCGCGGTGGTGACGACCGTACGTGTGAGGCGTTGAGCTGCCATGCGCTGCGCTCGCGTGATGCCGGCCAGGTCGGCAGCGAGCAGCAGCTGCTGAGTGTTGAGAGCTGCACCACAAAGTCCTTGCCCACACGGCTCATCGCCACCAAGCGAATCCGATCGAGTATATCCGGTTCTGCACTTGACCTGGCGGCCATGATGACCAGTGACTCGTCTGCCTTAAAAGGCGACGTGTCAAATATGGACTTGTACTCGGTCTCGTAGATGACGACCAGATCATGGCGGATCGCCAGGTCAGGCATGTCACGCACGCCTGACTTGTGTCATCACGTTTTGCGAAACCGCTAATGTGTTGTCAGTCACTATAATGCAAGTATCGAGTTTTGCCAACTTACATTCGTCATCATCCACCAGCGCGGGTGCGAAGGCTCCGGTTCGCGGTCGGCACGAGTGTCGTTCCGCTCGAGCTCGAGGTAGGTCGCAGCTTGCGCCGGAGTGAGGAGGAGGGTCTTAAGGGCACGACCCACTTTGATCTCGGCGTCAAGGTTGATCGGCGGACCACCTCGGTCATCTTGACGATACTCTGCAGGGTCAGGCCAACGGCGATGGCTGCGGGGACGAGGTTCACGAGCAGACGAACCAACGAGTCGAGCACACGCACTACAGTGATTAATACATTGTTCCACTCAAGGGTGACTCACTAGAGGGGTCCGCTTGACAAAGCACGTCAAGGTGGCGAGACCTGGCAACCGAGTTCTCGGCCTCGCGATGGGGGTAAGCTTGGTCTCGCTCCTCGAGGTACGTTTTTGCGGAGGGGCGGTGGGTGGTGCGGCTGGTTGAGAACCACCACCACAGGATGTAGTTGTGGACCCATTGCGCATCACCGGACGCCGGCAGGGTTGGGGGAACGCGGGATGTTGGATGCCCGACGTACTCGTCGTCAACTCCCTCGTCTTCATTAGCTTCCCATGCTGGGTCCGAGTCCGGGGCCAACGTTTTATAGCCGAGTCCCAGGGAGCCATGGTCTGCTGAGAAAAGGGAGGTGGGGTTCGGGTGGATAGGCTGTTCCGCGAGCTTCTTGAGGTCCTCGGACGAGAAGCTTGCGGCCGAATACGAGACTGTGGTGTTGGTCGGCTCAACCGCGTTGGCGGGAGCCGACAGTTGCTGTTGTACACTAGAGGGGCCCGGTCCCTCGGGTTTACGGGGCTGACAGTTTAGAGACGCATGGTTTGAGATGTTGAAGTGGGGTACTTAAAGCACCCCAGTGGAGGTGGACGAGATCCAAACTTGAGCTGGTGCCCAGGTGCCGCCCTTGCCGAGAGGACGGGTCGACGAGTAAGGCGTGAGGTAACGATGATACCGCAGGCTCAGGTGAAGGCGAGGAAGCGAGAAGTCGAGAAGTGCCAGTAGTGGAACAGGGGAGGCAAGAGGAGGATGACGAGAGAAATAGGCTTCCCAGAGCTCAGGTGGTGGATACCGGGTGGTAGACCTGCGTGACGAGATGGAGAATGTTGAGGAGGTAGTGGGGTCTGTCGGAATGGAGAAGAATTTAGAGTGAAAGATATACGGAAATTACAATTTAAATACTAGATATGAGGGTATATTTGAGACCGTGTGTGGCACACACCAACAGGGTCGTGATCTGACACGGGGCCGCGGCGCCGGGTCGAGCAAGCGTGAGGGGTGAGAGGCGCAAATGCGAGCGCACAAGCGGTGAGATCTTGATGAGCAATTGCGAGCGACCCGGACTGCCGAGCAACGCCAAGTCGTTGTTGGTGTTGCGCCACACGGTATCAAATGCGCCCTCATATCTAGTACTTAATCCTTGTAATTCCCGTAGTTATTCTTCATTCTGCATTCTTCTTCATTCCGATAGTGGTATGTGGTGCCTGCGTCGAGAACACTTGCTGACCATTGAGTGAACGATCTCCTGGCCATGGACAGTACGCTCCGCAACATTCACGCTGCGGCGACCCCCACGTTCACGACTGCCGTTCGGCGCTCGGCCAGACCGCGATCAATCCCCACCACTCGCCAAGAACACACCGACCGCACTGTCTGCCAGTAGAGCCCGGGAGACCGTCTGCTGGTGCTGGCCCCTCTAAGACGTCTTGCGCTCGCGCTCCCTCCAACGAGGTCGAGCGGGCCAACTCACACCACAACCGTGATTCCCAACTCAGCGATGCGAAGCTCCCATGTGGATACTCTTTCGAGACCCCTGCACCAGAGGGTCACGACGATTTTGACGACGTTGATATCAATGAACCCGATGATCGCTCCCCGCCTCAACAGCAAAACGCGGTTGACCACCAGGTTGTGGCATTTTGGTTCTCCACCACCCGCCCTGTTCCTCGCTCTCGTGAGTTGCGTAAAGTCTTCAAAGCTAACCTTCTAGAAGTCGTGGGCATGAGCAAGGAACAACTGAACACCTTATACCCACCTATAAAAGCAGAAAACAACGTCCTCGCCACGCGGCACCTGGACCTTACCTGCCAGGGCGACCCCAGCAGTGAGTCCGCCATTGACATCGTCAAGTTTAGGATCCTCGACTAACTTTGTGCAGTGCGTGGCACCGATGCAGTGGTGCGCACCCTTGCCAACATCATTGCAACATTCGGGCCTCAGCGTGTTCGCGCCGACGTCGAGTCCGCATCTCTTAACCGCCTCCTCAATCTGGCCGCAGTCGTCGAGCAGCAGGTCGAAACCCCAGAAATCTGCAGCCACACGCGGACCCGCACCCTCGTGCTCCACCCGCGCCAAGCTGCAGAGTACCTGAGGCGCCAGCGGCCTGCTTGTCCCGGTGCATTCCCACCCGCCCTTGTCGACTGCGAGGAAGCTGCGAAGCAAGGAGCTCTCCTGCACACCGGCTATGTCCGTGACCTGCTCGAATTCGTTCAGCGTCACGACTTGGTCCTTGTGTACGAGAACCAGTTTGTCAGCGCTTCTGATAATGTCACGTTTGCTGCCGACGAGACGCATGTGGTCCTCGACACACGCTCGGCAGCCGACGCGCACGTCCTACACAAAATACGCACCCTTGCCAGGAGACGGCACGGCACCGACTTCGCTCATCCAGACTCAGGCTTCGACCTAGTCAACCCACAGCCCTGGCGAGCGTCGTCTGTCCAGCTTGACGGTGCTGCGCGCATCGCTGCTGTCACGGCCACGCTCCGCCGAACCTCACCGCCGACGACCGTACCGGCCGAGGCACTCCCCTTCAACAAGGATGCCTCGCTTCACGTTATCCGTCAACTGGGCACCAAGCTCCAGCACCGGGTCCTTGCGATGCCGCGCTCCACATCCGCAGACCTCAGTGACCCGGTGACCGTGAGAGGAGGGCCGAATCCGCGCTGCGTCCTCGGCAGCTGCCGCGACCACCTTGGCGGAGCGCTTCTGGGAGCAGGATGAGCCTGGTCGTCGCCTCCTTTGTGAGTACCCTTATGACAACGTCGAGGTCAACCGCGGATCGACACCGACGAGCGCGAGGAGAAGTACCCGTCGAGGCGCCCGGAGAGCACCGCCCACAAGACTCGACCTCCCGACGTCGATTGCCAGGCCGATGTTTCCAGTGAGTTTGAGTGGCTTACAACATCGGGTCAAGGCGTTCGCTGAAAGCATCCCAAAGTGCGCGACCTGACATCATTGATTGGGTACCTCGACACCATTGGTGCTCGGGCAGCGGTGGCGGGCATCCCGGTGCGTGCGTTCATCGAGCGCGCACCACTCGACGAGCTCGTCGGTGCGGCCCCGGTCTTTGCGAGCAAGGTCTGCACGCCGACCATCTCGTGCAGCTTCAAGACCCGCTCGTTCGCACTCACCCTCGGCCAGGCTGTCGACTACCTTGGCCGCCGTCCCCCCCTGCGCCATGGCGCCCTTACACCCGCACTCTTTGAGGACTTCCAGTCGGTTAAAGACAACGTGCTCGGGCACGCTGACTGGGACAAGACAAGGACAAGCTCCAGCTCGCCGTCAAGAGCGGACTTGTCCTTGTCTTCGAGAACGGGTACGGCCGCCCAGGTGCCAGCGCTCCCTTCTCGGCGAATTCGACTCTGGTGGTCGTCGACGGCCGCACGCGCGAGTCGCACGCCGACCTCGACGCCCTCCACCGTCTCGCCATTCGCTGCACGGGCAAGAACTTTGGCCACACCACATCGCGAACAATGTTCGCCAACCCCAACCCCGCGGGAGCCACCACTGCCCAGCTCAAGGCCGCTGGTAACCTCTACCAGGTCGTCAGCAAGGTCCGCCGCTCGGCCCTCCCCCTCGGCGGTTCAGCCGTCGCGGCCCCCTTTAACCGCGACGGCTCGCTCCACATTGTTCGCCAGCTTGGCCAAGCCTTTCTCGACCGTGTGCGCGCGATGGCGGCCAACACGGCGCGCTCGACCACTCGCTCCGTGGCGGTCACCGAGGACCTCGCTCTGGGCGGCAAAACCATCAAGGCCGAGTATCGCGCCTGGTCGGGAACGCCCGAGGCTTGCCGCCAGATCCTCCGCGACTCCTCCTCCTCCTCTGCCCCCCCCCCCCCCCCCCCCCCCCCCGAGTCGGTCATCCCGGGGCACCAGTACGCCGCCGTTCTCGAGGCGTTCGGCAGGCTCTACCCCAAACGGGGTGGATGCCTGTTCACCCTCCTCGCCGGCGTCATCCCTTCCGCCGTCCCCACCTTCTCCTCGGTCGTCTGGACGATCAAGCTCGACGGTGTCGTGTACAACTCGTACATGCACACCTCGGACTCGTTCTCGCCAGCGACCTTGGCCCTCGCTCCTCGTCTACGTCTCGACCCCGCCGTCGCCCGTATGGCGCTCCTCCGCCTTGGGCGCACCTTTGCCGACATTACCGTCAGCAACGAGGTGTCAAGGCCCGAGCCCAACTCGGTTAGGGTCCGACGCGAGTACCTCGAGCTCCCCTCGATCTCGCGGTACTTCGTCACTGCCTTCCGCACCCTCGGCCACCGTCCAGACACCTGGTCCGCAGTTGGCCTCGACACCAGGCTTCCCCAGCTGGCCAAGCACTGCGGTGTTGTTCAAGACCAGCTCGACAAGCTGTGGCTTATGTCGCAGAGGCTGGCATGTGTCGAGGGACTGTACACTTGCCCCCATCGTGAGCGGCATAGTGCGCAGCTCGCCTTGAGATCGAATGGTCACCACAGAGCTTGTTGTCACAGAGGCCGAAGACGAAGTACGAGCGCTGGCCACGGGCGCGGGGACGATCTTGCGGCCGAGGAAGAACACGCCCTCGGAATTGAATGGAACAGACTGACCAGTCGCGCTTGACACAGTCGTAGCACCTGGCGTGGCGTGCTTCGCGGTGGTGACGACCGTACGTGTGAGGCGTTGAGCTGCCATGCGCTGCGCTCGCGTGATGCCGGCCAGGTCGGCAGCGAGCAGCAGCTGCTGAGTGTTGAGAGCTGCACCACAAAGTCCTTGCCCACACGGCTCATCGCCACCAAGCGAATCCGATCGAGTATATCCGGTTCTGCACTTGACCTGGCGGCCATGATGACCAGTGACTCGTCTGCCTTAAAAGGCGACGTGTCAAATATGGACTTGTACTCGGTCTCGTAGATGACGACCAGATCATGGCGGATCGCCAGGTCAGGCATGTCACGCACGCCTGACTTGTGTCATCACGTTTTGCGAAACCGCTAATGTGTTGTCAGTCACTATAATGCAAGTATCGAGTTTTGCCAACTTACATTCGTCATCATCCACCAGCGCGGGTGCGAAGGCTCCGGTTCGCGGTCGGCACGAGTGTCGTTCCGCTCGAGCTCGAGGTAGGTCGCAGCTTGCGCCGGAGTGAGGAGGAGGGTCTTAAGGGCACGACCCACTTTGATCTCGGCGTCAAGGTTGATCGGCGGACCACCTCGGTCATCTTGACGATACTCTGCAGGGTCAGGCCAACGGCGATGGCTGCGGGGACGAGGTTCACGAGCAGACGAACCAACGAGTCGAGCACACGCACTACAGTGATTAATACATTGTTCCACTCAAGGGTGACTCACTAGAGGGGTCCGCTTGACAAAGCACGTCAAGGTGGCGAGACCTGGCAACCGAGTTCTCGGCCTCGCGATGGGGGTAAGCTTGGTCTCGCTCCTCGAGGTACGTTTTTGCGGAGGGGCGGTGGGTGGTGCGGCTGGTTGAGAACCACCACCACAGGATGTAGTTGTGGACCCATTGCGCATCACCGGACGCCGGCAGGGTTGGGGGAACGCGGGATGTTGGATGCCCGACGTACTCGTCGTCAACTCCCTCGTCTTCATTAGCTTCCCATGCTGGGTCCGAGTCCGGGGCCAACGTTTTATAGCCGAGTCCCAGGGAGCCATGGTCTGCTGAGAAAAGGGAGGTGGGGTTCGGGTGGATAGGCTGTTCCGCGAGCTTCTTGAGGTCCTCGGACGAGAAGCTTGCGGCCGAATACGAGACTGTGGTGTTGGTCGGCTCAACCGCGTTGGCGGGAGCCGACAGTTGCTGTTGTACACTAGAGGGGCCCGGTCCCTCGGGTTTACGGGGCTGACAGTTTAGAGACGCATGGTTTGAGATGTTGAAGTGGGGTACTTAAAGCACCCCAGTGGAGGTGGACGAGATCCAAACTTGAGCTGGTGCCCAGGTGCCGCCCTTGCCGAGAGGACGGGTCGACGAGTAAGGCGTGAGGTAACGATGATACCGCAGGCTCAGGTGAAGGCGAGGAAGCGAGAAGTCGAGAAGTGCCAGTAGTGGAACAGGGGAGGCAAGAGGAGGATGACGAGAGAAATAGGCTTCCCAGAGCTCAGGTGGTGGATACCGGGTGGTAGACCTGCGTGACGAGATGGAGAATGTTGAGGAGGTAGTGGGGTCTGTCGGAATGGAGAAGAATTTAGAGTGAAAGATATACGGAAATTACAATTTAAATACTAGATATGAGGGTATATTTGAGACCGTGTGTGGCACACACCAACAGGGTCGTGATCTGACACGGGGCCGCGGCGCCGGGTCGAGCAAGCGTGAGGGGTGAGAGGCGCAAATGCGAGCGCACAAGCGGTGAGATCTTGATGAGCAATTGCGAGCGACCCGGACTGCCGAGCAACGCCAAGTCGTTGTTGGTGTTGCGCCACACGGTATCAAATGCGCCCTCATATCTAGTACTTAATCCTTGTAATTCCCGTAGTTATTCTTCATTCTGCATTCTTCTTCATTCCGATAGTGGTATGTGGTGCCTGCGTCGAGAACACTTGCTGACCATTGAGTGAACGATCTCCTGGCCATGGACAGTACGCTCCGCAACATTCACGCTGCGGCGACCCCCACGTTCACGACTGCCGTTCGGCGCTCGGCCAGACCGCGATCAATCCCCACCACTCGCCAAGAACACACCGACCGCACTGTCTGCCAGTAGAGCCCGGGAGACCGTCTGCTGGTGCTGGCCCCTCTAAGACGTCTTGCGCTCGCGCTCCCTCCAACGAGGTCGAGCGGGCCAACTCACACCACAACCGTGATTCCCAACTCAGCGATGCGAAGCTCCCATGTGGATACTCTTTCGAGACCCCTGCACCAGAGGGTCACGACGATTTTGACGACGTTGATATCAATGAACCCGATGATCGCTCCCCGCCTCAACAGCAAAACGCGGTTGACCACCAGGTTGTGGCATTTTGGTTCTCCACCACCCGCCCTGTTCCTCGCTCTCGTGAGTTGCGTAAAGTCTTCAAAGCTAACCTTCTAGAAGTCGTGGGCATGAGCAAGGAACAACTGAACACCTTATACCCACCTATAAAAGCAGAAAACAACGTCCTCGCCACGCGGCACCTGGACCTTACCTGCCAGGGCGACCCCAGCAGTGAGTCCGCCATTGACATCGTCAAGTTTAGGATCCTCGACTAACTTTGTGCAGTGCGTGGCACCGATGCAGTGGTGCGCACCCTTGCCAACATCATTGCAACATTCGGGCCTCAGCGTGTTCGCGCCGACGTCGAGTCCGCATCTCTTAACCGCCTCCTCAATCTGGCCGCAGTCGTCGAGCAGCAGGTCGAAACCCCAGAAATCTGCAGCCACACGCGGACCCGCACCCTCGTGCTCCACCCGCGCCAAGCTGCAGAGTACCTGAGGCGCCAGCGGCCTGCTTGTCCCGGTGCATTCCCACCCGCCCTTGTCGACTGCGAGGAAGCTGCGAAGCAAGGAGCTCTCCTGCACACCGGCTATGTCCGTGACCTGCTCGAATTCGTTCAGCGTCACGACTTGGTCCTTGTGTACGAGAACCAGTTTGTCAGCGCTTCTGATAATGTCACGTTTGCTGCCGACGAGACGCATGTGGTCCTCGACACACGCTCGGCAGCCGACGCGCACGTCCTACACAAAATACGCACCCTTGCCAGGAGACGGCACGGCACCGACTTCGCTCATCCAGACTCAGGCTTCGACCTAGTCAACCCACAGCCCTGGCGAGCGTCGTCTGTCCAGCTTGACGGTGCTGCGCGCATCGCTGCTGTCACGGCCACGCTCCGCCGAACCTCACCGCCGACGACCGTACCGGCCGAGGCACTCCCCTTCAACAAGGATGCCTCGCTTCACGTTATCCGTCAACTGGGCACCAAGCTCCAGCACCGGGTCCTTGCGATGCCGCGCTCCACATCCGCAGACCTCAGTGACCCGGTGACCGTGGACCAGCCACTGGTCCTCAACCGCGTCAAGGTCGTCAATGCCACCTTCCGCGCTTGGGCCGGCACTCCCCAGCAGTGTCGCCAGAAGCAAGCCGAGCTTGCTGGCAGTGTGGTGCCACGAGAGCGCACAAGCGCCAGCGACGCCTATGCCGCCGGAATCGACTGCGGCGGGCGACTCTTCCCGAAGCGTGGAGGTTGTCTATTGACCCTCTTCCCCACCTGGGCCAGCCACCACTTGCCTCACTTTACAGCCGTCGTGTGGTCCATCGAGGTGGACGTAAGTTTGCGAGCGTGGAGCAAACTAACATTGCAGGGCATCATGTACAACTCCTTTGTGCATGTGTCGAACAAGTACTCGCCGACGACCTTTGCCCTGGCCCGTCAGCTGTGCCTCCGCGGAGCGCAGTTGCAATGATGGCTCTCACCTCGCTCAAGCTGAACGCGGATGGTACCGTCGGCTCGATCCTGCCGGCCGTCTCACAGCCTGCTCCCGGCAACAAGATTCGCCGCATTCGCTACAACCTTGTGTTCAGCACAATCGAGCAGTGGTTTATCGACCAGCTTGTTCTATGGGAAATGGGTTCCAAGCTGTTCAGCGCACTTGGCGCCCATGCGGCCAAGGTCGCCCGTATCGTGGGCCTCAAGGACACCGACATACTCCGTCTCTTCCAGCTCAGCCGCAAGGTTGCGCCAACAACAGAACAAACAACAGTGACGAAGGCGCGCGACGTACAAGCTCGGGAGACACACAAACGCGTGAAGCGGGATGCAGTCGAGTCCTCTGCAGAGCGCGCCGACACAGCAGAGGAAATCCCACTCGCCGGCGCCAGAAAGAGAACTTCGCGAAACTCGAAAACCAGAGCTCCCCTGCCGCCGAGTTGAGTACCAGGGTTAAGTTTGCCATCCCCGACATCCAACGGACACTTGACTGCAAACCGAGAGTAAGAATGGACGTCGGAGTTCATCGATGATTGAAGTAGATTCAGGAAGACCACCTCTGTTCATAGAAGATGCCACCATCGTTGTGAAACAAAGACTGAAATTAAGGGTCTCGTGTGAACGCATACATATGAGCTCACAATGCAAACCTTCCACGGCAATGCGCTTCATGATCGTGGCTGTGGTCGAAGAGACGACGTCGTGGACCTCCAGGTGTCGGTGCGGCGTTCTACATCGGTGAAGGGCCGGCATGTATGGGGCCGCCGGCAGTCTCTGGCAGCTTGCATGGGGCGGCAGGAAATGATCCCGCCGAAATCGCCCCTCACTCATTTCCGAGGAGGTACAGGTCACTGCCATTGAGGACATCAGGCTGGGAGCAGCGCGTCAAATCAGGTCGCGCGAGGTCATAGGTCCACCTACCTGGGTAGGCAGCTCGGGAAAGTCGTAAAGCTCATCCTCACAGTAATTTGAAGACATGGTTCGGTGCGCGGAGCCGGCACCTTTCTGTTTCTGTAAAGAAAAGCACCCTTGGAGGCTCTGGTGACGAGAAGGATGGAAACAAGTTGTCCAAATCGCCTGACCTCACATGAGGGAACCGAAATCAGTCGCGCCCGGCGATAACGGCGTTAATTTATGGCCCCTCAGGGCTACCATACACTCATGTCTCGGCGCGCGTGCTCTCGACCTCTCTCTCCCTCAACCCTGCACAATCTCCCCCGGCCAACTCCCCCACCCCGCTCCCCGATATGTCCTCCGTTCCCATCTCCGAGCTGCAGGACCCCAACAGCGCCTTCCGCCGCCAGATGAGAGAGAACAAGAAGAAGCTCCAGCACCAGATCGATCTCAGGAGGAATGACCCGTCCCGCCAAGCCCCTCTCCCTCAGCGCATCAGCTGCGTCAAGCCCGGCCACGGTGCCGCGCCCCAGAGCGAGTCTCGCTCCAAGAAATACTCTAGCTCGTCATGGACGTCATCGACGACCAGGAGCAGAACATTGCCGAGGAGCGGCTGCGCACCGTTGCGTACGGTCCATGCGGCAAGGGCTTTGTGATTATTGACAACGCCCGTTTCCACCGCGACATTGAGTGAGCCAGTGCCACCCGACACATCTGGCGCAGGTGATGGGGAGCATGCGCTGACACTGCCAGGGAAGATATCTACGAAACCCCTCGCGAGGAGCCGCGCAACCTGATCTTGAACGCGACAAGCAGAACTCTCGCCATCACCCGCACGAGTCTCCCCAACGGTCGAGCGCTCTACGAGGACCCGGACGGTGTCTTCCGCCGCGGTAACCGCGCGGGACTCTCCAAGATCGCGTCGCAGTCCAAGCCTGTGGCGTCAACCATGGGCCTCAAGGAAAAGCTCCATGCCCTTCTCGATTCGTCGCCGCGCATTGGCGAGCCCGGAGCGGGCCTCTGTGGGTGGGTCTCGGAGACAGCCTTCCGAATCACGGACAAAAGTCGATTTGCGAACGACACCATGTGAGCCCCTCGGGACATTGTCAATACTGTTTTGTGCTGACCCAAGCAGCGTGGCTAAGTGGGGAGTTGGAGGTGGTTGGAAAACGTTCACCTCGACCATGTCGGATTGGAACTTCAAAGCAACTGGTAACAAGATCAAGGGCGGAGCGGAATGCAGACACCCTTCCGACAACTTCCGCGCGGGACAACCCAACAAGCTCAAGCTCCTTGTCAATCGGCGCGACAAGTCAGGCGGTGCGAAGAAGTCCGCCCCTAAGAAGGTGGTGGGAGGCGCGTCCAGTGATGAGGAGGAGGTGATGGAAAGCGATGAGGACACCACCGTAAGCCCCCTTTTATCCTTATCCGACGTTGATAGCTCACGACTCACAGTCCATGACCGATGACATTGGCCCCTCCAAGCGACCTCGCACCTATGGTTCGCACTCGTCCGGCGAGCCCGCGCCCAAGAAGAAAGCCCGTACCCGCAAGGGCAAGGAGACTGGCAACTCGGACTCAGACTCGGACTTCCAGATGCTTTGAGCTGGCCATCATGTAGCGCTACACCGTTATGTTCATGTGTTGTCTGTGTATATTTACAAAGAATGTACACCGTCATTCTCCGTGCACATTAACACGTCTCACTGGTTCCCAGCGTCGGCTGCAGCGGCCTCCTGCCAACTGTCTGCGTCCTCGCGCAGATGCTTGAGCCACACGCCAGCCCTGGCGTGCTTAGCCGAAGCGAGCTTTGCGCGAAGGAATCGCTTGGCAATGGAAATGGTGATCGGCACAGGGTAGAGGTTGATGGCCACATGGATACACTTGGCAAGGAAGAGCTGCTCGCGGTCCGTGTCGGATGAGGCCGTGGAGGCAAACAGATCAATGGCGGCGGTATCGACGAGACGCATGTTGATGGTGACGCCGGGCTTGGGCTTGGTCGCACTGCCAAACAGCCGGCGGAGCTCGTCCATTGTGGAGACGCCGCTGTAAGTCGCCACCCAGCAGGACTTGCAGCAGGGACCATCTCGGCAGTGGTAGCCGTAACGTCCAAATGCGCGGCTATTACGACCGAGGTCGCCGGAGAAGGCGGGGTTAGGACAGTCGGCGACACAGCAGTTGACGAGGTCGTCCTTTTGGGCGATGACGACATAGGTGTCGTTGCCTCGAGCACGAGCGAGTCGTCCCAGCTCGTTCACTTCACTGACCTGCTTCTTACGCAACTCAAAGCAGGTGGTGCAGACGTATGTCAGGAGGTGCAGCGGGTCGGCGAGGAGGGGCATGGGTACGCCGAAGTTGGCGCAGTTGTTGCCGTGGCAGTGTCCAAAGCGAAGCTGAACGTCCAACTCCTCGGGGTTCTCCAGGACGACACGGGTGACGTTGGTGGTGGCACCCACGCCGTCTGTCAGGTACTCTGAAAAGTAGAAGTGCTCCAAGCACAAGAAGCGCTCGTCGTCCGGCGCGGTCTCGAATTGCAATCTTGTCAATCCGGGACAAGGGAACCAGGCTCCGGAGTCAACGTGCCGCTCCACCATGCTGTCGCGGCTGTACACACACGACTCGACTACACAGCCAAAGCGGCGACCGCGCTTGTTGATAACACGGCGCTGCTCGGTGGTGATGTTTTTCTCGTCGTCGTAGCGCGTAAACACTTCCCAGAACGGATACGAGGAGAAAACGAGCCGGGGGTCATGGCGCGCCGAAGGGTGGATGCGTTGTACGCTTCCGGGTCGTCGTTGGGGTCTGCCTCGAACTGGGCGCGGAGCTTTTCCAAGGCGGCGCGGGAAGCAAGAGCGTTGCGCTTGGGCTTGATCTTCTTGTTCTTCGTCAACATGTACAGCTGGGATCCGATTTGCGTAGGCACCACGCCAAATTTCGCAAGTACTTCCGCATAGATGAGCGAGATGAAGATGCCGGCTTCCAGCCGGGCCTCGCCGTACTTGACAATCTTCTTGGCCATCTCGTCGTCGACCTCCTCGAGAACCGACACCTTTTGGAGTTCGGCGCCCCTGATAGTTAGATGCTGTTCATTTCATACAACTCACCACTTGACGGTGAGGTCGTTGAACCCCATATGACTCGCCTTGCGCGGCTTCCAAACGACGTCGGGCGCCTGAAGACCCTGCTCCTTCATGTTGCGGAGGATGTACTGAACTCATCAGTGACAGCCTATATCTACACTGACTCACCGCCTGGAAACGCTCTTGCGTATTCGCGATTGTATCGTTGCTCTCCTCAAACAGTGGGGCCGTGTCAAAGATGGCGAAAGGGTGCTCCAGATAAAAATCCTTGAGGAGGAAGCGGCGGCGGTCGGGTCCCTGGTGCTGAATGTCGTACAGCTCGGCGATCATCGTGTTGCGGACCAGACGGCCGCCCAGCTCCACTTGGACCAGACGAACGATGCGCTCCAGGAAAATTCTGCGCTCGGCGCGAGAAAATCCAGTCACGAATGGCAGCAGCCCGTCGCGGTTCTCGTGCGCGTCCAGCAGGCACTGCACCACAGGGAGATTCTCGACAATGATGGTGCCGTCGGCGGCCACCGCGCCTTGTTGCCCGTGCATGATGGCGGGTTTAGGGTCGACGGCAGCGGGAATGAGCGACTCGAGGTGTTGCATGACGGCTGCACTGTTACCAGCGGCGATGTACCCAGCGATACTGCCGCCGTTGGTCGCGCGGTCGCCAGATGGCATTAGGTCGAGCCACATGGGCAATGATGCCGACGGGTCGAGGAGGAAACGGTTGTAAACTTGATGGTCCGGGTGCAAGCGGGCGGACGAAGTCATGGTGGAAGTTGGTAGAGAGGTAGTTGAGTAAATGTGGAACCTAGAGCTGAAGGCAGTATGAGCGACGAACGACCATTATCACAAGCAACTTGGTTAGCCTTGCTATGTAGATGTTGGCAGGTCTGCCACACACTTACAGCCAAGGTGATGAAGAGGCCACTATGGTTGGGGGTGAATGAAGGAGGCGACGGAGAGAGCAACTGACGACGAGGAGGTCAAATGTGAAGTAGGTCGTTGACGTGTCGTGCCCTGCGGTTGCTTCCTTCTCGCCCCCAATGCACAATGACTGCTCGAAGAGGGCGCAATGAGAGCCAGCCTGGCATGCTAAAAGCTGTGTACGCACTGGCACCTTGACCAGCAATGTCAGTTAGAAATGAAACATTGCGCCCACTATCTCGGCCGCCCGGGCATGTTTGGTGGTTTTGGGAGGACTGTCACCCTCCACCTCCCCCACCTGTCGCAGTTGCGGTGGCGGGACACAGCTGGGACGACGACGGCCTGTTGTGTAGAGATTACGGGTCTGTGAGGATGTAGGTAGCACCACAGTTGTGAAACACGGATAGCTTGTCAACTGTGTAGGGGCTGGGCCTGCGTCCACCCAGTGCAGGTCCCAAAATATGATGGCAACCCATATTATATATTTCGCTTTGGTCTCGTTCAATACATTGAAACTCATGTGCTAACTCCGCCCGACCGCTGGGGCGACACGGTATGTTGCAGATGTGCTTGCTGCATCGCCACCCAAGGGGAAACTTTGCTTAAATAAGGGACCACTTGGACAGTGGTTGTTACAGTAAAATAAATAAATAAATAAATAAATAAGTAAATAAATCGAAGCCCAATTATCGCTGTCAAATCGATGCGCGAGGTCTCCCGTATGGTTGCCAGCGACACGCGACGCGGCGCAACTGGCTGAATGGCGTATTGCATATGCCTGCATACATTAATGTCGCCATGTGCCTCACAGGCCTCACAGGACAGGTCGACTGGTTCTATGTCTGGAATTTAGTTGGCATCGGCAGCCTCGTCGAGACGGACAAAGCTCTCGTCGTAATGGCCATCTACGTCTTCTTCCTGTTCCTAACCAGCACATGGACAATTGGGGGTGCGATGTCAGGCCCCTTCAGCCGTAGAACTTGATGGTGTTCGTACCTAACCGTGTGGGTCGACATCTGAATTTTGGTTATGCTGCTTACGCCCGTCGGTCGGCAGAGCGGCATGCTGTGTCCACGACAAGACCCTCCGCGCTGCATACTCCCCACAAGCCCGTGTGACACTCATGCGCATCTCGCAATCAACCTAGAAACGCCCACCGGTGTACGGCTGTTCGCTCTTTCCACCTGCTTCGCAGGTCACAAACTCATGACTAAACCCATAGTGATGCATACGCAAAGCCAGAACGGGTAGTATGTACAAGCCTTGGGTTCTGGAATTGTATGGCGCGTACGACCGGTGCTCCTCCTCTCCCTTGGGTGATCTCGCAATCGCCGGAGCGACCCGAGACCTAATCGCGAGGACGAGTTGTTTAAGCGTCCTTGACGGTGGCAGTACCACGGATCTTTCCGGTCCTGCGGGCTGAGGAAGTTAGTTTCGCGTTCGTCTTGACCGAGAATGAACGTACCGGCAATGAGACCGGCCTTCTGGCCGGCTGGGGCATCGCGAGCCATAGTAGAAGCCTGTAGAGGTCAGCAATGGACGCGGAGAGGTGAAGAGAAGGTGTTGGAGGTGTAGGAGGTGTAGGACGTGGTGTGGCGGCAGCGGGAGTAAATCCAAGCGGAAGCAAAATTGTGGCGCCGATCCTCCAGCCCAGAGTGTTGAGTGGCTGTCACGACGTTCGCCAAAGTCGCAGCTGCGTCGCTGCCGTCCACAGCAATTGTTCCGACACCTCAACACATCCCCATCCCACCTGAAGCCAAAAAAACCCACGTGGCCAATGTGCTGGTGCTGTAGACAAGTCAGCATGAGTTCAACGACCGAAGGGAGGCATAAGAGGAAGCCGAAGGGCACGGGAGCGGCGATAAAACATGGAGTAGCCGTCCCAGTGCCCAGGTACTCCTCTGCCTCGCTGTTATGTGTGTACTTACGTTACCACCACCGTGGGGGTGGTCAACGGGGTTCATGGCAACACCACGAGTACGAGGCCACGAGTTGCGCTTGGCGCGCATGGCGTGGTGCTTGCGACCGGCCTTGAGGAAGGGCTTGTCGACACGGCCACCACCGGCGGCGACACCGACGGTAGCACGGGCACGCGACGAGACGGTCTTCTTGGCACCCGAGGGGAGACGGATGCGGGTCTTGCCGTCCTCGTTGTGGCCAATGATGGTGGCGTAGTTGCCCGAGGTACGGGCAATCGCTCCACGGTCACCGACCTTCTCCTCGACGTTGAAGATGATGGTACCCTCGGGGCACTGGCCGAGAGGGAGAACGTTTCCGATGGAAAGGGCAGCCTTCTTGCCGGCGTAGATGAACGAGCCGGTCGAGATACCCTCAGCGGCGATGAAGGTCTCCTTGCGGAGCTTGTAGCGGTAGGGGTCGCGGAAGACGACGGTAGCGAGGGGAGCACCACTGAGAAATGGGTTAGCATCAGACGCATCCTGTCCGTCCCTCTGTGGTCGAATCGCGATTCCGGCGCCTCTCTCCAACGGCCACCCGCAGAGCAGCTGCCGCCACCCGCACAACAGTGGCCGCGTCTGCACACAACAAAAGTTGCTGCGCCCCCCTCTCCCCAATTTCCCCGAAATCGCGATTTCGGACCCAGAGTTTCTCGACTCACCGGCCGGCGTCGTGGATGATCTCGCGGACAACACCACGGACGTAGCCGTTCTTCTCGGCGAAGTCAAGGTTCCTGTGGCGAGCAGGGTTCTTGTTGTGGTGGGTGTGGGACTTGAAGATACCACCCGACTTCCTCTGGGCACGAATAACACGCTGCACCTGGGTCAGCGAAACCATTCCTCCTCGTCCAACCGTCGCGCGCGGAAACGTACACCCATCTTCTGCGGAGCGTGTCAGCGGTCGTCGTCGTCGTGTCTGTAGCGGTGCTGTACGTACGGCTTCTTTTTTGACTTGAGGGTTAGTGAAAGATCCAACAGATTCGACGTAGAGCTACCAGCCCATCCACCGCCAGCGCCCGCACGCACACGCCGTCGCAGTGGGAGGCCAAACTGCAACGGAGGCAAATTTCCTTTAACGCCGAAATCACCGCGATAGCGGATCATTGTGGCAAAAGGGCGTAGCGCCGATCCGACCGATTAATTTACCGCCCACGGCCGATCGATGCATCGCCATGTCCACCGTGCTGAAATGGTTTGTTTGTTTATACGTACGTTACGAGCCTGCATGCCAAAGGTGTTACACTACTACTGCGCCTTGCTCCCTCCAAACTTCTTGCTCAGCCCACTGAGACTCAGACGGATCTTCTTCTCCTTGCCACCCCCGCTGCCGCCGCTTGCGGCCCCTTCTGCTGTGCTCTCCTTCTCCTCCTTCACTGTCCTTGCCGATGCTTGTGGCCCGCCCGATGCACTCCCTGCCCCGCCCTTCTTCACCCCCTTGACCAGGTCTGCAAAACCTCCGGCTTCTTCCTCTTCCTCTTCGTTACGCATCCGCTTGGCGCGGACCTTTTGCTCGACGTCGGTCAGCTCCTCGGCAAGGTGTTCTGTCTCGGTCGAGTCGATGGAGGGCGATGGGCGACGGCCGGTTGCCTTGGGCGATTCGCCGTCTGTCGATCCCTCACTGTCCGACGCGTCGTCATAGTCGAGTCCAAGTGCTGGTGTTGGCTTTGAAGGCGAGGGCCGCTTGGGGGACGGACCTGTGGCCTGGAACACGCGCTTGCGTTTGGCCGGGACCTGCGATTCGCTAGACGAGTCCGAGGTGCTGGTGTCTCCTCCGTTGGCGTCTTCGTCGTCGGACTGCTGAAACCACGCGTCTTCTTCCTCGGCGACTGTGCGTGCCTTGCTGGACTCGGCTGTCTGAGGAGGAGGGGGAGGTGGGGGCTCCTTGTACTGGTCCCAGCGAATGCGGAGACCCATGACGTAGGATCGAACGAATGGTCGTTCCGCCAGCCGTGTCATGACCGGCTCGTACTTTTCAAACATGTCGACAATAATGGGCTTCATGTTCTCCTTGCGGATCAGTTCCAAAGTGTCGAGACATGCCGAGCTCAACATGGTATCCCGGTCCGTCTCCCGCAGCACGAGGTCGAGAATGGCCTTTGTGACGCCATTCTTGGCAAAGTTGCGGTGGATGAAATGGTTGTTGGTACGCAGACAAGCCTTGATGAACCGCAAAGAGGCATGGCGAAGCGGCTTCTCCCTGGCATAAATGAGAGAGCACACCTTTTGCGCCAAGGGGTTGGAGAGGATATAGTACTGCGCACGGTGTGCGTGCACGGCGACGCAGTACGAAAGCAGGTCAACCAGAGTGTTGATAAGGGGGACGCGCTCGACTGTAAGGGGCATTGACCCTAATATTGTCAGTAAACAGACCAAAACAAGGAGCTTACCGTTCAAGTCCTTGAGCTCTGGAAGTTCGGAAAGAGGGCCAAACAAGGGAGCAGCACAGAGATCGTAAAAGTACTGTGTAAAGGTGTCGGCCACTGACAGCTCCTTGGCACGACCAAACGCCTGCTAACGAGTTAGCACACATATCAAGCAACAATGATTTACCTCTGCCTCGGCGCCAGGTTCCAGCAACGTCTTCAGGGTCTCGGTCATCTGCTGGATGAGGCCTTGATCGGACGTTGACTGAAGAAGACCAATGCTCTCAACAACAAGCGTACGACGGGACATTTCTTCTTCGCGAAGAGCGTGAAGGCGAACAGCATTCACGTCGTGCTCAACGGCCAGAGTCAAGATTTCAGCACCTGCGTGGAGAATGGTCGCTTCACGCTGTCCAAACGCCCACTCGCAGGCGAACAGCAGACCACGGTCCAAGAGGGTACGGTACAGCGCAAGACGGTTGGGTACCTGCACCCCCTTACCCATGACCATGAGCTGGTGGAGAAACTGGACGAGGTCGCGCTTCTTGGCGGCCTTGGCCGGGTCGTCTGGATCTGTACGGAAATCCACAAAGAGGTCGTGAAGTAGCACCTCATCGGACTGGATATATGTCGTAATGTCAACTTGGTTGAAGAAGACAAAGCTGTTGAGAATGCCAAACGTGGGGTCGTCGAGCATCCTCGCGAGCACAACGTCCTTGAGATACAGTAACCTGGATGTTTGGTGAATCTTGTTGCGAATTGTCTCGTCCTTGATCTCGACAACCTGTCGGAACTTGGAGAACTGGGTGTAGAAGGCACGGTACGATGCTTTCAAGGTCGGGAACTCGGGGTCGTCTAACACGAGTCAGTAAACCACAAGGGCCGTGGGACACTCACACTCCAGCATGCCAAGGACACCCATAAAGATCTCGTCTTGCAGAATATACTCAAAGATGCCGTTGTCATTGAACATGACTGCAGCAGGTTAGCACCCATTCGCCCTGCAGCGCAAAAAGGACTCACGGATGGTCTGCATTAAGGAGCACAGGGCATGCAGATCGTTGATACTCTCAAGATCCTCAGCCTGGCTGAGCACGCCGATCAGCTGTTTAATGTAGTCCTAACGAAGTTAGCGCGCCCATATTACACGGCCGAAAGAGACCTACCTCGCCGATAATGTTCTCCACTGCACGCTCGCGACCAGCAGCCGACTTGGCCTGCATACGAAGCCACATCTCGTGCTCCCTTGAACAAAGGTCAGCGGGTTCTCATGATAAATGTAGCAAACTCACTTGATGTTTGCGAGAGACGGAGGCTGCCAATGATCTCGAGCCATGGCACCCATTGCGGTTGATGCTGGACCGAGCAGAGGTGAGCCGCCCATAGGCGACGAGGAAGACGCCATTGCCAGCTTGGGCTCGTCGCCAATCTGGTTGCTGAGATGCTTCTGAACTTCCATGATAAACTGCCAAATGTCGTCACAGCCCTTGGGGTCCTGGAACGACAAGGCAATGTCTAATTGAGTAGCCTGGTCCGTCCACACAATAAGTGTTTCTGATTTCCCGTCAGACTTTTGCTTCTTCTGCACGCACGCGAGCAACCTACCTTGCTGACGGCTATACTGTTCATCTTTGGAGACCTGTGTGTTGAGAAGCAGGTCGTCCTTGAGAAAGCCTCCAGGCCCATCACCATCTTCGCCTTGTGCTCCCTCGGCTGGGTCCTCGGCCTCCACGATCAGAAGCGCCACATCATTCTGGTCGTCATAGACCCCCTTGCAGTGACCAGTTCCGCGGTCAAACCACGCCTGATCGCGGAGCTCATAGACCTGTGTTGATAGGTCAACATCTCGCCACCAGAGGAACCGAACTCAAACATACCTTGACGCGTTTGCCAATGTTTTGGTCTGCATCCCCAAGCATCAAGTCTTCCGCCGAGTCAGCCGAGTCGTCGGGCTGCACATCCATGGCATCGGTCAGAGCGTCATCGTCCTGCCTGGTGGGAGATTCCGCAGAGCTTGAACCAGACGTGGCCGATGAACCAGGGTTCTCTTCACGAGCAAGGTCTGCCTCCACTTCGTCTGCAAGAACGTCGGCTGAAGACCGCGTCTGCTCGAGGTTGGCCATCCGCCGAGACACGCTGGTGACTTGGGACGGTGGACGTGGATGAGGGGGGTGGGTGGGAGATTGCTACGCGACGGCCGAAATGCGGATGGCTCGTTTGGTGAACAATGTTGCGCGCGAGTGATGCCAATGTAGGCAATATGCAGTGCGGTCTATGGGCACGCCGTGGATGCTGTTTTTGACGACGATGGGGAGGGATGGAGGTGGAATGGCGGGGGATGAGGGATGGTAAACAAATGGTTCAGGACGAAGGTGCGCACCAACGAGCGAGGGCGCCCGGTGGCCAACGAGAGCGGAACCAAATCTTGCCATCAGGCGCGTGTGTCTGTGTGCCCCCCTCGCTCCATTCGATCCATTCTCCACACACGGGGCATGTTGTCATTTCACCACACACCCACTCACATCCTCTCCTCCTTCGTCCGTCATCTCTTTCCCACACGCTCTGCAACACCCCTAGCAACCTTTTGATACATCCATCACACCTCCCTCCCCGCCGACCTCTCCATTGCTTGCCGCCCTGCGCGGCTGCCTTGCCTGATGGCTGGACCGACCAAACGTTCCGCCTCCTCAACCTCCAATATCCCATCCCCGCCTTCCCCCAAGCGGCCCAGGACTGAGCATCACAACACCGGTCTCGCGCGTCCTGTACAAGAGACATCAATCTTTGACTCGTGTGTCGGGCTCTTCAGAGAGTACTTCTCAAGTATGGGCCGGAATGCACACCCTCAACAACGTGAGTGACCGAGACTTTCATGTGTATTGACGTCCTCCACAGAGCCTACGGTGCGCCGCCCGCTGGCACTAGATGCAATGGGACCTCCCCCCATGCGTGGACTGGAACCCAACCCCGGAGGCTCACTAGCCCTATTTGGCAGCACGTTTACACCACGCGGCACGTCGTCCGGCACCACTTCGTCACAGCCCATCGTCATTGCCGATGACGACGGTGAAGACCCTCAGGCGATGAGACGCCATGAAGAGCAGGTGAACAGGCGGAATCAAGCTCGCCAACATCTCAACGACCATGTACCGCAGTCCACTATTCTGAAGCTCTTCCCTTCAAAGTTTGACCCTCCACCCGCCTCGTCGTCTAGCTCGTCCACTCAAGTCAACGGAGTTGCAAAGCCTCCTCCCCAGACGCCCCACAACGAGCCTGGTCCGTCAAGGCCCCGACTTCCGCAGCGCCCAATAGTCGAATTTAAAAAGCCGCCAAGGGCCTACAACTGGACTGGACATCGGTCGGTATCTCCCTCGTCGTCGAGCACCGACTCTACTGCCTCAGGAAAGGTTCGCCGGGTCAACAGCCAGAGCAATCTCCGCAGCCGAGATGGCAGTGCACAACAGAGGATGATATACAAACGCTATCAAAATCTCCAGGCTGAAAACTCGCCCAACGCTCCAGTCTTTGGACGGGTTTTAGACGATCTCAACGAGGCAACGAGGAAGAAGGAGCGTGCGGCCAAAAGAGATACCCGTACATCTCTGTCGGGACTTGCCTTTCACCAACAAAAGAGTCCAAGCAAACCCATCGATCATGTGGCAAAATCCTTTGGCCAGATCCAGCTGGACCGTCGCCGCCACCTGGACGAGCTTGTCGTTCCTACTCCACCAAAGGTAACCTCGTCTCTCGCAGTATGCCATACTAATGCCTTAGCCAGCAGTTGCACCGATCAAGCCTCGTCCTCGGCCCACTCTTGATTTCAAGGCGTATGTGCTTTACCGTGTGACCTGATTGCTGACAGTTACAGCTACAGCAGCGAGTTTGTTGAAAAGCTCGAAAAGCAAAGGAAGGAGGAGGCCAGGCGCGCAAAGGAGAAGATGCGTCCCAGGATCCCAAAGCATCTGTTGGACGAGCAAGAGGAACTGGTGGGTTACACTCTGTTGAACAGGAGGGACTGACCACCATAGGTGGACGACCGTCTGCGTGACCGTACATTCGAAGTCACGATTGGCAGTGCACCAGTAGAGGCTTCTTCGCTGCAGCGTCTCAAGCCCGAGACTTGGCTCAACGATGAGATTGTCAACGCGTATGCGGAACTGCTCAACGCGCGCTACAAAGCGGCCGGTCGCAAGGTGCACTGCATGAACAGCTTTTTTTATCAAAAGCTGTCCGAGCAGGGTTACGAAAAGGCGAACCTCAAGCGCTGGACCAAGAGGGTACGTCGTGGAATCGTACCGACTTGTTAACTGACATCCGTAGGCCAAGGTGGACATCTTTGAGCTGGATCAATTCCTGGTTCCCATCAACGTCAGCAATGCCCACTGGGTGTGTGCCAGTGTCAACTTTGCCAAGAAGCGCATTGAGTATTTCGACTCGCTTAATGATTCGGGCAACCGTCACAAGGCGTTTGACGTAGGTTGTCCCTTTTCTTCACACAATTGCCTAACACCATACAGTACCTTCGCAAGTATCTGCAGGCAGAGTACAAGGAGAAGAAAGGTGGCACGTTTGACCTTTCCGACTGGGTTGATTACTACGACCCCGTGAGTACTGAAGAGCCCGTCAGGGGTGCCTACGTGTAGTGGATGTATACTGACAGTCGTTAGAACACGCCCAAGCAGAACAACTCGTGCGACTGCGGTGTGTTTGCATGCCAGACTCTTGAGAGCATCGCCCGTGGCCGTGACCTGAAAAAGGCCGGCTTCGAGTTTTCAAAGTCCAACATGCCCTTCTTCCGTCGCCTCATGGTTCTCGAGATTGCGTCGGGTTCGCTGAGTGAGAGGACTTGGGGCAACGAACAGCCCAAGTTGTAAGGAGAGCTGTGACAGTAGAGTGTATATATCATGCCGAGTCTGGTTTTTGCATGGCCTTCAGCAGTAAAGTACGTCAAGGACGTGCGAAGTGCGTAAAAGTATAGAAGTTGTGACAACCCACGTGACGATCCATCATTCATCACTTGCGACGCCCAAATACTAAAGAAATCGCCCATCGTCGGTGAGGGCTGCTGTTGGTTCGTCACACAGCTTGTTCATATACATAGACACCCGCCGGGTTTATGGCTGGTCGCCCTTTATACACGAGTACGGTTGACCAGAGGCCAGAGGTGTAAGCCAGCCGAACAGGAATGTACATGTGCTGCGGAACATTTAAAAGTGCAGATGCCAGGCGGAGCACGTATATGTACTGAGGCGACTTTCTTGTCCTGTCCCCGCTTGCTAACCTTCGCCCCTCGCGGGGGAGCCCGTGTAGCATCGTCTTGTAACTCGTTGCGGTTTGTTACAAGATGCCAACCTAAGCAATGTCGTCCAGGATATTTATTGATGAGGGACTTTATGCCAATGTCGCCAGAAAAAAATAAAGCCGTGCACGAATCTCGTCCATCCTTTTTGCCAACCGCATCTTTGGACAGGGGCATCAGGAATGTGATCCAGCGATGGCAAACAATTAGTCGAGGGAGGGCTGGACTTGACGTTTGAGGTGGATCAGCGGCAGCTTGTTGAACAGTGGAGGACAACAAAGCAAGACCGGCCTCACTCAACCCCCATGTCATCGGAACCCTCAAATCCAGCATCTGCTCTATGAATGAGCATACCACCGGGAAAGATTGGACTTGGGGTTGGTCATGTGAGCTTGATCAGGAGGTCTCCAACGAGCAACCTCACTGTCTGAAAAAAAAAATGTGCCGTGTCTGAGCGCCAAGAACCACTCACCGGATCAGCTGCGATTTGTGTGGGGTCGGCGAGTCTGCCTCCTGCACCCAAGGTGGTTGCCAATGAGATGGGGGGCTTGTGAACGTAACTGTACACGCCACCAGCGACCGTGGCGGGGTCGATGTCCGTGTTGTGGCCCTCCGTGGCGGTGTCAGAACCGGAAATTGTCTTCGAGGGAATAATGTCACGTTTAAGACTAGTTACTCTTCCGATGGAGCTAAATTGAGAGGACGCACAAGAACGGGCAGTCAACGTAAAGAACGCCGTTTGGTAGTCGACTACGAGCTAGAGGTAGACAAATCAAGACATGAGTGGTGCGTGCCGCACCCACTGCTCGGTGGGGAGTGCGGAGTGTAGTCGCCCAGCATCGTCCTGCAGGCGCCGGGGCAACCTCACAGTCCTTTGCATATCCGTGTCCTTCAGCTGTCAAGTCCTTCAGCGGTTGAGTCGTGCGGATCGTGTAATCTCATTCTCGTGGATCCCGGAATCGCCCTGGATATCAGGTATCCTATACCCATCTCTCTTCTCGACAACTCCTCCGGCCCGTGGCTGCGACAATGGCGCTCGGGTCGGCCAAGTGCGACACAAGCTGGTCTGCCGGTGAGATTAGCTCCGGACCACCTCCCGCGGCCATCTCGGCGGAGATAATGACGATGCTGTGTTCCTCGGTCATGCCTCGTCGATCCTCCCTGTATTCCCCAAGTTCAATGCAATGCCAAGAACGACTATACCAAAGAGTTGACATGAGCCAAGCCAAGTGGACCACATCTTTTGGTTTGGTGTGCCGACCGAGGCGACCATGCCGAAATCAAGCCGGCAAGGCGGCGTGCCAAGCCTTGTGCTGATGGGGGTCAATGGGGACCATACTCTTGCAGCTTCAACGATTATGAGTATGTGAAGACGGAAGAGAAGAAGCAGTCCTTCTCCCAGATCCCAGAATTGCCACGTTCAAAGGGACGCACGGGTTGCACAAATCAAAAAGAGTTTATGACCATGTGCAAACGATGTCCAGAAAAATCGCGCGTCGTCTCACTCCGGATATCGACCTTTCAGCAACACAGGAAATGGAGAGCAACAGGGTAATGGGCGCAATAGAGTCCACCGCCGTCCACCACAGGGCGACGAGTGCCCGTGTCATGTTGGAGCCGAAGCAACCGAGATCTCCGAGGTCGAGGATGTGCGTATATGCGCGACTTTCATGTACAGACAGGGTTTTGTGACCTGCGATAGAGAAGCATGCTGGATGCTGTGCAGCAGGCGGCACCGCATACCGAGGAACCAAAGACACGACACGGTCCTCCCTGGGTGTGAGTCTCATTGTGGGAGTGTGTGCGACGCGAGCAGCAGCGAGCAGCCATCAAGGCACAACACGGCCACACCCCAGACAAGGGTCGGACAGATCCGGCAGGACATGGCGGCATCCCGTCAGCGGAGCACCAGAGGCGGGCCTTGCTATGACGCGAAGTGTGCTTGCACCCTTGCTACCGCACAAACGTGCAGACGCGCTAAACAGGAATGGCAGAGCAACTCCACCAGCGGCAGCGTGCGGGTGGGCTGACCGCCAAGAACGCCAGCCAGGGGAGCCAAGCACCGCACCCCGAAGAGACATGCCAGACCATGATACTCTCTACAAGTCACAGGACCGCGCTTGTCCGAGTGGCGACCAGTCTATTTAAAGGGGGAGAGACACTCGGTGACCGACATCACCACCAGACCCTCCCCCACACAACAACTGCCTCTTCCCATCACCCATACCCCACCAACATACGCTCTACATCCACAATGTCCAGTGGAAACACCCCGCCTGCCCTCGACTACAAGTCGGGCACTGTCCCCGCCCAGCCCCTCCGCCTCCACGACGACGAAGAGCTTCACCGCTATGTCACTGATGAAATGCCGCGTCAAGCCAAGATGTCAACGTCCTCCACTGCCCCTCTGAACCAAGGTGGTGCCCTCATTGTGAGCGTCGGCACACTCTCCTCCTATCTTTTCTGAATGTGCTGACCTGATTCCTGCAGACCGTTCAGCCTCTCCGCAAGGCGGACATGCAGCCCTCGTACGCGCAGGACCTTGGCTCTGGGTCTGTTACCCACGGCTTCTACGGTTCCATGATCTCGGGCGTCGGATCCTGCATTGGTCTCATTGGCATGTTCCCTATTTGCCCCTTCCCGAACCCATACAAGGAGGTCAAGCAAGGCTCTGTGGGCCTCGTCTCTCGCTTCGGACAGTTCTACAAGTCGGTCGACCCCGGACTTGTCCAGGTCAACGTTTGTTCCGAGTCTATCAGCATTGTCGACGTCAAGATCCAGCTCACGACTGTCCCGCGCCAGACTGTCCAGACAAAGGACAATGTCTCGGTCGAGGTCGACTCGGTCATCTCGTGGCATGTCGTCTCGCCTTACCGTGCCGCCTACGGTATCAATAACCTCGCCGTCGCCCTTGTCGAGCGTGCCCAGACCACCCTCCGCCAGGTTGTTGGTGGCCGTGTCCTCCAGTCTGTCATTTCCGACCGTGAGGGTCTCGCCCAGGAGGTTGCCGAAATTATCGAGACCACGGCCGAAAAGTGGGGTGTCTCCATTGAATCGATCCTCCTCAAGGACATCAACTTCTCTGTCGAGCTCCAGCAGTCGCTCTCGTCGGCCGCTACCCAGAAGCGTATTGGTGAATCCAAGGTCATCGCCGCTCGCGCAGAGGTCGACGCCGCCAAGCTCATGAGGCAGGCCGCCGACATTCTCGCTTCGCCGGCCGCGATGCAGATCCGTCAACTCGAAGCTCTCCAGGCCATGGCGCGTACTTCGGGCTCCAAGGTTGTGTTTGTGCCCATGAACTTGGGACAGATGGGAGCGAGTAGCGTGGACGGCAATGTCCAGCAGCAGATGGTTGCAGCTGTTCAAGACGGCGAGCACCACGAGTTCCTTGGTGGCAGCTCCACTTCCACCCAGGCCGGTCTCCTGACGTCCATGGCCAACGTTTAAACCTCCCCCTCCCCCCGAATGCCCAAACGTTGTCCTCTGGGGCGACTACGACTGTGAAGAAGTACCTCCACCCACCGCCATGCCCCCTTAGTCAACCCCTAATGAGCTCCGACACGGTGGAGATAATGCTCGAAGATCGAGTTGTTTATAAGAAGAAGTCTAAATTTGTAGCAATGTACCGATGCACTTTTCAGTCCGAAGCAGCAGTAGCATACATACAAGCACGATACATTTGTTGTGTATTCCCGTATACAATGTCTACACGTTGGACTCCCGCTTGGCCTTTTGCATGCTCTCAAAGGCCTGCAACAAATCGACATCGAGGGGGACCTTTTCGCCGATCCAAGTGCCATTGGTAGTGTGGTCCGTGACGTCGTCGCCAGTGTTGGGGTGGATGAGAACCGAGCAAGGACCGCGGTTGGCCACAAACCACGAAAACAGCGCGCCGAGCTGCTCGGGGTTGAAGACGTTGACCTCGAACATGGGCATGGGGTGCGGGCCGAGGGGACCCTCGAAGAAGCGGTATGCGCGGCATTCCGGGAACTCTCGCCTCACGGCCTCGTACAGCTTGTGCGCGTAGGCGACGTGGCCCGGGTTTGTTGCTTTCTGCCAATATTAGCCCAGAACGCCCACGAACGAGATCTCAAAATGAGGGTAACGGCCAAATGAAGCCTGATTTGGTTCACCGGCCATCGGCCGCACCGTCCACACTCACGTGATAGACGTGAAAGTCCCACCACGACTGGGACCCCGGAGCACCCTCGCGGTCGTACAGGGCGTCATAGAATGGGCTCTTCTTTCCATCTGGACGAGGGGGGTTGTAGACTGCCTTGCCGTCGCCGTTGGGGTCAACGGTGTAGGCCAGGGGCTCGAGGCCGTCGGTCGCGTATGAAGTCTTGGGCTCGCCGAGGGCGGGGAAGTACGGGGTGAGGGCAGCGAACCGGTCGGCCATGTTGGTGTTAGTGGGTGTGAGATGTGGGTGAGGGGGAGAACAGAAGGAGCAAGCGCTCGCGGGTTAAATACAGACTGCCCACAATTGTATTGTGATTAGCTCACCACTGGGAATTGGATGACGAACATGGAGCTCGCTGGCTGACAAGCGCGTGCTTCCAACGGAAGCTGTCGTAAGCAGAACGGAAAGATCTGCTTCCGCTGGAATCCAGGCACGGTTGTGTGCTGTGAGGTCCCCGCCCAGCATCTCGCACGCGCCTGCTTTTTCCAGTTGGCAAAAAGGGTAAGGAGGGTGTCCAGTGCGCTGTTCCGTGTATCCGTGTCCATGGGTGCTTGGCACGACTCGACCTCCAACTCGTACTCCTTCTTCACCCTCTGTATCACAGTCACGCACACCTGGGTGGCCATCTCTGTCGCTCGCAGCGGAACAGGTGGCGCGCGCTGAGCGGACTGTCGGTTGAAACAATTCTTGCGGCCGTAGTGTTGGTTACCCATGGTCCCCTGCGCCG
Source organism: Apiotrichum porosum (assembly GCF_003942205.1). Lineage (NCBI taxonomy): Eukaryota > Fungi > Basidiomycota > Tremellomycetes > Trichosporonales > Trichosporonaceae > Apiotrichum > Apiotrichum porosum. Next base: position 1,813,941 of record NW_021167108.1, on the reverse strand, counting down.
TGCGTGACAAAAAGGTCACTCTACCCTCTCCCTTATGCCTTGCAGTTCAGTCACAAACACCACACTCTGGCCACCGGCGCCAGCGGCCTGGGCCGCTACATTGCGCACGGCTCCTCCCACACTTCATGAGTCCTTTCACCATTTCCAACTCGTGACTCTCTACACCATCCGCATCCAACATACATACGCAAGTCTCCGTGCTGGCACATACGCAAGTCTAGAAGAACCGCCACTGCCGCGGTGTCACCCAGAGCACACTTACCCAGATCTTATCGATTGTACCGCCAGTCGCCCAGCCAGCGCGTGCGCGGCTGTCTTCGATTTCTTTTTTCAGCCACCAGACATCACTTTCGGGCGGCGCACAAACAGGCGATCCCCTATTCATCCCTCTCGACTCTCGACCTTTTGCCACCACAGGGCAGTGTTGTGATCTTCCTATCACCCATTTCATCAACCCCACACTACTGCTAGCAAGATATGGACTTTGACGTCGTCCCAGTGAGTACAGGTCGGGAGGAAGCCCCAGGGCGGAAGACGGCGCTCACCAGTACCTGTCCAGTACGAAGATATTGTCTGGGGAGAACGAATTGGCGGAGGGAGCTTTGGATCTGTATTCAAAGGTGGGTCTTGCTAGACCAAACAACCCAACATAGGCGTTCAAACGAGCTCACGCCTCCAGGACAATACTTGGGAATCGACATTGCAATCAAGGAGATCCACCCCTCAACACAGTACGATGTAGGTGTTGTGTTGGGCATATTGAGAGCGGGCTGCTGACAATATCCCAGGTACACAAGTACTTTGAGCGCGAGTGGCGTATCCTGCGAGAATGTCGCCACCCAAACATTGTCCTGTTTGTCGGTCTGAGCAAAGAGCCTGGAGTCGACGGCCGAGTCTTGTGAGTGTCCTCTCAATCAACTCTCTCCCAATCCGTGTCACGCTCATAGTGTCTCTCTTCAGCATTGTGTCCGAGTACATTCCACGCGGCAACCTGCGAACGTTTATTCGCTCCGGATGTGCATTCCCTTGGCGTCTAAGGATCTCGTTTGCGACCGATATTGCCCGCGCAGTCGCATACCTGCACGCCAGACAGGTGTGTGCCATTCCAGAGAGCCTTTACTGACTTGATCAAGTGTATCCACCGTGACCTCAAGGGCGAGAACTTGGTTATTACGAGCAACGACCGCATCAAGGTCGCCGACTTTGGGTTTGCACGTATCACGGGCCGCAACGACGAGGAAATGAAGCACATGACGTACTGTGGGACAGACGTGAGTTGGCCATTCCACACTGCACGTTGCTCACATGCACAGGGCTACATGTCACCTGAGATTCTCATGGGGGAAGAATTCGACCTCCCGACAGACGTCTACTCGCTTGGCATCATCTTTATGGAGATCCTGACCCGCATCTTGGTGGGCTCCAAGGTCTACTCGCGGCAGGCACCACACTTCGTCCCAGATCCCAAGATTGTGCGTCAACGTGCCTCCCCCGGCTGTCCTCGGGCGTTTATCGACCTGGCTATCGCCTGCTGTAGCCTGTGTTCTGCCGACAGACCCAGCATGCCTGAGGTTCTTGCCAAGCTGCGGGCCATTGAGCTTGCGCTGCCCGAGATCGACACCAGCGAGCACGTTGGTTCCCTCCGACTCCGTCGCGAGGGCCCGCGCGCATTACCCGTCTTTGACCGTTCCATGTCCGTGGGATCCGAGGTTGCCGCTGCCGCCGTCGATGCACAGCTCGGCGGTCTCGACGACGAGGAGATGGAAGAGGAGATGCTCGAGGAAGTCGTCCTGGACGCCCTGGTAAACGCCGACGTCCAAGTCGGTCCAGTGTCCGGTGCTGTTCGCCCGCACCGTGGCGCAAGCTACTTTACCCAGTGGAGCGACGACACCCCTGGCAGCCAGTACATGGAAGCGACGGAAATGCAGAGCCACCACATGTTGCTCGGCAGCGAGATATTTGCGGGTCCATCCTCTGGCGTCATCCAGCGCGCCACAATCATCAATGTTGCGTCAATGCGGCGTACCAGTATGCCCTGCTCATACCCTCCTTCGCCACCATATGACAACTCGTCTGATGAGGGATCAGTATGTACCATCAAGGAGGACAAGGTTGAAAAGGTCCGCGGCGAACCGGAGGCCGGACCATTCGTACCTCAGGTCGAGGTAACCGACATGGACGAGAGTGTGGCCACGACAGCACCACAACCCTCACCACCATCTACCGAGTCACTTCCTAGGCCATCAACCGACACCATCACTCCCATCACTGCTTTCCTCGTACCGAGGAACAGGGTCTCAAGTGATGGCAGCTCGAGTGGACCCAGTGACGCTTCCACAGGACCCAGTGAGGGTGCCTCTTCCAGTGGCAGCGACGTTGCCGTTCCTTCTGCTTGTCCTTCCCCATCAATCCCCCGCCGGACCTCCAACTCGGGACGCCACCGGTTCACCCTCGTCCACCGTGACCCACCAGCTTTGTCAAACAGCAAACGCATCCCTTCATCACGTACGCATCAGTTACCGGGCCGGCCGCTTTGCCCTTGAACTAACGTGCACAGTCGCAGCCAACCTCGCCAGAGCGTTCCTCCCACGCACCCTCACGGGCCCCAGGGACAAGTGTCCCGTGTGCTGCAAGCGTCTCGGGCCACGGGCAGCGTTGCAGTGCGACGACTGTGGGAGTGGGTTTAGCTTGGAGGGCTACGTATCGGCTATTCACAAGCTGACAAAAGCAGTTCTTGTCCACGCCAAATGTTCCGCGGACGCATCGCGCAACTGCACGACGGATATCAGCATTGACGAATGACTCATGGTGTGAGGCGGTGAGTGTCAGCCGTGAGGTTCTGACGAGCTGACCTGTAGTTTCCCTGCCTTGCACATATCAAACACTACCACGTAACGATCCATTGCTCAGAGGACTCGCAGTGAGGGCTTTGCCTGCCTTCCTCATGCGTCACCTACCGAGCACCTCTTGCCATTTCATTTCCATCAATAACGACACGATACACACGCCCACATGACACACACGAAACATGAACGACCTCAGCTCCCTTCGCTTTTTACACTTCATTTAGCTCCAGGTGTATGTACATAATCGGGCAGTAAATCCCAAATATTGCCATTTTATTGCTTTCTACATACTATTATATCGTCTGGGACCGCCTGGCTGCCATCCTTAAAGCAGCATGGAAACCATCACAGCCGCAACAGTCGCGTAGGTGAGGACGAGGGTGTCGCCCACGCGGGCGATACCGCCCGTGCTCGACTTGGAGCTGCCAGAGGTCTTGGAGGACGAGGACGAGGACGAGGACGAGGTCGAGTTGCTCTTGGTCGTGTTGAGCGCGACGGCACCGGCCGCTCCGGTCTGGTTCGAGTTGGTCATGGCCTCGCCGACAATAGCCTCAAAGCCCGACTGCTGGTAGATCTTGATCGAGTTGACGAGCATGACCGTGTTGACGAGGTTGGCCTGCGTATGGTGTCAGTTGTGAGCAGAGAATGCAAGCAGCGATCAACTAACCGGGTTGGCAATCCGCTCGGCACACGTTCCGGGGCAGTATGCATAGTTGCTGTACGTGGTGCCTGCCCAGTCGCCTGTGAACTGTGTCAGTGTTTTCGTCCCTCCAAGGACACCAAGGGCTTTCAGCTTTGCTCACCACAAAGGTTGACGTTGAGGATGAGCACCTGCGACTGGAAGAAGGTGTACGGGTCACACAGGGTGCGATCAAAAGCCGCAGCGGGGAGGCCCCAGGTCGAAGGGGTGGGGACGCCAGAGGTGATGCTAAAACGGGTGTCAGTGAATGCGCCGGTCCGTACAGAGTTGTGGGAGACTTACTCGGACGGGACGTTTGCGCGGAGAAAGTTCCCTAGCGGAGAGTCAGAAAAGGGAACACACTTTCTTTCCTAAAGCAACAACTTACAAATGCGAACGCCGTCGCCGTCCCAGAGCATGGCGTACACGCCACCACCGTTGTCGTTGAACGACGGGCCGAAGGTGTTGTTCGTGTCGGAAACAATGCTGCAGCCGGCACCGCCGGTGCTGGAGTCGCAGTCGCTCGAAATCATGCCGCCCGTATACAGGGACGTGTTCTGGGCAATGGTGCATCCCGGGGTGGTGTGGACCGTCATCTGGCTGGAGTGTGGTGTCAGCATGGAGAGTAGCCAGCAGGGCAGAGGGGAAAAACCTACTTTGCAGTCATGTCCTGCACGCCCTCGACAATGTCAATCTCGCCCGTCGTCGGCCAGGTACCTTCGTATCCGAGCGTCCAGACTGGTGCGCGCGGCGTCAGTGCCACACTCTATCAGAAGCACAACGGTACTCACTCGCAGGCCACACGCCACAGCCCCAGGGCATGAGTGCGACGTCGAAGATGAACAGGCCGCCGGTATACAGGGCCTTGGACGTGATGCGCACCGAGTTGCGCGCGTCGCCCACGTTGGTGGTGGCCCAGTGCTCGGCCTGGATGCCCGGAATACCATCGGCCGTCCAGAACGCGAGGCCCTCGCCAAACGCCTGCGACTTGTTCACATAGGTCACCGCTGGAGAGCGTCAGCAGTGGTCACGACGTGTAGGTAGGTGTACTCACAACCATGGCTCGGGTCTTGGGTAGCGGGTCAGCAAGGATACATGTGGAAGGAACCGCCAACAAAGGAGGGCTTACCGGGCTCGGTGAAGAAGTCAAAGCTGCGCCACAAGTCAGCCGCTGGTGTGACGATCATCCCGAAACACCCACACGCCACCGCGGTACTCGATACTCACCCGTCAAAGAAGGTCTGGCCAGAGTATCCCATCTGCAGACTCCACGTGAGGTCACGCCTGACGTGGGCCGGGACACTCGCGAGGTCGAGCTGGGAGTACTGGTACTTGGTCGGGGCGGCGAGGACGGACGGCGCAGCCGTACACAGGAGGGCGAGGGCGGGGGCCAAAAGGGACACCATTGCGGGGCAATGTGTTTGTTTGTGTCGATGCTCAGGTAGAGAGAACAGCAGCAAGGGTACGCACGCCCACAGGGCTTGCAAGCAAGTGGATAGTAGGAAGGAGGAGGAGGAGGAGGGTGGAGGGTGGAAGGGATGGGAGCGAACAGACCAGCAAGCGCGCTCTCTCCTTGATATATGTGGTCGTGCCAGACGACCGGGGGAAGTGATGGAGACCCGACGGCAAAAGATGGAGGACACACCTGATGGCAGAAACCGGCTGCTGATGGCGACCAAGCGCGGGAGGTCGTCAAGACCGAGGTAAGTTGGGGGAGGTGTGGGACAAGACAATCAATGTAAGAGGACAAGAAACACGATGTCGGGGGCCACTCAAGAAGCAAACAGTGTCGCTTCTCTCTCTCTCCCGGCCTGTCCCGCAAACATTACATTGCAGAAGGGAGTGATGCACAGGCCTCCTTCTCACCAGGTAATATTGGGGCTGATGGGCTTGCGCACTGACCATGGCTGATGGCTGGTCCTGGGCTTGGCTGGAGACTGGCCCGGGATCGCGCGCGGCGACGGTTAGGATCGTTAGGACATGCAAAACGCCAGACAACGCCACTTGCAATGTGCATATGCTCTCTACATTGGGGCCACTGGCTCCTAGCTGCTGCCCGCTGGCTGCAATGGCCGCTAGCACCCTCCCGCCGCCATACGTCTATCCGACCACCCCCTTGCAGCAAACGCCTCAGGGATCCTTGCGTTTCCTGCCTTTCGGCGTCGGACTTGCCTGCTCTCCGGGAACAGAGCCGCGGCCAAGCGGTGACGGGTCGTTGGTTGGCGTCTGGCCAGGTGTCTGGTTGGCGGGCTTCTTGTCAAACGCTCCAGTCTTGCGCAGCCACCTGATGGCGTCAGATCAGGTCGACGCTCCCGAAATACGGAAGAGAGAGAGAGAAAAAAAAAAGAGGCCGCGTCCAATGCGCCACCCCAGATCCTCTCACGCGTGACTTACCTTTGGCGCACTTGGTGGTAGCTACGTGTAGGCACACACTTGCTGACCAGGTCCCACTTTTCACCATGCTCCATGACCGCGCGAGTGAGGAGCTCGTCCTGCACATGTCAGCTAAGCGGCACATGAGGCTAGCTCTCCACTTACCTCCTCCTTGGTCCACTTGAGATACGGCGAACGCACACGACGGGCGGGCATGGTGCTTGTGAGGTGGACGTACTTGCCCAACCCAGGAACAGCCGCGCCTGTTGGGCTCTGGAAAGCGGCAGTGTTGTTGGCGACATCGTTGAACGGGTCGTCTTGGGTGGCAGAAGGGAATCCACGGGCTGGTGTATGGGCCTGCGACGATGGTAGCGAGCGCCCACGGTCGTCCAGGTTGATAGCGGGGCCAAGTGGGGTCGCGCTGCGGCTGCTTACCGCAGTGTCGCGGCGTTCACGCTCCGAGATCATGCCCTCGAAGCGGCTGGCGGCGGAGCCGCCACTCTGCGCAACATCCTGGCTTGCCTGGGCCAAAAGGTCGAGGGCCGAGGCTGAGACTTCTTCCTGGGAAGTAAACCGACGGGGGGAGCCCTCGCCTTCCTGGTTGAGGTGACGGCGCGTCGACCACTCGATTGTGGCGGGCGGCTCGTTCCGCCTCTGCTTCTTGCTTGGGCTGTGGTACACGTAGGGCACACGGGCAGTAGTGGTGCTCCGAGTGGCCGACATGACATGGGCAGGATGGTGGTCGCGGGTCGGGGTGCCAGGTCGAGTGGCCATCTCGGCCGCAAGGAGCAAGTCGTTAAAGTTGCTGCCTCCTGGAGTGGTCTGCGGGACCTGAGGGACACCGCGGTTGCGAGAAGGAGTTGTAGGCACAGCGCGCTTGGCGGGCTTTCGGGCTCGCGGCAGCAAGGGCGTTCCCTTGGCCGCCGAAGCGCTGCCTCGACGCTCTTGTGATGGCGACGCAAACACCTTCTTCTCTTCTTCGTCCGACTCGGCGTGCACCTCTTCACCGTCACGACCGTAACCCTCCGAATATCCCACACCGCCGTCGGGACCGATGACACCGTGACGTTGCAGCTCGTCAAGAGTGAGCCGGCCCACGTTGGTGCCAGTGTTGCGCATTGAGCGCACCTTTTTGGCAGCAAGGAGCAAGTGTTCAGCTCGTGCGTCGCCCATGGTGTTGCGGTTGACCTGCCGCTGTGGCTGACGAGTAGGCGGACCGGCAGGTGACGCCGAGGCGCCAGAGGGCCCAGCAGTGGCCTCAACGGCACCACCCAAGACAGTAGTGTCAAGCAAGACATGGGTACGGAGATGACGCAGCTCGGTGACGAGAGATTCGATCTGCTGCTGTGTGTCGACAAGCTGTGCCCGTGGTTAGACACTTGCCCGATAACGTGAATGAATCACTGTGGGGGTCACTCACTCGAGGCGCCATCAGGCGGTTATCCATCTCAAGACGTTTGTTGGCATTCTCCAGCTCCTTGTGGTATCCGACATCGAGATCAAGAACTCGCCGGGGCTGGTTGACAGCGGCCGCTTCAGCGTCGCGGACGCGGATCAAAGCACGGATCTCGGCCTGCCAGCTGGTGCGCTCTGCGGCAAATCGGTCACTGCACAGTCAGCCTTGTCGCCCCCTTGCGGCAAACGAGCAAACAAAAGGGGAGGTCTACTTACCGCTCAATGTCAATCATGCACTTGGAAAGGCGCGATTGCTGCTGGAGGGTGGCTATAGTTTCCTGCTGTGCCGCAACCTGTTGAAGCAGGAAAGGGACCCGGGAAGTGTAGGTGTCGACCAGTGAGCGCAGCTGTGAGAGTGGTCAGCCGCTGCAAGGGTGGTCCCCTATAGGGGGTTTCTTTTTTTTTAAAAAAAAGAGCTCACCATGGTGGCCAGTTGGTCTCTCTGCGACGCAGCGTCGTCGCCCGACTTGTCGGTATCCAGGCCATCTAGCGTCGCCTGGATGTCCTGCAACTCGCTCTCGGTGGGGAATCCATCGTCATCACCGCCATCGTCATTCTCTGCCATGGGGGACGCCTCGCCTGGAGTCACTGACGGGGGAGGGGTGGTTGCGCCAGACGCAGGCGGGGACGGCCGTCCTCCAAATGCACGTGTTGTGCCTTTGCTGTCGCTCATCGCATCGTAGTCCAGCCTGGCGGGCTGTGTCCAACGTGTCAGCACTCGTCCTGTTGCCAGTGTTTCTTGTTGTCTGCCAACAACGTGGAGGTTTTTTCCTCTAGTGTACGTACCCGCCGTATTGTTGAAGGAGTTGGGAGAGACGTGGATGATGTCTCTGGAGGGGGAGGGGTGACGGGGGAGGAGAAGGCGGGCGTGAGGTGTGTGTGTCGAGGCGGGGTGGGTGGATGGGCCATGGATGGGGTGAGCAAGGCCGGGTGGCGGGGGAGGTTGAAAGAGGTAAGAGGTGGTGGGCTCGGCAAAGGTATCTCGTTTGTGACGCAATGCGGGCCCGGGTGGGAAAGTGGGGTGGCAAGAGGTCGAGCAAGGATGTATGCGCTGTCGGTGGAGGGTATGGGGAGCAGGAAGGGTGTGGTGGCGATGGATGGAAGGGGGGTTGAGTGGATGGATGGTTGGGTGGATGGGATGGGGGATGGATAGCGCACGAGAGGGGCGGAAGTGCAAGTGGATGGAATGGGATGAAATAAACCGCTGTGGGTGGGATATGAGAGTGCCAGGGTTGCCCTCTCTTTGGGTAAGAGAGAAGTCAAAAAAGGTCAAAAGGTAAGGCGCGGGGGGAGCGAAGCTCTGGCGCTCTGGGGGGGTGGGCTCTGTCTCTAGCTCTCGCCTCCGCCCCCCATATCACACAGCCTGGGGCCAGCCACCGTGCGACAACCCACTTTGCTCCCGCTCTGAATTCGCCACTCACCTCTCTCTGGTACTGTACTTGCAGGATCTCTGGCAGGCACCGCCCTCTCGGCCTCTCGTGTGTACGTACCACAACAGGCCACAGGATACATGCTCTCACTACTACTATGTACATAAAGGTTCAACACCAACCTCCACGGAATGGCGATGGAAAGAATACAAGGGCTCGCGCCGTATCGCTATCTCATGTTCTCTCTCTCTCTCTCTCTCTCTCGCGTCGCTCCTTGGTTCTATCACACAGGTCTGCTTGCTTTCATCACACATCCTCAATAGGGTGGTGCGCTCCACTCGTCCAGTGAAGGGGCGTTGTGCTCCTCTTCATCCTCGGCACATACGTGCCGTCAGCCTTCTTCTTCTCAATGTTGTTCTTGCGAGTCGCACGGTTCTTAACGGAACGCTCGTTCATCTTCGTGCTGTGAAAACAAACAGTGTGAGCAATGGGACACGACCACGACGGACCTGCGCAAAAAGAGCCACTCACACATATTCACGGTGACCAATGGGTCCACCATGCGAGCAGTACGCAAGGGCTTCGACCGAAGCGGCCAGGAAGAGCCGTTTGGGGCTGGCGGGAGCGTTAGCGCGGGGCTCACAGGCAGCGAAAGCAGACACGTACGCGGTAGAGTTCATGGGGTTGTGAACCAGAACATGCTTGAGCGTCAGGAGCTCGCCATCAGTGACCTTGAAGTTGTCCTTTGCAGTCTTCTTGTTGATGCGGGCGTCCTTGAGCGAGTCGGCAGCCCTGACACGGTATATGCTGGGCCAAAAGTCGTGAATGATATAGTTGCCCTTGACGTCCCACTCGAACTCATCCGACTCGGAGTCTGTTGGTGTCTCGGGGACCCTCCATGGACGGCGGCGTCCAACACGCCTCTTGCGCTTCTTTGGGCGAGACGCTAAGCCATCAGAGTCGCTTGCCTCATCATAGCTGTCTTCGTCGGTGGTCTCGCTGTCCTTCTTGGGCGGCTGTGTAGCTCGCTGGATGAGGTCGGCGTGGTGCTTCTTGAGGGCATTCTGGCCAGCCTCGTCCCAAGTCTTGCGGCCAACTGTGGCGACCTTGTTGACGTCGATGCGAGAGACGAGGCCTTTGGGTCCGTCGAGACCAATCTTGACTGCGGGCTCGCCGTGCTGTAGACCCGCAACGATGCCAATCACTTGGCGGAGAACCTTGCCATCACGCACAGCCGGATGCGATTCAATCTCGCCCACAGCCTGCTTGCGACGTTCGGCAGCGTCCAGACCTTCCTGGTAGCGCTTGAGCCGTTCGCAGGCCAGGTGAATATCGCGCTCCTGGCGATACACCTTGTACTGGGGCTTGGACCAGTACTGGCGATCGCCACGGGGCATGTAATGGGAGCCTTGGATTGAGCGGAGGGGCTTGCGGCTGCGCTGCTTGTACCATTCGGGCACGGGGCGACTGACGATCATGTCGGAGAGGAGGGGGCCACTCTTAAGCTCTCGCTCGGTGGGAATGAGGTTGTGGTATACGCAGATTTCCTATTCGCGTTAGTCTCTCGTTGCACATCCCTCTGGGCCTCGTGGCATGTCGCCGGCTCAACTCACGTGGAAGACTTTGTCATCCAGCTGGGTCCGGAAGAACTTGTTGACGCCAGCGAGGGCGACATAGTCGCGCAGCGAGAGGCCGGTGTCGAGAGCAAAACAGCGGTTGAGAATGTGATCAGGGAGCTGCAGTAGAGGGCAGTCGGTGCGCGAAAACCACGAGGGAATGTCCTTCCACTTGGGGGCCTTGGCGAACAGAGGTGGCCTTCCGGCCTTCTTCGGTTTGGTGGTGGCCTTGACGTCTCCCTCACCGTCCGAGCCTACATCAGATGCATCGTGCTTGACTTGGTCGTCGTGCTCCTCCACAGGCGAGGAAGGCTGATGTGGTGACGGTGGTGGTGGTGGTGGTGGTGGTGGTGGTGGTGATGATGTAGTTTGTTTTGGGGGAGGGCGTAGGAAGAAGGACAGAGGAGGGAAAGAAGGAAGGAAACCAGGTCAGCGCTGAAACGAGGGAACAGGCTGCTGATGGTGGCAAAACGCGCTCACCTGTGGGTCGCTCATGGCCACGGGGGGTCGCTGTGAGGATTGCCAGGCCCCACAGACCTTATGGACGGTGAGGTAGTTGGGTTGAAATGGATGAAGGGGGGCTTGGTGGTTGGTGACCAGGTGAGGCAGGTGGACAGCAGGGACGAGGGAGCAGAGTTGAATGGACAGGATGGAACAACACCAAAACAGTACAATCATCCACACCTCCACACCCGCGCCAGGCGCAACGTTCGTCCTGCGCGGCGCTGGCAGTTTGGTTCCGCAGCCCGTGTCTCGTCATGCATATGTGGTGAACAATCTCCATTGTTTCAAGCTACAACGTTAACGTGATACCTCATGTACACCGCTTCCCCAGCTATACCCAGAATGTCTACGAAGGGCTCTGCGAACAGACTACGGCCAGCGCGGCCCAATCAAGACTGCAGCAGCTTGTCATCGACAGCCTCCTGCGTCAAGCCCTCCTCGCCGTCGCGGACCTCGAGGACCTGCCTCGTCAGCATGCTGCTTGTTGCATACCTCCCTTTGTCACCGTTCTCACCTTGGCCACCTCGGCGGTTTGCTGAAAGTACGAGAGGGAGGACGCGTGGAGCGTCATGAGGTCGGTGGGAGACGAGGAAGGAGCCCTGGGTAAAAGGTCAGTGACACGGGCATGTTGCCTTTGGGTCCAGCGACTCGCCAGTTGATGAGGAGCAGAGGGTACGAGATACGACCGTCCTTGTGTTTCTTTTAAAACGAAGTGTCAACATCGGTCAGAGATCAGAGATGAGAGTGCGCACCAGTTCATGAGACAGGAGGACATAGCGAGGTGAGTTCTCGGGAAGCTCTGTGACCAGACGTCAGAATAAACCATTGCCCGCAGGCAACACCGCCCCCGAATGTGAACGTACCCTCGGCAATCTCCTCAATGCTCAGGTCGGCAAACTCTTCATCGACGGCCATGACGAGGGTAGACTTGACGATCTTGACTGAAGTGAACGAGGTCAGCCGTGAACCCATGGCGGCTCCACGGAGTTTTCAAGCTCTCATTTTACCCACTGGAGATTGCTGCATTGCCTTTGCGGTTGTTGAAGCGGAAGGCCTTGAGAGCGTCCTTGACGTCGGCGGGGATATCGACTGTACGAGCGGACTGTGCATGTTCGTCAGTTACATGGGCGGGGGTGAGAGGGCCTAGGGCGTGTCGGGATGACGGACCATGGTAGCAGTTTATGAAGGCGATAGGGAGGTTTGTGTGTTGGAATCTCGACGTCGTGTTGCTTTGGGCGGTGACCGCAGTGATCAGTGACGTATTAGCTTTTCGCTCTGGGTGCCCGAAAGCTGGCACCGTTGCGCCGCCGCCGTTGTGGCCGCTGGCCGCTGGCTGAGCACGGAAGCGGAATTGTTGGCCCATGACTGTGTGTGCGCGGCCCGCCCACTGCACGCCCACCCCGATACCCCACGCAGACGGCTGGCGCCGCACACACTGCCGCCCTGTACCCCGCGGTCCGGTTCAGTGCTTCTGCACTTAACCGCAAGGTCGCCCAGCCGCCAGCGCTTGTGCTGTATCCCCCCCCCCCCCATGACACACACGGAGCATTGTTGCCGCCGCCGCCATCTGTCAGTGCAATACTTCCAACGCGATTGTTGTTTCCCTTTTGCTCTCCATCTCACCTCCTTCTCCTCCTTCTCCTCCTTCTCCTCCTTCTCCCCCTTCTCCCCCCTCACCCACAATGCCCCTCTCCTGGGTACTCAAACCCCTCGCGGTAGCTTCCGCTGTCGCCTTCTCCACCCTCGGCCTGCTCTCGACAAGGTACCAGAAGGCCCGCTTCTACTGGAACTCGGTTCTCTTCCTCGCCACGCTCGGATGGGCCAGCGTCTGTGGCCTGTGCATTACCTTTTACAGTGCTGCCGCTGGCAACGTGAGTGGCAAACAGATATCTGGTCCTGGACCGCGCTACCCCACACTGACATGCTTCAGCGTCTGAACATCAACTACTATGTGGCTCGGTCCTTCTATCAGGTGGCGCACCGTCTTGTCGGTATCGACTTTGATGTGGAGGGCGAGGAGCATCTTACCAACCTCCTGACCGCACGCGATGGCAAGCCGCAGAGCGCCGTTGTTCTCGGCAACCACCAGAGGTAGGTGGTTTGTTGTTGTAACAGTGGCTCGGGATCGCACTGACACCTCGCAGCATGATCGATATTCTCTACCTCGGACGTATCTTCCCCAAACAGACCGCCATCACCGCCAAGCAGGAGCTCAAGTGGTCACCTTTGCTGGGCCAGTACAGTGAGTCGGAGAGCGAGGTCACCTCATGCTTACGCTGCCAGTGGCGCTCTCTGGTGCCGTCTTCATCAACCGCAAGAACCGCAAGGACGCGGTTGCGGCCATGCAGCAGGTCGGCGTCGACATGAAGAAGAAGGGCGTGTCACTGTGGATCTTCCCCGAAGGCACTCGGTATTCTCATGAGGAACCCACGCTCCTCCCCTTCAAGAAGGGCGCGTTCCATCTCGCCATCCAGGCTCAGGCGCCAATTGTCCTCGTCGTGTGTGAAAACTACAACCGCCTGTTCGACGGCCAGACCCGCTTTGACGGTGGTCGCCTGAAGATTAAGAGTGAGGGCACAGGATTCTGAGGCGCGTAAAGGACGGCCTGCTGACTGTACTTAGTCCTTCCACCCATCTCGACTGTCGGCCTGACCTCGGACGACGTTCACAGCTTGGTCGACTCGACCCGTGACCTCATGCTCAAGACACTCAAGGAAATCTCGCTCCCCGCTCCTGCGCGTGCGCCTTCCGTCTCCACTGCCATCACCAATGACGCAAAGGTCACCCCGATCCCCGAGAAGACTGAGGAGTCTGTTGCGCCTGAGGGTGTGAGGCAGCGTGTCGTCACTGTACCTACCCCGACAGCTTCGACTGACTCCCTTCCCAGCCGTGAAGAGACCACGACCGAAGATGAGATGGATGACGACGCTGTACTCCTCAAGCGCCCCAAGACCGAGGCATAGAAGGGTTATTTGTCACGACTATCCACATATATACGACACTGTTAGACGATTTTTTTACACATGCATGTCTCATGCCGCAAGGCTCGTGGATGATTGTTGCAAAGGGTGCCCGTAAAGGCGGTGATCGCGCAGATGATCGAACTCGTAGAGTGGAGGTGTAAAGGAGCGGAATCAAATACGCGCTTGTAACGTCAGCGCGTGCCCATCCACGCCGACGAGGACCACCAATGTATCATCGCTGACATCCCTCCCCACTCGCCACACTCTCCCCCCTTCTCCATATCAACGACTATTCGTCATGGCCGCTCCTCCCCGAAAGGGTGCGTTACCCGCCTCTCCGTTGCCACTGCTCTTTTACTCACTCTTGCAGGCGAGAACTGGGAGCTGCGCCAGCAGCTCAACAGCGAGTACCGTGACAAGCGCGCGGACGCGATCAAGCGTGTTATTGCAAACCATACCATTGGAAAGGACTGCAGTGGCCTCTTCCCGGATGTCGTCAAGAACATGGTGAGCACCCTCAACGCGTTGAGAGGGTGGTGGTGTCATGTTGAACTGGCTGACTGTTGTTTAGCAAACAGACGACCTCGAGCAGAAGAAGCTAGTCTATCTTTACCTCATGAACTATGCCAAGACGCAGCCTGAGCTTGTCATCCTCGCCGTCAACACCTTTGTCAAGGTAAGCAACAACTGCATGGTCCCTTTGCTAACAGGTACAGGACGCAGCCGACCCGAACCCGCTCATTCGAGCATTGGCCATCCGCACAATGTCGGTTCTCCGCGCCGACAAGATTCTCAACTACCTCGCGTCGCCGCTCTCGCGTTGCTTGAAGGACGAGAACCCCTACGTCCGCAAGACTGCTGCTCTGTGTGTTGCCAAGGTGTTCGACCTCAAGCCCGACATGTGTATCGAATACGGCTTTGTGGAGACGCTCCGTGACCTCATTGGCGACGGCAACCCCATGGTCGTCGCCAACGCCGTCACCGCCCTGGCCGACATTCACGAGGCTTCTCTCAACATGGCGCCTCCCGAGTCGTCGCCCGAGGGTTCGTCGCCAAATTCAGCTCGCCTGAACAACCAGCTCTTCATTATTGACCACGCCACCCTGGCCAAGCTTCTGGTTGCCCTCAACGAGTGTTCCGAGTGGGGCCGTATCGCCATCTTGTCAACGCTGGCGCGCTACCGCACAACCGATGTCGAAGAGGCCGAGCACATTTGCGAGCGTGTCATGCCCCAGTTCCAGCACGCCAACGCCGCTGTGGTGCTCGGTGCCGTCAAGGTCATCATGATCCACATCAAGAACGTGCAGCGCGAGGACTTGCTCAAGTCTCTCACTCGCAAAATGGCTCCTCCTCTTGGTAAGCTAACCCAAGACACGAAGCCCAGGTGCTAACTTTCAGTCACCCTCATCTCGCAGGCACCAGAGGTTCAGTGGGTTGCGCTTCGCAACATCAACCTCCTGCTCCAGAAGCGTCCAGAGATCCTTGCCAACGAGATGCGCGTCTTCTTCTGCAAGTACAACGACCCTCCGTATGTCAAGGTCGAAAAGCTCGACATTATGGTCCGTCTTGCCACTGAGCGCAACGTGGACATTCTCCTGGGCGAGCTCAAGGAGTATGCCTCCGAGGTCGACGTCGACTTTGTGCGCAAGTCGGTCCGTGCGATCGGCCAGGCGGCTATTAAGATTGAGTCGGCGGCGGAGCGTTGCGTCAGCGTCCTGATGGACTTGATCGAGACGCGTGTGAGCTATGTTGTGCAGGAGGCCGTTATCGTCATCAAGGTGAGTATGCTGCTGCCGTGGCGTATGTATGCCATGACGCTAACCGACGCCAGGACGTCTTTAGAAAGTACCCTCACAGCTACGAGGGCATCATCCCCACGCTGTGCGCCAACCTCGACGAGCTGGACGAGCCCGAGGCACGTGTCAGTCTCATCTGGATTATTGGCGAGTATGCGGAGAAGATTGAGAACGCCGACGAGCTGCTCGGCACCTTCCTGGACACGTTCAAGGAGGAGAGCTACGCCGTCCAGCTGCAAACCTTGACCGCTATCGTCAAGCTGTTCCTTAAAAAGCCAGACCAGTCGCAGGGTATCGTCCAGCGCGTGCTGCAGGCCGCCACCAAGGACTGCGACAATGCCGACGTCCGGGATCGCGCATACATTTACTGGCGACTGCTCTCGTCCGACCCCGCCGCTGCCAAGTCGGTCGTCCTGGCTGTCCGTCCACCCATCAACTTGCCGCAGCGCACTGTGCCGCCCGCAATCCTCGAGGAGCTCATCAGCGAGATCTCGTCGCTGGCAAGTGTCTACCACAAGCCAGCCGCGACCTTTATCGGCAAGGGCCGCCTTGGCGCCGAGGAGATGAAGCGCACGGTCGAGTAAGTCGATTCTCCCTTTTTCCCTTTCCATTTTCCTCTCAAGAGAGCGGTTGCTGACATTCACCCCCACAGGCCCGAGGAGGACACTGCGCGCGAGCGTGCGCTCCAGACTGTGGTTGCGGGCCAGCAGGCCGAGAACCTGCTCGACTTTGACGCCGACGAGCCCGAGTCGGGCGCCAGCGACGGTCTGGCAGGTCTCGGCTCGCTCAGCACCGGCAGCAGCGTGATCAGCTCACAGGCGATCGCGTCGGCCGCCAAGTCGACCAACCCGCTAGACGAGCTCATGGACCTCTTCTCGACGGCCAGCATGGCCACCCCCGCCGCACCACTCGCCCCCGGTGCCGGTTTGGAGGGCCTCGCCAACTCGGTCTCCCCGCCCACCACTCTCTCCCCCTCTCCGGCTACCCCCACGGCTGCCCCTGCGGCAACAGCTGGCGGCGCCCAGGATGATCTCCTGGGGTTGTTCTAGACTTTATTTGACATGCTACGGCCCTTCTTATGTGACAAAGATACCAAAATGACAACCAACATCTAGTTGAATCAAGAAAAGTGCAATAAAACTGCATACTATTGACATGGCTAGACTACATGTAAACCTATCTCTACATATTCTCGCCCATTACGCGGCGGCGGATACGCTCGCGATCGGCGGTGGAGGTGTCATTTGCTTGGGTGGTGACGGCGCGGTTACTCTTGCGCGTACTCCTGTTGTTGGTCTTGGACGGGGCTGGCGGCGACTCGGCCGCGTCGAGCTCGGCGTCACCTTGGTAGTCCTCTTCTCCTCCTTCCGCTCCGGCCTGTTCATCCTCTTCCTCCTCTGCAACTGCTGCTTGTCTGCTCTCCACCGCCTCGTCATCCACGCCCTCGTCCTCGTCCTCATCCTCGTCCTCATCCTCGTCCTCATCCTCATCCTCATGATCCTCAGCCTCCTGCTCTGCCTCCTCCTCTTCGTCTTCCTGCTGTGCATCCTCGTCAGAGTCGCCGACGGGGCGACGTTGCGACCGAGTTCGGGGTCCGGCGGCGTGGGGGTGGAGTGATGGGACAAAGTCTTCCTCATCACGAGGATCGTACCCCTTCGGAATGTGCCGCTCCAATGTTTGCGTCTGTGTTTGTGTCTCGTCGATGGGAGCGGTAAGGGCCGTCATGGCCTTGACTTTTGCCGCTCGAGCAGTCCGGCCAGAAGCAGGCGGAGTGGGTTCCTTCTCCGTGACCTGGGTACGTGTCCGGCGCTTGGACGGCGTGGCAGCTGGAAGATCTTCGACATGCTGCTCGTTGGCCTTGCGCTTCCGTTGCGTTCCGGAAACGCGCACGGGAGGATCTTCGGCAGGAATTGAGGCCGCCTTGCCCTTGCTTCTGGTCGCACGCTGCGGCAGGATGACATCCACCTGCTGTGACGGAGGGGCACGCGCCTGGCGAGAGGCTGCGCGGGTTGTGCGAGGAGGAAGCTGTGTCACACCAGTGGGGCGAGATGGACCAGCCGAGGCATTGGAGGCAGGGCGGTCGTCCTTCCTGAGGCGCCGTCCAGGCGGAGGAGACGCGGAGTTCACCGGCTCGTCAACCTGCCTTTGAGGGCGGTTTGGTCCACGCGATTGCGCTGGCAGAGGGACAACGGGAAGTGCGACTGCGGAACGATGCTGAGAGAGAGTGAACTGCAGCGTAAGCAATCAGTGGTCGGCGTTCTACTTACGGCAGTCGGAAAGTCGTCCGCCGTCGCGATTCCAATGTCAATGGCAGTCTGACGTCAGCTCAGCCCGCAACTGTGTGCTTACGTTGCTGCCCTCATCCTCGTCCTCCAGGTATTCCGGTGGCACACGCCAACTTACGCGACGCTGGGACGCCGGGCCCTGGCCCTCATGCTGGCGGCCGCGGCGACGCGCCGAGGTCATCGGCCGGCGCGCTTGTTGTCGTGAGGTCAAAGGTTGCGGCGGACTGGCAGGTCGATCGCTTTCAGAATCACTGCTGCCATCCAGGCGACGAAGGGTTTGTTGGTCTGCCGAGTCGCTATCGGTAGCGCTGTTATCGTGACCGGCAGGGCGAGGGTTACCGCCGCTACCACGATCCTTGTCAGGGTAGTCGGACTCAGGCTCGTCGTCGCCCTCGTTCGAGCTGGCTTCATCATTCTGGCTCTCCTCGGCAAGCCGCAACTCCTCCTCCTGGCGAAGGCGCTCCCTCTCCTCGTCCTGATCAAGCTGCCACCTTCTCATCTCCAGATTAAACTTTCTGCGGTCGGGGTGGTTGGGAGGGAGGTAGGCTCTGGCACGGCCCACCACAGGCACTTGGGCATTCACGCGAGTGGCGACGATAACCCGCATCTTGTCTTTCATGTGCTGGACATTGAAGTGCCTGAGACGCCTGGTCTCCCAGCCAAATTCACCGTGGACGTACGCGACGGCGCGGCATGGGTTGGCCTGGCTGAGTGGAACCTTTTGCACAGAGCGGTACAGCAGGTCGCCTTCAAACTGGGTCCACTTCCGCTTGCCGCTCAGGCGGCCGTAGTCCGACTTGTTGTCCCGAGTACGACCATGGAGCACTGACCGCGGAGCAATGAAATCTGGAGGAATAACGAAGCACGGGTCTTCAACCAGTGGTTGACGGTCAAAGTCGACCATGAGGCGGTCGTCTGGGTCAGGTGTGGGATCGCGGACGGAAGCGTCCTGCTCGTGCTCGTGATTGTTGGCGCTGTCATCCTCACTCAACTCGTTCGGCTGGTATTGGTCGTCCATGTCCTGCTGCGTGACATACGGCAACAGGACATCTGGCGACTCGGTCCGAACCCCATGACGTGTCTGGTTTGTCGGTGTTCGCTTCTTCTGAGTAGCTTTATGAGCTGACACGCGTCGTGGTCCCGGAGGTGTTCGATTGGTGATGCCCCGAGACCTGCGAGGCGTAGAATGTGGTTGCCTCTCAACGTCGAGAATATCCTCGGGGTCCGGAGTCGCGAACCGAATCTCTTCTTCACGTCTTGTACTACGGTTGACGAGGGCGCGATGGCTGGTTGGACGAGAGGGAGCTGGGACAGGGGAAGCCAAGCCATTCGCAGCCGCGGTGGTTGGGGCCTGGTGGTCATGTTCCTCGTCCTGGATGTCCTCATCATCGTCCTCCTGCTCAACACCGTTGAGCTGCGTTTCAGAGGGCAGCAAGTCGTCATCCTCTTCGTCGACATGGCCACTTGAGTTTTCAATTTCGGCCTCATCGTGGCCGTGGTCGAAGCTGTGAGACTGTGACTCGAACGGTGGCAAATCGCCGTTATTCGGAACTTCTTGTTGGGTCCGAGTTGCGCGAGGGGTGCCGTCCACATCTTCGCTATCATGTTCGTCACTCTGAGGTTCGAGCTGTCCCAGGGAGGGGAGAACATCGTCCCCATCGTCTTCATCTTCGTCACCGCCGTCACTCGAGTGTTCATCGTCTGACGAAGATTCGTCACGAGCTGCAGCTAGCAGGGTGTCGTCTTCGTCCTCCTCGGACGCGTCTTCCATCGTTTCGGGGTTGAGTTGCGAGGGCCCAGGCAACCCATCGTCGTCATCGTCATCATCTTCGTCATCGTCCATTTCCTCCTCCACATCGCTGAAAGGATGGAGTTGAGACTCTGGGGGCAGGATATCTTCATCTTGGTCTTCCTCGTCCTCGTCGTCCGCAGAGAGATCACTCTCTGGGTTCAGAACAGATTCGGTCGGGAGAACGTCTTCGTCGTCCTCTTCCAGCAGCGGGGAGCCTTGTCCAGGCCGTGGCGTAGCACTTGTCGATCGCCGGTGACTCTGGCCATCCCCATTAACCTGTTCGGCGTGGGGGGCAGTGTGGTTGAAGCTGCTTGGTGTTGGACGTGAACCGAGCTTGAAAGGTTGAGACGCCTCGTCAACCACCCCGCCGCCGTCTGTCTGGCGTGATTGTCGCTTTCGTGGAGTAGACGGATGTGGATTGGCACGCGGACGGGTGGATGGTGCTGGTTCAGACAGGCGCGCGCGATGTGTAGGCCCAGGAATGAATGCGGCCTGCATCTCGATGGTCACTGCCTTGAACATGTCAAGGTCAATTTCCATATCCGTCGCCTCGAACATGGCAAAGTCGATTTCAGTGTTGCCCTGGCCGGCATTGGGGCTCGGCTCGCGAGAAGCGTTTGGCGGCAGGTCGTTGGCGTTGCCTGGAGAGGACGCTCCCACGCGAGAGTAGCTGTGCGTAGGCTCAGCCTCCTCGACCATGTCCACATCATTGTCCAGGGACTGTACGGAACCCGCTTGGGAACCTTCGCTGTCGCTGTCGAGGTAGAGACGCTGTCATCATCAGCAGCGATCTTCTAATTGTCCACTTACAACCACTTTGTGGACAAATTGCAACATCGTTTGCTGGAACTCGCTGAACAAGTGCTGTTCACGAGAGCGACTGGGGCCGTCCTTCCGCAGCTTTTGTGGTTGGTCAGCGTAAAAACGCGAGAGGCCTCGCAGGGCTGACGCCTACTGCCCGCCGGATGTACATACCTCTTGGTCACGGCGCTTTAGCAGATGCTGCCACCGCTTTCTAGTACCCGGCTTCATGTCGGTCAGATCTGCGTGGCCGAAGAGCTGAAGAAACGGCTTTGGTGCAGACAATGACTCGTCGGGGTCAGATGAGGGAACAATTGAGGGACACTGGTATGCAAGGAAGATCTGGGGCGTGTCAGGCAAAATGTAACAAAAGGACTCACCTGTGTGCCAAACTCGAGCCAGAGCTGAAGACCTTCTTCATCGCCGAGGAGGTCCTCCGGGAGGAGGGACCTGAATACGATCCAGGCGCGAAACAGCACCGCGTTCCTCTGACGAACGTCGGACAACGGGCCGTCCGTTGGTTTCTCCTTTCCCTTGTCGCTTTTCCACAACGCGCCAGCTTGGTCGGGACGGAAGATGACCCATGCAAACATGGCAATGCTGAAGCGCCCTAATGCATCTTGCAGAGTGTCGCCTTTCATTTGTGCGCGAAGCCTTGGGTCGAGACTGTCGATCACATCCGCCGAGGAAGTGAACGGCTCAGCGTCAGGAGGAAAAATGTATGCTTCGGCAGTGCCTGCGCGCCTGTCAGCGTTTTTCGCGTATCACGTATCAAGATCCGGCGCCTTACTCAAAAGTGAAGCACATAATCTCTCGGCACCGTCTGCTTCTGCATCCCCAGTGGCCGCAGCGAGGGTGGCGTCGAGACAGTCGTTCGCTATACCACCGAGTATTTGAGCACGCCACGCGAGCGGCTTCTCTCTTGAGGTACCATGCGCAAGGGAGGCACGTACACGCGGACGTCGAGGAGAGAATGGTGGGACGACTAACGGAGAGCTGTATCGCTGTTCGACGTGGGGAGGGAGCACCGAGACGGCTGATCGTGTCGCGCGTCCGGCTGGTGGTTGATGGTGGCTGTCCGAAGTGCCAGAGGGTCCGGACTGCGCAGAGCTCGAGACACGAGTAGACCGGCGGGTGGGGGTCGCTTGAATGTCTTCCCGACGATGTGTCCCCTGGCGGGTTCCCCTCGTTGAGGACATTGTCGGGTTGAGTAGTTGAATGAAGTTGTTTCCCTTCGTGGAATTGTTTGTGTTCAAGTGACCGGACTATGACGATCATGGGGGAAAACAGGTTACGTAATACAACGGATCCAAATAACCGTGACCCACACCACCCACACGTCCTTGGTGTATATGAGGCGGACTGCACCTCTCGCCTCTAGCCTCTGGGATGGATCTCTGTGTGAGCAGCGTGCGTCCAACGATTAACGCGGACGCGTTGAACCCACACCCGTCGGAGCTAACAGATATGTCTGTGATACCTATTGGGAAATTGTAAATTTTGTACCGTTAAAAGGCGAAAGACATTCTAGTCATATTTTCGCATTAGGTTGGCGTCATTTGAACATTGAGGTGCCGAAGTGCAAAACGGCGGACACGGCAACGGCAACGTAGCTAACGTATAACGTAGCTCGTCAGGCGTCCAGAAACACAGTGCCCGACAGGTTCAGTTATGTGGGCGTGATCCAGGTTCACATAATTGAACAGCACACACGAAGCTTGCTAATAGCCCAACTAACCCGGACGACGTAGTGCCACCCAGACACCAATGAATGCCAATGCCAATCTAGACACCGATTGCTGATTGCCAGGCGTGGAAGCGCGTTTGATTTCTCTGATATCTGAACTGAATTGTGGTGGCCACTGTTCTACTTTTAGCCGTGCCTGCCTAGACTGGGTTCTTCTGGCCTCGACGACCTCGAGCAGTGTTCGTTTCGCGTGCGGATTCGTTTCGTGTGTTGAAGGACGTTGTAGATACACAAGAACCAAGCGAGGAACTGGGACTTGCAAAGTGAGAGGCAGGCAGGTTGGGTCCTCACGCTTTGTGCTCGGCTCGCAGTCAATTCAGTTGTGCGATTGCGATCGTTCCCCCCCCCCCCCCCCCCCCCCTCCCAATCTCCCCAGCTTGGCCCCTCACCACTTTGCATCCCCCGGATCGGTCGATAGACGCTAAGCGCTGAAGACAAAAGTCAGTACAGTACACTGAGCGCCATCCCCCATCAGAGATCAGTGAACTGTCGCCACACGACGCGCGACGACAGGGGGTGTGAGGTCGCTTGATCGCTTGATATGTTTCGGGCACTCGCCGACGGGTCGGGTCCTTCCCAGTCAACCCCTCGTTCGGGGGTTGCTGCACACAGAGGTATCGAGAGCAGCCCGCAAACGTCAGCTCGGGCCGCTCGGAAGCTCTCGAAAGTGTGTACCAAGTGTGTGCGTATGACGAAGCTGACGCCTCTGGAGCTTCGCGCGCTCGGACAATGCCAACGTGAAGCGCCGTTGGCGTTGCACACATCACCTGGATGACCTGGATGACCTGGATTACAACCTTGCAGTTGGCCAGTTGACGTACTCTAAGCGCCAGGGCTGGTTCTATGCAATCAATCAACACGCCGCACATTGCTGCGTGCACGGCGGCGTTGAACGCCGAGGCGTCAGCCGTCAGCCTCTGAGAGCCAAACCCTTGCGCCGCTGAGCGAATGGCCCTGTTCAGTCTGCCCGTTGCCCACCGTCGCACGCCGCAGACACACGCATTACGCACGGAGGCGTCGAGGAAGCGTGCCAAGATGGGCAACGGGGGAAGCATGATGAGGGATCTAAGCCCTTGCTGGAGGAATGGCCAGAGTAATGATGCAGGGCGGACGGTCTGTGCAGGACCACAGGGGGCTGGGGCGGGGGAAGAACGAGCAGGTCAAGTGGAGTGACGCTTCACAACACAACACAATACATATGTACATGGCCACTGCTAGGGCAGCCCCATTGTCATCATCAGCATTCACCCTCTTACACGTTACACACACGCTCATCGATCATCAACGCAGCGACGTTTCGTCCTGTGGCGAGCTGCAACAGAATTGGCAGCACCACGAGACCAACAATAGCCCGACTGCCGCCACCGTACATAATCCTCCTTTTGACCTTTGGGTAGTTGCATCTTCCTGTCATCTTCCGGATCACCTTGTGCGCCCTTTCGCCCCAACCCCATCCCCACCCGCCGCCCTTCCACTCTGCCCGTGTCCTTTTCGGTGTCATCTCCGATAGGCCTTGCCCAGTTCTCAATGTCAGACGCCGCCCAGCGCTTCCCAGATGCGAGCAGTACAAGACAACGGCAGGCGTCTGGTTCGAGTACACCAACTCTTCCTCTTCCTCGTCCCAAATCTCGTGGAGGAATCGCGGACCGCCTTGCACATCGACCACGTCCCCGGCCACACAGTCAACCTCAGATAGCCTCAGGTTCGTCCTCGTCTCAAACGAGTCGACCACGTCCGTCCCCGGAGGTTGTCGATACTACGCTTCCCCGCTCAAAACGATTTCAGCTCTCAGCCCTCGCGATGCCCTTCTTTGGTCCCCAAAAGGCATTGAGTGCACATGTTGAAGTGCACCTCGACTCGAGTGTCGTTGACCTCGTTGGAGGACCAACTACTGGGTAAGTGGCAGCGGACCGGACATGGCCGATTTACAGTCCCTCGATTGACCGATTCCAGCTCGAGCTACTCGCTCCCGGGAACTGTCGTCTTGACGCTTCCCATTCTTCCACTCTGTTATGAAGGACGATACCGTATTCTCCACGACCTCACTATCGTGTTCGAGGGCAAGGCCGAGTACTGGGACGAGAGCAGTGAGTGTCCGGCCGTGCGCGCCGAATTGCCACCCACGAGGCTTCTCGGCTTCTCGTCCGACCACCGTTGTCTCCACCGCTGATCCTCCAGACCGATACACACCGCTTCGGCTTCACGCCGCTGCACTGCCATTGATTCCAAGTGACCAGCCGATCCTTCTCCCTCCTTGCGACCCGGCATCCGACGGATCGACAGTCAGCGTGTCACTTCCTTTTGATCTTCGGATCCCGGGGTGGTTGCCACCGTCGCTGAAGGCCAATTACGCATCCACGACCTACGGTATCATTGCTGCTGCCGAGATTGGGTGGAGTGACAAGACTGCCTGGTCGTCTCGCGGTCGCCAGTCGCGCTTCACCCCGTCGCTCAACGTTATGCACCGCATGCGATCGCCATACACTCCGTTCGTTGTCCGACGCCACCGAATGCCTTCGGCTCTCCGGACCGACTCCGTACCTCGGGAGCGCAACTTCACTCTCAAGCCGCAATCGAATCTCACCAGCCAGCTAGAGTGTGTCGTTACTGTTCCCGAATGGGCGGACATGTATGGTGGAGGCGACAGTCTCCGCCTCCAGGTCCGCTTCCGAATGCGCGACGACCGGCCCGAGAACGACACTCCCCGGAGGAAGGACGACTATGTGGCATCTCTTGTGGAACTTGGAATGGAGATTGAGGAAGTTCAGAAGTTTAGGTGAGTTGAGACCCCGCTTGGCAACTGCTGACTTCCCAGCTCTGCACCATTCAGCTCGTTTGTTGCTGCATTTCCGCTTCCCAGCGAACAACCCAACCGCGAAACGGGTGAATACCGCTTGATGGGGCCTGCCGCCGTACCACCTTTCGAGTCTGTATTTGGCGAAGTAGACACCGCCTGCCGCACGACCACAACCAGGGCATGTCTCCTTACTGAGAACGGCGAGCAACGTAGCTTTGCCTTTGAGGGCGGTCTCGGTATCAGCTACCGTTGGCGCCGACTCAGCATCGTCCTTCCTCTCCCTTGCGCCGAACAGAGCGCCAGCCGCCCCAACCCGGACTCGGACGGGCCCTTCCTTCGCGTCCGCCACTGTCTCAAGACTCGCATCGTTCTGTCGCGTCCTGGCGGCGACATGGAGACACTTGTTCTGCAGACTCCCATTCGCTTCGCAACCGAGCCCACCACGTTCCCACATCGCCCTCTCGCGGCACCTCCCCCGTACGTCTCTATGTTCCATGAAAATGGCGACATGCGTGAGTGCGACCCTCTGCCGCTGTACACGCCTGCCGGTGCCGAGACAACCAACGTCGACCGGAGTGTCGAGGCAGAAGCCGGCACTGAGGTGGAGCTTGCACCTCCCACGCCACGCCGTACTTCATCGTTGCCAACTGTCCACTCCGTGCCGTCTGACGAAGTCGAACCTTCGCCCTCCGAGGACGAAACTTCAAGCTCGCTCTCACCCCTAGTCTCCCCCGTCACATCGCCGGCGTCACGGGCAGTGAAACTCCCGTCCATCCCATGTCAATCGCTCTTCAACTGTCCAAACTAGTAGCCCTGGACTGTGACATCCCAGTCATTGCACTACGACCCCGCACCCGCGCGACGGCGATGCAGACACACGCCGTAACGTCTTTGACGAACCCCAACGACGCGCTTCGCAGGCACAAAAAAGCTGGACATTGTGTATCGTGTATCCATATAATCCATATAACTAAGACTCCTGCGTCGTCTCTCTCCGTGCGCTCTTCGTACTGATTGTTCTAGCACATTATGCCTTGAAATGCACTACTACCTGTTTGCCGCCGTAGTGCACAACAATGCCGGCTTACGACCGTCCAGATATGTGGCACTCAGTGAGAGCGGTGATGGTGGATGGTCTTGCAGCCGGCGTATGCCACAACCGTCGTGCCAGCCTGCTGGGCACGCATGCCCGCACGTATGGACTTCACCTGCACCCCTCATGCTGCACAATCCACCGCAATAGCATTAACCTGTAGCTATTAACAGTCTAGACCTCCCCGTATACCCAGTCTACCCCCGGCCCAGCCGACAGACACATCTACGCGTCATCTGCCCAACGGTCGCGACCCCAGTGCGAGGTGGTCAAGCTTCCTCCAAACCCAAGACTCTCGACCTCTTGCATTGCGCTGCGCAGGTCGGGTTGGAAGTGGTGCGGACCCAAAAGGTCGGTGATACCGACGAGGTGGAACTGTGCAAGATGCTGAGGGTGGAGGTGTGCAAAGTAGAAGCCCACGCCACGCTCGTGATACGCCGTCACGAGTTCAGACAGAATCTGCAGCGCAGATGCGTCAATCTCATCGACGTCGCCCATGTGCATGATCACCGCTTTGGCGGCGCTGCGACGGGGAGAGTCGGACGGGTGGCTTTTCTTCGGACCATACAGCTCAAGGCGACGGAGACGCTCTTTCAGCTGACCAGTATTGGCAAAAGAGAGTGACTCGCGAATGCGAACGACAAGCTAGTGAGTGTAAGTCGTTGTTCCAAGCCGGTTACTCACAACACCCGGCATCTCTTCGCGAGCCTCGTCATCCTCATCAATGGCCACCCACTCGTCCGAGTTGGGTCGCCGCCCGATGATCTTGATACGTGGGGTGGTGGAGCGTTGGATCACGAGGATGAGGGAGAATCCAACAGACGCGACGAGACCGACCTGACTAGTCAGCAACGAGGCCCGCGTCCTAGCCTTGAACATCAACCCACCTCGATCGAGAAGAGCAGAGTCAGAAGGAAGGTGCCAGTCATCTGAGCAAAGTCGGTCCAGGCGCGCATCTTCCAGAAGAAAATGATGTCGTGCGGGGCCTCACTCAAGACTACGAGTTTCAGCTATAGCTAGGCACTTTTACACTCACGAGTATACACAACCATTGTGATGATCGACGCGAGCACAGCCTAGGTGTCAGCTCCACTTCACACAGGGGATGTGTACCTTTGGAAGGAAGAACAAGGATGGAAGCAAGAAGAAGACCGACAGGATAAGGATGGCCGCGGTAATGAGGCCGGACATTTGAGTACGAGCGCCGATGGCACCATTGAGACGCGAGCCTTCGGGTCAGTGTATTCCCGGAATGTCACCACCCACGAGTGAGAGATCCAAAGATAGGAAGAGATCCAGTGCCTACGACAAACGACGACGCAAGGTTGCCAGAACCTTTCTAGTCAGCTTCCACCTCCATACTGGATGATCTTTACCCAGAGCAATGAGTTCACGGTTGGGGCTGACAGGGTAGCCATATTTTGTGGCATTCTCCCTTGCCGCAATCATCGAGTCCACAACGCCAACGACAGCCATGACGAACGCGGTGGGGAGCTAACGGTCAGACAAACAGTCAATTGCTCCAGTACCCACTGTGTCGTTAAAGTACTTTAGAGTACGAGCACTCAGAGGCAACCCAAAGGGAATGCTGCTGCCACCCTTGATACTGCCCAGGACCTCCACGCCGAGGTCATCCCAGCGGTACGCCTTGCAGAGAACTCAAAGAGTCAGTGCGTGCTCCTTGTACTTGCGCTACTCACCTGTGGTGGGCACAACTACGATCAAGATCTCGGGCACGAAGCGAACCCAAGTGCCACCAGGGGTCTTGAGGACGATCTGCTTGCCAACCTTGCAGAAAATGAGGAACCCAAGACAGCATGCGGAAAGGATAGTGGTGGGAATGTTTGCGTGTGACAGGTTCTTGAGGACGAATATGAGCTTGGAAATAGGCATACTAGGCGGGTTTGGCTGGCTGTGCAGGTATGGCACGAGGCCAAGAAGCGGGATGGACTGCTCGACTAGGATGATCTGGTGGGTTCAGTGTCAACATTTACGATCAGTGACGTACAAAGCCGATGGCAGTCAAGAAACCACGCATGAGCGCACGCGAAAGGACAACATCAAGGAACCCCAGGCGGAGAAGGCCCAGCACGGTGGTGATGACGCCAACCTGGAACGTGACAATGACCGAGACGGCGATCGCTTCCAGTTCGGCGTTCTCCGGCACGCTGTGAGGGTCGCTATAGATCAACTCCTTGATAGTTTGACCCAACAGGAGCGACAGGGAGGCCTCTGGCCCCATGGACATTTGCCTTGGACATCAGCACTGAGCACTGAGAGGGCAGTGCAGTCTACGGTGGAGTGGGCAGCAAGCGAATGCACGCACGTGCCATCCCACACCAACGGCTTAACGGCTGCATCCGTCCAGCCGTACCAAGTACGCTCACCTGCAAGTGCCCAGGGCTCCGTAAACAATCGCTGACACGGCAGAGGCCCAAAGACCTGCCACGGGCGTCAGGCCAGCCAGTCCATTTGCATAGGACATTGCCTGTGGGTAAGCCACAGCTCGCCATCGTCCTGAGAATGGCGTCCTGTCCTCACCTGCGGCACCATTAGGCAGGCAACCTGCGAGCCATTAGCACCACTGCCCCGAAACCATGTCATGGGCACACTCACCGACACGCCTGCGACAAGATCACCCGAAAAGCTGGGTGGTCAGTGTGGAGCTTTGAGAAGGGGCGAAGAACGGAGATTCTCACAGAGACCAGCTGTACTGCGGGAGCCAGTCGGTGACCTGGTTGTCAGTTGTGGCTGCGACGGCAGACATACGGGAATGTAGTACCGCGAGCGCTTGCGAATCTTCTTCGCAACACGGTTGGCACTACGCTTGGGCTTGGAGCCAGACGCTGGAGAGTGAGCGCATTTCTCGTGGGCAAGACACCTACGTGGACGGCCAATTGAGGGTAGCAGATGACGTGGTGAGCGCATAGGTGACATTTGCGGAACATCTTCTGGGTCGCTCCAGTATCGAACCTGAGGAGCTAGAGGTGCAGGAGGGTGACGAGAGAGGAGGTGGGTGCGCTCGTTTGGTGGGCTCAGCGCTGCAGCATGGCTGACCGCTGTGGTCGCCTCAGAAGGCGAGAACGTGAGGGCATTTGGACCCAGGTCGAAACGCGAAGGCGAGTCGACGGGAGACACGATACCGCTGCTGCTGTCGGTCGGGGTGACGGGAAGCCTGGGCGGCGGAGTGGTTGTCATGGCTCGTTGCGGCCCGTTGACAGAAGTGTGGGTGGAAAGATGTTGTGGAGATGCGCGTGATTTCTGATGGGACTGCTATGACGACAGGGTATATATTTGCGGTGATGGTCTGGGCGGGGGTGTGGCTGGTGTGGAGGGCGGGGGGGAGCCGCACAGGTATGGTATGCGGGCTATGCGGGGGGACTCGTCACCTGTAGTAGTGTGGTTGCAGCCGAAATGTGGGTTGCTTTTAAAATAAGGCGTACAGTGTACCCCGTGGATTAGGAGTGAGACCTCTAAAGGTGTTTGAAGACAACATCGCTCTCCGTCATCTTCGTTGTTTGTTTTTTGGAAGCCTCTCTTGCCGGCCGCTGGCCGCTTGGCCGCTGGCCGCTGGTGTGCCCTAGCGAGACGCCGCCTGTCGACGGCCCTCATGGCATCCGCCGTCCCGCATGTAAACAAAGTTATGTCCTGCAATGCGCTCAGCCGAGCCACAGGAGCCACAGGGAGCTCGAGCGGAAGTAAAAGAGTGAACACTGGGGTCCCTGGCGCCTCCACTTCGCGCGCCTGTCGTGCACAACTGAAATGACGACGCGACGCGTGATATTGTGATTTCGTTATTTTTCTACTCCTCTCTCACTCTCTGTGCACGTGATCGCGACATGGCTTCATCGTACGTAGCTTCGCACTGCCCGGTTTCTCTTGCTCACGATCCTCGGCAGACTGCGCGACGCGCTCGTGGCCCGCCTCGCGGCACTTCCCAACACGACGCCGCTGGGCCTGACCGTCGTTGCTAGTTCGCCAAAGCGCACGACCCAGCTCTTTCCGCATGCGCCGTCGGCCAGCGTGAGGTGTATGGAGACCGAGTACCTTGTTGTGGTCCACTGTCGTCTCCCGCTTGCAGCTCTGGAACCTGCAGTCGATCCTTTGAGCTCGCCAGCAGCCGAGGGGAAAGCAGACGATGGCACGAACGATGAGAGCTCCTCCACGGCTGTTCCAGAGCCTCCCACGAACGTTCTAGCAGCTGCAATCTCGGCTCACGTCTACACCCTGCCAACAGGTGACGGTGTCCCAGCGGCCAGTATTGTCTACATCTCCAAGGTCGACTCATCAGGCTACGCAGCGTCAGCCGGTCCCGTCACTCGGGAGCTGGCGATTGGCGTGTTGTCCCACTTTCTGTCCCCGGCCACTCGCCCTACACCCCGCGTCACAGCAACGCTGTTCGCACGGTCGCAGGGCCAGTACCTTTTCCCCAACAGCGTCGAAGGCGGCGGCAAGCGCGTCTTGGGTGGTCTGGGTCTTTGTCAATGGTGGAAGGGTGTATACGAGAGTGCTGCCGAGGCACTGGTCACAGCGGGCGTCAAGACGAGCGACTTGCATCTGAGATACCTGTTACCGTCATACTCGGCTTCCGAGGCCTCAGGAATGCTTCGTGCACCGATCCGCGCACCGCCAGTGGAATGGGAGTACAAGCCGCCCTTTACTCATCCCCTCCTTCCCACCGACACCCCGAGCCTCGCGACTCTCCTTCCTTCCCTCCCCGACGACCCGAAAACTCGTTTCCTGGAGGAACTCGTCGATGCAGCTGTCGACAGGGTTACGGCGCCCATCGGTCCTACAACGTCTTCCTCCTCTGCGGCCTCGACATCGAACGCTACCGCTCTGGGCCCGACAACGTCCTCGTCTTCCATCGTCTCGACCGCTTCCTCCACGCGCAAGCACAAGCACAACGATCGCGAGCGTATTCGCGCCGAAGCCGAGGATGAGGAGGAGCGCAGGCGTGCTCACGCAGCTCTTTCCCGCGTTCCCGCCGACGAGTTTTGGGAGCGGATAGGCTTCCGCCAAGAGTGTGCCAGTGGCGACGTCACGGGCTTTTTCAGTATTAGCGTCGAGACTGAGGGAGAGACAGCAGCCAACCATTTCGCGGCCAAGACCAATGGCGCATCAACGCGCACAGCCATCCCTCAGCTTCTTGTAGAGCGCCTGTTAAAGTCCCTCCTCAATACCGATTTTGGCACGCGTGCGCTCGCCTGTGCTGGAACGGTCCACTGGTTGGAATCCACCCATGCGCTTGTAGCCGACGAGATTGGGGAGGACGGCTGGACCGCATGTGTCGCCAACGTCGGGGCTAAGGAAGGTGTGGAGCGTGTTGTCAAGCGCAAAGAGGAGGTTGTCACCATGCTCCAGCCTCGCAAGAAGAAAAAGTAAGTTTGCTCAGTGTCTGCCGTTGCAGCACTGTGTCAAAACTCGCCAGTTATCATGTAGCTCCCCGTACATATGCATGTCCATGCGCCTTAATGGGATACACTCTAGACTCCAGAACAAACACCCTTCTCTCGCTTCTCTCATTATGACCTCATCCCTTACACGGCCTTGTTTGTCGGCGGCACAAATGATCCAGCGGCCATGCACAGGTTGCGAGGGGTATAGTGCACCTTGGCAATGGGCGTACGCTTGGTGTGAAACGTGGAGAGCAGGTCGGCTGTCTGACCCTGGTCCTCCCAGTTGAGCTCCGAGGGTCCCATAGGCAACGCGCCAGTCCCACCCATACCGCCCGAACGTGCGCCGTCAAAGTCCATACCACGGCCTGTGCGTGGTCCGCCAGACGACTTGACGTCCCAGCACCGAACAGTGCAGTCGAGCGAGCCCGAGACGAGCACAGATGACTCAGCCGAGAATGACAGCGACTGAATGGGCGCGTTATGGCCAGTCATTTTCTTGATGGGTCGGGCCGATCCCAGGTCCCAAAGGTAGATGCTGCAGTCAAGACCCGCACTCGCGAGGGTACGGCCGTCTGGCGAGATGGCCATGGTCGTGACCGCGTCGGTATGGCCGAGGAATAGACGGAGACAAGCGCCGCGCTGGACATCCCACAGACGACACGAATTGTCGCTCGAGCCTGTCGCGAGGTACAGCGAGTTGGGGTGGAACTTGACGCACTGGAAGAGAGTCAGTCATTGAACCTGAGAATACTGTACTCACGTTGACGTCGGACAGGTGGCCTGTGTACATTCTCAGTGGAGTCAGACGATCCGAGCTCCATAGACGAGCGGTACGATCTCGGCTTGCAGACGCAAAGTAGACGCCCATGGGTCCCCACTCCACATCCCAGACGGGGTCGCGGTTGTGGCCACGGTACACGACCAAGTTTGAGTACGTGTCCAATGACCACAAGCGGACAGTGCCGTCCTGCGAAGCCGACAGCAGTGAATGCGGTGGGCCGCCAGAGCCTGAAATGGGGTCAAAAGACAACGAATACACGGGACCAGAGTGGCCAACCAGTTTGCGCATAGCAAGACCCTCATCCTCTACAATTTGCCCTGTTGACGGGTCTGGTGGGGGTCAGCCAAAGATATAATGTAAGCTGTCGCTCACCAATCTGCTTTGCCTTGAGCTTTTCATCCCTCAAGCTCCACAGCCGAACGGTGCTCTCCGCCGAACCCGCTGCAATGAGTGACGAGTCGGGCGAAAACTCCACAGACGTCAGACTGCAACCGTTAGAAAAAGCAGACTTGTATACTTTCGGTGCCACTTACGCTTCTCCTCCATCGTACATGGTGAATGCCACGACACTGGGCAAGGTCGCACTCGAGCCACCTGCCTTTTCATCGGGCTTCGGGCCCAGACGTATCATCTTTCGCTTGTCTCGGACAGCCTCGACTTCGCGCTTCACATCGGTAACCTTGTAAAATGTCGGCTGTGGTGGAAGAGTCTCGTTGCTGTCTGGGCTAACGAGATCCGGGTCGCGATTATCGTCGGGTTCAATCTTGATGGTTTTCTTCAAGGGTGACATGGTGCGCATATCGCGACTCGCATCGCCCATCTCGATATCGCCGTTGGCGTCCGTGCCGTTCGGGTGGCCATTGGCGACCGACCCCGCTCCTCCCTCATTCTCGCCATTCACAGCCTCATCCTCTTCGCGCACGATGCGGATCACTTCTTCCCGCAGCTTGTCAAGCATTTGGGGAGCGCCTAGCTTGAGCTGCGTCATAGAGTTGAACTTGTCCGCCGAGGTCGCGGGAGGAAGGAGACTTGAGAGAAGCCCACTCGACGACGCGATCGCAATCTTGTCAAGCGGCATGGCCGAGTCCGACACTGAGTTATCAGTATGGGCACAAAGGAACCGGAGACTCACCCTTGATGTCCAGACGCGAATTGACAATAGCGCGGATAGCCTCCTTGGCTCGGCCTGGGACACCGTGCAGACCAGACTCCCACTCCTCATCCAGTCCCGCACCACTCAACCACTGCACAAGGAGCGCAAAAGAGTTGCGCGACAATGGGATTTGGTATCGCTCAGACCTGAGGGTGTCAGTCATCGCATCCAATAACACAACTCACCTCAAGCGTTGCGCGTATGGGTCGAGGAGGATCTGGTGTGCTGCAGTGATGGATGACAAGTAGGAGAGCTCGGATGGGTGGTACACCTTGTGGTGCTCGGCATTCTCCTGGTAGAACCGTTGAGCGGCATCTGCAAAGCCAAAGTCTATGAGGTCGAGGAATGTGTGGGCGAACAGGGGGAACGAAAGGTTATCCAGTTCAAACCTCCAGAGATCCAGGCCGTCGTTGACCCATCGACGGTAGCGTTTGTATCCTTCCACACGATCAGATGGGTCGATGAAGGCAGGCGCCTGGCTGGTGCTGGGCTTGCCGGCTTCCTCGTCGGCATTGGCAGATTCCAAACGAGTTTGGAGCTGCTCGATAATATATTTTGCTTGTGCGATGAAGTCAGGAGTAATTTTATCACTCATAGTTGATACAGACACGGCCGTCGCCTGTGGGATGTTGCGCTTGACCATGTTGTCGAGGGGAATTGGCGGGGGTGCGCGGATGATGGCGTCTTTGCCAGCCGCGGAACCACGGCGCACGCCAGTCGCAACCGCACCGCCAGAGGGGCCCTCCTCTTCGCCATCCGCGTCCTTGTCTTCCCCGCCTGCAGATTGCAGCTCGGCTTGGAATGTCTGAAGTGCCTTGTCGAAACCGTGCTGTTGGAGGTACTCCATCACAGCTTGCGCGTGAGCAGGAGGCTCAGCGCGCGGCGCCTGTGCACTCGAGCCCGCGACCGGGGTGGGAGAGTCGGACATTGTGCTGCCTTCGTGGATGGCCCAGTGGGCGGGTCGGAATGCACACGAGTCGTTGGAGACAAAGGTTGGTGGTGGAGAGCGAGGAAGCAACACAATGGAGCTGTCGGCAACGGGTGCTCTCACGACGCGGTCACGTGATCTCCACTCAGGTCGGTGGTATTCCCTCGTCTTCCCTCCATGTTTTTCGTCTTCCCTCCTTCTTATCAACACCATTCCAGTGGAATCCCTCTTAACTCTTTCACTCTTTCACTCTATCTCCCTCTCTATCCCTTTCTATTCCTCTCTCTTATACATATATCTGCTTCCCACCACCATCCTCCTCCATCCACTCACAGCTTGCTCACATCCCACATTCCACCAACCTTCCCTCCGCCCCTGTTCTTATTCCGTTCTCCGACCTTCCCCAACCAGCATGCCGAACGAAGACCCATGGTCTCGCTCACTTCTCTCACCCAGCCCCAGTTTATCTGACTGCGACCCCATTGACAAATCTGCACTTCACGGCTTTCTTGCGCACGAAACCACCGACGACAATCTCCTGGACGAGCTCGACCTCAGCAAGCGCGATGACGTCGCGATTGTCAAGGAAACACCATTCACTCTCGCCAAGCTGCGACCCAAGTCCAGCATCAAGCAAGGCGTGAAGAGCAGAACACGACCCGTCCGTGGCAATCTCGCGACCGCTGGGCAAGTCGCCAACCCTGAACACAGCAAACCACCGCCCCTGCCCCAGCAGCCAAAGCCTGACTGGAAGAACAGTTCAGGCTGGGTGGGTGCAAACGGTCAACCGATCCCTCACTGTCCACCCTCGAAGAAGACCGAGCATATACCTACGGTGGGAGTGACGACGACCACGATAGCTGCTTTTCAGGAGAAGTCAGCCAAGAACGGCCCCAAGTCCAAGGGAAGGGCCAAGAGGAACGAACGAACGAAAACGAAGGAAGACACAAAGATCCAGTTCCACAGCCTGCGTAAGTTTCCAGCGGCTGACTGGACTGACCGTTGAGCTGGTAATATCAAACCGACTGCCGAGTTTCCCATCGTTGCTGCCCTCGAGCGTCAAAAGGCCCTTCCTACTAAGGCGTCAAGGAAGCGCTTGCAGAACAAGCAGTCGCAGGCTGATGTTGAAGCGCTCATTCAAGAAACCAGCCAGCGCGCCGTCAAGAAGGTAAAGCGCGACAACGTAAAGTCTCTGCTTTCCTTCCGATCTTCGAGTCCCACTTCAGTCACTGCTGGTCTTCAGCCGCTAGCTGTGATGGACAAGGTACGGTAGAATGCCTCGGTCGAGTGAGAATCCATCTGATTCGTCGCAGGCCACAGTCTTCACCTCCCCTCATTCAACACAACTGTTCAACAAGTCGGATAATGAACACACCGACCCAGCGCTCGATGAGGCTACGGACCACGACCACAACGTGCACGGCACGGACGGCCTTCCGGAGCGCATGAACAGCTCAACTCCACCCGACGCTCAGCTTGCGACTCCTCCTCAGTCCACGATCGCCAACCGTCCTCCTGATCCAGAGGTTGAGATGGACGTTGACTCATGCCCGTCTCAGTTCGCTAGCCTTGTCCGTCCCAAGCCCATTCGTCCTCCAACTGTGCCAAGGCTGGAAGCCATGGTGGCAGGTGGGACCATGAATCATGCCAACATTGTCCCTGAAAGGCCATCGCGTTATTTGCCCCACGGTAATGACGACCAAAGCAAGGGACATGGCACCGTTGACCACCCCGAACCAACAAGTGCAGCCATGGCCTGGAGGTCGTCTTACCAGACCCCACACCGCCCGGATCCTCAGCCTCACAACACCGTCGAGTACAAGTATGGGCTCGTTTCACCCGAGCCTTCGCCCCATGTTCACACATATGCTCCGGTCCATGCCGTGCCTTCCCTTACCACTGCATACTCGTACAACCCGGATGGATCCCAGGCATTTGCACCCAGGCATTGGCAGTCCATCGTCAAGAAGACGACCACGGACGCCGAATGGAGTACCTTTCCTACACGCAAACGCCTCACACTTCGTCCCGCAGCACCAACGACATCATCCAGCTTCCGCATGCCCACCAAGTTGTTCACACCACAGCAAACTCCTCGCCCTCGCCCATCGATGGCACAAGGACCATCAACCTCTCAAGGCGTCAAGCTTACTCTTTGGTCGCCGACTCCTCTCAGTCACGATAATGGCACGCAGCAAGCCAAGCAGAGCTACACGCCTCATCACCTGCGCCTCCTTCAAAATGCGGCGGGTAGTCCAACAAACGGCCGCGCTCGCGCCTACTCTCCGCAGCCTGAGCCCGAGTCTCAGCTTGAGCCGGAGTCTGAGGACTGGGTGGCCGCCTGGAGCCGTTCCGCCAACGTTGCCTCGCGTCGCAACACCTGTAAATAGATGTAATCATAGTAAGAGCAAAGTCATCACCACTTGTAGAATAAGGTATCGTTATCGTTACATGGATGTATATGGTACAACGGAGCTAGACACGGGGCTAGGGCGGGTTCGCATGGGAGGGATGTGCCACAAGCTCGCGGTACAGGTCCTCTGGAATGTCCTTCACGAGCGCGACGGTGACACCAATGACTGCACGCGCCTGGAGGGGCGGAAACTGGCGAAGGACTTTCATGGGCCTGATACGTCAGCTCCGAACGGGCGTATTAGCACGTACGATTGGGACTCCATAAGCTTCTCACGGATGAGAAGAAGTTGCGCGATGACGCAGAGGACATTGAGGTGAACGCCAAACGCGAGGAGGAAGCTGGTAAAAGGTCAGATTACCCTCAAAGCGGTCAAAGGATACTCACTCCCACAGCTTTAAGACTTCATCCAGGGGTGGAGTACATGTGCACAGAGTGAGCACAGCTGTGTATTGTCAGTGAACGTGAGAAGTGTCAGCACCCACAAGCAAAAGCATAGAGGTTGGCTTCCAATCCCCTTCCCATGAGGTGTTCGTAGAGCTCGGGGTCAACAATCCGTAGACACCGATCCAGGATCTACAAGTCAGCCCCGGGGCAATATTCGTTTGGGGACCCACTTCAACACCACGGTGAACCCCGCGCAGGTCTGTCTGTACGTATTCTGGGAGCCAACGCTCGATCAATCGCGAAAAGCACGCAAAAGCCTCGAGCTGGGTCGGCATTGTATAGAGGAAGGGAGCAGCGAGAGCGTTCATGCCTGGAGCGTAAGTTGGTATCCGTTCAGATTGTGGTTACCTTGTACGTATGTCAAAGGCTTGTCGCCACCTACAACTGTGAGCAAACAGGCGCAGACGGCGTGGAAACATACCAATGTGTTTCCACTCGAACGCTTCCAAGAGACGAACAAGCATCTCATTCTTCACTCGCCCTTTGAATAGCTCGTCCGTTTTGAGTGTGCGGAAGGTGTCATCTCGGACTGGGCAACAGAAGGCCAAGCGGTTGTAAGTGGAAGAGGAGGAGGGGAAGGAGGGAAATAGGTAGGGAGATAGCCGTCAGTCACAGGTGTTGTCATGAACAGAGGTAGCAGAAGACACCATTATCGACTTAACTCACTCTTCTCGCTCGCTCCACTCGGACCCATTGCCACATATCGCAAGTAATCTTCCGCCGAGAGGTGGTCGACCTTGAGCATGAGCTTCCAGATCCGTGGCCGGAGTGACGGACGGCCATCCTGTGATGTCAGTCCGGTGTCATAGATCGTCGAAAGTCATGGGGGGCAGTGTATCCGTAGAGTGAGAGCAGTGTACCAGACACTGCCAGCTCATGGACACTGAAGAAGCTACGTGATTGATGGGTAGGGCAGTGACCGCGCGAATATGTGCCGAGGTAGCACATTGGCTTGACCAAGCGTGTGATCTGCGCCGCGAGCTACCAGTTTGCGGCTCTGGCGCTGGCAGCTCCTCTGCCTTGGGGTTTGCCGTCATACTGCCAGCTCTTGGAAGTGCTCCTCCCGCATTGTAATCCATGACGCGTAAATGGCACTCACGACCTCTGGTATGCCCTCGGTGAGAATGATTCTCCTGACGCGCTTCAGGCCATCAGACACGTCTGAGCTGGGACGGTATCGGCCTGCGGGGAAGGCAGTGGGCGGGGCAAGTAGTGTTGCAAGCTGGTCGTAAACCTCTTTCTGAGACGAGGGAGGCATGGGGCTGACACAAAGCGGGGACACAGGAAGGAGAAATGAGGCGGGGGACGAAGGAGTGGTCTGAGTGACTGTCGACCGGTTGGTGGGTGGCCTGTATTGGTCACGACAGGACGCAGGTAATGTGTGTATGCGCGTAAGGGGTGCGCTGCAGAGGTCGTGAAGTGCTGTTGATGCGGGCCAGCCGCTGTCGGGATGAAGTTATCGGGTTGTGGTGGTGGGGGATGTCAATTGTTGAAAGCGGAGTGGAGTGGGAGTGTGACAACGGAAGGAATATGATGGAGGGCCAGCGGCCGTGATCTTGTTGACACCGATCATCTCGCCGGTTCTTCATTTCGTCCACTTCGCCGTTCCAGGTCAGTTTACCCACCACCATCCATGCCCGTGCCGTACAGTACAGCTGTCAACGCTGCGACTCATTGGCAGGCATCGGAGATGAGGGCTTGCTCCGCAGCTTCCCAACTCTTGCATGCATGACACGCACTCCGCTGACGTCCAGCCAGCCGCCAGTCACCTTTTCCCGCAGTGTGATGGCCTTGGGCGCGACATGCTCAGCGAGGAACTCTCCACGGACATGGACAGGATAACTCAGGTGAGCCAACACATTGCCTCCTATGCGATCGTGGATATGTGTCAAGGCAACCTTTGCTAATAACGAACAGCTGCAAGATGCCATCTTAGACGTGAGCAGCTTTCCTTCACCTTCCTCGATGTACTCTGCCCATCGGCAAGCTTCTCACAACCTTGAGAGATTCGACAGCCCGTCGGCCTTCCTACAATAGGTACATGGCATTTGCTGACAGTTTCTCAGTTGCTGACGATCACGTCTGCTTCGATCGAGTACATCACCCATCGCACGCAGTTCGAGCAGACAAGCGCGGCCATTCCGACCACTTTGCAGACAGCACAGGCTGCCAGAAGGAAAGAATACAGGGGTGTGTACACTTGGGCAATGGACTAGAAACCGATAGCTAACATTAACAGCGGCCATTGAGACGTTTGTCGCCGACATTGTCCGGCGCGCAAAGGATGTAGAGACACTCACCGCTGCCCTGCCGAGTAAAGACGACAGTGGATTGAGAGTGCGTTGTGCTGGTGTCGTTTGGTCGTCAGTGCAGTTTCTAATGAGCAGGCTGCCCGATTGCAAGAGCTGCAAACTGAGATGGTTGCGGCAAATGTAGAGTACAAGGAAGCGCTCGCACAGGCAGGTGGGTTGACATATCTTGACCCCCGTCGCTGGTTGCTGACAGTTGGGCAGAGGCCCTCCTTGGCGAATTGCGCGACATTCTTCGAGTGACACTGGGAGACGGCACTGAGCGCAACATCGTCGCGAGCCTTGGGCGTCTGGGATTGCCTGCATGAGGTGTCTGTATATAGTGGCATGAACCGAGGGATCACATGCACAGGTGATACAATACATTGAATAACACGGGGCTGCTGTAACCTAATCTGGTCCACTGCCGAACATGTAGCCGTTGCACTTGATTGAGCCGCTGAAGAGTGAGTCCGAGAATCGTGACAAATGCCGTTGACCGACTTACCAGTGGCACTCCGCATGGCTGGGAACAGTTTGTCCCTTTGACGGGGTAACATGGGCGAGCGCAGTAGTCTTGCTCTTCGCCGCGCGTCGACCACCGCCACCACCACCGCTGTGGGCCGCTTCGGGAGGCACGGAGTGAGGCCTAGGAAGGGCCTGTAGAGCGTCGTCGTCGTCCTGGCCGTTAGCTCCACATGTGGAAAGCATGTAACGCACCTCGATGCCCTTGTACGAAATACACAACTCGTCTCCAGCCATAATAGGTCGGCGTGCAAACATGACCAGTCTGCAGTTAGCGGCTGCACCCTGGTGTATTCGACTCACAATGGCCGAGCAGGGTGGAAGTCCTGCGGGGTTAGCAAACGGTCACGACCCCCAAAACATACCTTGACGTATGCGGACGTGATCAGGACGTTTGGATCACAAGAATGGTTGATGAACCGCGTGAACTGCTGTCAGCTTGGCTCCTTGATGGAGAGCACTCACATTCTGGACAGAGAAAAGGAGAAAATGGTGGTGAGTATCGTTCATAGCCAGAGGAAACACTTACGCCATAGTGAAACGCATCCACTATAGCATTGTCAGCGCGAAACGTGTACTTCATATGACTCACCAGAGTAGGAAGAGGGATTGTCCTCGCCGTTTTCCTTTGCCTGCTGGATCCTTTTGGCCTCTTCCCGTACCAACTGTGCCGCGCGAGGATCGAAGTCCTCGAGTCGTTCCTTGGGAGGCGGCTTCCCTTCCATCCATCCTTCGGGTGGTGGGTTTCCGATCGAGTATCCATCGAAATCGAAGAGATAGGTACGACCGAGTTTCTCGTACGTGTGACCTCGACGCTCGCTTTCGGCGTCCGTGATGACCTCGCCAGCATAAATACCGATAAACTGGCCTTGTGGAATGTACGAGTTTGTCTTGACACCCCACCCACACTTGCCTGTCTGGAAAATCTCAAGCTTCATGCCCTTGTCCCGTCCGCGCTGGATTACCTGAGCAGGTTAGTTTTAGCCAAAAGTACCATACGTACGCGGTTCATGCACTCCGGCGGACAGCCGCACGCTGGACCACATTCCCAGATTGGACAATCAGGCTGTCTCACACGACCACTGTTATGTTAGCTTGACCATTCTATGCAGAAGGAAAGACTCACTCAGAGGCATAGTTGAAGCCCTCGTTGTAGCCGTACAAATACAGCTCTTGGCGCTTGCGGCAAGTACACGTTTTTGACTCGGGATCGCAGGGGCCTTCACATCCACATCCAAGTCCCATTTCTGGGTCAGGAACGTCGGGATGGTACAGCATCTCATTCGAGTACTGAAACTCCAGTTTTGGAGGGCCACCATGGGCGTCAATCTTGTTGACAACCTTGATCTCTGGGGCGAAAGGCTCGTCCGTGCTGGTCGCCCAACCAATGTACGCCTCGAAAATGGCACAGTGAAGATCGCCATTGTTCGTGAGCTTGGTGAGACGGCCATTCCACTCGTCGACAATCTCGTGGTCAATTGAACGTTTGGCGACACCGCGACGCCCGGGTGGGGGCTGCTCTTCGTCAGGAGCCCTTGA
The DNA here is from genome assembly GCF_003942205.1 of Apiotrichum porosum. Lineage (NCBI taxonomy): Eukaryota > Fungi > Basidiomycota > Tremellomycetes > Trichosporonales > Trichosporonaceae > Apiotrichum > Apiotrichum porosum. The sequence continues at coordinate 1,772,351 of NW_021167108.1, read as the reverse complement.
AGTGACGATAGGAGCTACTTTACAGGAGGAGGCTGACCATCCTGAAAGGATCTTATTGACCTCTGGAGGTGCTTGGACTTCGGCGATGATTCGTCGAACTTCGAGACGGTCCACGACGATGGGTGGAAAAGACGAGTCTACCTCCGCGGTGGGAGACATGACAACAGGGTCATGCTGTTTCAGTGCTGCAGGTGTCTGTACAGCCTCCATGTTGGAATCCGACGACTCTGAGCGCGATTTATGCGCCTGAGCTTCAGCAATAGGAGGGGAGTAGGCAGCCTTACGGCCCGCAGGTGGGGATTCAATGGGCTCTTCTGCCTCGGAGCCAGAGCCGTGTAAGGCAGCAGCGGGACCATCATCTTCGGAAATGATGTTGAGCGGGTCGCGTGATGGGCCGGAGGCTTCGCTGAACCCGGCTTCCGAATGACCAGCTCGGTTGTCATCCCAGTCCAGACGCGCCAGAGCAGACATGTCAGAGCTTGACGACGATGACGAGCTGCGAGAACGTGTTGCGGTCGTCCCAACAGTAGCCGTGGGTGGGGCTGGTGATAGGTCTGAGGTCCTGGGAACGTCACTTGGCTCGGGCATTTGGTCAAGCGTGTTCGCTGTAGATGCGTTGGGAGCCGCAATGGGCTCGGACGGGAGCTCGTCGTCCAGGCCACCTGCATCGCCAAAGTCGAGTCCATTGTCGACTTCTACATCGTCCGAATCGGCGAAGTCTTCGACAGGACTCGTTGTAAAGTCCATCCGGGGCTCGTCCATCGGGGGCTCCTCGAGATCGGTCGCGGTTACAGGAGCTGACTGTGATGAGCTGGAAACCACTGGGGTCGGACTGTGAACACGCCAGCTGGGGCCAGTTCGGACGGGCGCTGGCGCTACCTTTGGTGGCGAGGGGGGAGGGAGGACAGGGACCTTCGCAACGTCACTCTTAACGGGGCGTGGAGCGCGCCCACCAACACTCTTGCGGGCCACAACCTTCTTCTTCTCTGGGTGTGACGGAGGAGGGCTGGAGCCTTCGGGGCCAGATGTCTCCGGCGCGTCCCGCTTCTTGATGGGTAAAACAAGAGGTTCAAAGTTCCCCCAGCTTCCAGGCTTGGGACCCCGTACCGGAGCGGGTTCACTGGGAGGCTGACGAGGTGCCGGGTTGTGGCCACCCATAGGGACAGGGTGGGACCAAGAGCCGGGCCCAACCGACTCATGGAACATGGCATCCACGGCCGCGAGCGCCAGACGCTGAAACCCGATATGACGCCGGCGAGGCGGGGGTGGGTCGTCGGAGTCTGAAGGTGAGGAGTCCCGGTTGGGAACGGGACGCTTGCGAGGCGACGCGGTGCTCGATTGTCTTGGCCTCTTGCGACTTTCGCTGTCGACGGTCCTGCCTTTCCCTTTGCCTTTACCTTTGCCAACGTCCGCCGCCGGCGAGTCTGAGTCGGTGTCTTGAGTAAGGTCCAAGACCTTTGCTGGGCGTGAGGAGCTGCTAGGTGTGTTGTGGAAATATGCGCCAAATCGTCGCTGCTCTTCGTTGTCAATCGTCGCCTGGCCTTTGCCCTTATCTTTGGCGGGTGTGTTGGTCGTGGACGCGCTCTGCTTCACTTGCACGCGGTTCCTACCTGCTACCAATTAGCATAGAGCCGGCGCATACTCGGGCAGATATACTGCTGGGTGTCACACATGGACAGCAAGCATACTTACTGGCTTCCTGTGCTGCCTGCTTGGCCGCCCTTTCCTTGGCCGCTTGCACGCCGGGGAGGAGATTGCGTAATAGGTTCACCTCGCTCGCGCTGCCCGAATCGTCGGTGATATTGGGTATATACGCGCGCTCCTTGCGCAATCTTGCTGATGAGGTCACAGGTGGTGGTGCAGGTGAACCATCATCACTTGAAATTAGATCGATGGGGTCGTCTTCGGCCCCCACTGCAATGATGTCAGTAATTGTTTGTGACAGTAAGACGCGTCGCGCGTGGGGGTTATTTGGGCTGGCGCTTGGAAAGCACATTTGTCGACATTGTCCTGCACGATGTACGTGCTGTATGAGATGATTAGGCTGTTTACTCACCTCCGCTGCTCTTCCTAGGTCGCATTATGGTGATTGGAGAAATGGAGCGATGAGGGAGGCGAATGGAATTGTTGTTGCGCCCAACAGAGAGTCACCTGCTTGCATCATGACGGCTGATGATGGCGTTTAAGTGGGGGGAGAACGTCACGTGAGGCAGCCCAGACAATAATCCAGGCACAAACCACCTGCACAAATGTCTGTGATCTGTGATCTGTGATCAAGACCATCCATACCCATCCGTTCGTGCTGCAGCTTCCCCTATCTCACAACATGCCCAAGAAGCAGGCAGCGGCGAATGGGCCGCCTCCCCTAAGCAACAGGGACCACTTGGAACGGGCAAATTTTGCCCTCCAGGCGAGCCTGTTCCTCCAAGCTGCCTGCGCTCCCACTTCGTCCGCCTCGGCTGCTTCGTCTTCACGACCAGCTCCCAACAAGGCGATTCGAGACCGGAAGGGCAAGCGAAAGGCCTCGGACGACGATGCGGTGCCGATTACAGATACCATGGGACGCACCACCATTCAGTCGTTCAACAAGTGGACCGTCCACAACCAGGTCAAGCTCGATCCCAGCATCAAGCGTTCCGTTTGCTCGTGTTCTGCTGTCCTTGTCCCTGGTCTGACCTGCAAAGTTCGCATTCGATGTACGTCATATGTGCTCCAACCCAGTATCTGAACCCTTCAGCTGACAACATATAGCAAGCAAGAATCACATGAATGTCATTATCCAGACCTGCTTGTCTTGCGGTGCTCAACATCGCCTTCCGGCTCCGCCTGTTTGCGTGTCCAACGAAGGCATCGACGGCCCCGTGCGCTCCTGGCGGCGAGCGAGGAAGGCCCGTCGTAGTCCTCGCCACAAGTGGGAGCAACCACAAGCTGAGGCCGTTGGACCTAACGGTGTCGATGAAATGGTCGGCGACGATGGGCCAACTGTCGACAAGGGGGGCGGCAAGAAGGGGAAGAAGGGTGGCAAGGGCAAATCTGGCAACGAGGGAGATGGAACGCCTCTCTTGCCTGGCCATGTGCTTTGGCGCGGCATGGAGCGGATCGGCGGATGGGGAACGCGTGGCGGCGAGCCTGACCTCAACGGTGCACGACAGCAGGCTTACCGGCGCCCTAGAGTCTTTGTCGTGAGTGACGACGAGGAAGATGAGTTGGACTCTTCCGACGACTCGGACGCGGAGATGGACGCACCGTCAACGTGTCCCAACCCGCCCATTCACCTCGGCCCTTCTCCAGTTCAGCGTGCCACCGCGGTGGTCGCTCCTCTCGCTCACACCGTCGGCGAGCCCCAACCGTCCGTGGCACTGTCCAACTCCCCTCGCCTTCGCAACCCCTGTCACCACGCTCAAGACCTTCATTCCTGCTAATGGGCTCGAAGTGATTGATTTAACTGAGATCAACGACGACGGGGACGCAGCCAACACCTCGTGGGAGTTGTAGCAGTTAGGTCGCATAGACGCACTACTATTTAGACCGCATGCGACATACACCCACTATTGTGCATCTTGATGTTTGGGGAAAGTGGAAACGTGGAACAATCTCTCATCATCTGTATAGGTGCATCATGGTATCTCTGTACACGGTGCATGATGCTAAAAATGCAAGACAGTGGTGTCTAAGTCGCCTCCGATCTCTTTCCCCAACTCTACTCAATCACGACGGACATCGTCCGCAGCGTCCTGCCAACTGCCGCTCGAGGTGCTCTGCACGAGTTCGGCGGGCGAGCTGGTCGTGTTGGCGGACTCGCCTTCGTCGTCATCATGGTATGCTGGTGGCTCTCCGGCAGCGGTTCTGCTGCCACTACCGCTCGCTTGGGGCGTAGCGTCCTCATCTTCTCCATCATGGTCGTCGAGGAACGAGTCGTGGTACCTCAACGCGGTGTGCTCGTCGACCTCGTCGTCGCTCTCGTCCGATGGGCCGTCACCAAACGCGTCGTAGAGCTCCTTGCTCTCGCCTTCTCGCCTCATACCCACCGCACGGCGGCCACGCTCCATAAGGCTAAGGGGAACGTCCTCGGGCACAGGTGCGTACGCGCCACGCGCTCCGTCGCCGCCATGCAGGCCAAACAGACGTTGACGCTTACGGCGGGCAGCCAGGAGGAAGTAGCCGCCACCACCAAGGGCAGCCAGAAGAACGATGAGGAAGGCGCCACCAAGCCACGCCGAATGCTTGCGGAGGGCATCAATGCCATCGAATACGCCCTCATCGGCCCCAGCCTCGTTGTCCGCGTCAGAGGACGCTGAGGGCTCGGCAATGTCCTCGTCCGTCGAAGCTGGGCTGGTTGTAGGGAGAACAGCGCCGCCAGCGTGGCCGTGGTCGGACGGCAAGAGGTCGGTCGGCTTGGGCTTTTGCGGAAGCTGTGTCGTGGGCATGGGGTCCGAACCGACCTCCTCCTCGTCGGGCTGGCCAAACTCTGCTGGGCGCCAGTCCTTGGCCTTAGAAGCGTCCTGGGCCTCACCCCAGAGCTGAAGGGCCCACGATTGGAAGGATCCAACATTCTGGGGGTTGTTCTGATCCCTCACGGTAATCTCCCAAGTGCCAACGGGATTCTCCTCCCAATGCTTGAGTGACATGAACTTCCAGCCCTCGAAGCCAGACCCGGCCGAGTCAAAGCGGCGCGCCTGGGCCAGCACACTCAGAATGCCAGTCGGGGAACGCAGAGCCACCTCGACGTCACCGCGGCGTTGGTGTTTGATCCAAACACGCACGGTAACGTGCTCGAGTCGTTCGAAGTTGGAGTCGTCGAGCATTTGCTGGGTCACCTCGAAGGTCGACTTAATACCGTCCTTGACGATATACGAACCAATCACCGGCTCGGGCTGAGGAGGATCGATGGTTGGAACATCGGTAGGCTCAGCACCGTCCACGGTATCGTCGCCCTCATCGCGCTCAGTTGGGGACGGGGCGTCGGTGGCCGTCGGAGCGGGGGGAGGAGGGGGAGGGGGAGTGTCCGGAAGAACGATCATGGGTGAGTCAAACCAAGCCTGGGGCTTGACCAGCTCCCAGGTTCGAGCAGCCTCAACAAAGAGGCCAGCATCGATACGTCCGAAGCCATCTGGATTTTGGTCAGTATGAGGTGCTTCGGGACGTAGCGCCGCATGGTACTCACACTTGTAACTGTATTTCCTGCCCAAGGAGATTGTGTCCCAGTCCTCGTCCTCAGGGTGGAGCATGACAGCGTGGCGCACTGCGAGATGCTGGAAGTCGCGCCATCCAAGCTCTGGGCGGACCTGTAGAGCCAGTGCAAACACACCCGCGACAAGGGGTGCGGCGGCCGACGTACCACCGTGGTTGGTCGCACACCTGTGCTTTACGTCCGTCGTGTGGATAAATTGACCAGAGCCAGAGGAAGGAGCGACAACCATCATGGCCGAGCACATTTCCGAATAGTAAGGGTGCTGGCCGGCGTGGTCGACGGCGCCGACGGTGACGGAGAAGATCGAGTTGGTGTAGCCGTCAAAGTTGCACTGGTCACCGTTGCCACCACCGTTGCCAGCGGCAAAGACGAAAAGGGAGCCCTTGCCGCCACGTCCCTTCTGCACGCCGTTCACAAGCGACTTGAGAATGACTCCATCAGGAGCCTCCATGCTCTTGCCGTCGTCGGGCGGGCCCCACGAGCACGAGAAAATGTCGTTGAGCTGGTACTGGTAGTTGAGAGCCGCAGCCTCGTCGGCGTTGGTGATGGGACCCGAAAGGATACGGACGCCAGCAATGTTGGTGTTGTAGGCGACACCAACACCGCAAACGTCATTGGGGGCGGCGGCCACCTCACCGGCACAGCGAGTGCCGTGCTGGTCCTCGTTGAGCTTGGGGCTGGGCGAAGGTCCGTTGTCGTTGAAATCCCACGAACCCTCCGCAAAGTAGTTTGGTGCTAGGTCTTCATGTTCATAGTCGAGGCCATCGTCGACAATGACGACATGTACGCCCTTGCCAGTGACACCTTGGCTCCAGAGGGTGCTCACATTGAGCTCCCACTGCCTGTCTTCTTGGTTTGCAAGGTGCCATTGTGTGTGAAGCTCGGGGTCCTTGAGACCCAAGTCGTTTTGGAGGAAGAGGAGCTCGGCATCGTCGCGGGGCTCGACGTCCCAGGGAGTGTAGGATCGGGGGTGACGCATTGGCGAGCCGCGCTTGTATTCGTTGGGTCCAGTGAGAACGCGCTTTGTACGCTGTTGGGGTACAAGACGTTCGATACCGCGAAGGGATGGCACACCAAGTGCTCGCCTCTCGTGACCTGCCGACCGGAGTACCTCGTAGCGTGCCAGCACTGGGTCATAGTCGCCGGCAATGCCACGTCCTGAGAGGCCGCCGTCCTCGCGCTTTACGATCCAGTGGCCCGCCAGCTCACCGAGGGGTTCCACGAGCTCAGCTCCAAGGGCGAGCGCGGCGGCGCGGGCAACCTGCTCGTCTGCAGCTTCTGGAAGCTCGAGGGCATAGTAGGTGTGGGTGTCGTAGTTGCGGGGGATTGGTGTACGAATCTGGAGTCCTGAACTCGAACTGGCGTCGGCGTTGGCCGCTAACAGCAAGAGCGGCAGGAGCGACACAAGAGCCGTGGAGACGAGCATGGTGCTGACGTGCTGAACGTATCGAGGATGCGAACAGCTTCTTGCTTGCCGAAACTGACGTCGTGGAGGTAAAGGTAATGCTGAAAGAGTAACAGCGAGCCTTCAATGTGCCAGGGTGGAAACGGGATCAGATGCCGGCAACAGGCAACAACAGCGTGGCCACGCGTCCGAACTACTTGGCAGCAGCGGCGCAGCAGGATGCGGATGCGCCCGGATGCAGAGTGGGAGATATACTGCAGAAGTGGAGGGCAGCAAACTAGTAGGACGGTGAACAGGGAAACTTTTTTATGCTAGTGGTTGGCAAGTCAATTGCTGTGAAATTGTGAAACTTTGGTGCGGTGTGTATGGGGAGAGGGAGAGACACGATCGAGCAATGGCTGCGCGCCACCCAGTGGCGACTGACTGATCGCGGTGGACTGCGGTGGATTCGGAGGGATGCGGTGGGGGGGGGGTCCCTGGCGTACACTGCGATGCACTCGCGGCACGCAAGAAACACCAGAGTCTGTCAACTGTGCATGCACCCAGCAGGAGGAAGGTGTATGCACCTTCCCAAGACCACCATGCACAGTGCATAGCTTCTCTCAGCTTCTCATAGCGATCTCACCGATCTCACCACTTGCTCGCCACATGGTAGAATGCATTTCAGTGCCACGGGAATAACGCCGCATTTCTCCGCCCCGATCGGCGTCGTCTCTTTGCCACCTAAGATCTTGAATCAACAGTCATCGATCTAATCGACCAGTGACCTACAACAACAACACAACTATGGCTGCTCTCGCTCGGTGAGTACATGCAGGATACAGCAGCCACATCTTGAGTCGGCTAACACACAGTGCTCTCCCGCTCCCGGTACACACGGTGGTCGAGGAAGTGGACGAGGGACCGATCCTCCCGGCCACTCCATCAGTTGTGATCCCGCCGTACGGCAAGAGGAGGGGATGGAAGCCGAAGAGCCAGGCCGACTTTGGTGGCGGCGGAGCGTACCCAGAGGTGAGTGTGACAGCAACCGAGCCGTTACGAGCCTTCTCGGCGAATCGTGCGGGAGCGAGTGCTGACAATAACAAAGTGCCATGTCGCCCAGTACCCCCTCGACATGGGCAGCAAGAAGAAGGCTGCACCGGGGACGACCGTTGCCCTTCAGGTCGACGCCGATGGCAACGTGCGCTACGACGCAATTGCGACCCAGGGCCGTGCCGCTGGCTCGAGGGTGCAGTCGAGCTTCAAAGGTGAGTGCTGCTAGCATCAACGGCAGTGGAGCTGACGTCAGACCTTGTTCCGCTTGCAAACCGGACGGATATGACGGAGGAGGACCGCGCAATGTTGCGGCCAGATGACAGCAGTGTCAACGACACGACTGAGCGTACTCGACTTGCCCTCGAGAAGATTACTCACGGCAAGATCAAGGCTGTTCAGCCCAAACACGTTCCCAAGTCAAACGGCGATGCGACGTATGTTCGCTACACCCCGGCCAACCAAGGTGCCGACCAGAGCAAGCAGCGCATCATCAAGATGACCGAGGTGCAAGAGGACCCTCTGGAGCCTCCTCGCTTCAAGCAGAAGAAGATCCCCCGCGGCCCCACCGAGCCCCCGCCCCCTGTCATGCACTCGCCTCCCCGTGCTGTTACAGCACAGGAGCAAAAGGACTGGATGATTCCTCCTTGTATCTCCAACTGGAAGAACAACAAGGGTTACACTATTCCGCTTGACAAGCGTCTCGCTGCGGACGGCCGTGGTCTGCAGGACGTGCACATCAACGACAACTTTGCGAAGTTTTCCGAGGCGCTCTATGTTGCCGACAACCACGCCCGCGAGGAGGTCCGCGCACGTTCGCAGATGCAGCAGCTCCTTGCTCAAAAGGAGAAGACCCAGAAGGAGGAGAACCTGCGTCTGCTGGCTCAAAAGGCCCGCGAGGAGCGGAGTGGTGGTGCATCTGGATCGGCCGCACCCAGGACCGCGCCTGCATCCTACGGCATCGGTCTCGGCGGCTACGGTTCTGGTTCCGACTCGGACTCGGACGCCAGCGACAGCGACGAGGACAAGGACGAGGGAGACGACGAGGCAGCGATTGCTGAGCGCGAGGCTGTGCGTGAGGAGAAGCGTCGTGAGCGTGAAAAGGAGCTCCGTATGTCCAACATGGGCACCGAGATGCGCGCCAAGGTCATTGCGCGCGAGGCCAACCGCGACATTTCCGAGAAGATCGCCCTTGGCCTTGCCAAGCCGACCGCCAACAAGGAGACCCTTCTCGACTCGCGTCTCTTCAACCGCGAGTCTCTTTCCACCGGCTTTGGCGCCGACGACTCGTACAACCTGTACGACAAGCCTCTGTTCCAGGGCTCGTCTGCCGCTGCCGCCATTTACCGCCCCAAGGGCAACAATGCTGGAAACGACGAGGCGTTTGGTGGCGGCACCGAGGACGGCATCCGCGAGGAGCTCGACAAGGACCGTTTCCAACTTGGCCGTGCGACACGTGGGTTCGACGGCGCCGAGTCGAACGAGGTGCGCGATGGCCCCGTCCAGTTCGAAAAGGACGTGGTCGTCAGCCTGGACGGCTCGTCGGATCCATTCGGTGTGGAGCAATTCCTCGACGCAGCAAAGCGCGGTGGCAAGCGGACAGCAGAACAAGGGTGAGTACAGTGATTGCCGATGCGCTGTACTTTCAGCTACATGCTTTGGGGAACAGCCAGGCTTGCCTGGAATATCCCTCGAACCTGTCCCAACATCCCGGCTTCCCGGATGACAGGGACTGGCATTTGAAGGAAGGGAACGTTGCGCTGACAGATACCAGGAGCGAGGCTCGCAAGCGTGCGCGCGAGGACGACGAGTAGACGCGTGTGGAGATGGCACGAGTTTCACGACAGTTTGGTTCATCTGGACTGGCGGGCGAGTTCCGACGGACTCGTGATGCGGGCCTGACGGGGAGACGGTGGGGCGAGTGGGTTGGGTCGGGTCGGGGGTTGGTGCGAGACGACAGGGGGGGCCGGTGCCGCTCTACGGCAGCCCAGTGACCTGGATGTTTTGGCGCCTTATCTGGCTGGATCTTGGCCTTGGCCTTGATTCCTAGAGCTGTGGTGGCGGGCAGGAGGGGTCGACAAACCAAGAGAGAGAGAGAGAGAGTCAGAGAAAGTGCCCGGCACGAGTCCCGTCATCGATAGCGACGGCTCCGGTTGTCAGTTTGTCCTGTGTGCCGATATGTGTTTCGTGCGTTAGTTTTAGGGAAAGTCAAGTAGGGTTGGAAAGCGGGACCCAGCAAACCGCTCTTTGCCTTGCCTGAGCCGGCGGCAGCGTGACGACAGGCACTGGCCTCGCGTCTGCAAAAGCATGTATCGATCGTTGTAACAGACAGCTAGAACGTGAGCCGCGGTTGACGAGCTGCACGCGTGATGGGTTAACGCCATATCCCCTCCGGTGCGACATGTTCCATGAATTGACCTTTGCGTCAACGAAACTGGGAGAAACGAAACGAAACGAAGGCATCTAGAGGCAGCTGCATGTGTGAGGATTGCTGGCAGCCGACGTGCAGGCGCGTCGCTGACCTCCGGTCTCTGCACCCAACTCGTCCGGAGTCCCGACGAGTTGCGTGAGCGACGGATGAGTGTGGCGAGTGGCTGAGTGGCGGCGGTGCGTGTACACCGCAAGCACGAGCCTGTTCTGACCTGTTTGTTGCAATTTGTTGATTGCTGTGTGAATGCAGACGCCGGATAAGGGGGAATGCCCATCCCTGCATGTTGGGAGATTCTAGACAACGACAATGCTGCACTTCAATCGCCGGACACGCGATTATGCCTCCATGGAAACAGCCTACACACTGCTGCATTTGTCCATCTGCCTTGCCACCACACCGGGTTGTGTAGGCAAAGCAAGCCCGTTTCGTTCCTGGGTGGAGCACCAGACCCGACACCTCGCGTAGCAAGGCCACACGGGGACGTGGGGCCCATGCAGAACCCCCTTTTCCTTGAGAAACATTGCTCAGCTGACGTTGAACCCGGTGCGCCGCCATCAGCGCAAGCCACAGCCCATTGGTGTTCTCGACTCAGCCACTGGTCTACAGAACATGCGTGTAGGATTGTTGGTAGAGAATGGCTCCCCTCCCACCCGAAGGCCGAAAGACAAGGTCCGGCGCGGGGCACGGGGGGACTGGTTGTCTGTTGTTGAACCCGAGAAGAGGCAACGTCGCTGAAGCGCCTGCGATTCGGGGACTGGCGGCCTTGTTCTGTCCCATTAGGCATTGCCGAGGTGGTCCACAAAGTCACAGCGGTGGCACGGCACTGTTGTGGCATTGGTGGCTCGCGTCGCCGTGGCTGTTGGCGGCGGACCTGTGGACCTGGGCACAGTTGGCACGAGGTGCACGGGAATGCTGTCTGCAGCAAGAGAGACAATGACTCCCTTGGGAGCCAAGCTCAGAGTGGGTTTGACTGGGGCAAGGGAGCCACGAGATGACTGCGCAGGTGATGAGTGACGTGGAAGGTCGTGAGGGTAGTGCTGCGCATGAATTTTTGCCCATTTTTGCCCATGACCAACGTCTGCAGTAGGGTGTGGAGCAAAGGTCTGGAGCTTGGGAAGTTTTAAGCTGGGAAGGCTGGATGGGACCTGGGGGCGGGGGCCTGATGAGGAGGTTCATGGGCCGGTAGTATGATCGGTTGTTGTCTTAGGCACTGTAGATCGCGCGTGTCAGAGACGGAGCAAGGCACTGCCGATCATCTCTGTCTCTTACTCGTCTCTTGCCACGCTGCGCAGTAGTCTCTCAGCTCTCCGACCGCACCCCACCCTGATTCCGTCACCGTCGTATAACATGGCTTCGCAACGCTCAACCAGAACAAGGACAAAATGATCAAATAACCCCCCACTCTTCCGCTTGGACAGCAATGTACGGGAATGGGCGGGGATGCCTGGAACGGGGCGGGGCCACGGCGGGGGCGACAGGGCTATGAAGCGTAGCTTGACGACGGGATGGCCATGGCGGCGACAACAGCGGGTGGGTGAGACTGACGCGCTCCTCTTGGCTTCCCTGTGGCCTGTGGACCTTCCTTTGGGCAGATGCGTTTCTCATGTTCATTTTAGAGCCTGCCATTTGACATACATACATATGTGCGTGGACCCGCGGAGGGATACGCAGCGGGATGCGACTGGAGGATTCGGGGCCTGTGGCCTGTGGGACACTTTAACGAGAGGAGAGATACGGAGATACGGAAACATGGCTCAAAGGCTGGGGGAGAGGGGGCGAGGCAAAGTTGCCGAGGTGTGGAATTCCGGAACTGTGGGGGTTGACACGAGGGAAGGGAAGGGGGTCGTCAACGATCACGAGTGACGGAGCGAACGAGGGAAACGAGAGAAACGAATCACCAGAAAGTCAGTTGATCAGTAGCTCAATAGATCGCGAGCAAGTCAAGAGAAGAGAGGTGGAGAGATAGAGGGAGAGAGGGGAAAGGGGTGCGGGCAGCGTGTGCTGTTGCTGCTGATGTGCCTGTGGTGGCCTGGAGGCCGCAAGTGGGCCGGGGGGGGGGAGTGTGGAGAACAGACGAGGGCCCGGCAAACAGCGTCAGGGCGCACGCTAGTGGAGACAGCAGTCCGTGGTGGCGTCGAGAGGCGTCGCACTACTTTTCGTCACTATGCCGCAAGCGCTAAACGCCTCCATCTGCTGCCTCTGCGCCGCCGCCGCCGCCGCCGCCGCCGCCGCTCGGCAGAATAGCAGGTGGCGCTTGCGGGGCGTGGTCGACGCCACCTTATTTGGTCAATAATCAATGAGCGAGCGAGCGACAGAGGTACAGAGCTCAGAGAGTGGTGTGTGGCACATCAAACAATACGATCCTTGCTTCTTCCGGGCCCCGTTCGGCACACGTCTGGCCGCGTCTGGTTTCATATGTGCATGGTGCATCGGTTACAGAATTACACACAAGACAGACAACACAGAACACACGTACAGTACAGATATGTCCCTGCTGGACACGGAATAACATCTTCACCACCGGCCACCTAGCGTCAAGACCACGTGAAGCCGAAGAATGCATCGATGCATCACAGATCACACAAAGAGCGATTGTTGTCAAGCCTCACACTCCTTCTTCCGACGGTAAAAAGTGCTGTCCAGGGTGCGCGCTGGGAACGCAGTTCCTCATCCTTGAACCGCGCATGCCAACTTGCTGCTTCATGTGCTGTACAGCTCCGTCAACCTCCCTCGCATCGATACCGCCTCTGACTGCGCCTACGTCACACCTGCCAAATAGCGGCCCCCGTTAGCCCCGTTTGGAGGAGACCATGTTTTACCCGTCCCGTGCAGTTGCCACGCCCACGGCTTGCCAACAGGTTGACAAGTTACCGACCTTACCGAAGGGAGACAGAATCAATATGGATGTGGATATCCACTCCCAACAGGCGTGTCCGTGTCACACACAAGCACACACACACACACGCACACACGCACAACTACTGATCCCCGACAACTAATTGCCACTGACACACCGACGCCGTCGACATTATCATCGGAGCTGCGTTCATAATTGCGTACCGTCATGCAAGGGTTGTGAGGTAAACTCTGCGTGAGCGTGTTGTGGCATGTCAAAGACCCGTCCCTGTGTATGGATGGGCCTTGTCAAGTTCGATCTTGCCCGTGTTGTTAACCAGAATCAGAGGTCGGGATCGACCCCTTCCTCCGGCAAAAATACGACCTGACGCATGAGCAAATGCGGATGGCTTTGACGGTTGATTGAGACGCTAGTACGCTAGCGAGCTAGCGAGAGCAAGATGCAACATGTTTGAGCTGGGCGTTTTGTTGGCGTCGGGGCCGGCGTGCAAACGAGGCGTTGGCAGTGGGTGCTCGGTACTGTAGCTAGTGGACGACATGCTTCTGGCGTCTTGCGTTTCTCTCTCTCTCTCTGGATCTCTGGGAGCAGGGGCCGGCCCAGGCCAGGCCCACCGGGTTCCTCGCGTCATGTTACAGAGAGGAGATGAGCGGCAAGGGAGAGGGATGCAACAGTGTGTATGGGTGGGTAAGCTTGTAGGAGAGATAGCAAGCATCAGTGATCACAGTGATCACCGGTTGGGATTCGGAACAGGATGGCTGAGAAGTGGCATGAAAGGAAATAAAACGGTGACATGGGGATCAAAACAGAAGCACAGGCGTTGGGGCCGGGCGCGGGCTAAGACGCAAAGCGCGAAAGGGGGTGGGTGGGGGTGGGGGGGGGAGGACGGGGGAGAGAGGGAGGAGGCTAGGCAGGGTAGGGGAAGGAAGAGAAAGAGAAAGAGGCTGGGCGGGGTTTCAGGTTGTCTCCGTGGGGGGTGCGGCAAAGAGACGGGGGGAACTGGTTCGGGGTGAAACCGGGGGGTTTAGGCGAGGGGAGCGAATGGGCGGAGGGGGAGAAGGACAGCGGGGGCATGGGGGTGGGGGGGCGGGGCTGGGCGGGCAGAGCTGCCCAGATGCACCAGTTGCAAGTTGGCTGACAGGTGACAGGGTGTGATGGGTGGGGAGGTCTGTTGGCCGGGCCAGAACAGTCAAGGAGGCGAACTGGTGTGCCTGGAGTTTGGCACCAGGGGCAGTGTGTGTGAGCGTGAACCTGTGCTCTCTAACAAGAAAGCGACAAAGAGAGATGTGAGAGAAGGCCGAGATGGGTGCGCGATGGAAGACAGAAGACGACGACGACGACGACGACGACACGCAGTGACACCGCCGTTAAACGGCTGTCGCGAAGCCTCCACCGCTGGGCGGACGCGAACCGTGCCTGACAGGGCAACCATCACACGCACACACCGACTGCATCCACCCACACACACCCACATACACACACACACACACACATGCACACACCCAACAGGCCACAGGCCCGTACAACGAGACTGCTCTGTGGGGGTACCGCAATCCATCGCAAATTCGCAGTTCGCAACGTACAGGACAAGAAAAACGCAAGCGACCGAGAAACGGCGAGGCGCCTGCATATACAGTAGCTGGGACGAGGTTGCACCGCGGAGGCCAAGCCAGTGAATGACGCAGGTATGTATGTGCAACGACCGTGTCCAAACGGCGAATACTGCGTGAGTGTGTGTACAGTACCGAGCGAGCGGGGGCTGAAAGTCCGATGATGATGGTGATGATGATGATGGATGATGCATTTGGCTCGCTGAGAAAAACGCATACAAGCACCCTCTGTACCCTGTGGCCGCGAGCCCCAGCCGCCAGCGGCCAGAGCTGCGCTTCCTTCTGTTGTCATGCCCTGTTGGCCTCTGTTGCGCTCGCCCTGCTGCTGGCTGCGAATCTGCGTGCTGCGGCTACAGCCCGTCGCTGCAGCTCTTCGCCCTGCAACCGCCCGCCTCCCCACACCCCCCTCTCTCTCCCCCTCTCCCCCCTCCCCTCTCGCAAGTTCCCGCCCCCCATCTGCCCACAGGCAAGCAGGCCCCGAACGAGAACAGCAGAGAGACCCCGAGACCTTTTGCCCCTCTCCCCCGTTTGGCCCTCTCCCCCCGTTTGTATACGGCGGCGGCGCACGCACGCACGTACGCACGCAAGCCCGCACACACACACACTTTCTCTCGCACAAACCCGCCCAGGCTTTTCCGCCTCCCCCGCTCCCCTTCCCCTCTCCCCTCTCCCCTCACCCCAAGCCGATACTGACACACCCTACACACGCACCCACCGACGAGTCTCTGCCATTCTGCCGTCCCACAGCGACCAGGTCGTCCAGGACATTGTACCCTGCGCACCGTCTCTCCTCATCTCACCTCACCTCACCTCTCCCCTCTCCTCACCACAACACACACCACGCACGCACACACACACACACACACACACACACACCCTTCACCCACAGAGTCCACCCAATTACTTCTCTCTCTCTTTCTACGTCTCTCACATCTCCCTCGTTAAAACTCTCGCCTGCATCAACCACACCTTGTTCGTTTGCACCACAACCCCCCCCCCCTCCCCCCCCCCCCCATCCACCCACCCAGCACTCGCACTTCACGCCGCATCTGCCTCTCCCCCGTCGGATCTTGCATTTCTCCCAGCCAGGTGGTCGTAAGCAATCCCGACCTCGCTGCGATTGCCCGAACGCCCCGAATACACCCATCTGCTCGCACAGCCCAACAACCCCACCCACACTCCCACCACTACCAAACACCTACTACCTCCACGACCGCGACTCAACACCAAGCTTGTTGCATTGCATCTCTTGGTCGTCCATCGTCAACCTCCGGCGCCCAATCCCCAATCCTCGCCGTACCTGTCAGTGGCTATCTTCCCCGCCGCCGGCGCCGACCGTAACTGGGGCCTGTCCTGTCGACAGCTTATCGGGGGGCGCACCGCTTGCAAACGGCCTTCGTCCAACGTTCCACGTCGGTTCGTCGTCGCGCAGGCGACCTCGACCGTTCTGGGCACCTGTCCGTCCATCTCACTCTTGCTCCGTGCAACAAGTGGAGCCGTTGCATGGGACTAGTTGGACGGAGCGCCGACCCTAGTGCGGAACCCCCCGCGCCTTCCAGTGGCCACCGGTGTCGGCATTGTTACCCTTCCCTCGTTCTCAGCTGACCTTGTGCACAGCTTGAAAACGGCGGCCCGTCAAACACCAGTGCGGAGAGTCCGAGCGCAGGTGAGTTTGTGCGCCATTCGAGTCACGATTCCATCCCCGTCAGATAGCATTGTGGGGCCGTGAAGGTTCCATCAAGCCCCTTCGCATGTTCTTTGTGGTTACTACACACTCGAGTGGATGTTCCAGCATGATGATGAGCTTGGTTGGGATGTACGCACCCCACACCGCGCGGGGCAGGGAATCAAGGCCTACCCAGCAGGCCAGCCGCACCAGCGGTCGCCGTCGCCTCCTTCAGGCGCGCAATGGCACAAACATTCTCAACACATCCACCCCCCTCCTTCGCGTTAGGTGCTGCGCTGTCAGCCCGTGCTGCATACCCTCCGGGCGCAACAGCGGGAGGCTGTTGTTTGGCGTGGGAGCCTACCGATTCTTTCGCTCTACGCGTGAGATCTTGGCCCCACGTCATCCTCGATTGGTTCGCCACCCATACTCGTTACTGTGCATTGTTGTTGAGGGTGGTGTTGCAGCCGAGGGTGGAGGTGCCATGCACCACCTCACTCACCTAAGCACACCACTCGTGTCCAGTGTCCAGTGGCCATTGTTCCCACCCTCGCACCCCAAATCGTGACTCTTGATGTCCTTTTCCTCAGCCACAGCCGCGATGCTCTTATACCCCCTGGGCGATCAGGTCGCGTTCCTCCACCCCTACATTTCTCCCTCCGCTCCCCCTATTTTCTTGTTTGCACCATCACTCATCCATCCACCTGTGCACCACACTTGTACTGACATTCGTTCTCCTCAGCTCCATAATCTGGATCGGCCACCTGTCCTATCCACTCGCCGCTCCTCGGCCTCCAGCAGTACAGGCCCCCCCCACGTCCCCGACAACCGGCCCTTTCATGTCCCTCACGACGACCGCACCGCTGAGCCTGCCACCGCACGCCGCCCTCGATCGCCCACACACGTCGTCCATGTCGTATCCTCCAACCGACGACAGGACTTCTTACCAGGGCTACTACAGCCGCCCCGCTCCCGGATCGGCACACGGCGCACCTCCTCCAGAGGCTCCTTCTCCTGAACGTCTTCACTCCGCTGGAACTGGTGCAGCTTACGCCAAAGGCGCACCTCCTCCTCAGTCACCATCTCAAGTTTACGCTCCTCACGAGCTTGGCCCTGCTCCGGGCTCCTCTCACGGTTACCCAGCACAGTCTCTCACCCCTATGAGCGGGTCCGCTGGCTACCCCCCGCAACCCCCAGCTCCTTACTACGGCATGCCGGGTCAAAACCAGGACCCAAACCTCCCTTCCCCGCCTCCCACGGCCAACGCTCGCCCGCCAACCAACTATACCGTAGACGGTGCTCCCATTGTCCCGGTCGGCATCTCGGGCGGCAAGATGTTTCGCTGCCGCGGCTTCGGGGAGTGCGACAAGGTGTTTACTCGCAGTGAACACTTGGCCCGCCATGTGCGGTGAGTCTCTTGGTCATGAAACCTCTGATTACTGTAGCTGACTCAACCCGCAGCAAGCACACTGGCGAGCGTCCCTTCCCTTGCCACTGCGGCAAGGCGTTTTCTCGTCTCGACAACCTGCGCCAGCACGCAGCCACCGTTCACGCGGACCAGACCCAACTGAACGAGGCCATGCTTACATCGCTCGCCTCGGTCCACGCTGCATTGTCCCAACGCGCCAACCGTGACCAGCGCCGTAGGGGAGAAGTTGTCGAGGTGCCCAAGAACGCCGTCGAGCGTCCTCGGGGAGAGCGGGGCAGCAAGAGCGCTGGTGGTGCTGCAGTGCCCCCTCCTGGAGGTGTCTACCCTCCACCGGGCTACCACCCCCAGCAGTGGGGTCCTCCTCCTGACCACACCCGTCCCCGTACCGCCGGCAATAGCTGGATGGAGTACGGTGGCTATGTCGGTGTGCCGGGTGAGCAAGGCCCTCCTGGAACTGCTGGATCCGTCGGATATGCAGATGACGCGGGGCCGTCTCGCCGACCACCTTCTGCTGGATACCCTCATGCAGGTTATTACTCGGAGCCGCCGCCGCCGCCTTCTTCCCATGGACGCCCGCCCACCGCCAACGCCCCTCCCGGTACCGCAGGCTCGGGGTATGGCACAGCCGATGAGTCATCCTACCGACCGGTGTCGTCAAACGGTAGAGAAATGCCCGTACCTGGTCACTATGCCGATTCCGAGCCTCCTACCTCGGCTCACGGACCCCCTCCGCACTCACCCATGTACCCGCACCCAGCTGCTGCAGTGCCAACGGCTGGTAACTGGACGTCGCCCCCGGCTCACCACGCCGGCTACCCTCCCGCTGATCCAAGCATGTACCCACAGGGAGCTGTGCCGCCTGCTGAAGGCCAGCACCCCTATCCGCCCGGTCACCCCCAGGAAGGTCAAGGCTATGGTCCACCACCCCCTGGGTCGTCTGGCGGCTACTACTACCCCGCTCAGCAAGGTCACGGCTACTACGCCCAGCAGTCTCCTGCCCAACAGCAGCAGGCCACCTTCCCCTCGGCAGTGCCTCCTCCTCCTCCAGGAAGCGCTGGTGGTCAGCCTCCGGCGGGCGCTTACCCTCCCAACTATGCCCCCCCCGGCGAGTCACCCTTCCAGTACAACGCCGGTGGGCCATACCCTTATCCTGGCTACGACGGGCGTAAGCGCCGCGCCGAGGACGAGGCCGGCGGTGAGCGCAAGCACTCGCGCAACAGCAACGACGGTGCCCCCCCACCTGATCAGCCCCGTCAACCGGGCCCGCACGGCGAGATGTGGTTCCCCTCCGCTTCTGAGCGCCGCTCATCACTCGCCATCAGCGCCCTTCTCGGCTCGCCTCAGCAGGACACGCAGCACTCGCGTCCCAACACCGGTGATGTGCCCCCTCGTGGCCCCTACCCATACCCGGGTGCCGCGCAGTATGACGAGCGTGCAGGCGTGCCCGGAGGAGTGCCCCGCGAGCGCCCTGGGACGACGGACGACAAAGGCAAGGTCCTGATCGCCGAGTAAAGCCTTCGAGGCAACCGACACAACCACGACCGAGACGCGCAAGATGGTCAACGCCAAGGACGGCGTCACCCATCCACCGCGCATTTGGAGAGAACACGTATTGGCCCAGCGGCTGCCAAAGCTGCCCTAATCCACGCCGCATCAGCGCGCTGGGCGTGCCAACACGTAGCAAGAAGAGATAGGAGAAGATTCGTTCGTATTGAGAGCGCCGCAAGCCGGCTGCGCCAAAATTGTTTATTCTGCCCGAAGCTAGTAGATACCTGCCTACGTTGACGTAGACGATGGATCCATTGAAGAAGAACAAGGAGAATATGAGAGCGGCCAAGAAGTTTCGGATCTGAATTGGATTGTTGGTATTTATTCGCACCTC
This sequence comes from Apiotrichum porosum, assembly GCF_003942205.1. Classification (NCBI taxonomy): domain Eukaryota; kingdom Fungi; phylum Basidiomycota; class Tremellomycetes; order Trichosporonales; family Trichosporonaceae; genus Apiotrichum; species Apiotrichum porosum. The sequence goes on along the minus strand of NW_021167108.1, from coordinate 1,752,851 downwards.
GAAACGCGCGTATTAGACTTGACGCATAGGGGCCACATGCATGCATACCATCCCAGCCCAGCCAGTCCCTGGGGGGAGTGCCAAAAAGTCAGACAAGCCCATCCGCACCCCCGAGGTTGACCTGCTATCGCCACCTATGATCCTCGATCCTGTGCCTGCCGCCTCGTGGACGAGTTTTACGCGATTGGACGCGTCGCCGAGGCAAAACGTCAAATGCCCCACCCCCCCCCCCCCCCCCACCAGCGCCGCGACAACAACAGGCGTCGCGTGCCGGCATGCTCACATGCATCTTTCTCTGCGATCTCAGCCGTTCCAGGCACCTCGATTGAGATGTATCGTGTTTGGATAGCCCTTTTTCCTTTCAGAGAATCCGTCCCGCAGGTGCCGAGGGTGCATGGTGGTGAACTGGGGCGTGGCACTGTTCTGGAATGAACATCTGCCGGTTTTTGTGCCCCCGAGGCCCTCCCTGTGGCACATTTGAACAAAAATCTGATTATATACATCGGTACAGCGTAAGGTCAACACGGAGGTGCTGCAAGTGGCCTTCTTCCTTTCCTTCACTCAAAAGGTACGTTGGTGCCGGCGCCGAACAACTCTTTGCTGTGTCCCCCAAGAAACATGTCAGATCCACCCAACGATGTGAGACATTTGACCAGACGATTTGTCGCCACTTTGTGGCACCGCGGGCGCCTGACCCTCCCTCTTTCAACAACGCACCGGCCCGGCGCTAACGGGCAGAATGGATGCAGCCTTGTCACGACGGCAGCCGCACGGTGGCCCATACGCGTTTGGTTGCGGATTCACAACCATCCTCCGCGTAAGCCGCTAGGCGAATGGCCGTTGGGCTGGCAATGGCGTATGGGTGTTGTGAAGTGCCGTTGCAGGCGATAGAGTTTGGGCTTGGGGAGGCACACTCACAATGGTGTCGGAGGACGAAGGAGGGGCGTTTTCTGGTGCGCAGCTCTTACACGCCGCAGGCGTTGATGGACGCCACGCTTCAGTGGATCAGTGGTCACCTGGTGCCTCATCATACTGATACGTGTTGGGGACGCGGACGTGGGCCTGTGTACATTATACGCTCTGCGTTTGTGGGATCGTTGAGGAGACTGCCAGTCGGGTCAGCAGAAGGGACATGGCGCGCTTAGTAAAACTTTGGAGAACAGAGTGTCCTCCGATGGTCAGACTTGCAGACACGAATCAGATACGAGTCAGCCACGGAAGCGCAAGACCGTTCACCCCGCGTCCGCGCCCCAATGTGACCATGTGGAGCGCAGAGCTGTAGGTGGGGTGGCAGCATGATGGTGGATCTGCGACAGCGTCGAGTGGTTGGTTCGGACCGGTCCTCTGTCGGCCGCCCTCTCGGCCTAGACGGCAAAAGGGCAACGGACGACCATGCGGGCCGGATGTTGACGGTGTGTCGGAGTCCGAAAGGACGGCACAGGGCCGCATTTGCACTGCGCACAAGGACCAGACCTTTTTTTTGAGTTTTGCCTGACGGGCATGACGGGGGGGTGTAGGACGATTGTAGGAGTGCACAAAAGCCATTGCAGAAGGAAACACCATGACCCCGCACCAAAAAGGGTACCGCCACGGCACGGTACACGCGGGGGCGTGTGTGTGCCACGCACAGACACACTGCTCGCGAGCTGGCGAGGCCAGTGCCCAGCAGTGGGCCTGGTGGACGGGGCGAACCGTGCGCACGCACACGCACGCACACACACACGCACACACACACCCAGCCATCGCTCGGGTGTGTGTCATCCGTCTCCGAGGTAGGTTGTTGTGCTGCTCCCATGGCCACCCCAATTCTCGCTTTCTCCTGACGCCGCCTTCCTCCCTTTGACGCTCCACTCCTCCCAACGTCTCCTCCCCCGGCTGCCCCCCTCTCTCCCCGCACGTCACCACTCGGCTTCTCTGCCCGCGCATTCATTACAACCCCCTCACCACGCCAACATGATGGGCCTACAGCGCATGGTGCTGGTCAACTGCGCAGGCCAGCAGTACATGCTCGAATGGCCCCCCTCCTTTGAAGTGCGTCCTTCTGTCCCCCCCTGTTCGACCTGTTCGTTGTTGCCAACCACGGAAGGCACACAGTACAGAACATGACATGGGCATGTGTTTGGTTTGGGGGTGGGCCAAAGCCACCTCAAAGTGGTCCAATGTCTCTTGCTGCCGTGCCCGTCAGACCTGGAGGGCAACGAGGAGATTAGGCCGGCTGCAGGTGATGGACCAACAGCCTGATGGCAAACAAGTTCATCCTGTGGCGACCATCGGTCTCTCACGCACCCACAACATTTGGTACTGTAGCACAGGTGTTTCTGCCATTCAACAAGGAAGACTGGTGTTGCTTGCACCTCTCACCACTCACATACCGCCTCCACCACATAGAGTGATCATTGAGCACTTTTGGGTAAGAGGGGCAAGAACAGCACCTTGTGGCAAGTGCACCTTGTCGCAAGTGCACCCAGCGTCCCATGTCATCTCCCTGGCCTCTATGCACCCTTTATTAAGCGTTAACTGATCATCAGAAATGTATAACTGCCGTCTACGAAAAACTCCACATCCCACAATCCACTCACTGGGTTCACATTTCTGTGCCCATTGCTGAGGCGGGTGCCCTAATGGCGTACTACCCCTTTGCTCCAACACAAGGAACCATTGGAATGTGAGTTTCCTGTTCTCCAGTGGTGTCGTTCACAGTGCAACTGAAGTGAACTCCCTCGACGTGGTGGTGCTGTTCTCCCATGTCTCGTTCTTTGTTCTCGAGGGGTGTTATCTTACTGCCACCTTCGGTATTGGCCGCTGACTGCGTCAGCGTCGATGACTCAACCTACCACCTGGCGTGTTCAGGCAAGATGCTCATCCAATTGGTCGTCACAGTTGTCCCCAAGGATGGAGGAAAAGCTATGATTGCTGCTGCAGCGGCAGGTGGCGGGGCTGCTGCCTCTGCTGTTGCACCCCCAAAACCCGCGGAGCCCAAAAGTGAGTGTGCGGTGAGGGCGACATGGTGACCATTCCAGTCGTGGCAGCGAAACAGAACCTCTCATGTGACACTATCGCTGGAAAGACGCTGGCTGTTGAAGCAAAAATTTCTGGGTAAGCCGTTCAGACTGATAGTGACTCTGACGACAGGGAACTTGGAAAGGGACCACCAGCTGGAGGTAAGTTATCACGCCCTAACCGAAGGCTTACAATGCAGAATACCTTGGTTTCATGACCATTGAGCCGTCAACGTTGTCGCAAAAGTTCAAGGGCTGGCAGCTCCCAGAAAACCAAATCTTCACTCATTGTACGTCTTGCAAAACACCGGTGTACTGACGTTTAGGGACGGTGGCCGATAAAAACACGGCTCGTGTCATTTTCCGGCCCCGTTCGGCACGTCCACAGATTGAGGTTTACTCTGCAGAAGATCGAAGCGTGAGTCGGCGTTTTCGCTGCGGTATCGTCTAACGGCTCTCAGCTGGAGGTATCGGTCCAGGTGAAAGGCTGGCAGATTCTGCAGGCGTACCCTACAGCCCCATTGAAAGGCAGCGCGCTCAAGTGGTTCCTCCGTGTCAAGCCCAGCGGGGTTGTGGTGGATCTCCTCACTGGCATGGAAGCAGGTGGCCTGTACTACGAAATGATGTAAGTCAAGCAGAAAATGCTTTATCATCTAACTCGCGGCAGTCCTAGTCCTGTCAAGGATAAGCCAAAAGATCCTAAACCCACAGACCCACTGATACCAGGTGAGCCAGTACAGCAAGTCGCGAGCTGAACCCCTACAGCCTACCCCGACGTCAGCCCCAAGACTGCCCACGTTCTTCCGCTGGCGCTGTTCTTGCCACACATGGAGAGTGTCCTCAAAGAAGTCGGTCTGCCACCCGAGGCACGCAGTCAGATGATCTCGAGTTGGCTTCCTTCCCTTGGAAAAGCCAAGCATGTCGTGAGTACGGAGGTCACCTTTCTATCGGAACTGACAGACCTAGGCGTATAGGTACGGCTCATCGCGGCTTTGGTTCGGTTTCTTACAAAAAGAATTCTCAGCAGGGATCAGATTGAGCCATCGGTCTCAATCACCATGCTTCCCAAGCCACAAGTCCACATCCGCGTCTATGTAAATGAGAACACCATCGCGTACTGGCTGTCTGACGGACCACAGGTTCTGTATCGCATCATACCTGACTCTGAGATGAAGGACTGGAAAGAGCGCACGGTTGACCGGGCCGATATTGGTCTCGACTGGCGCTACCAGTGAGTATTGGGTAGCAAACAGTGGCCTGACTTGTCAGCGTTGGATACTCGAACCAAATGAGAGACGAGAGACTGTTCCGTGTCGTTGAGTATGGCTCTCTGTGAGTACCCTGGTAGACCGTTGTTGACAAAAACAGTGAAGTCCATTAGGTTGCAACGTGCCTGCACCTGCATGTCCCGTTATCGTAAACTTTTAGAAATGTATTCATGCAACCCGCAACCTTGTGCGTCAACATCGTTGAAAACGTCCACACGTGCCCAACATACGGGATGGCCGGGATGGCTGGGATGGCATCCACAAATCACGCGCGCCAGGCACCACTCCATGCACTCCATTCACTTTTTGCCTGTTGCTCCTTCGGTGTACGGCTGTGGTGGCGCTAGGGACGGGATCCACGGCCAAAGCCTGGAAAATCGAGTTCCGCATGTTTACCAAGCTTGCCCAGGCATGCGTCGTTGCTACATTGCACCAAAGCACAGCTTTCGGTCATCCCCATTGCTTCTCCCTCTCTCCCTCTCACGCTACTGCTCCCTTTATTCTCATATACGACACCTATCCCCGCATTCAACGTCCGTCGCAGACAACTTGTTGTTGTGTAGTGCGTGTCGACGTCATTGGTCTATTTTCGATCCCACAATCGATTCGCATCGCCTCATATCAGCCACCACTCCCCATTTTGTTCAGACCGTTGTTCCTCATCATCAACTTTCGACTCGTCTCTCTCACTTGACCTGCCTCTCCCTCTTCCTCCTCGCCATGATGAAGGGCGCCGCTCTCGTGCTTGCCCTTTCGCTGGGTCTCCCTGGCACTAGAGCACAGCTCACGCCCTCACCAACGTATTCCCCACCAAGCGCAACACAAGCAACCGTAACGAGCACGGCCACACCAAATGCTCAGTGGGAGACTGTGATGGGAAATTCGCTGTGGTTCTACGACGCTCAGCGCAGCGGTAACCTCGACCAAGGAACCTATGGCAATCGCGTCAGCTGGCGAAACAACAGCTGCACCACCGATGGCAGTGACTGGGGAGTCGACCTCAGTGGAGGGTGGTATGACGCTGGAGATGTGAGTAGCAGCCATGTGCGGCGAAGAAGCAGTGCAGGCGACGTCACGCTATGTCTCTATGTCTCCCACACACCAACGCGCCAGGTGTGATAGGGTTCTGCCCTTTCACTGGTGCACACATGCTCCGTTCACCTCTCGGAGCTTGGGTCTCTGCACGATGCTAACAAGTAGTACATCAAAGCCACCTTTCCTCTGGGGTTCACGCTCTTTGCGCTTGCGTGGGGTGGTCTCTCCTACGGCCCCGCATACGACACTGCTGCTCAAACTGCCTACCTTGATGGCACGCTACGATGGGGCTTTGACTGGCTCATGAGGGTGAGTTTAACAACTGTTGCGATTGGCACCACGGCTCTAAGGCCCGGTGGCGTGTGGTTCTTGTATGACTGCAACTAAATAACACAACATCATCATCCGCAGTCAATCCGCAGTTCTCAACAAGGCACACATGCTGACAGTTCACAGGCGCACCCTTCCGATGACCAGCTGTTCGTGCAGGTCGGCTCCCTTGACGTGGACCAGGCCTATTGGGGAGGCGACCTGGGAATTCCTGGTCCTCGCACTGCGTACCCCGTCAACGCCTCCGCACCTGGGACAGACGTCTGGGCGTCGACGGCCGCAGCATTTGCTATCGGAGCTCTCCTTTACCAAGGCGTCAACTGGAACACTTCGAGCAGCTCGCACGCGCCGGCCTCACTTGCAAACCAGACTTACGCCGGACAGCTGCTCAAGCATGCTGAGACTCTGTACAATGTCGCCAACACCACCACCCAGGCTATCTACTCTAACAGTGTACCTGCCATTGGGCAAGCTTACACCTCGAGCGGCTTTGGCGACGACCTGACTGTGGCGGGCCTTGCGCTCGCAGCAGCCACTAACAATTCTGCCTACTACGTGGATGCGTATACCAATTACCAAAAGTATGCTCTGAGCGGCAAGCAGTCTGTGTGGAACTGGGACTCCCGGACACCGGCGGCCTTCCTCCTCTTCGCGGAGATCTCGACTGCGCGCCCCGGCCTGCCAGCCGGTGCCGGTCTCGAAGCGAACGTGTCTGGCTGGCAGAAGGAGTCTGAGGCGTACCTAGACGCCATTGTCAACTCGCATCTTCAGAATGGCTTCATGACCAACGGTGGTCTCCTCTATTACAATGGCGACTCGGACGAGGCAAGTCTCAACCCCGCACTGGCGGCAGCCGCACTTCTGAACCGATACGCCCCGCTGGCCTCAAGCACTGACAAAGCATCCTCATATAATGTAAGGAGAGGTCGCAAACTATTTAAAGTGCTGACTTGCGTAGAACTATGCCCAGAGCCAGTTGAGTTATGCTCTTGGAGACAACCCTATGAGCTGTGAGTGGACTGACAATTGTATTGCTTTGTGCTAACTTGTTCAGCCGTTTACATGGTGGGCCAGCATCCCAACTCGCCTCAAAACCCGCACTCTGGCCTGGCCGCTGGTGGTAGCAACATCAACAACATCCGCACCGACCCGGAAACAGAAGCTTATGTGCTTTACGGTGCCCTGGTTGGCGGCCCGCTCAAGACTGACAAGTTCTGGGACTGGCGTGACGATTGGGTGCAGTGCGAAGTTGCACTGGACTACAACGCCAACCTTCCTGCTCTCGCGGCATGGCAACTGCTCAACTCGTCCTCAGACCCGTATTATGTCCAAGTCCAGGGCGGGACATATTCGATCCCCAAGGGCGAGCCTTGCGACGCGGCCTTGTCGTGCCGCAGTGGTGTGTCAAAGGGCGCTATTGCTGGCGCGGTCGTTGGTGTTGTTCTTGGCCTCCTCGTCATCCTTGGACTGTTGTGGTGGCAGCGCGATAGAATCAGGCGTTGGAGGAGGTCGAGCAAGTTTGCGCAGTAGAACAATGTAAAGGACACTCACAGCGTAGATGCATCTATTCATATTTGTGTTGAAATCGAGCCCACTACCTGTGCATGATCACGTAAGTACTGTACGCCGATGTTGGCCTAAAACCCATCACAAAATGGTAGAAAATGCCTTCCTTATTGCTTAATGTTTAGCATGAGGGTCTCTCTTGCACTGGTTATTATCCCAATTACGTCTCGTAAATATTGCACTGTATCACCACAATCAACACATGTCTTTTTGAAGCCCCACTCTCCTCCATGGACTGCAACCTGGAGCCGTGTCTGCACGCACACAACTTGTGAAACGGTGTCATCATTTACTGGCCCCAGCCCCTTCCCATTGACTGCAGCCCTACACAATCCGGCATGAACGACCGCTCGTCATCTGCGTGTACATGTACAGCTACATATGAGACTCCAACACTCCTCAACTGACTTGTCCTGACCTTTACCATCTATAGTACATCACACCCAAACGAGGAATCGATATTCATGTCGTACTGTACCACTGCCTACCCTCCTCTGGCTGCAAGCTGCTGTGCACTTGCAGCCGGCACACATAACACTCCCGGTGCGGAGTGCTTCTGGGCCGCTCATAACGCCCGGTCAGCGGTCGACTTTTGCGACTGTGTACGACATGCAGTTGCCTTCAATGCTGCTCTCCAAATTCTTACAACCTTGGACGACGGACGAACGGTTGGGTGTTCCCCTTCAGTCCCTTCAGTCCCTTCAGTCCCGCAGGCATTGGATGGAAGTGGCGGGGAGGCGCCTTGGGCTCTGCTTGTGGCCACGGTGTAGCTGGGACTGGCCGCCATCGTTGCGTAGCAATGGCAGAGAATCTCCGTGAGGCATTTGAGTTGTTGCAAGTGACAGTAGCTAACATGAGCAGGGACGCGATCCCTTGCCAGGAAAGCCAGACGGATGGGTGAAGGCTTCCATAATGCAACCCTTTTCACTACCATGACATGCATAGGGTACCTCCATTCTATGGTGTTCCAGCAGCACGTTGGGCTGCGCGCAACCACTCGCTAACGATCGTCGGAATGCTTTTCGGTGTGGTCCTGAGAAGTAGCGTGAAGCGTGGCGCAAGGGCGGTAGAGTCGCCAACCTTGACGGAAGGGTGGGGGACAACGTCGAACACAATGCCCGCTGGGAAGGGTCAGCCCATCGAATAAAGCCCGGCTGTTACGCACCTGGAACGCTCGCGGGCTTGAGGACACGGGACATGAGCGCGTGTGTGGGGATCGTGTTAAGTGCGCCGACTGCAAGAGCGAGTGTACCCTCAACGCCCACGATAGCAAGGTTGATCTGACGTCAGATTGTGCCGTTGTTAAGAAGGGCAGCGGCCGACCGTACTCACCACGGCAAACAGGGCGCCATACGCCAGCACGGTCGGGGCCAGGAAGGTCGAGAGAGTAAAGAGCAGAGTGCCAAGGAAGAGGGTGTCAAGATCGTACGCGTGCGAGTCGGTGCGATGGCGAAGTACGTTCCAGCGTTTACCTAAAAGTCAGCATACAGAAGTGTTCAGCTGTAGGTCAACTCACCACGGAAGAGATCGTAGAGTCCCTTGAGCGCCGCAAGCTGCCAGCCACAAAGTTTGGCCATGACAGTGTAGCATAGGCGGAGGTGGAGTGTGACGAGCGTAACCATGTCCGAAAGCAGGGCAAACGCAAAAGAGAGTCCGCCAAGTGCCACGAGGAGGATGGCCGTAATGGCTGGCCCTTGAACCTCGGTAAGAAGCGGAGCGACGACATCTGGAATAAGCTTTGAATTGTGACGGACACATAGCGACTTACCGCGCCATGCGACAAGAACGGTGCTGAACGCCGAGCAAAAGTATTGGCTCAGCGGGGTGTTGAGCTTCAGGCCCACCGGCCACGCATTGAGCCATTGGAGCGCCGCAACCATCGGGTCAGCGACGGCACTGGCACTGAGAGGTGGCATTGGGTAAAAGGCGAGAACTGCAGAGACAATGGCGGATAAGAAAAAGCCACCGAGCATGTCCGTCTGTTTTGATTGTCAGCTGCCTGCCTCCTGGCCTCGATGTTACTCACAAAGACAGCCTTCCGCACTTGAAGGAAGGCATTAGTAGGTGCCTCTCCGTCAATTTCAGCGCGAATGGAAGTCTCAAGTGTCTTGACCTGGTCGCTGCGAACAGCCACCTGCTTCACTTGAGAATTAGCCCCAGATGCACATCAAGTCAACTCACAAAACGCGCTGTGGCGCCGAAGCGACAAAGTGCGGCCAAACAAGACCACATCGGCGGACAGAACCGAGGTAACAGTGGTGAGAATGGCAACAAACGCTCCCATTAAGCTTTGAGAGTATGGGATAAGCGTGAGGGCAAACAGCCCAATGGTGCTCCAGAACATGAAGAGCGTAAACGCGTTGCGAAGAACAGTGATTGGAGTTGGACGCTCGAGCACGCTGTCTGTACCAAACGTATAGCCACCGATCTCACCGCCAAAGTCACGCCCGAGCAAGGTAAATTCTGGGAGGGAAACAGTTGGCAGCGTTCTTGCCGAGGTCGTGTGTGCTACACCGGGAGCGACAAGGCCTGCGGGGACGAGACCAAAGCCGTTCTTGGCCTGCGTCCGGAACGTTCCCAGCAAGCGGTAAGTCGTAAAAGCGTTGCGGCCCCAGCCGAGGTACTGGAGAATCTTGCGCTTGGGCGGTGCCAGTGTTGACTGCGCCGCGGTTGACTCGTTTAGCTGCCATTAGCACAGGAAGCAGCGAGCGGGTACATACCAAAGACAGAACCGGACGGAGGTCGCTGTCCTTGACTGTGGGCGCCGCCGAGGTTGCACCGTTCTCCCCGCCAGTTGCAGCAGAGGCAACCTCACCAAGGGTGAGGTGAGTAAGCGGCTTGGGAGGTGTGTACAAGACCGTCTCGGCATCGACACTGTACGCAACCGGTCGGCCAGAGTCGGTCCAGATCGAGAACAGGTCACTGTGGACGTCGGATGGGACAGAGGACGTGTCGTGCTGTGCAGGGTGCACGCGTGCAAGAGGTTGGAGCAGACGAACCTCCCCATCAGTCGCCTTTTCCTTGCCATTCGCATTTGCGCCATCGGTGGCTGGAGTGTCAAACTTGGCGTCAGTCAGCACAGAAGCGGCGCAGCACATACCTTGTCAACAACAGTGACCACCACAATGCTTTCGCCCTCCTTCCACCCAACGGCGGTGCCGGTTTTTGCCAGAAGTCCACGGGTGGGCCAGAATACGCGCATGTTACCGATATGTTTGTGATAGAGGCAACGTAAAGAACATGTGCTGTACCTCCAGCGCGGCCTCGGATAGGGTGTTTTAGCTTTCCCGGCCGGTGACTGACGCGATGCCGTGGGGGTTAATCGCGTCCGCGCGTCCGAAACATCAACCCATGTGTCCCACGTCGTCAAAGAGAGTTCACGTGACTGTGGAGACCCCATATCGCACTTTCGGTCATGCGCGACGGCCGTCGGACTCGATCAACTCTGAATCGCGGTGTCTCCGTGTGACGTTTGTTTCTCTGAATTGCTGACCAACTGGCTCTTTCATTCACCACGTCCGACAATGTCCCACGAAGAGGACGCGCTCAGCGCGCTCCAGCTATTAGCAGCAATGTACCCGCTCGACGGTGAGCTCGTTCTGGGCGATTCCGCGGCGGCAGCTCTCGCCGCCTGCGAAGCCGGGGACGAGCCTGTTCTTTCGTCTCCGCTCGAGCTTGTGGTCCGCATACCGATCGACGATGACGCTGGGCCGGATGTCACCCGACGAGTCGAGCTTACAGTATCGCTTTTGCTGGACGCTCCTGTCAAGATCTCTGTGCGACAACCGCCGTTCCTCTCCCGAGGGGCATACGCCGACCTCGCAGCTGCCCTTCCCATCGCCCCCGAACACGAGAGTGCCAGCGATACAGTCATGACGGCGATCGAGACCGTGCGAGCTACTGCTTCCACACTGGCTGTGACGGAAGAGCCAGCTGATCCCGTTCCCGACGTAGTGGTAGACGACGGCGCACTCGAAAGGGTGTGGTTTTGGTTCCCGTCCCTGTCAACACGAGAGAAGCGACGCGACCTTGTCGAGTATGCTGCAACCTACCGACTAACCGGGTTTGTCCTGGCGGGAAAGCCAGGATTACTGTGCCTCGAAGGTGGTGGAAAGGCTGTTGATCGGTACATGGCAGCTATCAAGAGTGAAAGTTGGGGCGATATTCCAAGTTACCAGAAGAAGGTACGTGCAGTGGGTTCTCCAAGAGGTTGCCCTTTATTGCCTTCCCTCCCTCCCCTCGCCACTGCCATCTTGCCCACCACAGCTTGTCTCCTCCCTCCCAGAGCTAACAGCACAGGTGACAGAACGCCTCCGCCGCGCCCTTCTTTCCAGCGAACGCAAGTTCAAAGTCATGTCCGAAATCACGCATCTCATCCCCCAACATGGACAGTACAACCACAGGGGTGACATGGGGGAGGTAAAACGGCTGATGGAGGAGTGGGGCGTTGGGGACGACTTCGGGGCCGCCGTCATGAATACGTCCTAGGCTAGACGAGGACACCGGATCCTATAGGATATCAAACGACAGCCTCAGCTCTACATTGACAGTAGCACCAATACACTGGCAGTTGTTTTCGGTTCACCACGCCTCCTCCACTTGTTCTTCGTTCGGTCTAAACCATTTCGTGTGGCCCAACGGCGTCCCCTTCGACTTGCAGGTGTTCAGCGCTATGCCACAGCTGCTTGTTTACTCCATTGCCTCTCATTTGTGTTAGTGTTACATTCACAACGCCAGGATCACCTTTCAATGCGGCCGTAAACAGGCCCCCCCCTTTGCACCACTCCACTGCTTTTCAGTTCGCCTTCCTTGTGGCTCAACATGACCATCAGTGTGAGAACCCGCGCCTTGTTTGATGCGGTACCATGCGGCTTTCTACACCTTTGCGGTAACGATGCATACGTGCTTCTTCGTGCAACGTCCTGGACACCTCTTTTACACTGGGTGTCGTTATTTGTTGTGCATGTCACAGGGGGTATCTATGTGAGGTATCTCGGCATGAGCCCAGCCTAACAGTCCAAAATATGAAGAAACAGGTTATAAAGGTCCACCTGGAACCTTCGTGACGAGAAAGTCGAGCCCGGCTAGCTTAGCTGGACGATGACGACAACGCCCGGTTCGAGGAATTCACAGCCGGCCAGGACTCTTAGAAGCGCCGAGTGGCGGCCGGCTGCTGCTGAGGAGGGGGGTGGCCACGTGCCATGGAGTTAGGACCGCCGGGGTTGATGGGCGACCGCATGTTCGGGTTGAATCCCTGTTGCTGCTGCTGCATGGGCTGCTGCATAGGTTGCATTGGAGGACGGCCTTGGGGCGGGCCACGGTACCCACCGGGTGGGCCTGTCGAGGCGATACCACCGCCGGTGGATGCGATGCCCGGGCCGGTCGAGGCGATGCCACGGGGTCCCATCTGGCCATTTGCAACAGCGGGGTACGAGTTGTTACGACCAGGAGGGGGACGGGTAGCGGCTGGACCAGGACCACGTGTGGCAGCGGGGCCAGGGGCACGCGAAGCGGCCGGCGAAGGAGCAGTTGACGCAGGACCGGCGCCGGTCTGCTTGCGCTCGGCGGCCTGGAGAATCTGGTCACTGAGACTTGTTAGTAAAGTAGCCAGTGAACGAGTAGACCCACTCGAGAAGGTTGAGACAGGCGCAGCAGACAACCCATTCGACACAGTCCTCGTTGCCGACTCCAAGGGTCTGCCAAACCTGCTTTTCGTCCTCAGACCTGCCGGTAATGGCGATGCGGGTACCTCCGCCCTTCTCGGGAGGGTTCTTTGACACCTTTCCAAACTCTACCCTCCTCGGGGGAATCTGGTGACCGGCATACTTGAAGTAGAACATGGTCCACCAGTCAGCGTGGGGGTTGGGCTTTGAGATTTGGTACAAGGGCGTGTCGTCCTGGTTGACAATCTTGTATGTGGGGTGCTGGACTCCAGTGTTCTCAATCGTCCACTTGAGGTCGCGCGATGCCTCGCACCGAACAACATTGTGCTTGTGGTTGGGCATTGTAGGGAGCGACGCGTTCGACGTTGCACCAGTGCGGGTCGGGGGAAACATTTTGGCCACACAGAGGTCGCCCTGCGGCGATGGCGTGAGGAGATAGTTGACGCGGTTCTGGTAAGTGTCAGTGGGATACCGGGCTATCGGATTCGTACCTCCTCTGTATGCCTGATATGTCAGCACAGTCACAACAAGATGGTGGCGAGGGCAACTCACAAGTATGTGTAAAGGACTTGATTCGGCTGACCTGTAAACGCAATAAGTAACTATGCCTCCAGTGCGCAGCCAAAGATGAAATGAAAAGACAACATACCGTGGGGTGTCACGATCAGCGTGGGCAAGTGATTTGGCATCGGTGCATGGTGCGGCGACGTGAAGCTGTGTCCAAGTCAGCAAGTGGCTTCGGCGTTAGATGCCGGCCATGGCGTGGGCAACAAACACTACTAACACGGTGTAAATAGCTTTGAGTGAGGATGCGCGATATTCACGCATATGTGGGTGTGCGAAAGGAAGAAGACAACATTGGGGGACGGGGTGGCAAAGTGTGGTGATAAAGGCGCAGGAGCGTCAGCATCTGGATATCTATTGCGGGAAGCAACGCTCCCGTGGACACTGGGATGAGGATCCCGCGATCAAACGACCTACCGCTCATGGCTGCTTAATTCGACTTGCCAAACGTGTGGCTACTTTTGTCCTCTCGCTTTCTCTCTTCCTCCTCAAACAAACACAAAACTGCACGCGCGCTGTTGGCGGTGTTTGGCGTCGGCTTAATGGGGGGATGGGTGGTGGTGGGTGGTGTGTGGATGGGAGGCAGACGACCTGCTGACGCTCGTGTGAGAGACGGTTGGACTGTGTAGGGTCGCGGTGGCCTTGTCCAGATGCGCGTGTGGTGGTGTAGTGATGTAGAAAAACGATAAAACGATGAGGAGAGTGTGGAATATGGGTGGTTTAGATGAAGACGGTTGTGTGTTGAGAAAAAGAAAGGGCAGAAGACGAAGATGGGTTGTTTTGATTGTGACGGTTTCTGGTGGGTGAAATGCGGGCCCTGAGAGGGGGGGACGAATATGCTCTGGCGGGGGGGTGACGCCGTGGGGTGTTGTGTGTGTGTAGCGAGAGCGGGGGGAGATGTGGCCGACGAGAGAGGGAGGGACAAGGACGATAAGGACTTAAGGACGACGAGGAGATGGGCAATGTGGACGACGAGAAAAGAAGAAGCAAAGGCAAAACGACGAGGTGTGTGTGTGTGGGTGACGGGATGTGCTGCTGCAGTGCCGTGTGTGGACGGCCGACGATGGCGCGGGTGGGCGGTCTGTGCACAGGGGGAGAGGAGGGGAGGAGCTGGAGGAGAGGGGTTGCGCCCACCGCGCGCTGCAGGGCGGGGAACATGTAGGGACACGGCCACAGGGGTAACCGGCCAAGACGTCGCGAGTTCTGGCCCCCTCCTCTCTCTCTCTCCCCACCCACCGGCGCATCCGGCGCGGCCACCGCAAAAAGCGGAATCTAAAATACATGTGTGCAACGCGAGCTTCCCCCCCAGCTCTCCCTCTGTACCTCTCCCCCCCTCTGTCCCCCCCTTCCCCCCGCGGCACCGCCCAAAGGGGTCAACAAACAACGAGGGATCTCCAGGATCAAGGAGGTTTTTGGCGACGCGAGAGAGAGACATGGACAGCATATGCTTGCTGGCAGCTGTGCCACACACATCCCTGTTAACGACCAAGCAGCAGATACTACGACTTGGTTTGCCGTACATATATGCCATGTCGTCCGGCCCAGGCACAAAGGCAAACACTTGTATAACAGCAGAGCACCTCTGGCCTCGGCATGTGAAGCGTGCTGTGCTGCACTTGCACTTCTGATCGCTCTTCGAGCGAGGCGGTCCTGTTTGTCGTCGGCGGCGGTGCGCGCGGGAAACGGGACGCGAGAGAGGCACTCTTATCCTTTTACCATCGCCCAGGTCCGAGTCGCCCGGGTGACAGCACATAGCCAACATG
Source organism: Apiotrichum porosum (assembly GCF_003942205.1). NCBI lineage: Eukaryota > Fungi > Basidiomycota > Tremellomycetes > Trichosporonales > Trichosporonaceae > Apiotrichum > Apiotrichum porosum. Next base: position 1,737,663 of record NW_021167108.1, on the reverse strand, counting down.
GTTTGCTTTACATGTGGTAGCTCCAAGGTTGCGTGGATGTGTTGTGAGGATCCACCGGCCATGCAAACAACGGCACATGTAGAACTTCACACCCTAGCGTCTATAGCGCGGCGGGTGGTGCAACGGTAGATCGCCTATCGACATTGGGAAATTGACTCGCCCGCGCCCCCGCTCCTATACGCCTACTGCGGTACATATAAACAAGGACGAAACTTCGACGCAAATAAGCAGCCAGGCCAACGCAAAGGGTTTTTATCGGACGCGTGATCGCGTGACACGCAGCTCACCGCCGCAGTCGACCGTTCCGTCGTGGCTGTCCAAGATCTAGCTGGTGTCTGCGGCCGTCAACGACCTCCTTAGCCTCAGCGACCACAAGGAATCCCCTTCGCAGCGGACAGCAAAATCCACAAGGCTGGGGGCTTGGTCCTCGATATTAGGCCATATATCAGCCAACTGGCCAACTGGTGAGTTGGCCCGCTGATCCGCTGAGCCGTCCGGTTGTCTAGCCTGTTCGCTTCGACCTACGCAAAAGGGACCAACAAGTTAAATATAGGCTTCATCTGTACGAGACATGGCCGCTGTAAAGGAGGTAAAGGGACCACCGGCGGGCGTGCCTTGCAGGAACAGAACGGCCACTGGCGCCATAGGGCCTTGTGAGGGTCCGTCCTGGAGCACATAGGCGCGTCCATCTCTGCTGGAATCAACCAGTGCAAACCCACATTTTCCACTTTTCGTCAATCACAGTTGTGAACAATTGTACGCAAATGTTATAAAAGCCAAGATAACAGCAGCTGAATACCTTTAGTCTCATCCTTGACTCGGTTTGACTGCAAGTCGTAGAAAAGCACAAGAAAACGTTCGTTTCAAAAAGTGTCGACGCTGTGTTCTTCCTGTGGCCATTGATACTTTGCAAGATCACACAAACCGCCTGCTGTCAGTGCTGTGCTACACCGAAGGGGACTCGAACCCCTATCCCAAGCGAGGTGTGTTCAAACTGAACCCACTGGAAAGCATGGATAATGACCCTTATACGATCGGTGTTTAATACACTGAACTTAGACATTTGATCGCAAGAAATAGCATTGAGGCTTATTGGGATCACGATGCACAAGGCGGAGGTGGGAGGTGGGTAAAAAAGGAATGGGCTAGATGTACTGTGGTCGGGGAGGGAGGAACTGACAAGGGGGGAGGGGGAGGGGGAGGAACAAGCAGGAGGAGAGAAATCAAGAGGAATGGCTTGAAGTTTTGTGAATCGTCTACGGGCGCATTAAATCCTTGTCAGTTAAGGAGGGTCACCACCTTTTAACCCTCCAAATAACCTGCCCTATGTTGCAAAGAACATGGCCTTGTCTGCCGTCTATCCTCTTTGATATCAGGATAATTGGAGCTGGAGCCACATGTGTCGTGGAATCGTTGAACGTTGAACGACCGTACGACCGTACCACCGGGTCCAAAAGCGGGCCAGCGGCCAGCGGCGACCACCACGCGCACCACGCCAGACAGCCACGTGTGTTTGCTTCCGTTTATGTGCTTCTTGGTTTGCCTCCGTCGCTTTCCACCCCCACCCGCTCTCGCGGCCAGTCGCCGTCCAGTAGTTTGCACTCGTTTGCTCGTCACCACCTCCAACCACCACCACAATCACAATGTACCGCTACCTGGTACGTATTGATGCCAGACACACGCCGATATCAGGACCAGTGCCATCTGAGCCTGTCACTACCGGAGCCCTGCTGCCAACCCGGCACTTCCAATTCCGTTGAAGAGCGGGCGCTAACAACTCTCAGCAACGCCTGGCCCACGAGCAGCCCGTTTACTTCTGGTCGTTCGCCATTGGCCTCGCTGGTACGTGATTTATGGTGACTTCAGTCGCCCCTCCCCTGTTTGCCGAAACGCTTTCTGCGTGTAGATCGCCACTGCACAGCACAAGCGGCCTTTCGGGCCATCGAGCCGACCGTGGACTATCTACGTGACCATAACTCACCTTCACAGGTCCCGTCATGGTCGCCACCGTTCCCCCTATTCGCAAGTCGTTTGGCTGGACCCCCGCTGAGCGCATCCCTACCACCTTCCCTCGTAAGTCGTTGCTTCCTCGGCCAGCTCGCGATGGCCAACACCTGACTTGCAGTCCCGGACCGCGCCCGTCGCCCAACCGTTGGCTACGAGGACGCTTAAACGCAGCGCCGAAGAGAGAAATGCATGCAATCTGAGGAAGTCTGCTGAAGAGGGACTCGGCTGGAGACGGTCGTGCTGGTCCGCCAGTCGAACGTCTTACGGTCCCAAAGGGCCGTGAGGACAGCCGAGAGGGCGGCGGCCAACAAACTACCAACACGAACCGCCAGCCGCCTCGGGCTAATGGGGGTCGGGGGCGTGTAGCAGGCAGATTGAAGGACATCAGTTCTAACGCTAGTTGGCCACTGTGGTAGGTTTCACTGGCCACCTTGGTACGCTCTGGCATGATGACTAACCCGAATTGACGTCGTTCCACATCTGCACTGATCTACAGGCCACGTCTCAACAACGAAGCCAACACGAATGTTCAAACGGTTGCAGATATAAAAATGCAGAGCAGCAAATCAAATCAAGTAGGCTAACCCGGGCCCCCCGTTACCGTCTTAGATCGCTGGTGTTTTGTTTTGGGCGGAGGGGAATGACAATTAGGGTCGAACATGCAGGGCAGGACGACATCCTCAGCGTCTGGCGCAGACTGTTGGTGCTCTTTGAAGAGCTGGATCTCGTAGCACGCATGGGGCGTGCTCGTAATGTCCTTGGGTATCGTCATTAACATTGTAACGTCTCACGACCCCAAAGTGACCGTGAGGAACACTGGGGGAGGACGACCAACAGAACGGGACCGGCGGCTGGCGGGTTTGGTTATAGCCAACATTCTAGTAGCGTCGGTGAGGTCGGGGAGGAGCCAGAAGCCAAGCTGGGAATCGGCGGATACGGAGCCACATGCGCAGGAGGGCGACGTTAAACTCACTGGCAGTGAGCAAAATCCCTTGGACAAGAGTGGAGCAAAGGGACCGGGCAGTGTCCCCTGTGTACCTGTATGCGATTGCGGAGCGTACAGACACAACATGGACCTTGGGTGTGGGGCGCAAGGATGTGGCTTTGTGACTGTGGTCATTTATCGCGAGGAGCAGCCTCAAGAGCGTAGCCGTCGTCATGCACTGCCATAACCATCCCTTCCCCCAAAGAACCCCAGTTTCCGTTAGTACTCACCGGAAGCTGTCACTGATAACGGCCAATGGTCCTCGTGACTCCGGGATGTTGGAGAGTACCGGGTAAGGAGGAGCGACAATGTGCGACATTTACAGAGGAACGCAGTGAGGCCAGACACCAGGCCACCAATTACTGCAAACTAATGTCCGGCGGCTGGGCTGTGCGAAGCGGGAGTGTCAGGTGGCCCGTCACTGTCAGTTGAGGTAATGTATCGAGTTTCGAGGGTGTAAGACAAGTGGCGTGAGTACTGTCGTCAGGGTTGTGAGCAGTGGACGGGGGAGTCCGATTACAAGTGGTGAACGCTCCATCTTGTAGACAGAGGTTCTCACCCCTTGATGGGTCTTAAACACCGTGTTGACTTTGACCCCTTGATGGTGCTCCTTTGCGTGAAATCACCTTTGGCAAGTGGGTGCAAGGTCTGAAGCCGTGAGGAACACCGCATGGGGGCGGGTGGGAGGGGACAGGACGGCCATCACAACGAACCAAATCGTAACTGGATAACGAACCGTTCGAGGATCCAAATTCAATCCACAGTGTGCGCTTCGGGGCTGTCTCAGGTAAGGGTTACTGGCGGGGATCATGGAGATCACCTGTGCAAAGCGCGAAAAGCTCGGTGAGCGGTGACGCGGTGACACATAGAACAGCATCGACATATTAACCTGTCGCGACCCCTGTAGACAGCGCAACATCTCCACTACTGTGTTGAACTAGTGAGTACCCTCGTATCCATCCTCCGGCTTGGGCCACCAGCCGAACAAGCCATCAAAACATCCGCATCCGTGGCCGTTACGTGGGGCAGCGGAAGGACTGGCGTAAGTCAAGGTCATTGCAGTTTCTGCTCACATGCTGATGCTGAAAGTGCTCGCGTTCTGATGGTAGTACGGAGCAGCGGCTTCGGCGCGATCCTTTGCAACCATGCTGTCGCGGATGTGGGCAATCTCAAATGGGGGTGCCAGATCAAACGTTCTCTCAAATAGGTCGTCAAAGGGTGGGATGTACCGCTCGACTGAGGGTGAAGGGCCGTGCATGGTGCGCGTGCGCGTGCGCGTGCGCTGGGTGAAGTCGAGGTCGCTTTGACGCTCCGTGCTGACGGTGAAACCTGGTTGACGCTCGGTACCAAATGTGCCCGTACCCAACGTGTCGCCGTTGCCAATGGGTGACCAAGCTCCCATGTCCAGGATACGCTCGGGGGGCTCTGCGTTGGAGATGGTACGACCGAACGTACTGCCTGTGCGGACTCCAGCGCGGGGAGGCGGAGGCAGGCTCAACGTCCGTTGCGGGCTGTCGTTGTTGGGAAAGGGCACGCCGCCGAGGTGCACAGCCGAGGCCGCAAAGTTGGGGAGCGGTGCGAGGTGGGGGATTGGAGGGAGTGGTGAAAGTGTGTCTTCGGATTCGTCAGTATTGAGGTACTGGTATGTATCCCCAAGCGTCTCGAGATGGAAGGTGTTGCGATTGTGGGCGGTTGCAGGTGCGGACGGATGACCGGGCGGACTCTCGAGGGGTGTCGTCGCGCAGGACGGAGGGACCACACCCGTGGCCGTCTTGGGGCGACCCATTGGAAGCAATAAACACTTTAGTTGGGTGTGGTGTACAGGTGAAGATGAGAGAGAGAAACGATGTGAACTCTTGCGACACCGAGCTCGCTCCGCCATGGAGTAGCGACGGCGCTCTGGCCGCCCACTGGATTCTTGAAACGAAAGATCACCGGTCGTTGCCAGATGTGCTTTGGATCACCTCTGATAGTCGTTTAGTCGTTAGGAGATCAGGGGTGCAAGTCTGACGTTTACGGGCCATGTGTGGCAGACAAGAAATGGGAAGAATACCTTGCAAAATAAAATAAAACAAACATAAACAAACCGCACCTGTCATCTTCCGGCGTACCTGCGGGCCTGCGTGCTGCACGAAACCCCGAGACACGTACATTGATACACGGGCATTAAACTCGAAAGGGGAAACCGACTTGAGTCCTCGGTGTTCGGGAAAGAAGTTTACTTATTTTGCCACGTTCTGGCCATTGAGATATTTGACTAGTTGTGAATGTGTCTTGACTTTGGCATCCTCCAGAATGTTGACCTTTTCGGACAGATAATGCTGAAGGAGTAGATGGCCTGTGTGGTTCATCCGCCGGAATATCAGCCCCCCAAAGTACCCTTCAGCGTAGCCAGTGTGGCTGTGGCATTCGTTGCGTCAAGACCAGGAGGTTGTGGGGCCTTGGAGAGGACGCCAAACTGAGAGACAAAGTCGCCATTGTTGGCAAAGTGCTCTACATGGGCGAAAGGCATGCTCTGCGCTGATTCGAGTCTGGTTGGGCTTGGGCGAGAAAAGTGGTTTGCAGCTGATGCAAATGTGTAAACTTCAACTTTGGCAAGGACGTCGTCGGGAAAGTCGCACAGGAGCTGGTCTGGTGCGTCAGTCGAGAACATGGGAGTCTGGTAAACTCACCGACCCAGGCGGACACGATAATGCCGCCCTGGCTATGGCCAATAAGTACGACGCGTTTCTTGGCTGGGTTCATGACTGCACGCCGGACATGTGAGTATCCGATCCGAATGTCGGGGGTTGTGAGGAAGAGGTCGCGCTGAAGAATACACTCCAGTAGGTCGAAGAAAATTCCCAGAGAGCGATTGAGGACGGCCGTGACGGGTCGACCAAACAGTTGCTGTAGGCGGTTTGCAACGAGCTGGGCACCCGAGCCCGTGGTGCAGATTCCATTTACACTGCAGCGAGTCAGTACAAGCCGCCGGTCGAACAAGTTGTTCTGAGCTACTTACAACAGCCACTCCTCACGCTCATGTCCCTCAGTCAGGGCGACATTTCCGACAGATTTCCGCAGCTCCTTGCCTTGCAGCTTGGTGGCCAGCCAAATATAGACCACCAGGGCGGCTATCACCAAGGCTGGAGACGGTATGCCGACGCTCAAAGACAAGACAATCGTGACTGTGAAGACGACCGAAATGACAGCCAACACGACCTGGGCAACCACACCACTCGCTCTAATGTCCAAAAAGAGTGGACCTCTGGATGAGAGGCCCACTGGGAAGAAGATGAGCGGTAGGAGAACGATGTTGTTAAGCATGAAAACCAAGTCATCAATCACAAGACGCCAAGGCGCATGGCGAAAGTAAGGCGGAGATCCCTCAGTTGCAAGCTCGCACACTACATTGTATGGGACGACGTATGGGGTTGTGGGAGAGGCTTTGGACGGGGTGGGAATAGTAGTAGGCAGTGGGGAACGTTCCATTGGTCCACGGGAGCCGGCTATCGAGTCGTTTGAAGGATACTGGTGGTGGGTTGTTGGTGAATCGCCGAGCAATGTTGGTCTGGGAAAAAGAGAATGCGAAAAGGGAAGAACGCTGCCTGGCATACAGAGTTTTTAACCTTGCCATAAGCTGATGCAGTTCACGACGCCACGGAACAGATCTAATTTGTCGTCATTCCGCGGCGTGTGTGAAACGCGGAAGCTGAGAATTGCAGTACTCGTGGGAATCAGAAGCAGGAGTTAGGATGTCGCGGCAGTGTCGCGCAGTTGCGGCAAGTCATCAAGGTCTCGGCCACGGACCTTGACCATCGCATTTGAAGTGCAAACAAAAGTGTTTCAGTGTGTAACGTCGTGCTACCTTGTGGTGGTAAGAAGAATGCATTAACTAATTGCATTAACTAATGAGGGTCGTGCAGAACTGAGCGTCTTGCGCAATGTCCGTGAAGGTGATTCTCTAGAATGAATTGTGGCAACGTAGAGAGAGAGAGAGAGAGAGAGAGAGAGAGAGAGAGAGAGAGAGAGAGAGAAGTATAAATGATCCACCTCTTAGAAGATGACAGCGGCACCCAAAAGGGCACCAGCGACAACAGCGACGGCACCGAACGAGCTGGAGGCCGAGACGCCAGCCGACGACGAGCTGCCCGACGAGGTGGTGGCCGCACCGGCCGACGAGCCCGCCTCACCCGACTTGGAGCCATCCGTGCTGGCCGCGTCAGTGGCCTCGGCAGCGGTAGAGGTCGACTCGACAATGTTGGTCGGGGTCGTGACAGTGGCCATGGTAGTGGTAGAGAGGCCAGTGACAGTAGCCGACGAGCCGGAGACGAAGGTGACGGGGGCAGCAGTGACCATGTAGTCGGTGGTGGCGACGCCGTTGCCAATGGTGGAGTAGGTCACGCAGTTTGAGGTGGCAGGCCAGAAGGCAGGCGCCGAGGGGGTGACAGTCTGGCCAACGGTGAAGACACCAAGGCTTCCGTCGGCGGACCAAGTGCCAGTGTAGCGCTGGCGGAAGGTCGAGGTGGAGCCGTCGGCCTGGGGGTAGAGGCCAGGGGGGGCAGCTGCCTCACCTTCGCACGAGGTGAAGGTGCCGTTCGAGCGGTAAAAGTCGTCAATGGCCATGACCCAACGGCAGCCCATGATGTCAAGCTCGTGCTCGCACTGGAGAGCAGCGGTAACGTTGTTGGTCTCCGCAGTGCAGATACGAAGACAGAACTGGTCGTACGAGATCTGCGGTTGCGTCAGCCCTGCCATTTACACAAAGCACGTACAAAGGACATCCACTCCTCGTAAAAGACATCTGAACCGGTAGCAACGTCGGTGGTAACATTGCCACCAATGGGGTTGCCCAGGTTTTTGGCACCGTGGGGGTCGAGCTCACCACCAGAGTCGCCATAGGGAATGTTGACCTTGGTTCCGTCCCAGAAGCCAGAGATCTGGACGTAGAGAGGGGTCTTGATGAACTGCCAGGGCTGTCAGTATGCGTGCGTGAGAGGGTGACGCTGGAAGCTCACGTGTGCGGCGTGGATGGCGCCGTCGGGAATGAGTCTAAGGGATGTCAGCGAGCCTCACGCAAAGGGGCCGTGAGTAGTTAGGGCTTGCGTTTTGCACTCACCGAGCGTTGTTACGGGGCTTGGTGCACCAGGCAACGACAATCGGCTCGGTGTTACCGATCAGCGAGTCCGGTCCGGCCTCGGGAGGGCCGTAAAGGCAAAAGTCGTCGACACTGTTGAGAGTGAGAAGGCGCGAGTACGAGGTCATGTTGACCTGCGCGCCGATGGGGAGAAACTCGGGCTTGTCGGGGTTGGTAACACCGTTGGCGCCGGCAGCAGTGACCTGGGCACGGGCCATGCCGACAGCAAGAAGAGGAGTGAGGAGCGAGGTCCACATGTTGCGTTGCGGTGAAGGGGACTGCCAGAAAAGAACGAAACCTATGATCGTGAAACCGGGATTGAACGAGTAAGTGAAAGGTGAGGTGATGAGTGAAGAAGACAGCGAGTTGCCCATCTGTGTTGTGCTTTGGGGAGGCTCTTGAAGGGACCAGATCCGCCGACCAGATCCGCCGACGTCTTCGCCGTCGACCTGTGGGACGCGGCAAAGCAACACCCAAAGGCCTCGCCAAGCGTTAAAATGCCAGCCTGCCAAGTCTTGGCACGGCGGGGCGGCCCGCGTAGACGTTGGCGCCACCCAACCAGAACGCGGTTAGTCGCACTAGCCCACCAAGCTGTGCTCCTAGCCGTGTGCTTTGTTCTGTACGCTGTTGAGAACGTGAGAAAGTGTGCACACAATTTCAGCTGTAACACGGAGAGAAGAGTGTTTTTGCTGCGCAGATAACCGGACGCAGTCGCTGATCGCTTAAAACCCTCCGCAATCCGGAGTCCCAAAAGTCTTGCTCCGTAATACCATACTAAACGCAGTGTTCGCGTATGCCAAGCCAGGACCGTGTCCCGCCACTTCACCCTGCGGTGCACCCGACGCCTTGGGCGGACGCGTACATGTGTGCGGACGTCAGGGCCTTGCGACACACGCAGAGGAACAAGCAATTGTACTACACCTACAGACATGCAATTGCGCTCGAGCAGATCGAACGAGTGCATGCATGTTACATACATGTGGTACGCAAACGGCACCTTCACGGTTTCAGGTGCGAGGTGACCAACACACGGACAGCTGAGTCTTGAGTCAGCCAAAACGGTCACGTGGAGGGGACTGTGGAGCGTAGAGTTGGTTGCGGACGGCCAGTTGGCACGTCAAGGCAGAGGTGTACTCGTGAGGCCTGGTCCACTCCTGAACTGGGAGGCAAACAAGAGGCTAGTTCCGTTGTCCATACCACCAGGTCTCACGGTCACAATGAGGCCGTGCGTAGTGAAGTGCGGGGACACAAGAGGAACATCAGTTTCGGTTTGGATCCCAGCCGCTCGTACAGTACCCATCGGCAAGATCAAACGGGAAACGACAAACTGGCTTTTGCCCCAACGGGCTCGCAAACTAAGTCGAGCAACGGACTGGTGGAATGAGGGAACCTGAACAGGGCGGCCAAACTTTGTGAATTGCACAATTCGTGACAGGACGCGTTGAACCTGCACAAGTGGCGGCCGAACTCACTGCTGAGCTGCTGACGAGGCATGTTTATCCGACTCAAAACGCCTCACACACCTTGTTGTCAATATTTGGCTGGAGGACATTTGTTGGCGGCTGAGTTGGGCAAATCCGGATCGGCAATTCCCGCTTCCTACAAACGTGCTGTCGCCGTAGGTGAATTGAAGGTGAATGTATAAAGTGTCTGAGTGGTGCGCTGTCCGCTGGTGTATCGAGTAGTATAAACCATGACTGTTATCGACTCTTGTGCCCACACTGTTGGTTACCCTCTACCCGATGACGCCGCTACCAGCAAAAGCCAGACCATCTTCAATCCCGAAGTGAGCGAGACTCTGGGGACTTGTCACTGACGCAAGGCCCGTCAAACCGTCGTGAACGTGCTCAATTCCCTCCACCCCGAGCTCAAGGACATTTCTGATTACCTGCACGCCAACCCGGAACTCGCTTGGAACGAAACCAAGGCGCATCACAAAATCACAAATTACCTTACCACCAAAGGGTACACCGTAACAGACGTCTCCGAGTATCCAACGGCCTTCCGGGTGGCCCACTCGCGTGGAAATGGGGGACCCGTCTTCGGCCTCAACTCGGAGTACGATGCCCTTCCTGGCATTGGCCACGCCTGTGGACACAACTTGATTGCAATTTGTGGTATTGGTGCCTTCCTCGCTGTTGCGGCAGCAATGGACAAGCACAATATTGAGGGCACGGTTGTGCTTATTGGCACTCCCGCGGAGGAGAAAGGATCTGGCAAGATTGACCTTCTCAAGGCTGGAGCTTGTGAGCGTTGCCCGTTACCCGCGTTGGACGTTAGCAAGGTTGACCACTGTTGACCACCTCACAGACAAGGATCTTGAAGCGTGTATGATGCTCCACCCCGCCAAGGGCCCGATGACCGGCACGGGTGCCGCTGTTGTTGGCACGTTTGCGCTCCGTCACCTGACGATCGAATACTTTGGCAAGCCAGCACACGCCGGTATGGCGCCATGGGAGGGTGTCAACGCTCTTGACGCAGCGACAATCGCGTATGCCTCGATCTCGGCACTTCGTCAGCAGCTAAAGTCGGAGACTCGGTGTGTACAAATCAGTGTTCCTTTTCTGATGTTCAGCGTTCACGGCGTTATCACCGACGGAGGCTCTGCTCCCAACGTCATTCCTGCGCACACCGAGCTGAAATATATCGTGCGCGCGACAACGGACAAGGAAGTCGGCAAGACGTTGGACAAGGTGGTCGCCTGTTTTGAGGGTGCGGCACAGGTATCAGGCTGCAAGGTCAAGATCAGTGTGACGGATCCCGTCGCCGAGCTCCGCAACGAGCGGACACTTGCTGTGAGCTTTGTTTTTCTCTTGTTGTTCTCTCCAAACCCAGACTGACGCTTTCAGACCGAGTTTGCACATGTCATGCAAGACGTGTTTGGTGCCAAGGTTATCCTTGCCCTCGACAAACCGTACGGTGGAAGCACCGACTTTGGAAACGTTACACACGTACTTCCTGGATGCCACCCAGTGTTCAATATTGAGGCGGATGGCCTGAACCACACTCCCGAGTAAGAAGGTCTCACGGCCCCTTTGGGGCCGTGAGTACATATATTGGCTTTATGGCGTTCAGGTGGATCTAACAGCCTCAGGTTCACAGCAGGCGCTGGCTCTGCAGACAGCGTCGCCGAGGCCATCAAGCACACTATCGGAATGGCTTGCACCGGCATGCGTTTCCTCGCTGACCCCGAATTTGCTACACAGGTCAAGAGGTCGTGGGAAAGCATGATGACAAAGGTCAATATCGAGTAGAATAGGGTAAATAATACAACAAACAGAGCAAGGAAGTGAATGTCGCGGTAGCTCCTTCGTTGCGACAGTACCGGTGACCTGCCAGGGCAGCGTGGGATGCTTTACAGTCACATATGAGAGAAGAGTGGTGATACACATGATACTATCCCCAGACGTCAGTGATCAGTGTGACCAGCTGCCATTCTAAAGTCATTTGTGTCGCACCACAATGCGCTTCTATGAACTACAATGTGTCAGAGCAACGCCTCGGACAATGCGCTTGATGAAGACGTCGGCGGCGATGGCGAGGACGGGAGCCACAACAGCCCACCGGACTTCAAGCCTTTGAAGGTAACGAGCATAGTGTTCGCTCGGGCGGCGACGTTGAGACCGTAGCTCTCATCGATTTACACGACGTGAAGGCCGTCGGCCACCTCAACCCGACCCTTGCCCAATCCATCCCCAGACGTGTCCCCGTCGGAAGGCATGTTTTGAGCAAGACTATTTATTTGGACAAGGAACCGGCATTCAAAACCAAACCATCACAAAGGCGTTTGCTTCTGAGGCCCAGACCTCCTGATATATTCCCTCGGATTTTGGGTATTGGCCAATTTTGCGCGAGGAAAAGGATAAAAGGATAAAAGGATAGGTTTGTTTTGTTTTTGTTTGTTTTCTACGGTGGACGGGAACACAAGGTCATATTTCTCAGTGAGTTTGGCGCCGGCAGTTGCTGACAAACTAGCCTGAAACAGAGAAGGGTCCATGACGGTTGGATATGAACGAGGAGGTATTATTGGCCTCAGATGGGGGAGTGTAATGTTGAGGAGAAGGAATGTAAGTGAAAGCCGAAGGAAGGTGCTGGGGGAAGGTGTACTGTCATGGGGACCGGTGCCATTGCACAACCACTTGGGCGACTGATTCAGCTACAAACAATGCTACACACAGAGATCTAAACATCTACAGCCTAGATACCCTCTCCCTTGTTCCTCGTAAACGGGTGGTTGGTAAACCACTCCAGGCGCTTGACGTCGGCGAACGATGTGGGGCGAGAAACCGGCACGACAAGGTGGGCGGTAAGCGTCGCGCCGTGCTCGCCGAGGTATGCGGGGCGTAACTGCCACGCCTGGGGGTAGCGTGGCGGGCAGCAGTGTGTCGGGTCCGTGGACGGCCATTTTGGGTGGTGGTTGACAACTTTGCTGTCTGTCCACTCACTCAGCTCGGCACAGCCGAACCGAGACTGGTCCTCCGAACTCCTGGGACCGTCGTCGACAGAGCACACGTAGTGTACGCGGCCGCCGAGGGGTCTCGCCAAGTCTCTACAACCCATGTCCGCTGATCGCCCTTGTGGAGGACGTCGCGCACGGAGTGGGGTTTGTCCAGCACCTCAAACTCGGAGCCGGCAATTTGAGGCACCTGTGCACGACGCGCTGCCACTCTTTTGGCCGGCTTATCTCGTCAGCTATCGGTCACCCAGATCTTTCAGCCCTCAGACTCACCGCTGCTCGACGGGGATGGCGCACGCCAACAGGGTCGCCGCTCGTCGAGAGGGATGGGTTGAGGTCGGCGATGGCCTTGGCGTCGTGAACTGTCATAGCCTGAGTGTCGCCGCAGCTGGTCCGTGTCGGCAGGTGGCTCTTGCAAACCGGGCTGGTCTCGCCTGGTGCCGTGACTGTCGGGAGGAGCGTCGCCCGACCGTTCGGCGGTGTTGTCCAGGGCCTCGGCCAAGTGTGGCGGGTGGCTGTCGCTCCGGTCGTCGTCGTCGTCATCGTCGTCATCTTCATCGTCACCATGGCCATAGGCCGCGCTCGATCCGACCAGCGTGCTTTTCAGCTCGAACGCCAAGCGCAGTCTTTAGAAGTGCGCAGGGGTAAAGTCGGCCACGGCCTTTCCCAACATGACCGTGAGGACGCTCGAAGTGCCCAAGCCACCTGAAGTGGCAGCGTTGCGGACAACGTCAGAGACTGGCCAACGAGGTGGGTTTTGGATGACCCATTTGGTTCACTGGGCGATGGCGACTCGGTTGGAGTAAGCATGGGGTCCTGCGAGGAAGTCGCAGCGCAGGGCGTAGAGGGTTGGGTCGGTGGTGTGCCGAGGCCACTCGTCAATCGACGGGGGATACGGCGCGAAGGGTCTGCCGCGATTGTCGACAAGGAAGAGGTAGCTCTCACGGACAACCGTCTGGGTGGTGGTGTCAAAGTGGACCAATTGTTTTGGCACTCACCTGGATAGCCTCATATGCGGTGGTGCTCAACGCTGTTGCCCAGTCGGTCAGATCGCCGTCGCCTACAGCGCGTCTCGAGCGCGTCTAGACGTGCCTGCAGTGAGTCGACTTTCTCTTCAAGAGCGGTGTTGTCCGCCTCGACGCCTTTGATAACTGTGCCCTGGTCTTGCACAGTGACCTCCAGGTCGCGGACCTGCCGGGGGCAGGCTTCCAGCGAGGCGTGCAAGGTTTGCTGCTGCTGTTGCAGGTCGGCGTTGGTACGCTCGACCTGGGCATTCTTGGCTTCCACGGCCAGTATGCGACTCTCCATGGCGCTCAGCCTGTCGAGTAGGTGCCCTGGGGTAGGCGTGAACAAAGGGCGTGAGCAAAGGGCGTGAGCAAAGGAATGTGTCATTTGGCGGGTGGCAATACTCACGCGTGTGCGACTCACCTGACGCGTGGTCCTTCTCAACATTCTCGTCTCCTTCCTTCTTCGATACCATCCTGGGAACGACTTGAAGCACAATCCGACGGTCATCGGCGCCGTTTCCAGCTTCGGAGTGTCGGTCACTTGTGGGAGAGGGTTCTGGTGCTAAATGGGGCAGGCATGAGGCCTTGTCGTATGTTAGAAAAGAGAGATGAGGGAACGCTTCATCCTCGTCACACACTCAAAACGTCCCCCCCCCCCCGTCCCCCGAGTGGTCACGGGCGCCGTCTGTATCAGTGGATCAGTGGTGGCCACTTGGCCGCTTGCCACTGGCCACTGTACCACTGTGGCTAGGAGTATAATGGCGGGGCAAGGTGGTGTGCGCTGTGGCCAGTCGTGGGCTCGTTGGCTGCAGTCAGCCAGCTTCTGTGGGCCAGCTTCTGCCACCCATATCGTGGATTGAGCACAACGTCCTATTGCTTTCCCAGCCTGTACTTGACCCTCGCGCCGTCGAGAAGAAGTTATTCCACGGGATGGCCAGGTGACTGATAGCTTGACAGCGGCTGGATACAACACCACAGCGCGCGACAAATCGCCACAGCACTGAATGCAGACTGCGCGGCAAGGTCACGTTTCGGCATCACCGGTTAATTGTTTAAGGGGGTGCTCAGATACATCAATGGTCAATGACGTACCGATGGATCGTCTGCAAAACCCAACCGCTTAATACTGTTTTCCTCTTGCCCTCATCGCCAAATGCTCTCCAAAGCCCTCGTACTGGCTTGCATCGTTCGCTCAGCAACACTCTTCCTCCCCCACACATTCTTTCAGCCGGATGAGTTCTACCAAGCGTTTGAACCCGCGTACACATGCGTTTTTGGCGGGGGCTACCTGACATGGGAATGGCGCGACCTCCCGGTTCCACTTGACGCGCCGCCCAACAACTGGTGGACCTCGACCATTGTCGGAGGGAGATTGAGGGGATGGATATGGCCTGGGGTGTTTATGTTGGTGTATCGCCTGGTGCGGAGCGTTGGCTGGGAGGAGACGGATCTCATTGTGGGTATGGCACACCGGCGCGCCTTCCGGCCATCCGCTGACCTTCATGTTAGGCCCTTGCCCCGCGTGCTGTCGGGGTTGTCATTGCAGCCTTGACAGACTACTACACATACATTCTCGCAGCCAAAGTCCTGGGACCTGGTGCTGCACCAGCAGCGGTTCGTATAGACTGCGAGACGTGCACAGCGCTGACGACCAAAACAGTTGTTTCTCTCCCTGACGTCACTGTTCAACGGCCACCTCCTCCTTCGCGCATTGTCCACATCACCAGAGACCCTTCTTACAACCGTTGCGTTGTGCTACTATCCTCTGCCGGCGAGGTCAGTAGTAGATCCCCGTCCTGGAAACTCGTCTGCAACGGCTTCTCCAGACGGTGGACGTGGTCGTCCTTCCAAACCAATACCGGTCTCAAACGATGGAAAGGAAGCCCTCAACTACGTGGCCCTGGACACTGTTGAACGTTGCGACAAAATCTCCGTGTATGTCGCAGTGTCCTGTCCTGTTGAGAGGGGGGGTTGGGCGCTGACACCGCGAGCAGACCCAAAGACAATCTCATTCTTGCTGCAGCATTGGCCGCCCTGTCGCTGTCTATTCGCCCCACGATGCTCGTCTTTTGGGCTTACATTCATCTCGAGCAGTCTCTCCACACATGGAGAACGCGAGGTATTTCCGGATTGACGGGTCTCTCCCTTGGGACTCTGACTGGAGGGTGGGTTTGTACTCCTAGAAGCTTCTTGTTAACGTGTAACAGCGTCACGGTGCTTCTTGTAGCCACTGCTATTGATTGGGTCATGGTTGGCAGATTGACCCTTCCTCTTGTCACCTTCTTTTACCAAAACGTCGTCCTCAACATTGCGTCATTTTACGGCGGGACTGGTATCTTATACCACGTTGTTCAATCCTTGCCCATTCTCATGTTCCCAGTCTGGTACTGGTGGGGTCATGGATTCGCAGCGGCTCTATGCCCTTCACTTTCGAGCGTCGAGACGACGGCACCACTGCGAACCCTCGCCCGCGCTATCACGTTCTCCATTGCCCTTCTCTCTCTCTCTCCGCATTCAGAGTGGCGGTTTCTTCATCCTCTCCTTCCTCAACTATTGTTATTCGTCATTCCGCCTCTCATTCGTCAGTATACTCCCGACATGGCTGCCGGTCGCCGCTTCACACAGGCAGCACGACAATATTGTCGCCTACCTCGCCGTCCATTCTACCTCATCCTCCTGAGCCCCATCATACCGTATCTTTATCTCAACATTTTCCACGGAGCAGGGCAAGTGAGTGCAATTAATGCGCTTCGCCGAGGCGAATTTGGAACCACAGAAAAGGTGGTCGCTCTCATGCCCTGCCACTCGACGCCTTGGGCGAGCCACCTCGGCCAAGTCGATGGCTGGTTCCTCTCTTGCGAACCACCTCTCGCCGGCATAGACCCTTCTCAGCATCGGACCGAACAGGACCAGTTTTACGCATCGCCTGTGTCCTACATTCTGGACGTTTTCCCGACTCGGCCACTACCGTCGTCCTCTTCGGCTGAAACAGACTCATTACTACCGTCCCACATTATTTTATTTGGCTGCCTACTTGATGTCACACAGGCTGTGGGACAAGAAATGTTCTCCGTTCGCCAGTCTTTGGCATCCCGAGGGTATCACGAAGCTCGCCACTTTTGGAACGGATTTGACATTGCCCAGGACGAGGAAAAGCGGCGCGGCGGTGTTCGGGTGTGGGTCCGTAACTAAGTAGTGACTATGGGGTACTGTACATTTAATAAACCAAATAAGACTTTGTTGGGTGCCATATGCCGTTAAATGGGACAGAAATTTGGCAACACAGAGTGGAGCCTCATAATCACCTGGTAAAGAACATCTGTGGGAATCAAATCCATCTAAGTGGAAGGACTCCCTACCGCATAGACGGTTCAATCGTGCTATCGACTCCGATTCCTTCCCACTCGGCCGCTGGCCACAGGTGGAACAGCTCCTAGTCGCACGAAAGAGAACAAGATGAATACTTGAGCTTGAAGGGAGCAGAAGACATGGGTACCATTGCCGATATTTCTCACAGAACCGGAAAGCAATTACAAGGAGTTGGAATCCTGCCAATCAAACCCGACGACGCAAGGACAAAAGAGTATAGTATGGTTGTGCCTTCTTTTTGGCGAAGCAGAGCGTGGGTTCACGCTTCAGTGCGTGAGATATAGATACCGTAAACTAACGCATGCCAGAGTCCACCAATTTGCAGCGACAACCATGTCATATACATACAACCAGCCATGAAAGGTTTGCGACTCAGCCTGCTCTGCCCGTGGCAAGAGAGAAAGAGATCCAGATTGAGTGGATGAGAGGCAAGCCAAGGCACCAAAAGACACAGGAGGGCGAAAAACAACACTCCGAGTGCGCCTACCTCTATGGGCACGGCGGTTGTAACGAAACGGAGGGCTCTAATGCTCAACATACGGTTCTGCAGAGCCTTATTGGAGTGTGGGTAGATAGATGGGCCGAGGCGGGGCTTCACTGATTATTCATCGGGCAAACAATCAAGGATGTATCACTCGAATTTTACCTGCACAGGCTGTACTGGAGTCGCGTTTGGAACATCGGTTTCTGACAGAAAACAGCATCCCACACTTTTAAGTGTATAAGTGATAGCAAGTGAAACTGCAGCGTTCACAGACACCTGGTGTCTAACGACCAAGGTATGTAAATGTGAGGAGGATGGAACTGATCAATGAGGTGTAGAGGAGGAATTCAGAGATCAGAGACGAGGGAGACATTGGAGAGAACTGACTGGATCACCAATATTTGTAGGTGATAGTAGCGTCAGAGGGCTGACCCTGTAAGCAACTCATTCCAGTCTCCAAGGGCAGCGAGTAAGGTCTCCAACGAAGTGACAGATTTTGACAAGATTGGTAGGCGCATATTAAACGGAACTTTGGACAAGTCAGTCCAATTCGGTCGTTGGAAATGGCATATTCTCCTTAGCTGGACATGCATAAGAAACGGACACTTTTGGCCAAGGGATGTCAGACCATGTACCAACAGTACCTCCTTCGGAGTTGCAGGTTTTCTCACTTTTGCTCCCTTGTAATAAAGTGTATACCAAACTCAAATAAAGGTCTTGCAGTCGACTGCGGGCAGTCTGTATAATACATACCCATAATGTCCCCAAGACGTTTCAGAAGGTTTGCAAAATTTTGAGAGTTATGTTGCCGGAACTCCAACTCGGCCCCGACTCACTGAAATTCGCCCAACCGTTTTCCGGATTTACTTATTAATTCTGAAGTAAACTCTTTTGAGGGTCTTTCCTGACAACTATAGTTTAGTAGAGCGATATAATAATGGCGTTGGGGGCGACGGCTTCTACAATATGTAACAAGAAAGGAAAATACACATGGCGTGGTAGTGCCTAGAAGGTCCTAGTGAATGTGCCAGTCTGGTGATCTATACTTGGCCAGTCCAGATCCGTCACTTCTACTCACTCACTCTCTCACGTTCTTGTTAACTTTGAGTAAAAGAGCGATGCCGAAACAGCTACAACGTATGTACTACAGACTTGTATAGGCACTGCGCACTGAGGAAGCGGAATTAAATATAGGGCAGCGCAACTAATTAATTAATCGGTTCCACCAGAGCACTATTCCGACAGTTCTACAGCTATGAAGACATGGAAAGATCTCGTGATTCACTTAGTGGTGTCCTCCCGAGACAAATACCAGGTAAAAATGTCGGCCTTGTCGTTGCCTAAGCTTAGACTGTACTTACGTGAAATTGCAGACCTCGTTGACCAGATTGCGCGCACTTCGTGAAGTTTGACACTCATGCTACTATTAGTAGTATTTCTCGATGACATATCACGGATCGTTGAAGACTGAAGTGATCCTCTCCCAGTCAGGGAATTCCTCTGTAAAACCATGTAGCCTGTCACGCCAGCTGTCTGCGGGCATGTACTGTACTTTGCCTGCGAGTGGAGAGTGTGAGAGTCGCCTGGAGGCAAATATTTCCAAGATAATCTAGCGAGTTGCGTTTCAGCTGTACCCATGTGCCTTGTTGAAGCCGACATAGAGAGATGAGTAAGTTGAATGGGACGCCATAAAGATGGGAACAAATTCCAAAGCGCCATTAATGCTCCACTATACAGTATAGTATATATGGTAGGGCTTGGTTTATTTGCTGATAAAATGTGGCAGCATGTCCGCAAGCCTGGCAAGCAAATGTGGAAGCATTTTGGAGACATCCTGCCAGTGGCGGGTATATGCTGTGTAATTAGTTATCCTCGACTTCGTCAATCTGATGATTCTACGATAGGTACCAACATGAGTGCAGTCTCCATGTCGAATATAGAACAGACAGAAGTATATCTGCCTTGGGAGAGGTAAGTAAAGAGAGCCAACATGCCAACTTGTGTTCCATAACATACATAGTTAGATCTATATTATATATAGAAATATTAATCTGCTCACTGTATGCACAGAATGCCTCACAACATTGGCTACCTTACAACGCGCCGCAGTTTGAGTATATTCTCCATGGCTTTCACACTACCATTAAACTGTGGCAATGTCTGCCACCCGCAATAGCGTCGAGGGTGTATCATACATATCCCTCCAAAAGAAAGAGGCCCAAATAAAAAGAGCCCGCGCAACGTTTCCTTTATGACACACAATGCAATAAATAGTGTAAAAAAACGACTAGCAGCGTGGCCTTCAGTATCAGAGGGGCATGGAACCAAACGCAATGTTGAGGGCGTTGTCAACATCAATGAAGTGAGCCACCATTCTTGACCAGTAGAGCATTGGAGCAGCAGACCACTACATCGATTACAGGCCTTTCTCGCGCAGCAGCAGAGGTCATATCTGCCCGAAACAAGTCCTCTATCATTGTTATTTGGTATCGCTTGTTCAGTCAATGGCGACAATACTACCACTGCGAAGATGTTACAAATTTAGTCCACTGCACTGCTGCCAGACTCCTTGGAGTAATCCCATTTGGCCATGTACCCTGCCTGGCTCAAGAGTGAACTGTCGGTAGTGAAAGAAAACACATGCATGTATCCCAATTGCAGAGACGGTACACTCAGTCCTTCGACTGTCATACAGTTAGACAGGGGTTGAACAATATTGTTAAAGACAAGCTCTCTCGACACTGATCACTGACTAGATTAAAAATATATTCACTCCCAAGGTTAGGGAGTTTAAGGGCTATAAAGTACGAGCCATGCTGTTTCATTATAGACATCCGACTGTCTTGTCACCTCATTGTGAAGGCGCCATGAGAGTACTGCAAGCAAACACCAACGGGATCCTTGTACCACGAGACATTTTCAATACTGACTCTCTCCGCGCATGAGTTTGCTGCCTTCAAACTAAGCTCTGTATGTCTGTCTGTCTTCCTCTTATCGCTCTATGCACTATTCTTGACAAGTGTCCCAGCGCCTGCTTTGGTCTGACCAAATGACTTGATCATCTGCAACGATTTGGGGCACTAGTGTTCTTCCGGATCCACAGACGCCCACGGATCCACAGGCAAACTTGCCGCCAGATAATTGCCAGGACATCACAACAACGTTGGGGAACATGTGTTGCAAAGTGGTCATGTTGCGTTTTCCACATTTCCCCTGTAAGGTCTCAGCAAATTTTGAAAAGCGATTATATATTGGACCAAAGAGGGACTTGAGAACTTCAAAAGTCATACCTGAACGAATGTCGAAAAAAGCTGTATTCAAGTGACAGTTTGCGATGACGACGATGGCACACACCCTAGCGCTGCTCCTTAAAGGAGTTCGGGAAATTTTCCATTAGCACCCCCCAATGGGAATTTCCAGGGCCCAATGTGATTTTAGATTGTGGTCACGTATGACAAAAGTCCAATGTTGCACAACTCAGAATAATATCGACCTTGCAGGACTCCACCAACACTACTGGCAATTTGAGGACACTTGAGATGTCGCATGCATTGCCTGCTAGCTCCCCTCAGGAGCCTCGTCTCGTTACAGATGATAGATTATGCAACACACCTCCGCTCTCCCCCTTTCCGAAAGCCCATCATTATGCCAAGTGTCAGCAATGGGAGCCAGCAACTCGAGGGGAACTTGTCAAAATGAACAAGTATACTAGTAATACGCATTGCTCTTCCCTCAAATTACAAGACTGTGTGCTGCCACTGGTTATAACAACCACTCAACCCCAAAAGATGTCAGGGACATGTAGATGCAAACGCATACATGTTGTGGTAATGAATATTCATGCACACATGGATCCAGCGTGCATACACTTTACTTCTGCAAAGTTCGGCGATGTTCAGCAAGTGGATCTCGAAGTCATGTCCACCGATCTGCTGTGGTTGGCACCCTGTTGCACCGAATGAAGCCAAGTGGGGTACAAGCATTGCACCACCAACATTAATACCGCCGCATCCCTTTCCATATAGGGAATTAGGGTTATGATTCCGACTGAGAGGACGGGACTGTGCTGGCGATGTTGTTGGCCCGCGGCGGGACAAACATGGCGCTAGAATTGCGGCATTCACCGCATTCCAGTTGACGGAATCTGGCAATCGTGGCACCCTATTTACCTACCACATGTATCACATATGTATCCCAGCAAACCGGTCAGCGAGCATGTCGATGGCCATTAGAGGATCAGAGGGCTGAAAAAGAAAGCTCCTGCTGATATGGACTGCTATGTGAGAAGCTGCCGATTATACACCCTGATCCCTGAGACACAGCCAATGTAATTAGGTCTCCTATTTTATTTTCCTTCCATATACAGCAACATAGCTCCGCAGGCCGTAGACGTGTCTGGTATTATTCCTCTTGCCGCTCTATGTATGCACCATTCCTGACGGAGCCGTGATCCTCACCGGAAGCCGACCAGTCATGACACACGACAGCGGTTCGTTCGGGTACGGAGCTGTGACGCCCAGAAGGACCCACCTAGGTTAGGTGCGGTCGGTCAGCATATACACCTTGCCCATCAAAGGGCGATAAATTGAACACATTGACTGTATTTAGGTTGACTTCTGGAAGGGCTTCGACCTACACATCTTACTGCCGATAGCATCTGCTGTCTGCTGGTCACCATTTCAATGGGTATCGACAATGACCACAAACGTGGGTATCCCAAGCGCTGAATATTTCTATTGCTGGTCGAATGATTGCACTATGATGTTATGCCACATGATAAAGTGTCGGAGCGTCGAGCAGAGCCAATAGCACAGATCAGAGAAGACCTCCACCATCTGTGGGATGCCCTGTAAATGCACAATCGACACTGCTCCCACCATCTTGGTCACACCTTGTTATTTACAATCTACGTCTTTCACACTTCGGCCTTAGATTCCGACACCCGACACATTTTACCTACAATCGTTTTGGTGGCCATAATAGTCGGTGCCATCATATATATATATATAACATCACTGTCTTACTCAATAATATCGATCACTTCGATTGCAAGATGGCCCAGAAGTGGAAAAAGGATTGTCAAACGTAGTAGTACTTACATTGAGTGCAACATATGGGTGGGCGACACAGACACAAATTTGCCTTAGGGAGCATCCGATTTTTACCCATTCTTTGACAGCTGGTACACCTGCACAACCGTCATCTTATTCAGTTGACACATGATATGCAGGGCACTTCCATAGTCCTTAGGAATTTTATGGTCCAAGTGATTGGGACCATGAACATACAGGTTTCGGCCGTGGAAATTAGAGGCCGGCGACAAACGACCGAGTAAATGACCTGCATGAGATGTAGCCGTGGGTGTTTAGTAGATAACGTATGGCAACGGACAGTGCAGTGTAACTAACACTAACCACTTGCACTGACAATTTTGTTGGCTGCACATGTCCGAAGGAATTGGCCTTTCGTTGGTTCAGACAGTGATTCTAAGCATGGCGTGAACCTACCAATTAATGTTGCGTTATGGATGTGCGGTATTGCGCCTGTCCTCGACGCCAGAATACAAAGACTTGTCCAACATAGCCGAATAGGGTTGGGGGTTCAAACTTAAAAACTTGCCCAAGGGTTTTTGTTTGAAGACGCAGTCCGGGAGCAGGATTGATTCTGCACCGTTATTTATTATACAAGGCCTCTGTCGATTATCAGGGTCAGACATATACTATCAGTAGAGTTGTCGAAGTGCTTGGAGCAGCATTCAAGAGAGAAATAACTCTCCCCTCCACAAAGGGAAAAAAGAAGAAGATAAAACAAAACGTGAAACACCCATCCGACGTCCCTAAGTTTTCCAAAAGCACAGATACACCGAACCTGTCGCCATGTTTTGAAATGGGGTCAATTCCCACCTCCAATGTTCGTAACTGCTCTACCGCGTCACCTTCTGGGAAATCCACAGCATAACACGACACCTAACTTGTGCGCTGATATTCAGCACCTTTGCAAGATGTTGCCAACGTGTACCGCCTCTCAGATCAATTGCTCAGAAAGCGACAATCTGTGAAATGCTCGACTTCTTCTCCCTTCAAGGACATTTTATTGCTCCGGGCTTTATAGGACAAGGATTAAAGCTGTATTCTTCCCCACCCATCTTGACATGTGAAGCTAACGATCCTCGTCTCTTGACGAGTGCTTGTGGGGTCAAGACCCTTCCTTGGGTGCGGATACTTTGGCGATCCTAGTCCATGCGCTCATACATCCTCTGATCACTGGATCACTGGCGACCGTCCCCGAAATCGGCAGGCACTTCGTCCTCGTCATTCCGCAGGCACCTCGTCCTCGTCATTTTGACTACTGGCAGCTGTCGGGGAAGAAGACTATCAACACTCCGCGGTACCGCATGTAGAACTATTACTTTGAAGGTTGTCTCTCGGTATGGGTCTCGTTGGGTCTCGAGGATATCAAGATGGGAGTTTCACCGTGGACACATGGCCTTTGAGTCTCAGCAGTACGCCAAGACTCAGTCTTCAGCTTGTTAATGACTTTGGTCTCCTCTGTGCCTATAGTGGAATCAATGGTTGATGTGTTATTAAAGCTGCATTTCTATGAATTGACATGGGAATCCAGTTACGTCAATGTATGTGAAGGCAGCTCAGTCCTGAGCCAGTTCATTTTCACATTATAACCTTGTGTAGGGTGATTCTGGCTCTCTCCAATTTCCGCAACTAGCGTCACTGTTAGCAGCTGCAATTTAGACCCACAAACAAATCACTGCATTTCCTTGCATTGCCTTGCATGTTGCCAGGTCGCCATACTGTCGGTGAATGACAAGTCCTGTACTGTCTGGGCAACTCAGACGGGTGTTTGCGTTAAATGGTTTCTGAACAGTCGGTGATAATACTTAGACGCTGCAGAGGGTCATAGACTTGTCAATGTCATTTACAATGCCATGCTGGCCTAATTACTGAATAATACACGGGATGGTGTGGACACATGTATGGCCTTCGACGCATCACATGTCAGAATCTGGCGATTATAGCGCCCTAAGTAAGTGAGACACAGCCAATTTCATTGGGCCTCCTATTTTATTTTGCTTCCATCTATGGTGACATACCTCTGTAGACGTGTCTAGTGTTCGTTCCTCTTATCGTGCTATGCACCGTTCTTGACATCACAAACATCTGGTTCTAACACCGAAAGCTCAGTTGATCAGTTGGTTAATTGGTTTGGTGAGTGGCACTGTGGATGGCGATACTGCGCCCCCCCCTAATTCAATGTGGTAGATCATGAAGGGTCAGCATCTGAGAGCGTCAGCCTAATACACTGACTTTGTGTGACAAGTGTAAAGGTATAAAAATTGATTGGTGGTGTTCCGAGAGCTGCAGCGAAAGACCCTGAGAAGAGGTGGAAGAAGCCAGGAAACAGTGGCTACCCATGTGGAAGACAACCGTCGCCAGTCCAATCGCTGTGTCATAGGGGAGCAACAACCAACGCATTGCGATACAGTCACCATTCTTGACGGAATGAATTCAGCACAAAACACCACGTTAACCTGCGCTTCACAGGCCACATGACCGGGCATTGTAGCGACCATTTGGTCTCCAATTGTTGGCATGTTGGACCAACAAAGTCCAGCTGAGACGACATGGAGGACGCCAGTAACGCTATTCTTTACGTTGGCTGGCAATCTGGCTTTCTTACGTACGTCTGTCTGTGTTGGGTAGGCCAACGTGATCTTCTCTCAGATAAGCAAAGAAGCTGTTCCGTGAAGAAATACTTGTCGCATGCTCTTTGGCACAGGCGCTCCTTTACGTACTGGCTATGAAAATGTGTGGGGGAATGCATTTGGGGGCGTCAAATGTCAACTACAACGTTAAGGATATTCACGCGAGAAGCAATGAAACGCAAGTTCGAGCAGTTGAGCAGTATTCCGGATGCCGGTCCCGTCCCGAAATGACATTTAATTCCCAGGGCCTGTTGACATGTCGGAATCGTGCTCTGGTCAAATTAATTAAGTGCCCTGGTTGATTTAATTAATTAATTGAATTCCTGTATTCTCAGTGGATCAGTGGCCAGTGGCGTTAGTAATTTATGCAACCCTGGTTTACTCAAAGTCAACAGTACGTCAGCGCAGTGGTTAAGGGTACATAGAGTAGATATCCCACAGCTACGCCAAAGGCGATCACAAGTCCAGCGAAGTTCTACGAAGTTTAGGAAGAAATTGTGAACAGGTTGATGACAAGAGCCCTGGCATCTTTACTTCTGCAGATCGTCGCTACAGTGGAGGGCAACAAAATATTTACCTCCATGGCCGTCATGAGTTTTCTTTGCGGGCGCCATTTACACCACAATCTGACTGATAAATAACCACGTGGGGGTCGAGTAAACACTTCCACATTGTGTAAAAGGCTCAGGAGAAGACATTACAGAGTAGCTTGCTACTTCAGACAGGTCAGAATCTTCCAGAATAATAATAGTGCTCCGGCGGAATTAAGTAAGGACTCAGCGGCCGATGTAGCATACTTAATTCCGTTTCCCCAATGTAATATGCCCATCTGTAGGGTTTCATAGTTAATGTGAATGGCTCTTTCAATGCCATTCCAACACTATGATCGATGCCTCGCCTGGAGTAAAGTCAATCGTTTGCTCAGCTACTAACTAATCCCGCGGGCTGCTCGAGAATTCGAAAACAACTGGTGAGTAAATGAAGGTCGTTGGTCCCGTTGAGCTCGGAAATAAACAGTTCATTGATACCGATAAGTAGAATTGCGCATCAACAGAGTGGATAGTGCTCGAACAGCTTGCGCCATGGAGGCAACAAGAGTAAATCAAGACCACTGTATCGATGTAGCACTTTGCTAGTTGACAGATTTGCTAGTTGACAGATCGGATGACAGGTTTGTAAAGTAACTATGCTTTCAGTGATAAAATCAACTGTAATTACACCACTGGTACGGGAGTGGAAGCTGCTCTCAAGGACATATCTCGTCAGTGACATTCAGAATCACAAAGGTTGCATTATCGCCACCAAATGAAAATATCATCTGCTCCCGGCTGTATATCCAACGCTGCCCGGTCGCATTGCCAATCCTCCGATGTGTCAGCGATGGCCAAGCTCGCACATGGCGACCCTGGAGAATACCGGAGTAAGTACGTGTTTGCACCACGACGAGCTGATAGTTGGTGTACTGTTGTGTCACCACTGGTAGGACCGCAGGTCGTTCATAGATATGACAGCCAAACCCAATACTTGCAGTAAGTACTGGACTTCCAATCAGTTCTTCTTCTTTTTTTTTTTTTTTTTTTTTCTCAAGAACGGTGGCTGGTAAAAGACTGGCCTCGTTTGAAAGGAGGCTTAAAGTTGTCTGGGAAGCCAACGTCATTTTGCGGCCTGTATATATTGAGACTTGGAACAATGGGGCAAATGCAACGATCGTCCTCCTTCCTCAACCATTGTACTTCACTGCTGCATTATTAAAAAGTGACCTGCAAAACAAAATTGGGTAACTGTGTTCAGCAGCCTGCGGCGGCTCCGCCGTCTGTCATTTATCCAGTAATTCTACTTGTGACACAGATGAAAGGTCAGATCCAGAGTTCAAAATCCAACAGCTTGCTGTATTTTAGGAAACTTCAAGCAATCTCCCACCCGAGATAGAATTCATACGACTACGATATGGTCATCGAGCCAGTTCCTCTATTATTATTTTTAACATGATGTTGACTTTTTGCGTATTAGGCTGTATCTGCCTTGAAATATTTTACCCACAAATGGCGTGATAGCGTATAGCGCACGACCTTAATTAATGAACTGCTAGACTCAGAAGATGTACTGTACTTTGTGCGTGAGCTACAGATAGCTACGACGGTAAATAAAACACTGAGTTTAATTTACTCTTTCCCGCTGAGCGAAGTCGTTATCATTGTTTTTCAATTTCTGTACTACGGGAGTTGAAGTCACGAGACTGCAAGTGATACATGAACGTGCGTCACAGTTGATCTTCTCAGTGCCCCAATAATGCTCTGTATGTAATTACTTGATTAGTTCATTTCGGTCCCATGTATTGGATTGATTTCGCTTTTCCCAAGTTGCGGTGTAGAGAACCTTAATTTGCATTCCTCTATCTATCGTTCAGTATATCTGGAGCACAGTGATGACTCCCAAAGCGCAGACAGGAACATCCACCGCACATCGTTTACTGTGGCCTCCATGGACAGAGGCGACGCCTCATTGGCGATAATGCCACTATATGGTGGGCTCGCGGAGCATCAGAGTGAGGATTGTGGGGGCCTTAATAAGCACCATCCAAATGTCCTCGAAAACGCCATCTGTTGCAAGGACACCATTTCGTCCCAGTTTCTCCTCAGAGGCAATAATACGTTCAGTTCTTATCTATCTCCCGAGTTAGAGACTAACACGGAGGAGGGGCTGCATGCTTCCAGGTGCAGGCATATGTGTGACATGATGAGGTTACTTCTAATGTGTGACATGATGAGGTTCCATCTAAGTAGAATGTGGTGGGTGGAACGAGTGCCGATTATACACCCTAAGACAAAGCCAATTTAATTGGACCTCCTATATATATATATATATATTTGCGTCCATCTACGGTCACATACCTCTGTAGACGTGTCTAGTGTTCCTCTTATCGCTCTGTGCACCACTCTTGACAAGGAGGAGACGAGAGCAGTTGGTGTGAGACAGTCAGGTGTCTCGTTGCTTGAAACACAGGTTGGTGTGTCTTCAAACGTTTAGCAAAACACAGACTCAAGTGGAGGGAAGCGAGCACACTCTTACAGTACAGTGTGCTGAAAATGGCATAGTTTGGGTTGACAAATTGCAGTAGACTTACTTAGGTGGCGCGGGGGCGCCCGTGAGCGCGGGGTGAGCGGAGTAGGAACGTTTAGTGAATTGTGAAAGCTCCCGAATTACGCATACATAAATGTGTAAGCCACTTCAGCGCGTTGGAACTGTGGCTTTATAGTTCGAAACTATATGTTGTTAAAATGTGGAAGTTTGGGACGTGTTTGATTGACACCGAAACCTCTTACGGAGTTTTTGCACGAGCTGCAAAGGTAAACATATTAAAACTTGCGCCCAAGTAACACTTTTGTACATGCTTTCGATATGCGGGGTACACATTATCAGAGATTACCTCTAAGAAGTTTCTCAAATCGGGATTGCATGCAATGTGCGGTATCTTTGGCTTAGTGGCACTTGTGGGGCGGGCTATAAATCAATTAGTTTGCCATCCAGTCGTGTCCATAACATAACCGGTTTGAGCACGCGCCGCAACATGGGCCTGCAGCCGCAATATGTGACGCCAAGCTGTGGCGTTTGCCAGCACTCGAAGCGTTCCCCTCTCGTAGTATGTATCAATTCGCTGAGGAAAGGAATAGCGCAATCTTTAGGAGGTCATCAGGTCTCGTGGTAGAACACCACCCTATGTGTGAAGGTCAAAAAACAAGTGGTAGCAGTCAGAGTGGGCAAGTAAGAGGGAAAGTTGCAGTTGGGTAACCCGCTTGGTTCTCTTGCCCACATTGGGACAATTAAGAACCCCTACGAGGAGTGTGTGGGTAGCATCCGTTCCGATATCGCTGCATATGTACCAAGAGCTACCGCTGAAGCGGATGGCGGCCATTGGTCAAGGAATACATCTTCGTATACATGTGCGTGAATACTGCGAGTGGAGGAGGTTCCCTGTAAAATCACTCTCTGATCTCTGAACTTTCTCCAAAATGCTTACGTAGCTCAATTTGGTGGTGCGGAACGCTACGGTTCCGTTCTTGACGTTAGTTGCGGCGCGGGATATCAACCACGTAAATTAGGGAGTGAATTATGGTAAATTATGGCAATCATGAACCTCGTTCCAATTGAACGCGGGCCAGTTCGTCCTGGAGCTTTAATTATTGGGATACAAATGACTAGGCTTCGATACTGATAGTGGGGATGGGAAGATTTGGCAGTTGATAAAAGAACAATGCCACCAACGGCTTTGGACGTTTGCCTACTTCGTGCTGGGAGCGGCACTGGGATACTAACAAAACAAGTAATCCATCGAGTTTAACAAATTTCAATCCTAGCTGTGAAGCGACTCACCGAAGAATGCAAAATGGAATGCTGTCAGCGGTGGCGCTCCCTATCCTCTCACCACGACAAATCGTGTAATACATACTTCACTGACGGCTGCTGATTGCGGCGATAGACTTCGTGGTCATACCGATGACCATACATACGGCGGTGTGGGTCGCCGAATCTTCCAGCCAACGCGCCTGTCAGCTTTGTTTGGTGGTAAACCTAGTTGTTGATCCCAGGATAGGTAAAGGCTGAGTGCAAGGATTTTCTCGCTATGTATTTGTTTCTAGAAACCTTGTGTTCATGGGTGTAGGTAGGAAGTTCATGTCGGCATCTACAGTTCCTTGTTGTGCCACATACATATCTACTTATACCAGAGCATCAAGGATGCGTGAAGACTGGGCCCCAAAATTAATGCCTAATATTCAATAAATAGTGTCACGCTGTGGTGCTTAAATATGTGAGAGATGGATTCCATTCCTGACCCGTCGGCAATTCAGGATCCCGCTCGCACGTCGAGCAATGGAGATATCACAGCTTTTTTAATTATCTACTTCGCAGCGTTTCAACAAGTACGTTGGTTGTATCAAATGCTAGAAGTCGCACCTTCGTGGGGTTGACAGGTGCTTAAGCGTCCAGAGAGAGAGCAAGGGGGGGAAGAAACACTTTCATGAACTGTGGAGACGTTGGTTGGCGCAGAGTGTTGCTTTGCAATTCTTTCGACTCATCGTAGACCATGATCCAGGCTTGTCGGTAAATATGGTACAAGCGGCTGTGAACGCAGCTGTTGCATGCGGCGCATACAAACAGTTTCTACTTTATGAAATGAGCATTCGAGTTTTATCTACCAACGGCCCTTTTGCTCGGGCACGAAGGTAGAAAGCTTGCCTGTGGACAGTCCTGTGCGAATGTTACGCAGGCAGAACGCCTCCATTTCCTTCTGGGTTTCATACGACAGTGTACCAATGTGGGGGAGACAAATAGCCCGAGGATGCCGCAGAAGTTCTGCTGGAATTTGGGGCTCGTTCTCATAGACGTCAAGACCGGCTCCGGCAATTTCACCAGACTCCAGGGCTGTGATAAGGGCCTTTTCGTCAACGACTGGTCCCCGTGCAGTGTTGATGAGGACTGCAGACGGCTTCATAGATTTGAATTCGGGAGTTGAGATCGTGTGTTTCGTCGCCGCGTTCAAAGGAAGGTTGAGGGAGACGACGTCCGAGGTCGACAGCAGCTCGTCACGGGTAACATACTTGGCGCCTTGTTCAAGGTCTTCGGAAAGCTGGTTGCGGTTGTGGTACTGGACTGTCATGCCCAGGGCCCGCGCACGCTTGGCGAGTGCCCGGCCAATGCCGCCCATACCCAGGATGCCGAGAAGTTTGCCTTGCGGATCCGACGAGAGGGGGAGACCCCTGTGGAAGCTGCCAGCCTGAGCCTGGGCCAGCGCGACGTTAAATTGTCGAAGGCTCCCCAGCATAAGAAAGAGGGCTGTGTCCGCGGTGGGGTCGTCCACAACTGAGGGTACATTGGACACCTGAATATTGCGCGCCGTGCAAGGCTCCACCGTAACTGATGTTAGCCCTAAGGATCTTCAGTATCAAGGCTCACTTTGGTCATAGCCAGCACCATTATGAGAAATGAAACGCAAGCTCGATGGAAGCTGCGAAATAAGTTCCTCGTCGAAGCGGCCAGTAATCTGGGAGGTCAATGGTTGTTGAACAACGATACACATACGTTGATAGAGCCAGTACCCTTAAAGTGACGGTAGATAGCCGTGATATCCTTGTAGTCACTCTTCAGATCGTTGATAAAGGAGGCCCGGTCGGTGCTGGTGAGAGGCTACATATGTCAGTGCTGCTCCCAGCCTCAAACCAACAATCAGGGAGGCTTCGCTCTTCAGCGACTCCAACTCCTCATGAGCCAGGTTGATAGGGTCCAATAGCAAAACGCGGGGCTTAGTCGATGCGCTCAAGAGTCGAACATTGCGTTGGGCTTTGAACAGGGCGCCGACAAGTGAGTGGGCCGGCCGGGATTTGAGAAGCATGGTACTACGTAGAGAGGGCAGAGGAAGAGACCTAGGAAGAAAGCGGCGCGGGTTTCTCGGTTGCGCGTTGTGACGGAGAGATTAGATTGGGTAGACCGTCCGGCCATAGCCGGAGGCCGGAGGGCACTGATAGTACACAGCTGAATATTATACACGTCATTGGCCACGTGATCCAACAACGCGTGTCGAGTGCGCTTCATTGATTCAAGTCTCGCGCTCATGCGTTGCGTCAACATCAACACCTTCATCCCCGCAACATGGCCGACGACAGCGTCCCCCTTCCCTTCCCCAACCTCAAGGTCCCCCAGTGGCACTACCAAATTGCCAACGTCGAGCGTCTTCGTGATGAGGCCAGCTCCTCGTTTTGGACAGCCGTTGAGACTGATGGTAGGTCAACTGTCATCGTCTCCACGCACTCGCCGCCGCTGGGATGCTGACTGTGCTTTTCAGAGATGGCTCCTTACCTCCGGTCAACGTCAATGAAGCCTCCAAAGGCAGACCTTCTTGCTGAACTCGAGAAGAAGAACGCCGAGGAACTGGAGTCTATTGAGACCAAACTCAAGGATGCGGAGGAGAACTTGGGCGAGAGTGAAATCTCGGAGTTGTTGAGGTCCAAGGCCATGTACCTGTGCCGTATCGGTAACAAGGTAAGGTTCTATCTGATTTGTACGGCAGACTGACATTTACAGGAGCTAGCTATCCCTGCTCTGGAGACAGCTCTGGAGAAGACGGCGGGCTTGGGAGCTCGCATCGACCTTGTTCTTGCCATGGTCCGCATTGGACTCTTCAGCTCGGACGTCCAGCTCGTCATTAACAGTATCTCTCGGGCTGCCGAGTAGGTCTAACCCTTTCGATGATCGTATATGCTAATGGCAGGCTGATTGACTCGGGTGGTGACTGGGACCGCCGCAACCGCCTCAAGGTGTACCGTGCCCTTCACTGCCTCTCCATTCGCGACTTCAAGCAGGCAGCCGACCTCCTCATCGACTCGCTCTCGACGTTTACTGCCACCGA
This sequence comes from Apiotrichum porosum, assembly GCF_003942205.1. Lineage (NCBI taxonomy): Eukaryota > Fungi > Basidiomycota > Tremellomycetes > Trichosporonales > Trichosporonaceae > Apiotrichum > Apiotrichum porosum. Next base: position 1,705,117 of record NW_021167108.1, on the reverse strand, counting down.
ACTCATGGAGTACGAGGAGTTTGTTGGCCTGGCTGTTCTTGCTGCCGCTGTTGGCTGTGACCGCAAGACTCTCAAGGCCAAGGTGTGTACTCGTACGGCGGCAAAGCATTTTGTACTGACGAGCAGATCCTTTCCAGCTCTGAGGTTAATGGGTGCATTGCATCTATCCCTCACCTTGCCAACATGACCGAGTCGCTTTACAAGAGCAGCTACGCCTCGTTTTTCCTCGCATTGGCAGAGGTGGAGCAGCACTATCTCATTCCCAACCCCATTCTCGCCCCCCACGCCCGCTACTATGTTCGCGAAATGCGTATCAAGGCCTACCAACAGCTTCTTGAGAGTTACCGAAGCCTTACGCTTGAGCGCATGAGCCGCTCGTTTGGTGTTAGCGAGGCGTTTGTTGACCGGTGAGTCTTGCATTGGGAAACTGCATACCAGGTTCTAACGCTGCTCAGCGATCTCTCGAGGTTCATCGCCAGCGGCCGCATTGCTTGCACGATCGACAAGGTCAGCGGCGTGATCACGACTGACAAGCTCTCGTCACAAAACAAGACTGTCATTTACGAGCAGTTCCTCAAGCAGGGAGACCTCTTACTGAGTGGTGAGTGTGGACTTGTCTGGTCTGCATATTGACAAAACCCAGACATGCACAAGCTCCACCGTGTGGTGGGGTAGTTTAGAAGTACGAGAGAAGACAAGGTACACTTTACACTTCGGTATGCGAAGATATATGACAGTTCTTCGCTCGATGTGCGAAGATGAGAAGGCAGTTGGGAAATGGCTGAAAGGTTGGCACGCAGCAGCCCATGATGATAGCGGTTGCAAGCATGTAGTGGCGAGTCATACCGGACGCGTTTCTGATTTGGGGGGCCACGCAACAATAATGGGTCAAATAGCAAGCAGATGGGGCGGATGACGTCAAGTAGACCAGTCAGGCCGGTCAGGTGCACAGTCCGTGATTTTAGATACAGACCAAGATACATACAAGGACTGATTTTGGATACAGTTTACCATCCACCAACTCTGCTATGCCACCCCAGCTGGTGCGGCCTCCATTCCCATCGGGCTGGTCCACGCTCCCGCTCACCCCGCCCAATCTCACTCTGGCGAATACCCTTCCAGTCGGCCAGTCATTCCTTTGGCACCGTCACCGTCTGTCCGATGAAGTTGAGGAGTACTCTCGCGCTGTCGATAATCCTCCCCGGGTCGTTTGCCTTCGCCAATCGCCTTCTGCAATCTTTTATACCGCTATACATGCCAATGCTCTGGATCGGGACAGCGACCACTCGACTGGCTTGACCAAGCGTTGGCTGGAAGACTATTTTCAGTTGACTCGATACCCAAAGCTCGGAGACCTGTACGACGACTGGCGCATACGCGACCCAGCGTTCTTTTCACAGATTGAACTGCAAGACACAGCAACGGGAGTACGTGTACTTCGACAGGACCCTTGGGAATGCCTAGTGGCGTGAGTCATAGCAATCCACGGCAGACAACTAACTACAGCTTCATTACCTCTACCAACAACCATATTCCCCGAATCACATCGCTCCTGCATCGGCTTTGCGACGCTTTCTCCCCTGTGATACTTGTTCTTGATGCCCTTGATGGCTCTGGCCAAACTACATACCGCCTATTCCCCAAGGCCGAAGCTTGGCCTACGGAAGGACTGGAGCAGAAGCTTCGTGAAATGGGCTTCGGATACCGTGCTGGCTTCCTGGATTCAACACTGGACATGTTGCGGTCAAAAGGCAAGGTCGAGCTTGAACTTGAACAGTGGCGCTCAGCGCCTATCAACGAAACGCGAGACCAGTTACTGAAGCTGAAAGGCGTTGGACGCAAAGTTGCGGACTGTGTAATGCTGATGAGCATGGATCAGGTAAGAGACCGGGCACCACCTGGGCGGGACATTGACGTTTGTGCAGCCTTCCGTCATCCCTGTGGACACACACGTTTATTCCATTGCCGCTCGCCACCCCGACTTTCCTGGTCGTCTTCGCAACAAGCCCATGTCGAAAGCCATTTATGAAGAAGTTCAGGACTTCCTTTCCCAGGCATGGGGACCATTGGGAGGTTGGTATCAAGCAGTAGCATTCGCAGCGGATCTCAAGCCAAAGACGCCAACATCGGACACGTCCACTCCAGTCAAGAAACGACGCGCGGAGTCTGACGGTGTAGCTACAAAACCTCCTACCACGCCGATACCCAATAAACCACGCAACTCTGACGGCACTGTGGCCACAAAACGAATGAGGAAGACGCGAGTACCAAAGTAACAGGGGACACGAAGACCTAAGTGATGGGGGCAGGGGTAAAATCCTGCATAGGGAACGGTAATTGGAACCGTGTACTCCAAATAAGGCTGCGAACGAGGCAAGGGGTTTGAAGGGCCGAAATGAATGACGACGGGTATTGAAGACACGAGGCACCTGCAATGGATAGTGGTTCGTGATGTAATATGCGGGCGTTTGGCCACAGTTTACGACACGATGTAGCTGAGCGCAATGACCAGGTAGAGGGCAATGACTAAGTTTGTCAGCGAGGGTAACATGTGGGCGGGATACATACGCATAAGACCTTCGAGGTAGTTGCTCTTGCCGTCCTGAAGCAGCATGTTGACGAGCAAGACAGAGACGAACATGACAATTGTCTCAAAGTTGGCGAAGTAGAGAGTGAGGTCCTTCTGAAGGGGCCAGGCAATGAGCACCAGAAGGGGAATCATGCCGGCTGCAATCTGGATACTCGAGCCAACGGCAACACCAATGGTGAGGTCCATCTTGCCCTTGTAGGCCATCCAAACGGAGGTAACGTGCTCCGCAGCGTTGCCCACGAGGGGGAGCAGGATGAGACCAATGAACCTGTTAAACGTCAGCACAGCCACTCGCAAATGGTTCAACCGTACGCCTTGGGAATGTTCCATGTCGTCGCCGTGTCATCGATGCTGCCGACCAGAATGTCGGCGCTAAACGCAGTCACAGTGGTGACGATGAGGAGCCAGATGCCTGCACTGTATTGGTCCATGTCGGCAACCTCCTCCTCCTGCTCGGCCTCGCTGACGAACAACTGCGCGTGGGTGCGGAGCTGGAAAAAGAGGTAGGCAATGTAGGTCGAGAGGAGAATGATGGCGGTACCACGCGACAGAATAAGGAGACCGTGGAGGGAGCCATCAGGAGGGGCAGGCGCATCATGAGAGAACCAGCCGCCGGTGTCGCTGGCCGATGCGTGGTCTGAGATCAAGTCAGTACCGCCTCCATGGAAATGAAGCTCTCACAAGCAGCGGGGATAATAAGCGTAATGCAAGAAAGAGTGAGGAGTGACGAGCTTGCCTGAGCGCCAGTGGCACCAAACAGCGCCTCCTGCTGGGTAAAGCCTGCACTGAACGAAATTAGCCCGGTACCGAGAACGTGTTTTCAACTTGCGCAAAGAAGCTCATGCCCAGGACGAGGAGAAGGTTTGAAACGATACTGCCAAGAAGGGAGGTCTGGACGAGACGGAGCTGGCCCTGGACAAGAGCAGCAATAGCAACAATGAGCTCGACAGCGTTGCCGAACGTGGCGTTGAGAAGACCACCGATTGTCTGGCCCATTTCCATGGACAGTTGCTCAGTAGCGTCTCCGAGAAGCTGCAGCTATGTCAGTCCAGTGGCTAGTGGATTACGGAAACGGCCCTCACTTTTGCGAGAGGGACAATGGCAATGAACGAGGTCACAAAACGGGCAGTGGCCGACCAGTGAGAATACTCTGCGACAAGACAGATGGGGACGAAGATGGTGAGGGCATTGAGCCACGAGCCAAAAAGAAGGTGACGGCTCGACTTTATAAAGTTGAAGCGAACAGCGGCGGTGTGGCCGTTGCCTGGTGTGAGGAGGGGGGTTTGTTCGTGAGGGGGCATGTTTGTAGACGATGGCGACGATGAAAGGAGTGCACTGAGGGTTGGGTGGATGGGTGGGGAAGGATGGATGGGGGTGAAAGAAGGAGAGGGATGTGTGGGGATGGAAGACTGGCTGGACGACAGGCAAACAACCGCCAGCCGTTGGTTGTGTGGGCCGGAGGCGTTCAACTGGTGCGCGACACTCAGCTCTTGGCGGAGATGGGAGCGACAGCCTATGACGTATACCCAAACATAATATCTCTTGCACCGCTTTGCGGGGCCCGGGTTAGTGCACGTGCAATGACGTGTCAATGGATCAAAGGCCAATAGATCAATGGAGCCAGAGACAACGACGCATGCCACCCGTTGCACTCGGCCGAGAAAGGCAGCATGGCTGCTGTCCCTGTGGCCTGTGGCCTGTGGCCTGTGGCCTGTGTGGGCTGTGTCCCACTACAACGTCATTCGCCATCGACACCTGCTTAAACAATCCGGCGATCCTAGCACGAGCGACACACCTTGTCCCCACAGGCCACAGGCCACGCTCCTCGACAGGCCACGCTCCTCGACATTTACAAGCTTACAACGAGGACCCACGCCTCCCCACGCCTCCCCTCGTCCACCATATCTTTCCACATCTTCACCATCCACCACACCCACGCCACCCAGTCACAGAGCACCCCACCCACGCGGCTCCATCCGTGCCCCTCTTGAATCTTTGGCCTCTTACCCAGCAACATCCCCAACCCCCACACCACCTCTCGGCCCGTCACGTCGACGTCTCCAAGGACCGGGACAGCCACGACCCCTGGCTCAATCCTCGTTCCGTCACCCATCTTAGCGTCTCCATATCCGCCTGTTTCACAACAACTCTGGTCTCCATGTCGCGATCGTGACGACCGCTACCAGCCTAGTACTTCTGGCACGACGACAATGCCTGCCCACCATAACACACAAGTCATCATCTCCCAAAGCCACCCCACCAAGCTAGTCAGCATGCAGGATCAACCTGCCGAACATGAATTTCGAAAGCAACCAGTCTCGCCTCCCCCGGGGTCTGACAGCGACATGGGAGGCCTCAGCAGCGACGGACACGAACAGCCGCGTCCAAAGTCGCTCTTGAGCTCGCTGCTTTCAGACCATTCTTCACCGGCGAAGCGTCCATCAACCGGCTACACGTCTGGCCCATCGGCGCCTTCCTCGGCGCCATCAACTGCCTTCTCCAGCCCTCGGGCCCAAGACCCGGTCTCGATTTTACGACGCGGCAGTATGGGGTCGGATGGGGAACCGTTCCACCTTCCATTTGCTCACCATCACGTTCCCACGCCACTCCCAAAGGCTCTACCGCTTGGCACCAGCCCGCCCCCCGTTGACGCTGTGAGTGATTAATCTTGTAGCACGCTCTGACTCTGAAGGCTCCTCACCGATCCGCTCTAACGTTTGCTGTTGCACAGCCCCGTGCAGAGCAGGAGCGTATCCATGCTTCTCAACATGACGACATTGACGAGGGCAACGATACGGATCAAGGCTACGAAGAAGACTCCGAGGACGGCTTCTCGGACGACGAACCCACATTTATGATGCAAGCAATGGCTCGGGCTCGTGAAGCAAGAGCCCGTGCACCTCTCGTGCCGATTCGGGCGGCTTCAGTCTCTCCGCCTCGTCCGGCAATCGTGTCGCCGTCGCGCAGAGGACGTGGTCACATTCGGGTCGATCCAGATGTGGCGCAAGATCACAAGTCTTGCACCCGTCACTACAGCCCCCCGCCTTCAGACGCCCGCTCTTCCCGTTCTGCACCACCTGGACCCCGTGACGGCCGAGCCGGCTCTCCAGTTCCTTCGAAGCACGAGGACGAGGATGACGATGATGATGACGAAGATGACGAGGAGAGATCGGACGAAGAAGAAGAAGCACAACCCGAAGGTGAAGGACGGGCAGCGGCCGCCGCCGTGGTCCATGAGACGACAGTTACTCATGACGACGAGGCCGTTATGAGCGACGCTTCGGTCGACGAGGCCCCCATGTCGACCGTTCGAACTATTCTTCGCCGCGCATCCGAGCACCTGCCGTCTTTCCGTCGTCCGTCATTTGCACTCTCCACCCTGCAATCTGACGCCGTCGATATTGTTGACAAGAGCCCTCCTGCCGAGGACCCAGTGTTGTCGCGTGCCCGTTCTCTTGGAGCCCGTTCGCACCCCGTGGGCATTCTGTCAACAGATGGGGGCGCAGAGACCAGTTTGCGTAGGGTAGGAATTCTCTCTGCAGACGAAGGCGAGGGAATGGCCCGTAGCCGGCCAATGACCTGCCCAGTGCGCCGTGGGGAGGAGTAATGTTGTACCAGACGAATTTCTAGAATGGTTGTTCAAGTAGCCAAGTAGACATACATGCATTTTTGTAACGACACCACACATGCTAACCAGCTACAGTATCTGGCGACATGGATGAGGTTGTTGGGCGTGCCACATGCCACGGTCCAGGCAACCCACGGTCGGGTCAGGTGATCAGCTGACAAAGAGGGATTTGGCGTGAGAGCTGCGGGGCCCAACCGGGCCACAGCCAACGGGGCAGGGACACGGGCGTCGGAGTCGGGGATCCACAGGCAGCCATTCCCGGCACCACCCCCTCCCTCACTGCCCTTTGTGCACCACCTGACAGATCGCACAACTCTCTTCACTACTCTATACACACACTCTCTCTCTCTCCAACTTCAAGCCTTCGTCTTTCACACCACCTTCATTCAATCACCAGCTTTCTTACACCGCCCGCCCGCCCCCTTTGCTCCCTCACATCCCCCTTTTGGCGGTCCCAAGTGAACCCCACCCGCCACCACCCCCCCCCCCCCCCCCCCCCGACCACCCATCGCAGGCTGTGTGTAACATGTCGACCTCTCCTCCCAACGCACTGCACATCCCTTCATCTTCTCACCGACGTCGTCCCTCGCTGCAGATGCCCTCCCCCCGCGCCATACCCGTTGTGTCCCCTCGAGCAGCCCCCATCCCCATATCGTCTCCTCGTGCTGTCCCTCTCCCCGTTCCTCAGCGTCATGGCAGCATCAGCATTGGATCCTACAACTCTATCTCTGATTTTGCTTCCCTCGCCTCTCCACGACTCCGAGCTGGGAACCGCGGATCTGGATCGTTTGGCGGCTCGGTATCACTCGGAAACTCGTTCGTCTTGGGTCCCGCTATCACCGATGACTCGGACAGCTGGCTGGACACACTGGCCACTGATGTTACCAGAGAGCCTGTCCCTGTGGTATCTGGTGATACTGGTCTTGAGCAGGCCACTGAAGTGAGTTGAAAACGATACAAAGGCACCATGGCTGACTGTCAAGACACTTATCAACGTCGCATCCTCGTGCCTGCTCGTCCAGCGTGGCAATGGCTACGGTCTGTTTGATGTGAGTGTGAAATCTGTCTTCCTTTTAGGTTGGCTCTGACACTGTATAGTTTGCAGACTTAAACACGGTCCTCCTCCTTGTCCTCATTGCTGCCTCTCAAAACTCGCCCGATGCTTTGGATGACCGTGCACGCGAAGTCGTTACGTGTCTCAAGAAGGGCATTCGCCTCGGCGTCGGAATGGTCTGCGGTGAGTTGATAATTTGGTTTAATCCGAGCTTGTCTAACTTGGTTTCAGACATTTCACAAAAGAATCCTTGCACCCCATTCCCGCCAGACACCACTCTGCGTCGTCTCCTGCCCTTGTTCGCTTCTGGTGTTCACCGAGTGGTTATCACGTCTGACCCACCCCGCGTTCTCGAAGCCTCAGCCTTGTTGGCCTACTTGACTCGCAAGCCCCCTCCTCTCTTCCGCCTTTGCTTCTCAGAGGTCGATTTGCCGCTTCATCCACTGGTTTCTCTGCCTTCAAGTGCCTCGATTCTGGATGCCATGCAGGTCATGAGCCTCAACGGATTGAGCGCATTGGGGGTTGTGACCGGAAACCCCGAGGGCGAGCTGAGCTCCCTGATAGGCGTCGTCACTGTGGCCGACTGCTCCAAGCTAGTTGTGCCCAGTGAGGGCAAGCAAGTGTTGGGCATGGGATTAGGCGACATGTGCAAGAATGTCCTAGTTGATCACCATGGTAGGGAGCGTGGCGAGGAACGTGTGCCAGGTATGTTTAATACGTCATTTTTCTCCAGCTTCTGTTACATCTACCTTGCACTTGGGCCACCTTGCTGAAATGCCCACTTAGTTCACACCATCACTCCGACGACTACACTTCTTTACGCCGCCAACCTCATTCTGGCCACTTCATCGTCTCGAGTCTTTATGCGCACACCGCCTGCCGCCTCCCCACCATTGTCCCCCGCCTCTTCGTTTGACCAGCTGTCCCCACCGTCTTCCCCCGCACTGTCGCCCATCTCCATTGGACTTCCAACTCCGACACCTACTCAGCTGTCATCGTCATGCGTCATCTCCATTCTCGATCTCTTGTCCTGCCTGGCTCGAACCTACCAGAGCAAGCTTGTGCCATTCGAGCCGACAAGTGATACAGAATCGTGGGATATGATCCCTGACAATATGGGCAAGAGACGCCGTCGGGCAAGCAGCTCCGCTGCAGCCTCGTCTGGCGCCTTTCAGTCGTGGCGCTGGGCCGATGACCCGTCTCCGTTCTAGGCGCACACCGTTTCCTCCACGCCCCCGACCCATTCTCGTTCGCCAAGCATCTTAACCTTCCCGTTCCCGACAACATCAATAAGGAAATATTGGGCTGTAAAAACACAGACTCGCATCATCAATGAAACTATCAGAAAACTTAGTCATATATGCATTGTGTGTACAACTACAAGAGACGTGCAACGGCGTACAATGTCGCCACGCCACCACCGCCAAACGCTGCAACCCAGTCTGACCAACGCAGCTGCTTGATTGGAACCACTTCAGCTCCCTCTTCCACTGTAGCGCCTTGGACGGCGAGCCGCTTGAGCCATTGCTCCTTGACAGCCCACACGCTGCGCAACCATATTTCAAACTCTTTTGCCTCTGCAGGGTCTGAGCCCCCCGGAGTTGACAGGTCTAGGGACGGAACTTCACAGGAAGCAGAGCCCAAGTCGCTGTACAAGCGAAGGTGGACATGGACAACAGGTGGAGGAACGGATCGCAAGAAAACAGAGCCGAGGCTGTACCACTCTTGAGGGTACTTGCCAAAGGGGACCCCCGGGTAGCTAATGGTAACGTCGAGAAGCTTGAGGTCGGGGATGCTGGGGAGTAGTGTTCGCAGGCAGAACAGCAGGCCAGTAGAGCGAGGGTGTAAAACGCCAACAAAGTCATCCTTAACCAGGTCAGCCGTGAAATCTGATGCGAGAATAGACTTTGCTCACGACTCGTTCGCGGTCTGCGTAGCGTTTGCTTTTCGCTCGTTCGTTGTCACTGGTGATAGTCCCCTCTGGGAAGATCAGTAGCCAGAGAGGGGAGCGCATCTGCCCTTCCTTTGCAAGTCGAGCCAGTCGATTGAGCGACTGCGTGAGGTTGTCCTTGTCGGCAGCCCACGACCGCTTCAGGAAGATGAACCGAAAGAATTGCTGTAGAAGTCAGCAGACGCAATTGGTGCCAAGTTGCATACCATTCCCCATCCCACAATAGGGAGATGCTTGAGGCTGGCTTTTAAGAGAATCGTTATACCATCCCCATAGCCACTGTAACAAGCCAGGATCCACAGGTACATCCAATCTGTGTACGCCTGGTGGTTGGCGATAACAACCATGCGGTCTGGCAGATTGATTTTGACGACATCACCATTGGAATCGCGCTCAACGATTGTGGCGAGCTCTGGCTGCTCGTCGGTAGTAATCACAAGGGATGTTGGGGCGCATAGGACTGTAATCGCAATCACTGGACTGTTCAGCAATATAGCCTTCGCCACCCAATACTCACGAAGTCTGCCGAATCCATCTTTAGTCCAGGCAATCGCGCGCCGGAACAGCGGTCTTCCCAATATGGGAATGAGGAGAAGCGGGAGGAACAGAAACTGGGCAGAGCTAATTCCCAAAATGCCGAGGTTGAACACAATAGGGAACACAATCTTGCTAAACCACGGCCCATAGCCTGGAGGCCGCTTATCGATGGGGAGCGTGTACAAGGGTGGCGGGGTGGACGACATGGCGTCGTTCCCTCAAAATGACAAGATAGTGTTTGGTACGGTTGCTGAGAGAGATGTAAGAGTTGCACAAGTGAATGCCGTTGTGGCCGGGGGGACACGCACGCAGTCGAGCTGGGTTGGCTAGTTGGCTGACAAGGCGATGATGATGAATGGGTGGTCGAGGATGCGGGGTCAATGGTGGTGTCTCGGCCGGTGATCCGGTGACGTCGCTGTCGAACACGTGGATAAACATCGGAGATGGCCGGATGACCCGGTGCCTGGGTGTACCGTCCATGCTGTAAATGTGTTCCTTGTCCTCCGTTCTGGAACGTCGCGAGGTTTGTTCTTGTACAGTATATCCTGTCAGCTGCGTTTTCTACGGCAGTCGGAACTACAAACAACGATTGGTGACAGATGGCAAAGACCAAACTGTGCCGTCGATTACCCCGAAAAGTGGACAACAACAGCGCGACACCAATGGTCAGTCGATTCGCCCAAGTCTCGTTCTGGTGCCCACCTCGCGAGGCCACGATACAAAAGGCTTATGATACAGACATGTTGTCTGCGGATCCACAAAGAGCTCCTTCGGGTAAGGCAGGCACTGCACCACGAGTTACGCACTCCGCTGCTGTTTCCTTCTTTCTTCGACGACGCACTACTCGAGATTCAAAAGTCGGTAAACGCGTTAACGCATTCCCGCGTTCCCACGTCCCAACGATCCAACGACTGTCGCTCAGCGGATCAGCGGTGCCTAACTTGGAAGGCATCACTGCTGTTGGGTCAAAGAGTGCAGAGTGTATATAGGTGGTGCAAACTGCTACTCACTCTGTCCCACGGCGGGCGCTGCCGAAACATGATCGCTTGCGATGCCATACATGCAATGTAAATATGTAACCAACCCAACCCTTAATATCCCACTTGCAACACTTTTCCCACTTTGCACCGCAACAGTGCGCGCAGCCTTACATTGTGGCGAGCAGGGCAGCTGTCGCCACCGTCGCCACCGTCGTCCGCCGTGTCGTGTGCGACGGGGGCGTTTGGGGGGGGGGGGGGCCGCGAACAGTGCGCCCAAGCGCACCGTGCGCCTCATGTCGCCCTGGACAAACATTGAACACCACACAACCCTCTCTTTCCACAACTACACCACTACAACACACAACACATATCCCATCTGCAGCTCAGCAATGGCCAAACTTCCGTGGGGAGTGCACGTCCTCGCCCTCTTCCTATTTTGCTTTGTCGGCTTTGTTCTCAGGTAAGTTGGCCAGCATTGTACGGAACGAGCGCTGAACCAGACAGCATCTTGATCACCTTCTCCACTCCATTCATCCCACCCATCGCCTTTCTGACAGCACCCACAAATGAAAGCAACATCAGCTTTGGCGCATTTGGATGGTGTTCATCGGTCAACTGCAGTAACACGCAACTTGCATACGAGTAAGCATCAACATGGGTGGATGAGGGGCTAACCTGTAGGTACTCTCCATATGTCAACAAGTCGCTCACAGGCGCAATGTTTCTCTGGCCTATCGGTGCAGTCAATGGCGCGCCCCTGCATCACTGACCTTGGCAGGATCGCTTCTCATGCTCTTCACAGTCCTCTCCATTCTCCCTCTACTCTTGGTTCATGAGGCTCCAGGGTTGCGGTTCGTTGGCAACAAGCCCTTCTTCCTTCTGTCCTCGGTGAGCCCAGCATTCGTTACAAAAAGTCTTACCCATCAGATCCTCGCGGCGGCCTTTGTTGGCATAGGTTGGCTTTTTTCGTTGTTTGGATGGAACATTGCAAGGAGGTCATATGCGCAAACTGGTGTTAACGCGCAGCTTGGGTAAGTGGACGATCATGACCACAGCTGATCAATAGCCCAGCAGTCTGGATGGGGCTCGTCGCAGCCCTATTTATCATTGGGTGAGTATTGTGACAAGGGTGCTGCCGTCTGACAGGGCAGTGTTGTGGCGATTGGTTGGCCAGATGTTCGGTACGAGCGACCAGACCACGCATACGAGCGAGCACCGACAACCAACGGCAACGTTGTTCAAACTACCACCACAAGACGCGTGGTCCAACAGCCTTCACCGCCCATCGTGGAGCGAGTGGAGCAAGTGGAGCGTCCCCTTCCACAGCCCGCGGGGACCCCTGTGCCGCCAGGCGATGGTTATTACCACTATAAGCGCACCACTCGTGAGGTGGTACCAGGATAGTAGCAATATGTAGAGTTCATAGACTAGTGAGACATATAATCCTGTTGTGACCGCCACGAACTGGGGCATCACTGGCAGTGAATGGATTCTGTTGTCGCCGTGTTACTCCGTGGATAACGTGGCTGTGTGGTCGGTAATGTCTTTGGGCGCACGAGGCCGCCGCATGCATTATGTGCACCTCAAATTGCTTCGTCAGTATCACAAAAGACAAATACATTTAACTAACGTTCATGGAATTGTGCGAGCAACAGCTTTTAAAGACCCATACAGTTGGCATAAAACGTCGTTGTCCCTGCCCAGTCAGAGAAAAGCTTCTTGACGCCAACTTGTCTGGCAAGGACATCAATAACTGTGAAGAGGTCACCGTCGCGCTTAATGACACTAGAAAACGTTCCATAAAAGGAGTCTTGAACGCTGTCAACAGTGGCAAGAGGCGGAGAGCGCTCCATGGACCACCCGATGATACCGAGACCCAGCTTATTCGCCGTGTTGGCGTACTCTGAGGGGACAATTGTACCATTCGCGACAGTCAGAAGATAGTTGATTGGTGGGGAGACGTAGTTGACTCCGTCCGCCTTGTAGCTAGCAAGACTCGCCGCTGTCCCGTAGTCCAAGTACAGAGCCTGCTTGGCAAATTTAGGCTCATTGTCCAGCCAATATTTGATGTCAGAATAGAGGAAGGACTGAGGCCAAATGCGCTTAAAGTCGATACCGGCAATTTTGTAGTCGTCCACAAACTGTTGAGCAAAGAGGTCCTGCGTGTAGTTGCCATCAAAAGGCATCGCCACTTGAGGGATCTTCAACTCTGGAGAAAAGTCGAGACCAAGCTTGTCCACCACTCGAATGTGCTCGCTGTGCGACAGGAGTGTGCCGCACTGAGAGTACAAGTTGGTGCGCCACGGGTAAGTACCGCCGAGATGCGTTTCTGGCGTCGTGGCATTAGCATTGTACGAGTCCATCTTGCCACAAAGAGACTTGAATTCGGCAAGGGTCAAATCGCTTGTGCAGCACTTTGCACTGGCCGCAATCGTCCCGTTTGCAGCGGCGAAGGGCTGAGTGCACTTGGCGTTCAATTCCGGGACGACGACAACGTTGTAGTAGTGTGCAGGTCGCACTGCGAGTGACGGCAGACTAGCTCGCGGTCCTTGGTAAAGGTAACGTCGCATTCGAGTATTCCAGCTCCCATCCTGGCACCAGCGAGTGCGGATTCGAGAGTGTGCTCCGGGAACTGCAAGGTACCGCCCCCGCGGTGCCCAATAGTCCACTTGTTGGATTTCATTCGCTTGTTTTTGCAGCGAAGAAGCTTTGTCTTGAGCAGTGAGTCACCCATGTCATCGACAACGTAGTAAGGACGTGGGCCCAGTGAAATCTCTCTGATGCGAGTCAGAGTGGCAAGCTCAGACTCAACGTCATGGATGAGAGGTGCAGCTTGCGTATTGTTGGTAGCCACCACACGCCCAAGCGGTAGGCCCACAGCGGAGCCAAGGGACACGAACAGGCCGAGGAGCGATAAAAGTTGCACTGGTGGCTGTTAACGCAGACAGCCTCTAGCACTTACTCGTGCTCATGCAGCGACGGCAGAGTGGGTGAGTGGACAATTGCTTGAGCACCACGCTGGGTGGGACATGCACACGGCGGAACACGTATCTCACGTGAGCCATGCGTTCGAAGCCATTTTGTGGGCAGCGTTGGGCAAAATGCCAAGACAATGAGAAGCAACCACTCGTAACGCCATGGACCATGTACCACAAGTGGGAACGTCGTTGGAAACGGACCGTACGAGTGCTGCAACCACAGCGTGCGATAAGACATGCTGCTGCTCTAAACATGTTTCGTGATGGCAATAAAATAGACTGGCTGTTTGTTTTGTGCCGGTGCCTTCAGAGATCAAAGATAGGAGATCACAGATCAGAGAACAAATGCTGTCTCAGGGGATCAGTGGTTCGCCACCTGGGCACCGTCCTTTGGCACAAGAGTCTCTCATGGCAGCAGCAATGAGAGGAGGCATTGGAAGCCGGAACCGTTCGCGATATGGAGCATTGTCTACCAAGTGTTCCATGGGCCATAACCTTAACGGCCGCACGCTGCAAATGTGGAAGAAACATATAGAACCATGGAGATGGGGGGTGCGGCTAGCGGGTTTCTGGAATTTCTGGGAGACATGAAAATGCGTTGGGCTCGTATTTCCGGTAGCCAACAGTCTCTGCTTCAAGATGGGGGCCTGTAAGACTGTCCCCCCTGCCACTACTATGTTAGCCCTACATTGCATAGAGAGTAACGTCGATGCATGTTATCAGGAGCAGAGCTAGCAGAGTGGGACAAACTGCATGGCTGCAAATACACCGCGGCGGCCGCCCATGAGCGCGGCGTTCATGGGCAAAGTGACGTCAACGGCGTCGGCGATCGCCTGCGCCGCGTGCGCGGACCGGCCAAACGCACCAAACAGTCCAGAGCGGGTCTAAAGCGACGACGTCACCACGGGGTCACTCGATCACTCCCGTCTCTCCACCCTCTAAAGATAAACCACAAAACTCGCCTCTTTATCGCATCCCACTCTTCACTCGACTCTACCACGTCTGCGTCCATCTACCCCCACCACCTAGAGGATATCCACACCGCCTAGATACACCACAAAGGACCATCATCGTCATTGCCTCCTAATAGAGACGTGCCACAAGGTTACACACCCTCATCATGTCCGACAAACCGCCCAAGTCGACGGGCGCTGGGCAGCGACTCACCCCCAACTTCACTGGCCTCGACTATGCCAAGTTCTTTTGTAAGTAACAGTCATTTGGAGTAGGACAGAGGTATTTGCAGCGGGGAGTAGATTGTTGTTTGTGAGGGAAACAACGCAGCTAACATGGTATCCAGCGGCCGGCGCGCTGTGCTGCACGATGTGAGTGTTGCCATGCGCCTGCGGTCCTCGTACTAACTGCATAGCTCGCATGGTGCAATGACCCGTGAGTCTGCGTCTCCCAGCACCTCCATCCTGACTGTTTAGCTATCGATGTCATTAAAACCCGAATCCAGATTGACCCGACCCTCAAAGGCAACTCTCTCGTCACCGCCGGTCGCAAGATTGTTGCTGCAGAAGGCCCACAAGGCTTACTGACGGGGTTCGGTCCAACCGCAGTGGGCTACCTGTGAATATTGCATGCACGCAAGAGACCAAGAGGATGTCTGTGACGGTATCTGACGGACCAGTCTCCAAGGTGGCGCCAAGTTTGCGGGTTATGAGGCTTGTGTACGTCTTTTTCCGACCCTCATCTCCTGTTAACTGACGCCGCTCAGAAAAAATGGCTTGTGGACCTCTCAGGCTCGCATGAAAATGCTGTCGCGAACCGTACTGCTATTTACCTTGGAGGCGCTGCCATTGCGGAGTGAGTCTGCATCGTTCTGACTGAACCTGACATTCAGATTCTTTGCCGACATTCTTCTCACCCCTGCCGAGGCGACCCGTATCCGCCTTGTTGCCAACCCTCAGGTAAGCCAGCAGCCGCTCTAATGCACTCTGACTGTGTACCAGTACGCTCCCGGCTTTGTTAGCGCCTTCACAAAGATTCTGCGCACCGAGGGTGTTGGATCCCTTTACGCTGGCTTCATCCCCATTCTCTTCAAGCAGGTTCCTTACGCCATCGGACAGTTCACCGTTAATGAGCGTGCTACCGAGTTCTTCTACAGCCGCATGAGCCCTGAAACGAAGGCAAACCTCACAGCTTCCCAGAGCTTTGGCATCACTCTCACGTCTGGTGTCATTGCTGGTTTCGCTGCTGCCATTCTCAGTCACGTAAGCCACGTCCGAGTCTGTGCACATTTGCTAACAGTTTCTAGCCTGCCGACACCCTCCTCTCCCAGATCAACAAAGGTCACGGCCCCGAGGGCACGATGATGCACCGTCTTTATGTTTTGGCCAAGCAGGCCGGTGTTCGCGGGCTCTTTGCTGGTCTCGGACCCAGGATGAGTAAGTCCCAGTTGTGAAGACACCCCACCCGTAAGCGAACACTAACTTGGCCTAGTCATGACGGCTGGCCTTGTCAGTTCGCAGTTCATCATGTACAAGTACATCAAGGCGGCTCTCCATGCGCCCCCCGGTATCGAGATCCACAAGGAGGCCTAGAGAGAGAGGGAAAGCATCAGTGTGTCCTAAGAGAGTGGTAGATAAACATGTACACAAAACGTGGAGATGACCATGAGGCCATCGATCCATCGACCAGCGGGGCGCGGCGATGTTACGTGATCGTGCTTACGTGCTTAGGATGTCACCCCACGTGGGGTGTCCCTGAGACAGCTGACAGTAGTAAAGACGAGCTGTGGCCGTCGCTGTAGCCGCGTGCGTTTGTGAGGGTGTACGGGTTATGCGTAACAGGCCGCCACAGGCCACAGGCCACAGGCCGCTGCACGCCGCAGCGAGACACACTTGGCGGCGACGACGCGGGGGGGTCGGACACGGGCAAGTGAAGTAAGATGGTCTGCGTACAGTGGCCGTAACAGTGGCCGTCTTCTCCACACAATGTCACTTTTTGGCGAGCCCGCGCCGGACGGGCCCTGAAATCTCCCATCGTGCCATGCTCGGTTTCTCGTCCCATCTCTCGCGACGTGGCCGCTCCTCCGCCGCCCCGCAGCCGGCGCGCGGGTGCGCGCGCGGGCGCGTGTCGGGCAAAATCCACAGCCAATGCATGCGCTGAGAGGGTTGGGACACAAAGGGTGACATCGCATCTCTTGCTGTTTCCTCTATATCTCCTTAATACCCTCTCTCACACCTCTCTCACACTCACTCTCTCTCACTCTCTATCTCTATCTCTACTCCTTTTAATTAATTTCACCACCATGCCCGCCGACGCCCGTTCCGAGTCGCGTGTTTCCAACTACACCAAGTTCTGGCAGAAGGACTCTGCCAAGGACGGCGAGGCCGACAAGGCGAACCGTCTCGACCAGTACACTGACCTGGTCAACGGTACGTGTCCCGCCCCCCATCTGTCGCCCCATTGGCGCGCGAGACAAACCACTGACGCGCACCAGGCTACTATGACGGTGCTACGGAGCTTTACGAGTACGGCTGGGGTGAGTTTCCGGGCAAGGCTTAGTTAGGTTGACGTCTGCTAACCCCACCCAGGTAACTCGTTCCACTTCTGCCGCTTCTTCAAGGGCGAGGCCTTCCTCCAGGCCATTGCTCGTCACGAGCACTACCTCGCCTCGATGACTGGTCTCCGCCCTGGCATGCGTGTTCTTGACGTCGGCTGTGGTGTTGGTGGCCCCGCCCGTGAGATTGCCCGTTTCTCGGACGCCAACATCGTTGGTATCAACAACAACGAGTTCCAGGTCCTCCGCGCTCGCCAGAAGACTGCCCAGGCCGGTCTTTCTGACAAGGTGTCGTTCGTCAAGGGCAACTTCATGGAGCTCGCCGAGCAGTTTGGCGAGAACAGCTTTGACGCTGGTGCGTAGACCGCACATCTGATGCGATGCCATCTGGACCTCTGCTCACCTGTTCATTCAGTCTACGCTATCGAGGCTACCTGCCACGCCCCTACCTTCGAGGGTGTTTACGGCGAGGTCTTCAAGGTCCTGAAGCCTGGAGGTGTCGTGAGTCACCATGCAATGTAAGCCTCGCTGACCCCAAAGTTCGGTGTGTACGAGTGGTGCATGACCGACGAGTGGGACCCTTCCAACCCTAAGCACAAGGAGATCGCCCACGGTATCGAGGTTGGTGACGGTATCGCCGAGATGCGCACTCTCCACGCTGCCCGCAAGGCCCTCAAGACCGTTGGCTTTGAGATTCTTCACGAGGAGGACCTCGCTGCTCGCCCCGACGCTGTCCCCTGGTACTACCCTCTTGAGGGTGACGTCTTCAAGGCCCAGACCGTGTGGGACATGTTCACTGTCCTTCGCATGTCGACCATCGGCAAGATCTTCACCCAGAACTCGGTCTGGGGCCTCGAGAAGATCGGCCTTGTCCCCAAGGGCACTTATGATGTCGGAGAGTCGCTCAAGGTCGCCGGTGACGCCCTTGTCGCTGGTGGCCAGAGCAAGCTCTTCACCCCCATGGCCCTCTGGGTCGTCCGCAAGCCCGCTAACTAGAGTGCAATCTGGGTTATATTGTGTTGTCCGCCTGTTTGATGCATACACTGCCGCTGTACTTTGTGGGAGTGGGAGGCCTCAGGGCCTGTCTTTCCAAAGCGCTGTGTGTAGTGGCTCTCTCTCTCTCTATGCAGTACATCCGCGGGCTTGTTGACCGATAGAGCCCCGCACCCTCAATAACAACGGTCGCTGACAAGCTGTTGAAAGAACGGACAGTCTCGGAAACGGTCATTCACTGGATGCAGTAAGGAGAGCGCTTGTCAGTCTCACATTGCAATCATGAGTTAAGAATGCATGCTGGGTGTGTGTCGTATCTGTGTATGTCTCTTGGGGGGAAAGTCTCCTCGTCTACTCCTGCTTCTGAGGAACCGAGTCGCGCCAGGTTTTGAGGACGTTGTTCTGGTATTCGGCTGGAGCAGGGCCGGCAAAGATCTTGAGACGCGCCAGTCGGCGGTCACGGAAGGTGTTCTTGGGCAACATTCCCGACACTGCGCGACGGAGAATCTAGTCTTGTAAGTCCATTGTCAATATTGGAGGGTGCCTACGTACCTCCTCTGGCCTGCGCTCCCTCATACGCGAAATGGGCACCTCCTTGAGACCGCCAATGAAGCCAGAGTGGTGACGGTACACCTTCTGTTCGGCCTTCTTGCCCGTCAACCGAACCTGGAGAGCGTCCGACACAACCACATAGTCTCCGGCATCCACTAAAAACGTCAGCTTTCGCTCTGCGTATACTCGTGCCTCACCGGCCGGGTCGTATGTTGGCTTGTGCTTGCCCATGAGCACGTATGCGATACGGCTGGCAAGATTTCCGAGGACGCGGTCTTGGCCGGAAGCGTGGTGCCAAACGCGGGTGAGGGCCAGAGCGGTCTGGGCGATGGTTAGATCCTTTTCTCCTCTTCTCCTGCTGTTGCTGTGCCTCGCATGCCTACCTTTCCTTTTGTGGCGGACATTGTCGTGTTGTGTTGTGACTGTGGTTGTCGACAGTGGTTGCCGCGAAAAGACCAGTGACGATCAATACGCGAACTCTGTCCCGCACGCCAGAGTATGCCACGCACGGAAACCCCGAAATCTCCGCCCCGCCTGGCCTGTTTGCCGCTCACTTCGTCCACAAGTCCATTCACCTCAGATCACAGACAGGTCCTCCAAGC
Organism: Apiotrichum porosum; assembly: GCF_003942205.1. Taxonomy (NCBI): domain Eukaryota; kingdom Fungi; phylum Basidiomycota; class Tremellomycetes; order Trichosporonales; family Trichosporonaceae; genus Apiotrichum; species Apiotrichum porosum. The sequence goes on along the minus strand of NW_021167108.1, from coordinate 1,685,744 downwards.
CCATCCCATCCGTCGTCATCGCCATGAGGTACGTTCACCAACGAGCCAGCAGTCCTGACAGCTGTACAGTCAATACGCGTCTGTCCCCAAGTCGGAACTCGACGAGTCTCAAATCCGCGAACTCGAGGAGTGGGAGATCTCGCAGGGTCCCCTGTCTGTTCTCCAGCAGGCTGTCCGCAACAACAGCCAGGTGCTCATCTCATTGAGAAACAACAAGAAGCTCCTGGCACGTGTCAAGGCGTTTGACCGTCACGCCAACATGGTGCTGGAAAACGTCAAGGAGGTGAGGATGGCGATGTTGTTGGATTGGATTCCAACTCGGCAAACATTTGTTGACAATCACCGCAGATGTGGGTTGAGACGCCCAAGGGCAAGAACGCCAAGCCTGTTAACAAGGACCGCTTCATCTCGTGCGTCTTGTTGGACTCGATTCATCACTATCTGTACTGACATGCGCAGCAAAATGTTCCTTCGTGGTGACTCGGTGATCCTGGGTGAGTTAACGGGCCATGTCTTCATCATCCTTGGCAACATCCGCTAACTTTGCCTCAGTTCTGCGGAATGCAGCATGAGCATAGATAAAATGTGTTAAAGACGACCTTAGGCGACAGCGACCCGATACCCAGACTCTTGGTCGCTGATGAGATGCATAGTCAGCTGTACCGATCATTCGAGCCGCAGGTGTTGTCACACTACTATACTAATACATGATAGAAAGGGGACCAAGCTCTTCTTCTGAGAGCCACAAAGGGAACACGATCCCAAGTTCTCTACGCCAGGACGCCACTGCCCTTGGACGAGTGAGCATACTCGACGACGGCGTTGACAGCCTTCATGTCCAGAGTGTTGCCCAGGTTGATGCTGGTGAGCGCCTTGACAGTGAGGTCGTCCTTGACACTGCCGATAATCTCTACGTAGGTGTCCTCGATGTGCATGTCCTTGGCCTAGTCAGCACCCTGTATAGTTCTCTTCTGTTGCACATACACGAGAGAGCATGATTGCAACCTGGGGCTGTCAGACAATGAGGCAAGCGAATGTTCAGTGGTTTACTCACCTCGCCACCGTCGCTGGCCTCGACAGTCGCCGTGTCGCCAACGAGCTTGAGGACCTTGGCAGTGAGGCGCACGGTCTGACCGCGGTGGTCGCTGAGGAACTTGGAGTTCACGCGGGCTAGGGGATGGACATTAGGATAAAACAAACAACCATAGGCGAGCGGTGTGGAGGTGGATGTTGATGTGTATGTGGAAATGGGCATACATAAACGTTTTTGTCAGCTTAGACCCGTTTCTCAATCACATCCTTTCTACTTACGCTCTGGACCGAGACGGGACATGGTGATAGATGAGCAAGTAAGTGTTGTGGTGGGTAGACAAGAGAGGATGTTGGGACCGTCGAAGATGACTGGACTGGCCAACCGCTCAGACGCGACGCGTCGTTTTTGATCCCGCCAACCTCCCTTATTAATATCACTGCATCATTACAACTGTCAGCCATATTAATGTTCCTCTTAACACATGTTTCTAATGATCACGTGATCCTGAAAAAGTCTGCAAGCTATGCGATGATCCGTTGGTGTGACCCATGGCTATAGCAGGGCGGCTGTCGTTCTCCACAAACACCATTTCTTCAACAATCAACATGGTTTCCTTCCAGTGAGTCCCTTATCTACGGGGACGTTGGCTGACAAAGCAGATGTGACGGCTGCGCCGATACCGTCAAGAAGCCCGCTCTTGACAAGCACCGCCAGCGCTGCTGGGCGAGTTTTAGCTGCATCGGTAAGTTCTGCACATTGTGTATGAAGGGAACACGGTGTTCTGACATCCACTAAGACTGCTCCACCACCTTCCACAACCAGGACTACAAGTCGCATACCTCGTGCATCTCTGAGGCCGAAAAGTACCAGGGTGCTCTCTACAAGGGTCCCCGCAAGGGCCAGCAGAACCAGTCCACTCCCGCTTCCTCCAACGCCACCCCCGCCGACTCACCTGCCCCCTCCGAGGGCGCTGGTATTGCCATTCACCCCTCGCGCATGAACCAGATGCAGGCCGGCGAGTCTCAAGCACCAGCGCCATCTTACGGAGCTGGCCGAGGACGTTTTGCTCAGCGCGGCGGCCGCGGTGGATTCGGTCGTGGCGGCTTCAACGGCGGTGCTCCCTTCAATGCTACCCCCCGTTGGTCTGCCACTGGTGAGAACAAGACCGCGCCCGAGACCGGTATGAGGACATGGGGCTCGGCACCCACGTCCGACTCCGAGGCTCCTGCTGCTACCAAGGTAGCACCGGTGGGGGCGACCGCCGCTGTGGCGACCGATGCTAAGAAGAAGCGCAAGGGCGACAAGGGCGGCTGTGGCTCCAAGGCCAACTCCAACAAGGCCAAGCTGGCTTCTGACGCTGCTACCGAGGCCGACGAGCCCCAAGCCAAGAAGAGGAAACGCGACGACGAGGTTGAGGATGCCCCCACTGCCGCTCCTTCCGACAAGACCCTCAAGCGCTTGAGGAAACACATGTCAAAGATTGAGGACAAGGCCTCTGGTGTTCCACTTGCCAATTGGCTCGAGCAGGTCGCTCAAGGCAAGGAGAAGACGCTCGACAAGTCGGAGGTTCTCCAGGGTATTCAGGTTAGCTTTGTAGATGGTCGCTGGCAGCTCAGTGTGTAAACTGGCCCGCTCAGCTTGTAATAGATGGCATGCATATATGTGATTCATACAAAGTACAAGTGTTGTGGGGGCGTGAGTTTATTCCGATGGCAGAGCTGGAAGGGGCTTTTCTTCGGATGATACGAGGCTGTTGCCTATGGGAGGCGGCAGGAGAGCAGGGGATGGGATAGCAGCCGGGGTTGAAATAGTGTTTGTCGAAGCTGTTGTGGATGACGACGACGCGGCCGAGCTAAGCAATGACGGAGCAGGACGGCCTTTACTGCGTTCAATTCGCAGACGGCTGGCCACATTCCGCGCAGCTGCCTGGGGGCCGGTCTGGAAACCGCGCTTGGTTTCTGCGTGGTCGGATCCCTTCCACCGACGCCAGCCGTCAAAATCGATAAGCGCCTGGGGAGGTTTAGCACGTGTAGACGTTGGAGAGAGAGACTCACCTGCATACAACCCCACTCAACCGTCTTCTTCTCCAGCCACTTGAGAGAGACTGGCTTGGTCAAGAAATCATTGCAACCAGCAGCCAGGGCCGCTACACGATCGGTCTGTAGTGACGACGCAGTGAGGGCGACAATGATGACTGCCGACCGAAAGGGAGATGATGCCACAACTTCTATCGGTCGCTGATGGTCACCCAGAGGTGTGCTTGGGAAAACGCCGATGTTGTTGTTCTTTTCTAGCTTGCGAATCTCCTTTGTCGCCTCGATGCCGTCCATGACAGGCAGCTGGATGTCCATCTACATGGGTCAGTTGTGACACCATTCTTGGATAACGCACAAGAATGAGGTGGAAACCGCCAGTGCGCCACTTCTCAACCGCCTCCACTCCGTCCTTGGCGGTCTGATATTTAATCTTCTTCCTTCGGAAAAACATGCTAAGGATATTCTGGTTGATAGGGTTGTCTGGCTTGGTCAGCAATGGTCCTCACAGCTTGCCCTGAACACTGAAGAGCACCCACCTTCCACAATTAAGACATTAATGGGAGGCATAACGACATCCGGTGTCTTGGGGGGGCGAGCGAGGACGGGATTCTCAGCAATGTTGGGAAGTTGCTTGTCACTGCCAACGCGACGCGTCACGGTAGAAGACCGCTCCCTGCCTTGGGCGACAATAGGCTTTGCATCTGGGTGCGTGGGAAGAGTCTTGCGGCGAGCCGAAAGCGGGGATGGCAGCGCCATGGCTGCTTCAGTCTCAGCCGCGCGGGCTGAATCGTCCGTGGTGGCACTGGCTGTGGAGGTTGTGGAGATGGCGGACGTTCTGCGACTACCTTGCAGCGAGTCGGAAGGTGAAGTTGATGCCGTCAGGATGTCGTGTTCTGTCGAAGTCCTACGACTCGTAGCAGCTTGTTTACTGTGTGCACTTTCGCTGCGCTGCGAGAACGACAGGGAGCGCCCACTTGCGGGCGGCTCAAAGAACATTCCGAACGGGCGACCATCGGGACTTTGCATGATGACCCCAGAGGCTCCCGAAACTGACTTGCCGGTCGTCGAGCGTGCAAAGTACTCTGAGGCAGACGTTGACACGACCTCGGCTGGCGTCGAAGCCTTACGAATGACGACCTCGGCTGGACGTAATGGTGGGGAGATGACCGACGGCGGCACTTCGCTCAGAGGGGAGCGAGCCTTTTGTGGAGTCGGATCAGCATGTAGCATGTCAACCGAGTCGAAAAATCCCTCTTGAGGCACACCGGTGGGGGTGCGGTTGCCCGACGCAATCTGAGGCGATCGAGGGCTAGTGGCAATGGGCGAAAAGATGGGGTCAACGAATGGCTGCCTAACAGCAGTAAACAGTGTTGTGAGGAGTCGACGTGGACCAACGGGCTTAGGGACAACCATGACCTCTGCTGCAGATGAGGCACCCATGACGGAGACAACATCTCGCACTTGATGATACTTGTCGAGACTGGTGAAATGGATGATAACAGTTGCCGGTGACTGGCGAACACTTGCTGTAGATTTTGCGCTACGGAATAGCCCCGGTCGCTTCATGGACCGCTGTCGTACAGTTGCGGGTGGCGTATCAGGCTTGAGTCGCAGCAACTCGTGGCGGAGGACGGTAATATCCTCGTCAATAATGACAAACTTTGCCGCCGCTGGCACTTCGATGGTGTGGACGTTGCTATCCACAGGAATATGGGACACGTCCAATCCCCAAGCGGTCAGATAGCTGGTGAGGTGTCGAGCAAAGATGCTGGTGTGGCTGGCGTGAAGGTTGGTTTTGCATCCCCTAAGCGTTTCGGCAAACTCTGCAAGTCCGCTAAGGGTGGGCTCTTGGGGTAAAAGCATACCAGCAAATGGCTGTCGGGCTTCTTCTTGCTCAGGTGACAGAGGGGTCTGCTCTCCCACTGAGGCTCGAGGGAGGACGACTGAAAGTTCATACGCGTGGCGAGGGAGCCCAAACCCTGTGGGCGAGGAAGGAATGGTGTCCGTTTTGAGCCACGCATTCACCTGGCGTAACAGTCGATAGCACAGCTGTGTCTCGAGCTTGGGGGTGGCGGCCTCTTTTTCTTCCACAAGGCGTGTGAATGGATTCAACTCGGCCTTTGGTGTCACCGCGTTTGAGGTATCGAACACCTGCGCCACGTTGTGTACGATCTCGAAGACGCACAACAGCGGGCCATCCGCCGATGCAGACGATGTAGAAGAGGCATACCCAGGCGAGGACGGGCGAGGTGAAGCTCCGTGGACAAGGTTTCCTTCCAGATCCACGTTCGGGACGGAAACGCGACGCAGCATGGATGGGGACTGGGGTATCACCTGCAACCCGAGCTCAATAGTATCGCCCTTGCTGGCGACGGCCAGGATCTGGCGGATAACCTGTTTACCTGTCAGCTGGTCGCGTTCTCGTTCTCGTCAGGACACTTACATGGCTTAAGACATATCCTATTCCTTCGCGGTCACCAGTCATACTAATATGCTTCATGCCCACGTCACTGTGGAAGAGCACTAGCTCAACTTCCGCCTGTGCGGCCTCGCCACTTAGTTGATCTGCCACGTTTTGGAGAAGCTCGCCAATGTCAAAATCGTCAACCACACGTACGGCGCCAATTTGTCCTTCACATAACGGCACAAGGTTGGCGGACAGGTAGTTCAAGCCCCGTATCGATGTGAGCAAGGCGGAGACGGTGGTGGTGGGCATTGGTATGGCGCACCCTGCATACTGTTCCTTTGCATTGTCCAAGAGGTGTGGCGGGGATACGTAGAGGAGTGCCTGCATCGTCGCGTGTAACGAGTCCACAAGTTCGAGGGAAAGCGAATGCCATGGATCAAACTTGGCACCCTGCGGTGGTGGACGCAATTGAGGTAGATTGTTGCGACTAGCATTCCTAGTAGGTCGACTGAATGACATCGAGCCATCATCGGACGGAGGATAGACTCGTAGTTCATTCAGAGGCAAATCTCTTTGTAGAGAAGAAGTCTGCAGAGGTGGTAGCTGCCAGGGTTGACCAGCCTCAGTGGTGGTGGTAGGGGGCGGAGGGCGCGCGTCATTGTCATCGCCAGACGAACTCGAGCTTGAATGATGGGAAAACGGGTCCTCTGAAAACGAACGCGTGTTATCGAATGGGTCACGACCGCGCGAAGGGGGCGCAGACGTCAAGGACGGCCATGTGAAGATTGGGTTTGACGAGGACGACGTAGAAGTGGTGGACAGCTGCAGCCGGTCAGCTCTGATCCCATGTCGCTGCCGTAAGCAGTACACACCGGATGACCTTGGTCTGGGGCAACTAGATCTACCATGTCAGATGTTCTCCGAAAGATGTCTACTGTGCGGTCCTTGGGTGAGACCTGCAAGGGGGTCGGAGTCGTAGTCGGCCGCCCGCTGTCGGGGAAGGTGGACAGACTCGACACGTGTGGGCTGCCGGGCACAGATACGGGGTCTGCGACCACTGGAAGAGTGGGGTGGCCGGCGGCCATGGTGCTGGCGAGTCCAGAGCTATATGGTGGCCGTTGGTGAGAAGGGGACGGTCGACGGCGGGGTGGGGGGTATGGACAACTGCGTGGACGAGCAGTGCATCAGATGGTGATGATGAACACCGGAGCGTGGCCCCGGGTGGCCGAGCGGCGGGGACGGGGATGGGCGACGGAAGCAAAATGGGCGCCGCTGTCACCTGCCTATTTTTATATTCTATTGGCATTGAATTCATGAGAGCATGAGACTGGTGATACAAAATAGCAAACCTTGCGCCACAACTTGGGGGCAGGGAGGGGATGAGCGCGCTACTACGAGCGCAAGACTATTGGGGGATGATGGGGTTCAGAGATCAGCGAGTGATTCTACTGCTTGTGAAAGCTGATGATTTCGTCGTAAAGAAGACGCCTCAGCTCTTCCCGGCTGAGGTTGTCCTTCATGAGATCAAACTCAAAAAACGATGAGTCCAGAGGTTTGGCAGTAGGCTCGTCATCAGGGTCGTGGTAAGCGTCCAGATAGGGGTGCTCAAGACACTGCTCCACAGTGAAGCGCTTGCGGGGATCAACTGTTGTTGTGAGCTAATGGTTACGGCGGCGGGCAGCTGCTGTGCACAACTCACAGGTCAAAGTCCTCGTCAAGAAGTCGACAGCCAGAGGGTTTGCCCTGGGGAAGAGCGACGCAAACGATCTCCGTGGGCGGAAGGCCATGGCCCGAATGTAGTCTCGCGAGCGGCGCGACGTGATGGCGTAGAACTCGTCCGTCTTTGGGGTGCCAAGAACGTCCATGATCAGAGACAGCTGGTGGTGGCTTTGGCCAGTCAGTAGCTGGAAGCATGCGCAGCGGTTTAACTCACTAGTCTTTACCAGGAAACAGGGGCTTTCCATTGAGCATTTCTGCCAGAATACAGCCGATGGACCAGACGTCAATGGACTGGGCTTGGTCAGTCTATGTAACTGCCAACTAGCTCCCGTGCTTACCTTGCTGTACATGCGGAACGAAAGCATGACCTCTGGTGCACGGTACCAGCGAGTGGCCACGTACTCGGTCATGAGGCCTTGCTCGTTGTTGTTCGGGTGTGCTGTTTGGGTACTGCGAGCGAGGCCAAAGTCGCAGACCTTGAGATCGCAATTGGCGTTCAGGAGAAGGTTGGATGGCTTGAGGTCACGGTGAATAACTGGGCTGTCAGGTGGTGACCGGAACCTGCCGTCCGCACAACGTACTCTCAGCAGAATGGAGGGCCTTGAGAGCACGACACGCCTGGTAGATAAAGTACTGGCAATGATCATCACTGAGGTCTTGAGTGCGAATAACCTTGTGCAGGTCCGTCTCGAGGAGCTCCTGGACCAGGTAGACTGTCCCATCAGCTGGAGCCTCTTCTGGGTATTGCAGTTTGCTCACCTTCCTTGAATTGCTCATATGATGGAGGCTTGACAATGTCAAGGACGGTAATAATGTTCTCACTGACACCCTCGTCGGCAAAGTACTTTAGCAGCTTCAGTTCACGGAGGGTGCGGAGGGCGAACATGGAGTGATCGAACGGGGCGATGCGTTTGATGGCAACCTTGGTGCCAGACGCAATGTGTGTGGCCGAGGCGACGACACCATATGCGCCTTCTCCCACAAAGTCGCCGACCAAGTAGGCATTACCTGCCGCTGTCAGTTGCCGTTATCCATTGATGGCAGCGCGGACTCACCACATTCAAACCGAGCTCGACGAGCGTGAGTGGTGCTCGAGCCACGAGTCGACTTGTCCTGAACTCCGGCGTTGGCTGCGGCCATGGCAGCCTGTGCTGCGGCAGCGCGCTGGGGATCAGCCTGTCGGCGAGTCGCAGTGGACATTGTGGTGGTGAGGGCAGGCAGTTGGGGTAAGGACAAAGGAAGACGAGGGTATGACGGTGTGGGGCACGCTTATATAGAGATAGCGACAGAGGCGATGATGAGGACCGTGAGCGAGGAACGAGCTCCGAGGACAGCGGGCGTTGAGTGACCGACGTTTGCGTGCAAACGTGTTGGTCGAAGGGGCGGGGGGTACCTGTCGTAGACACCAGACAAGAGGAGGCGGAAAGTCGAGAAAGAACAAGGGGGATGACTTCTTGGACGGACTGTGTTGAGAGTCGGAGAGATGGTGAGTGGTCCGGCCTCGCCCCCAGCATGTGTCGTCGGTCTCTCTCGCTCGTCTCTCGTCTCTGGATCTCTGTGCTGCGGGCACCGCGCACCGCCGCGCGTGCGCGGGCGCGCACCGTGTCTCGCGTTTCGAGTCTCCTGCTCCAGTTCTTTGTGCTGGGCGGGGGGCTGCAAGCCTGCAAGCGAAGCGCAAGGCGGCGTTGGCAGGGACAAAGGGGGAACGGTCGACCGACAGATGGTGGTCCGAGGCCCGTGCACACAGGAGACGCGCCGGGGGGTGTTACTTGCTTCGAGACAAAAGGGGCCACGACGACGGTCAAGACGCGCAAGGCGCGCAAGATGGCCATGATGGCGGCGGCGACGACGGGCCCAAACGCACGCCGCGCGCGCGCACATATAACGGCCCCCAGCTCCCAGGTGTATTTGCGACATCTGACGAGTGGCGTCCAACTCGGCGCAGCAACACTGTACTCACCCTGGCGGGCTGGCTGGGGTCACAGCGGGGTGTGTGCAGCGGCCAGCAATTGCCAGCAAGCCAGCTGGCCAGCTGCCAAACAGTCACGTTTCAGCGCTGTAAGAAGCAGATAGAGTAGTGAGTGTATCGACACACAAGAGATTGAGAGACGGGAATTGACATTACTTCTGGTGCGTCGGGGTCTCCATCTCTCAAGTGTGCCCAGCGGCCAGCGGTGCAGCGGTGGCTCTCAGGGACACTCAAACAACAACACCACCGCAGGCCACAGAACGTCACGTGATGTGCTCGATCTGCTTGATGTGCTCCATCCCTACGCTGCTCGGTGGATCGGTGGCTAGCCAGCGCGTGCGTGCAGCGCAGTCAGTACTAAGTAGAGTGCTGCTTGTGCGAGACTTCAGTGATCCTTTTATACCGGCGGCAAATCCTGCCGATCACACGGGTGGTTGCTGGCTGTGCCCGGCGGCCAGCGTCATCTGTCGAGGGATTTGGGGCAACGGTAACTTTGGATATTTATTGCACACAGTACACAGTAGTAGTGCCTAGCAACAGCGGCAGCAACAGTACCAGCAAGCATGTTGAGACCTGTCCCAGCTTGGCCAGCTTGCTCGCATGCACGCGCACACTCAATTATCTCGAGCCCCTGAGGCCAGAGGCCAGAGGCCTTATGTACGTAGCAGGCGTAGCACTCTTGCTTTTGCCCATCGGGCCGTGGCGGCCATGACCGAGACGGGCGGATCCGATGGCCCAGAGCGCCAGAGCGTTTCGCCAGAGATGGCCAGATAAGTGAGTAAGCCAGAATCAGCTCTCGCCTCCGGCCGGGGCTCTCTTATATCACCACCCTTCCGTTGATTGCATTCCGTTCTCTCCCACTTCCCACATTTCTCCTCTCTCAACATCTGTCACACCATTTATACTTTTGGCCACCTTCAACATGGATGTCTCCCCGTCCGTCCCAGTGGCGCAGCCCCGCCGCTTGGCTGAGCTTCCGCTTGCCAAGGACATGAGCCACCACATCAACCGCCTCACCAAGAACCGTCAGGCAAACAGCCTGAAGGAAATGTACAAGTATGCGTCGTTGCCGGGTATGGTGTCGATGGCCGGTGGTAAGTCAGAAAGGGATTGCAGCACACTGGTGCTCGACATGGCAGAGATGTAATGTACTTGCTGACACAATCCAGGCATCCCGTCACCTGCTTACTTCCCCTTTGAGACCTTATCGGCCACTATCCTTCCATACGACCACCTCCCCCTCGACCCCCCTCGAGTCCCAGGCAAGGAGAAGAAGTCGCTTCTGTCGTGGCTCTTTGGTGGGGCCAACATTTCGTTTACGATCCCCAAGTATGCCGAAGACCCAAAGGATCCCATGGCCATCTCCCTTGCCACCTCGCTTCAGTATCAAGCCGCTACCGGGCCTCCTGCATTCCCAAAGTTCCTTCGTCGATACGTCGAGGAAATCTACAAGCCCGCGTATGCCGACTGGGATGTCATTCTCGACGTAGGCGCGACCGACGGCTTTGCCAAGGTCTTCAACATGCTCTTGGAACTCGGTGACAGTCTTCTCGTGGAAGAGTGGACGTACCCTGGCGCAATGAACGCCTACATGCCCTACGAGGTCAATACCGTTGCTCTCAAGATGGACGCTGAAGGCGTGATTCCCGAGTATATGGAGAACGTGCTGGCCAACTGGGACGACTCAAAGGGGAGGCGTCCTCGTGTCTTTTACACCGTCCCCACGGGTCAGAACCCTACGGGCGCGACCATGCTTGGAGACCGTAAGAAGGCCATTTACGCTATTGCGTCCAAGCACGACGTCGTTATCGTTGAAGATGAGCCCTATTACACCCTGTTCTTGGGCAAGTATCAGCAGCAGGGCACAAATGCGACACCCCTGCAGCAGCGTCAGATCGAGTTGGAGAAGCAGGAAGGCAAGGAAGGCAATGCGGCGTTCATCGAGTCCTTGCCTCCTACCTACCTTACTGTGGACACTGAAGGCCGTGTCATTCGCCTCGACACATTCTCCAAGACCTCGTGCCCTGGATCGCGCCTGGGCTGGATCACATCTTCGCCAATCTTTGTCGAGCGCCTGACACGCATCGCAGAGGCCAGCACCCAGGCTCCTAGTGGCTTTGCAACTGCAATGACCATTACCATGCTCAACACTTGGGGCTGGGATGGGTACATGCGCTGGCTACGTGGTATCAAGGCGGCATACAAGATGCGCCGTGACTGGATGTGCGATGCGCTGGCCGACCAGTTCCACCTCGAGTTTGATGACGGTGCTCTGAACCCACTGGTTCGCGACACGGCTGGTCTCGGTCGCGGTTTCACTGCCTATGCCAAGCACCCTACTGGCAGCGCCGAGGCAAAATGGGATGAGAAGCGCGGCGTCGTGTCCAGCCGCGGCACCCCTCTCTGCTCGTTCATCCCGCCGACGGCAGGCATGTTCATCTTCCTGGCCGTCCATCTCGACCAGCACCCCGACTACCACCTTTTGGGCAACGACGCCGACGATGTACTCATGGGCAAGCTCTGGCGTGAGCTCGCGGAACACCTTGTCCTTTTTGCACCAGGCATCGGCTTCGACTCGAAGGGTCCGCACAACATTGGAGGGAAGGGTGTGGGCTACTTCCGCATCTCGTACTCTATCATCACGTACGAGGAGTCTCGCTCGGCGACGGCGACGTTTGCAAAGGTCCTGACCAAGTTTTTGCGCGCATAAATCGAGACAGGTCTTCCATATATATCTATGCGTCGTTGCAAAGTGTAGGGGCGAGCGGAACGGTTAGAAGGAGGGTTACAGGTTGTTACAGAAGGTCCCCGTGTTGTGAATGGATGAACAGGTGCATATCAAAGCTCCAACAGGAAGATGTCGTCTGTCTGCTGGTCCTTGCCCAACCAGAAGTCGTGGCTGCCCACCATTTTGAAGCCGATCTTCTCGTAGAAGCGACGTGCGCGATAGTTGTGTTCCCAGACGCCGAGCCAGATGTACTTGTAGCCTTGCTTGCGGGCAACGCTGAGCGTCTCGTCGAGCAGGGCACGTGCCACCCCCCGTCCGTGAAAGTTGATGTCGGCATAGACACGCTGCAGCTCGACACGCTCCGGCGCGGGAATGTGTTCAAGGCAAGGCTCATGAGTGCCGGTTGTGAGAGCGGCAAAGGCAGCGACCTGATCGCCAATGCTCGCAACGGAGAATGTCTTGCGCTCGTCGCGCAGCTCGGCTGAGATAACATCAGGCGTAAAGTTTGTATTGAGGTAGTCATTCATATCGTCCGCGCTGCATGTGTGCGCGAACGTTGCTTCAAAGACACGCCAACCGATGTCAGCGATCACCTTGGCGTCCTTGTCCTTTGCTTGGCGAACAACGACAGGGAGCTCGCCTTCCGGGGGACTGGAGGTGCGGGACGGCGCCTCGGATGGCCCGAGGTTGGTCTGAGCCATGGAGGCATTGGGTGCTGCTGTCGACGTCAACATCATACGGGCATGGTAGACTCACTGTTCATGTCCTGTGATGGAATGGCGGAATGGACGGTGCTAAGATCTGCTAAGCGAGTACTCGCTCGAGTCGAGTGGATAAATGTTGCTCCTCACGTGCCTGATGACGCGCGCAGGAGCTGAGGGTAGTCGGATTTGCCCGGGCGACTTGATCCTCTCTCTGGCCTCCAGTACTGCCGTTTAGTTTCTTTGCGGTGAGTAGCCAACTGTCATGTATACAGAGGGCGTCAGGAAGTACTGAAGAGATGTCGTCGCAAAGGGCGGTGAAAACAGCTCTCTTTTGCACTCTTTGGACCCACTGGCCATGTGGTTTGTAACCAAGTAGGATGCAATGATACATGTCTAATGCCTCTACGAAATGAAACGTGCTCCGCTTTGCGGGTAACCACAGTGCCCGGACGATCCCAGCTAGCTCCTTCCAGCGCGACGCTTCTCGCGCTTCTTCTCGCGCTCCATCTCCTTCTCCTCGGCGCGCTCCACATTGAGTGATCCCATGACCTTGCGCATCTTGGAGTTGTACTCGTCGTCCTTGGCACGCTGCTCGCGCGCCTTCTCGCCAGCAAGGAAACGGTTGTCCTTGCGAAGCTCGCGGATAGCACCCTTGCGCTCCTTCTTGTACTCGGCGCGAAGCTTGTTCGCCTGGTTGCGCTCCACGTCGGGGTCGTAGTGCTTGCCGGGAGCAAAGTCGTCCTCGAACTTGGGAGCATACGAGGCAATGGGGATGGGCTTGTGGTCCTGGAGTGTGAGGGGGGTGCGAGCGTCGCGGGCGAAGCCAAGCTGGCGCGAAAGGCTCGAAGTGCTTTGAGTGAAGACGTTCTTGAGCTCGGGGGCAAATTTGGCCAAGCGAGAGCCCTCGAGAACCGCCAAGATGGGGGTGAAGAGCTCAATGAACGCCGCGGTCGATGCGTATAAAGTGGCAAACGATGAGATGAGCTGAAGAGCAGCGGCCAACAGGTCCGCCTTGTTCTGCTCTTCGTCCGATTCGTTCAACGCAGAGACGAGGTCGGCAGGCTGCTGAGGGGAGACGCTCGTTGTCATTTGGATATCACAGCTGATAACGTCGGGATACGCAGTGACAGGTGCGGCGTCCTTGCGGCGCTTGACCAGCGAGAGGACCGACGTTGCAATAAAGTTGACGGCCTCGGGGACCAGGCGCTTCGACATTGACTCATACTGGGCAATGATGGAGCACAGGAAGAGGCCCGACGCAATGTCGGAAATACCACGGATACGACTCTGTGACAGGTACTGGCCGATAAGCAGCACTGCAGGCTGAACAACTGGGTGCGAAAAGTCACTAGTCGACCAGGTCGCGCCGACGAGGCGAAGAATGACAAGTTCTGGGGCGCCAGGAAGCGTCTTCGAGTCGGGGTTGCTTGGCCCGTGAGCGATTCCGCGTTGAAGGTTTTTCTGCATCAAGGAGAGCTTGGCGACATAGTGTGAGGCTGCGGTCAAAGGGTTGAGCTTGACAAGAGCCACGAGGTGAGGGCCCAGAGCGGAAATGATGCCAAAGTCCGGTGTGTCCTGGGACGCCAAGATGAGAATGTAGTCGAGCAGAACACCGAGGAACTCTTGAAGCTTCTCCTTGTTGCCCTGGGCGAGACTCGGGTGGTGCAGTGCGCGAATACGCTGAACAACAGTGGGAAGAGCCTTGTCGTCGAGGCCCTCGAGAAGGTCCTCAAACTCCTCGACCGTTGCCGGGCAGGTGAAAGTGTAAGGAATCTCCTTGGTGGCAGCCTTGGCCTTGGACGACTTGGCCCTGGCCTTGCCCTTGACAAGGCGGGCGACAGGCTCCTCGTCGTCATTGCCCTCGACGTCAGAGTCGAGGTCTTCCATGGCCGACATCTCATCGTCCTCATCGTCCTCATCGCTGTCGTCATCCTCGCTGTCCCCGTCCTCCTCATCGCCATCATCGTCGTCCTCGTCCTCATCGTCACTCTCGTCAACGTCCATGGTCTCAATTGCCTCGCGGGTAAGACCAGGACCAAGAAGGGAGATGCCTCCATCCTCGTCCACATCGCCAGCAAAGTCGTCGTCGAGGTCGTCGGCGTCAGGGGCGCGATCCGCCTTGCGTTTCTTCCGTCCGCCATCTTCCTCATCCTCCGAGTCCTCACCACGCATGCGACGCAGGCGCTTAGCCTCGGCTTCCTCAAGGCGCTCCTTCTCATCGGCGGCGATCTCCTCTTCCGTTTTGGTGCGGTCCTTGGGCTTGGCGCGGGCTTCGTATGCCAGAGCACGAACAAACTGGTCATAGTCTTTGTCGTCATTCTGGCCTGGGAGAGGGACCGCTGTTCTTGAGGGGCCGGGAAGTTGCACCTTAGGGCGAACAGGAACTGCGCCACCAAGCAGCTCGCGCAGCTCGTCAAGTCCCTCGTCAAGCTGCTCGCGCATGTTGGTGTCCATTTCCTTCTGTTGTTGCCTCTCGAGCTGCCAGTCAGCGTTTACCGCACAAACAACAACTTGCCTTGTGCTCCTTGCTCTTGGCAATAATCTCGTCGTAAATTTCCTGCTTGGTCTTCTTGCGCTCGGGCTGTGAATGTTAGCTTGATCCAAACCTATTCAACTCACCTCGTCCTCGTCCTCGTCCTCGTCGTTGGCAAAGCCTCCAAAGTGCTCGCGGTGAACCTGGCGGCGACCGATCAAACCACGGTCCTCCTCGTCGTCCTCTCCCAGGCCTTGAGCGTCAAAGTCGTCGCCGGGGAGATCCATGACACTGCGACCGCCGTGCGTAAGACCGCCAAGAGCAAAGCCGTCCTCGTCGTCGTCGCCAAACGCGTCATCGTCATCGAGGTTGAAGGCGCCTTTCTTGCCCTGGCCCTTCTGCCGTTCACGGGTGTAACGCTCGAGCATACGGTCTTCGAGCGACATTGTAGCGTCATTTTCACCAAAACGACGATCACGGAACGTTCCCGTGTGGTCGCGGAGGTGGTGCTCCTCAAGGAGGGTCTTGCGACGCTGCTCGAGACCGGCCTGGCGAGCCGCCGCAGGGCGACCAGTGACGCCCTTCAACTTGCGACCCCCAACATCGTGCTTGGTCTAGTTTATTAGCTGCAGTCCATCCATAGTGTCCGTTTCCTCACCTTGGTCTCGCGCTCGTCAAACGAGTTGAACTTGGCGCGGATCTCGTCGAGCTTGGCAGCCTTCTTCGCGCGGTCAACATCTTGCGACCTCCCCTTTTTCCCCTTGCGATCCTTTTTGGAGGCCGATTTGCGGTTCAGACCAGCTGTGTTGAGCGCAGCCTTAAGCTGCGACAGCTGTGACGGGGCCATGGTTATTGGTAGGTTTGTGTACACAAAGAGAGCAGAGCTTGAAGCATGGTGCCGCGAAGTTGAACTTTTGGGTCCACCGAAAATCCACCGCATCGCTGATACGGAGATGCAGAGAGAACTCCGGAAAAGAGGCCGCTCGCCACTGCCGCCAGAGAGAGTGTGGTGCGCGTCATTGCTGAGTGACAATGTGTTGACATAACAACTCTCGACATTCAATCCTCCCTCTACCGGCTACAGTCCATGGACGATAACTGTTGCCAACATGCAAGGGGAACCATCTAGAGATAAAGATCTCTCATTCGCAAAGCTCAGCGACCTTGGACTGCATGTCGCAATCAAAATGTGAGAGAAACCCATGCCCTTCGTCGAACCTGTCCTCACCATTGTGCCCCAGCGTCTCCCTCGAAGGAAAGATCCCAAAACGAACGTATACTCAGCTACTGGAGAATGAAGATCTCAGGCATTCGGGGGTTGATAAGGAGTGAGAGTTCTTTCCGTCGGTCAGATACTGACAATGCAGAGGATTGGCCGACCTGTATGTCACCTGTCAACTGTGGACCGATGGCAAGGCCGAGACTCTTCCCTTCAGAACAGCGTGGAAGGACTTTGCGAGGTCATACATGTGAGAGGGAATTAATTAATACAACGGTGCTGACTTGTAGATGGAACCAGTCAATCGTACTGCCTATAACGTACCCAAGCTTGCTACCCAACTCCCAGCTGGCATTCACAATCTGGGATGTTCAAGGCGCAGGCAAGAACGTCCCAGTTGGCGGTACCACAATGAGCCTGTTTAGCTCTGACCGGTGCAGTTCACCTAATATGTGCTAAGCTTACCATTTCCAGGACTCTGCGCCGTGGCCAGCAGCGCCTATATGTTCATCGCGGTGTGGAAGCCGATCCCAAGCCAGAGTCCACGACGCCTTGCGAGATGCCGATGGCCGAGGACGAGACCGGGCGGTTAGAGCAATTGGTCAAGGAGTACGAGCGTGGGGACATTGTCAAGATTGACTGGCTCGACCGGATAGCCTTCCGTCAGATTGAACGAGCTCATGCGGTAGGCTGACATGGGAACGA
This sequence comes from Apiotrichum porosum, assembly GCF_003942205.1. NCBI lineage: Eukaryota > Fungi > Basidiomycota > Tremellomycetes > Trichosporonales > Trichosporonaceae > Apiotrichum > Apiotrichum porosum. The sequence goes on along the minus strand of NW_021167108.1, from coordinate 1,668,751 downwards.
CGATTTACTGACCCGACAGGCTGAAGCGAACAAATCGCAGCACTTGTTCCTATACATCGACCTCCCTCACTTTGACTTTCCGGTAGTCTTCTCGGAGCACGAGAGTCCGATTCCCAATCCCCCTCAACCAGTCGCGCATCCCCCACAGGCGCAGCAACATACTCCTTCTTTGCCGCCCCACTTCCTCACCACCGACAAGAACCTCTGGAAACTGTATGATCCTGACTCGTGGCGTGAGAATCCCGTGGAGATCAAGCACCGTAAACTTCTACGTAGCCAGCGTCTAGGGGACGAGGGCAGGGACCTCAAGCCTAGCCCTGCAGACCGTGACAGGTTGAACGTGAGCACCACGACGGAAGTTATGCGCCATGCTGATAATTTAGGAAATATTTAGTTTGCCGCCCACAGCGTCGCTGTCTGCCAACGACAAGGACCTCTTGTGGAAGTTTCGCTTTTCGCTCTTCCGCTCCCCTCGATCGCTCACAAAGTTCCTCAAATGTGTAACTTGGTCTGATCCGGTTGAAGCAAAGCAGGCCACCGAGAAGCTACTCCCCCTGTGGGGACAGGATGTCGGTATGGACGACGCTTTGGAACTTCTTGGCCCGGGATTCACCGACCGGCGTGTACGCGCATTTGCAGTGGAACGGTTGAAGCGGGCAGACGATGACGTGAGCTCTTGGCAAGTGGAATTGAGCTAATGACAAGGAAATTCTCCTATATCTGCTACAACTCGTTCAAGCGCTCAAGTTTGAGCATGAACCTATCCCATCCACACGTTCACACCGTCGTCGCGAGGTAGCACCTAGCCATGAGGCCGAAGAGAGTGGGCTAGCTCAATTCCTTATCGACCGCGCGGTTACCAACCCGGAGTTTGGTACCACCTTCCACTGGTACTTGATGATCGAGTGTGACACACGCACCCCCACGGGTAAAATGTTCACCAAGGTGGCATTCCGTTTCATGACCAAGCTGCTGGAAACATCAGCGGGTGTTGCGCAAAGGGATGTCTTGCGTCGCCAGGGCGAGTTGGTCGAGTCGCTATCAGCACGTGCCAAGGACATTCGGGGCTCCAAGGACTCGAGGTCTCGAAAGATTGACAAACTTCAAGCGTACATTGCCGACGCTCGCAATGGTCTTTGCCCCCTCCCTGCTCCTCTGCCGCTTCCCCTGAACCCCCGAGTATCAGTCACTTCCGTTGCCGCCGACCGGTCGTCCATCTTCAAATCTAACTTGCTACCCCTTCTCGTTTGGTTCGAAACTGGAGACCAGGTGATACCGGCGGACGAGGAGGACGAGGATGCCGATACAGATAGCCTGTCGCCAGACTACCCGGTCATCTTCAAGAATGGTGATGATTTGCGCCAAGACCAGCTGGTCATTCAGCTGTTCAATCTCATGGATCGTCTCTTGCGCAAGGAAAATCTCGACCTGCGTCTCAGCCCATACTCGGTCCTGGCAACAGCGACCAGCGAAGGCATGATTCAGTTCGTTCCGAGTAAGAGTTTGGCCGCCATCATGTCCGAGTATGGCAGTCTGCAAAACTATTTGCGGGAGGGTCATTCCGACGACGGTGCTCTCGGCACTTACGGCATCGAGGCCGGGGTGATGGACACTTTTATTCGCAGCTGCGGTGTGTAAACCGTCTACGGATAGCATCTGCTAACATTCAGCCGGTTACTCTGTTTTGACGTATGTCCTGGGCGTTGGCGATCGCCACTTGGATAACCTGATGCTGTCGCCAGATGGTAAGGGCAAGAAGGTCGGCATCTTGCTAACTGGCAGGTCACTTTTTCCATGTCGACTTTGGCTATATTCTCGGCCGTGATCCCAAGCCATACCCGCCCCCTGTCAAAGTGTGCAAAGAGATGGTGGACGCCATGGGAGGCACAGGCTCGACCCACTACGCCCGCTTCACGGCTCTTTGCTACACGGCATTCATCGGTCTACGCAAAAACTCCAACCTGATTCTCAATCTTGTGGCTCTCATGGTGGACGCCGGTATTCAGGACATCCAGCTTGAGCCAGACAAAGCTGTGTGGAAGGTGAGATATTACCTCCAAACTGGCCACTGACATGGCCAGGTCCAAGAGAAGTTTATGCTCGACCTATCGGAAGAAGACGCGATTAAACAGTTCGAGGTGCTGCTCAGTGAAACGTCCTACCTCACTGCTGTGTTTGATCGCATTCACGATTGGTATGTACCTGGACCCCATATGATGTCTCCAGCGAGGTTGCTAACCAAGTCCCTTAGGGCTCAATATCTACGTGACTGAGAAGGGTGACACGCTTATCATGGCCTGCGAGGCACCTTGCCCTGGTCCATGTGGTCTGTTGGAGCAGTGCCAGAGAATACCCTGCATCGGTAGGACATTTTTACTATTGCTCTGCCATGTTGTACTTGCAGTTCATTAATTTGGTCAAGCGCAATAGTCGCAGCAGGCTCCCGGGACGGCAGTGATCAGTGAACACACCAGAGGCCAGAGGACCGTGCGAAAAGCCATGGCACCCATGACGCCGGCCACGCCAGCCCAAACGCCAAGGTCATTCACGGCCCGAGACGGTTGCAGAAACGGGCCGACTGACCGGACGTGCCGGCGGGGCCCGTCAAGTGGCAAAGTGGCTTTGGCTTCCTATATCTGGGTCTGTGCCCGGACCGCTTTGGTGACGAGCCACAGGAGGGTGTAGGTCTTGAAAGGCAGACTCGCAATCAGAATTTGTCGGCCCATAGAATGCGCTTTGGACGGGATGGTTGGGCGCTGGCGCGCTGGACAGGCCCCGCCTCATTTGAGTCGGTGGCGTGCCGGCTGACCGACCCCCCCTGGGGGCCGACCGACCCGGGGTGTGTGCGCGTCGGCAGAAGATGGGAGGTCGAGGGGGGAATGCGCGCGTGCCAGGAAATGCAGGACATGCAGGCGAGCCGAATGGCATGCGCGCATTAATGATGGAGACAATGGCGACAAAAAGTTGAGGGGACGAAAGTGAGACCGGTAGGTGGGCACGGATCCACAAACCCCCGGGGGGGCAAAAGTGAGAGGCATGAGAGGGATGAGGCCATGGAGGCATGGGTCAAACGAAGGGCCGACTGAGGATGCCGAGCACGAGTGCCGCAGCAGGCCCAGCAGGCAACAGGCAGCAGGCAGCAGGCACGCTGGCACGCTGGCGACCGACGAGGGGTCCCCAGAGCCCATTTGGCCCATTTCTTGCATGACCACGCGGGGAAGAGAGGCGGGGTGTGGGTGGGGGCAGAGCGCCGGCTGGGCAGCAGCCTGCAGCTGGCCAGCTGGCAGGCAGATGGCTGCAGATGGACAGCGGCATGGCGGCGACGAGTCCGGGAGCATCGAGGAGCGGAACGCGGAACAGCCGGCGCAGAGAGGGAGAGAGGGAGAGGAGAGAGAGAGAGGACGTCGAGAGTCAGAGAGACACAGGGAGGACACGAGGTCCACCCACCCTCCCACCCACCCACACCCCCACACGGCCACACACATAATGCAAGACTGGTCAGTCTCTTTGTCCCCGATGTTGGCTCATTGACTCGTCTCATCATCCATTCACCCTTGTCCGCCGCCGGCCGTCTGGGCAGGCAGTTTACACTTTAGTTCTCGTTTTCTCGCTTCAACCGTCGTCGTCAACGCCCCCTTGGACGACCATCCGTATTCTTCTCTTCACGCACCTCTTTTCTTCGTGCATTGCAGCCCGCCGCCATCCTACCATCCTACCATCCTTCTGCACCTCTACCCTCTACCCTCTACCCTCTACCCTCTACCCCCCTCCCCTTTCGCCTGCTTTCCCGCGGCAACTCCATGGGCGAGCTCTCTCCCGTCGCAGGCCACCTTCGTAGGGCGGGAGTAATCCATCAGCCAGGCCAGGCGACGGCCTCGTCTTCCGTGCTCGCAACTTCGCCGCCGCCGCGCATCCTACCAATCCTCCCTCTGGACCCCTTGGCAAGCGACATCCCGCTCCCCTTTGACAGTTCATCATCATCCAACAAACGACGCAGGTCCGCACCCTACCCTATTCCTCCTTCCTCAGCCGCACGGCCTCCACTTCCTCCGCGAGCCACCTCGTCCACAATGAACAACAACCTCCTCGCGAGTCCCGGGTCGATGGACGAAGAGCTAGACTCGACTGAACGCAAAAAGCCTCGCTCTGGCAGCAGCGGGTCCCAGCAAGTCCTGACGAGTGAGTCTGCCATAGCGTGTACCGTCGCGACAACTACTGATCCATCCAAGGCTGCGAAGCGTGTCGCAAGGGCAAGTAAGTGCCTCTGTTGTTGTTTGTTGGCGAGAAAACGTGTACTGATCCGTCACAGGCGTCGGTGCGAGCCCTCCCCGCTGGTACCACCTGACCACCCCGACGTTGCCAAGCTCCCATGCGCTCGTTGTCGCCGCTTTGCACTCGAGTGTGTCCGCATGCGTGTCGTGCGCCGCAAGGGACCAGCCCCGGTGTAAGTCCAACATACCCATGGCGTTCAAAGCTAACGGATGTAGCGATCTGAGCGCCATCTCTGACGCCGCCCACGGATACACCCTGCCGCCGCCGCCGCCGACGGCGGTGGAGTCGATGGACACGGCGCGGTCAATCCCAACCACAACGTCAGGATCCGGTGGCGGACTCGCTTTTGATGCCAACGCACCGTAAGTATCCCACCTCCCAGTGGCCAGTGACGTGCGGCGGTGGAGGCGTTCACATAACCGGCGCAGTCACCTCATTCTCAAAGGACGGTGGGGGCCATATGCTAACACACCACATAGTGTCCTTACTTCGCCCTCCTTCCCCCTTCTGGCGGGCAGCCCCAATGTGGACATGTCCGCCATCCCCGTCAGCCTCGACCAGGTCGTGTCCCCTACCGTTGTGGACCAGATCATCCAGCTGTTCTTTGACTATGTCTACCCCCTTACGCCCTGCCTGCACAGGCCAACCTTTCTTGCCGATCTAGCAGCACGCCGTGACAAGACGGATCCGATCTTCTTTTCTCTTGTTCTAGTCGTGCTGGCCTCGACTCTGGTGCAGGTCCCTCGCGTTCTTGTCAACCTCGACAAGCAAGAAGTGGAGGCGCTCGCGCGGCGCTGCGTACGCGTAGCGAGGACTAAGGTCGCGTTTATCTGGGAAGACCCAGTGCCGGTTCGGGCCGAGTTTGGTGAGCCGACATACTTGGTCGGTCCTTTACTGACCTGCTACAGTTGTCATCTTCTACCTCGAGGGCATTGTTCACCTACTCTTGGGCAACAACACTGCGCATGTGATTGTCACATCACAGGCCAACCAGTGCGCACTCGCCATGCGCCTCAATGAAGAATCTAGTTACGAAGGCCTCAACCCCATCGAGTCGGAGATACGTCGCAGGATCTACTGGCTCTTGTTCCAGGCGGACAAGAGTTCGGCGTGTATGCGGGCCCGTACCATCTGTTTGCGTCTCGAGGACGCCCCAGGTCTCTGTCTGCCGACCGAGGTCGACGATGAGCAGATTACTTCTAACGGCATTTTACCGCAGCCGATTGGCATGACCCCGGTCATTGCCGGCTTCAACATTGTTACCAACCTTTTCCGCATCCTCAACGATGCCCTTCTTCTTCAACGGCGCAAGGCGGCTCCCTCCGTCGACAGCATTCTCGCCGACCTGCAAAATGTCAACCAGCTCCGTGAGCGTGTGTTGAATTCCACTGCGGATGTATCCAGTCCGCTGCGGATCCGTTCAGCCTACGACTCCCGCGCCGCAAGGTAAGTTGTCCTGTGTATCCTGACTGCGCTGACCGCAGTCCGGCGCAAGGATGGGAGGCCAACCTCAAAGGCCGCTTTATGGATTTCTTCACGGGCGCAGTGGAGACGCAACACATTAACAGCTTCCTCGTCATGCAAGGCAACATTCTCGTCACTCAGCAAGTCGTACGCCTCGTGCTCCTCCAAACGCGCGAGGCTCTCCTTCTGCAGTTGTCCGCCTTGACGCACATGCCTATGCAGGGTGTCGGCGGTCTGGCAGGTGTGCAGAACAACGAAGTGGCGGAAGACATTGCATGTGACCTCCTCGATGGATTGAACAGTCTCCCCGAGGAGTGTGTCGCGACCAACGGCCCTTCCCTCGTCCAGAAAGTTCGCTTTGTCGCAATTCAGTTGATGGAATGCTCGACTCAAACTTCGCCTCAAGCCATCCGAGCGTGAGTGACAGGCTTTCGAAGGAGCTGTGCTAAACCCTCTCAGTCAAACACTGCTCATGCAATTCCTCTCTGTCCTTTCGGTTATCGAGGGCATGTATACCTTCGGCCGGGACGTCAGCGCAGAGTAACGTGATCGTTAATGCTTCTTGTGTTTCCCCCCCTCCATCCCCCCCCCCCCTTTTCCCCCTTGCTCTCTCCCTCTCTCTCCCTCCTCTCTCTCTCTAGTTCCGGTCTCCACGATGGGTCCCAGTGACTCCCCCTGATCATACTCTCTATCATTCTATGTTTTTTTTTTTTCGTGTTTGGTCCCTTGGTGCGCTACATCGCGCAAGTTGTAGTGGTTCCACACAAATGTGTCTCGCATATGCATAGGCTCTACTGTTTATTTACACCCATGCCACTGACCTACAACCCGTTCCATTCGTTACGTCCCTTGACCTCAAACTCGTACACGAGTTGCTCGTCCGCAAGTGCATTGTCACTAAGGAAAGCTTTCCAGCTGCCCGACTCCACCGACCAGCAATGGAAAAGGTCATCCCAGTGCGAAAGCTCGCGACGAGTAATCTTGACTGTGACCTGTTGGCTGGCACCTGGTGCCAGCATGTCCGTGGTGGCGATGCCTCCGAGGTGGCGTACAGGGTGAGCAATGGGAGCTGGAGGAGAAGAGAGGTACAGCTGCGCCGAGGTGGTTCCCGCCACTCCGCCAGTGTTGGTGATGGTAAATGTGAAGTCGAGGTTGAGGCCATCACGCTTAACGTCCATGGCACTGTACTTGAACGAAGAGTACGAAAGACCGTGGCCGAATGCGAAAAGTGGGGTAATCTTGCGTTCAAGGAACCACTTGTACCCGACTGCGAGGTCCTCGGTATACAGAACCTTACCGTTGGCGGAGCAGAAGTTGCCGTGAGCCGCAATGTCCTCTTCACGCACAGGGAAGGTGAGGGGTAGGCGACCCGAAGGGTTGACCTTTCCAAAGATAACGTCGGCAAGAGCGGCACCAGCGGCGTTGCCGCCGTACCACGCCTGGACAATCGCGGCCACGTCGTCGACCCACGGCATGCTCACGCATGAGCCGGTCTGAACGGCCACAATCGTGCGTGGGTTGGCGGCGGCGACCTTGGCCACAAGCTCGTTGGTGCGCATGGGCAACGAGAGGTCTGGGCGGTCGTAACTCTCGCTTTCAAAGTCCGGGTTGAGGCCAACAGCGAGCACGACAGCGTCAACATTCTTGGCGAGCTCGACGGCCTCGGCCATGGCCGCGTCGGGGTCAACCACGGGGAATCCGCCAATGCGCACACCAAAGTTGAGAATCTGGCCAGTTTCGTTGCCACCGCTCATAACACCAGGGATGTTGGAGTACTCGCAGTGGATTTTGTACTCTTGGCCAGCCACAACGTCGACAGTACCAAACTCCTCCAGCGTGCCCTGGCCGAAGAATGTCTCGCCGGGGTACTGCAGAACATTCCAGCTGTCGACGACGAGCTTGCCGTCGACGAACAGCTTGGCACGACCGCAGACGGAAATGGAAAACTGGAAGAGGCCAGTTGTACTGGCAGTCCAGGTTCCACTCATGATACCGTACCAGTCTTGACCATCGAGAACGGCAGGCACACCGTCGTTGAGGAGTACGTGAGACGCCTCGCGGCGGTAGTGATGCACGGCAGAGGAGCCAGGAGCCAGCGAAGTGTACAGGCGCATGTCGGCACCAGGTTGACCGTCATCGCGAAGAATGCCGTCCAGGTATGGCAGCATCTTGTGACTCGGAGTACCGAGCGCGTACTGGACCTCGACGCCTTCGGGGGCCGCAGCACGAATACCATCGAGCACGGTGACGACGTAGGTGACGTTGAGCTGGGCCGAGCCACCACCAAACACAGTCTTATCGAGGGCACGGGGCCCAATGACGGCGATGCGCTTGACGCCGCCGTTCGAAAGAGGGAGCGCTTGACGCTCGTTCTTGAGCAAGACACAAGCACGAGCGCCAAGCTCTTGGAGCAGCACGCGGTCGTCCGGGCGGTCTCCTGTGACCTCAATGTCGTCACCGTAGACGGTCTCAGGAGAGAGACGGGCTACACGCTGCGCAAACTTGAGTACATTGGTGACACGCGCGTCAATGTCGCGCTCGTGAAGCTTGCGGGAAGCGAGGCAGTGCTCGACGAGGAAAGGTGTGCGCCACTTTGCAGTTCCGGGCATTTCAATGTCTTTTCACGTCAGCCACAACAATCCCAGGAGGAGTTCTTTGCAACTCACCTTGACCAGCAAGAATAGCAGTGTCAACAGAGTACGTGCCAAACCAGTCAGACATGATCATGCCATCCCATCCCCACTCCTTGTGCAGGACACCATCGAGGAGCTCCTTCGAGTCGCCGACATGCACACCGTTGACACGGTTGTACGACGACATGATGGAGAGAGGGTTTGCCTCTGCAACAGCAATCTGGAAGGGGCGCATGTACACCTCGCGGAGAGCACGCTCCGACACCTCGGAGCTGACGGCGGTGCGCTCGTGTTCAATGTCGTTGGCAACCCAGTGCTTGAGAACAGCCGCCACACCCTATGGGTGTTAGTTCGTCTGACGTTCATGCCACACTCACATTCTCCTGGAGGCCATTGATGTAAGCCGTAGCCATGATACCGCTCAGAATGGGGTCCTCGGTGAAGCTCTCAAACGAGCGGCCGCCGAGTGGCGAGCGTTGGATGTTGGTCGTCGGCGCAAGGAGGGCGACAGCGCCGCGGTCCTTGGTTTCGCGGGACAGAAGGCCACCGGCGGCGTGCACCAGCTTGGGCGCAAAGGTGGCTGCGAGTGCGGTCTCATTCTGCGGCGCATAAGCAAATGTGATGGTTAAGTGGACGCATCATGTCTCACCGGAATGCACATGCCGGCGGCTAGAAAGGATTGTCAACAACACACTCTCACACACAAACCCATGGGAATGGGACTTTTGCAACTCACTCTGCTCGGCAAATGACGCTCCACGCGCACCATTGGGTCCGTCGCTGACCTGCAGGTGTAAGCTTATCCACATAGTTGCAGCCATACCTTAACACCCGGAATGTTCAGACGGGGGACGGGGTGAGTATGCCACCAGTCGGCGCCAGCGAGCAACTTGATCTTCTCCTGCCGGCTCAGCTGGCTGACGAGATCGGGGATGTCCGCGTCGAGGAATGAGCGGTCACCATTGTGCCATGGGGACGAAGTGACCTTGGTGAGCGAAGGCGAAGAGAGAGGGGGTGACAATGGCGGAACTGCCATGATGTGGGTGTGGACTGTGGAGGGGAGCGCCAAGGGATACGATCGTGAGTGACGTCGATTAGAACGAGTGGCTTGTTTCTTCGGAGGACAAACAGGCGATCAGGCGACGGGCGGGGGGTCGTTGAGGAGGTGTAGGCCGATTCGTGTCGAGTAATTAAAGAGAGGAGCATGCACTACCTCCTGATACTCACCCCCATCAACCCGTCACGCGCAGAGAGCATGCGAGCAACGAACGGCCCGCAATCACTCTTCCGCAGGCCCAATGCCAACACGGTGCCGACTTCGGCCCGCATGGTTGCTCCGCATGAGCTGCTATAGCACACCTTGGCGCATTGCTCGCTCCTTTCCAAATCGTGCAAATGCATGGGGGGGTCGGCCATTTGCTGTCTCGGGAACCAACCATGCACGCCGTCGAGCCCCAGGTGTTAGAGCCACTATGCACAGCCCATTTGGCCCAGCCTTGCTGCGGACAAGCCAGTGCGGGTTCCAATCCAAGTACACGATAGAGATTGGAGCTTTGGCTGACTGAGGGTGGACCGGAAATGCTGAACCTCTGCCAATGTGCGCTTTCGCGCGCGATATCCCCTCAACCAAGCGATGACTCTACAGCACAGTAAAGAAGACACGCTCCCTAAAATCCATTCACAAAAGCACGTCAGGTCGTCTGTCTGGTTTAAACACCGTACCCGCACAGTTGACCAGAGTCTCACCTCCGCCAATTTCGTCCGCTCTCCATCATCACAGGACAAGGGTTATTGCTACGCTTCCCAGGCCGCCTAATGCCGTTTGTCACGGGCTTGATGTGGTCGGCGGTCTGTCAGGCCCTTCTTTCTCGCAGCTGCTCGACATTCTTGCGTCGTCCTCGCGCGCTGATGACGGCGTTTGACAGTGTGGACATGCGTATCTGTTTTCTTTTCCCTCGAATGCGCCACCCATGAACACCACCCTTCTCCGAGCTTGGGCCTGCTGATGAGGAACCGAAGAAGCATTGATGAGCATCTAGTGCCCCAAATTGAACACCATCAACCTTTGGCCTCTGGGAACGGCGTCGGATTCAGCTCAGGCGACGACAGGTATACATGTTGTGATATCATACATGTTATATGTGTCCTTCCTGCAGAGCAGGTAGGTGTGGTCCGTGATCCGTGATGGTGGAGCTTGGCAACCTTCCAAGGCCCACGCAATGCTGGGTCCCATTACCATATCCCGTTTCGGAGCTCGGCCATACTTCGCTGTTTGGCAGTATGGGGACTGGGATCACTTGCACCACAATCGTGAATGGCGAAACTGAGACATAAATGTTGGTATCGTCTTCACCTCTGACGCCACGGTAGAGGGGTATCTGAGGGGATGGCAGCGAAGTGCAAGGCTGGACGTCGACAACGAGTACTGGAGTTCTGTACTGATTTTACAGGCGTGAAGGTACCAGCTTGGCAATTGCCTGAACAACGTCTCAAGAATGGCGCCAGTCTCCTTCCTTTGCGGAGGACGGCATGGAGATAAATGTCAGTAGTTTTTGCCTTGAAAAATGAAGGAAAGCACTTCATGAGCCTTGCCTGTATTCGAGAGATCGTGGGAGAGGAATAGCCAGACATCTGATGGGCGATGTGACCCATGCATTCCGAACAGGCAAAACACAGGAGCAATAAAAGTCGCCACCGTAGGTAGGCCACCATGACACCTGGTTTTGAACTCTCCTGGCTCCTGGGGGCCTTGATAACGCGCCAAAGTCGTGTGGTGTGTGCCAATTTGATTCCGTCGCTAGTCTGTCCTCCACCATCGTCAACCGTCATCATCATCTCCCTTCCTTTCCACTCATCCATCAGCACGTACACAACAATGTCGGCAGCAATGGACGTCGACGCACCCTCCACCGCACTCACCAAGGACAAGAAGCCTCGCTTCGAGGTCAAGAAGGTACGTCTCGTCTCACCGACCACACCTTCCTCGTGTCATTGAATCACGTACGCTGACAAGCAGTGGAACGCTGTCGCTCTCTGGGCTTGGGGTACGTCGTGGACCCACATGTCAAACAGATACTGACAAAGCAGACATTGTTGTCGACAACTGCGCTATTTGCCGCAACCACATCATGGACCTGTGTACGTCTCCGGGCCATTGCGGTTAGCATCCGAACTCGGCGCGCTGACTATCCCCGCAGGTATCGAGTGCCAGGCCAACCAGGGTGCCGAGAGCGAGGGATGCACCGTTGCGTGGGGTATCTGCAACGTAAGATTATGCGAAGAGATAAAAGGGTCTGTCAGCTCATACTGCAGCATGCGTTCCACTTCCACTGCATTTCGCGTTGGCTCAAGACTCGCCAGGGTGTGTACCACAGACATGGCTCCATTACTCTGCGACGTGCTGACTCTTGCAGTGTGCCCTCTGGACAAGTGCGTATCCATTTGGTTTCGGTGTACTAATCCATTAGCCGTCAATGGGAGCTTCACCGTTACGGCCGTTAGGCGACCCGACCGGTCGCACCACCTGTTACAATGTGTCCACCCAACCCCTCATCAAGCCAGCCCCCTTCGCCCTCCGTCGACCATGTCGACATTCTCTCTCTCCTCCTGTGTACGACGTTCGAGATGTATATGCAATTTCACATCCTCATCTATGATCCCCAAATGCTATGCTGATGATTCCAACACGCCAGTCTTGTGAGCGTTTGCCCGTGACTGGGACCACTCGCGGCGCTCGAACCGCCCCTCGCGCTCTTCCACACTATCGCCCAGTTGACGCACCGCTTCCTGCAGTTCGTGCACGATATGGATACGCGTGGCGGTAGGGCCGTGATTGTCTGTACCAGAGGCTTTGCTAGCGTGGTATGCTTCGACCAGGGGCTGCACACGCGCGGTGATGGGTGCCCCAACGGTGATGCTCACGTTTGCACCAGTTCGAAGCATGCCGCGAGGCCATGTCCTGCGCTCGTTCATGATCTGGTCAAAGCCTATTGTCGTCAGCCACGCTTCAACATGGTCTGAAAGCTCACCAGAGATCCAAATGGGAATGACTTCAGGCATTGTCTGGGCGTCCATCAGGATACGGCCACTGTTTTGTAAGCTACTATTTGCCTTTACAGCCTCTCCTCTCCTCTATGCGACACTTACACTCCCCACTTGAACCGATGCAGTCCACCCTTGGGATTGGGCTTCTCCTGGTTGACCTTGCCTTCGGGGAAAATGTGGACATGGCCGCCTTGCTCAAGGCGCTTGATTGCGGTGTCGACTGCAGGCTGGTAGATTCCGCCGCCGCGGACAGTCTCAATGACCTGGCCCCAGCCAAAGAACTTGGACATGACGGGGTTGGTGAACATGATGTCAGAGGCTATAGTGAAAGTGTCAGAGCTGTGAGACATGTATGGTCGTTGGAAGGAAGCACACACCTCCTAGTGTCCAGCGCAGGTTGTGGCACGTGTGTGATGGACGCGCGAAAGGCATAAAGGTGGAAAGGGGGAGCATCGACCACATCTGAGCAGTGTCAGTTGTTCATCATGGATAGGGGTATAAAATATCATGGTACACACCATGGGGTCGTCAACAACCGAGTTGTGGTTGCATACTGCGGGTTAGCACGTCCGTTCACTGCAGATGGGTGTCACAGTGGTTATTGCCAGCCGGTGACACACGTTCGAACGTACCCGTAATGATACCTCGACGCGGCAAGCTGCCCAGATGTCCTGGCACAGAGACATCCTTGCCCTTGCCCTCCCTGGTTGCCGCAGCTGCGGCCGCGATCATCTCGGGCTTGTTCTCAAGCGCCTTGAGGAGGTGCTCCGTGCCGTGAACCTTGTACCCGCGTGTTGTGAGGGCCAGGAATGCCTTGCACCACAGTCCCACCACTGAGAGTGTGATACCCGATGCCAAGGAGGAAGGTGGAGGGGGCATGGCGAAGGAAGAGAGGTGATGTGGACAGGCGGTGGACAATACAGACAAGGTGGACAACGAGGGTGGAAGGCGGACGAGTGAGCACGTCGCGTGGTGTGCAAGGCCAAAGAGAACGCAAGAGCGAGGGGCGAGGGAGGTTGAGTCGGTGCTTGAGAGCGTACACGCGGCGGACGTGCAGTGCAGCCGAGAGTACGCGCAACAAGCTTGACGAAGATGGTGAACGATGCAAGAGATGGCTTTTGTTGGGTCCGAAATTGTTGGTCCGATTAGACCGCCGTGCCTGGCCGGGAGACGCACCAAGACACTCCGGCGATGGGATGGCGGTGGCGTGAGTGTTAATGGAGGGCGAGCACGACACCACACCATCTTCTGCATACAACTGTGAGATTACAAGTACTCTGTGTTCCTATCTCAGACATGGTCTTGACATGTTGCCCGGTCGTTGCTCACAGCACACGCCGCGGTCCGGATCCACTGGATCCCCCTCCAAAGCCGGAACGACCCGGTCCCCCAGACCTGCCAGGCGGTGACTCTGGAGCAGGCTCCTCGCGCTCACGGCGCTGTTCAACGTCGTTTCCGCGCCATGCAAAGCGCCGGAGGTCCTCAAGGTTGATTGAACGAAGCGTGTCCATAGCAGTTGCAGCGAGGTCGACTCTGGACATGTTAAAATCAGAGGGTCATGAGAAGCGGGAGCTCACCTGGGAACAACGCGTTCCCCGAGACGTTCAGAAGCCATCATGGCCTCCTTCCATCTTTCATTAGCACGGCTAATGTATGTCAACGCCTGCACGTACCTCTCAACGCAGAGACACCAGCGACAGCCCTCGGTGAGACCTTGGAATCCTGGGCGGCGACTTGAGAGGTCGTTGCCTGACGGTCAGCGAATGCAGAGAATGTTACGCATCCAGTCTGGGCACAGGCCCGCAATGAGAGGCAGTGTAATGGTTGGCCCACACCACCCCCATGACGACACTCACCTCGCCGCTTGCTAAACTCGAGAAACTCCTTGGTCATGATGCCCGCAACATAGTGCTGCCCAAAGTCTTCCTCCTCGCCCCAGCAGTATCCGTCGCGATAGAACCCCGTCGGATGGGATCGGTCCCCCGGTCGTGTGTTGGGCTGCAGGGGCCCATGTAACACTGGTGCATCAGCGACAAAAGGTCGAGCATGACGGCCGCTGGGGTCACTGGACAAGCGGAAAGGGAACGACGGCACATGGTGGATCCCACGATCCACCCATCGTGGACAAGCATGAGCCGGTCAATGTGCCAAGTTTGCCCTCAAGTTCTTACACCCAGCGCGACTCACCACTCAGCTTGGACGTCTCTATAACCATTGTGCTTGCGCGACGGCGAAGAGGGAAGCGAACGAGTGCTCGGAGTGCGTTCATGGGTTGTGCCGGTTGGGCGAGAGTGAGTGTCCAACAGGTGGAACCGCCAATACGTCATCGGCGCAGATAAAGTAGGTACAGTGTCGCCCCCAGGAGCCACCTCTGAACACACGAGGTCGTGAGGATGCCATGCGCTGCAGCTTGTTCCTCGGAACAGGTATGAAATGCGTTTATATATGCATGGTATAATATATCCTCTGGCCATCGGTATCGTTCGCACTGCCAAATGGCTCAATCTAAGTCGGGCCACGCAAATGTGCGTCGAGAAAGTCGAGCATGGGGATAACACATTCGACCCACCCCTCGTCCTTTGGCGACTGTTCGAGTAAATAACTGGCTAACGGGATCCCAATCTTGATCTCAGTCCAACTTACCCCAATAGCCCAGTCGAAACAATGGTCCATGCCCTCGGGATATGCCTCACCAACAGCCACACCTGCCCTCCTCAAAATGGCGGCCATCTTGGTCGCCTCGTGCAAGGGGACAAACTGGTCTGCGGACCCATGCAGGATGAACGTTGGAGGGTATGCCCTGGCCACTTCTACGTCGTTTGCCAAGCGATCAAGCGGATTCCATGCTCGGAGGGTAGCACGGAACACGCTGTCGTCGGCCGTTTCGTCGCAACGGAACACCGTGCGAAGCATTATTCGTTTCTTTACCATATAAGTCACGAGGTCGAGGTGGAAAAAGGTCGCGTCGGTGGGTGTATACTCTGGCAAGCCGAGGTGTGCGCGGGTTACTTCGAGAGGGACCACGGGGGGCAAGTCACCCGCCCACGGACACTGGACGAGGGCCTTGCTCGGATCCCTCGTCTTCATGGCCTCGGCGAGTTCCCCCTCCGTTGCCGACGTGATGTACGGGTCAGCCTTGAACGGCAGCGTGGTATGGTGGGATGGGTCGAGCATGTCGACCATGCCATACACGTTTATCACAGCCTTGGGTTTGGGGTCAAAGTCAAAGCCGGCCAGCAGGGCTGCTGTCGCCCCTGCACTGGCGCCAGCAATCACGCCAGCACAGGGGTCGGCACCGACCAGTCGCGGCAAGTTGTCCATGCACCATGCGTACGCGGTACGAACGTCTGTCATGATGTCCTTGATGCCGACGTGTGGGAGCATGCGGTAGCCGACCGACACGACAGTGTATCCGCGTGACCGAAAGGCCGGTACGACCCAGGCCGTAGGTGAGGACCATTTACCTCCCATGAAGCTGCCTAGGGGGTGAATGTCAGCTGTACAATCAATGCGAGTCGTGTAGCTGAAGCCGGGGGCTCACCGCCATGAAGCCAAAGGATCCACGGCGAGGCGGAGGAATGTGTCGAGCCGGAGTCTGCTGGCCAGACGCGTAATGGACACGCTACGCCAGCAATGGTTGCATACACGTGGTCGCTGAAGCCTGGAGGACATGGTGTAAGTGCAGCGTGTGGTGTAAGCGGTGATGCTGTTGTGGCCGTCATGGTAGTGTGACGAGGGAGAATGGGCAGACAGACAGAAAGAAGATGGAGGAAGAAACCATGACGATGGTTCGGCTATTAGAGTATATCGGCCATCTCCGTTGCCGGATGCTGTGGCCGTTGGGCTAGACAGGACGTGTGTTTGGCAGCACCCTCGAAAGCGTACCCATGTCTTGTATGCCTGTGCAAGCCTCCAACAGTACTCGGAGAGCCGCCTCAACTGCACACTGCAACAAGTATGCGTACGGGTACGAGTACATTACAACACGATGAGGCCCTCGACCGGTCGGCCACGCGTCTATCAAACCCATCCCGCCCGGAGAGGCAGCCGTTTACTGCCCAACCCATCCATAGATGGTCTTGCCCTTTGTCATGTTCTTGGCGACAAGCTTCTTGGCCACGAGAGCGATGAGTGCCTTGTTGACACGCGGATGGGGGAGTTCAGGGGGAGCGACAATTTCGGCGACTGAGAAGAGTGTCAGTAAATCAAGTCGTTTGACTGTGTTACACGGCTGCGAAACGTGATGTGGAAGCCAGAAGCCGGCTGGGTGAGAGAACGTTGGCACACGGCCGCGGTGTCGCACCAGAACTAGCCAAGGACACTTACTCGCAAGACCTTCCTCGCTGTCCATGAGTCGTCCAATAACCTTCTCCATGCCTAACCTAGCGTCCATGTCCCCGCCGCGGTACTCGAGGGGCAGTTGGGTGTCGATGATGCGCGAAACCTCGATCTAAGAGAGGGAGACAGGTGTCAGCTGATGACTCACAACGGCAGTTGTGTTGCAAGTGCGCCGCAGTAAGGAAGCGGCGGTTGACACCACGCGGTGACAGCGAACACCGAGCTCTGCAGCCGGATCGCCCGTACTCACGTCCCTCTTCTTCTTTGCTGCCAACGCAGCCTTCTTAGCCGCCGCCGTGGTGGCGGTAGGCTTCTTGAGCGCGCTCGGCCGTCCACCTGCACCGGCACCGCTGGGTCCAGCGGCGGCTCCGGGCCGAGCCTTGGCAGCAGTCGTCGTGCGGCGGGACTGCTCGTCATCGTACACCGTTGCGTACGTCATGTCGCCGGCATATCCGCCCGGAGACGACGGCTCACGGCCAGGAGTCGGGGGCGCGTTGGACGCACGCGTGGCTGACGACGACGACGATGCCAGCACATTGCCGCTGCCACTTGCCACGGCGGTACGGGCCTCGAGGCGTTCGAGCTCCTCCTTTCGTGCCCAGCTGCTCGGGTCGGGCGCCTCGTCCCACTCGATACAGAAGGCGTTCATCTTCATCGCGTAAAGGTAGGCCGAGAACCCTTCGTTGAACGTGCCCAGGGCATCGTGCAGCTGCCCCACGCGCTGCATGTTGGCGGCCAGTGTCGCCGCTTCATCGGCAAGTTCGGTGAGCGCCGGAGCGAGAAAGTCGAGCTCGGCGGCAGACTTGGTGGACCGGTCGGTCGAGCGGGCGAGACCGGAGAGTGACCCTGTGGAGATGCGCCGGAGAGGATGTGATGGGGACATGATGGTAGTGGTTGTGGATGAGACAAGGCCGGAGAGTTGGGTCGCGTCGGGAAATAGGGCTTGTTGTTGACAACCAATTTGATCCCGCTCGCTGCTCGACGGCGCGGGGCTAAACGATGGCCACTGGGCCACTGTGCGATCGCTGGCTTGTCAATCACAATGCAACTTGGCTGCATCCAACACTGCATGACTACATGCTCCTCATGGATATTTCAGTGCGGACACTAAGAATAAAGAAAAAACTATGCCCACAACAAATGACCCTCTCTCTGCCTTTTGCTCACTTCCTTGCTCACTCGGCACGCTCCTCCTCTGTCAGGTGGCGCTCTACTTCACACCCTTCTCACACCCTTCCCAGCTCTAGCGGTGCTGCATTGGCATCTGGCCAGGGATACCAGGGACGCCTGGGACGCGCATGTTCCCAGCGTACATCTGCTGCATTCCCGACATGCCTTGCATGTTGGGAACACCGACACCGCCTTGCATGGGTCCACCTTGCATGGGCCCACCTTGCATGCGCACGCCCTGACCGCCTTGCATGGGGTATCCCTGCATCGCGGCTTGCTGGGGCATCATGCCAGGCGGGTAGGCGACCTGCTGTGGCGAGCTCGGCACCATGCCACCGAGAGCGGCATTGGGAGGAAGACCGGCGCGCTGGACTTGATATTGCTGTTGGGGAGAGAAAGAGATGCCACCGCCGCCAGACGGTGGGCGGTACTGATGGGGCAGGGGCGAACCCATTTGCTGAGCTTGAGCTTGCTGCTGGGCCATGGCCTGTTGTTGACGCTGCTGAAGCTGAAGTTGCTGCTGATACGCGATTTGCTGTTGTTGAGCCATTTGTTGCTGGACCATTTGTGCGGCCTGAGCTTGAGCCAGTTGCTGCTGAGCAGCTGCCTGCTGGGCGAGTTGTTGCTGAGCCGCCTGTTGAGCTTGCTGTTGGGCGACGGCCTGGGCCTGCAGCTGCTGCTGAGCTGCTTGCTGCAGCTGATATGCTTGCATTTGAGGAACAGCCTGCTGAGGAACAGCCTGCTGCATCCCCTGCATACCAAGACCGAGAACACGCTGTTGGTTCATCTGGCCAGGAGACGACAACATCTGTTGCTGCTGTTGCTGCTGTTGCTGCTGAGCGTAACGCTGGGCCTGCTGCTGAGCGGCGACCTGCTGAGCGGCGACCTGCTGAGCTGCCTGAACCTGCTGCTGTTGCTGGGGGTAATAGCGTGAGCCAGGGGGAAGTGTGTGGGGTGGAGGCTCGCGCAGGGCGTTGTGTGGTGAAGTCATGTAGCCAGGGGTGCCAGGAAGCTTGGGATGCTGGGCGTGAGGTGAAGGCGACAGGCCATTGACGCCCATTGTTGGTGTACCGCCCATGGTTGCCATGGCCTGCGTCCGCAGGCGAAGGGTGGCATTGTCGTGAAGAGCATGCGCGCGTCGTGGGTCGAGGGTGCCACGAATGATAGGTGCACGGTTCGAGAGAAGACGGCGGGCGAGAGTGTGGGCGAGGCCAGGTTTTGACGACGACGACGACTTTGCACTTTCGGGCAAAAGGGCCGCAGGAGGGGTATCCGACGACTCGACAAGATCAGCGAGCGATGCAAAGAGCTCGTCAGCGACGGCGCGCTCGCGGTCAGAGATCCAGGACGCGTCGCCCTTGCGAACTCTCAAGTCTTGCCAGACCTGCAGTTCCTCGATGCGGCCAACGTTGGCGTCGAGGATCGCGTCGACGCTATCCAGCTCCTTGTCGGCTTCGCCGTTGGCAGCCGCCTTCTCGGCGCCCTCGGTCTCCTTGTCCTTGTCGGCATTCTTCTCGACCTCGGCATCCTTGCCCTCTGCTTCCAACACGCCGGTCCAGCCCTCGTTGGCAATGTCAACAACAGTTGTCGACCGACGGGTCCACTCGCGATGGCGGGTGTGCTCGTGCATGAGGTCGAGAGTCGAATAGTAGCCAAGGCCGCTGGACATGCGCGAGTCGTAGGTGGGAGCAAAGGAAGGCTGGAACGGCCTGTTCGGGGCAGCAAGTGACTTTACGGGATGGATATTGGAGTCAAAGTGGGTGCGACGAGACGCGCGCAGCTCCTTCCACCTCTGGGCTTTCATGCTGGCGCGGCGGACCAGGGACTCGGCGAGTGTTGGTACGGGACCCTTGTCATCGGCACCGAGAGGCGCGGTAGCCTGCACAAGGACAGGCTGAGCATAGCCAAACTTGCCACCCGTCGCGGCCAAGGTCTGGAGGAGCGTCTTGTCGTCAGGCAGCCGCATCTTTTCGCGCGCGTCCTCAATCTCCCTCAGGTCCGCGCTGGCGGTGAACCACTCGCCACTGGCGTGGCCCAGTCCGTTTCCGGGGGTCTTTTGCATCAGAGTCCAGCGCTCCAGGGGCGCAGTCGACTTGAGACTCGATGTGCCGTCAGCGAGGGGCTCAACCTGGAGGAGGAGCTGGTGCAGAGCTGCACAAAAGACGTAGATGGCGACAGTGGGGAAGTGGGACGGCAAAGGAGGGGTCGGGAGGTGGATGCGCGCGAGGGAAGGGACCGGATTGGGGTAGCCGCCGGGCAGCAGGAGGTGCTTGGAGAAGAGGTGCAAAGTGGCCTGGCATGACATTTAGCACAGCCCGCACAAAAGAGGAAAGTGAGAACATACCACCAGCTGCTCCCACGTGAGCGTCTCCTGCTTGAGGAGGTATCCCAGAGTGTTCTCCTCCCTCTGGTCAAAGTTGGGCGGCAGCCAGAGGGTCAGGACATTGTTGATGGGGGAAGGTAAGCCCTTTGCCATTCTGTTTTGTCAGATCAGAGGTCACATGCAATCAACCGGAGAGCTCACTGTGACAGGACCACTCCAATGGCGTCGCGGACTTCTTTCGAGAGGACACGTCCTTGGCGGTCGCCATTTGCACCAATGCCGGGCTTCTCTTCACCCACCGCCTCGCTACCGTTGATGCGTACGCGTTTGCTATCGGGCTGCTCGCCGCCTTCCACAGGGCCGGCTGCCGCGGACGGCAAGGTGACATTGGTGGAAGCAGCATCGGCGGCGGCGGACGCATCGATCGACGATGTACGCTTACGCTTTCCGCTGGCATCGGTGGACGATGATGGGGAGGCTGCTAATGTCTGTTAGGTGCTGCTTGTTCTGGCAGACTGCATGGCGTGTGTTGACCACCGTATGGTGCACACAGAGGAGCGGATGCGCGCCCAATGCAATGGCGAGTGGGTGTACTTACAGATGGGTGTGTCGCGAGCGGCGGACCCCCTTGTCTCCCTCGCCATGTTTGCAGAGGGTGCCGAGGAAGGTGGAGGGGTAGGGAAGGTGGGTGGATGAGCCGGGGAAGAGGACGCAATGATGTAAGCTTGGAGGGGGAGGAGGTTGATGGGACGTGTGGGTGACCTGCAGTGTATAGGACTGGGGGGGCAAACCGCTGTTTGATTGTTGTTGATGTTTTGTTGTGTAGAGAGTGCACGACCGAGATGAGGCTTGAGGGAAGCTAACAAGGACGAAAAGGCTTTGGAACGCGTCCCTGGTTTGGGTCCTTTGCTCAGGTGGACGCGACGAACAAGGCAATGGAGGAGGTAGGTACACGCGAGCTGTGCAGTTGCAGCGAGAACGGCGTGTCGCGACTGCACGTGTGACGGGCGGAGGGCAACGACCTGGCCTGTGTGCACGAGAGTGGAGGGTGGGGTGGGTCGCGCGTGGAGAGAAGCGGGGGTGTTGACGAGGACGGGTGTTGTTGGGTGCCAGGAGAAGGGGGGGCGGGCTGGTGGGTGTTGCGCCGAGGGGTGTGTGGTGGTGTGGGTACGGTGTGCGCGGTGGGATTGGGATTGGTGAGACGGGGGTACACCACCACCCAGCGGCACCTAATTTGCCTCCGTCCACACGTTGTGGCGACAACTGTGGTACTGTGGTACGCTGTGGCGTGTGGTCGGGGCATGGGCCCCCATGATGCACGAAGCCTCTCTCATACTAGCACGCTGCTTTGTTCGCTTGCTTTGGATGCAGACATGTAGACATGCGGACCGACTAGCAATTTTATATATATATATATATATATATCTCGCGCACTAGCGTCCAAGGTCAGCCCGCCATACTCTAGCAGAAGGGATGGCCGCAACGGCTGGCTGCACAGACCCAAGTGCCCCGAACGCCAAGATGCGTCAGAGCACCAACGCCGCAGCCCAGGTGCACAGGTGCGTGCCCGGCCCTCTCATAATCCCTGGTGGCACAGAAGACAAGGAAGGTATTGATCAACATTGGCATCTTCGTCTCGACATTGCGCGCCACCCGTCTGTCTATCAAGGCTGTAGTGCTTACAATTTGGGCACCCAGGCTCCCCTCTAGTGGGGTGGACCGTTCCCATGTACATTTGGCTCCTTGTGCGCCTGGGTACCCTCTCTCCTCCCTCCTTACTTGGTCTCCTACGTCGTTGCCAGCTTATAGCCCGACATCTGGCAAGGAAGGGAAAGGGGAGGCACGATGTAAGACGTGGCTCCTCCTCTTCCTCCACCCTACACGGACCTCGGGGGTCTACTCAAAGGGGTTGGTGCGGCCGGCTTGGTTGCTTGCCTTGTTTCCGTGGCCACCGTCCAGATCCGATCCCCACGAACACAGCGCGTGCCACCAGCGCTCGGGCTTGGAGGGAGGTGGTGTAGACTCACTGTCCGTCGACGACGAGGTGCCAGCAACAGCAGCACCGCCGCGCCACCCGGGGCCAGCGTAGCCAAACCCCCCTTCATCGATTGGTGAGGTCAACGGTGACGATGCCGTCATGCGCCGCGAGTGGCTGTGAGGATCGGCAAAGGGACCGTGCCGCTGCATCGTGGGGGACGTAGGGGACGTTGGCTTCGCGGCCGCGGCAGGTGGCGGCTGGGGGTCGTAGGGGTTGGTGTACGCGTTGGGGCCTGCGCTGCCCGTAGTCACAGTCGGCGATGCAGGAAGCTGCAAGTGTTAGGGAAACCGGCCAACGACGCTGTGATGGACACTCACCTCGATGTCCTCGGGCACTCGCTTGTCCTTGCCAGTGAGGCTTCCCCATCCCATACCATTGCTGCGCTTGGCCGAGCTGATAGACTCGCTGATGAACGACATCGGTCGCGACCCATGCGAAGTACGCGAACCAGAGGTGCGCGGCAACGACGCCGACGAGGAATTGGGCGACTCGGACCCCACTGGCGACTGCACCACTCGGGACTGCCTTGCAGCCTTTCGCCTTGCAGTCTCGCGCGCGGTAAACTTGGCGAGATTCTGTGCACAGCTTGTCAGCGACCATACTGCGCAAAAAAAAAAACGTATGCCGCGCCTCCTTCAAGCTGTCCTCTAGGATTGAGGGCGAGGACGCCGCGCACGCGGCGGCGACCGAGAAGAGAGAGGGAAAAAAAAAGAGCCATGGGACACATACAGCTTGAACACGCTTCTCCTCTTCCTCGACGTCGTTGAGTGGGGGGTACGAGCTTGTCTCCGGCTCTACCTGGCGAGTGTAGCCATCGCTGTCCCAGGCGCGCTCCTTGCCCTTGCTCTTGCTGAGACGATAGCTGCTCCGCACTGCACCGATATCACCGCTCTCGTCGCCCTCTTCTGTGCTGGTAGAAGACCAATGGCCACGACCTTTGCCCTTGCGGTGGTGGTCTGATCCAGAGAGAGTGTCGTCGCTGTCCTCGCGGAGGACACGGCTGCTGGATGCGTTGGGTCCGTGGTCGTCTAGGGTCACGGTCGGGGAGGAGATGCGTTTCGAGTAGACGATGGACCCGTTGACAGAGGTTGGGGAGGGAGCCACATTGCCAAACGGTGGGTTGACCTCGTCGGCCAGTGGGGCGTACGACTTGTTAGAGTGCAGGCCTGTGGTGATGACCGATGGCATAGGGATGGGTTGGTTGTGATGTGTGGGAGGGCTGGTGGAGAGGAAGCCAGTTGCGGGCGATTCGCGAGGCGCCGGGGAAACGACTGCGGAGTTGAAATGGGGGGTGGGGTGGGCCACCAAAGTAATGAGCCAAGGGAGTGAGAGAGGGGGGAGAGAGCGAGCGAGCGAGTGAGAGATCGGGCCTGGGGGGGCAGCACGGGGAGCTGAATCCTGCAGCTCCGTGGATCCGTGGGGAGGGTGGATGGGGGGAGGGGCTGGAGAGTGTGTTGTGTTGTAGGAACGAACGCGTTGTGTGTTGTGTGTTGTGGGCTGCGTGACACAAAGTTGACTGAGACAAGATGGGATGGATGGCACAGGAGACGACCGACGCGCGACGCCGCCGCCGCTCCGCCGCCGCCGAAATGAGGGGCCGAGGGAGCAAACTGTATTGTAGTGTGCGCGCGCGTGCCCGCGCAGGCGCGCGCAGGTCAATCGTGGGCTAATTTACCTCCGCCAAGCCACACCGGCCACACCCCCGTCTCAGAGCACGTTTGCTCCGCGCGCGTGTGGGTACGCGGCCATATGTTGTCTCCCATTTACGTGACTGCGTGCGGGCCACCTGGTGATCATGGTGACCCGTCCCCGCAACAAACGTCTCCCCCATCCCCCCAACAAGGCCCAAACAAAGGCTTTGGCTCACGCGCTCTGTCGTCATATTGTCAGGAACCATCGCTCATGTTATCCCCCGTGCCACATCCATATACAACGTTATAACTCCGGCCACACCGCCCTGGCAGTAACCGGCATTATCTCCCCACGTGGTCATGGGCAAGCCAGCGCGCCAGCTGCACTCACCCACCCAGCGACGACGACGCGCGTCATTGCGTTGCGTACGGTGGTGGGATGATGCTTGCGCGTTGCTAGATACATACCACAACACACACATTGCCACAGATCGGGTGCTGCATTGCCACAAGACACAGCACACATACACCTCGTCCACCTACCACTCCCGGCATCACTAGGCAGCAAGAGAGCTTCCCCTTCTAGCCCACACGCCCAGCTTCCACCTCACCCATCCCACTCCAACACAACCCTCCCATCACCATGTCCAACATCAACTTTGTCGACATCCAGCACCTCAAGAAGGGCGAGGTCAACCTCGGGGTGAGCGCTCCCAGGCCATTTCATTTGTCTTCCTGGGTTCTAGCTGACAGTCCAGACCTCCATCATGGCCGTCAAGTTTGACAAGGGTGTCGTTATCGGCGCCGACTCGAGGACGACCACCGGCTCGTACATTGTGCGTCACAGGCAATTTCAAGCTCCCTCCCTCGTCTCATTATGACACTCAGCTGACTCTGCCAGGCCAACCGTGTGACCGACAAGCTCACCCATATCCACGACCGCATCTACTGCTGTCGCTCGGGCTCGGCCGCCGACACCCAGGCAGTGGCCGACATTGTCCACTACCACGCCCAGACCTACACCGCCGTGTACGGCGAGAACCCTCCCGTGAACACTGTGGCGGCTCTGTTCGAGAAGCTCTGCTACGAGAACAAGGACAACCTGTCTGCCGGTATCATTGTTGGCGGCTGGGACAAGGAGAAGGGCGGCAGCGTGTACAACATTCCCCTCGGCGGTGGCATGTTTGAGCAGCCTTGGGCCATTGGCGGTGAGTGTTGAAAGTTGGACTTGGCCCTACAGGCTCGCACTATACTGACATACCCAGGCTCGGGTTCAACGTACGTGTACGGTTACTGCGACGCGACCTACCGCGAAGGCTGGGGAGAGGAGGAGACTGTCAACTTTGTCAAGAACAGTGGGTTGAATTGCAACGAACACCGTTGAGTGCTACGCTAACCTTTTTTTTTCTTTCCTTTTAGCCCTGGCACTGGCGATGGCTCGCGACGGCTCGTCGGGTGGCTGCATCCGCATGTGCGTCATCACCGAGGACAAGGTTGAGCGCCACTTGTGAGTCATGGACACGGAATTCAAAGCAGAAGAGACGTGCTGACAGGCGACAGTGTCCCCGGAAACGAGCTCCCCCGTTTCTGGGAGGGCAAGGAGGTTGTTGGCGGTCACTCTGCCCAGCCCACGGCCGTCTCGGCGTAAAAGAGACGGAAGAACGTGGATTATGGGGCATACTGGTAGACTTGGAGCATTGTAACGATAGCATGAACGCAGTCACCGACACTGAAAGAACGAGAAAGCCAAGGTTGAAGCATGCGCTCAGGAAATGGAGGGCGGAGGTGGCCGGAGGTGGCACCGCGGTTGGAATGCCGGCGACTGCCATTTCCCAGCAGATAGTACTGCCATTGAGCGACAGCGCAGAACACCTGCGTGCAGGCGCAGCAACAGCTCAGACCATGTCGCAGCAAATCGAACAGGCCCAGAGATCACAGAGAGAGGCCCGAGCGATGTCTGACTCCAGCACTGAGACACCCGAGAGGAGGATGGGCGAGCCTTGCATCCCTGCCGCCATCTGCACCTGCACCTCTGTGGCTCCCTCGGCTCCCTTGTGCGCTCGTGGCCGCTGTTCGTGGACCGCCTACGAGAGCTACACGGCCGGGTCATATCCCTGATCTGACGCACCTGTACGCCGGCCTGTACGCCATCGGAAAGCGCCAGCGGCCAGCGGCCAACTGCCACTGCAGTCCATTGCAGGTCGCCATCAGCCACCTCCCTTCGCTGTCCCTCGTCTCGTCGGTGAAGCTTTCAGGTCTCTTCAGGTGCAGGCGTCCAGGCGTCCAGGTGGCCAGGCAGGCCAGGCATTTGCCAGTCAGCTTTGCCAGTCAGCCCATACCCGCACATGGCCCCATGGCAACTCCAGGCGCACACTCTACTCTGCCTCGCACACACCCGATACTGAACCGATTCGCCAGATCGCCTGGCGCCGCGCCCGCCCTGCCATCTTTCCTCTTGTCGTTGTCCGAGTACTCCTAACAGACACATCCTTCCGCCCATACACACACGCGCTCACTACCACTACATACGCTAGAAGGGTGCCCCTCCTTCGACGCTCGTACAACTCCCACCGTCTGCGGGCAAGGTTGGCATTCCTCGCCATACAACAGGCACGCGCGACATACGGGTTTCCACCACCACCCCACCTGTGGCTGCGTACTGTGCGGCAGTTCTCTCCTAGCGCGCTAGCAAGGAGACACAAAGGTGGGTCCACAGGCGTGTGTTGTTGAGTAAAAGGAAGAGGAGAGAGGCAACGAACCCGAGGGCTAGAAGCACCACCTCGACTGATATAACCTCGCTTGGACAAATTGCAGAGCACCTAGAGTGCAAGCAAGGCACGACCGACCTGTAAGGTCGGTTTTGGATGTGCCGGCCTCGCGAGGTTGAACGATGACAGATATGGGTTGTTCCGTGCGCAATGCCGCCAGAACGTCGCTCCCGGGTCATCAGCATGTGAGACCTGGCCATGTCTGCTCAGCATCTTGTCGTCGCCCAACTCCCGCCCCGCCTATACGCCTAGGCTCGACGGCCAGCTAACGCGCAGCAGTCCTCTCCCCCACACCCCCGACTCTGTGGGATCTTGTCCACCTGCGCTACTCGCCAGATCGCCAGGACATTGCGCGCACACGCAAACCGACAAAGCCACCCCGCGACCCACTCTGTAACATCCTCCATCTATCCGTCCATCCCCTTGTCTCCCCCATCCGAGGTGTCGCCGTCGTCGAGGTTGGTGGTCCGAGCGGTGGTGTTTCCATCTGCCATTGTTTCGTTTCTCCCATCTCTCGCTCTCTCTGCCGCCCGCCGCCCACGCGCGCGCCGCCCCATACGCCCGGCACGCCCATTTCTGGATCTCTGCCGTCTCTGCGTCTCGAGCAGTCCACTGCATACCTCATTCTCATCACCGCTCATCCATCCACCCTCCAAGCCCGATACAATCGGTAACGGCCACCAGGCCCCCTCTCCCCGCATCGCTCCAGTGGCACGCGCTCCGTTCACGCAGCGTCAAGCCCCAGGCAGCACACACAACCCGCCGTCATTGTCCTTATCCCCCCGGACGGCTGACATTGCTCGACTGTCCTATCCACACATCCCATCACCGAGGAGCCCGTAAGCCCTCCTATCGACCTTTGCAGCTTCCTCGCTTTGCTTCTTGCGCATCCCCAGCACCAAGTCGCGTGCTCCCACGGTTTCCGCCAGACCACACATTCAACCGGCGCTTATCGTTGTGACGCCAACCATTGCGGGTTAGCATCTGCGCATCCCCCATCACCTGCGCTTCACTCCCTTTCCTGAAACCCCCCCATACCCACAAAGGCCAGCTTTAGCGGTCAGCGCTACCTCCGTCAACATGGGTGCGGCGTGCTGCAAGCCCGAGGTGAGCTGCCCGACCCCGCTCTGACATGCAGCGGCCCACTGACAAGCCCCCCACAGGCGATCGACTTTGACGCCGAGGTCAACCTCTTCCACTTCTACCTCTTGCGCAGCGTGGGCAAGGGCGCGTTTGGAAAGGTGCGTAGCCCTCAGCCACCTTGTCGCAACGATGACTGACCTAATCCCCCTTCAGGTCCGTGTGGTTCAGCATAAACAGTCCAAGACACTGTACGCGCTCAAGTACATCAACAAACAAAAATGTGTCAAGATGAAGGCCGTGGCCAACATTATCCAAGAGCGCAGGCTACTCGAAGAGGTGAGTTGGGTTGACGACCGGCCATCGGATGACAGCCCGCTGACAGCGCCACAGATTGACCACCCGTTCGTCGTCAACATGCGATACGCGTTCCAGGACGACGAGAACTGCTTCTTCGTTCTGGACCTCATGTTGGGAGGCGACCTGCGCTTCCACCTCGACAGGGCAGGCGCCATCTCCGAGGAAGTCGTGCGGTTCTACGTAGCCGAGATTGCCTTGGCGGTTGATTACCTGCACTCGAAGCGGATCGTGCATCGCGACCTCAAACCCGACAACATTCTCCTCGACGAGCGCGGACACGCACACATCACAGACTTCAACATTGCTGTGCACTTTTCAGAGCGACGTCTCTTGACAGGAGTAGCAGGCAGCATGGCGTACATGGGTAAGTCCAGGCCACTTCCCTGACAGGTCTTGCCAAGGACGGCACACCCTTGACAAGACGAAGGAGAAGAAAAGTACCAGAATGGGTGGTTTGCTCACACTGCCTCCCTTACAGCGCCCGAGGTTCTCACCAAGCGCGGTTACTCTGCCCCGGTAGACTTTTGGTCGTTGGGTATTCTCGCGTACGAGCTGCTGTTTGTGCGACGACCATTCCGCGGCAAGACAAACCCAGCACTCACCAATGCCATCCTCCACGAGCCTCTGATGTGGCCCGAAGATGCACCGAGCCGATGCTCGTCAGAGGGCATGCAAGCGATCCGAGCGGTGAGTATGCGCTGCGCCGCGGCTTGCTTTCCACCCCACTGTGCTCCCACTGATAAACAGATGCTGGAGCGCGACCCCAACAAGCGTCTAGGATGGCGCCCCGGAGGCGGCGGCTTTGCCGACATCAAGGCTCACCCTTGGTTTGCAGGAATCGACTGGGACGCACTCTACAACAAGCAAGTGGTGCCACCATTTGAACCTGATGTGAGTGCCCTTCAACCACCCTTTTCGGGCCGGAGACGACCGCCCTCCGCCTGTGGCTGACGGTGTGACAGTCCAAGCGCGCCAACTTTGACGCCACTCACGAGCTCGAGGAGCTGTTACTGGAAGAGAACCCGCTCAAGGCGCGTAAACGCAAGACAGATACAGACACCGCCGCGCTCTCTCCAGAAATGCGCATGATGGAAGAACAGTATGTATTTGGCGGGTACCGCAGTGCGCGATGGTTGCTGACCTGACCTCGCAGCTTCACCATGTTTGACTACGCCCGGACACAGAGGCGGTCCTACTACCATCCACCGGGATCACAGCCTGGTGCCCGTGCGCGCCCCGCTGTGCCCCAGATGCCGTCACAACCACAACCTCAGTCTGCGCAGCAGGCCCTCGGTGACAATGGTCCTCCTTCACACGCTCCGTCCCCTGCGTTTGTTTCCAGCGCAACCGAGTTATCCCACCTCCCCTCACGGCCATACACCCCTGGAAGTGACCGCGCCCATACCGTCTCGCGCACGGGAGACCACATCGAGCAGCAAATCATGGAGGGTGGAGGGCTCGCCAACATTGGCTCCCGTGACTGGGCAAAGCAACTCGACCACGAACCTGTGAATGGCGATGACACAGTCGAACACAACCACAACGGTCACGGCCATGGTGCGCCCATCGTGTTGTGATCAGACGTCATTGCGTCAGCAGACATTCCATCCCCCTTTTGCCCCCCTCCCCCCAATGTTCGTCTCACGTTCGTCATTCACCCTTCAATGTTTGCCCCACCCACCTCTCTTGGGCCCTTTTCATTTGCCTCGCCATACGGAGTTCAGGAGTGTTACGTCGTTCTTCCATTTCTACTTTGCATATATAGTCGTCACCTCCCCGGAATCCCATGCCTCGCTGGCTTGACCTTTGTTTTTTGCACTGCCTACCCATGTTCTATACCCCTCCTGCCTTTCCTCCCCGGCCTACCTAACCGCCCTTGTACCGCAGGCAATAAAATGCACATGTTGGGAAGCGAAGAAGCGAGACGCACAAACGCCCAGTTGCAAGCAGCTACTCCTTTTGCATGACGTGAACATACAGTGCCTTGTTAGGTCCCACATGAGCGCGCCACGCAGATCTAGATTGTGTGGATTACGGCCCACTGTGCGCCTCCTCCTGCTTTACTGATTCATTACGGACGAGGCGTACGGCGCCTGGCGCCAGCTTACGTGTGTGTCCAAGATATCTACGGCTGGACGAGCACGGTCCACGCGGCGCGATCCGCCGGCTGCTGGACGCGCACCTCGCGTTTGTCGGCGCCCTCGCCATGGCTGACGCTGAGATGCGGGAGTGCCAGCCATCCAGCCCCGCCGACGGCGACGGCGTCGATCCGTACGTCCAGGTTGCCATTGGCCGGGACGGGACCGACACGCGCTCCGCGCGGTCCCGACCAGACGAACCCGTCGGCGGTGTCGCCGTGGACGGCCACGTACGCCGCCGACGACGGGTGCGCGTTGGCCAGCGAGAGCGTGGCGGAAAAGGCCTCGTGGGAGCGCACCACAGCCGGCGACGCAAGTGTGGCTGTCAGGAAGGGCTCGGGCGGCACGGCCTGGAGGGCTGGGAGGGCGATGAGGGCGGTGTGTTCCGTCTCGTCGGCCGTGTCGGCCGGTCGCCACGTTGCCTTGAGGTGCGCCACGGGTCCAGGTGGAGTAGTGCGCTGCGCGCCGGCGTCCAGCTTGAACCGCGCAGCGAGGGAATAGGCCGTCATGTGGTCCCACCGCTGAGCGGGGGATATGGTGGACGGGAGCGACGAGCTGGAGAGCGTCACACCCTCAGCGGCAGGAACAATTTCGAGGGCCGAGACGAAGACGCCGCGCGGGCCTGGGACACTGAGAACAGTTGCGAGAGAGGCAGTTGCGCCAGCACGAGAGAGGGTTGGGGTAGAGCTGAACGGCGAGAGGACGGGGACAACGGCCGTCTTGGCCACCTCGGCGACAGAGACTGTGTGCTCGTCGTCTGCCTCGTCGTCGGGCCGCGTGACAGCGATGCTAATATCGACCATCTTGGTGCCTGCCCGCGGACTAACGAGATACAAGACGGTCTCGGCGGCGCCGTCAACAAGCTGCAGGTGGTGTTCCTTGAGCATGGACTCGGTCGACTCGTCGTCGAGCGATACGGTTGCACCGTCGGGTTCCGCGCCAGGCTGCAGAAGAACCGACAGCGAGAGCGCCAGGTTGGCGTCGCACGCCTCGGCGGCAGTCACCTTGAGAGTGAGTGGGAGTGCCTCGCCGACAAACGCGGCTGGCGCGTGTACGACCTCGAGGGCGACGCTGTGTGCACGGGGAGCAAACGAGACAACAGAATGGATACCGCCGAGAGGAGTAAAAGACTGGCCGTTGGTGGTCCACAGCAAGAGGCGGCGCGGGGTGAGACGAAGGTCGAATGTCCAGGGGCCTTGGGTGAGAGTGAGGGTCACGTCTGCGACGCACAGTTCACCGAGCTCGCCAACAAGCTCGCCGGTGACGACCAGAGGCCGGCCAGGCACCCACTTGAGTGCGGCCTCAACAGGGTGCTCGGCCAGCCCAGTGTCAATGGTACCAACATTGACGGCACGCGATTCGCCGGCTGCAGTGACCACAATGTCCCCTCGTGCATCGCTACAGGCGATGCGCAACGCCGTAAACTCGAGCCGAGAAATATCCACGCCAGTGGGGCTGTCGATCACAACCTGGAACGGCACGGCACCGCCGACCTGGGATTGTGCGGAGCGGAACCCGGCACGCGCCTCGAGGATCGCATCGTCGCCCACGTCGATGACAATGGGTTCAGACGTGGCAGGTGCCGTCGTCGTGAGTAGGCTGGTAAAGTCCTCAGGCAGACCGGAACGGTCTTCGGCCTCGACGCCACTGCCTGGCGCCATCATCTCAATGAGCAGGCGAGCGGCGGTCTCGACGTTGCCTGTGGCCTGGGCACATTCGTACTCGATGGCGCGAAGCTGGCGGACCATTGGGCGCCAGTTGTCGGCGGTGAACTTGCCCTCTATGCGATTAAGAGATCTGGGTGTAAGCTTTGGTAAAACGACAGTACAACGTACGTTAAAGCCAGGTCATACTGTCCAGCACCGCAGTGCACTTCGGCAGTCTTGAAGGCAATATACAGCGCGAGACGGGACTCTTCCTGGCCCTGCTCTTTGAGGAGATTGAATGCCTTGTTCAGGAGCTCAACAACAAGCGCCGCGTGGTCGATCTTCTTCTCGTTGCTGAATCCAGGTGCTGAGGCAAGTGTGCCATGTTGCTCGGCGGCAAGCGCAGCGTCAAAGCGCGCTTTGCGCTCAAGAGTGCTGCACGCCGCAGTGTAGTAGTAGAATGCGGGTGGGTGGAGGATGTGTAACGCATTGGTCGAGCTGTTCGGCAACGGGTCGTCCAAGGCTGGAACGCTCGGTGGGGGCGGGTACGTCGGTGCTGGGAGCTCGGGAATGACAAAGCCCTCGGCAATAGCCATCTCGAGCACCTCGGCCAGGATTCGGTACTGCCTCGCGACCCAAGACCAAAACTCGAACGTCTCCTCGCCAATACCCCAGCCACGGGACAGCTCACCAAAGCGGCGCAGGTGCACAAAGTATGGGACAAGCACGCGTGGACCCGAGCCCTCGTAAAGGAGCAGCTTGCAAATCTTGACGGCGACGCAATCGGCGAGCACCTTTGCCTCGGCCCAGCGTTTTGTTCGCGGAGGCATCGTTGTCGTCGAACTGAACATGCGTGCCAGTTCGTTCCAACAGTCCTCGTAATGGCGGCGTGCCAAGTCGAGCTCGCCACGGACCTCGGCAAACCAACCAGCCTTGAAGTCGTATCGAACTGTCCAGCCCTGCGGTCCCAGTGGACGCGCAGCGACAGACGCGGCTCGAGGTCGGCCCGTTTGCGGGGGTGGAGATGTGCTCTGGCCGGCGACACGTCCGCGCTTGCGACGCAGCTTCTTGCCGTGCGCGTTATAGTACTCGAGTGCAGAGTCATAAAGCGCGTCCTGGAGCGATCGCACAAAGTCGGGAAGCTCAGAAGCAGGAACAGGGGTAAGAACAAACAAGGACGCCTTGGCAGACAACGACGAGGTGCGGCGGAGATGCGACAAGCGCTGGTCGAGGCCTTGAGACTCGAGAGTCGCTGCCGACGCCATGAGCACGACGGTGAGCTTGATACCGCGCTCGCCAAGACGCTTTCTCCGGTCGGCAATCTCGCGGACAAGCGCCTCGTCTGCCTCACGCTCTGCCTCGCGCTCGGCGTTGGCAAGGACCTCTTCGCCCAATGAACTCTCGCCATGCGCACGGTAAGGCGTCTCGTACAATCGGAGGAAGAGCACAAACACGGACGGCACCAGCTCGGCGTGCTTGCGTACCCACACCGGAGCGATAAGGCCGTCGGGGTGCAGCGGTGAGCTAGGCGTGAGTGGTGAGAGGGGCGAGTGGGAGTCGTCGCCGCCGGGCTGGCCGTTGGCACCGGGCATCTTGCGCAGCGGGAGGCGCACGCCGTTGTCGACCATCATGACGCGGAAGTCGCGTCGCTGGTCTTCGGGAAGCCATACGCGAGCCGGCGCACCGAGGGGTGCAAACACACTGCGCAGATCGCGCGTCAAGGTATCAAACTCGGCGTCACGGGGGTCACTGGCGCGTGGAAGAGCCAAGGTCTCCACCTCGGGTGACATGAGGGGCAGACCGCTTGTATCGGTGCTGGGCGACACGCCAAGCGCCGGGGAGAGCGTAGTCCCTCCTGGGTTCGGGCTGAGCGGCACGGGGAGCTGGGAGGGCATTCCTGGGTTCGGACTCAGCCCCGGGTTCGGACTGAGGCCTGGATTCGGGCTCAGTGCTGGGTTTCGCGCTGCGCTGCTCGCGCGTCGTCGGGTGTTCGGGTTGAGCCCGCCGACGAACATGAGCGGCTGCGGGTGGGCGAGGAACTGGATGGTGAGCATAAACATGAGCGGGAGGTGGGGTCCCATGGACGTACCTCGAGAGGATACGAGTTCATCGTGAATGCAGCGCGTTGAGCGGGTGGGGGGGGGGGAGTGGGTTGATGAGAGAGATGCAAAGAGGAATGAACATCCGGAACGCCTGCACCTGTGCGTCACCACCTGTTCGGCGTACGGCGTCGTAGTCGGTGCCTGAATTGGCCGCCGCTCGAAGTTGCAAGATTCAGATTCTCGAGTTTTGAAAGTTGACAAACCCAACAACAGACACTCCTCCATCCCACACACACACACGTCATGGTCGCTCCAGGTGCAAAGAATCTCTGGGTCGCGGCTTCCGATGGCGACCTCGAGCGTGTGCAGGTGCGTACTTTGGCTGAAGCAGCTGAGCAATTGGCTCCACCACCCTCGATCTGCATGTTCCCAAACGTGTGCCGTTTGTCTCGGTGCGCTGGGCCGTGCGACCACACGCCCATGCTTGAGCAGGACCAGTCGCGTCTGGTTCTAGAGACCATCTGCTCCCCCATTCCCTCACTCTTGGTGTGACGCTTGCTGACACTCCAGGCTCTCATCGCTGCTGGCGCGTCGCCAAATGACAAGGACCAGCACTCTTACACTCCCATGCACGCCGCCGCTTCGTACGCGCACCTTGACCTCCTCGAGTTCCTCGTTGGCGCCGGCGGTAACGTCAACCTTCCTGACGACGACGGAGACACCCCGCTCTTCACTTGCGAGAGTGTCGAGGCCGCCCAGTGGCTCGTCGAGCACGGTGCTGACGCCGCCCACAAGAATGGCGAGGGCTTGACAGTGGGTCCTTTTCCGTTGTCGCTCCGTGCACTGTTGCTAGCGCAAACTGACCATGAACAGGCTGCCGATTCCCTCGACGAGGACCACCCCACCGTTGCCGCGTACCTGCGCTCTGTCAATGGTGCCCCAGCCCCCGCAGCCCCAGCCGCCGAGGGTGAGGGTGAGGGTGTCAACCAGCTGGCCGTGGACGAGTTTGCCGCCCGCCAGACCGCCGACCTCATGGCCCAGTCTCAGTCCATTATTGCCGAGGCGCAGCGCACTGGCACCAACCCCGACGACCTGCTGCGCGACCTCGTCCAGCGTGCCGTGCGTGAGGGCTTTTCGTTTGGCGGTGACATTGGCGACATGGCTGGTTCCGGCCCAGACGTCGACGAGGAGGCCCACAAGCGCGCCCGTGGGGAGTAGACTGGTTGCCCGGGTGATGTCTGTAGGTGATTCCGGGTTAATATAGATGTATCATACACACATGCCACTGAGCAGCTGGCCGCAAGCGTCCACCGTGTTGGACACTGACCTGACCATGTTCCTGGGGGCCATACTTAGTACACTGTGGTCCAAGATCGTGTCGTCTGCAAGCCCTAAATGGAATCAACGACGTATTGTTAGGGTGTCAGCTGGCGTGTGTCCGATGGAAGGTAAGGAACGTGAAGAGGAGGGCATCAGGAGGTTCCTCAGTGTCGGCTCCAACTCCAAGGTAGAGAACTGAGAACATGGCGGTGATAATAACCGGCACTATTTTGCAATTGCAGCCAAGCGCCAGCACCGTTGACGCAAAACTGACAGCGGTGAGAGCAGACAAGCCCACGAAGACATGTGAATGTGGCGGGATCGGCGATTTCGACGCCCAGTCAATCCGCCAACAGTCCCACCAGTCCACAATCCCAAAAATGACTCCCCACCTTCCTCCTTTGAAGACAGGAAGGAAGAGGGGCTCTCACAGCAGGTCCGACTGGGAATCGAACCCAGATTACAAGAACGATCAAGACAACACTCGTCGGGAGGAGGAGGAGGATGAGGATCAGAATCTTGTGTACTGACCGTTATACGATCAGACCCCGATGGTGGCTTCTTCGAGGGTACCAGGAACTTCTGGAGGTCTTGGGGGTCGATTATCTGCACAGGAGTGCGGGCCCGTTGCCTGCTAAGGATTGCAGAGGGTGTCTGGTGCGAGGAAAACTCGGCCCTGCCCCCGGGAAGAGAATTTTGCGCTGGCTGTCACGAGAGTGGGCCTTGATGACACCTAACGGGCCTGTAAGGCTATACAACGTAAGGGCAGCATTTCTTGAGTTCACTCTGGAGCACCCCCGTGTCCTCCTCAAAATGAAAGTCCGGAAAAATGCACCAAGGCGGCAAGCCGACGAGACACACCGGCCATAATGTCCCGATCCTCTTCCTCGCCTTCCCTCCGTTCCTCCTCTGCTTCCTGCTTCAAAAATGAATGCTTCTGATCACTCAGAAGCAGCTCAGCAGGTCCGACTGGGAATCGAACCCAGATTACAAGAACGAGAGACAATAGCAGGGTTGAAGACTACTACGTACAGCCAATCAGAATCTTGTGTACTAACCGTTATACGATCAGACCGACATGTCTGTGTTCTCTGCTGCTTTATTCTCGAGCGTCTGCACTCCTCTGTTGACAATGATCTGACCTGGGAACGACTGGGGCCCGCTGGCGAGCAAGGGCGAGACGACATTGGTCCGGCGGAGGCATGAAGAGGAGGTGGACCCTGGTGTGGGGTCACAAATTCGGGGGCCCGAACTTTGCACCCTGGTACCCCCCCCAAGCACTGTCTTTGCCGTCCTCGAGATGCTGGTGATGATGGCGAGCTGGAACATGGAGTGCACAGAACATGCGGGGAACCAAGGTGGATAGAATCTGACAGGCTGATATCGTCGGCAGAGTTGGACCAGTCGCCTGCCACAACTGCCACATTCAGTTTTGTGGCACAACTACCACCTCTCTTACGTGATTCCGAACTCGCCTCTGCCCATCCCTCATACCAGGCTCCGTCTCATTTATATATCGAGCAGCGAAGCCGGCCTCCAGCCACTATCTCCAATTCGGGGATGTCGTCTAGTGGTAAGACACAGACTTCGCATCCAATCCTCAATCCTCTCCACCTCGTCCTCGAGCTTGGAGAGACGAGGGCGACTGTCTGTAACCGGTGTTCGATTCACCGCATCTCCAGCTCCTTTTTAGGTTCTTGCAAGAGTCTAGGACGGTCACAGACATCTACAAATGCTGCGGGGAGGTGTCTGGGAACAGGTCTGTCCATTGCAAACGACCGACCGAGGTTCTTCGTGGCACGGCACACGCACGCACGGAACGCTGCTTGGTGATGCCGGGATCTCAAATCCCCCACCATCTCCAATTATTTTGGCTCACACACAGGCACACGATCTCATGATCTCCCTGAAACCCGGCCGCGTTCCAGGTGTAACCGTAGTAGCCATCTGGTGGCACCCGGAGGTGGCGCGGAAGTGGCGCGGAGCGGAGCAGATCGTCGGCCCCCGAATGCGCCGAGTGCCAGTGAGCAGTGGCACACGGATGTGTGTAGACACGACGACGTGTCGTGGGAGCAAAGAGTTTTACAACGTGGAGTGTGTACTGAGTACAATGCTATGCAGAAAGAAGAGCTAGATAAACCATTAGGTGAGATGGGGGACGAGATGGTGGCGCCAAGATGTGATGGCGTGTGTGTGTGTGTGTGTGTCGGGGGGATGCTATGGACGAGTATGGCACGGTTGGCCTTTCCGGAAGGGCAGATCTACTTGATGTACGCAACCATGCCGATGGCGATGACCTTGAGGATCGCGGACATGAGGCTCGAGAACCACGCCGAGGTCACTTGTTCAATGGCAAGACCGGCGAGGGCTCCAGAGACAAATGTCGCGAGGTACACGACACGCAGGTCGCGTACGCGCGAGCGACCCCAGAAGAACAACTTTGGGTCAGAGAGCACGCCCACAATGACGGACGTGACCATGCCTGTGAAATTAGCAAACTAATTTCCTTGTGCAGAACGCAAGCTCGACAAACCTGTTGGCATGAGCGGCTCGATTGTGGTACCCATGACGATCTGGGGACCACCCTGGACGGCGGCCACGAGCATGGATATCCATTCGTAGCTCCCATACTGCTGCAGCTGAATGGGTGCGCTGGGAGACACCATGAAGGAGAACAGGAACAGCAGGATAGTCTGGTAGACGAGCGAGAAGAGGATCCAGCCGCGCTTCCGGTGTCCTGGAGGAACGACGTCAGCCACAAACTAAGACCCGGTGGCCACACTTGGCCCCAACTCATGCAACTCACCACACCTGGCGCCGAGCTGGCCAAACACAAGACCAGCACCGACAAACCCGGCCATGGACGTTGCCGTTAGCGTGAGCTTTCGGCCCCTGTGGTGTGTCGCCAGCGCAAGGAGGATAGTGTTACCTGAAGGAAAAAAAGAAAACACCCATGTCAGCGCGACTGTTGCCATCTCGCCACTCGGCCGTGTCTCAGATCCGTCGCCTCCTTTGCGTCCATGTTTGAACGGTGCCGCCCCAAGGGCACGGATCCACGGATCCACGGAAACATACCGGTTTGGTTGGTCGCAAAGCATGAGTACTGGGTGTGTGGTCAGCGCAGCCGCGCGCAGTTGCCAGCGTGCAGGTGCTGCGGTGTACCTACAATTGAAAGCATGATGCTGTCGAGGAGACTTGTGCTAAAGCTCACGACAAGCATGGCAGGGACAGCGGCGCTTGGTGCAATCTCGTCCGACAGCCAAGCGCTCCACCCCTTACGGGCGCCTCCGGCGAGTTGCCACTTGTTGTTGTCGTCGTCGTCGTCGTCGGCGCCGGTGCGTACGCGGATGGGGTGCGGGGGCTGGTTGGTCTCTGCCTCGGTGGCCAGCTCGCTGCGCTCGTTGAAGACCTCGGTGCTGGTCAAGGACGTTTCCGAGGTCGCGTGCGCCATTCCGCTTATGGCGTCGGCGCACCCACACTTGCACCGACAGGGTGATCCCTGTGGGGAAGAGGGAAGGAGCCTAGCCTGTTCGGCGTCGGTTGCCATCGTGCCATAGTTGGACCCCGCCATGGTCGTTGGTTCGCAAAAAGGTGTACGCGCAAAGAAGGAGGTGTGTGTTGGGGGGGTTAGACGTGAGAAAGAAGAAGAGAAAAGATGAAAGGACGAGGAGCGTTGGGTTATCTACCTGAGCGCAGAGAGCAATGGCTCACAGCAATGGGCGTGTCTTGGCTTGGCTGCATTTGGCTCCGGCGCAGAGGACGAGCTCGGACGAGCTCACAGATCACATTTGACGGCCCGTTTTTTTGTCTTTCCATTGCAGATCGCCCCTTTTCTCGTGATCTCGTGTGGGGACGTGGGGAGAGAGGGACCGGCAATGTGTTGCTCCTGCTCTTATTACCCCGCAATGCGCTCACGTTGACACGTTATTAGCGTGTTATTGGCGCGCGATAGTCGCGATAGCTTGCGTTGTTTGCGTTGCCAGTGCCAAGAGCGTTGGTGCCGTTGCGCGCGGTTAGGTCACCTCCCTGGCCCCGGCCCTGGCCGCCTGGCGCGAGGAATGGTGCGTGATCGGACCCGTAAATCGCGAACGATGACGCCACACCCGACAATACAAATTGACAAAAAAAGGACTAATTCACCGCCCTCCCCAATACAAATCTCGGTTCAACCGACTACAAATCGCTTACAAAACTACAAATATCAGCCGACCGCAGTCGAGAAAGCCCAGCGCTTGGACGGCCAGGATCATGGTACACGGCATAATGCATGATGGTGGAGTGATACATGCCCACCAGGGGCTAACAGAGTGTAGATATCTATGTGGATATGGCTAGTGTGGGCAGTTGCAGAGATGGGAGGGTCGCACCTGCCAAGCCCGGGCAATCCGGAAATAGCAAAGGCTGTGACTGCCTCGCAACTGTTCCCCGTTGAGTGTCTCGTTTCTCGTCGTTGCCGAGAACGTATGTCTAGTTGTTTGTTTTTGGAACGTCTCTACCATGCGCTGAACGCCTTGAAACCCAGTCCGTAGATGATGGACTCAAAGTCCCTGAGGTTGTCGTACTTGTCCCAGTTGACAATCTCAAAGGGGCTCTGGCGCCAGTCGGGCTGGACGGGGCCACCAGGTGGTGGGGGCTTGGGCGGCTCGTCCTCGCCGTTCTCCTTGGCAACGGCAACAGCAGCCTCCCACCCCTGCATGACCTGCTTCATCTTTTGCTCCTCCTCGGTGTGACGGCGCTCGTCGGCGTCGTGACGAGCGGGCTCGCGCGCATCCACATAGTCAAAGTCGATGCAGAGGGCCGAAACGACACCGCCGTGGTAGCGGGCCTTGGCACCGCGTTCGCGTGCGGCACGGCGCATGATCATCTCCTTTGCAGGTGCACGTGCAATACCGTACTCGTCGGCGTCGGCAAGCATGTCGTTGTCAATGTCGCCGAGACCGCGGCGGTCGTCGTCGTTGGGCCGTTCGAGTGGCTCGCCAAGACGAGCCGTGGCCGGGGTGGCGGGGAAGGTGTCAAACAGGGGCATTTGCTTGGTCTGTCCCCAGGTAAAGCCAAGACCCACACCCGATGGGATCTGCTTGAGGAGGTTGTAGTGGACAAACAGCGGGGCGCCCCATGCGTCCGACTGCATCATGGTGTGGCAGCAGAAACCAGTGGCCGAGTCACGGGGCAAGGCACCACCTCCGACCCAGCGTCCGGGCACGCCGTAGCGCTTGCGCAGGGACAGAGTGGCCCAGCGGAAGATGTCCTTGTCGCCGTCCGAGAACATGTAGAAGCGTTCGTGACCCTCCAGCATGTACTTGCTGAGCAGGAGAATGTCCATGTTGCGCTTCTTGTCGATAAAGATCTGGCCGGCCTCCATCTCCCACTCGTTGCGGCACTTGATACCCATGAGCGCCCAGACGGGCGAGCCAGCCGACGTCTTCCAATAGTCTTGAGCGGTAAACAGACCCAGACGCTTGTACACTGGCGACTCGAACATGTACTGTGGGTCCGCGGCAGGGATCGAGTCCGAGTCGAGGTACAGGACGTGACGGTACTTGCACT
This sequence comes from Apiotrichum porosum, assembly GCF_003942205.1. Classification (NCBI taxonomy): domain Eukaryota; kingdom Fungi; phylum Basidiomycota; class Tremellomycetes; order Trichosporonales; family Trichosporonaceae; genus Apiotrichum; species Apiotrichum porosum. Next base: position 1,627,937 of record NW_021167108.1, on the reverse strand, counting down.
GGATCATGGCAATGGCCTTGAGGTGGTACGACTTGCGAGCGTTGCGGTCCTTGGTCTGGCCCTCGACAGCTGTGAGCTCGGCGTTGAGCTCCTTGAGCTGTTCGCGAATCGGGTCGTCCTCGGCGGGGGCCTCCTCGGGGAAATGGAAGATCTGAACGGGAAGCACAGTGCCGCGCTTGCGCATGACCTGGATAGACCAAACGGCGCGCTGGAGCGTGTCGGCGTTACCAGCGACCATGACGATTCCGTGGCCTTCCTCTCCATAGTCGTTGAGCGTGGGCGTGTCAATGAGGGCCTCCATGTGCTGGATGAGTTCTTCGCGCAGGTCGTGAATCGACGACCTGTTAAACGTCATCCAGGCGTTGGAGTGCGTTTCCAGCATGTAGGACCCATGCTGTGGCTTGATGGTGGAGCATTCCTCCAAGTTCCACTGCATGAAACCACCCAGCTCGACCTCGCCTTCGACCTCACCGCGGCCGCCGGGGGAAGCGCGCCAGGCGTCTAGGCGTTGACGCAAGGTCGCAGTGACGGGCAAGGGGTCGGACGCAATGTCAATGGCACGCTTGGAGGGACCGCCGTAGAAGGGGGAGTAGTCGGAAGGCTTGGGCAGTTCGTCGCTCAGAGGCGGGAACTCCAGTGGCTTGGGCTGGACAAAGTCGCTGGACTCGCTGGACGCTTCTTCTTGCAGAGGGGCGTCATGTGTGGGTGTCGTCGGTGTGGACGGGTCCTGATACTGCGTTGTGGACGGGCCAAATGCATACTATGCGAAAGTCAGTGTGCGGTTCCTTGTTTGCCAAACTCACGCCGCGGTCGTGGGCATACACTAGCAATGCCAATGACAAAAACAAGGTGAGGCCAAGGATACGCCGCAGCCCGGTGCGGCCACAGAGTCGGGCACGCACACGCGCCCAACCTGAACCCTTGCCGTTGTTGTTGTTACTACCATAGTGGTAGCCGGCCTCGAGCATGCTGGGCGAAGCCGGCGGCTTGGAATCTGAATAGGAGGACACGAGCGTGCCGCTGTCTGAACTGGCTGGGGATGAGGACGAGTAAGGTGAACTCGGTCGCGAGTCGTTCAACGATAGAGTGGGCTTCATCGAGCGGGGAAGAGACGCGTCGATGGCCTCTTGCGGAGACGACGAGACGACGAGAGGGAAGGGAAGAGAGTGGACGAGTATGTCGTCGAGCGATGGCACTGCTGAACGTCGTGGGAACAACACAGGTGTCGCAGGCTGCTGTGGTAAGGTCGGTGAGACAGTGCGATTAGAGACGGGGAATGAGGTGGTCGGAAGGGGGGTGGGCACGACGGGCGCGTGCTTTTTACAGTAGCTGGGATGGGGGACGAGAGATATGGTACATGAGAGAGAGAAGCATCGCTGCTGCGAAGAGCGTGGTCACTGCGTAGCATGGTCGCAGCAGGACGACGCGCGCGGGGGGTGGTTGCTGTTTTGGTGGTGGGGTGGGTGCACAGTTACGGGGGGATGGGCAAAGGGGCTCTGTGATCCGACAGAGTGACCTACGCCGCTCCGCCGCTGCTGCGTATCTAGGGGCCCACTGCCCAAAAAACAGAGTTGCCAGCCGGTCTCGGCCCTCGTTTGTACCTCTCCGCTGCTGCTGTTGCTGCTGCTGCTGGCTGCTGCCGTCGGAGCTGGCGGTGCATAAGGGGAGGGACGCAGGGGGGTGGGGGGTGAGGGGCCCGCTGGCCTGCGCTGGCGCTGTTCTCGCCATATGCACGGCCGTCCACTAGATGCGCCAGATCGAAATAGAACGCAGTCATCGAAACAGGTTTTCTTGCACCAAGCTGCGCGTCTCGCAGCCTGGAGACATCGCTATACCGCTGCGTGCACGTTTTGCAGGAGACGCAGGCGCAGCAGCATGTCTGGGCCTCAAGCCTTCACGCCTCCTCCCTCAGGTAGTAAGAGTAGCAGGTGGGGCCGTGCTACGTCAGGCTCTCGTCTCTCTACTGCAGACGTATTCAATGACGCATCACCATACAATGCGCGCAGTCACTTTTCCGTAGTAGTAATTTCCCGAGACGCAAAACGTCACAACCTACTGCACGCGCTAAACGAGAGCGGCAGCGAGCGCGCGGGTGGATCGCATGTGTCCACCTGGGCACCTGAAGAGTGCGACTGCAACGGCGGCCTGCGGGTGACGCACGTGTGCTTGCATGGAGTGCGTAGTTTGCGTATGTGCTTGTCGTGAGAGCGCGCGAGTTGCGTGCGTTTCGCATCTGCACAGTCTGGTACACGCGTCCACGTCTCCGTCCACTGAAGTCTGCTGGCTGTAGCTGGCTCTGTTGGCCGCTGGCTGCTGTGGCACTGCTTGCAGCTTGCTGTCCGCTGCGGCCACCTGTTGTTAGTGTGTCGATGGCTCGGCGCCATCGGGGTTCTGGCAGTTCTGAAACACAGCTGCCCAGCCACTCGCTTCGACCTATCGCGATCTAAAGGCCGATCAATGACTACGCCGAGAGTGTAGTCCTCCGGTGCTGCACACCTGTGCAAGCAGTGCCGGCCGCAGTAGCTCCACAACAGCGCTCACTGCGGCGTACGCGCGGCGCGGGGGCCGCCGTCAAGGAGGCAAAAGCAAAGCCTCTGGCCTCTGGTTTCAAAGGTTCGAGCTCGCGTTCGGAATTCGGAAGCAGATCGGACACGCGGACCCTAAGCGGCCGAACATTCAAAAATGGCTCTGCGCTGCGCTGTGGCACAAAGGTCAAAGGATCAAAAGAGTGCAATGTGCAAAATGTTGCTAGGTGCGCCATGCATGTCGGGCGGCGCCAAAGCCACCCATCACCGCACGGTCGATACGCAGCGTCAAGCTTACAAGGAGCACTTGGACCATTCAGAATAACGACGAGCTGCCTAGGCTATTGGTTACGATGTAGGTAGAAGGTAGAGGCGATCCAGCCATGCGCACTCAATTTCGTGCGCGCAACGCGTTGCCGCCAGGAAATTGAGGATGCAAGACTCTGCACATCGTTAAGTCGCGTGCAAGGCCATTCCCATTCCAACTGCATATGTTCTTCTGCTTCTCGGCGATATCGTGCATGGCCTGCTTGATGAAGCTGCGTTTGTCGTCGCGGTCTTTGCAGCAGCCAGTACCGCCTTTGACAGAACACAATGTAATTTGTGCCCGTAGAAAAAATATTTTTGGTGATTTTTTGTTTCTCGTTAATTGTCACGTTTTAAACCAACGTGGACTGAACTGTGGTCCATGTTCTGCCCTCCTAGCAAAATTTACATCACCATAACATGGCAGTCGGTAGAGGCCAAAGGCTGAGGGGCATTGTATATGTATGTGCACACCCCCATCCACAGCGCGCATATATTAATAGGGCTACTTTTCTACATAATCTCCCCGTCTCCGAGGCCGTCGAGTGCTGGGTGCATATGTACAGTACATACCAGCAGCCGATTGTTGGGCAGTGCCAAAGATCCACATCTGTGCACACCTCCATCCACGGCGTGTCCACATTACTGGGGCTTCTTAACTTCTTTCTCTGTCTCGGTGGAAGTCGAGGGCTGGGGACCAGCGACCCATGGGAAAGGGGGTGGCACCATGCGGCCGCGCCTGGCCCTCTTGGGGGGAGGTCCGTTGTATGTTGAAGGCGCGTCGAGAGCGGACTTGATGTTGCTCACGACCGCCTGTCCACCACGTTTGAACGACTCCCCAATGGCCAAACGGTTCTCCCTGCGGTAATCGCTGCCCCGGTGCCAGAGGGCGGCGAGTGCCTCGAGCGTAGGAATGCCGCGGCGCTTGCCCCACTCGAGGAAGCTGTCACCGAGGCCGACGGCTGCCCAAGATGTAGGTGGGATTGGCAGGCCCCAGAGGATCTTGACCACCTCCTCCATGTGTGGAGCGAGCGGGGCAACCGGGCTAGCAGTCGTCGACGGCAGACGAACGTTGGCGACGTTGACCGTGCCAAGCATGGTGGCGCTGCCCGCGTTCAAGTCGGTGAAGGCGACGGACTTAAGTGCCAGCGAGGATCCGGGGTCGCGACGCACGAGCTCGAGGGCCGTCGGTGAGATCTTGGTGCCGGCGTGGATGCAGCTGGAGATGGGGAGCCACTCGCCTTCGACCTGCTTGATGTCAGCGAGATGTCACATGAGGAGAGATGGTGCCACTTACGAAAACGCAGAGGGTCCAGTAGAGAGTGTTGGCGGCGTTCTCGTCTTGTGCCAGCCAGGAGAGGAGGTGCGCCAGCGTGCAGCACCCGCCGTTGTTCCACAAGCCGCCGAGTTGCTCTTGAATGACATCGTACGTGTCACTGACGGTCGCTTGGTGACGGCGGTGATCTCCCTCCCTTGTCTTACGTGCCACAAAGGCAGTTGCTTCGTCGCAGACCAAACCCACGACACGCACGTGAATGGTACCCTCGCGACCACGACGCTGCCAGCAGAGGTCGCCCTCGACTAGATGAGTGACACCGACAATGCCCTTGCCCTCCGTCTGGCGCGCACGCACGGCCGACTCGAGGCCCCTGGCAAGCTTGTTGAGATAAACCAGAATACCGTTCCTCGAGATTGGGGGAGTGTCGGACGGGGGGGACGAGGCGGCAGAGCGCGAGATGGCAAAGATGATGGGCTGTGCCCAGCGGTTGATGTTGGCGTTTACCCCAATGTTGCTCGCGGGAACCAAGTCGCGCGTCATGCGAGAGGTGTCGGCACTGGCATACTTGCCGCCCACCCGGATCGTGAGAGAGAGCGCAGGGACGTCTTCTCTGGATGATCAGCTTGGTTTTGAACGATGACGTGACTTACCGGCGGTGGTGATGTCGGCGTCCTCGCCATCAAATATGACGGCAAGGAAGTCGGGGGCAGGAGAGAGGGGCTGGTCTCGGTGGGCATACCATCCTTGGAGGAAGATGCAGAGACGGGATTGCCTTTGCGTCATTTCAAGATAGTATGTGAGGTCATTCAGGTGGCTGTAGGTAGCCGACCTGGCCGCTGTTGGTTAGCCAGTGGCTGCAAGTTTCACTCACAAGCTTGGCAGTCTACAGTGATAGGGACGAGGGAAGGCTTGATGCTCTTGAGCTCAGTTAGCTCGGCGATTGCGGCCGCCGCGTCTAGTGGGAAGGCCTGGTACGCAATGGACACGCGAACGCAACCTCCGTGGGTGTCAGAGTAGGAGATTGGGCGAGCAGGAATGCCGTCCAGCTTGGCGGCGACAGCGCCGGCATACGCCTGGCGGTAGTGCACTGGGACTGTCAGTGATTGTGGCAGGCGATCTTCAGGACATACTCAAAGCGTTTGCTTGACCAAGTGCGTCTGCCAAACGGGTCCGAACGTCCGCGTTCTCGGCTGGGACGGGGGCGAAGCGAACCTTGCGCAGGTCGAACGAGGCGGGTGAGTTGAAACCGCCAGGCGCTGTACATTTAGCGTCGTTTCTCGCTGATACGCTTACCGTCGCGGAGCTTGAGGGGGTCATGGTGCTCGGTCCAGACGATCACATCGGCTGGGAGTGTTAGGAGAACCACTGAGAAGGTCAATGTGAACGTACCTCGCAGCCCATCACCAAAGGGAGCAGACGGAGCTGCACGCTGAAGCAGGTCATTGTCGTTTCCGCCTTCGCGCGGTTCACCATCTTCGTCATCTCCGTCGTGCCCATGTTGATAATCGGGGTGGGGAAGGGGGAGAGCGTATGCAACGTTGGCAAAGTCTTCGAACGAGCCGCCACGCTTCTGGAGGTGCTCGTACTCGATGACCTTGACGGAAAAGTCGTCGTCAAGCTCGACGGGGAAGCGGGGAGTTAAGGAGGACTATATGCCATCAGCGTTCACTGTGGAGTGGCTGTACAAGAGGCTTGCACTGACCGACGAGGAGCCTGCGGCCGGAACGGAGAGTCCACTGGGGTGTGGATGGGTGAGTGGGGAGATGTTGTGTTTTCAGGTGGGTGGTGAAACGAAGGTGAAAAGAAGGGAGTCGGGAAGAAATGGTAAAGGAGAGCCGCAGGCCTCAGAGGCGCAGAGGACAAGAGTGAGGGGGGCGGGCGGTTGGGGCGATGGGATGAGCTGTGCAACCTCCACCAAGTTTTGCCCCAGAAGGACGGGCGCGAGTGGAGCGTGTGCAGCAGAGGCGTGTGCGCGTGTGCAGCACACACGCCTCGCGGCGTTGTTCTTATAGCGTGTGTCACATGAGGCTAGTATGCGTGACCTCGCAACGCGCACAGCGCCCTTCAATGCCCAACAGCTCTGCGATCTGCGAAGAGCAAAGGACCAGGCTTCTTGGATGTAAAGCCCGACGCGGAGCAGCCTGTTCAATGATCAGTGAGTTTCGGCGACGGCCACGACCTGTGCTACATGCAAAGCGAGGATGCCTGACATGTTCCATCACCAGGGAGCACGAGGCTATACATCGATAAACTTTATCTTCTACCTGTGTTCACAATACAGTATGTATGTAAAATTCAGCCGCCCACGCCTGACAAGACAACTACGGTAACGTTCGCCTCATTGCTGCGGCCAGCCACATTGACAGTCGCCTCCATGTGTAGTGCGTGCTCGAGGTCGTTTTACAAAGTGTGCCGCTCAAGCACATACTGCAACGTCCCTTCCATTTTGATGACCGCAGCGGGTGGGACGTTGCAGTATGTGATTGAGCAGCACACCTGGCAACGCCACTAGCTCCGTCATGTTTGAGGTGTTCGATCACAGAGTTGCCGGTATATTGGCCATAGCCCTCGAGGTATTCCCAGTTGGCCTCCATGGCGTCCGCCAGCGAATTGTCACTGGCAATTTCGACGTTGAAGATGTCGAAATTGCGCTCACGTCTGCGCGTGGGGCTGGTCGGGGTGTAAAAATCAACCGCCTGATGAGCGAAATTTGCCAGGGGTACGCAATGAATGACATGGTGATGGCCGATGACCTGGACGTTGAGGCATTCGGCGTGCTTCAGGAACGTGAACAGATAGTAGCTGAAGCGGTCCGGACGACCCGTCTCAGCCCCGGCCTCTCACCCGGGGCAGTGTATGTGACGCAAAGGGTTTCGAGAGAAAAAAGGAGCTCGAGGAGGCGAGCCATGCCGTGGTCGACGTCCGTGCGAGCAGGATGGTCTTGACGGTGGCCATTGGGGGTGTTCCATAGGGCTGAAACTCCCTCAAAGAGACCCGGAGCGAGAACAAGGTGCTTGAGAATAAGGAGTTGACCTGATCGCTCGACAAGGTTCTCCACAGTGCGAACAAATGAGACCAGACCTCCAGGAGACTCGATGGTGACGCGAGATCCAATCCACGCCTGCAGGCAGGTGACGGGTGGGTAAGGTACGCTTGGCTGTGAGACAGTCGTCTGGTTGAACTTGTGCGCAAAGTGGTCCATGTAGATGGGAGAGGCTACGGCGGATTGAGCCTGATTGACCTGGCGGTAAAGACCAGGGACGTCGGCGTCGACCTCGGCCACGTAGCGCCAAAGTTGAGGCAGTTCTGGAGCGGTCAGCCATAAAGGTGGCAAAGAGACCAGACACGGTACTTGCCTTGAATCAAGTCGTGCAGGAACGTGTCCGTGCTTGTGGTGTCGCTTCCACTCGCAACAGCGGTTGGGAGCGTGGTCATCTTGCAAAGAAGGTGGTAAGGTGGTAAGATAGCAAGAGGTGGAAATGGTGCAATGGGAGGGGGATTTGTGGAGCTCGGAACTCTGGTCTCGCTACTTTGAACGAATCGCCAGAGTCACATTTCTGGTGCGTGACGTCTGGACGAGGAGAGACCTCGCAGCCGCACGAGGCGTGTGAACTAGGGGAGTCCTTCCGCATTTTGGAAGCAACGCGTCGGGACTACCAAGGATCCGACGATCCGAGGACACGGGTACAGGGGCACAGGGGCCTTCAGAAGCTTAGAGGACTTTGAGCCGCCCGTGTCAGTCACTCCTTCTGTGATCTGTGCACTGCATTGGACACAACTTCGGATTGTACAAACCCAAGAACAGCCTTGTGGCACTGCCACACTTCCCAACACGTCCAGCACTGATGGCTCGGATACAACATACACGCTATCACACCGGGCACCGTGCACTGCTCGTCCAACGCAAATGGTACATACATGCTTGGCCACGCATATTTGTACACTTATGTAACAGTACACACCTCCAAATTCCCCACTGCTCCCACCTGGACGATAATGGCACATGCCTGGTGGTAGTTAGCAACAATCCTTCCAGCTGCGGGAGTGTGACTTACCGCAGCGGCCATAGTCAAAGTGGTTCTCGTACGTGCATGTCGGGAAGTTCCACGTGCAGCCTGTGGCGGGGATGGAGAGCGAGGCAGCGGCAACCACCGCCGCGCCCGGCGTTGGGCTGGCGACGGCGGTGGAGTGGCGACGAGCCGGGGCGGGAGATGGCGACCTGGATTCCCGCATGTCGCTGAGGTCGATGAGCTCTGCACCGCTGCCGCCGGACGGGAACGACGAGGGTCGGGCTCGGGAGGGGCCAGCAACGGCGTTGTCACTGGTGCGAGCACTCTTGAGGGGAGTGTCGCTGACAGCGTCGTCCTCGTCGTCGCCCAGCTTGCCGCGCCTACGCTTAGCCCGGCGCGAGTTGGTTTGAGCCGAGCGGTTAGCGTCGGTGGCGAACTGGCCAGCAGCCTCCGCAGCCTCGTCCAGGTCGCTGTCTTGCCCGAACTGGAAGTGCGTCCACCTCCACCAGCCACCGTTGTCGGTGGGGCCGCGGTGCTCTTCCTCGCTCTGGCTGTTAGTGAGTGTCGGTGAGAGACTAAACCCACCACGAAGCCGAAGCGGCGCACATCCTTGCCAAAGTTTCGCCAGCCCGCCGCGGTGCCGCCACTGTCGTGTGTGAGCTTATGCAACCTGGTGAGGACGTGAGGACATTCAGCTTACAGGAAGTGCTTGTGGAACGCCTCCTTGTGAACGCGGACCGTGCGGGGGGTCTCAGCCCACAGGATGGCGCGCTTGGACGGGTGCTTGTCCTTCTCGGCATTGATGGCGCCGAGGAGAAGGGCGAGCACCTTGCGCGCGGTGTCCACCGTCTTGGCCGTGCGGCGATCGGGCGCGTCCGACCGCTGGACAGGGCGGTGGATCTTGCGAACCGAGGCGAGGTCGTTGGACAGATTTGGGTGGTCCATCTTGACCTCGAAACGGTCGTCCTTCTTGCCGCGCGTAAACTGTGTTTGGGTCAGCCGGCGAACAGCAAACCACAGATCGGCCACAGACACGACGCACCTTGATGCCCATTTTCTGGATATTGCGGCGGAAGGCGTCCCAAGGGTTGCTGGACTTGGAGGACATCGTCTCCCTTCAAGCTTGTCAGTCTTTGCAAACATTTCTCGAATGTGGTACACGCACAGCCACTCCGTGAACCTCGCCTTGCTCAGAACGAGAACGCCTGTTCCTTCCGCCCAGGAGACGAAGCGCTCTTGGCGAGGGAGCGTCGCCTGCGAGACCGCCAAGTCGTAGAGGTGTTCTATCCACGGCTTGCTGCGGTCGACGTGCGTGCGCTCGTACGGCCACCTCGGAGGGGGGACCGGCTCGCCATTCGGCTTGAACATGCCATACTTGGCAATGGCCGCGATCTTGTCCTTCTCCGCTTGGACGTAGGCGATGGCAGCTGCGAGCCTCTTCTCCTCGAGGGCTGCCTTGTCAGCAACAGATCGCTGCCGCTTGGAGGGGGTACTCACCCTTGTCCTCCTCAATCTTTCGCACAGCCGCATCCATAGTGGCCAGGCTGAAAACCGAAATAGGCTGGTCCAGGCAAGACAGCTTGGGGATGTCGAGGGGGTGTGGGGGTTCCATGGTAGATTAAGTTGGGTGGATAAAGGTGGGTGTATGAAGGTGGGTGGATAATGGTGGGGTGGGTGGAGTGGGTGGGGTGGGGAGGTGGGGCTGAACGCAACTGAAAGAAACTGTGAAGCAGTCAGAGATCGCGGTGCGGGTGGTGGTTGGGGGGGAGGGCGGTGGCGATGCTGGGGCGCGGTCCGGTGATCTCGTACGACGACTTAGAAGTCACAAAAGAATCGTTGCTCCAACGTGTCCCATGCCCCATCGTCGTCAAGGTCACCAGTGCGCCAGTGCGCAGCCCATAGCTTCCCCCCATAGCTTCCCCCCATAGCTTCCCCCCATAGCATAGCCCAAAGTCCGTACCGGGGAGGGGGATCGGCGTGGGGGGGGGGGGAGGGGCGCGTCTCTTGTGCCCGCGGACGGACGGTGGTAACGTAGCCACGACGTGCAAGTGCACTGGGAAGCTGGGAATCGACAGAGTCACGCTCATGGTTCGTGAGGTCTGGAGGAAGAGACATTGCCAACGCTCGAAGTCGTGCCATGTGTGGGCTCAAGGGGAAGCTGTGCAGAATGTGATCGCTGTGAGCGCCAAGATCAGAGGATCAAAAGACACAGGTTCTCGGAAGCTCAGAGGACTTTGTACACCGCCTGTTATCTGTACTAAAAAAAAAGAAAAAAGGCTTTTACCCTTGGCCCCCTGTACCGCTGTACCGCTGTGCCGCCTAGCCTTCTTTGTGCACTTGCTAAGACGCGATGCATCAGTCTTCCCCGGACAGGACCTGGGGGTTCACAGATCACAGATCACAGAAGAGTCGAAGAGCATCCTCTTTCCGGTGCCACAATAGCCGTCGATAAACAATGAGTGCGAAGTCCAGTCATCCCGCACCAGCCACACACCGGGCGTCGCGCTGACCCACTGGCCACTGGAAAGCCCCACGCTCACCACTGCGCACACGCATAGGGCGCTCTCTCCGTTCTCACGCATATGTCACACGCCCAGTGGCGCGCCAGTGGCAAGAGGTTCTGCTTTCTTTCAACTCCTTTCACCTCCTTTCAACTCCTATCACCTCGCCAACAGTCACTCTCTCTCTCTCAACAATCACACCCCAACATGGCCATCGAGTCAACAGAGATCCTTACTCAAATGGATCCGAAAGAGTTTAGAGCAAACACTCTGAACTACAGGTATCTTGACACTACCTCCAAGGCCGACAAGGCCGCCGTTGTCGTCAATGTCGATGCCCAGCTAGCTGCCAGTGACGCCGAAGCAGCGCTTCAAACCCTTCTTGCCCTGACCGGCAAGTCGCAAGCAATCCTTTTGGGCGGTGTGGAGCCCACCACAAAAATCCTCAACTCCACCGTCCCGGTCATCAAGGACTTGCCAGTCTACCGGATCCTTGACGATGTCAGGTGTTCAAGCTTGCCTCCCTCGGATCCAAGCTCTATCGCATTCCTCCCCCTCTTTACCCCTTGGTTTAACCCAGACGAGGTGAGAGATGACAAGGTCACCGCAACGCTAACAAAACATAGATCAAGACACGCATCGCCGCCATCTGTGACCTCTTCATTGAGCACACGTCCGGCTTGGTGATCCCTTCACCAAACTTGATCGTCAACTTGTGGGATGAGCTCCACCAGTCTCGCGACTTCGAGCTCCAGCCCACCACCGTCCAAGGCGTTGTCATGGACATGTCTCCCATTACAGGCATGGCCATGACTTATGCCAACGCAATGTGGAAGTCCCTGCAGACGGTGAGTGAAAATTGGTGTGACTTGACTGACTAGCAATTCAGATGGTCGACGACCGTGTCCGCGCCAGAGGACAAATCCCTCGTCCGCGTGCGACTTTGTTCCACCTGACGACGGACGTCAATGCGTTCTATTTCCCGTGAGTAACGTATCACATTTCCACCAAACCAATGGTTCTGACTGTCTTTAGTCAAGGTAACCACGGTATTCAAATGGAAGAGCTCAACGACGACGAGCAAACCGAGGTCCTCAAGTACGCAAGCGCTGCACGATCGGCAGGTACACCACTGCGCACGGTGGCGAGCATGGTTCTCCGCAAGCACGGCGTCCTCTTGGTCCCTCACCACGCCAATTGGCTCAGCCGCTTGCCCTCCGGCCCACTGAAGCCACTCGCGCAGAGGTACGACGACCTCCATGAGTTGCGCGGCATGTACGACCGCGAGGATGTCCACGCCCGTCTTCTCAACGACCGTCGCTTCGTGTGGTCGGCCTACAACCCCTTCCAGACGATCGACCGCGCCTGGGAGGCGCAAGGCATTCTGGATGGCACCGTCGAGGCAGATGCCCTGGCCCAGAAGGGCAACAAGGTCGGATGTTGCTACCTCTGTCGTCTGTCTGCCCCGAGGATCCGTGAATGGTCTCGTGGTGGACGGCTTTTGGTCCATCGACCCCCTCCGCAGCGACCCCACCAACCTCATCTGCTGCGGAGTCTACCTTCAGCTCGCCGAATACTTCACTGATCGTGAAGATGGTTTGGCATTCTCCCAACCCTTGGCTCCGGCCCTCCTCACGACCGGAGGCCGAACCCTTTCAATGTCATCCGAAGCGGCAGCTGTCCTGTGACAGACTGCGCTGCGGGTGACATTTACGGCATGGCATATGACGAGGATCCCATGTGCCAGTACCTCGCCGTTTGTGGATCCTGCAAGATTTACAGGCGAGAGCAAATGTCGGAACTCAAAAAGCTGGGCCAGGAGGTCATCCGCAAGAACACCGTCGCCACCATCCGCGGCACGCGCAATGCGGTCGTCCTGCAATGTGGGATGGCAGGGTGTGCCAACCGTTGCGTCGCCCACGACCGGCCTTCGGGCTCCACCTTTTACGGCGTGTATGGTTTCGTGTCGTCCAAAGGCGACAGCATCTGCCCCACTTGTTTCCAGGCTACCGGCCGCATCCGCGGTCGCAACAAGGTCGCTGGAAAGTTTGGCAGCCTCTTTGGTGGTGCACTCGACCGCAAAGTTTCGACAGCGCTGCCGACATTGTTATCCGCGCAGCATCCGAAAGCGCTTTATCCAATGACGACCTCCACAAGCGGATAGGCGAGCAGAGTGTTCACCTCACTCACAAGCTCTACCCTGGTAAGAAGGACGACTTGACCCCATTTGCCTTTTCATGTATTGACGTGGCTGCTCAGTTCCCATGGTCCCGGCGCGGCCTACTCCAGTTCATCCAGCAAAACACTCGTCGGGTTGGCGCGATCGAGTTCTTGAGCCAGGTCCAGCCCTGGAGCGAGGACGATGTGTAAGAGATACTTGGTGTAGCATACATGACCCATTCCCTACGTGACGCGCTCCTCATGCCATGCGGTTCCTTATGCCATGCGTTGAATTGCCCATTGACCGAACAGAAGCGGCGGACGGTGGCACCCCCAAGGTGTGGCGACAGCGGTTCCTGCCCCCAAGAGTTATTCAAACTCACCATCTTGAGGGCTGCGGTGGCACAGTAGTATTTTCTCCACGTCAGAAAAATTATAAAGTATCAGACACGACGCTGCCCTACTTCACAGCGCATTGTGGATCGTCTCAATAATTTTGCACGCAGGAGTGCGGATGTGTGAAGAATGTGCAAAGCCGCGCCGTCTATCATACCTGTGCTTGTTTGGTCTCCACTTTTTGAATGTACAAGACATAGAGCATAGCATGCATTTTTGACAGACTGTGTCGGAGCAGAATTGTGTGGTGTGGGAAGCCCTACGAGCTGCTGGGTCTTGGTCAATTGGGGAACACCCAAGCTGTGGCAATTGACGCAGATGGCGAGATGTTGTCCCGTGGGGTCTTCGAAGTTGGTCACGCCGAAGACGCCCTGGCTGAAGCTGTCCTCCACCTGACAGAAGCCACCACGAATGGCATTGAACAGAACGCGCCCTGCTGTCTTGATGAGGGCGCGGGCCATGCTCTTGGTGAGTGACAAGCCGTCAGCAGCGGTCAGAAACTCGCTGATCGGGGAGTGGCGGGGACAAGAGACGGACGTGTGACTGTCGACGTCGAGGAAGTCGATACTCCATTGGCCCGTGGTGAGACCAGTACCCACGATGGCGGTAGATGACAGTGGGCAGCCATATTGGCAGCAGCCGGTGATGTCGCCCGTTTTAACGAGAGCAGCGGCCCTTGGGGTACCCGCGACAACGCCGTATAACTCTCGACGCCTGTCGAGGATGATGGCGGGGTCGCAGTAGTGCCACTGGTAGCGGCGATCGTTGAAGACGCGAGAGTGAACGTCCTCGTTGTCGTACCTCGTTGCCAGATCCTGCAAGTGTTGGACGCGCTCTTCGATGGGCTGGAGAGGAGGGACCTTGTCGTGTCCCACCAGCTCCTTAAAGAGCTGTCCAAGCCAGGAGCGTTGAGGTACCATAACGCCGAACTCGGCGTGAACCATGGCGGCAACCGTGGGATGCCATCAGGGAGCTTGTCGGAGGCGTACTCTTTGATCTCCTGCGCTTCGACCGAGTCGACCTCCTCCAACTGAACGATACCCTGGTCACTGTTGGGGTCAGAACTCTGCTCAACTGCACACAATAGGCGGAAGTAAAGAAACCGCACTCACTGGAAGTACAGCTCGTTCACTCGAGTCGTGAGGTGGAACAACGACACGCGGCGTGGCGGAGTCAGACCGGCAGCCGTCATTCGTACTTTTGTGAACTACAGTTAGCCATGCCCTTGAACAAAACACACCTCTTGCAGCTGTTCCCACGTCTGAGACAGATAACCAGAGGCGCCAAGGCCACCATTGATCGGGCTGGTGTCAAAGAGGACGCCGAGGGGGATGGTGGGGTGAATGTCGAAGTCTCGGCTTCCGTATTCGTCGTCCCAGAGGTTGAGCAGCAGCTCGCGTGATGTGATGATGTTTCCGGCGGTGTGTTTGATGAACATGTCGGCAACAAGGCCCAGGCGCTCTTCAACCTTCTTGTTAGCTTTCCGCGTCCACAGCAGAACTAGCAGAACTCGCCTCGGTGGGAGTAAACCAAGGAGTCTGAGAAGCCAGGTGTGCGATGTATCCAGGTGTCGTGGGGGACAGAGACTGGCACCAGACGTCTTTCGTGATCTTGAAGACAGGGAGGGATTCAATCACGGGTACAGTGGATGCTGGTAGCTTTGGGCAGCGGTCCCCGCCACCGAGAAGAATCGCTTGGGTCTTTCCGGTCAAAGAGAGGAAAATCTTGAAGGCCGCATTGGGGTCACCGGCACGCAACGTCGCTTCCACCTGGGCCGCAATCTGAACCTTCTGGCTCTTGGGAACAGAGTCAAGGTAGCTCAAGTTGGTGGGGCTGGCCGACAATTGTTCCCAGAAGGCGGTAGCCTCCTCTCCTATTGTATCTGCAGCCCTGCCCATGGTGATGAGAGTGCAGGGTGAGGAGAGAATGAGGGAAGGCGGTACACAAGTGAGCTGGGTGGCGAAAAGGAGTGGTGTGATGGATGGAGAGAAGGAAGACGATGCGGTTACACACGAACCCGAGAACGTCCAGCTGGATCTGTGTGTTTGTGCGGGTGGAGGTGATCGAGGTGACGCGTCGAAGCGCGTTGTATCAAAACGCGGGGTGTGTTTACACAACAAACTGGCCCACTGGCCACTGGCTGTTGGCCAAACAGGGGCGGATTGCCACCAGCCATCCGAGTCCAGTCAACCCCCACGGCGCCGGACCACTTCACCGCCGACGTTCATTCACAAATTCAAACACACACCCTCGTTCCCTTCTCACCAAGCAAGAGCAGGCTAGTGAGTGTGTGCATTGTGCATTGGATCAGTGTGAAGGTTCATGAGCTTGAGACTCACGAATTAGAGGAGCGCAAGCGCCTGGCCCAAAGCCGTAAAGATTACAAGAACTCCCTCGAGGCCAGGATCCTCGCCGGCGAGAAATTCGGCTACTTCTACCCGAATGGTGACAAGGTGCCTCCTCCTGTGTGGCCATGGGAAGAAAAAGTCCTGAGTCCAGAGAACCCTTGGTTCGGCCTCATCTTCGACTTCCTTGTCGAGCAGGCGCCCCTCGCGCCCCAGAACCGTATCGCCGACTGGGGTGACGAATCTGGATTCGTAGTGTTTAACAAGGACGGGTTTGTTGACCTGTTCGTGTAATCACACTTTCCAATTAACCATAGGTCTTTCAAGTCGCCTTCCCAAAATGTGTGTCGTTCATTCATCGAACAGCTTTCCGAGATGGGTTTTGAGGTATGTCCTACTTCAATACGCATACAGTAGGGTTGACATCAAATGCAGCAGAAGACGGGAGAGAGTGGCGACAACTACGCCTACGCGTTTCACCACCCCTCGTTCATCAAAAACGACCGCGACGCCCTTGACGATATCAAGCCTCTCGATTCGCGTGACAAGGACATTGTCTTGTCCTCGACGAACGTCTTGCCACGCCCGTCGACGCTGCGCGCAACCTTATTGAGCTCCTCCAGGATGCTCTTGACGCCTCTGTCACCAAGAACCCCTTGGAGCGCTCCATCCAATGGGGGACCAACAGTGGCGTTCTCCAGATTGACAAGGCCCACTTTGAAACCGAAGTGCTGTAAGTCAAGTTGTTGTTGTGTGGGAGCAGCACAAGAGGAGCTGACCGCGATCGTCCAGCCTCGCGAGCAAGAACTTGACCTGGCGCAACTTCACAGCCAACATGGCCCGCTTTGGCTTCAAGCAGGTGGCTTTCCATGTCATCACATGCATGCTGACAGTAGGTCGGCGACGGCACCCGTGGTCCCGACGGCCAAGCCCACCTGTGGTGCTTGAGCCACTCGGCCTTTTTCAATGGATGCGTGTTTGACGAGGCTGTGACTGCTGCAGCCAAGCATGCGGCTGACACCGACCGCTAAATGAGTGAGACGTCAGAAGAGTAGGCGCAGGAAGGGCGTCATGTCCGCATCGCGGAGGTGGAGGAAGAGAACGATGTTGACGGAAGCCGCCAGCGCGACACGGAACCTGGACGTTCTTGGGAGTGGTAGTAAATAAAAAGAAATAAAGTTCTATCATACGTTGTCGTTGCACACAACTCCTCTTCCATCGCCCAGCGACTTCTTACGACATATGCTTCTTGCGGTTCTTGGGTGGCTATGATGTAGACCATCATCCTGCTGATGCGTCTAACCAGGCGAAAAGTGTTTGCCGCGATCACTTCTCATACCTTGGTACCAGACAGTCAGACCCGACTCCTTTAAAGCGCCGCAGGGAGGTCGCTGTACAGCCTCTTCATCGTGGGCAACAACGTGTTGCCTCTTTCCGACAGAACACATGCGCATGACCTCATAGATCAGAGATCAGATCGCTGTACTGATATCCCTCGTGCTGCACATCAGACAAATCGGTGAATATCGGTGAATATCGGTAAGATCGGTTAATTGATTAATCCCGGATCCGCCACAGTCTGTATATGCCTCCAGTCCTTGATACATCGACTTATAACTATCGACGAGACTGTGTTTCTTGAATGCTGAGCGGCTAGTGTTGAAAAGCCATGTTTTATGGGGGGGTGGGTAGTCACAAATGATGGAGATAAAGGGGGACTGGGGGTATAGTGGGTTTAGGAGGGAAAACGGGAGCAATTTTGACGCTGTTGAGGCATCAAAAGTCCTTGGACGTCTTCCATCGCTTAGTAACGGTCTGTGATGGTGAGCACGACAATTCTGATGGCGCCGAAAGCATGACATACAGTGAGCTGGCTTGTATGGGCCAGCAACGGGGAGACCAAGGTACTCGGCCTGCTCAGACGAGAGGGTGGTGAGCTTGACGCCAAGCTGGGCGAGGTGGGCACGAGCAACCTCCTCGTCGAGCTCCTTGGGGAGCATGTGGACGCCGAGGGGGTACTTCTCGTTCTCGGTCCAGAGGGCGATCTGGGCGAGGGTCTGGTTGGCGAACGAGCACGACATGACGAACGAGGGGTGGCCAGTAGCGCAGCCAAGGTTGACAAGACGGCCCTCGGCGAGGAGGATGATGTGGCGGCCCGAAGCCATGGTGTAGCGGTCGACCTGGGGCTTGATGTTGACGGCCTGCTTGGCGTTGGCCTTGAGCCAGGCAACGTCAATCTCGACGTCGAAGTGGCCAATGTTGCAGACAATGGCGTCCTCGGGCATGGCCTCGAAGTGCTTGGCGGTGATGATGTCACGGTTACCGGTGGTGGTGACGAAGATGTTGGCGCGCGAAGCGGCGTCCTCCATGGTGCAGACCTCGTAGCCGCACATCGAAGCCTGGAGAGCGTTGATGGGGTCGATCTCGGTAACGAGAACACGGGCACCGTAGGTGCGGAGCGACTCGGCACAGCCCTTGCCGACGTCACCGAAGCCGGCGACGACAGCGACCTTACCAGCGATCATGACGTCGGTGGCACGCTTGATGCCGTCGACGAGCGACTCGCGGCAGCCGTAGTAGTTGTCGAACTTGGACTTGGTGACCGAGTCGTTGACGTTGATGGCGGGGACCTTGAGCTTGCCGTCGGCGAACATCTTGTAGAGGTGGTGCACACCGGTGGTGGTCTCCTCCGAGACACCCTTGATGTCCTTGAGGTACTGGGGGTACTTCTCGTGGACGAGCGAGGTAAGGTCACCTCCGTCGTCGAGGATGAGGTTGAGCGACTTGCCCTCGGGGAAGGCGGCAAGGGTCTGCTCAATGCACCAGAGGTACTCCTCCTCGGTCTCGCCCTTCCAGGCGTAGACGGGGACACCAGTGGCGGCAATGGCGGCAGCGGCGTGGTCCTGAGTCGAGTAGATGTTGCACGACGACCAGGTAACCTCAGCACCGAGAGCGGTAAGGGTCTCGATGAGGACGGCGGTCTGGATGGTCATGTGGAGACAGCCGGCAATGCGGGCACCGCTGAGGGGCTTCGAGGCGCCGTACTTCTCACGGAGGTACATGAGTCCGGCTATCGTCAACGTCAGTAAATTGCTCTAGAATCGTCGGCGAGGGATACGCGTTGATGACAGTCGGCAGGATAAGAAGCCGCCCATACGCCATGTATGCGACCTGGGGTCCCCCGTATCTGCCACTCTCGTGCGGTCTCCCAGAGCTTTAGACTTACGCATCTCGCGCTCGGCGAGCTCGATCTGGACATGTTAGCGCCTGCTCAAAGTAGCACGATGCCTGTCGCTCCCTGCCACTCTCGGTCTCCCAAACGATGGGTGACAGGAGGCAGAGTGCGATGCCATGCTGTACTCACCTCCTTGCGGCCGAAAGCGGCGAGCGAGATGTCGGCAACCTGTATGCAGCGTCAGCATTGTCCTGTGTAAGGCTGGTTGGTGTGTTGGGACGCACCTTGTAAGACATTTTGGTAGAGGTGGTTTGGGGGGGTTGGGTGGGGGTGAAGAACTGAAAGTCGCGGACACGTTCTTGGTTTTTGAATCTGCCCAGTGTGAGACCCGCACGCCCAGCCACGGCGGGTGTCTGTCCGCATCGCTCGATCCCTCAGGGCAAAATCGCCCCTCAGCTAATTTTGATCCCGCAGCCCCACCTCCCTCCACGTCGTCCCATGGGTCCTTTAATCAATGCCGAAAACCCCGACAGGTGGCACCCTTTGCAACACACCCTTTCGCCCAACCATTCCGTGCACACGTTGTTGAATTGTTGTTTCTGACAGGCATGTGGCATTGAGCGGAACAGTTGCCGTGTAACTGGGACAGCAGTGCAGGAACACTGACACCGGTTTACATCATGGGATGACACGTTGACCCGCCCGGGCTTGACCCATTACACAGTTCCTTCCCCCAGCCGCCCTCGCCCATTGGCTAGACGGCGTTCAACCCTTTGTTGCAAGCCATCTTTCGTCTCTGTGTCTCTCGGGGACTATCCCGAATCCATTCCTGGCCAAATGTCCTTTGTGGCACCAAGACACTCAAGTGTACACCAATGCCACAATGCAAAAGGCTGTCTTGCGGTTCGTGGCTGCGAACTTCATGGCATGGCAGCCTTTAGTTGACTGGTATGCGATGTCACAACCTCCCTCCGCAATCGATGCCTCGCCGGTGCGATCAATATCCGCGAAGAGAGGCCATGTGTGCCCCCGCTAGCCCACATCTGCCTTCATTGCTGGATACATATGTACTCTCAAAGTCTATCCATGGAGTTTGGGTTTACTGGGAGCGCTTCGCAGACATTCCTCTCCTGCTGTCCCTACCCTCATCGCTGTTGCGCATAATATGGCCGAAGATACTATAGACAGATATAAGGGAGACGAATAATTCACTATTAATACATATAATTCCCAAACAAATGGCACCGCGCCACTGGCGTGCCACGCGACCGCCGCGTGTCTCTCTCGTGAGCATCCCATAATTTGCCTCCGCGCCCTCGAGGTCGCGCGCCGACCCACACGCGCCTGACCACCCGGAATACGCGAGACATGACGATTACTGCCAGTAGGCTCATAACTCTCAAGCATTGTTGATCTCCTTTTCCCTCCACATACCTTCACGACCCGTACCGAACAACAGAGAGTGATAAACAATGGCAGTGACCGCCCACGATAGCGGACTCGCGGGCGGGTCGTTGGCTGTTGACGAAGAGACCGACCTCGCTCTGCTGGTATGTGTCGATGTCACTTTCGCGCCCGACGTGTTACTGATTTGATGCAGGACCAACATCTGCTCAAGACCAACACTCTGAGCAAGCGTATGACAAGTGAGTTGCCATTGCGTATCCCTTATTAACCTTTAGCCATTCTATCACAGCTTGACACACGGCTTTCTCGCCTCGACAAGTCGATCGCGCCGTTGGGTATCCGCGAGCTCACGCGACAAGCCGCCAACATTGACCTGGCCATTGCGCAAATGACCGGAGCACCGGTGCCCAGCTCTGCAGCCAAGCGCAAGGACTCGTACCCCACCACGTCGAGTGCGAACGGACACGGCTCCTATACGGAAAGCAGCAGCTCGATTCCTCGCAGCGGTTCCGCAGGCCAGCTTCCGCCCTCGCAAGTGTTCAGCAAGCCAGCGAGTAAAGTGGTGGAAGAGAAGAAGAAGAAGAAGACGGAATCACCCCTGTCGTCTTCGCCTTCGGTCATGGACCGCAAGCGTGCCGTGCCACGTACCGACGTTCTTCCCCGCTGGCAGGAGACGTCGCCACAGCTCGCAGCGCCCAGCCTGCCTACCCAACGAGCTCCGAGCCCCATGAGCCCGGTCGTCACCCCTCAGTCCCTGTCGCCCCAGATCCCATGGAGTCCACAGGGAGATGGCGGAGAGCGTGTAATTCTGTCCCGCGGACCGGATATCATGGCTCTGGGAGAGTACTTTGGCGCATTGGAGGTCGTTATTGCCGACCTCGAGCACATGAACCAGGGGCTCATGGAGGGACGGGGAGGCACGAGGGAGCAGGGCGTTGCCGAACTGGTGAGTGGTGGAAGTGTGTTTAATCTAGAGTATACTGACCTGCCAGTCATCCATTGTTGAGGACGCGTTTGGCCAGTGTGTCCAGATGCTGCTCCAAGTGACGCGCGACACAATGCCACGACCCTTTGACCCCAACACATTTGCGGGCTCCGACGTGCCTTCCCCAGCTACATACTATCCGCCGCTGAGCAGTGTGCGCGCTCTCACCGCCCGTCTAGCGGCCGCTGTTTACCCCGACCAACCTACTCCCAAGACGACACAGGTCCTGCAGCCCATTTTGAACGATTGCATCGCCGACCTTGCGGCCGCGCGTGGTGACTGGATTCGCCGGTCTCTCACGGCCGTGTCGGCACATGTCGACGAGGCCGGAACTGGCAACTATGAAGGCCGTGGTAGCGAAAAGGTCCGACTGGTCATGAAGCTGTGGGACTCGTACCTCGTCGCTGCCGAGGCCGAAGCCGCCCTTGCGGCCGTCACCTTCCCCGGATCTGTAGGCCACCAGCTGGTTGTCGAAACGCTGCCATATGGTTTAACAGTGCTCAACCAAACGATGACCCAGGTTATCGCGGGTATCAAAAAGTCCCTCACGACCCAGACCATGTGTCTCCTGGATCTCTACGCGGCCCTCAGCACTTTCCAGCCAAAGTACGAGACGGTTATGGCAAACCTGCTCGGCCAGGACGGCGCCGACGTGCAAAACGCACTCAACCCCACTCTCAGCACTATGCGCGCGCTTGCGTTACGTTCATTCCCCGAACGCCTTGTCGATATTCGTGCCCCAGCGCGTAACGCCACCCAGAACGTGTCCATCTCGGACACGACGCATTCGACCCTCGCAGACCTCGAGGCACTGCCTTCCTACGGCAACCTCGTCGAGACGCTGTTGCGGAGTAGCGGTCACATTGAGCGCTCGTGGCTCATGGGCGCGAGCACACCGCCATCCACGGCCCGCTCTGCAGCCGAGGAAGGTGGCCTCGTCAACCTGTACGCAGCAGACGTGTTGGGTACGCTCTTGATTCACCTTGATACGAGCGCAAAGATGATGCGCCGCCCACTGTCGTCCACCTTCCTTCTCAACAACTGTTAGTCCCACCAAGAGATATCCGTGGTCACGACCTGTTGCTAACTTTACAGTGTCCCATATCCGCAACACCACCTCGTCGTTCAATGCCGACATCATCGGTCCAGGCGCGGAGGACATGTTGAACCGGCACTTCCGTGAAGCCAAGCAGTGAGTTACATTTCGTTTGCATAACTGACAAAATCAGGGGCTATCTCGGCGAATGGACCGGCCTCACCGCACTGCTCCAGCACACTGTGCAGTCGCGCTTCAACGTCGGCTCGTCGCATGACAAGCAGAGCACAAAGGAGGCTGCTGCGGCCTTCTTTGAGCGTCTTTCCGAGCTCGAGCAGACGTGCAGACAATACCCGCTGTCCCGGGCCGACCCGCATCTCCGCGACCGCGTTGGCAACGAGACGGAGGAGCTTGTGCGCACAGCCTATTCCCAGTTCTGGAACAAGGCGCACGGCAAGTATGACAAGTGTGAGTAGACAACAGACGAGAGTGGGTGACACGAGTTGCGCTGACGACGCATAGACCTCAAGGGCAGCCCCGACGAGGTGGGCCGTCGCGTCCACGCCGTGTTCCGTTAAGACACGCAAACGTATACCTCCCTCCGTAAGAGAATATATATAGTATGTTTCTGCGCCGGCGCCTTGCACATACCACACGGTGGTCGGTCGCTGCGCGCAGTGTAATTTGGTCCATCTGGTATGCATACCCTGTACTGTTCGCAAAAAGGAAGCCATTATCGCCGCGGTATCTGTGTATGTAGTGTACCCGCGCCGCCTGCACCAGATACATTATGTCTATCGTACATTGATCGTTGGGCATGTGCTATGCCGCGCGGCCGGCGTTGGGGTCCTGGTAAATATGGTCAGTTGAATCTCATCCGAGATGTCATGCACACAACTAACCTTGTAGACCTTGAGCGCCTGGAGCTCGCCGACGATTCGGTCGATGCGGTCGCCCTCGTCCATGCGCTTGGAAGGCAGGAAGCCGCGCTCCTCGTCCTCCTCGTCCAGGTCGGCGTAACCCTTCATGCCCACATCCATGCCCTCCAGGCCGTCTGAGCGTGCCGTTTCGATACGCAGACCCTCCTCGTTGGCGAGGTGAAGAAGACAGATGAAGCAGAAGGAAGTGGAGATTTCGGACATCTTCTCGCGCGGGTAGTTTGAGCGGAGGGACTGGATGACATGGTCGAACGTCTTGACGGGTTCGAGGGGGGCTGACGGGTCGGCGGGCTCGGCGGGTGTCTGAGGCGCCTGTGACTCGGGGTCGGACACTGAATCGTCCACCAGACCCCTGAGGTCGTCCCAAATATCGTCCTTGAGGCGCTTGACGTCGACGCGCTTGGCCTTCTTGGCGTACCGCACGTTCTCTGGTCGGGGGCGGCGCAATTCCTCGCCCTGCGTGCTTTGCCACAGGTCGTCGACATCGCCATCGGGAAGAGGCGCGAGAGCGTCGTCGACGAACGCGTCGTCAACAAATCCGTCGTCGTCTCCATCGCCGTCGTCGTGGAAGAACTGCGACTCGAAAGGTAGCGCTCCGCTGTCCATGTCCATGGCATCCGAGCCTTCTGCCCGGTCGGCAGCGGCCTGGGCCCAAAAGTTCTCGTCAATCTCGCCATTGGCGTTCTCGACTACGCGGCCACCGCCACGACGCATCCGGAGCGCAAACTTGGGCTTGAGGAACAATCGCAGCAACTGCTGGCTGCTAAAGTGCATGTCGTCGGGGAGGAGCCACTCCTCGCGGCGTGCTGCTGCGGCAGACTTCTTGCCTCGCGAGCGAGATGAGGAGGGCAGCTGGTTTGTAGCCTTGGTACCAGGCGCAAACAGAGTCTTGGACGACTGTGCGGCTTCTGGGTTCATAAAGTCGATGGTGAACGGAGCCTTCTTCTCCTTCTTCTCCCTGGTACCCGCAATGACAGTGTCCTTGCGTGACACCTTGCGGAGCTTCCAGTGTTCAGCGCCTGCCCAGGCCTTGCCGAATCCAGAGTCAAAGTAGTCGAACATGTTGTCGCCGTCCTCTGTGCCGATAAACGACATGACAAGGTCGGCGCCACGACGAGGGTCAAAGGGGCCTTGCGAGTCGCCGTGCTGGGCCGTGGGCGCGCCGGTGCCAAACACATCTTGGGCAAACTCGCCGTCGTCGGCCATGGACATGTCATCGCCGGCATAGCCGGAAGGACCGCCCATGTCATAGTCGTCGTCGCCGAAGAAGTCGACGGCTTCACCCACGGGCGCGTCGTGGACTGGTCGCTCGGGCTCGTCCGCAAGGGAGGACAGACCGGTAATGGCTGCGAGGTCCGGCATGTCGTCGGCATCGGTGCTAAAGTGGAAGGTGGCCAGAGTCTCGGAGATTGCGAGGGGCGCAGTCTCCTCCTCGGTGGGGATGAGCTCGCGAAGACGCGAAATGTCGACGAGCTCGTCGTCTGGCTCCTCCTCCTCTTCGTACTCCTCTTCAATGACAGCATCACCGGCGTCAAACACAACACGACCCGTGCCGTCAATGCCCAGGTGGTTCATGAGGAGACCCATGGCGCCACCCTCGTCAAAGTCTGCGCTTGTCTTCTTGAAGAGCGGGTCGACAGTGAATTCAAGGTCAAACTTCTTGACCTGGAGCGTCGTAAACGACTTGGCCAGAGTGGCCTCGGAACGGTGGGACTAATGTCAGCTAAACGGCGATGTTTGCCAAGCTTACCTTCCTGGCAGCCTTTGGTTCGCCAGATTCATCGTCTTCGCCATCCACATCGTCGCCGTCGTCTCCGCCACCGCCGCCGCCAGCAAGACCACTGAGGAGCTTGCCAGTCTCGGTGGCGACACTGTCGACACGCGACGTCCAGATCTTGACACATCCGTCCAGCGTACACGACGCCTTTTGAAAGTTGATGCTCTGGTCGTCGGGGCCGTTGCGCAACAGGGTCAGGTCGTGAAAGTAATCGATGAGGGCAAAGTTCCAAGTGTTTGTCGCCGTGATTTTCTGCGAGGTCAGCTCAAACACTTTCAATACCTCTTACATTGTCAGTGGCGAGCTTCATCCATTCTTCAAAGTTGGTGTTCATGACTTCCATGCTGACAGGCGGCGTGGTGGGGCCGACGGTGCTGAGACGCTTGGCGCGGCGCGCGGCAACTTGCTGAACAGCGAGGGCGGAACCCTTGCGCTGGGGAACATCGGCAGGCGACCCCATGCCACCAGGATTCTCCTTTCCAGCGTGTCCGAGACCGATGTCTGCAAAGTGGGCGGACTTGCGGCGAGCAGCACGCTCTGCCGCGTCGTCGTTGATCATTTGGTTTGTGCGATTTGTCGGACGGAGTGGGGTGCTGTCAGATGTCGGTGACGCGATGGACGCGTGCTTCTTGGCCTGTGCCCGACGCCGTAGTGGTGTGGAAGGGGATGAGATGGGTGTGGGCATGGATGCTAGTGACAAGGAGGGAGAGAGAGGGGAGGCAAAGGAAGGGGGTTTGTTGGGGTTGTTGTTTTGTTTGGCTCTCGGTTGATTGTCCTTACACTGACACTTGGTTGACGGGCGCGACTGGTTTACTTCCGCAGGCAATTTGAATCCGGGTCTAATTACTCTGTTTTACGTAATCATATATGTTATGACATTTGAGCGCTCTCAAAGGGCCCCACGGCCTCGCCGCCCAGCCGCGCCCCCTGGTGTCACGCACCGCCGTCTCCCGGAGAGGGAGGCCGACGGGGGTCATCTGGTGGGTTGGTTGTCATCTTTGGATCTTCTGTAATCGCAACAACCACTCTATCCTCGTCCAACTTCGACCACCCCACGCACAAGACGCTCCAGAAGCTCTACCAAGCCGTGAAGCCTCCCTTGCCCTCGGCGGAGTTTGCTCCATATACTGCACTCCCACGACCCGGCATCCCCACAGCCCGCCACCATGATTGTGCTGGACAACGACTCGCGTGCCGCTGTGCAACGCGTGATGCGACGCGCTCCCGTTGCTGGTGAGCTCTCTCTTATGCTGGGCGTGTGCGCTAACCTCAGTCATTGTTGTCCTCCTCGCTGGCACATGGATCCTGTTCGTTGCATTCGTCTCCGTACAGCAGGTGCTCCTCACTCGTCATGAGACGGGCCGCTTTCTCATACAGTGCGTCGACGACGTCCCCGAGGACACAAGATTGCTGTGAGCTGACTTGTACAGAATTGTGGTGTACCACACCCTTCTTTTCCTCTCTGCCGT
Organism: Apiotrichum porosum; assembly: GCF_003942205.1. Lineage (NCBI taxonomy): Eukaryota > Fungi > Basidiomycota > Tremellomycetes > Trichosporonales > Trichosporonaceae > Apiotrichum > Apiotrichum porosum. The sequence goes on along the minus strand of NW_021167108.1, from coordinate 1,601,628 downwards.
TTCCTATACTGCGGCTGTGACGCACCGCCCCATCTCGCCTGACCAAGACCTCGCGCCGCCCCATGCGCGGCCTCTCCGCCCCGATGAGGTGCGGCAACCTTCACCTGCTCGCCCCGCGACCGCCGCAGTCGATGGAGACGACGATGACGACATTCCACTACGTCTGCTGCGAGCCACACGCTCGCCGCAGCCCTGGGATGAACACTCAGGCGCAGATGGGCAAGTTGAGCAGGATGGCGATGCAGCAGCCAACGCGCGCAGTCGCCGCAGTCCGAAGCGTAGCGCCGAGCGCAACGGCGGCGGTGATGACGAGGACTATGGCGAGGACGGCGCCGAGAACCACGCCTTGCTGGCAAAGGATCCCGAGCCCGAAGCCACGGCCCTCATGGCCAAGGGCGCCACCGGCGGACTCCGATGGTGTCGCAAGTGTGATGGCTGGAAGCCTGACCGCTGTCACCATTGCCGGTCGTGTATGCAGTGTGTCCTGAAGAGTGGGTAGAAAGACTCCTTTTGGAGGATCATGCTGACCCAAACCAGTGGACCACCACTGCCCCTGGCTCGACAATTGCGTTGGACTCCACAACCGTGAGTCATTGGCTCGCAAATACTACCCACTGACATGGCAGACAAAGCCTTCATGCTTTTTCTCTCGTACACCACTGCGCTGGCATTGTTCGGCTGTTCCCAGGCCGGCATTGAGGTGTATCGCTTCTTCACTGACCCACTCGATGTTGAGGAACTGAAGAACAACCCTCACGCCGCAGCCATGATGGATGAGATGGATGTAAGCTGCCGTGACCGTGAAGTATAATGTTGACGCGGGACAGATGCGCTTTGCTCTCCGGCCTGTAATCTTCATGCTCCTGACCATTCTCGGTGTGGCATTTTCAATTGCCCTCGGTGCCTTGTGCGCATACCACTGGTATCTGCTCTTGTGAGTTGTCAAGGGGTATGCCTTCAAGTCTGACCATTAGGAATAACCGCACCACGCTCGAGGACATGAACCGCTCCGTGCCGACTGCGTTGCTGGATCCTCCGACGAGGGCTCTCTTGGAAGAACTTGGGCCTCGTGGTACGCGCCACCGCATTCCTGGAGCTTGGCGCCCGGACCACATCCTCACGCGTCCCGAGCGCACCCGTCTCCGCCAGGAAGCTCGGAGTATCAACATTTATGATGTGGGATGGCGCCGTAACATGCGCTCCGTGTTCTGCGGCGATGGTGCCATGCCCTCGACAACTTGGCGTGGATGGCTGTTAGAGGTCAGGCAAGGCCTGTGGCCTCTTACGCGGCCTCGTATGAGGTAGGTTGCCGATTGCGCATCGCGTGCTAACCTACCAGGCAGTATGGCGCTGGCCACTTCTTCGCCCACGACCCCGCGGCCTTCCAGGAGCTCAAGGCGCTCACCTCGGAGCTGCGTCTTGGCCTCGAGCCAGGTGTTGAGCCTGGCCACCCAGAGCAGTTTGCGCCTCCAGTACCACGCCGTTTCGATGTGGGTGGTCAGTTTGAGATTGGTCGTGGCGACAGCGACAGTGACAGTGACAGCGACGCGACTTTGATCAACGGCCGTATGCCGCGTCGCAGCAGTTATGAGTGGGAATGAGCCGCATCTGCCCCCCGCCCGTGTATAGCATAGATAGATAGCAGCATAGCATGGACACGTTTCTCGATCTTCAACCTGCGACCTGCCCATGCCCATGCGCTTGCAGCCAACGTGCCACGGGCCACGGGCCGCACGGCAACGTGCGAGCCGACGCGGTCGCCAGCACGCCCCTCTCATTCACCAACTGTGTGGCTGGTGGAGGTGAGAAACAATAGGCCGACGGTGGGCGGCCCAGTCGTCGGCCAGCCGATGCGGGGTGAGTGAACGAGAAGCAGTTGTGCCAACGGACTCGCGGTGGTTCTGATTCTCGCAGAAGCATGGGTGGGGAGGGGTCTGGAAGTGGCGCGTCCCTCTGGTGCGAACGCCGGTTAATGTCAGGTCGGACTTTAGCAGAATGCGTAATGCAGAAGCAACACGGGTGCATCGTCGTCGCTGCGGCTGCGCCGCTGACGACAGAGATAAAGCCGGTCGGTCGGTCGCGGCCTGGGCTGCGACAACCCTGTTCCCTGTGGGGGGGAGAGACCGGAGGCGGTATGCACACCCCCTGCTCTGCAAGGTGAGATTTGGGGTGTGTGTATATGCTGTGTGGAGAACGAGTGTTGGTGTCATTGATCATTGATGACACGCATGCAGCAGCAGCAGCAGCCTCCGCGATGGAGTTACCTTTTCTTCGTTGCACCGACGACGTAGCATATGCATCTTGATGACGAACATGACGATGTTTGCTGACGATTGATGATGACGATGCCGTTGGGTTTGCAAGGTGCCTGGACGTGCGGAGGGTTGCGGCAAGAGCCAGTAGGCCCGTAGGAACCCGCAACGGCAGCAGCAGCAGCCTGGGTGTTCTGGCAGACGAGAAGAGGTACGCTTGGAACGCAGAAACAGGACAAGCGACAAACGACCGACCGACAACGAGAGAGAGCCACAAGAGAGCAAGGACCCACCCACTCAGGCACACAGATGTATGCAGCAGAGTTCCACGGCACCACCCAGGGAGCGGCAGCGTGGGCGCGCGGGGGTGAGACAGCCACCACAGCCAGAGAACCCCACTCGCCGCTAGATTCACCCAAATCGCTACCTCATCTCACATCCCATTCCACCATCTCTTGTCGTTCCCACCCCATCGCCTACACCACACCCATCGCATCCCCCTGCCACCGCGTGCAGTATCCACCTTTCCCAGCAGTCCTGCTAGACTCCCCTCTTACCTGGTACGTCACTGCAGCCAGCAACGCCAACACAAACTGGCCGAGAAGCAAGCATCCTTGCTGGCCAGCGGCAGGAACATTGCCCCCACCATATGGGCGCGCCTTCCTTGCTTCGTGCGATCTCGGAGAGTGGGCAATGAGCTTTGGCTTCTCACACGTCGCCCCGCCTTGCACACACTCAGACAACCGCCCCCTTTCTCACCCTTCATGATGAACACTGCGCCGTTGAGGTCGTGCTGACTCTTATCTTCTTCTTCTCTCCACCTGTCCAACTCGCTTACCATCCCCCTCTGGACCATTGGGCGCATGCCGATCTGTACACGCTTACACAACCGTCGCTCATGACCTTGATGACCTTTATCGCATCTCTCCCCTCTCCTCCTCTTTCTCCCATCCTCTCCCAATCCCCACCAGCAGACTCGGCACTTTCATCCAAGTACCAGTCTCGCGGGGCCCGCCATTTCCTCGCCATGGACACGATGCACCCCGACCCGACCCCGGCGGTCCCGGCAAGCCTGGAGGACATTCGCGAGCAAGTGTCGCGTCTCGAGGCCGCACACCGCGCCAAGGGCATGCCTCTCTCGGGACGTATCATCCACGTCTTTCACCACTTGCCCGTCGAAATTGTCCGTCTCACCCAGCCCAACACGTTCGGCACCTTGTCGTCTCCGATAACCCCAGAGTTCAAGCCTGAAGACACTTCCACGACGGTGGAGAGCATTGACGCCAAATGGAAGATTCACGCCCGTCGCGGCCACACTGCCATGATTTCCGGTATCCGCTCCCTCTCTGACACCCACAATCAGATTGTTGTGGCGTGGACAGGCGACGTCCTCCTCCAGCCGAGCGCCCCGTCCCAGGTCAACACCCCCAAGCAGGTGCCAACCCCCAGACGTTCCGACCCACCACCCAAGATGGTGCTCCAGGACGCTGTAGAGCTCCACCCTCTCCTCGTTGACGACACCCCGCTCATGGTGTACAACGGCGAGTTTGACAAGGAGGAGCAGGACGAGATCACGTCCGAGCTCGAGCGGTTCAGTGAGATTGAGGCCCAGCATGAGGGCGGCGGTCTCCTCAACTACGTCCCCGTCTTCCTCCCGCGTGATGTGAGCAAGGGCCACTATGAGGGCTACTGCAAGACCAGTGAGTTCCGCGGAATCCGCCATCGAACTGACCCCAGCTCTCTGGCCCCTCTTCCATTACCTGCTGTGGCTCGACTCGACCGCCACCGTCCCGTCGCCCGACCCGTCGTGGATTGCCTACCAGACGGCCAACGAGCTGTTTGCCCAGCGAGTGGCTGAGCAGTACCGCGCCGGTGACCTCATCATTGTCCACGACTACCACCTCCTCTTGGCCCCCAAGATGATTCGCGACAAGCTCCAGGCCCCCATCATCTTCAACCCCCAGTGGACTGTGCCCATCATGAACCCCTCGCCTTCGGTCAGCACCGAGAGCCGGAAAGGCATGGACTGGGAGAATGGCAGCGCCGCGTCGGACAAGCTGCAACCACACTCTGGCAGCTCTGCCGCCAACCATCTGGCTACCTCGGGTCTGTTGGGCAAGGCTACCGACCACCTCGCCAACGGCAACGGTGCTGGCGAGATCATGATTGGTTTGTTCATTCATACCCCATGGCCCAGCTCTGAGATCTTCCGATGCCTGCCGAGTGAGTCACCTTTGTTGTCACCCACACGCACTGACGTTGCCTCAGAGAGGAGAGAGCTCCTGGAGGGCATGCTTGGCGCAAACCTTGTCTTGTTCCAGACCTACTCGTACTCGCGCCACTTTGTGTCCAGCTGTATCCGTGTCTGCGGCTACGAGTCGACCTCGGGTGGTGTGGATGTCAACGGCCAGAACGTTGTCGTCGGCCACTGCCCTATCGGCATCGACATTAAGCGCGTCTCGGCTGCCCGCGACTCGCCTGGTGTCTTCCCCAAGGTCGAGACCCTCCGCGCTCTCTACCACGACAAAAAGATCATTGTCGGCCGGGAAAAGCTGGACGCTCCCAAGGGCGTGTACAACAAGCTGCAGGCGTTTGAAAAGTTCCTCCAGGTCTACCCCGAGTGGAGGAACAAGGTTGTCCTCATCCAGGTCACTACCCCAGCGCTTTCCGAATCGCCCAAGCTTGAGCGCGAGGTCGCAGAGCTCGTCAGCCACATCAATGGTGCCTACGGATCTCTTGACTTTACCCCTGTCCACCACTAGTAAGCTACAAGGGAGCCATAACTTTGCTAACCCGCAGCCATCAAGCGATTGAACACGACGAGTACTTTGCCCTGCTGTCTGTTGCGGACCTTGCCCTCATCACTTCGCTCCGTGACGGCATGAACACCATGTCGATGGAGTTTATCCTGTGCCAGCAGAAGACGAACAAGTCGCCCTTGGTGCTCTCCGAGTTTATGGGCACCTCGTCGTCGTTTGGCGAAGCTCTCGTCATCAACCCTCACGACCTCCTCGGTGTCGCCGAGGCGATCAACATTGGCCTTTCAATGTCCGACGAGGAGAAGGCTCGCCGCCATGCCGCCATGTACCAGAGCGTCATCGGCCACACCTCTCACTCATGGGCGTCGACCATTGTGCAAAAGCTCCTCGAGAACGTCGGCAACGAGCACACGGCCCACCAGACACCCGTCCTGGATGTTCCCGACATGCAGAGCCAATACAAGAAGGCCAAAAAGCGTCTGCTCATGTTTGACTATGACGGTACTCTTACTCCTATCGTCAAGGTCCCCTCGCAGGCCATCCCGACGGACCGCACTCGCGCTGCCATTGCCGCTCTCGCTGGCGATCCCATGAACGTCGTGTACCTCATCTCAGGCCGCGACGGTGACTTCCTTGAGGAGCACTGGGGCATGGTCCCGCGTCTCGGCATGTCGGCTGAGCACGGCTCGTTTGTCAAGACGCCGCAGGAAGGCGAGTGGGTCAACATGACCGAGGCACTCGACATGAGCTGGATGTCCGAGGTCGAGGACATTTTCCGTTACTACACTGAGCGCACGACTGGATCCATGATCGAGCTCAAGAAGGCCTCCATCACGTGGCACTATCGCAACGCCGACCCGGACTTTGGCGAGTTCCAGTGCAAGCAGGCCCTGGACCTTTTGGAAAGCAGCCTGGCTCCCCGCCGGCCTATCGAGGTGCTCGTTGGCAAGAAGAACCTCGAGGTCCGGCCCCTGGCCATCAACAAGGGCGAGATTGTCCGTCGCCTCCTGTACGAAAACCCCGACGCCGAGTTTGTCATTTGCGCAGGAGACGACAAGACCGACGAGGACATGTTCCGTTCCCTCCGCGGCATCTTCCCTCCCGGCGGCCCGCGCGAGGACGAGCCAGTGACCATGAAGCCGCCCGTCGGCGTCACATCCGTGCTCGAGCCCGAGGAGATTGAGCTTCTCCCAGAGGTCGAGATGCAGATCCGCCCCGAGGGTGTCTTTGCCACCACTGTCGGCCCCGCGGCCAAGAAGACGCTCGCGCAGTGGCACGTCACGTGCCCCGAGGAAGTGGTGGACGCCTTAGAGCAGCTGCTAGATGAGTGAACGGACGAAAGGAACGATTTTTTGTAGAGATGAGCGTTTGTGCGAGAAGAGGAGATTGGGCATGTATCGTAACGTGAAAGATGACTGGAGCTCGTGAGCAGCTCGTCAACACCGCGCACACTGCATCAAGGGGTTGGCACGCAGGGTCTCTGGGCTGCCAATCCCGCCACTTGCCTACCCTCGAGCTCGCTCGCATTTGGTTCGACTGGGCGCCAGCCGATGCAGCCGACGAAGGGGGAGACAATGCGCCACTGACCACAATCTCGCTCATCCTTAAGCTTAACTGCCTCCCATCAACGACGTCTGTCTCGTGTTCACCCCACCTGCCCATCACCATCCACCATCGCAATGGCCTCGGCAAGAGAAAAGGACGACCTCGAGATGGGGCTGCTGGCCGAAGACACGTGCCCAGCGTATCGCCCAGCATGCGGGGATTGCCCCGTCTGTCGCTCCAGCAACAAGACAACCCCCACCGCACCCACACCCACGTCCCAACAACAACCCACACCAGCCTCGAACAGCCCAATATTGTACGGCAGAATGCAAGACGGCTTCGACAACTGGATTGATAGCCAGCTTCGCCCGGACCTAGCTGCAATCTTTGCCAATTTCAATTTCCGTCTCATCCTTCGCATCTTGGCCACGGCTGCTTTCCACATTTGCTGCATCGGACTGTGGATCAGTGTCTGGGCTCCGGGATTCAAGTGGTACAACCGACACGTGGTGGATGCGTACAAGAACCCCGACGCGGACAACAAGAACGTGACGCCCATGCAAGTGGTGCTCATTTTGCTTGGAAGTGTGACCATTCTGTTCCCAGCCCTGATCATTACCCCGCTCGCTGGGTTTATCGTCTTGTATCTGTCCCGAAGAGTAGCCACGAGGGTGACGGGTGGCCTGCGTCCATCATCGTCAAGTGCGTAAAGACGCTGGGGAGGCTTCGATAGGACGACAATAGATTGTAACTGTTCGCATGTGGTCATGAACTGGCTGTGCTTGGCTGTGCCTCGCTCGATCGCGACGCTGGCTGCGGCAGTTGAACGCACCGCTCGTTTCCTCTCCACTTGACTGTATCCGATCCCAGCTTGTCTCCGCTTTCGCGTACTCTCTGGAAGTGTATCGACTTTGCTCGTCAAACTGTAACACTTACATGGTGATCATGACGGGGAGAACCCACGTAGTGCAGGCGCCACACGCTCGTCACCTCGGCATTGATTACATTGGCCCCATTTGAAGCAGCCTCCTTCCTTGCACCCATCCTTTGCTATCTCGTCATGGGTTAGTATCCGTTAGCTCGAAGCTGTGTTGTGTTTACTTCTTGGTTTTGAAGGCCACGAGGGGCCAGCCGCGACGAGGGGACGTCCTTAACCATCACCTCTGCTTTCATGGCCTTGCATGTTGCGCGCAAGGCACTCTTCCGAGCACCTTTCGCGGACTCGGTGACAACCAGACAACACCGTTCCTGCCACTGCTGCCATCTGTATGCCGAGGAAATGTTCATACCTGTACAAACCACTCTTGACTGCCATGCCCACGCCGCCACCAGCTGCACCATGCCTCTCTAGCAGCACCCGCCCTTTGCCTTCTGCTCCTTCAAGTTGACTGCTGCGGCAGGCTTGCGGCGCTCAAACTCTCCGCGCTCCACACGCTCGAGGATCTGGCGCGCCGTCCACTCAAACGCGTCCACGACACCCCAGCCTTCCTTGGCGCTGGTCTCGACGTAGAGCAGGTTGTGCTGCTTGGCAAACAGGGCGCCTTCGAGCGTCGACACGGCTCGCGGAACGAGCTTCTTGGCGGGCTTGGACGCCGGCATGCCGGCTCCAGTCGCGCCCGCGCTGCCGCCGGTCGTGCCGTCCTCGCTCGGCCGTGCGCTGCCCTCTGCTGCTGCGGGCGGGTCGAGGGGCACGGGGATCGCCTGGCCAAACTGTATTTGTGGCAGCGGGGTGGGCTCGGTCGCGCACAGGTCGGTCTTGTTGGCGACGAGGATGATGGAGACGTTCTCGTCGGCGTGTGCTCGCAGGTCATCCAGCCAGGAAGTGACGTGCTCGAATGCTGACGTCAGTTACCGAACAGCGGCTCGCTTTAACTCACACTCTCGCCGCGTCACGTCGTACACGAGCAGCGCGCCAGCTGCGCCTCGGAAGTAGCTCCTGGTGATACTCCGAAAGCTCTCGGTGCCCGCCGTGTCCCAGCCTAAAGAAGTCGAGTCAGCATTGGCCATACTCATGTCCCATCGCAACGAGTTGGTGTTGGTGACCGACTGTGGCTGTGGGGAGGAGACACTCACACTGCACCTTGACACGCTTCCCCTGCTCTCCAACATCAATGATACGGGCCGCAAACTCGACACCGAGTGTCGGCTCGCTGGTCCCGAACCGGTCGTCGGTGAGGCGGACGAGGAGACATGACTTGCCCACCGAAGCGTCACCGACAATGACGTACTTGAGGATACTGGATGTCAGAAGCAGTGGTTTGGGGAGGCGGAGAGAGCGAGCGAGAGTGACGAATTGGAAAGGAAGAAAGGAAAGAAGGAGATTGAGATCGAGCACCGAGAGACATCGCGTAATAAGCACACACCGGAAGAGAAGATTGGGTCAGCACACTGTTCCGTCGCCACCGACTGCGCAAAACCCACTAGTCCCTGCCTGTCAGCGTTCTGTATCGCACGCAAGGATCTCTTACCATGTGAGCTGCTCCATTCTAGCTGCTAGCATCTACGCTCCGCTCGGTGCGGCAGAGTCGGTATTCGAGATCTGGCAAGTTTCGCAGGCGGTTGTTTGTGGGGGGGGCTCGGAAGAGTCCGGTGGAGTGGAATGCCGAGAGGGTGTGAGAGAGGATGGATGCAGGGGCTTGAAAGATGCAATTGGAAGGTGATGTAGTTGCTGATGATGAGGTGCCAGACGCTGGGTGAATGGTCAGGCTGTGCGATGGAGGTTGTGTGAACAAATGGATATATGAGTGTGTGGGGCGTTTCTTTACATGACGAAGTGAGTCGCTTGGCTTGGCTTGGAGCCCGGACACATTGGAGAGACTCTCGGATGTGGGTGGCAAGCGACCGCCACGGAACCAAATATACCATTCCGGGCGAGTTGGTCGGTGGCTGACACCCCGTTTATTCCAACATTCCTCCCAACCACCAAGCAGACGAAGCATGACATACGATGTGGACAAGATGCAGAGGGGTATACAATGATCTACAGACCTAAGCTCCTAAGCGTTCAGGGCAGCCTCCTCGTCAACGACGGGGTTCTCGACGGGGGTCTCGGTGCCCTCGGCCGGGGTGGCAGTGCCCTCGACGGGAGTGACGGCGCCGCTAGGAAGCGCAGGGGTGCCACCGGGGAGAGTGGACTTTGGGGCGGGCTTGCAAATGTCCTCGCCAAAAGTGCGCTCGGAGAGAACGCTCTTCTCCTGCTTGTCGACCAGGAGTGACATGGAGTGCTTGGCCTTCCAGACGGGCAGGTAGAGCGGGAGGGTGAGCTTGCCGCCCTGGGCCTCGCCAGCCTCAAACTTGACAAGCATGTTGCCGAGGTCGGCCTTGACAAGGTCGGTCTTGAAGGGCTCCTCAAACTTGTCAATGGGAGGGTACATGTCCTCGAGGAAGGTGCGGAGCTCGTCGACGCGGGCAACCTTGACCGACTCGGTGGGGACGTGCTGGAGAATCTCGCTGATGCCGTCGGCCGAGACACGCCACTTGCACTTGATGTCGGTACGCTGCTGGCTGTCCTGGCGGATAAAGGTCTTGACACCGGCCGAGATCATGCGGAGACGAGTGTAGTCGTTGTTCAAGACAATCTTCTTGATGGTGTCGTTGACAATGTACATGGTGCGGAGCGGGTTGCCGTACTCGTTGCGAACAAGGAGGTTGTTCTCGGGGAACGTGGCCTGGAGCTGGAACCACTCCTTGAGCACGTCGATCTCGGCGTGGGTGGGGTCGACGAACGAGAAGGGGTCCTCGCGGAACTGAAGGTCACGCTTCTCCTTCTTGGTGGCCTCGGAGCGGAGCTTCTTGGGCGCAGCGGCGGCCTCGGCAGAAGGCGAAGCGGCGCGCTTGAGGGGCAGGCTTCCCTTCTCGTCAATGGCGATAACCTCGTCGGGGGTAGGGAGCGAGGCAATGTCGACCTTCTCGACCTTGGTGGCATTGGCGGCGGGGGCCTCGGGGGCAGCCTTCTTCTCAAGGACACAGACGTAGAAACCGCCAGTGTTCTGGTCGTGGGGGAGGAGACGGAGGGAGCGCTCGAGGTTGAGCTCGGCGGCGTTGGCGGGAGGCCAGCAGGTCTCGGGCATGCCCTTGAGCTTGTCCTGCTCACGCTCAGCGCTGGCATCGACGGCAGTGCGGTACTCCTTGAAGGAAGCGTGCTCGACGAGCTCGTCGTTGGGGCGCGAGAAGACCCTCCAAGAGTTGATCCCGGGGCGGCGCTTGAGGGCGGGGAGCTTGTCGGCAACGTCGACAATGTGGAACTCTCCAGGGTGAGCGTTGAGGGCGGCAGCAACGACGGCCTCGTTCTCGGTGGGGTTGAACGAGCAAGTCGAGTAGACGAGACGGCCACCAGGCTTGAGCATGGCCATGGCGCGGTCGAGGATGCGGAGCTGGATAACGTGGAGCGAGGCACCGTCGTAAGGCGACCACTTGCTCCAGATCTCGAGGTTCTTCCTCATGGTACCGTCACCCGAGCAGGGGACGTCGGCCAATATCCTGTCAAACTTGAGGGTCTCGCCATCGCCGAGGCTAATGTTGGGAATCATGGCTGAGGGTGTTAGTCGCCGCTGAGAGGGTGAAGAGCGCGGCACTCACTGGCATCGAGGTTGGTGACAATAAGGCCCTTGGTGGGCATACGGCCGCCGGTCTGGTGGACAAGCATGTGGGTGCGCTTGTAGTCCGAGTCGTTGGCAATGAGCATACCGGTCGACTCTGTGTGGTAGGGGTTGAGAGCCTCGATGATCTGCGTGGTCTTGGAGCCGGGGGCGGCGCACATGTCCAGGCAGTAGTGGTGGGGCTCAACGTCCATGAGGAGAGGGGGGATCATCGAGACGGCCTCCTGACGGCTGAGGTTTCCCTGCGAGGTCAGCGCATTGCAAGTACAGCGGTGTTACCTACAACCGAGGTCTCGCCGACGAGGAAACGCTGGAAGGTCTTGAAGGCAGGCTGCTTGCGGACAACGCGCTTGGGCGCAGACACCTCCCACGCAAACTGGTTGGGGTACCACTCGATGGGCTTGGGAGCAGCGTACTTGACACCCTCAAGCTCGACCTCCTGCATGGTGGGGACGTAGACGTCCTTGATGAGGCCGTTGATGGTGTCGGCGTGCTCGCGCGAGCCGGTAACACGGAAGGTCGTGGGCAGCTCGGTGCGGAGGATGTTGAGGAAGTCCTCCCACTCGGCCTCGGGCACAATGTTTTGCGCCTGGAAGGTTAGCTTATACCGAGGAATCCATAACCTACCTTGTAGTACTCCTCGAAGGACTTGTTCTTCATGGACTCGGTGTCAAAGTCGTTCCACGAGGCGCCGTTAGGACGCTGAGTACGGGCGTTGGACGCCGGCCTGCGGCCCTGTTTCGGTTAGCACCTGCCAACAGCCTTCAAGCCTACCCTTCCACCACCACCGCGCTTTCCGTGCTTGCCCATTTTGTTAAGTTGGAGAGGCAAAGAGGGTTGTTTTGGTCAGACTATGCTCACCAAAAGTTCAAGATTAACTGGATGTGTGACCGTCGAAAACAGCTCGTCACGTGACCTGGAGATGTGAAGTATATTTGGTTCCGTTCATGACGTCGGGCGTGGGAGATCCCTGGGGGGTCCCACACCTCCCTTTCGTCGGGGCCATACGGGCCATCTCTTCCTTGGATCCTTGCACTCCTACAGGCCTCCAGGGATCTACTGTCGTCTCAAGCATGGCTGTCTCTGCAGTGAACGCTGGTGGCCGTTCTCTTGTTGCGCGTTTGCCAAGCTGGTGCCTCGGCTTTCGGACAAGAACGGAGGTATGTCGGTTCTGGTGGTCGGCAAACTCCGAGGCGAGACCCACTCAATTGCTTCTCATTCTGACACTGCCGATTTTTCTCAAAAACGCTAGAAGCACCTGCGCCATGGTCTGGATCAGTAGATCAGTAGTGTACCCACCTATTGTTGACATGTCCTTTGGGTCCGTGGATGATTCAGCTGCGACAACAATGAACCTGTTCCTCGCGCTGCCCGCTGCAGACCTAGTGGCCAAGTGGCGAAGTTGACGAGCAGCAGTGACCATGCTCTGCCCACCGTGCCACACTGGACTGGCCACGGCATTCCACCAACTGCCATTTGACAACAAATACATTTCACTAAGACATGTACTTCTCTTAGGACGTCTTCTCTTTGGCTTCTTGCTATAGACGGGAGCGCTGATTAACTTGATGTAAGCTCGTTGACTTGGGGGGCGTTGGTGTTGGGACAGGCGACGGGGGTGGGTTGGGGACCTGAGGAAGTCGGGTCCTACTTGGTATCACGGGTCGTCATGCGACGAAGGCCCTCGGCCACACTGGCACGGCGGAGCATGGCACCGACGCTACCACGACGGCCGCCACTGGTGCCGTCGCCCGCGGCGCGGTTACCCCATCCGTGCTCGGCCTCGCCCTCCTGGGACTTGCCGCGGCTGGTGATACGGTGGAGCGCGTCCGAGACGCTTAGACGGCGGCCCTCGGAGATGCGGACGTTCTCGGTCTCGCGCACGCAGATGGGGCAGTCCGGGTGGCCGCCCCACTCGGTCGTGCCATGTGCGGCGTGGACGAGGGCCTCAGCGGATCCCTGGACGTTGCCGTTGGTGATCTGCATCTGGCGTGTGGCGGGCCCGCGGGGGAAGCCCATGGTCACCAGCTCTTCGATACCGCGCTGCATGTCGGCGTTGCCCACGCGGTCGGGCTTCTCGAGGATGTCGTGGGAGAAACGGCGCAGGCGGCCCATAAAGCCACCACCGCCGGCGGTGGGTGGGGCTGCGGCCGCAAGGTCTTCAGACTTGTTGACGGGAGAGGCTATTGACGTCACGTTAGCGTCTGCGTCTTTTTTGCCACCCGCCGCCCCTGCAAGACGACTCAACGGGACTCACTCATTGTTGATGTGGTTGTGTTGTGTGTGAGGGAAAGGAAGTTGTTAAGGATCACTCGGTGGCGACTGTTGTATGCATGCCCACCCCCACCCTCCTTGCCTTATGTACAACCCATGTCACCGGGCACAAGGTCACAAGACTGCCGAGTCGAGACCACGACCGGCAAGCCATTGGCAACTGATGTTCCGGAGTTGCTTGGCAGAGTACATCATCCGCGGTTGCCAAGGCACTTTGCCTAGGTCGTCTGTCATGAGATGGTTATCGCCGCCATTGTTCCATCCCATTGTTATTTCCCCCGTTATCCATTGGGCCAGTGATACGCCGCAGCCTTTTTGAATGGCAATGTTCATTGGATAGGGGTTCACAGATCGTTTTCGTCATTTGGTGTTGGCTGGCTGTGGGAATGTGTCTCGGAGATCTTCGCAATGCCGTCAATTCGCACCACTGGCCGCTTTTGGCCGCGGCCAGGTATACCTGCCCACCTCCTCGTAAGCCCCGATGCGTGCATTGTTGGGCATGACGGCAACGGGAATGCCCGTTGTGCACGGAACAGTGGCGAGCAGCGTTGGGTTGGTGGTGAGTGGTGAGTCACTCGCCAGTGGCAATACCAACGACGGAACCAGGTTGGCCGCGGGCGTGAGCAATTGCTCCCTATCGGTTGGCCGCTTTTCCATGTCGTTCTCCCATCAACGGCTCGTTTACGGGTTTTGTGATGTCTGTAAGCCGACAGTGCTGTGAAGCAGACAGCAGATTGTCCTAGTGGCGTCTGATGCTTCAAGCCGAAGTGACACCTGTGGCCGACGCCGAGAGCGGCGTCAAACCGTCATCACGGCTCATATCACCGTCGAGCGCATCTTCCTCGCCACCGCTCACATCTGTGCTAGAGCTGGTCCAGTATAGGATATTTGACAATATTCTGTGCCCCTGCGGACACGCAGGGGACCTGTGAAGTGGCACCAGAAGAAAAAAAGAAAAACATCGCAAAATGGCCTCACATTTAATGACCAGGCAAATGACGAGGCAGATGGCCGACAGATATTGCTCCACACCGAGATAGTCTTGTTATTTCTTGACTCCCCCACATAGCTACGCTTATCTATCTCTCTCCGTCCCTCTTATCTTCCCCATTTCCTCTCTGGCCACCCCGTTACGGGCACGTTCAAACGATACGCCTCACGTCGCTTCCTCGTGGTCCGCGCTCGCCACTCGCCTCTCATGCGATGTAGAAAACTGTCCCTGTCACTCCGAGTCCATTATAACGAGGGGGCCTCATATATGTCCTTTCAAGATAGCCAGCCCAAAAATATAAACCTCTATGCACTCATTGTTGGCCGCAGAGGCATCGATACATGACATGACGGCACCACATAGTGGCCAAAAGCTGATTATCGCTCGCTTTCCTTTGGCCACACGATGCCGAACATGTCAGCTCAACCCACCTCCTTTCAGCCTCTGGGCAGCTCAAACAGGAGACACAGCAACAAACAGGCGCAACAGCGTTGCTGCCACTGTTCTATTTCATGATGATTCACCCGCTGTCCTCTCAATGGGTTTGGACGCAAGGCCGCTCCCGCCGCCAAGCCTTTCGGCCGGCACATGACCGTTGCTGTCTTGTCTGTTGAGCCTGTATATGTCGTCTCTTTTTACCCGGGTCACTGAGCAATGCGACTGGCGAGTGCATACAGCAGGACGCAGAGAAGGAAGTCAAGAGACAGATAAAAGCATCTAATCCGGAAGGCGCAAACGCCTCGTTATCGCCTCGCCGCCACTTGCACTTTGACCCGTAAGAGGCAAGTGGAGGTGGTCCACCCCAAACACCCCGCCAGCCCCTGCACACACCTGTGTTTAGAGCTGCCACTTGGTGTATCAGGTGCCGTATGCGATCGTAGTGGTCTGGGGGGTGTCAGAGAGCTCGATTGGTTATAATGCACGGTCGGTGTCCCCGTTACCCACCATCCTTGCCCCAACCTCTGAAACCCTCACGACCTAGGCGAGACTCACTTCCTTGAGCGATATCCACGCTTGGTCGCTCAGTTTTCCACAGTACATAGAGCCAGTAGTAGCCGGTAGCGAGCCAAACGAAAAAAAAAAGGCCGCCACCGAGCGCCTGGACCGCTTGCTGCGCAGCAGAGCGCACAATCGGGTGTCATGTCGACGTACATACATAGGTTTCCCCCCCTGTCTGCGTCGGAGTGGTCCATTTCCGAGGCCTTCTCAATCTTCTGTTGCCCCCCTTCCAAGAAGGCCTCATTACGTCGCCCTGGGGCCTGCGCATGCGTCGTGCAGTGTTATGCTCGTCATTTTCGGATCTCGGACCCCGGCGTCTCGCACCCGGTGCTGTAATCTGATTAACGACTGGTTGTAGCAGCAAGTGCAGCTGCGCAATGCTGTGGACCAGCGAGCGGGTCGGTGGGTGGTCCGCATGTCCCTAGCACACACGCTCGGCCGAGGCCAAGAAAGACCAAGAAACAAGAACCAAAAGGCCAAGCCTGTGCAAGACCATGCAAGACCGCGTTGCTCTCGGCCCGGCCCTGGGCTTATCGCGCGGCAGGGTGTGAGCATGCTTTTTTCCCTTCATTTCATGAAAGAGAGAGAAAGAGCATCGCAATGTCCCGACATGTGCAACGGGATAGCGTAGCGTTTCCTTCCGTACCAGTTGGGTGAAGACGACTTGAGCGGCAGAGGTACAGCGAGGATAGCTCCACCGATGAGCTTGGCTCCATGAAGACAAGCTTTGCATACCCGAGCAAAGGAGGTCCGCTCGCCGCAGTCCTGAACATTCGGCCTGTGGGCGGCAACCACGCCCACTACGCGACGATCGCAAGCGACAAGGTTGGCCCGAGAGCACTACCGACTTTTTTTGAGTGGCGCTCTTGCACTCTTGCCGTCGCTTCGCTTGGCTCGGTATGCCTCGGTATAGCTGGGGCCTGTGGGCGGGTTCGGCCTAAAAAGTCACCCACGGGTCACTCGTGCTGGGCGGACCATGATTGCAATGTGTGACGCATGCATCTCCCTTACATTAACCACTACTGAGCCCAATGGGCCCGCCGCGCCCACGTCCTCCCTGACTCTGGAGGTATGGAGACTGGAAGTGACGATGTCAAACGCGATCGCTGCCGCGCAGCATAGCATAACAGGCTCGTGTTTCACGCGCCACACACAGGCGTGCAGGTATGCTGGCGGGCTCCGAGGGGACATGAGATGGTGGATACCTTTCCTTTAGCGCGCCGGTGTGCGTGCTACGCCGCGTCGCCGGGGGAGCCAAGCCTACGCCGAGAGACGAGACGAAACGCAGTGTCGACCGCGCACGCACCATTGCAGTGCAACCACCCACCCACCCTCCTGTGAGCTGTGAGCCTCTCTGCGCTCCTGGCACATAAAAAAGTCCTGGATCCCCGAGAAACCCTGTTTTTCCTTTCTTTTATTGCAGCGATACGAGCGAGCGACCGTCTTTTTTCACTGCTCCCTCGCAGGCAACAGACTGACCCCCTTATGTCATGCTCCGTTGCTATGGCGTCAGCAGTCCGACGGATTCCAGCGTCGGTAAACCCAAAGGCCGCCGTCCCCGTCTCCGTGCCCACCGGCGAGCGGGACATAAGGGGCGAGCCCGAGGGTGGCAGCGGTCGGTTGCTCAGTGGATCAGTGGTGTGCTGCCGCGGAGATTAACTCGCCAATAAATGCATCTAAGGGTTTCTCGCATGACGTGAAGGGGTGAGGGAGAGGGGTGGGCAGATGGGCATCACACTGGCTTTTGTTTCACCACCGTTCCCGCGTCGAGCGCGAATGAATGAAAGAGCAAGGTCAAAGGCAATCAATCTACTGCGCCGCCGAGACCCGGAGGCTATCGTGTGTATCCATGACTGTGTCGCGCCGCGCTTCTCGCCTGTCTCAATGGAACCTTGGGCAACCTGACGCGGGGAGAGGGGATGCAAATGGCCAAATGGGATGGCGCTGAGGGACAGCGTCCCGGAATACCTCGATATGCCTCGATATGCCTCGGAGCAACCTGGGAATATGATTGGGGAGGGATCGACCAGGACAACGGGGGGGTTGCGATGTCTGCCTAACGTCGAGAGCGAGTAGTCTCTGTTTGATGTGCGCGATTGCATCCCCCCGTCCTAAGCGACGCTTCCTCTCGCACCAGGACGTATCGCGATAGCACAGGCCCCGTGTGTGGCACTGTCTGCCTGTTTGCAAAAGAAAGACGCGCGTGAGGCTCACGCGTCGGTCGTGTACCGCCATGGCAACTGCGTCGCTTCCTCTTTGTGGAGCGCAACAGAGTAAAGCTACCCCTAGGCGCGATACATGACAGGCACCAATTTGTGGCGGCTGTTGGTCTTTTTTATTCTTTCTTCTGTGCCACCATGCAACCCAAAAAAAAAAAAGACATGGTCGACGGCCACCCATCTGACATGTGCGAGCTGCGTCGGTCACGCTGATACGGTGATGCGAGCGCGCGAGCGATGGCGCATGTGGGCAACGGTTTCCGGGTGCGAGCGAGTGAAAGAGCCTATAGATGCCTAGATGCCTAGAGGTCAAGCCTCGAGCTAGAGCCGTAACCCGACACATCCCACGTTCCACCTGCCCAGACCAAACAAAAGGAGGCTTTGGCGTGGGCGTCCAGGTGCACACCAGGTTCACCAGGTGCAGCAGGCTGACGGTATCCTGGGTATCATGTATCATACGACCAACGAGAGCACGGCGAGGGCCCGTGCGCCGGCCTGCACTCGAGCATGTGCACACGATGGATTTTGGTGCCGGCGGGGCAGTCGAGTGGGGGAGGCGGCGGTGCGGTGCGGCGAGGGGCTGCTGTGGGTTGGCAGACGGCGCCTCGAGGCCCTCCCAAAACAGGTGGGCGGGAGTGCTGTGACTGGCTGCGCGCGCGGGGTGGTGTAGTCGGGTGTGCGGATGTCGCCATGCGTAATATGCACACACACATGCCATACCGATACATGTTGCGCACGGGGCGGCGTGGGGCCAGCCATACAGAGAGAACATTGGACGCACCGAGCGCACCGTCTCGTCTCCCAGGCATTGTGTCAGCCCGGATGGCTAACGCAAGGCCGCCGCCGCCGCCGCCGCGGTAGACAAGGTTGGGGGGCCGTGGGTGCCCTGCCAAGGTGCAGAGCGCAGAGCCCAAGAGCCACTAGATGTAACGGAGAGTGCGAGCCAAGGGGCCAGGCTCTCCCTCGGCTCTGGCGATAACACAGAAAACGAGATATATTGAATTGACGCGCTACAATAGAAAGCGTAATAGAGAGGGCTAGAATGCGCGTGCACGCGATCTCTCTCTCGCGTGCGTGGGACCGGTGCCGGGGAAGGCAAAGGAAGGAAGGCTGCGTGGGAACTTCTCTCAAAGGACCCAAACGTGCAGACGACGCGTGCGGCGGGCGTGTGTGTGTATGCGCGTTAGCGTGTGTGCGCGCGGATCTGTGTGGGTTCAAGATGCCCTGGTCGCTCTCTCTCCCGGGTGCGCCTGCGCACAGACCTCTGCCGCCCCGTCCGGTTGCTGCGGGATGCCGGGCGCAGAATACGTGTGTGTGTGACGTTTTAGCACGGGGCGTCGGCTGTGGTGGTGTGTGCATGGATTATCGCAGCCCCGCGGCCTCAACCCCGACGCACACTGCACTCAGGGGAGAGACGCAAAAAGGGACCCACGGTGCGGACCCCTGAAACTGTCGCGAGCGATCTGCCACAGCCCCCCTCCGCCCCGCGCCTCCGTCTGCCTCCCCGGGTGCTCCCCCTGCGCCGTAGCCGCAGCCTGCCAGCTGAATGGAGCCGCGCGTACCCACCCCCCCCTTCCACGTCGACGCTCATAAAGAGCGTGGCCATTCTCCCAGCCCCAGCTTCTCTCCCACCCAGCAAGCAAACCCACAGCCAGCGCCCCGTCCCCAGATTCCCCCGGCCTCGTCGTTCCCAGGCATCCGCTTTCGTCCTTCCTTCATTGTTCGCTCCTCTTCCTTTTGCCATTTCCACACACCTTTTTTGCCCTTCTTCTGATCACACGAAACCACAACCAACCTTTGCATCACACCCAACCACCACCACCACCACCACCACTATCTGGCATAACGAGATACCCACCCACGACACCATTCACGAACACACACCCCCAATAATACCCTCCTCCCCCCCGCACACCTCCACCTCACTCCACACCACAATGTCGTCTGCCGCCGCTGCTTCACCTGCCGTTGCGTCGTCGTCAAAACGCGCCGCACCCACCACCCCGGCCACCCCAGCAGCCAACAAGCGTGCACGCACCGACATGAGCGAGGCTCCAGAGGACGACGATGAGCCGATCAATGAGGAGGACATGGACGACGAGAGCAAGGCCAAGGCTGCGCGCCGCGAAGCAAGGGTAAGTGTCCTTTGCCGCTCGGCCGAAAAACACACATCCATTCACAGCAAAACTCACACCCACTCTAGACAATCCGCAACCGCGAGTCGGCGCAGAGGTCCCGCAACCAACGCAAGGCCCACCTCAGCTGGCTCGAAGCTCGTGTCGTCGAGCTCGAGAACGAGAACCGTGCACTGCGCACGGGCGGCACCGCCCCCTCGACTCCCTGCAAGACCCGCGAGTCTTCCCCCGCAAACTCGATCGTCTCGCTCGCTTCCGACCTCGGTATCCCACCCGAGATTGTCAGCGCCGGCGGCGGTGTCAACCTCGCCACCGTCGCCCCGCCTCCCGCCGACGTCGACATTGAGGACATTAAGCCTCGCATCCCCACCTCTGTTCCCGACATGATCTCTATCGCCACGCCCCAGCTCTCCATCATGGAGCAGGCGCCCTCGACCGACCTCGCCACCGAGAACATGCACCTCCGCTGGCGCGTCAGCATGCTTGAGAACATTGTCAAGCAGGCCGCCGCGTACTTTTCGTCCAACACCCCCATCGACATGGCCACGGCACCCCCGCCCCACCCCATGATGGAGGTCCACACTCCCTCGCCCCCGCGTATCGCCGGCATGGACGCGACCCTCTCGCCTCCTCTTTTCCCGACCCTGCGCGAGCCCGTCCAGTCGCCGCTCCGTCTCCAGACCAAGCTCGACACCACCAACAACATGACCCACCCGGACACGAACCAGTCGACCGCTTCCGCGGACGTCGTCTCGTCCTTTATTGACCTGTCAACTCCCGTCGCTCGCCACCCAGCAGTGGTGGCGACTCTGCCGGCAGTCTCCTCTGAGAGGCGCGGCGTGGCCCTGCAGCGGGCGACGGAATCTTTGACAGCAATCAACTTGGACTTGCCGGCCAACCGGCAGCGGCTGGCTACCGTGGCCAGGGTGATCGTGGCGTTGGCGCGTCTTCGAGGCTGGACCTCGGCGTCGCAGGCTCGTTCGGCGCGGACAGCCGCTCAGCTCAAGACGTCGGCTCGTCGCAGGACGCCTGGTTCCCTGAGGGCACTCAGGCGCACGAGTGGGACGAGGAGATGAACGACCTTCTCGAGACGCTCGAGGGCCAGCCCGACAGCGTCTCCAAGGTTGTTCCCGGCAATGTTGGTGTCTCGCCAGCGATGACCGGCGACCAGTGGGCTTGGGAGACGGCGATGGTCGAGTTCTAAACCAAGGACTATGACAGCGGAGGATCAGAAGAGAAACCCCCCTTAGAAAACAAAACACAACACACTACTCGAAAAACACCCAACCAACCACCCCCCCTACACCCTAATGCGGGTCAACTTGTCCCGTTTGTGTATGATCTCGGCCTGGCGTATACACACTCTTATCGTGCGCCCCCTTGGCCTATTGTCTGTAAGTCCCTGTCTCGTGCTCAGTCGTGTCTCGTGCAATTGCGACCAGGCTGGCATGTCTCCCGGCACACTTTCTTAGTTTTGTGTACCTTTCTCCACCAACACCTTCCCTCACACTCCCATCCTGGTATTGAGTGTCATCCCGCGCCCGAATGGCCCCTGGAACAGCCGACCCCCAGCCTCCGCGGCACACCCGCTCGCCTTTCGAGGCTTGAGCCGTGAGCAACAGCGTGAGCGGGGTCGTGAGCGACCAGACGCCGCGGGTGCAGGTGGCACCAAGTTAGGTGGAAGTATGAGCGGGGGCGAAACGTGGGAGAAGGCGCGCCGAACGACGAGAGTTTTGTGTTGGTGAGACTTGTTCAACCCTTGGAGCGTTACATGCGATGCGGTCTGGATGCGTGCAGGGCATGCTTGGGCAGACCGATTGCCATATGGTTGGGTTGGCGGCCATGTGCCGCCCACCGGAGGAGAAAAATAGAAAGACAAGCCCACTTTGTAGCTGTTATCGAGACGATGAAAACGACATTTATTGCCCCCTCATATGACTTGTTGCAACTGAAGGGATCGTGAGCATGGCCGCATTGG
The DNA here is from genome assembly GCF_003942205.1 of Apiotrichum porosum. Lineage (NCBI taxonomy): Eukaryota > Fungi > Basidiomycota > Tremellomycetes > Trichosporonales > Trichosporonaceae > Apiotrichum > Apiotrichum porosum. Next base: position 1,579,878 of record NW_021167108.1, on the reverse strand, counting down.
AAGCAAAAGGGAGGGAGGGACTCGGGACAGTATTGCATGACAGCCAGGTGGGGGGCGTGTGCCACATTCATTCTTCACGTTCCATATCTCATTTCATCGCTTCCAGAACGCACGATTCCAGAACACACGATTCCTGACGCTGACCTCGGTCCAGCATCAGCCATTTAATCTCGGGCCGGGTCTCGTGCGCAACTGTCCGCAAGGTGCAGCAGTACCGCGGCACTGCGTAGTCCATGAGGCCATGAGGCTGTGGCCAGCATGTGGCCGTGGCCATGTGGGTCGCCTCAAAGGACGCGGCGGACGGCGGACGGCGGACGCAGCATGGACCGTCCGTCGCACGCAATGATGGCACATGGCCAGCTTGACCAGTAATAAATAGGATCGTAATGACTACAATAGACGCAATCGCTCTGCCCTCCAGGAGCGACCGTCCGGAGCTCAGGTGCAGCGAGGGCGAGGGCCGGGGTGGAGAGGGAGGGAGCGAACACTGCCCCGGTGGGCAGCTTATCCTTATCCCAGCAGCGCCAGTAATCGCAAGCGATAGTCCAACGTGGGCAGCACGCACGCACGCACGCACTGCGTATCCCGAGCAGTGGGCCAACCAACATCCAGTCAACATCCAACACCGAACAACCAACGACCAACGTCGCTGCAGCCGACGGCAAGCGCAGAGCGAGCGCCACAAATGCACACTAGTAGACCACTTTGCGTTTCGTTCCACCTACTCACCTATGTCGATGCACCTAGTCTTGCTCGTCCACCACAGGCGCGGTCGTCACGCAGACAGACGCACATTCTCTCTCCCTAGACTCCATTGCACCATTGTCCTGCATCTGTAGCAGGTTCGAGAAACAGGTAAAAAAAAAAGCCACCCCCAGTCCCCCCCATGCCCATATGCCCATATGCCCATTTGCGTGTCCCCGTGCGCCTGTCACTTTCCGCAAGGTAGACCCGGACGCCGCGGCGCTCGGTACAGAGTACTCGCGCACTCGCTGCTGCTGCTGCACACGCAGGTAGAACAAAATGCGCCGCGCTCGCGCCAACGTAACCCCTTCCTTCCTTCCCTTCGGCCTTCGGGCCCTTCGGCGCCTTCGGGGGTCGGTGCGGCCGGTGCGGGTCGGTGCGCACCGGCGCCACCGCCGGGTACGCGCGCGGCCAGGAGAAGAGACGCAGACGAAGAGGAAGACGCCCGCGCCGGGGATGGCGATGGCGCCGCGCCGCGCCACTGTGGGCAGTCGAGATACATACCTGCCGCCACGATCGGGCGCGCGGTAACGGCCACGGGGGCCAAGACACCACGGCCTGCGCACGGCTGCGCTTGCCCATCCGCCCTCTCGCATTGGCATTGGCATTTGCATTTCATGCAGGAGCAGGAGCAGGAGAGGAGAGCTGGAGAGCTGGGGGACCGGCAGTGGCGCCGGCAGCGTGCCTTGCGCTCGCGCCGCGTCTTGCGCCATCATCGCAGTGTTTTTTCCCTGCGGTATAGATTCCCTGTGTGGCTTCATGAACAAGGCAAAGGTCAGTGCACGCTCTGTCTCTCGGTTAGCGTCGTGGGCCGTGCAGAGAGGAGAGGGGGGGGGGGCATTGCGGCCTGAAACACGCTCGGCGTGAAATTAGTTTGAGGGAAGAGGGGGGGAACGCGATCGCGAGTGAGTGAGTGACAAGGAATGATGGTGACCAGGGATCCGGCGATGAGGATCGACGACGACCGCGCGGCGGGGTCTGCTTGGGGTTCAACGGTGCAAAATGCATCTAACTACATTGCCCACCGGCCAGCGGCCTGGCGGGACCTTATGCCTGGGTATATCTCACAACATCATGCGTAAACGGTGCGTGTGTGGGTCCGGGGTGGTTGGTTGGTGGGTTGGTGGGTTTGGAATGATGGTGTCGCGTTCGTTAGATGGGGAGGCCGTCGGGCCCGAGCGCAATCTTGACCTTTTTCGCGCGTGGCTTGGCCTTCTTGCCGTCCTTCTTCTTGGCCGCCGCGCCGGCCTTTTTGGGCACAGGTGTGCGCGCGCCACTGGGCGCGCGGTCGTCCATGTCGTCGTCGTCGGCTGCGGGACGGGCGTTGGCCGCCGAGAAGAAGTCGTCGCCGTCGTCGTCAAAGTTGCCGAGACCGTCACCAAAGGCCGAACGACGCTGGGTGGCGGCGCCAAAGGCCGGAGCAGTGTAGCCGTGGGCCTCGGCCTGTTTGCGCTTGGCGACCGACTCGGCGAGTTCCTCGTCGTCCATGAACAGCGAGGCAATCTCGGCCGGCTTGGTGACGTCGTTGATCGACTTTTGGCCAACGACAATGTCCTGCACGTCCTTTTTCGCACGGGCGAGCTTGACAATACGGTCCTCGATCGTGCCGCGTGCAATGAGGCGGTAGACGGTGACCTGTTTGGTCTGGCCGACACGGTGCGCGCGGTCCATGGCCTGTGCGTCGTTGGAAGGGTTCCAGTCGTGGTCGTAAAAGACCACAGTGTCCGCAGCAGTCAGGTTGATACCCAGACCACCGGCGCGGGTACTGAGGCAGAAGACGAAAATGTCCGGGTTGGTCTGCCACGACGTGACCATGTCGCGACGGTCGCCAATAGCGGACGAACCGTCGAGGCGGAGGTACTTGTACTGCCTGTAGATGAGGTACTCTTCGATGAGGTCCATCATCTTGGTCATTTGGAAGTAGAGCAGGACACGGTGGCCGCCGGCCTTGAGCTCGCGCAACAGGTCGTCGAGACGAGCGAGCTTCGCCGAGTCGACAATCATGCGCTTGATCTGCGGTGCGCTGAGCGTCGAAATGGGCGTCTGGTACGCTGGCGATGCGCCGAGGAGACCAGAGGGAGGGACGCCGGGCACGATGTGGTCCAGCTGCGCCACGGCCAAGCTCTTGTCGCGCTCGCTGGGCGTAACGCCGTACAGAGCCGAGTGGACAGTCTGGTCGTTGGCCAGACGCTGCTGCGTGTCGACAAACGAGCGGCTCGAGACCACAGGGGTGATGGGCGGTGCAACGGCATCGACAGAGGCAAAGCGAGCGCCGCCGCGAGAAAAGTACGACTCGTTCCACACCTGCGTTGTAATGTCGCGCAGGGCAGGGAGGCCTTGCGCGGCGGCCAGCGGCACGCGCGGGGCAAGGGGGTTGTACTTTTTGGACGAGGCAGCAAACGTAGCGTCCGAGATGAACGGGCCCTTGACGACATATTCGTACGAGTCCTCCGAGCCCTCGAGCAGCTTGACCAAGGGGTGGGCAGTGGCACGGTGGTGTGTCTCGGCAGGCGACTGGTCCATGATCCGGAGGAAACCAAAGTTCGAGTTGTCCTCCTTGAGCGACGAGTTGATCCAGTCGGTGCTCCAAATGTTGAGCAGGTTGTTGAGGACGTGCGTGTCCGAGCCCGCGAGGCTCGTCTCTCCTGGCCGGTTGAGCTTGCCGCCGTCGGTCCACACAATCTTGGGCAACGGCACCTCGATGGCGTTGCGCCACGACTCGGGGCAGTATAGCAAGTCGCCCTGGCGGTTGAGGTTACCACTCTGGCTAAACGTGCCAAACATGAACGGCGATACAACGTCGGCGCGCTCAAACAGGTCGGGGTGGTTGCAGACCTTGCGGAACTGCATGACCAAGTTCATGAGCGACTTGGCACTGGCCGAGTCGGACGAGTTGTTGGCCTGAGCAATGAGGTCCGAGATAGAAACACGCTGGCGCAGAGCCTTGTAGATCTTCCTCTGGCGGCCACTCAGGTCGACGAGGAGGTCAATCTCAATCTTGTCACCAAGCTCCTTCTGGACGTGCTTCTTGACACGACGCAGCATGAACGGTTTCAAGATCATGTGCAGACGCTTGAGCTGTTCGGGCTTGAGCTGCGACTTGTCGGCACCACTGGCGGCGTTCTCAATGTCCTTGGAGAACCATTCGGCAAACTCTTCGTGCGAGTCGAACAGCTGGGGCATGATAAAGTGGAGAAGCGCCCAGAGCTCTGTGAGGAGAATTGTCAGTTGCTAGTCGTGCAGAAGGTGACCTCAACTCACCGTGCATCGAATTTTGAATGGGTGTACCCGTCAGCAGAAGACGGTTACGGCAGTCGATCGAAAGAAGCGACTTCCAACGGTTTGACGACGAGCTCTTAATGGCCTGCGCCTCGTCGAGGATCATGTACTGCCACTTCATGCCGTGGAAGTACTTTTCATCCATGACAGCCAACTGGTAGCTGGTGACGAGAATGTGGAAGGGCGAGTCCTCGGTGAAAGTCTGGTTCTTCTTGTTCCAGATACGACGGAGGGTCTCGCGGTCCTTGGGCGAACCCCAGTAAGGAAGAGCCTTGAGACGGGGCACGAAACGGGCCAGCTCTTGCTGCCAGTTGTGGAGTGTCGAGGCTGGTGCAATGACCAGGAAGGGACCCCACAAGTTGTGGCTCTCGGCAAGGTACGCGAGAAGCGAGATGGACTGGATAGTCTTTCCGAGACCCATTTCATCGGCAAGGATACCGTTGATACCTTGCTCGTAAAGGTTTCCGAGCCAGGTGAGACCCTTGAGCTGGTACTCCTTGAGCTGGGCCATGAGCATCTTGGGCTGGGTGATGGTGACACTGTTGTCACCGAGCGACGGGTTCTGGAAGTTGAGCTCGTCGCCGTCCATGGTGTCATCGTCGAGCACCTTGCCGTTGGCGTTTTGCGTGGCGTCAAAGTCGCGAGCGCGGTCCTTGTTGGCCTGGATGGCCGCCTGGGCGCTCTTGGCTGCGTGGCGACGCAGGTTCTCGTCGTCGTCCTCGTCATAGTCGAGCTCCTTGAGCGGCTCGGTACCGTCCACGCCGTCGAGCTCGTGACCTTCGGGAGGAGGACCACGAGGCGTAGACTCGCCGTCGTTGCCCTCGGCCTCGGCAGTCTTGATCTTCTTGCCGATAAAGTGCGAGTACAGCTCGGTCTGGGTGAGCAGGAAGTTGAGCTTGCGGGCTTGACGCTTGGATTCGCGCGCCTCTTCCTCGGCCTTTGCCTTTTCGAGGGCCTCTTTCTCGGCACGCTTGCGCGCAGCCAGCTCGTCCTTTTCGTTCTTGCGCCAGTACACGAGCATTTCGCGCATGACCTTTTTGCCCTTGACGGCGGCGTCCTTGTTGATCTTGGTCGACGAGCGGTACGTGGGCTTCATGTTGCGCTGGCTAAAGGCGTTGCGCACAACGGCCTGTGCTGTACGCAGACAGTCTTGCTTGGTAGCGCTGTCGTATGCCTGGTTGACACGGTAGACCCTGGGAATGTCACGGCAGATGGACATCCAGACCTGGCGCTGGATCTCGTCGACAAGACCAAGGCGGACCTTGGCCTCGGACTCGGACACGCCGCGAGGGTCGTACGTGTTAGGAATGTGCTCGGGAGCAGGCGGTGGCGGAGGAGGACCGACTTCTGACACGTTGTCTGCAATGTCGAGGTCGCCAGCCTCGGACTGGTCGCCCGCGGCCTGCTTCTTGCCTTCGCCGCGCTTGCTGGTCGGCGTCTCCTTCTCGCCCTTGGGGGGACGGGTCCAGCGGCCCTTCCCAACCCCAGGCTCCTTGGCCTTGCTTGAGCGCTTCTTGGTAGTGGAGATGGGGGTGTCGCCATTCTCCATGCCAGACGGCTCGTCGTCGGTGTGGGGAGGCTTGATGTCGTCGAGCTCGGAGATGATCGCCTCCTCGGCAAGGTCGACAGCGTGCTGCTTCTTCCTGCGCTTGGTTTTGGGCTTGGTAGGCGCGGGGCTGGCCTCGCCGCCATCCTCGAGAAGGGCTGCAATGTCGGCATCCGCCTCGCCGTTGAACGTCGTATCGCCGGCGTCGCTGTCCTCGACGGCCTCGCCGCGAGCGACACGCTCCTGCATCTTGCGCATCGCCTTCCAGCCCTTGGCGGGCCCAGGCTTCTTGCGCATCGTACCGTCCTTGCGCAACGAGGCGGGACCGTTCTTCCGCAGCCACATCTCGTCCTGGACCTGCTTGACGTCGTCTTCGGTGAGACCGCGAAGGTCGTTGACCTCGACCTTGGCCATGACTTCGAGACGAGTGAGGCCGCATGGCCACACAATTCCATTGGGGTCGCCAGGGACAGTGATCTCATCGCGTGTTTCGTCACCGTCAATGGCCGAAGAAGGGGGCATGGGGCTGCTTCCTTTGACGTCGCCCTCGACCAGGCCGAGAAGCTCATCGTCAATGGCCGCAGACGACACCTTGGGCTTGCGCTTGTACTTTTTCTTGGGGATCTCGATACCAGCGGCAATGGCAGCCTCTTTAGCCTGGCGTTGAGCAATACGCGTCGGGTGGTCCGCGGGCCAGCCCTTGCGCTTGACGGGGACCTTGACAGGACGCTCGTCGCCGTTCCCGAGGGCAGGCGTCCAGTGGACGATCTGGGATGCTTCGCGCTCACGACGCTGCTGGAAAAGGCGGAGGTGCTCTTGCCAGACCTCGTCGTTGGCGGTGAGGCCGTCGTCGGGTCTCATCACACCTTTGCGTCCCGAGTTTGCGACTGTTGGTGTGGTCGTCTCGACAGGTTGTGGCGCCGGCTCTGGCGAGTGACGACGGTCTGAGCCTGCGCTTGACTCTGGGCGCGAAGGAGACGCGCGTCCGTTCCGCCAGCCCGAGGGTTCAAATGGCTGGAAAGTTGGAGCGGAGCGAGAAGGTGCAGGCGGAGGGGAAGGGGAACGGTATGGGTATGAAGATGAAGCGGAGGGCCCAGGACGCGACCGCGGGCGGTGGCCATGATGACGCGAGTCATCATAGTTGTCGTAGGGGTCGGCTTCGGGGCCATCATACGAGGTTTGACGCTCATACGAACCACTGCGGTCGTATGAAGGCCCACCTTTGGTGTCACCGCGGTGGAGGTAACTCCGACCAACATCTACAGGCGCAGCTGCACTGTAATAGTCGGAACGGCTGCGTGCAGCGTATGGCGGGGTATCGTAGCCACCGCGAGACTCGGCGGCGTAGCTGTAGTGCGATGACTGCCTGGGAAGGTCGCCGCTAGGACGCGAGGACCGAGGGGGCGACGCGGGCGGAGGAGAATTGACGAGTGCAGATAAAGCCATGCGAGAAGCGGGCGTCGGACGCGGAGGCGATGGCTGGGTAACAATGTCAGTACTGGGTGTGGCAGTGGGCTTCGACGACGACAACCAGCTGACGCACGGCTCGGTCAACGTTCATGCTTACTGATCCGAGTGCAGAATGAGACTGGACGGGGCTAATGCTGGGCGAGTGGTGCCGCTGACGGCGGTGCGCGCCACGCTCGTACTCGACCATCGCCAGTACCTATAAACGCGTGGTGGATGGATAGCAACAGGCGTTTGAGGCGGGGTGACCGACGATGGGTGGGAATGAGGATGTGGGTTGAGCGGCGGCTGCTGGTGGGTGGGGGGGACGGGGGGGGGGAAGAACCCCGTTATGTGGGCGGGGCTGCCCAAAGGGTTGTCAACTCTTTGGTTGACTGTGGGTGGGTTGGTGGTTCCACTGGGGTGTGGGTGGTGGGTGGAGGTTCCGTGTGGTGGGTGTTGGGCGAGGCGTGCAGCTGGGTGGTTGGGTGATGGATGGCGGGGTATGCAATGGTGGATGGAGCGATTCAAGGTGGGGATGTTGGGGGAATCTGGGAAAGAACAAGGCAGATGTGGGTGCTGTGACTAGGAGAGGTGGGGGGGTGCCCTTTGCTCGGCCGGCAGGCCTGCTGTCGTGGTGGGTGAGATGCCCTCCTTGCCCCCTCTCCTGGCGCCGACTGACCCCGTCGTCTCTCCCTTTGGTTGAATCCACCGATCCACAACGACGCGAGTGTAATCGGAGCGACTAAATGTACCATCCCAGATCACACGTCATTCTTTCACACACACAGCCCATTTTCAGTGTGATAACCCCTCTCACATAACAAAACCTTGATGCGTCGTCGGCCCGCCCGCTCTCGCTTTTTTCGTGCGCGCGCAAGACACGACCGAGACCAAAAAGGTCACAGCCGTCAGCCTCTCGGTCGCCCCCGGCTTTGTGTCGCCTTCCGGTAAAAAAAATGTGGGGGCAACACCGTGGTGCCGTGGGGGGCGTCACTTTTCACCCACAAGACACCCATTCCGTTGTTGCGCTTCTTGCAAAGAGTCCAGCCCCTCTCCCTCCTCCCTCTCCCACAATGCACAAAATGGTGTTGCCAGTCGCCACCACCTTCCACAGTTGTACAGTTGCCTTGTCTTTGTTTTGTTATTTCGTGCCAACGCAATATGAAGCTACACTTGTCATTGTTATACCCATTAGGCAGCCTTACTAATGGCCAACATTACAGTGCATACCTATGTCCTTCTTCCCAACTAACGGTGCGACAGAGCCTGCTATTTGTGTATGGGACGACTAGAGCTGACCGATCGAGCCTGCACACAGCCTACGTCGTCGCACACCGTTGCTTGATTGACGACACCATGGTGTGGTCAGGAGCACCGGCCCACACGAGAAGCAGCCGGTCACAGGCCACAGGACAGAGGCCCGAGCACATTTCAGTCTCATTGGCACACACCATGCAGCCTGCGCTGCAACTGGTTACATTATATGGAGCACCGCCGCACCATGAATCAGGGGAGAAGGCAGGACCATGTGGATTAATCTGTGCAAACAGAGCTCGATCTGCGCACTGCGACATGCTCGGCTGCGGAAACATTCGCACATGCTGGCCTGCTGACCTTTTGGTCCAGCTTGGCCGAGTGTTTGCCACACAAGGACCGCAACGAGTTAACGTCATCACGGCTGAGGTGGTGCGACATTTAGACCAGATCTTGCTAAACACGCCTCCATTTTGACCGCGGCGTCTCACACCGGACACCCTACCGTTGCTCACATCTGGCGTTGCCGTCAGCAAAAAAGGCGAGGAAGCGCCGGTGAAAACGGGTCTCCGTGTTAACCGCACACGGTTCGGGCCCGTCCATGCGTCCATGCGTGTGCGCTCTGTCCATCGGCAAACGGACGGACGTAGCGTTTTTTGATCGCGAAGAAGTCATTTCCCAGGCACACCCGTGGGATTGGCGCGCCTCTGCGCAAGGAAACATGTCGGTACCGTGCCTGGATCACGTGAGCGGGCCACAGATACCACCCATACGTCTGGGTGGCCGTCACTTTGCACGCTTGGTGTGTGCTTGTCATCAGCTCTGTCAGCTTGTGCATCCAGCATCAACTCTGAAACCTGCAGTGGGTCTTGAACGTATACGCTTTTTGTCGGCTGTGCGGCAAACCATACAAGCTGCAAGCGAAGGTCGATTCCTTGACAAATGGCCGTGTCCGTTAAGTCCATTTTGGCGGCGCCACGGATGAAAAGGAAGCATTTGCAGTTGCTCCGAGAGTCCCAGAACCCACGTATGGTCACTCCCTCAGCATTGTTGCGTCCAGCTTGTCCGGACACAGTGGCGAGAACAAGAGTGCAACTTATGCAATGTGAATGCAGTTCGGCGTCCGCCTATCGCTCAGTACAAGGACGCGGCCGAACGGAGGGCGGAGGGAAGCGCTGAATCGGAGGGAAGGTGTGATAGATCCGCACCGGCCTTTGTTAGCCGTCACCTATCTCTCCATCATCCACGACTCCTTGTCTACTGATCCACTGAACTGCTAATCAACGCGCCTATGACACCGCAGTCCTCCGGACAGGACGGTCATGTTGTAAGGAGAGACACAAGACGATAATACTCGTTGACTGCGGTCCTGCGGACCACTCGGTGGTTGGATCACCGGCCTCAGGCACCACGCAAATGCAACTGCCGCTGGCTCTGCCGCAATTCCACTCCGGAGCGGTTACCCACCACAACAACCGACGGCTCCTCCGGCCACCTCCTCCACCGAACGGGGTCCTCGCACAGTGCCAGCTGCCATGACCATCTCCGAGATAAACCCCGGAAGAACGGTCGTTGTTGCGGCAAGGACAGGGGTGGAGGGGACCTGGGTCATAAAAGGACGCACTCGAGGGCCGTCTTCCCTCGACACGACTCTGCACCGACACTCACAATGTCCATCACCAAGTTTCTCCAGATGAGCGAAGAGGACCGCCGCGCTATCCACACTATCCGGTGTCTCGCTGCCGACCTGTGCCAGCAGTTCAAGGGCGGTCACCCCGGTACCGCCATGGGCGCGGCCAGCATCGGCGTCGCGCTGTGGCGATACCTCATGAAGTACAACCCTGCCAACCCCGACTGGTTTGCCCGTGACAGTGAGTGCTAGCCCAACCGCCGAGGTGTGTCTTTCCTAATGTTTGCAGGGTTTGTCCTGTCTGCCGGCCACGCGTGCCTCCTGCAGTACATGATGCTCCACTTTGCAGGCTATGAAGAGTGGTCACTGGACGAGGTCAAGAAGTACCACGCGCCCAACTATGGCAAGGCGGCCGGCCACCCCGAGATCGAGTACCCGGGTATCGAGGTCACCACCGGTCCCCTGGGCCAGGGTATCGCCAACGCCGTCGGCCTCGCCATGGCTGGCAAGAACCTCGGAGCCACCTACAACCGCGAAGGTTTCCCGCTTGTCGATGGCAAGGTGTGGTGCTTTACCGGCGACGGGTGCTTGCAAGAGGGTGTCGGACAGGAAGCCATCTCGATGGCCGGCCACTGGGGCCTCGACAACCTGATCCTCATCTACGACAACAACAGCGTCACCGTGGACGGCTCCATCGCCAACTGCTTCACGGACGACTCGTCTGCCAAGCTCAAGGCTACCGGGTGGCACGTGATTGACGTTGAGAATGGCAGTGACGACCTGACTGCCGTCGTTAAAGCTCTCGAGACCGCCAAGAACCTCAAGGGCAAGCCGACGTTTGTCAACATTCGCACCGTTATTGGCATTGGCGCGGCCAACCAGGGCAAGGGCAAGGTCCACGGCCAAGCTCTCGGCGATGCCGACGTCGCCAACGTCAAGCGCCAGCTCGGCTTTGACGCCGACGCCAAGTTTGTCGTCCCCTCGAGCGTGTACGACTACTGGACCGAGACCAAGACCCGTGGAGCCGCTGTCGAGGCCGAGTGGAACGCGCTGTGGACCAAGTACCAGGCTACGTATCCCAAGGAGGCGACTGAGCTGCGGTCCCGTATGGCCGGCAAGCTCGAGGGCTGGCAAGAGTTGGTTCCCCCCAAGAGCGCCCTCCCTACTGCTCCCCAGCCCACGCGCAAGTCGAGCGGAATCATGGTCGAGGCCCTGGCGCCCAAGTACAACTCGTTCATGGTCGGCTCGGCGGACCTTCTCGAGTCGACGTTTGTCTCGTGGCCGGGCATGACCGAGTTCCAGAACCCCGAGTCTGGGCTTGGCGACTACTCTGGACGCCAGATTCGCTACGGTATTCGCGAGTTTGCCATGGTGGCGGTGGGTAACGGTCTTGCGGCGTACCAGAAGGGCATGTTCTTGCCTGTCATGTCGACCTTCTTCATGTTCTGGCTGTACGCTGCGCCAGCTGTGCGCATGGCGGCGCTCCAGAACCTCCGGTTCATCGGTATCGCCACCCACGACTCGATCGGTATCGGCGAGGACGGCCCCACCCACCAGCCCATCGCCCTGGCGACCTTTTACCGTGCTCTCCCCGGTATCAACTTTGTCCGCCCCGCCGACGCCGAGGAGGTCATTGGCGCGTGGCAGCTCGCGCTGAACGACGAGGTCGAGCCGTCGCTCTTTGCGCTCTCGCGCCAGCCCGTGCCCCTCCTCGAGGGCTCGAGCCGCGACGGTGTCGCGCGTGGCGGCTATGTCGTGTACGGCTCCGCCAACCCGCAGCTCACCCTCCTCGCCACTGGTGCCGAGGTGTCGCGTGCCATCGATGTTGCCAAGCTGCTCGAATCCCGCCTGGCCGTGCGCGTCGTCTCCCTCCCCGTCCTGGCCCTCTTTGACCGCCAGCCGGCCGAGTACCGCCGCTCCGTCATCCCAGCGTCCACGTCCCTCGTCGTCGCTATCGAGGCGTGGGCATCGTTCGGATGGGCACGGTACGCGCACGCCGGCTGCCACATGCACACCTTTGGCGTGTCGGCGCCTCAGGACGTGCTCTTTGAGCACTTTGGCTTTTCGCCCAGCAACCTCGCCGACAAGATTGGCAGCTATGTGGACAAGTGGCGCGGCGACAGTGGCAAGCTTGTCCTTCCCGGTGTGGGCGAGTTTGAGGAGCTGCTCGAGGGCTATGCTCAGCACTAATTATGTAGAAACAGTTCCGTACAGTGTAACATGCAGCACTACTGCGTTTTTCTATTGTACAACGACAAAGGTTTACAGTTGGGGAAAGGGCCCACCCCTATTGTGGGCCAGGGAGAAAAGTGAGACGGGGAAGGAAGGTTACAGAGGAGGAAGGGTGACGTTGGACATGCCGGGCAGGTCGAACCGCAGCGTCATGAGATCCAGTTGGGCTGAAGAGTAGTCAGACCAGCACCGACTTGATCAGATTGTCAACTCACAGATATCCATTGGCGGTGAGGTTTGCGGGAGGGGCTTGCTGTTACTGGTCGTCCCGCTCCCATCCTGGCACCTACGCTGGACGAGGCCGGCGTCAGGGATGGAAATGTACGTCTGGAGCTGTTCCTGCACTTCGGTAATGTCGAGCTCGTCGGCGTGGATTCCAGAGATACGCTGCGCAAGGGTACCGGCCACCCAGGCGACACCAGACCAATACGTTGTCTGCCGCGCTAGACCTTGTTGCAGCGTTGAGATTGAGGTTGTTGCCACAGACGTGAGCATGGTGCGGAAGAGCTCGATCTGGCGGGCGTCCTTTGCGTTCCTCAGTCGTTCGGCGTTTGTGGTGCCGCCATTAGCCCGGGTGTCGTCGCCGCCCTTGTTTTCAATCTCCTTGATGTAGCAGCAGCCCGCGACGTAGAATGCCTGGTTGACAAACGGGAGCGCCAAGTAGGCATACGGGTTGATCACGTCGGCAAGCACGAGCATGTCGCCAATGGTGCGCGCACTGTTACGCCACACGTTGGCGCCGCAGACGGGTGTCTGGTGTCCGCTGGGCATCGTTGAACGTCGAGGGTGCCGCGTGTACTCTACGCCTGTGAGGTAGGCGGATGCAATCTGCATGTGCATCCAGAGATGAATGTGCAGGAACATTGAGTCCTGGTGCGCGTGGCGGTGAGCCTGGAGGTTGGCCACACTCCACTGCATGCCCTCGGGAAGCGTGTTGTACTCTGCAACGGCGGCCGCACGGAGCGCTGTAATCTCCCGTTCCACCTCGCCGACCATTTGAGGCTCGACTGGCGCGTTGAGCAGGTTGATAAGAGTGCCGTACGCGAACATTTGGCGAGCGGCAAACGGGAAGGGAGCGCCAGGAGCACCCGGAGTTGTCGCGTTAGGGTGGACGTCTTCCTCGGTAGGCAAGTCCTGCGTGATTTCCTCCACGCGGAAGGTCGTCTGTCGGCCAGTACCAAAGGCAAGCGCATAGTCGAGTAGCATGACACTCCAGAATGTGAGCCTGTTCATGCGTCGTTCCTCTGGAGAAATGTTGTCGACGGTTTTGAGGTGCAGGCCCATGTCAATGGCCATGCGCACCGCCATGCCCGTGTACATCCACTCTTCAGGCTCAGAATCTGGTTTCGCCCGTCAGTATGTATATCACATAATCTTGTAGTTAGTCACTCACCATTGCCGAAACAAATGTGGCCGAGGAGACAGAGCGCAATCACTGTCTCGCGGGAAGGAACCGCCAGCATGTTGGGGAGGAGGTCCTTGGCACGCTTGAGGAAGATGTTGCCATACTCGTGCGGCTGGAGGGGCGCGAGGGCAATCGCGGGGTGCTCGGAGAACCTCGCCGCCATGGCGGCAATGCAGTTGAAGAGGAACACGCTACCGGACCCGGCTTCGAGGTCACGAAGTAGTGCTTCACGTTCAAGGGCTGGGAACTGGCATCCGAACCGCTCGGAAAACACATCGAGGAGGTGCTGCATCACTGGTGTAACCGGCATGCCGTCCGTGCCGAACATGTCGTCGCTGACCAGACCTGGCGCAGGCGAAGGGTACGTTCGTGGCTCGTTCTCGATGCGAACCTTGAGCGAGAGACGTTTGAGACCAGGGGCAATGGCTGTTGGGCCGTGGGGACGCCACCAAGTGATTTTGACGATGCGGCCATCACCCGTCTTGGGAGTACGGAGACCGTGGGGTAGCTGTGCAGGACTGGTGTCGTCGCTGCTGCCTTCCTCGACTGTCGGGAGTTGCGCGCTCATGGCCATGATAAACTGTTCTGGATCAAACCCATCCAGCCCTGCCAGCGGGAGCGTGAATGGGTTGTTACCAAAGTCCACATTGTTGCTGGTGAGCGACAGCGAAGTGGGCTCCACCGTCGCGGGCAATGGCGCCCATCCAACCGACGACAGGTCCCATGGCGCCGAAGAAGGCCCCGCTGCCCCCGCGTCCCACTCTTCAGCAGCATTTTGTGAGGCCCCACTTCCTCCACGCTGTGCCTTTGGGGGTGGTCGACCCAATCCGCGCTCCGCCATGGACGCTAGACGCTTTGCGCGACTCCGCTCCTTTCGAGCCTGGCTGCTGCGTCCATCCTCGGTTGGCCACTGGCACTGGATCTTGTCGTCCAGGCAGTTGGGACAAGGCGCCGGCGGCATGCCGCCGCACTTGCACTTGCGCGAGCGACAGGGAAGACATGCCTTCTTGGCGCGCTCCACCTTGCGCTTCTTGGGGCCGAGGTCGCCGTCGTCGTCGTTTTCGCAGCTGTTGTCGTCGCGGTCGCGGTTGGGGCCAAACTCATATGGTGTGTCGCCGCCGCCGCCTTCGCTGCCATCCTCCTCCCCGAATGGTCTCTTTGTCGATCTCAGAGTGTCAACATCCGCAAGAGTAACAGGTTGCGTGTCGAGGCCGAGCATATCGTCCGCGACCACCGTATGTTTGTGTATTCACTGAATGAGAGTGAGTGATGTGGTAACACTTGATCCCAGCGTCGTTTGCGTTGGATGACAGAGCCATGCCATTCACCGACGTAAACCAGTAAAGGTCCGCGTGGACGCCTCTTGCTCCTTAAACTCCTTTCCTTCCCGGGCTTCTCTCTCCCTCCACACCGTCCGCCGACTGCCCAGACTCGTGGTGTCCTGCCCAGCCCAGGTATATTTGGCCAGGCCTGTCCCTGGGGCGAAGAGCAACCGAGAACACGACAGTCGGCCACCTGCGACTTTCCCGGGACGATGAAGAGCGCGGACTGTTGTCGGCCGTTGCTCTTGTGCGCCCGCGCGTTGCAAGAGCATCGTCAACGCGGGTCCCCCACGGCCCCAGCGCCCGTCGTGGCCCGCAAGTTGCCGCGTTCCGCTTGGAGCCAGTTAACCCGGGGTTTTCCCGTGTTGAGTTTCCTTTCTCGCACCTATCCGGCTGTTGCGTCGGCAACATGTCGAACAGGTGGCCCAGGCAAACGGTGCATCTTTCAGCCGGAGTGGACCTGAAGCTGGGATGCTCCGGGCACAGAAACATTGGCCCAGAGGAGCCATGCCACAGCCAGCTCGCATCTCCCGACGGGGCGCTCCATTTCTGCCAGTCATGGTGCCGGTCGACATGCCGGCCACCAAACCGCTTGCCTTGATATAGGCAGCAGCAAAGAACCGAAATGCAGCAGCAAAGAACCTCCCCTAGACACATACACTCCAGCAACAATGACCAAGACGATTGAGACAAACGGCACTTCTCAGGTCGACCCCGCGCTCCTCCAGCGTCCCAACCTCGCACTCTGGGTCAACAATGAGAAGCAGTGGGTACCGCCGGGATACCGAAAGGCTCTGAAGCTGACGAGCAAAGAATCTATATGAAGGAGGAGGCGTTCCCCACTTGCCCGCCAGACAGCTGTGTCGTGCACGTCGTAAGTCTCCTAAATGTGTGGCGCATGGCCGCTGACAACGACAGAAAGCAACAGGAATCTGTGGCTCGTGAGTATATTGAGGGACTCTACTCTCCATCTCCAGACACTAACCTGCTGCCCAGTGAGATTCACTTCTGGAAGACTGGCGGCATTGGCGATGTCCGCGTGACGCACCCCATCATTCTGGGCCACGAGAGCGCCGGTCAGATCATTGAGGTTGGCGCCAACGTGACCTCCTTTTCGGTTGGAGACCGCGTTTCCATCGAGCCTGGAGTCGCCTGCTGGGAATGTGGCATGTGCGTTCGCGGTCGTTACAACTTGTGCCCCGACGTCAAGTTCAGTGGCACGCCTCCCACCGACGGCACGATGAGGCGGTTCGTCGCCCACCCCGCCCGGTTCCTCCACCGTCTCGGCGACGACGTCAGCTACGAGGTCGGTGCCCTCATCGAGCCTCTGTCGGTTGGTTACAACGCCGTGCGCCGTGCAGCACCCTACCTTGGCCAGCCTGTCGTCGTGGCCGGAGCCGGCCCCATCGGCCTGGCCGTGGCACTCAGCGCTCGTGCTGCCGGTGCCAACCCCATCGTCATCACCGACCTCGAGGCCCACCGTCTCGAGCAGGCAAAGGAGATGGGCTTCAAGAACACGGTTCTCATCGACATGGCATGGGACCGAAACGAGGTGGCCACCAAGCTGCGTGCCGCCGCAGGCTGTCTCCCCCAGATTGTCTTTGAGTGCACCGGTTCCGAGGCAAGCATCAATGCCGCGTGCTACGCCGTCGAGGACGGTGGCACCCTCCTGCAGGTGGGCTGCGGCAAGCCCGAGATCTCGCTGCCGTTCATGAGCCTGGGATTCCGCGAGGTCAACGTTGTCACCTCGTTCAGGTATCAGCAGACCTGGCCTGTGGTTCTCCGCCTCGCCCAGTCTGGCGTGTTCGGCGACGTGACACAGCTCATTACACACAAGCTGCCACTCGAGAAGGCCGTTGAGGCGCTCGAGATTAGTGCGGACAGGACCAGCCGTTCCATCAAGGTCCAGATTGTAGACGAGTAGAACATTGGTACATTGGATGTCACGAGTTAGATGTAGTCAGCAACGGGACGCACATGAGAGAGACTGTCAGGTCAACAACAAGGTGTTCAATCCTCTGTAGCAGAGCCTGCGGGGTCAACCCAGAACCGCAACCATTGGCCAACTGACAAAACATCATCGGCGAGATGGCCGAGCGGTCTAAGGCGCTGTGTTAAGGTTTTCTTCTGTTTCTTTCAGAATTTCATCCGCAGTCTTCGGACGTGGGTTCGAATCCCACTCTCGTCAAAAGAGGATTCAGTTCCTCCCAAGTCAACTTTTTGGAGTAGGAAAGAACACGAGGAAGGTCAGGACAGTCGCGAAGAAGAGTTTTTTCGTCTATTTTCCCCTGATTTTTGTGACTGCCTCTCATCTGAGTTCTGGTGCGTGCACATTAGACGCCAGAACAGGACATACTAGAGTTCCAAGCGTTCTACGGGCAGAGATGTCTTGCATGAGGACTTGTTGGGCCAAAACGAGTGTAAGGGACGCGAAGTGGCATGGGGGACTTCCGTCAGAGTGACCCTCCACTTGCCCTCCTCAACCAAAGCTCCTGTACAAGTTGTACTTCTGGGTCCCCTCAGGTACGAGTGGTACGCGATCTGCCGGTTGACGTCGCTTGAGCTCGTTAGCTGGTCACAAAGTCGACGCCAAAGCTGTCAGGTCGTCCCTTTTCAACAGAGTCTGAGCGCTATTTCGGGTTTAAAACATCCCCCCAGATATAGTCGCTCGTTAGCATAATCGTTAAAGTGCCCTGAAAGGTTCGGACCACGTATATTACCAAGCTGGCCGGGGTTCGAATCCAGGAGATCGAAACACGAACCACGTATATTACCAAGCTGGCCGGGGTTCAAAGTAGATCTGAGATACAACATGGGGGAAAAGCACTGGCCAGTGTAAAGCGACTATTTTATTGCCACGCGGCCGGCGACATCAAGCGATCAAGCTCGAGGACCTGGGCTGCGAATAGTCAATACCAACCATGAACCGGGTGATCGGGAAATGGGAGGGTGTTGGTATGGTGCCAACGGAACGCAGCTGC
This sequence comes from Apiotrichum porosum, assembly GCF_003942205.1. Taxonomy (NCBI): domain Eukaryota; kingdom Fungi; phylum Basidiomycota; class Tremellomycetes; order Trichosporonales; family Trichosporonaceae; genus Apiotrichum; species Apiotrichum porosum. Next base: position 1,562,036 of record NW_021167108.1, on the reverse strand, counting down.
CTAGCATATCTAGGTCACCCAGGTGTTCCTCCCAACATGCCTGCTGGCCTGCTGACTTAAACGGACGACGTCTGTCCGTAGTCAGCATTCTGCCTGCTGGTACATACTTCTGCATCAAGATGGCAAGAGCAAGTTCTACAAGTCTACTATCAATTTTACTCCTGGTTGACAACATACCACACGATACCAGTCTTGGAGCTGGTCGAGTATGTGAGGGCATTCCGCACGGGGCACCACGCAAGCGAGTTTACACTGTTGGTAACGGAAATCTTGGCAAGCTGGGTGCGCGCCTGAACGGCAAAGATGAAGACGCACGTGTCGTCGCCAACGGCAACGAGCTCGCCGTCGGGAGAGAATGCAGCGTGGCGGATGGCGGTGGTGGGAGCGTCAAAGTTGCGCACGACAATCCAGTCACGCGTCGAGAGAATGGAGAGGCGTCCGTCCTGGCCGCCAATGGCGAGGTACCTGATGAGGGTTAGTACCATGGTATGTAAATGTCAACGCACCTTCCCAGAGGGTCGATAGCCAGGGCCAGTAAGCTGGCGACATGGGGCACCTGGCGGAAACACCTTGCCAGTTGACGGTGTTTCCTGCGCTCGAACTCGGCAGCGGCGGCGGCCCGCATAGCAGCCTCTTTGGCAGCGTTGGCAGCCGCGGTGTCCTCGAGCGAGGGAGTCTGTGGAGGAGGAGTCGGCTGTCGGGAAGGTGGGGCCGTGGCAGGTGCAGATGGAGCAGCGCTGTCGACGGCCGGGCGGGGGGAAGGCGCGGCAGAGGGTACAGCAGAGTCTCCAGACGAAGGTTCGGCCATCTCAATGTCCCCGTCTGCTGGCGCGTCGATCTTGACTTCTGGGATGTCATTGTCGGCACCCTCGCCTTCCGCCTCTTGACCCTCAGCACCCTCGGCAGGCTCAGTGTTGTCACCTTCCTCGCCCTCAACCACTTCCCTTCCCTCGCCATCCACAGGTTCACGCTCTGCCTCTCCCTCCGCCTCGGGTTCTGGCGATGAGGTACGACTCTTCTTCGCTGGCCGCTCGTCGGCACTTGGTTCGTCGTCAGGGCGCGCGAGCGGTGGCCGCTCATCGGTCGGGTACCACCAGGAAGTGAGGGATCCGTCGTTGGAGACCGACATGACAGCGTCACCTGCCAGCCAGAAGCGAAGCGAGTTGATCTGAGCGTCAGTATACAGACCAGAGAGTCTGAGGGCGGGGGTGGAGCTCACCTCTTCGACTCCGATGTCAATGCCGGCACCGCCCATCATGATGTCCGTACGCTGCTCCCAGTGCTCGTCTTCGTCGTTTCCGACGAGCCAGAAGAACAGGACCTCATCACGTGTTTGCCGCGGGCACACCGTGGCAAAATGACGTCCTCCTGGGTGGAACGCAAGGTGCAGGACGTCGCCAGGGATCTTGAACGTTGCGAGCGGCGCGGATCCCTTTGTCACATCCCAGACGGCGATGGAGCCCGGCATGTTGTTCCCTGCGGCCTTGCATCCCGATACGAGAATCTTGGGGTCCACAGGGCTCCATGCCAGCGCCGCGATGTTGTGCCCATGTGGTGAGGGCGTTTTGGAGCTGCTCGGCAGGCTGTGACTGGAGCTCGAGTCGACCTTGATGCCGTGCGTGCCAATGTGCTGCGCCTCCCACACGCGCAGACCCGCGGCCTCGGTGCCCGTGGCCACCCGCTTTCCGTCACAGCTCCATGCGATCGACTTTACGGGCTTGGTGTTGCCACCACGGACCTCGATGGCTCGAGAGAAGCGAGGAACCTAGGAGATCAGTTGAGCACCACTGGCGTTGGGAAACTCACGGCAAGGTCGCGCTGGGCAAACGCATTCTGGGGAAACGCATCGTAGCGCAGGAACCCGTCGACGTATTGGTCGGTGGCGGCGCTCATGTTTGGTGGATGTGCGGGCAACGATGAGGTCCCAAGTGGTCACTCGAGGCCGATCAATATCGCGCCTGGTGAGCTCGAGATGGTGAACGCAAGTGTCGCAGGGCGAAACAATCGGCCAATAATAAATTACGTAAACATTGTTGACGAGCGGAAGCATATCTGCGGGAGCGGCGGCAACCGCGAGCGTTCATGATGCGGAGACCCCTTCCACCCCAAAGTAACAGACGCGGACGTTTGGTCTCTTCCTTTCCATAATACCAACCTAGACCAAAACCATGTCGCTGCGAGCCGCCCTTAGCACCGCCCGCCGTGCACACACCACCGCAGCCTTTAGGGCAGCAGCTTCTCTCCCCGCTACTCGCCTTGCAGCTCGCTCCTACACCACCTCGACAGCTACCCGCGAAGCTGCCGCAACTCTCGAGCGCGAACAGGCTCAGCTGGAGCGCGTCCTGGAGACGGCTCGTACGAACGCAGCCAACAACGCAGCCAACGGCAAGAAGACGGACCCTCAGTTCCACAATGGTCTTCGCATGCTCATGTTTGGAAAGCCTGCTAGTGGAAAGGTGCGTTGTCTCGCAGCTCAACCCAAGTCACCCACGGCGACGTCGGTTGTTGTGGGGGAAGGTCAGGGGATCGAACGGTCGGTCGTGCTGACTCGCAGGGAACACTGAGCTCGAGGTACGGCCTGCGTCAACATCGTCGACTCATGGAGGACTGACATTGCAGGCTAATCAAGTCGCACGACATTGCATTCGTGTCCACCGGCGACGTTTTGCGACACGAGATTCGCAGCAAGAGCGACGTTGGACGCAAGGCGGAGAAAGTCGTCGCGGCCGGCGGTGAGTCAACCACTTCGGACCGGAGTAGTCCCGGGTGACCGGTTGTCTGGCGTTCCGTTTCCTGACCAAGCCTCACAGGTCTCGTCTCGGACGAGCTTATGCTTGAGCTGGTCAAGACCGAGCTGGACCGTCACAAGGGCAAGGTGAGTCTGTGCGCTGGTGTGTGAAAGTGGCAATGAGAACGAGAAGCAACACACACACTTCCTTTATCGGCTTCGTGCTAATCATTGTCCAGAGCTGGATCCTCGATGGATTCCCGCGCACCCTCGAGCAGGGAAAGATGCTGAACGACGTCCTCACCGCCGAGGGCATTCCCCTCAACATGATCGTCAACCTCAACGTGCCCGACGCGATCATCATGCAGCGCATCACATGTGAGTAGCGTAGTGGCCGGCTGTAGTGCGACCGTTTCTGGTCCCGCCAGCCGTGCCTCGCGTTTGGGTTCGCTTGTAGCTCACAACCGAACAGCACGTTGGGTGCACCTCCCGTCGGGTCGTGTCTACAATGACGACTTCAACCCGCCAAAGGTGCCCGGCAAGGACGACGTGACCGGTGAGGACCTCAGCAAGCGCCCAGACGACACTCCCGAGGTCTTCTCCAAACGTCTCCAGTCGTACTACAAGTCGACCGCACCACTCCTCGAGGTGAGTGCTTGCGCCATGTTGTTAACCCGTGGCACTGTTGACGCTGCTACCACAGTACTTTGCGCACACGTGCCCCGAGACTCTGAACTCGCTCTCGGGCTCGAGCTCGGACGAGATCTGGCCCCACCTCGAGGCCCTGGTCGAGCCGGCCATTGCGCACCGCGACCCCGAGCTCGCCAACGCCGACCCGCAGGTCACGCACACGCGCGAGGAGGCCGACGACCTGCGCAACTCGGCCGAGCTGCCCATGGACAACGGCAGGCTGGCCCACGTCCACTAGGCGGGTGGTGGCTGGTGGTAATATAAATAGTTGTAGATAGGCTGTGCGCTTTTGGCCGAGGCGACAGACAAGGCGAGGCGAGGCGCGGTCCGGTGGACGGCTGACGACGGGTGTAGATGGCAGTGAGAGAGACACAGCGAGAGTGAGTGGGAGCAGGCAGCAGGCTGTAGGCAGTATGGCAGTGCGGTATGCATGTAGCAAACTGTAGACACGTACGTACGAGCATGATGGCATGGGTTTGGAAAACAAGAGGTAAGCGCTCAGCACTGTTGAGATCCGAGTGGGTGACTGGGGTGTGTGCAGTCCATGTGGGTCGCGACATCCACTTCTTCAGCAGGTCAACGACTGCTTTGATGGAGACTGCCTGATCTGTTGCTACATGCACCCCAACGTCTTTTGTTTTGTTCACAGCAAAGTCCTCTTCTTCATGCATTCGTGTGCAATTACAGTTTATACAACAACGCCTACTGAATGTGCTTCATAAACAGGTAGAAATCCACATTGCCGGCGTCCATGCCCGAGTGGTAGATGTAGTGCGAAGAGATCCACGCGCTCCAGGTGGCTCGCAGGTAGTGCTCGGGGAGGCGGCGGAGGAGCTCGTCGAGGCCGACAGTGTCGATGAGGGTCTGGGGCCAGGCCTTGGCGAGGACACTGCGGCGGCTCTTCTCATCGTCGTAAAGCTCGGAGAACTCGAGGTCGTCCTGGAGCTTGTTGAGGGTGGTCGAGAGACGGTCCGAGATGGTCGTGCGGGCCATGGTGCCCTTCTGGGCGTGCCACTGCTTGTTGATGCAGTTGTACTCGGCGGCGGCGTTCTCGCAAATCTTCTGCTGGATCTCGCGGACGTAGGCCTCGTAGAAGGCCGACTTCTTGCCGTCCTTGAAGATCATCTTGTCGACGTACTCGGGGTCGGTGAGGGAGAGACCGGCGAGGACCTCGAGCGACGACGAGGTGACACCACCCTTGTTGGTCGACGAGTCCTTGTAAAGCACCACGCCCTTCTTCTCAAGCCAGAAGCGAGCCTGCTGCGAGAAGAAGAGGTTGGCACCCTCAACAACGTACTTGAAGTTGGGCTTGCCCTCCGAGTCGACGAGCTGCGAGACGTTGGAAATGTTGACCGACTCGGGACGACCACCGCAGGGGACGAAGAGGTCGCACTTGACGCGGAGGTGGAACGAGTTGCGGAACTCGGTACCGTCGGGAACAATCTCGCCAGTGGGGAGCTTGTAGTCCTGGTCCGAGACGAGAACCTTGTAGCCCTCGGGGCCAAGCTTGGCCGAGTCGAAGTCACCGATCATCTTGCGGCCCTTGGCAAGACGGATGAGCTCGGGGCGGTTGAGACCCTGGGGGTCGTAGAGGACACCCGAGCCGTCAATGATGGCGACAGTCTTGTCGTTGGACAGGAGGATCTCGTTGGAGCCGAGGTCACCGTCGGGACCACCGGTCTGCATCTTGGTGACGTCCTTCTCCTTGAGGCCGTGGGCCTTGTAGACACCGAGGATGTACTGGCGGACCGAGAGCGAAGTCATGCCGTAGACATCGTGGGGGATACCGCCGAGGTGCTCTGCCGACTTGCCGGTAGTGAACGACTTCCACCAAGGAGCACCGCGAGCGCGAGCGTGGAGCGCGGCCCAGTCCATCATCTCGGCAGTTCCCTCGTCGGGACCGAAGAAGAGGATCTCGGGGGTGGTGCGGCCCGAAACATCGACAATGGGGCCCTTGATGCCAGGCGACTGGCCAGGGATGAGGAGGTCGATGACAGCGTCGACGTACTTCTCAAAGCAGTTGCGGGGGTTGGCGCCGAGCGAGGGGAGGATGGTACCCTTGGAACCGCCCTCGGGAATGTCCTTGTTCTTGAGGGTCTGGGTGGCAGCGAGGTTGTAGTTCTCGTCAAAGAGGGTACGGATGTTCGAGTTGTAGTTCTCCTTTCCGCGCGAGCGGACGAGACGGATACCACCACGGGCAACGTCGCGGAAGCGGACGTGGAAGCCACGGAAGTCGGAGCCGACAACGAAGAACATGCCGAAGGGCTGCTTGGGGTACTCGATCTCGGGGAGGAAGCCCGGGTTGAGGCGGAACGAGAGGGCAACCTTGGTGGGCTGGTAGAAGTTACACTTGAGGACGTGCTTGTTGAAGACAAGGAAGGCCTCGAGGATCTGGGCAGCGTGGGGGTTGGAGGCGGTCTTGCGGATCTTGGCAAAGAGGTCGGCGTCCGAGAGGGGCTCCTCAGTCTTGATGCGCTGGAACGAGAGCGTAGGGGTGAGCTGCGAAGCCTCGTCGGCCACGGGGTAGTGGACCATGGCAAAGTTGATGTAGAGCATGCGGATAAGCTCGGGGTGGGCCTGGATCACCTCGCGAATGTTCTCGCGGGTGAAGGTCTCCTCACGGAAACGCTGCTTGATCTTGTTGAGAACCTCGGCCTGGTTGGGGTCGTTCTCGTCAAGAATGTTCTTGAGCGACATGTAGGCGTTACCCAGACGGTTGCAGAAGTGCTGGGTGAAGATCCATCCGACGTAGGCGTAGGTGGCCTCCTGGACGGCGTGAGGGGTCTCACCCGAGGCAACGGTGAAGAACGGGTTGTCGGGAATGCAGTAGAGGAGCGAAGCCTCGCGGACGACCTGGTGGATCGAGTGCTCGATGGGGGGAGCCTTCGAGTTGGGGACGGGGTTGAGGTAGAGCGAGACAATGGTGATGCCGTTCGAGAACTGCTCGACGTACTTGCGGGGCGAGTAGAGGCCGTAGAAGTGGTAGAGGTCCGAGAGGGCGGCAAAGTACGAGTGGGTCGAGCCCATCTTGTAACCAATGACGACACGGTGCTCGCGCGAGTCCTCGATCTGGTACTGCTCAATGACGATACCGTGGCGACGCTCAACCTCGTTGAGGACCGACTGGTAAATCTCGAGGGTGTTGGGGGTGGCCTTCTCGAGGAACGCCTCGTCCGAGACCGAGCGAATGTCAATCTGGCCGTTGGCATCGCGGACAGCAGCAGTCTTGGGGAAAGTGCAGGGCGAGACAAAGTAGCAGCGGAGCTGCTGCGAGATGGTCGACGAGATGGAACCAGCCGAGCGGTAGGTCTCGAGGCGGTAAGCCTTCTCAGGGGTCGACTTGTCGAGGAAGCCGGCGTCGATGCGGCGCTCCACGGTCGAACCCGGGCCGTCCTTGGCGGTGATGCCGGCAGCAGACGAGTGGATGAAGACGGCACCCTCCTTGCCACCCTGCTTGACCTCGTCCTCGGTGGTGACCTTCTCGAGGTCAATCACGAGCTTCTCGGGGTCGTGCTTGGTGTAGGCAAGGAGCTTGGCCGAGTAGAGGGCAAGGACGTGGTCGGCAATGACGGCAGGGGTCTCGGAAATGCTGTCCCGTCAGCTTTTGATAGACGCTATATCCCCGCTGCCACCATTTTACTTACAAGTACGCGTTGTCAATGCCGAGGCCGTTGTAGAACCAGTCGACCTCGCCAGACACGAGCTCCTGGGGCATGAAGCCGGACTGAGTCAAGATTTGGGTGACCTGAGCCTGCTGGGAGGCCTTGAGGGGGAAGGGAGAGGCGACATAGCCACTTATGACGTCAGTTTCAAATACCCGACCCAAACTCTTCGCGCCATTGACCATGGGAAAACAATTATACTCACATCTGGTCCTTGAGGCGACGCTCTTGAGTCTTGCCGGCCGTGAGGTTCTCCGGGATGGGGATGTGGGTGGTGTCGTTCTAAACAACAACGTTAGCGAGAGTGGTGCGGGGAGGCGGGACGCTGGCACTTACAGGACCCGGGGTGGCAGTAGGGGTGGCCATGATGATAGGGGGAGGATGGGGGGGTAAGGAAACTAGGCGAAAGGGAGAAGGGCGACGAGACTGGGGGCGTCAGTTTTATGTAGTGGACCGCTGGGAAGCAGGTGGTGGGCGAGGTGGTGGGCGAGCCAACCCCGTATGGGGCGGACATGGTGGGGCGGCTCAAAGTGACGCGATGATCTCGTGACCGTCTGCATGCCATCGCGGCCATCACGGAGACCAGCGCCTTGCTCCGGCCGGCTTTCTGGGTGCTTCGCACCGCCAGTTACTCACCTCAAAAGTCAAGAAGCGGGGAGGATGGAAGGATTATAGGTGGGATGGGAATGTGGGGGATGGAGGGTTGCTCTGGTGCACGGTCAGCGTCTGTGCTATAAGAGTAACAATGGGGGGGATGGCTGTTGCGGGAAGCGATTATAGCCGCGCGATTCAAACGAAGGGCGCGGGGGCTGTGTGTGTGCCACTGTTGGAGCTGTCTCCGATATAGCACAGAGCGTCACAGCGACCACGCCCTGCTATCAGACACAAGCAGCGACGAGAGGGTGGGGGGCAAGAAGTGCTCTACACGACTGCCTCCCTCTCCTCCTTGTGTGTGCGTGTGTGCTGGAAGGCAGAGCGGTGTACGCTGTGTGTGGAATGTGTGGTGGTGGTGCGGGGAAGGCAGTGGATGGGTGTTTGGGATCTGTGGATCTCACTTACCCAGGAAGCACGCGTAAAGCGAGAGACCGAGTCTGCCTGCTGCGGGGAAGCAGTAGGGAGTAGTTGTGGGGTGATGGGGGGTTTGTGAGGAGAAGATGACGGGGAGAGGTGCGCGTGATAATATAACAACTGGGTGGGCTGGTCGATGATGCTGGCTGGGACAGTAAGCGCTGATCTGACGGCGTCCGCGCAGGTACGGGCTGGCTGGGCTGGCGGCGTGTGTGGGGTAAAACTCCCGCCAAAAACGTGTGGGCAATTCTCTTTTGCGTCACCCTAGCCATTCGAAAACGACCACGCGCAGCCCGCATGATCCGGGCGCGCACAACGACAGAGCACGGCTGCGAGCCCTCAGGTAGCGTGCGTGGGTCGGCCCTGATCCGGTGCGTGCCAGGTCTTTTTCAGCAGCAAGAGCGTGTGCTGCTCTCTGGGGTTCGCGGCCGGGGTCGACGTCAGTGCAGACAGCGAGCGCGGCGGTCACGACTCGCACGCCAAGTCTGTGTGGTGGCAGAAAATGGAAAGAGGTGGGCTAACCGAACCCTTCCGCGGCCAACAAACAAAGCCAGGCAGACCGTTCAAGCGGGGTGTGCAGTGGCCAGTGTCCAGTGGTGTGATGTAGGAGGCTTGACGTGAGCGGCCCGGCCAGATGCCCGCATACTCTTACTCTCCTCTAATGCCACTCAAACTGCTCATTGTTCCCAACCCGATGCAAGCCATGCTGGAGGTTCTTTGGTCACATGCAACTCTCTCGCACTGATTCTGTAGCAGAGACGCGGCACTGTGCTGCAGCAGTAGCTTCGCCAAGCTCACAGGCCCAGCCCTTGCGGGTCCAACACCGGTGGCTGGGTCGACGATCCCTATTGCAATGCTTGCCCCCCAATGCCTCGGGTACTGGGGCAGCTCGCCAAATGTTTACCCAATGTTACCTGCAAAAAGGTCAGATAAAGGCTCAGGAAGACAGGGTGGAATTGGTGGTGGAAATACATGATTCGAAAACACCGTCCACTTTGTTCGAATTTCCGGCCAGCGTTCGGCTTGCTCGCCCGGTAACGCCAGCCAAGAGCACATGCTGCGTCTCGGTGTCCCGCCAGCGTATGCCAGGCTCTCGCCCCAAGACGGGAAACCCCCGGAAAACTCCCCAACTAACACGAATGACGAGTCGGATCATGCAGATGCCCACACTGGCTCGCTCGTTTCGGCGTGACGATTTCGATTTTGCAGCGGCAGTCACCGCAAGGAGAGAGCCCCCGCAACGAGTCTGGGCAGGCCAGCCAGGCCTGGGCTGCCCCCATACCAACCCCCATCTGCAAAATTGCTGCACGAGTGGACCAACAAGGCCACGTAGCACGCCACGGAGAGTGGACCCCATGGGCAAACTAAACTGGTCCACTAGGGCCCCAGCGGGCTGAGCGATGGGGCCTCGCTCGCACTGTCACCGCTGGCCACTACCATTGCTGTGCATCACGCCGTGCTGGTCCCACTATGCAGTGACAAATTTTCAGAGCGTCAGACCAAACGTTGCTCTACCGACGACGGTGCGGGTGTGCCCTTCGGCATTCCAAAAAAGTCGACTCGCTGTGTGGATCAGTGTGTGTCCTCCGTATCTTATCATCAGAGCACTGGAGCGGGTGCTGTTTTATCTCCTTCGCGCCCTCGAGTCATACACCCAGCGTCCTTATCGGCGTCCCATGCCAGTTTCCCAGATGCAATGCACAGCAGTTTTTTGCCTCGTGTTTGCCAGCCTGTTGCCTGTGAATGGACACATGCGTGCGGGTGACGGTGTATAGTAAAGACATTGCCCACATAGGCGACGGGTAGACTCATCCAGGGTGAGTGTTGAGGAGAAACCCAGCGTGGCTGCCGACACTTGCCGACGCGCTGTCAAGGCAGCCAGCCATAGCTACCCTCTGGCCTCTGGCCTCTGGTATAGGTGACACCCCGCGGGCGCAGGCGGGCACCCGACGTATGTACGCTTACACACACACCAAGCTGTCGTATACGCAACCCACTGTCTTGCCCCGTCCACTTCCTCCCCTCGGGGCGCCGCTCGCCCGGAATGACCGAGTGAGCCACGCACAGCAGGTGTGGCAGCGGGGCCTCCGCGGCTGGCGTCACCACCCAGCGGCCCTTATCGACCTGCGTTGCGTCGGGTATACTCCGTCTATCTCCTGCCTGCCGACGCGGCCTTGCGCAGCTTCGGGGGTCCGTCGAGTCGGAGTGTGCTGGCGACTGTCGCGATCTGTCGGGTTCGCCTCCCCGTTCCGGAGTGACCGCACCTCGACGGCAGAGAGAGAGACACACACGAGACGGTTTCACCATCCTCACCATCATCGTCACTCTAATTCAAGATCTCTGTCGTCACATCTTGTGTCTCGTGTACTCGTGTCGTGTGCAACACACACATGCACAGATACGAGAGATCCCGAGCACGACTACTGTACGTCGCTCGCTCACTCCGAGGCCAAAAACGCGCAAAACATTGCGCAGGTGGTGTGATCTACGCGACATGGCCAAAATTCCAGGACGACGACGTTGTGGCGCTGCGTACGGAGGGTGCTGTCAGCCCCAGAGACCACCGCCCCCTGACCCCACCATGTGGTCGGATGTAACGGCGAGAACGCGGGGTGGATTTGGCATTGCTACATGCACTCCTCATGGCCTTTCGGCCTCATTGCCACACGTGCGCGGCAAACGTGTAATCCATGGATGTCGGGGACGCATCCCGGGAGCTCAGGCGGATCCTTCCGTCGTTTTGTTGACTCTACGCGTCGACAGCTGGCTTCTCACTGTGGCTGTTCGTCCAAGCACTACTGCTGCAGGACCTCTCGGAAACCTACAGGTAATATACCCATGTGCTCAACCAGCGCCTGATGTGGCAAGGGTTGTCTCAACGTGGCGACATTCGTTCGGGTCATGAGCCCCGAAGAAACAGGCCAGAGATACCGAATGATCCAGGCCACACGTGCAGCTCACAGCGGCAGTTCGTGGTTTGAGCCCACATTGTGATTTGCGGAGCCAGTGCACGACATGCCGGTGCGATATCGATATCTCGTCCTTTGTAAACGGGGCCAGCGGGGAAGAGACATGCCATCCTCAACTGATGTCACTGACTCCAACCCCGGCGCCCTACTATCTACCTGGCTGGTCTGCGAACGCCCTGGCAAGTGATTCGGTTGACCGTATTGACAGTGTGGCGGTCTTGAACTGCTTGACAGCAGGATGAGTGGAGTGATTTGAGAAGTGGAATGTGTGGTTGCGAGACGGTGTGCTTCTGTCCACGTCGATGGGAGTCTGGGCGCAGTGTGTGCTGCGTGTTGCGCACTGTGCTCGCATGCTTACTTTGGCCATGTCTAGACTGAACTGATCCCATGCACGTCGCCGCTTCGTCTCGTTCTCCACTCACTCGACCTTAACAGACACCCGCCATGCTCGACTACGATGCCTTCCCCCATGTCATCGAGCGCATTGTTTGCTACTCCGACACCCGCACTCTCCTTTCGCTACGTGGCGTGTCTGAGCATTTCAAGACCTTGGCGACCAACCTCCTCCTTGAGCATGTGACCCTCACGGACGAGTACATCTACTTTCAACCGCGCGCTGCCGGCCTCAGGATCCCCTGGACCCATGCGTCTTGGGTTACCATGGAGCTACAGAAAGTTAAAGCCGTGGACAGCGACATGGAGGCGGAATGGGCGGAGGACGAGGGGGATAACCTCGTCCCCCTTAACCACGAGGGCGACCTTCCATACGCCTTTGGCAACTTATTCCTTGTCCTGCCACGCACTATCGAACACCACGTCCTCACAGGCTCCAACGGATACTGCTCGGACGACGACGACGACGAGCCGTGCTGTGCTGTTCCCGATCTGTACCAGCTGAACGGGCGTCTCTCGTCGACGGACGTTCTTCGCACGCGCAAGTCGCCGTTCCTCGATGCGCCCCACTTGGTGTGTTTCTGTGAACTCGAGACCGAGGGCGAGGGCGAGGACGGCGTCACAGCCACCCAGCCGACCAACGTCAAGTGGCAAAAGTCATGGGGTGACCTGGACATCGGCACAACGAGGCTCCAAAGCACGGTCACCAACTTTGTCTACGACAACAACCCACTCACGCCTTGGGCCAAGCCCTTTTTCCCAAACATTTACATTCCCGACGTCATGGACGAGGTCACGGTGATGATCACGCGCGGTCCATCTCGCACCTATGCTCGCGCCGCCACACTCGCCCCGCGACAAATGCCTTTCCTCGTCATGCTGGCCACGCAGGTACCCTTGCGGCGCGAGCTGGCCGTCAAGGGCACGTTTGTGGGGTACGAGACGTGGGACTTGAAGTGGCTGTATGGCGACAAGCAGATCCCAAATTTCGACCCGGGCGTCCCGACGTCCACGCACATCGTTAACCAGATGACCGCGTTACTGTACTGGGCCTACAAACATGAGCGGGAAGATGTCGTCAACAGGGGACTGTACTATCCCGCACTCATGACAACCTGGAGGTTCATCACCTTTGACGAGTATTGCACAGAGATTGGCGAGGCCGCGTTCGAGCTGCAGGTCAAGTGGTAGATTAGCCCCTCCCCACCGTCCAGACATTATTAGCCCTTGTCAGAGGTAAATGTATATCTTCCATGCATTTGCACGCCTATGTGACACAGTGATCATACTGCTCTCTTTTTCTCTACTTCTGGGCCTCAAGCTCCTTGACCAACTCGGGCACGGCGTCAAAGAGGTCAGCAACAAGACCGACGTCGGCGATCTGGAAGATGGGCGCGTCGGCGTCCTTGTTGATGGCGACGATGAGCTTGGACTCCTTCATACCAGCAAGGTGCTGGATGGCGCCCGAGATACCGACAGCGACGTAAAGCTCGGGGGCGACGACCTTGCCGGTCTGGCCGACCTGGAGCGAGTTGTCGGCGTAGCCGGCGTCGACGGCCGCACGCGACGCACCGACGGCAGCGCCGAGAGCGTCGGCGAGGGGGTCAAGAACCGACTCGAAGCTCTCCTTGCTCTTGAGAGCACGGCCACCAGAGACGACCTTGGAGGCCGAGCCAAGGTCGGGGCGCGACGAGACGACAATCTCCTCGGACACAAACTTGGTGTTCGAGTCGGAGGCGACGGGGGCAACCTCCTCGACGGCAGCCGAGCCACCCTCGGTGCTGGCCTTGCTGAAGGCGGTGGTGCGGACAGTGACAATCTTGACGGCGTCCTTGGAAGACTTGAGCTTGAGGATGGCGTTGCCGGCGTAGATGGGACGAGTGAAGGTGTCCTCACCCTCGAGGGCGACAATGTCCGAAATCTAAGCACGTCAGCGCCGCGCGGGGCCAACCTCCGAAAACCGAGATTCCGGTTCTGGCGAGCAAAAGCAAAAAGGACGCAGACTTACCATCGAGACATCGAGGGCACCGGCGAGGCGGGGGAAGATGTTCTTGCCAGCGGCAGAGTGAGCACCGAAGAGGTGGGTGATCGACTTGCTGGGGATGACAGAGGCAAGGAGGGGAGTGACGTCTGGGTGGTTCGGTTAGCGGTGCCATTAGACGAGGATAAGGATGGGTTAGCCGACCACCACAAACTCACTCTCAGCAATACCGTTGGCGTACGCCTCGTCGGCGGCAGCGTAGATCTTCGAGAGACCGTTGATGCTGGAAGGAGAAGAGCGTGTAAGCATGCGTGCGTGCTTGGACACTGCGAACTCGCCGCGCCCATGCCGGCGCCAAGAAAATGGCCCCCCGGCACACGATGGATCAGATCTCACCTCTTAACCTGCGCGAGGACGCCGTCAACGTCGGCCTTGGAGCCAATAACGATACCAGCGACCTGTGATTAGGGTATCAGTACTGCATGGACTGTAGCGAAGGGTATCCGAGGCCACTCACGTCGCCGCCGACCTGCTGGGCGGCAGTGACGGCAGTGAGGGAGCCGTCGTTGAGCTTGCCGCCCTTTTGCTCGAGGAAGACGAGCGACGAAGCGAGACGACGCTGCGAGAGGGTCGAGAGCGACGACGAGGCGATGCGGGAGGTGCGGGCGGCGGAACGGAAGAGCATGGCGGTGGGGAGGAGGATGGTGTGGTCTAGAGAAACAAAGAGATGGCAGAAGGCAAAGGTTGTTAATGCGGGTCCAAGGGACAGACCCACTCCCACCACCTGGCGCGCGCGCTGCTGCCGGGTCATTGAGCAACCGGAGCTCGGCCGGGGCAGCTTGGATCCTTTACAACGGAACCTGTTTTTGGGATTTAGGCGACTCTCGTCGGATTCACCGAGCGAACGGGCCCTAATGTAAGAGCGTTACGTAATGACTCACGTGATTGATGACAAGGCGCGCGCAGGAAAAAAGGCGCGTCGAAATGATCGGCAAAATAGGTGTGCGTCGCCAGGTGCTCTCCCAGCGCAGCGATCAGCACGACAGACAGGAGGCAAGGAGGCGATGGGAGGGAAGGACTGTGCGCTGTGCGGAACAGCCAAAGTGTTGGCCAGAGAGCCCACCAGCACGGCACAGAAACGACCACTGGGCATCTTAGCTGGCACAGTGTTGAATCTCTGAGGGTTCGCGTTCCCTCCAACGTTCCGATTTGGTGCCAGGTAAATGCTGATGTGGCGCAACAACAAACCGCCGCGATGACATTTGGAGTCCTCCAGGTGGTACTGATCGGCCTAAACGGGCTGACAACATGTCCGGGCCCAACGGTCCTGCACCACCGCTTCCACCACATGACTGCCGACCTGCCGCTTCTTCATTGTCCCAACTCCAGGGGTGCCTTGTTCGATGCCGTTCACAACACGCGGTTATGCCGCTGGCAGTGCTTTGTTGTCAGGGGCAGAGGGGCCAGAGGTCAGGATTCCAGCTTTGTTGTCGAATCCACCACCCCCGTGCCTCGAGCTCTGCTCAGTGAAGAGCAGATACACCACAGAGCAGCACGTCATGCTCAAACCAAGATGGCGATACGCAAGGAGGGCAGCTTGCCAAGCTTGAGAGTTGGCCATAGATCCATAGGGTTGCCTCATACCTCATGTGTAGCGGGGACGCGACGGCACTTTGGATCTCCGACGGCGAAGGCGGAAATGAGACGGCTGCGCCACGGTTTAGTGGTCGTCCATGTAATCTCATGCCCATGGTGGCCGTTGTGGCCATGCACTTGTGGGCAGCTACATGTACATACGAAGGCTAGCAGTGGTGTCATGTAGATGCATAGGACCCCCATGCACGAGGTTGTACCTTGCAAACAAGATGCCTTTGCCTGGAGCACTGGTCGGAAGCTGACGTTGACCGCGTTTCAACTGGATTGCTTCATCGTGCATCCCAACTTGCTATTCCTCCATTGTCCATCCCGCCACGCCACAACACTTTGTCACTGTACTTTGTTGTCACCCATCCGTCTCCAAAGCACTGCTCCACGTGCGCATATATTGCACGCGTACAGTAGCTGCCCCGCACCATCCCGATCCACAAGCTAGTGCACCAGCGATAGCTCGCGACGACGACACCCTCGCGAACCAAACCGCTGAGAGAATCCCGTCACCATGCCTTCTCGCGCGTCCGACATGGCCACGCAGGGCTTTACACTCAACTCGGCCAAGGCAGCCAACGGCGAGACGGTGCACATCAACGGTGAGCTGACCCCACTTGATACGAGCTCGCAGATGGGCTGACCCTCACCAGATTACGTCTACGTCTCGTCGCCATGGTCTGAACGTGATGGTGAGCACGGACGGTTCGATTGTCGACACTGTAGCTGACAGTGTCGCCCCCACTGGGCTCACCTCGTCCACAGGTACTCCGTACATTATCGCACGCATCCTGGACTTTCTCCCTCCGAGCAGCGCGATCAAGAAGGGCTCGTCCAAGATTCCACCAAACGAGCTCCATGTCCGCCTGTCTCTGTACTACCGTCCAAGCGACGTGAGTCTCGTCATTAGTGGTGACATGCCTCCTATACTTCCACCACCATATCCTGTGACCCTGCAGCTCACGCATCACTACAGATCTCAGGACGAAGCGTCTCAGACTTCCGTCTGCTGCTCGCCGCCATCCACACCATCATTGAACCAATCTCTGTCGTCCGTGGTCGTTGCTATGTGCGACACAAGGACAAGATTGAAGACCTCATCAAGTGGAAGCACACACCAGACCACTTTTACTTTGTCAAGTTCTTCGATCCGTACATCAAGCGCGACTATGAAGTGCTGCGTACTGCTGCCGTCAACAACAGTGCGTACCTGCACGACGCTGGACAGAAATGGAACGGACCAACTGCGGAACTTTTGTGCTGACATGGCAACAGTCCCACCAGACGTCAAGGAAGTTCTCCTCCAGCGTTACGAGTATCTCCTTATGGAGAAGGAGATGGTTGCCGATCTCCTTGATACATATCGTAGCTGTGTTATCTGTGAGAAGTGGGCAGCCAGCCCCGACACTGTTCGCTGCGAGTAAGTCAAATTCTGCTGTGTATCTCCTGGGGGGGCGTGTCGCGCGTTTGCTGACTGTATAACCCACAGGCTCTGCAAGAAGTTCTACCACATGCAATGCCTCAATCCACCACTCGCAGCCAAGCCAGCCAAGGGCTACTCGTGGGGATGCCTCGCATGCACCATCCAGCGCCGCAAGGATGTCGAGTCGGAGAAATACCGCTTCACATCGAACGGTGGTTCAGCACCGCCCCGCGGCAAGGCGGCCAAGAAGGAGAAGGCGGCCGTCAATGACAAGCCCGACGTCATGTTCCGTGGATGGCCCTGGCGTTACTTTGGGTGGGTACCATGCACTTTGCAGACTGAATGTGCTGACCGGGCGGCAGAATGTACACGCGTGCCGAAGACACGCTCAACCCCGAGGACCTCATCTACCCGCGCGCAGTGACGCGTGTTGGCCCCAAATTCCAGGCCAACGTCATGTCGTGGGAGCAGCAGGTCGAGGCCGAGCGCCGGCGACAGGAGAGCTTGGAAACTGTAGGCCCGTCAAGGCTGATTTGTGAGCTCAATGCGACTTGGACAAGTTTAGCTGACGGCAGTGGAACGAGGCTTTGACCCCGGGGAGAAGAAGCACGAGTCAACCATCACCCTCGTCTGTGAACCAAGTGACGAACGTGAGTTGCCATATGTGGAATTCAGCTCACAGCAGTCGGCCGTTACATGGACGCCGTCGCACAGCTGCAGATGCCTGTTCCGCCTTACGATGTCAGGCGTCTGAACAAGGCGGTCGAGTCATACACTGCCATGGGCCCCGACAAGGCTCTCAAGTACCTCCAGTCGCTCAAGCTGTCCGACTTCAACCCGATCGAGGTAAGCTTGGAGTAATGGTGCTTTAGCTGACATCCAGTGGACGGACGAGGAGACGCGCATCTTTGAGCAGGCACTGGAGAAGAACGGTGGTCTCGATGCCCACTCAACGGGCAAGCTGCTCGGCAAGCGGGCCGCCGAGGTGCTCAAGTTCTCGTACACGTGGAAGAACAAGAAGCTCAAGACTGAAAACGACCTCATCCGCCAACACCGCAAGGTGCACGCTGCTCACGCGCGCAACAACAACAGGACTCTTGGACCACCTTCCCTCGGCAAGATTCGCTCGCGCGCCGAGTCTGAAAACTCGGACGACGAGGGCTCGCTCTACAACGCGTCGTTTGCGACGATCAACCGCATGCAGTGTGCTGCGTGCTCAACGCGAACGTCCAACGTGTGGTGGAAGTGCCCCCGCACGGTGGCAGGCAATGCCATGTGCGAGAGCTGCGGGTCCAACTACCGCAAGTACGGTGTCATCTCGTTTGTCAAGGCCGAGGATGCCAAGCGGCCAGAGAAGAAGGAGCCCAAGGGCCGTCGCGGCGTCAAGGGCGACACAGCGTCTGGCGCGTCAACACCGGTTCCCTCGAGCGCACCCAAGCTGCCGCCGTGCTCGTGCTGCCGCAAGATGGAGCCCAAGTCGACCATGGCGCGCTGCAAGACGTGCACCTTCTCGGCCCACTCTGGCTGCTACGGTATCCCTCCCGAGGCCATGGGTCCCAACTGGGAGTGCGAGCTGTGCGCCAACATTGGCACCGAGGAGAGCCACCTCGAACCCCGCTGTGTCCTCTGCCCGCGCGACAACTCGGCCCTCGTGGCAAGGATCAAGAGCAAGAAGCTGCCTGCCGACTTTGACATGCTCTCGGCTCTCAAGCCTACGGAGGGGTGCCGCTGGGCCCACATCCTGTGCTCTGCCTGGATGCCAGAGGTGCAGTACGCCAACGGAGGGACGTTTAGGCCCGTCGAGGGTATCAGCACTATCGCGAGCTCACGATGGGAGGCGGTAAGTTGACGTATACACACATTGTTCAACTTCTAATCTCACAGACTTGCACGCTCTGTGGCCAGCAGGACGGTGCCAAGATCCAGTGCAACGACTGTGCGACGTATGTCCACCCGTCGTGCGCATACATTGCGGGCTACCGCTTCGGCTTTGAGTTCCAGCTCGCCAAGCCTGGCCGCTGGCACCGCGACACAATCACGATTGCAAAGTTCAAGGATGAGGCCGGTGTCATGACCCCTGGATGCTGGTGCAAGGGCCACGACCTCGAGGGCCGTGCCATCTACGACATGTTCGAGGTCGACCCGGACCAGGGCGAGAATGCGCTCCAGATCTACTCGACACTGTACAAGACCATCCCTGCCACCGACGGCTTTGCCCTCCTCCGTAAAGCCCAGCGTCTCGACAGGTTTGAGGAGATTGAAAGCACCTCTGCGCCCGTACACAGCTGCTCGTCCTGCGGTATCGACGTTTCCCCCCGCTGGCACGGTGCGGGCGCAACGACCCAGTGCCATCAGTGCTGGTTCCGTACCCAGCCTGCTGTGATGGCAGCTTAGGGCGTAGTATAGACAGCCGCGCATGTTCTTATATGGGATGCAGTACAATAGATACACAAAACTACAACGAAGCGAGCATGCCTGTGCCAGGAGGGCAGTTGATATACTCATACTCCTGTTGGTCGGGCGTGAGGATGAAGATTTCGTGCCACAACTGGAGCTTCTTGTTGCCCTTGAGCTGGGTGGCATAGTCGCTCAGGCCGTGGAAGAGCTCTAGATGGGTCGGCTCGGCGGCGGCCCACGCCTCCAGACTGGCCAAGTCGTCAAAGTACGCCAGGCCATACGTCTTGTCTTGCTCCGTCCACTCGTTGCTGCCGGGCGACGGCGGCGCGAGCTGCCGCACAAACCTTGCCGAGTAACAGCCCATCTTGGGGCTGTCGCGGAGCTTGTCCATGGCGCGCTGTAGGGCCAGGTGCAAGGTGGACAGGTAGAGCGCGCGCTCGTCGTCGTCGGCACCTGTCCAGTCCTGCCCCGAGCGGGTGAAGCAGAGGTTGCGCCGCGTGCGCACTTTGACGCGCACACCAGACGCGTTGTCGTCTCGGTCGTCCTTGGCCCGCTCCGTGTCGCCACACCACTCCAGGCCCGCCACCGCGTCCGTCTGCGCGATCCCAAGGCGGTCCCGCGACGCGCCCCAGTACCCTGCCTCGCGGACCGGTCCACTCGCATGCGGTGCCAGCCGCGCCGCGCCCTCGCGCAGCCCCGCCGCAGACCCGAGGAGCGCCTCCATCCGGTCGTCGGTCGGCGCGACCACTTCGAGAAACCACCCATACCCGCCCGGCTCGACTTCGCGCGCCGCGTCGTTCCACCACGTATCGAAGCCCGACGCCGAGCGCCAGGTGGCAAACGCCGCGCGCGACGGCCAGTACGCGAGCACCGTCCGCGCCTCGCGCCCGGCAGCGTCTGTCGATGTCCCGACGTCATATGTCCCCGGACCGCCGTGCGCGACAAGGGCGAGCGGCGTGTCCAGCACCGAGGACGGGAGGTGGCCCGGACGGCCGTGCTGCGCGCCGAGAGTCATGAGCACAACCTGCTGGCCGGGGGCCCAGCGCGCACAGTGCGCCGACGACGTTTGCGGGTCGTGCGCCGCCGGCTGCCGGCTAGGGACGGTGCGTGTTGTTCGCAGGTGCGGGCAGATGGCCGTGTCAATGGTTGGGGTCGTCATGGTGTGCACTGTATCCTGTGGGTCTTCATTTGGCGACGGGCTGCGGCGCTCTGAGGTAGTCTCTTATGTATCAGTCAGATTAGCGACAGGCAGTGAAGAGGTCAAGTGGTTGAGTCAGCTCATCTGGAGAGCAACAGCCGCTGATGGGAAACCTCGACAAGGTGCCGACCGGTGTGCGTCATAGTTGACCGGAGGCACCGTTTGTCGCGTCCAAAATCGGCACCCAGCTCCAACCAGACTTTGCTGCTTTGTCCTGCCATGTAACAGCATCACAGTGATTGTTGCAAAAATGTGCATAGGTGCCGAGTACAAGACGACGGCACGGCAAAAAAGTGTTGGGGCGTTTGACAGATGACAACGATGAAAATTACTGCTCTCCTTCGCGCTCCGCTTACACGAGCTCGGTCTCCTCGCCGATGAGCTCCTCGACCCACTCGGACACCTGCTCCTGCTCGCCGGCAGCGGCGTGCTTGAGCTCCTTGCCAAGGGCCTCGCGGGCCTCGGCAAGACGGGCGTTGTTGCGGGCACGCCAGGCGTCCCACTCGGCAATCTCGCGCTGGCGCTGGGCGAGCTTCTCGGCCGAACCGCGGTTCTCCTCGGCGGCATCGTCCTCGTCGAACTGGCGCGAGAAGTCCTTGAGCTCCTTGCGGATCTTGCGCTGGGTGTCCTTGGAGAGGAGGGTAGGGGGGCGGGGACGCCAGACAAACTGCTTGAACTTGTCCTGGCTCTGGTGGACGAGCTGCTGGCCCTTGAAGTCCCAGATGGTGAATCCGGGCTCGGGGGTGCTGCGCCACGACGAGGCGCACGAAGCGAGGTAGCGTCCAGAGGGGTCCCACGAGATCTCGGTGACACCGTAGTGCT
Organism: Apiotrichum porosum; assembly: GCF_003942205.1. Lineage (NCBI taxonomy): Eukaryota > Fungi > Basidiomycota > Tremellomycetes > Trichosporonales > Trichosporonaceae > Apiotrichum > Apiotrichum porosum. Next base: position 1,541,061 of record NW_021167108.1, on the reverse strand, counting down.
CACCGATGGCGAGCTGCTGGACGTTGGCTCCGGGCTCGGCGACCTCACGCTTGTCAGTGTCGGCAAGAGTGAAGTCGAGGTCGTAGAACTCGATGTCGAACTTCTGGGACGAGCCCATCGAAGCGAGGACAATGTGGCGACCACGGGGCGACCACATGAGGGTGTTGGCAACCTTGCCCTCGAGGTGCTTGATGGGGGCAAAGTCGCCCTTCTTGGGGTCAAGCTGGTAGAACGAGACGGTGTACTTGATGATGGCACCGGGGACGTTCTGGCCAAAGTTGGGGTCGTTGGTCGAGACAATGGCGAAACGGTTTCCACTGGGCTCCCAAGCGAAAGTGGGGACGTAGTCCTTGTGCTCGATAACCTCGACGGGGTAGTCCTTCTCCCGGAGACGGAAGAGCTCGAGGTTGCAGAAGGTGGCCTTCTTGGTCTTGGCCTTGCGGGCGTGACGGTCGACCTTGACACAGAGGAAGTCGCCCTGGTTCTGCCAGTAGAACTTGCAGTCGGTGACGTTGAAGAGGTTCTTCGAACGGAGGACAGTACGCGAGGGAATGGCCATGAGGTTGACACGGGCGGGCTGGTTCTGGGCCTCGGGGGTCCAGTAGGCGAGCATGCACTCGCGGCCCTTGCCAGCCTTGCGGTTGGCCCAGTCCTTCTCGCTCATGGGGCACCACTCAAAGTCCTGGACACCCTCAATCTTGACACTCTTCTTGTCCAAGAGGCCCATGCCGGGGAGCTCGTAGATCTGGATGGCCGAGCCGACCTGGGCACGAGCGACGTAGGCGTCGTCGGGCGAGAAGCGGAAGATGGGCCAGGCCTGCTGGGGGCGGCCCTCGGCCTGGGCCGACTGGTCGGCGGCAAAGGTACGGAGCACACGCTGGGTCTTGACGTCCCAGATGACAAACTGGTTGCCCTCGTCGTCGGGGCCAAAGGTCTCACGGAGAGCGGCGTTGGCGTGGTTCTCAAAGTTGCCAAGGGGCTCCTCGGACCAGGTGACGAGGTAGTTCTCGCAGGGCGAGAACTGGATAAGACGCACACCGGGGTGGGTAAAGCGGAGGACGTTGACGCCAATGGGGCCGTCAAGCTTGGGGCCCGACCAGAGAGCGACACCGACACGGTGGAGCGAGGCAAGGTGGGTACCGAGGGGCGACCACTGGAGGTAGAGCTCACCCCACTTCTGGTTCTTGATGGGCTTGCCATCAGTGTCCTTGACGGCCTCGGCGGTGCCGTTGCGGCCGTTCCACCAGAGGTTGACCTCCTGGTCACGGAAGGTGATGTACTGGTCACGGCCAGCAACGTCACCGAGCCAGCTGCGGAGGTGGTCCTTCTCAATGAAGGCCTTCTCGCGCCAGCCAGCGGGGAGCTCGCCCTCACCGATGGGGAGGTTGGCGAAGCGCTCAATGTCGCCGAAGCGGTTGACGTGCAGGACGTTCTTACCGAACGAGGCGCCGTCAATCACGCGGAGAGCGTGCTCAGCCTCGGCACCGTCAGGGTAGGTGAGGAAAAGGAAGCCCTTGTTGGAGTCGCCTTCCCAAGGCATGCTGAGGATGCAGTCAGTATCCCAACAACGGCACACAGGCATGCTTGCTTGCGACTCACTTGACGCGGTCCTCGTCAATGGGGGCACCGGCCTTGGCAAAGGTCTGCCTCAGACGCTCAATGAGCTTGTCCTTCTTGGACTCGTTGACGAGGGGAACATTGTCGACAACGAGAACGTTCTCAAAGCCCTGCTGGGTGTCGACGGCGTACTTCTCCTCAATCTCGGCGTAGCCCTCCTGGAGCTCCGCCTCGATGTCGCGTTGGTCTTCTTCGCTGAAAGCGCTGAGGTCGGGGTTGACCATTTTATCGTTTTGTGATGGGGTATAGGTGTTTTCTGCTGATCTCGCCGCTTCAAACGCGCTGGCAAAGAAGGGGCAACGACACGCCCGCCTGATTTTCGGAGGGCGTAAAACCGCCACATCGCTGTAACACCGTTATTGCCGTTGTGGCAGCCAGCGACTGTGGCAGCATGTGTTGGCAGTCCATCGTCGGCGTGTATGCATCGCAGTGTCTGTCGTATAGAGTTCCGAGGGGGTCGCACAGTGGGAGGATGATAGCATGTGTGCTAAGAGTCATGACAGCCCACGTTGCAGGAGAGAACCCACTGAAACCCGCTGCTTCTCGGAATCTCTCGGACCTGGGCTTCTGATTCTCACACGATATGACACAGAACGCTGGAAGAAACCCGGCAGGTAACCATTGCGACTAGCCCTCCGATATCGTGTTCATCGCAAAGCCATACGGATTATATTCACATTGGGTTTATAGCGTGGAAGGTCATTATCATGTCATAGAACAGGCAGCATGGATCGGTAGCTCTTAAGAGATGACAGTAGGGGAGCTGACGGCCGCGGGCGGCCAGTCATCCTTGTCAGGCTGGACAGCGTAGCCTCCACCAGAGGTGTTGTCAACCGCCGGGATGGGAGCAGCCCTGTTGCCAACGAGCTTCCTGAGAGTCACGTCGTAGATCTTGGAGGCACCCTGCCGAGTCAGCGATTCCCAATCAGCACCATCAAACGTACCTTCCAACGAGGGTGGCCGAGGTAGCCGAGAATGAAGAGCTTGATAGTGTAGTACTTGGCTGGAGGGTTCAGCAATAAAGTCAAACTTGGCGATATACGAATGTTGGCCTCGAGGAATCCCGCGGCGAGGCTCTCAATGGTCTGGACGAGGCCAAAGAAGACAAAGTAGAGGAGAATGTTGTCAATCTCGCCAATGTTGCCGTCGTCCAGGAGCATAGCTGCATGGTACGTGGGACCAGCAAGGCAGAGGGCCGTGGTGATCGGGTGCGCAAGGCCGAGAATGTTGTAGGGAACGAGCAGTGCGAACCTGCGGACCGTGTGTTAGGTTTGGGGCGTCTCATTCCTCACCCGATGGGCTTCCCACAGGAAAGGTCCGACTTACAGGACATTGCCACCGATGACGAGGAGAAGACGGTCGATGCCAGTCAGCTTTTCAGCGCTGCGAATGGTCTCGGAGCGACCAAGGATGTCGCGGGCCCGGTTCGCATTGGCACTGGCAATGCCCTGTGCGCGAACTGCGACGGGGTGGTTTCCCAGCTCGACAGCGCGCTGACGGGCGCCTCCCAGCGCGGCAGAGACCTTTGCGCCATGCTCGCGAGCACGCGTCACGGCCACCGAAGAGCGGGCGCTGTTGAGAGAGTTGGACACGCCACGGAGACGTGTGCCGATAGCCTGGCTGGGTGAAGCAGGAACTGTAGTGGGCGGCTGGGCAATGGGAGTGGCCGTAGGCTGCGACTTGGGGATGACGCCGTCAACAACCTCCGGGTGGACGTCGCCGACGATGGGGGTGGCCGCGGACATTTGGAGCAGAGTTGTGCTTGAGACTGTAGTGTACCAGTGCTTGTGGTGCGAAGTTGCTGGTGAGGGGTCGTCGAAGGGCTGTTGAGACTGATGGGAAGTGCAAAAGGAGGACGACAGAACTGCCTGCACCGGCAGTGGCAATGCGGTGGCATGCGAGCGCACGGGTGGCGCAACGATGTCATCGCCGAAACGACGCACGGGGACGCGGCAAAAGGTGCGAGCACATCACAGATCACAGATTACAGATCACAGACATGGGTGTATAAGAGGTGGGGGCAATACTGCTCTCTCTGCGTGACGGGTAGAACCCGTGGTATGCATGGCAGGGTATCAAGACCCAAGGTAATAGATATTAACAACGCTCGCACTTTTGGTCAAATGCTGCTCCGCTCGGCTTCTTCCTTCCTCTCCTCCCGTCTAAAGCTTGTTCTGCTCCTCGATCTTGGCGTCCACCTCGGCGAGGAACGCGTTGAGCTCCTACACAATAGTCAGCTTCTGCAACCGTCGTGGTACGCAAACGGTCAAACGTACCTTGTCCTCGGGCTCAAACTGCAGTCCGTCGATAATCGCGTCGTGAGCCTCTTCGAAACGACCAAGGCCGACGAGAGCGCGTGCTCGCCTGAAGTGTCCCTTGGTCCAAGGACGCCTGAGCGCGATGACAGCCTCGGCATCTGCCAGCGCGTTGGCCCTGGTTGGGTCAGCTCCTGTCCTCAACATCGAGCTATACTCACCAAGCACCAGCCAGGTGGAAGGCGGCGGAACGGTTGCACAGAGCGATGGAGGTCTCCTCCTTGGAAAGCTGCGCCAACTCCCAGGGTGGGCGAGACAGCGCCATGTCGGCAGAGCGAGAGTAGTTCTGGACAGCGACGGGAATGTTACCAGCCTTGAACGCAACCTGTAGGAGTGGGCGACAATTGTACGACAAGGCAAGGATAATGTCAGCTCTGAGCAAACACAAAGAGCCGATGACAACTTACATTACCTGCCTCTTTGGCCTGCTTGATCTGCTCGGCACGCTGGGGAGGGGGCTGAACATTGGGAGGAGGGGGGATGGCCTCGGGAGGCGCGGTGCGGAGGAACTGGTGCATGTAGTTGAGGGCAGTGTAGTTGACATTGCACGCGTCACACGATGGGAGCTTGTGCTCGGCACAGACAACCATCTGCTGGCTCTGGGGAGGCTGGGTGTTGGGGATCGGGGCCTCGACGAACGCAAAGGGGACGGTACGGGTCGGCAGCGAGTCGAGGAGAGCTTGCATTGCCGGGTCGCCGTTGAACTGCTGGAGGACGTTGGGGCCAGGAGGGCCGCCAGGGCCCACCTGTTGTGGGTGGGGGTGAGGATGGGGGTGGGGATGGGGGTGGGCGTGAGGAGCAGCCATTTTTGTTGTTGTTGAATGAGTGATGTTGCTGTTGCCGGGACGTGTTCTTGCCGTCTGTCAGAGCGTCGACACACACCTGGCGCGCTGGCGATGAGAGAGCTGACACGCCGATCGGTTGAGACGGTGGCCGCGCGCCGCTCACATGAATTCCACGTGGTAAAATTCTTACGTAATGTAACATTACACTGTATTCGCCGCTTTTGGCAATTTCCGTCATTCGGTTGGAACGCGGGCGAGTGGCGCGTGCACGAAAACAGTAAACAAAGCCTCCATCTCGACACCACACCTTCATCATCACACTGTCGTTCATCCACAGCCATCCACCCATCCACACCAGTCTCGTCGCCTGGTCACTCCTACTACACACTCCTGATCCATCTTGACAACCCCCCCTTGTGCACAATGTCGTACGTGGTGCCTTCTCCTCCTCCGCGGGACACCTATCTGACCCCGTGCGCCACAGACAATTCTCAGGCTCCTTGGTGGCCAAAAGAAAGTCTGACCTCGTCGAGATTGCAGACGCTCTCGGCATCAAAGACCAGGAGGGCACCAACATTGAGCTCCGTGAGCGCATCCAGTCCAAGCTCGACGCCAACGCCGACTCGCTGCGCACCACGGACGCCTTCAAGGGTCTCTACGGCCGTTCCCGTCGTCACCAGTACGTACCTTGAGTATGACAGAGAATACTTTTGGCAACGGCTTGCCATCCAACCGCCATCCATCCACCGCCTAACACCTCTCCAGGACGTCGGACGGCTCCGACACTCCCGCTCCGGAGAAGACTCCCGGTCGCGGTCGCCGCTCCATCAACAAGACACTCGAGAAGATTGTCGATGCGGCCAACATCCCGCTCCCTGACAGCCCGCTGTGGGTATCCCCTGACAACATGGGTTGAAGCTTCGGTCGTTGACGTGTCCCACAGCAGCTCCAAGATCCAGGAGAAGGCGGACAACGCCCTCGCTCTTGTCGAGACTGATACCAAGGACATTGCGGCCCGCATCTCGGATGCCTCAAGCACGCTTGTCAAGTTTGTTGATGGCCGCAAGAACGCTGTTGAGGGCTGCGTCAGGGACCTCCGCGACGTGAGTTCTTTGTTTTTGGCACAGAGTACTAGCTGATGTGTAGATTCTTTCCACCCCATGTGGCCTGATTCCCGTCGCGATTGCCATTGAGGAGGCCTTCCTCTACTCCCACGTTGTCTCGCTGGGCAAGCATGTCGTCCACTTCCCGCCCCTTCGTTCAGACAAGGGCACCTTGGCCTCGCTCCTCCGTACCGCCTTCTTCTGGGCCCCCTCGATCTCATGGAGCTACTGCTTCCCCACTCTCGAGTCGGTCCACCCGAGCTCGGATGTCTGGCCTGCTACTGCTTGGTGGTGGGTACAACGAGAGACGATGGTTGCTGATTGCCAGGTTCTTCTCCACCGTGCTTCCTCCTCTGGTTCTTTCCAGCCTTGTCAGCTTCATTCCCCAGAAGGGAATCCACCGTGCCGGCGCGTCCACGCGCTACCAAGGTGAGTCGTCATAATGTGTGCCCAGTTGACACGCCCTCTTTAGCCGCGCACCCGCCCACACCCACCTTCGACCCCCTCACGTTTGTGTTCTTCCGCCTCGCGATCCTCCTTCTCCCTCTTACCAACGCCGCCCCGGCCGCGTTTGTGGACGCTTTGGAAATGAGCGGCAACTCGCAGGCCCGTGCCCTTGGTGCTGGTCTTCTTGCTGCGCTCATTATTGCCCAGCGCCTTGGCGGTGCCACGCGCGCGTGAACCACTCTCGCAAGTAATAACCCATCGAAATAACCATAAACATGTCCTTTTTTGGTGTTAATATCCCTTGTAGTGTGCTAGTGTGTGCGCGCCCTAATCTGGCGTGCCCGACGGGCCTTGTATACCCCTAGTATGTAGCTGTGGTTGGACTATGCCGTGATCGTTGCAGCAGGTGTGGGTGTTGTAGCGTTAGGCCACATGATATCAGACGGACACGGAAAATCAAAAATGACGTGTGAATCGCCGCTTCTCCCGCGACCCGTGCGCGCGTCTCTTGTTGCACGCGCGTGCGGTATGGTGTGGTCGCCGCCGCGTGAACACCATCAAAGCCAGGCGTCATAACTCAGCTCTAAACAACATATAGCAAACACGCGCTTCGCCCAACCTCATCTTTCGCGGTCTGTCAATGTTCAAGGCGCTTCCGGCGCAATAGAGCGCAGTCTCGCCTCCGATGAGACGGCCACCAGAGAGCCTCCAGGCGCTCACGCCGTTCCCGACGGTCGAGGCACGAGTGCACGAATCAACAGAGCTCTGGGCGCGCGACCTCCGAAGCCTGTTCGAGCATGCGCGCGACCGCTTCGCCGACGTGTCCTGGGAAACGGATAGTGGCGACCGCGTATGGGCGCATAAAGGTGGGTGCAGACTGCACATGGGGTGGGGGCGAGGCGTGGTGCCGTTGTCCGAGACGTGTGAAGTTGTGTGAGACTCCATGCTGACCTGTCCCGCAGCCGTTGTCTACGTCCGAGCACCCAGTGGGTAACAGCGGAGCGCATATGGAAATGAGCAAGCGGAGAGTCGACTGACGCGTTCCGCAGAGGCATTCAAGGACCGCTACTTCTTAACCAACAAGACTATATCACGATCTCCAACCAGTTTCAGCGCTCAGGCGCCCACTCCTTCTCCTTACCCTGTTGGGTCGTCCTTGCTGCCACCAGGCTACGCACGAAGGACACCCAGCCCATCCTTGTTCCGGGAGAGCACTGCGTCGATTGACACTGCTGAAAGCGACGGGACGCTCCGTGCCCCCACCTTGGGTGCAGGCGACGGGGTTCTCCGCCTCGGCCACGACGACGCGCCCGAGCTCTTCCGCGCACAGCTTGAATGGTTGTACACCGGCGAGGGCTTTGGCGACGTTGTCGAGTGGATTAGCGAGGAAGCTGGGGGCTCTAATGCCAATGTACGCGACTCGCTTGGTCGCCGCGGCGACCTTGCAGACCGCAGGGACAAGCTTGGCCAAGACCTCACCTACATGTGGACATCAAAGCTGTACTGCGACGTCCGCATTCACCTCGAAACCCCCGATGGCGAAGGCTACAATTCCGACACGTCCGCGGGTTCTGACGATTCCCTGTCGTCGACAGTCATCTTCACCGCTCATCGCTTCATGCTCGCGTCACGCTCACCCTACTTTTCGACTGTGCTTCTCAACCCAAGCCAATTCCGCCCCGTCACAGCCGACATTCACCTCCCTACCCCTCCTTTCACCCCCGCAGCCCTGCACTTTTGTCTGGGCTGGATCTATGCGGGTCACCTCGATTTCTCCAACCGCTCCTTTGATCTCTTGACCGCATTCCAAATCTACCGTGCTGCCAGCTACCTGCAACTGGAGGCTCTTGCCGACGAGCTCGAGTCACGCCTTGTACACGACTTTTGTCACGGCCTCGAATGGAGTCGCTGTCACTGCCGCAAGTGCATTGGCCGCGTCTCGCGCATCTGGCGCTTTACCACTGGTGGCGACGTTGGCGCACTGGAGCTGCACCGTCGCTGTCGCAGGTTCATCCTGAGCGGCTGGGCCGAATGCTGGGGCCGTGAGGTTGGCTTGGCCGACAAGGGCGAGCGGGACGACCTGGTCACGGACGTCATCTCGACGCTTGGCCCCAGCAACGTCGTCACCTCGTTCCGTGGCATTGAGCGCGTCCGCGCTCGCATGGAGCACGGCATTCGCACCAAGGGCGCCGACGCTGCCATCTGGGTCGACGCGCTCGGCGACATGATCGAGGTCGTCGAGAAGCGCGCGCGCGAAGTCCTCGCCACCCAGTTTGCCGCTGTGTGTGAGAGCAAGGAACTCTGGGACGTCATGGCCGGCAAGGGCTTTAGCGAGGACGTTCTCGACCACGTCTTGCGCGAAATTGTCGACATTGCAGGCCGCCCACCGATCTTTATCGAATCGCCCAAGATGTACCAGACTGTTGTCTCGTCCATTCTCCTCAAGGTCCACCCCGATACTTTGGAGACTGCTCTCCCGCCGCGCGGTCTGAGCCGTCAAAAGATTGAGCAGGCCAAGGAAGGGATCCTCGTGCACATTCGCCGTCGATGGATGCAAATCAAGGAAGACGGCGGGTTTTTGGGACTTGAGCCCTGGTCGTTGAAGGAGATTAGCGATGGTGCGTCCTCTTGTGTGTAGCTTTGAGACTGACTTGAAAAGAAATCGAAGTACCTGTAGACGACCTCCTTTCGGCCCGACACGTCACATTCCCTCGCTCTCGCGACAAGGGCTTCCCGCGGACATCGTCTCGGGCCACTGGTCTCAGTGAGGCTGATAGCTCTCGCACGCGCACGGCGTCGGACGCAAGCCACACTTCGACGTTGCGGTCTGCCCCCGTACAGACCCCTGAGCCGCCCGAGCCCAATGGCCTGCGGCGTCTGCGTCTATCGAGTTCTGCGTCAACCAGTTCGGCCGTCTCGGTGCGCACAGCAGCGTCGCGTACTGCGTCTACTCAACGACGTACCACACCTACTACTGGCCCACAGGCACGTAGTCCAACGGCTGCACACAAGACATTTGTGGTTTCGGTCGGCAAATCTAGGGGCACGCCTGGTCCAAGTGGAACCATGAGTCCTACCCCTCCACGTCCTGGTCAGGTCATGACAGGTCCACCAAGACCACTCCTGACTGGCAAGTCTGTGGGGTCGAGGGTCAAGGAGCGCATAGAGTCCCCGGCATCGCCCTCGCCCCCTGCGTCGCGACCTGGTACTCGTACTGGTTCTCGTCCACAGTCACCAACCCGTGGTCTGCGTCACCAGATTTCAATGGCGTCCGTTAGCTCCGTTGCCACGTCGCGTACATCGGCGACTGTTCGCTCGACAACATCGACAAGGACGGCTACGGGACTGACGGGACCGACAAAGGCGTCGTCATCGAGCACCGCAGCTGGCAAAGCGCCAGTCGGCAAGGCACCTGCCAGACCGGCTACAGCGGCCGCAACGACTAGGCCGGCGACGGTGACAAGACCGACGACCACTCCTGCAACGCGTACGGCCAGGCCGACCGTCACTGCTGCCAATGGTACTCCCAAAGCTTCCAGTTCCAGTGCGACCACCAGTACTGGTACTCCCAAAGCTTCCGGTTCCAGTACGACCACCAGCACTGCCAGAACTCCCATCAGCGCTGCTGCTACTGCCAATGGGAAGGCTCCTGTCCGCGCAGCGCTGGCCACAAAGCCAGTGTCTGCGGCCACTGCGGCTGTCCGTCAGCGTACAATGTCGGCCGTCAGCACTAGCTCTGTTGTCAAACCAGTGGCGCCGCGCACACGGACTATGTCGGCATCCAGTTCAAAATCTCGAGCCCCGACGGTGGCTCCTGGTGCGGTGCCGGACGTGCCCCCTGTGCCAAAGACAACGACCACGACCAAGCAGCCGGTCGTCACACCCTCTGCGAGCCGGACGTCCCTTGCGAGCAAGGCGTCTATTGCTGCAGCCAGAGCGACTACTGCCAGGCCATCCGACCCCAAGACGGCTGCTGCGGCAAAGACACCAACGTTACGGCCATCTGCTTCTACAAAGTCGCTCGGCGCTCGTTCCACGGTATCGGTCAAGACCACCAAGACAGCGGTCTCTACCACACCAAAGACGCCTACCGTCTCCAAAGCCCCTACCAAGCCACCTGCCAGGACCCCGTCCACTCCATCCGACACTCTTCAGACACCTTCTACTGGTTCCAGCACTCGCGTCCGCGCAACGTCGCTGAACCCAAAGGAGACTCCTCCGTCTATCGCCCGCCAGCGTACGGCATCGTCGTCGGCGCCCTGGAAACGCGCGACCCCTCTTCCACCCACCGTCGCTGGCGTGAAGCCGCGTGGGTCTATTCGTTCCTCCTCTGGATCCACCGAGGGTCCTCCCGAAGCGATTACCCCGCGCCTCTCGGTTGTTGAGCCCATTATCGTATTGGATGACTCTGCTACCAACAGCCCGGTACTCGCCGAGTCGCCAAACGAAAAGTCGCGCCGGTCGTCCGACTCGGACATTCCGCCCGTGCCTCCCCTCCCATCGGTGGTGGTGGAAGAGGTGAAGGTGGTCGATGAGCCCACGGTCAAGCTCGAGGAAGTTGGCAATGGACAGGCCGAGGTTGTGTCCCCCATCTCGGTCGTGATCAGCCCGACACCTGAGGATGAGGCTGTCCCAACGACGCCAACAATTATCGAGCCGGTTGCTCCTGTTGAGCCACCTGTGGTTCAACAACCAGTGGTGCTCCCAGCTACGGTGGAACAGCCCGCTCCCATTGTGAAGGCTCCCACTGTTGGTCCTGTGAAAGCGCTTGAGCTTGCTGCAGTGAAGGCTCCAGAGCCTGCTGTGAAACCCCGGACTACCGCCGCTACCGTGAAGCCGGAGCCCACGGCGAAGGTTCCCACTGTGGTCGAGCCTGAAGCTCCAGCCAAGGTTCCAACTGTGCCCCCTCCTACTGTCGTCGAACCTCCGCCCACCCCGGCCAAGGTGGCTCCTGCCGTTCCCACTATGGCCGCCCTCCCCAAAGCGACGATGAGCGCGGCCAACCCTCCTCCAACCCCTCCCAAAAACCCGAGGCGATCATTCGCACCCCCAGCCACACCACCAAAGATGGAGCAGCCTCTGCCTCGTGCGGCCAAGGCCCCTCCTCCAAGCTTCCCCTCTACTTCTCCCGTGCCCACCATCGCCAGTGTGGAAGACAGCCCTCGCAGCGGCTTTGCCGGTACCATGTCTCGCAAAGTCAGCGAGACGGGTAGTGTGCGCTCTGTTCGCTACCATCCGGCTCACGCGTTTGACCCACCTCCACGGAAGCCATCTGTGTCGGCGGCGCCACCCGCCCCGCCGAAACTGGAGGTTGAAGACGGCAATGTCCCCTTCAAGGGCAGCGGCGTCACGCTGCACGTCGGCATCCCCTGCATTGTGACACTCTCGACGCGTCGTGCGCGTTTCCGTGCCAACGTCAAATACCTCGGCACCATGGCCAACGCCCGCGGGCCTTGGGTCGGTCTCGAGGTCGACGACTTGGACCGCTTTGGCGTCGAGACGCTCCCGACCGGCGCCAAGAGCGGTGTCCGTTATTTCCACTTTTCTCCCCCCGACGCACCAGCAGGCGACGAAGCGAGGTCAATCCGCCAGCGCCGCATCTCGGCCATTGCCGACTCGTTGTCCGGCCGCGGTGTGCGCCGCCCCAATGGTCTTGGCCTGGCCGTGAACGGCAACAACTCGCTGGGTCCACCAGCCGACACGCGCCGCGCGGCCAGCCCCTTTGTCGCAGACTGGACAGCGCCAGAAAAGCCCAGGGCGCTGTTTGTGCGTCCCAGCGAGGTCTTGTTCGTCATGGGCGCCGAGTAGGAAGGCTGCTCCTTCCCTTTCCCCCCACCGTCGGCTGCGCCGGCGTTCCCAGCTGTGCATCTTCGTTGACGAGCCACGATACCCCCATTTACGCGCGTTTAACGACTATTCCGGTTATTTGTATATCTTGCATCCAACAACACCTTGATTCCATGTTGAGACTTAATGCATTGTGACGGACGCAAGGACGCGGACGGACGCAAGGACGCAGCGGACGAGGGGAGCTCGGGCAGTGAGTGGCGCAACACGTTGTCGTTGTGTGATGTACAGTGAGGTTGTCTGCCACACGGTGTGCCGAAGCAGTGCAGGTTGTAATGACGTTGCGCCATGTGCTTGTAAGAATGAGCGCGACCTGCGCATAACGGTCAGCTACGACTGGTCACGCACGATGCGCTATAGCTCTGGGCACAGACGCAACATGCAGAGGGTCGTGTCGACCACCAGCCTGGACTGTCGCCCGCGGAACTTTTCCTCCAGCGCAAATTGTCAGTGCCACACGACCACACGACCGAGCTTCAAGAAACATTATTTCAAGTGCCATAAGCACCCCATCCATAGAGGCGCCTGATGCGCTAGTATACACGCGATGCTCTCCTAGTCCCCGGTCTACACGACTCCGAGTGGGAGAACCATGGCAAAGTCTCTTGAGGTTGGCCAGTCCACCACCCACGCGGATACGAAGTTGACGCGCTTAGAGGTTGAGCTTGGTGCGGCGCCAGTGACGACGCTTGGCGTTGTACTGGATCTTGGCTGTGGGGGGTTAGCAGGGGGTCGTCGGGAGGGGAGAGTTAAAGAGGGAAGAGGGGAGCTAGACGGTATGCGGCGATGGGCAAACTTGGTTGGAACAGAGCTGTTCTCTCTGCCTCAACCATGCCCAAGCACCTCCTGCTCCCTCTCCCTCTCCTGGATCTCTCGACGCTCGAGGGACACATACTGTCGGTCTTAAGACGGAACCACTGGGGGATAGGGCGGTTCTGGCGGGCCTTCTTGGCGAGCTTCTGCTTGATCTAGATATTGTTAGCACTCGTCCTCTCGTCCTCTACACCGCAAAATTCACGAGGAAGGTCTTCTGGGACGGCTAATGATGTTAGCAATGATCCAAGAACAAGAAGAGCAAGAACACGGTGGACTGGCAGGGCGATCCGGACGATTTTGATGGTTGTTGGATATTTGGCGCAAATTGCGACAATCTACGCCCCTCTTGCTTGTGACGGTGACGGACAGGACGCCGATGAGGAGCAAGTGGAGACGCTTTCTTGGGCGAGTTGGGCTTGTCCAACCCGATCCAACATATGCCCTCCAGCTTCCAACACAACGTCTCCACGCATGTCCTCCTGGAGGCCTCCCGCTCTCGTTCCACCAAACGCCAGCTGTCGGTCGCACTGCGTTCCTGCCGTCGTCGGTCGCGCTGTCTTCCTTCTGTCGTCCGGTTGTCGTGGTCGTCGCGATGTCCACCGTGTTCGTGCCGTAGAGCTCACCATTTTGGATGGGTTTCTTGCGGGATGGAGAGAGGTCGCTGCGTTCAGAACGCCAGTCAAGTCGCCTGCCAGGCTGCACCAACCCGCATCGCCATTTGCCTCCGTTGCCGCCTGCCAGCGAAATTTCACCGCACCGAGGGCGGAGTTATGGATGCCACATGGATGTGGCGCATCTGAAAAAGTGGCACTTTGGACCACAGAGCCCTGCGCCCTTTGCAGGTGGGTGCATGCAAGCGCACACTCGACAAGCCCATTTGTGCTTCTTCCCGGTGACAACGCGGCCAAGCGGCAACCATGGTCATGGTGACCCGTCGCACGCCGTATTCACTATAGTTCTACTGTATCCTACACTTACATCCCTCTGTGCTGCATATTGGGCTATAGCCTGCATCACCTCCCAACTTGTCGGTGCATATTTTGACCATGTCGCCCACGTCTGGACGACTCAGCTGAACATGCACTGCTTTTCACTTTCACGTCTTTATGACAACCTCCACAAGTAATATCGGCTGTGCTGGCCATGAATGTCATAGTAATGTGTACAGAGAAGACGAGTTGGGCCTCGCGCTGTACGACCGTAGACGACCACTGGGACGAAGTAGAGCTTGCGCTGGTTCTAGCCAGGCGCAGGAGGCTGAGGGCGAGTGCGGTGGTCCACATTCGACCTTGGCGGTCGATGGCTTGGCCTTTATGTACCGTGGCCAGGGTAACCTGCTTGCAAATGCTGCTGCCCGCGATGTCAGGTCCGCTCGCGAGCGACATCGCCGTGGCCTGTGCCACCTGGGCGCACGGTCGCGTGAGCGCGTTGTCCTTTGTGACGCCGGTTGTCAAAGGACACGATACGGGCCAATTTGGTGGCAGAGCGGGACGGCTAGCAGCAGTAGTCGAGGTTACACTGTTGTAGACTGGTTAATAGAACGTATTGTTGTAGACAGGAGAAGATACATTCGCTAGAGAACTATCAAGGATGCTGTTGCTCTAGCTATGTATATACCATTCTCCAACTCATGTATACGGGTGGAACTCGTATAGGTTTAGTCCGAACCTTCCTGGGTTCCGATGGTACATACAGTATTGATTGTGACACGGCCTGTGACACCGGCACCAGGCCTGTAGACCAGGGCTCTGTTGCGGTCAGCAGCATAGTCATACCACTGACTTACTCTTGCGCCACGACTGGGGGTCGCAGGTCGTCCACAGAGCCTCGTCATGGCGGTCCGGGCCGAGCTTGCGCTTGACGCGAAGAAGACGCCGCTTGAAGTCGAAGGCAGCTTTGGCTGCCGGGTCGGAATTCACTCATGCTCTCCACTTCTTGTCCGACTGCCGCGCGACGACGCGGTAGCGCTCGTTGATGTCGTCCTGCTCGGTCTTGGGCAGCGACTCGAGCATAGACTTGCGCTTCTCGCGCACTACCTGGTCGCGCTCGTGCTGGACCTCGGGGTGGTTCCTACGGAAGTCCCGGAGGCGTTGGATGATGCGGTCCCTAACAGCAGGTACAGTACGCTGTGGTACCGCTGGAGAAAACGCGCGCGTTGCTCGGCAGGGGTCGAGGGATTCATGTCCCGGACGGCCTGCTTGAGCGGGTTGACCTTGTTCGTGCCGCGGTGGTGGCGGTCAGGCCAAACGACACCCTTCTTCTCGACAAATGTGTCCAGCCAGAAGTGGAGCAGAGCTTCCACATACTGGCCCAACACACGGCCGGTGATGCCGAGGGCCGAGCGACGGGCGGGGAGAGCACGAGCATCCATGCGGAAGAAGGGGTGCATGGTAACATCCTCCTTCTTGCCGCCGGCCTTGATGTTGGCGCGCGCGAGCACGTTGAAGAGCCTGATGCTGTCAGAGACCGTTTCAACTGCACATGGTACGCACTCGGGGCCCTCGTCGATCCGGTTACGGTGCTGGTCCCACCTCTGGCAGCGCGGCGGCGGTGCCGGCGTACAGGGCTAACGAGCCATCCTTGGACGACAAAGCCTTGATGTACGAACCCCAAGTGCTGTTCATTTTGGCCGTCTGGAGACAACCAATCTGGACAGCAGTGGGGGGCGAGTCGGAAACGAGAATGTCCAGCACCTCGGGCGCGGTGCCGAGGACAAGAAGCGGAAGGACGTCGTCCACGGAGAGGAGCGAGGTCACGCCGTGGAAGAGGTCTGTCATACCGGGCTCGTGAGCCGCGGCCATGACGCGACCGAGACGCTCCTTGAGCGTGGCCTGCTTGGGCACGTATGCCACAGACTGGGCACGCTCGTTCCACCAGTGGCGGAAAACGGGAAGGGTGTCCTCAACCTGTCTCGGTCAGCGCGGCTATTTGGTTCTCCTCACTCACGACCTGGACCGACACGGGTCAGTCGAGCGACGGGCCGGGTATCTAGTCCTGATCTTGCGCTCAACCCCTCGAACGGGCTGAGTGACAGTTCGAATCGAGCGCGGGGGACGGCCTACAGACATCTAGAACGGGGTGACAAAGGAGACACTCACGGGCACACCGAGGTCGTCGACCTTGTCCTCCTGGGCGTCGGCGTCGGCCGTGTCAAACTCGTCGTCCTCGTCCGCGGCCTCAAAGTTGGGGGCACGCAGGCCAGCGTGGTCGTCGACCTCGGGCAGGTAGCCGAGGACAATGGCCGGACCCGCGAAGCCGGTGGACGGAATGTGAAGGTCCTGTTGCTGCTGCTGCTGGACGCCGACGGTGATGGTGTACGGCGTACCAGAGTAGACCGTGGGGTCGAGCGTGACCGACGATCCATCCAGGTGGAGGATACGGATGGCTCGACCGAGGTACCGGGCGAGCGCGGCGAGGTCAATGTGGTCGGCGTGTTGACCAGGCTGCAGCATGTTCTCCACATACTCAGCCGGGTCGTTCACGTCGGCCACATGGCCAAACCAGTCGGCGGCCGTTTGGGCCAGCACGTCGGCTGTGGCCAGACGCAGGTCGAGGTGGTCGACGCCAGCACCAGCCTGGAGGGCGACGGCGCGGTGGGCTCAGTTGCCGTCACCGCGGACATCGTGAACCTCCAGGTGCTGAGGGTGGGGAGGCTCGGCGAGGAGGGTGGCTGGGTCGGTGGTTTGAGAAGGCTGCGAGGATGGGGAAGGCGAGGTGGTGGGGGTCGAAACAGTGGTGCCGAAGACTGTTGGCGAGGCTGAGCCGCGAAGGAATGGGGACGAGGTTCTTGATCGTCAGCACCGACTCGCAAAGCAGACAAGAAGCACCGCCAATAACTACCGTACAACAGTGGCGGAGCCCAGAATGCGGCACATCCACGGCGGCGGTGGCGCAAGGTGTGTCTCTTTTCATGATCTGGTCAGGTTACTCACGCAGTGGGGGCAGTGGCGTGGACAGAGAGAAGGAGAGACTCCTTGCGCGGCAAGACAGCGAGCTGCAGCGAGACGCGGAAGAGGTCGCCAAAGGGGACGCAGACAGAAAGGCACAAGGCCAGGGCGAGTAACCACCTCATTGTGATGAGGGGTTGGGGTTTGAGAGAGGGGTATGTGGAAGATGTAGCGATGGGGGCGATGGTGGTGGGGGTGGTGGTGGTGTGATAATGTAAGTATTGAGAAGATGGAGTGGTAACATGCCATACCTGGGTGACTCAACCCGCCGTCGGCGATCTTTCCCTCCCATAGGCGTGCCCTTCCCTCCTTTCCCCCATCGTCTCTCTTCTCTCATTCCATTTTTCATCCTTGGGCTTATCCCATTACCTCTTTAAAACTCATCCGTATCCAAATGCATTCAAGGGAGTCCTTCCCCCACTAGTCTTCAGATGAAGCTCTGACAAACGGTGGAGGGAGGGGGAAGGGTAACAGAGTGGGCTCCTCGATCCGAGCAGAATTTCACGGACGTTTGCAGCTCTGCATTTCTGTACATTTGTGGCAGGATCGCTGCCAGGGGGAGATGAGGATGCCATCACGCAAAGGCCAAGGATCTGTACCACTTTTACCCATGCATGAAAGAAGGTGCTCGTGAGATAAGGCAACACCAGGTAAGTAAGCGACCAGTGCATCAATGGACAAGTAGCAGAACACGGGCGCCCCCGCCTTTTCCAGATGTCAAAAATGTGAGGAAAATCAACAATTATGATTTTTAACCCCAATTCGCCACAGGGACTTGGCCAGCCTGGTCCCAACCTGGCGGCTTCAAGTGCAAAGGCTTACATTCGACATAAGTCTGGACTGAACTGTCACTGTATCACAGCAAAGGCTGACGTATTGTTTGTATACCCATCGGCGTAGAAGCGCAAAAGGTACATACGGACGGAAGCTTACATGATGGGCCACGAACGGCGCATTCAACCAGTCCCTGGTGAACCAACCTTTGCTCCCAACCGTCCCCAGTTCAGTCACGTATGCATCATATGTATGAAAGAACATGCGCTCGACAAGTCACCAGGCAGGCAAGACGCATCCTCTCGTGAGCCTCACCCATGCATCCATCTCTCTAGCTCAACGTGCTCTTCCTCCATGTCCCGCTGCTGTCCTTTTGCGCCAACCACCCGATGAAGCTGGGCACGTCCTCTGCAATCTTTCCTGGCAAGCTGCTGTTGACCATGAAGCGTGGAATGTTACCGCCAGCGTCACTGCTCGTGGCCATGCGCCACTCGACCTCTTCGCCGTGCTCCCGGACGAGCTCGACAGAGACGTACCGCCCGCGCACGCGCGACTTTTCGTCGCCGACCTTTTCGGGGCAGTCTGGGTGGAGGAACGGGATGGACACTGGGAGGAGGTGAGCACGAGGTTACTAAACGCAGACGCACCATTCATAAACGACCGCTCGCCATGGGGTGCCGATTTCAGCTCGCGGCTGAGCAACAGTGTGACAAAGGTGCGCGGGTTGGTGGGCGCGGGAGTCACGTATGTCATGCGCCAGATCTCGGCGACATGAGGCTGGAGTACCTGGAGGCATTCCGACTCGCGCAACAATTCAATGTACCTAAGAGGGTCAGTAAATGGCGAGACGCGTATATGCTCACTCTCTCTCGTTCTGCGCAACGTCAGCTCTCTGGCCATTCACGTTTTGCTCACCTCTGAGTGGTACTCGAGCAGTCCACGCCTAAAGCTCTCGTACAGGCCGTTGGGAGAGGACGTCATGATGCGCTTCTGACGCTCCACATCGTTGAGCTCAAACGTCGGCCTGCGCTCATTCGTCGGACGGTCCACGCCATGGATATCCGAGCTGCGTCGTCGCAGCTTGTTGCCGATGGCCTGCAGCAACGAGTTGGACGCGCCGTCCTGTTCGGCGCCTTCTCGGATCGAATCAGGAGTACACTGGGCAAGTCAGCACAGGAAACCCATTTCACACTTACAGATGTCATACGGCCGGCCCAGAAATCATTCAGGCCGAGTTGTTTGCGGATCTGGGACAATGATGAGCACACGACCATACGGGGCACTCTGTGCTTACCTTGCCAGACGCCCCTGAATTCGGCAGAGTGAACAGCTGGGTGTTTCCACCGTGTGGTGCCGAGTGCTTGCTCCATTGGCTAATAGGTGGTCAGCACCAGCCGATCACCAACGCCCTCACTCCAAGGTGTCCGCCAGTTCCTCGCCCATAGCAAAGTACTGGTCGAGAAACGCTGCGAAATCGGGTCCCGCGGGGTCTGGCACGTCCTATGCCCTGTTCAGCAACAATCCACCTGCAGGAACATACGGCTGGGACGAGGCATTGCAGTGTGAGGTTGGGCATGGTTTTTGAAGTGTGTGTTGATGTGTCGTCGGTGAGGAGAGTGATGCTGTACAATGGAGATTGGGTCCTTTTCGAGGGCGATCGTGACATCCGCCGGGGGCCGGCGGGGACGGAGTGAATGGGCGGGTTTTGCGATACATAATGACGTCATCGATGGGCCGAGCCCCCGTGTCTCTCTGCCCCGCGCACGCCAACGGATGATCCGGGGCTCCAAGCAGCCGCGTGGGATGGCGGAGGCAGAATACCCCACAGACCAACGTCTCCCTCGATGTGGGTTGGTGTCGTAGACCCATTTTGGGTCGGTGCTTTCGTCGCAATCACTGGAGATCCCCCGTCTTCAACGTCCGTCTCTTGGTCGTCACCACTCCCAAGCCCGGCATGGCCGAGCCGCCGCGCGTCCCCGCGTTCCTCGCCAAGATCCGCGCCCACCATGCGCCCCAGACGGTGCAGACAGCACCCATCGACTCTACAACCCCATCCTCGACCCAATCGCCCGTTCATGCCGGCGGCAACCAGACCGCGTCGACAAGTACCAGTGCGACGGGGCCCAACGGTGCCACCACGCCCACCACAGTGATCCCGATCGCTCCTCCTCCCAACGCACTGTACTTGCCGCCTCCGGCCGTGCCCACTGTCGAAGAGGACCTCGTGCCGCCCGAAAACTTTGCCGCGGTGACACATGGCGTGTACAGGTGCGGCTTCCCGAAGCGCCGCAACTTCAAGTTTCTCGAGACGCTGCAGCTCAAGACCGTCTTGACGCTCGTACTCGAAGACTACCCAGAGGCAAACCTGCAGTGGTGCCAGGACCAGGATATCCAGTTCATGGTGAGACAAAGAGGGCCGTGTGGACCGTTCCGTCTCCCTCTAACGTCGCTCAGCAATTCGGTATCCCGGGCAACAAGGAGCCGTTTGACAATATCCCCGAGGACGTCATCTGCTCGGCGCTCGTGGCCATCTTGGACAAGCGCAACCACCCATTGCTGATCCACTGTAACAAGGGCAAGGTGAGTTACATCCCGTACATCGACATTCTTGGCTGACAAAGGAAGCACCGCACAGGCTGCCTCATTGGGTGTATCCGCCGGCTCCAATCGTGGTCGCTCACATCCATCTTTGACGAGTGAGCTCGAGGCCATGGGCGCCAGCTGACGTACAGGTACCGCCGCTTCTCTGCGCCCAAGTCCCGCGCCGTCGACCAGCAGTTCATCGACCTCTTCTCCCTCGCGCCCGTGTGGGCCGAAGTGGTCGAAAAGGGCGGCGGCCTCGCCAACCTCCCCGACTGGCTGATGCTCACGTTGCCACTCCCGCTACAGGCCCTGCGAGAGGCGCAGCGCGAGACAGAGGCACAGCGTGCTACAGAAAGAGAACGGCGCGTGGCCAATGGGAATAATGGTGCCGGAGGTGGTGGTGGTGGACCGGCGAGGATTGAAATGCTGGACATTGAGCCCCTGCCTGGCGTTGGGTACGAGATTGCGGCACGATGACCGCCCGCCCCGCCGCCGCGACGACGACGACGACAACTTTATAGAGATAATGTCCATCAAAGGACAGAGTGTATTGCTAGCCTAAATGCAGAGTGCTACCTGTTAGATATATTTCCCCCCCATCGAGCTCGCGTCGCTCGCTGCTGCGTCTCCTTTTGGCTACGGCCATTGGCCTTTCATCAATCATGCTATCATCGTACAAATGCCCTCGGCGCGCGCTATCTATGCCCCGTATTTCCAGCGCATTTCTCACTTCAAGGTCTTTTGCAAGATGGTGATCCTGTCTCCGAGGGACAGAGCAATGCCCTGGGTCTTGGAGCGGATGCGCACGTGGCCCTGGATCGTGCCCTCTTCGGTCTTTTCAATCGACAAGTTGGCAAGGGCGTCCTCGCCAAACAGACTGCGCGCGCACAGGTTGGCAGAGAGGAAGTCGCAGTCGCCCGACAAGGCCGCATCGGGAGTGAGGCACGCCATGTTGGTCGACTTCATAATGTGGTCGAGGTACGCGCGGAGGTCGGAAATGGCCGTGTTGACGTTGACCTTGTTCTCCCACTCAAACTCGGTCCACATGCTACGGAACTGGGCCTCGTTGCAGTATGCGGGCTTGATATAGTCCATAATGTCGACGTGGACGTCGCTCAGGACAATGTTGACGCTGGCGTCGGCTGCGCCCTGCTTGTCGTACACAATGTTGCCAAAGATGACACCCGTCTCGGTCGACGACACCTTGATGGTCGCCTTGATGCTGTGGAAGCCGTGCGGGGCCAAGGTGTGGGGTGCTGGCCTCTCGACAAGCTTGAGGTCGCCGAGCGTCGCAAACTCAATGGTCAGGTTTTGCAGAGTCTCCGAGGTCTGGTTGACAATGAGAACGTCGAGCATAATGTCAAACTGCTGAATGTTGACAACAGCCTCGGCGTACACGGGGTCCGAGAAACCAGTGAGCTGCACTATCCGCCAGAGCTTGGACACAAAGTCGTCCTTGACCTCGGTGGTGCCCGTGGCGCGCACAACATCCGCCTCGTAATCATCGTCGTCGCCGCCAGCAGTCTTGAGTGACAGCTGCGAAAAGTTGATCAGGTCGTCGACCTGGATCGCCTTCTTCTTCGACTCGAGCTCCTTCTTGGCCGACACCTTGGCCTCCTCGGCGCGAAGCATCTTGGCGTACGCAGCCTGGGTGTCCTTGAGGAACACGTCGTGGACAGACTGCGAGTCTTGCAGCTGGGCGAGCGACTCGACACAGTTGAGGATACGCTCCTGAGAGTCCTCGTCAATGGGGACAGTGACAAACTTGGACTGGCCGACGCGGACAACCGAGGTCATGATGAGGATGGCCTCGGCACGGAGCTGGTTGAGGATCGCCTGCTCGGCGCGGAGCTCCGAGTAGCGGAGAACCAGCTTGGTGAGAGTCGAGGCGAGGACGGTGGCGGTAAAGTAGTCACCGCCGAGGATGAGGGCACGCAGAGGAGGCTTGGCAGCTGAGCGGACCTGCTCGAGGCGGGCGGCGGCGGCGGTCGAGGTGTAAACAGTCTCGGTGGCATAGGTGCCGTCGGCAAGGACACGCGTAGTGGTGACAGCCTTGGGCTGCTCGGGGTCCTTGACACCCTCAGCCTCATCGGCAGCCTCGGCCTCGTCGAGCAGACGCTGCTCGGAAGCGAGGATGGGGACCTCGCCAATCACCTTGCGCAGCTCAAAGACGGCGCGCTTGATGCCCGCGGGGTCCTTGCAGTACTCGCCGACAATCCACATGGCACCACGGAACACCTTGCCCGACTTGATGTCGCCAAAGGTCTGGATGAGCTTTTCGGTAATGGCCGAGCGGAGGTCGGGGAACTTTTCAACCACCTCGCGCACAAACGAAATGACGTCGACGGCCGAAGGGTTGTTCGAGTCGCCCAGGAAGTCCATGAGGACGTAGACAACGTTGGCGGCAACCTCGGAGAAGCGAATGGCGCACGTGTGGATGCTCTGGATAAGAAGCTGGCGGTACTCGACGTTCTTGTCCCAGTCGGCCGCGAGGGTCGACTGGAGCTGCTTCTTGAGGAAGAGAACAACGTCCTCGACGTTGCGGCTGGTGACAAGCTGGAGAGCGACGCCAAGAGCCTTGCGCTTGACCTCCATGTCGGGGCTGTTGAGCACCTTGAGAATGTCAGTGGCCATGCCGTCCAGGACGTGCTCGTGCTTTTGGCGGAGAGCGTCAAAGCGGTCCAGAACAATGAGCTTGACGTTGTTGTCCGACTCCTTGACAATGAGCTCGGCAAACGCCTGGCCAGCAGCCTTGATGGCAGCGGGGTTCTGGGTCAAGGTGGTCAGGCTGGTGGCAGCCTCGTACTTGACAGCGTGGCTGGTCGAGTTGAGGAGCTCAAAGATGCAGCGGATCCACTTGGCGCGGTGGCCACCCTCGACACGAGCCTCCTTGCGGATGAGCTCAATGACGGCCATCTGCATGAGCTCGTCCATGGTCGCGAGCTGGTCGGCAACGGACAGCAGGTAGCGGACGGCAGTGGGCTGCGACACGCTGCACAGGGCCGTGAACGCGTTACGCTTGCAGGTCGAGTCCGACTCGGCGGCGAGGAAGGTGTCGAGGAGCTCGGGCGCGTCGGGGATGAGGTGCTCGTGGTCCTGGTAAATAGTCCAGACGGCAAAGACGGCGTTCTTGCGCACAAACGAGTGACGGTGTTCCAAGCACGAGCGAACCGAGGGGACCAGAGGCTCGAGGAGCTCGGACTCGCGAATCTTCTGCAGGAAGCGCAGAGTCGCGCCACGGATGTACTCGTTGGGGTGCTGCAGGTCGTTACGGATGGCATTGCACACGAGAATCATCTCCTGCTTGAGCTTGCCGTTCTCGTCGAGCTTGGGGCAGATCCTGGGTATGGTTAGGACCAAGAGGTAGTAGTGTGAGGACGGGCCAGTGTACTCACTCCCAGTAAAAGTGGAGAAGCTTCTTGATCTGCTTGTTGCGCGAAGGGAGGACATACTGGATAATGGGCATGAGAAGCGTAGGCTGCAGATGTCAGGTCAGTAATGTGCGCTTGCTGTTAGCTGCTGGTTGCAGCCACTTACGTGGCTCTGGCCATTCAGAGTGCCGACGATGATCCTGCGCATGGTCTCCAGCTTGACCTCGTCCGAGCCCTTCTGGAGAGCATTGCGGAGGTCCTGCGACGAAGGAGTGTCGAGCAGGTCATCGTGGATGATAGTGTAGCACGTCGCCGAGGGTTCCATGGCGGGCGGCTGTCGCAGGAAGGGGAGGGGGAGGGGGAGGGAGGGGGGATCGCACGCAGTACTCTGTTGGCGGAGTGCGCGACTGCGAGGAGAGACGGGGCGAGAGGGATGTAGGTGTTGGTGGTGTGTGTTGGCTGTGAGGAGCTGTCTCTCGCAATTGGTGTTGCAGGTGGACCTGTCGTCGATGAGCTGGAGCGCGCGTCACGTCCACACCCAGGCCACGCACGGCGTGGAGGCTGCCCTCCGCCGTGTGCCAGGCCCCCTCTGCCAGGCGCGCTCTGGGCTCAATGGCCCCAGACTGCCACACCGAGTTATTACCGGGTATTCCCGGAGGTGACCGCCCGCCTGGCTGGCTTGGTGGGTGCATGCTGGCTGGCTGTGGGCTGGCTGGCTGTGGGCTCCTGGGCTGGCGGTGTGCGTCGTCCTGGCTGTGTGGGCGCGGGGGGGGCCATGCCTGATCCCTCCGACGTTGCCGAGCGGACCAGGCAAAAGCGATTACCTTGGATTCAACGGTTCGTGTTAACGGTCCTCTACAACACCTCTCCTCCGGTCCCCTCCCGCTTCTCTCCAAAATGGCCTCGAACACCCAGAACGTGAGCACACCGCAACGCTCCAACACTGCCCCCAAGCAATCCATGTTGGCTAACCACGTCGTACAGGTCGTCCGCTACACCGCGATCCTTGCCGGTGTCATCTACGGCTTCTCCCACGCCGGCACCCTCCAGGCCAAGCACAACGAGGAGTCGGTGCGTACTCCTGCGGCAGCTTGGACACCAAGCTGCCCGCGCGCGCGCGCGAACGGGAATGTTGTTTTGCTGACCATTTGTCTTCTTCCCTGCCAATCTCCAACCACCGAACCGATTTGAACCACCGTCGAACCCATCCGAAACACACGACACTTGGGTCAACTCGAACCTTCGATACCAACAACGTCCGTCTGGTCTTGTGCTCCTCGGCGACCTTTGGCAACCCTCACGTTCCTACATATAGGCCCAGCACGCCACCGCTCGCCGGGCAGAGCTCATCGAGGAGGCCAAGAAGGCCTGGGTCGAGAAGCAGGCCGCCGCCAAGAGCTCTTCGGGCCGTGAGTCTGCCACACAAAGCTGGAAGCAGGTGCTAGCAGGGAAGATGGAATGGACAAGCAGAAGTCGACTGGGTGTGGTCCCGGACGAGGTCCTGGGTGTGCCATGCGCGGCTGGGACTTGAAGATGGGGAGGAGGGGGGGCTCATTGTCGTCGCCGGCCCCTCCCCCAGTCACTTTTCGTCTCGCGGCGGAAGTCGTCATCCGTCATCCGCCGAAGCCGAAGAGCCGACAGGCACCTTGCTCGCGCGCAACGACGGGCCCACCTCTTTGTTGTTTTCTGGGCTGTTCCATCTTCCTGCAAAACATCGGCACCTCCAGCTCGATATTCCTGTTGTTTATGCTGACAATACCCAGTCGTCACTGACCCCGAGGACCCCGCGTTCGACCTCGAGAAGGTCGTCGCTTCGTGGGAGTCGAAGTAGGCTGGATATTAGACACCGCGCCATTTAGGGAAATGCAATGGCTCTACAGGATTATGTGCAACGTGCTTGGCTGTGGGCGTGTGTGTATAACGTAGCGTTGCCATGGTTTTTTGTCGCCGTAATATGTCAGCCGTAACTTGTTGGGGCGTTGGTGTCACTCACGCTGATCGCCGCCGCCGCCGTCTGGCTCGAACAAGGAACGGAATCAGATTGGCAGATTGATTCCCCGCCGCGCCATGACGGGGGTTGTGAACGCGTTCAATCATCTGAATCCCAACATCCTCCAAACACCACCCTCTACCGTCGCATCCAGCCAACAGGGCGTGGCACAGCACTCCGAAACGCGTAGAGAGAGCGAACCACTAGAACACCTATTCCACCCCCCACCCGGCTTTGACCCCCTTCCCCCCTCCCTCTCCACCCCCTACACCATTGTTTAGACGCGACTCGAAGATGGCGTCCGCCGACGAGCCCATCGAGGTCACCGACGAGCTCTCTGCTGCCGAGGAGAACCAGGTCATCAACGAGGTGAGTGCACTGTGATGGATTGACTGTGTGGTTTGTGAGCTGACGGATGGCAGGAGTACAAGATTTGGAAGAAGAAGTACGCGACGTCGCTGTATGTGTTGTAGATCCCTCCACTGACATTCCTCAGCACCCCTTTCCTCTACGACACTGTCATCACCCACGCGCTCACATGGCCTAGTTTGACGTGCCAGTGGCTTCCTGACGTCGAGTCGTGAGTGATGAACGAGCAGCGCCGTTGCTGACCACCGGTGTTCAGGCCCAAGGATGCCGACTACACCGTCCACCGCATGATTCTCGGTACCCACACTTCGGGCCAGGCCGACGACCACCTCATGATCGCCGAGGTGCACCTGCCAAAGGGTGGTGCGGACGGCTCGGGACGCGACATTGGGGAGCTGTACGACGAGGAGAGGCAGGAGCTGGGTTCGCACACCAAGAGCTCGGCGCGTATTCGCGTCAAGCAGACCATCAACCACAAGGGCGAGGTCAACCGCGCGCGCTACATGCCCCAGAACCCCGACCTGATTGCGACCAAGACTGTGGCCGGCCCCGTCTACATCTTTGACCGCACCAAGCACGAGTCCAAGGCTCCTCCCAAGGGCGAGTGCAAGCCCGACATTCGCCTCGTCGGCCAGAGCAAGGAAGGTTACGGCCTGTCGTGGTCCAAGGTCCGCTCGGGTCACATTCTGTCGGCCAGCGAGGACACGACTGTCGCTCACTGGGACATTGAGGCGTACAAGAAGGACGAGGCCGGCATCCAGCCTCTGCGCAAGTACACCGGCCACTCGGCGTATGTGGGCGATGTCGACTGGCACCCAGAGTACGACTACATGTTCGCCTCTGTCGGTGACGACCGCAAGCTCATGATCTGGGACACTCGTAGCGAAAACTCTGCCAAGCCCAGCCAGCAGGTCGAGGGCCACTCTGCCGAGGTCAACGCCGTCGCATTCGCCCCCGCATCGCCCAACCTCATCCTGACCGGTTCGAGCGACAAGACCATCGGCCTGTGGGACATTCGCAAGCTGTCGATGAAGCTGCACTCGTTCGAGTCGCACTCGGACGACGTTCTCCAGGTCGCCTGGTCGCCCCACTCGCCTGTCCACTTTGCCTCCGCCGCCGGCGACCGTCGCGTGCACATTTGGAACCTGGACGCCATTGGCGCCGAGCAGACCCCCGATGACGCCGAGGACGGTCCTCCCGAGCTCATGTTCGTCCACGGCGGCCACACCGCCAAGGTCAACGACATTTCGTGGTCGCCCTGCGCAAAGTGGCACATTGCCACCACGGCCGAGGACAACATTCTCCAGATCTGGGAGCCTAGCCGCCATATCCGTGCGGCCGCCGAGGCCGACGTGTCGGCCATGGACCTCGAATAAAGAGAAATGTTTTTAAAGAGGTTTAGAGTGTACGCTGGTCACACCCCCGTCCCAGATCTCGCGAGTGTGTGTGTGGCCGTGTGCAAAAGTCTGTAGCTAAGGTATGAGATGGTCCCTTATGCATGTGTAAAGCGGGCGGCCGTGGAACCGGGGTGTTGAAAGCGGAAGCGGTGTCGGGCGAGCGAGTCGGGAATGATGACGGCGGTGCGGCGTGTGTGCTTGTCAGTCAGTTCTGGTTGTTCTTTGAAAAGATCTGCCAGATTGGATTCTCGGCCACATCTTTGGTGTTCGTTGCGAGATCCGAGGTCCAAGATCCTTTTAATAATTTAAACATGGTGTGTGGAGTGTGGAGGTAAACGAGCAAAAAGCGTAACCTGTTCACCTCGGGAAACGACACTATGCTGCAGTCAGTGGCAGAGGGAATTAAAGGCTTGACGAGTTTCCAACCCCAGAATCTATGAGCGACATGTATCAGCCACAACCAGAGTCCGTCATTGCAGGCCCACAGCCCCCCACGCGTGGTGAGGACCCGCAAAAGGTATGTGTATGTACTCTCAAAAGTGTATCTCTGAGACTGACTCTGTGCAAACCGTTAGTCTCCACGGAGACGAATCCCATAGTGTACGGCATGGCATGGACAACAGGTACGGCACTAGCGATGCACCACTGCCACAGAGAGTCATGTCGTGCCCAGCCGCCGGTCAGTTACCCGACACTGGTGACGGTGCGGTGGGGGGGGGGGGGGGGGGTTGTTGCACCGGTCAACACTGCAACCTCCTCTTGTCGCAGCACTGTATTTTTCTCGTATGGCGCACAGCAGTGACTTGCTTGCGGCCATCGGTAAGCGCTACTGTGCATTTTTATTTTTATTTCGCCCACTGGAGGGGATGAAGGAGGGCGATGGGCATGGCATGGCATGGCGTGGCGCGGGCGCGGCAGAACGTCTTCCTCGCTGTTTCCTTCGGAAACAGCACACACAGTCTAGTCTGCCATTTTGCGTGGGGTGCCATCGTACCTTTAGTTCTACCAGTGTTCTGGTGGTCGCGCGAGCGTCCAAGACCCGGCGCAATAAATTATGTACTCGTGCAGGGTACTCCATGGCGGCTGAGGAGGAGGAACAGGCTGAATGGTATTTTGGGGTGGCACTGCTCGAGCGACCGGCCTCGGTCTTCTGTCTTCCCTTTCTCCACTCTATCACCCGTCTCTCCCTCATGGTATCTGTCCCGCCAGGAAGACGTTGCGCTCAGTGTCAAAGCCTCGTTCGTCCAGAGAATGCCCCGCGATCAGGTAGCGGATTGGTATTTACCTGGAGTGGGGGACCTCACCCATCTCCCCAGTCTTGCCCGCTGCCACGTCCGGAACGTCGGAATGCCAGGCCACGCCAGTTCCATAAGCTGACAAAGCGCATGTCGAGGCCAGAATGCCAAGAAGGAGCAGCCTTCAGGAGTGAGCAATTCCGTACCTCCGTACCGGCGACCCCACGCCGGTGAATGCTCGCACGACCGTTACATGTCGTCGGCGCTTTTTGTTCCAGCTCGAGATTGCCACCTCGAACCTCCTCGCTCTCCCTCATCTCATCGGAAGCGGAGTCGTCGTCGTCGTCCTCCTCCTCCTCCTCCTCACGGGAAGCGGCGGTGTCCAGCAAAGCACTGTGCCTTGTTAATAAAGGTTTTGGTCGCTTCCGGGGGGGATGCACGCTTGCCTCGGTGTCATCCTCTCTCCCGACATTCCCGGTCGGTAGCAACCTCAATTTGTTCTTGTCCTGATCGACAACGAGCATGCCATCCTCCCCGCCATGGGCATATGTCTCACTTGTCATATGCCGGTCTCCGCAGGCAGGGAGAATGAGGGTCGTGGTGTTCCCGAATGAATACATCCGGTACGTTTAGAACGCGTATACAATTTTGGCAACGACGACGACGACGACGGCGACGACGCGCACGTTAATCTGACCACCGCCACCTGCTTCTTGCCCCTGCACACACCCAAAGCTACTGCGTATACTCCGTCGGTACTTTTTTTTCTTCTCTGCCTTTTGTGATACTACAGACTCTACTACTTGTCACGCTGGTCGCGCTCCTCCCTGTCGCGCTGGGCGTCGCGTTCGCGACGTTCCTCCATCTGGAGGCGCTCGTCCATCATCTCCTTGAACTGGGAAATGATGGCGCCCTCCTTCTTCTCCCTCTCCTCGCGCTGCATCTTGAGAATTGCCCACTTTTCTTCAGCGTTGATGACCTGGCCCTCTTTACGCAGTCGGACAGCAGTCATGCGCTGGTGTCGAGAACCAGACATGACGTAACCGGCCTCTTCGTAGGCAGAGATTTGTTTTGAATCAAGGCCGATTTCGCCACGCCGAGGAATGCGCTCGCCCTTCTCCAAGAACCGCTGCATTGCTTGCCCCTCACCGGGCAGGAGGTCGCGGAACCTGTCAGGGGGTATCAGCACCGCCATTGTGTAATAAAGCCTGTCAAAAAGGAAACAGGTAGGAGTCCGCGTGGAACGGAATGTGACGTTTGCGCAAGTGCCAAGACGCGACACCAGTCTACGTGAACGAATGTGGCAGCAATGGCAGCCATCGCAAATTCGTTTCTCGTTTCCGAGACAAGAGAAAGAACAAGAATAAAACGACTCACGCTCCACGGTCATACTTGCGAGCCGGATCCAACGGAAGTTGCGGTCCAACCTCTGGTCCCTCGTCGTCTGCTGGTAACTCGGATGCTTGCACAGCTTGTTGCGTATCGTGTTCACGCTCGCGTTCAGCAGAACGCGACCGGGCCTTGCGACCAGTGGCACCGCTCTTCTCGACCCAGTCGTCGTCGGCGGTCCGTGAACGATGCCTACGTTTACGGTCCTTGTCCTTGTCGTCGTCGCGTTCACGTTCACGCTGCCTCCGGCGGGCTCGTCGCCGTTCGCGCTCACGCTCCGCATCAGAGTCGTCCGACTCGGATGTGTACCTCCTCCGGCGACGTGATTTCGACGACTTCTGTGACCGACGTGCCTTGTCTTCGCGTTCCCTGATGGTGGTGGTGTCAGCTTTTTTTTGTGGGCATGCTGGTCATGTCCCCCCGCAGATCCGCTCCACATGAGCCCACATCACATGTCATGTGGAGATTTTAATGGTATGGTGCGGCACAAGGGGCGGAGGCGGGAACTTGGAACAAGCGGGCACGCACAGCATCTGTTCGGCATAGGGGACCTTGGGAGAAGGTGGCCAGATTGAGATTTCGCTCTTCTCGCGGATCTGGCGGCGTCTGATGAGGAAAAAGAGTCAGTCTAGAACGAGAGCCAAAAGGCCAATTTGGGAAACCGTGATGGCGGAAGAGTGTACCATGGGACGGGACAACAGAGCAACATGGGGACTCACTCCTCAAGGTTCACGGGTCCTTGCTGTCCCTGCTGACCCAGTTGACCCGGATGACTTCTGAATGCAGGTGCCAACGTCGGTTGGAACGGAGGCATCGAATGCGGTGGTGGTGGTGACGACCGGTGTGACGACATGTGGGGTGGCAAAGGCCTTGTCCCACCTCCACCTTCCCTCCGTGGAGGGTACATTTGGCGACCACCTTCCCTGTCGTGTTCGCGTTCACGAGCAGCATAGCTTGGCGAGTTTCCTCTGGATCGATACGCGTCGCGTCTCAAGTTGCGGTCGTCGCGATTGTCGCGGTCGTCAACGGTGTTTGAAGCGTGACCAAGGATGCGCAGGCCGGAAGACTCGGATTGCCGTGCATGGTGTTGTTGTGGTGGTGGTGGTGGAGACGAACCTCGGGGAGGACGAGGGGGTAGACCTGTGTGCAGTGGCTGGATGGACGAGAGCCCGCGAGCATCGCCTTTTGGATGGCGGTGCAGTGGTTGTTGATGTTCCCCCTTGTCAAGAGGTGGGTGTTGGTGCCTGTCGAAAGCTTGCCGCTCCTCACCAGTGCGGTCTTCCCTTCTGGCAAGGAGTTGTTGTTTGAGATCGCTTTGGCGGTGCTCTTGTGCTGTGGACGGAGGAGCGGGGGATGCGTGCGATGAGGAATGAGCGGTGGGAGGAGAGCGTGGGATGTTGCGTCGTCTCGACGGGTGGATGTCTGCCATGCCGGGGCAGTGTGAGGAGAGGAGGAGGGGGTTGATGGGAAAGAGAGAGAGAGAGAGACGAGAGACGAGAGACGGCTGGAGAGGAACGCAACAAGAGGGAAAGAAAAAAAGGTGCGACCGAGCCGAGCGAGGCACGCACAGAGAACGACACAGGAGGACGAGGACGAGGACCAAGGTGTGCCGGCAGGGAGAGCGAGAGCGAGAGCGAGAGCGAGAGGCGAGAGAGAGAGACAACGGACAGAGAGGTACAGAGAGGGAGGAGCAAAGGATATCGCGGTGCGCGCGTACGTACGTTACAAACGCAGGATGTGACATTTTGGTTCCGCGCGTACCGTCGCGCGCCTGTGCCCAGTGGCCCCGCGGTGTGTCTCTCCCCCACCCAGCAACCCACTCTCTCGGCACGCTCACCGACGACGATCCCTCCGATCGATTGTGTGAGGATCACGCTTTCAAGCTGCAGCAGCGACAGCTCTACTACCTACCTATACCCACCCCACCCCCAGCAGCTGCCCCGCCCACAGCCAAGAGAAAGAGACAGACAGAGAGAGAGCGCGAGCCAGAGCCAGCCAGACATCCGGCCGTCCGTCCTGGGCCAGAAGCCAAATACACAAAAGCCAGGCCAAGAACCTGCTCTCTTCTAGTCCTCCCCCCCCCCCATCCCCTCACTCTCTCTCCCCCGCTCTTTCTTCCACCACAACCCCCCCCCCCCCCCACCTCCTCCTCCCCCCCAACCTCATTGTTTCTTTCTTTCACTGCAGGCTCCTCTCACTCCCCTCACCCATTCTGTCCGCAACGTCTCCCTCGCCAAATGGCGACCATCTCTGGCGAGCCTCGAGCACGACGTACTCACGCACGTAGATCCTGCGACCTCTGCAAAGTACGCAAGACGAGATGTGAGCTCCCCGACCTCGACGTCCCTTCCTCTTCCACACCTCTGCCCACGGACAAGTCTTGCCATCGATGCAGAGTGCTGGCTCTCCCGTGCGTCGTCGACGACAGCCGCATGGCCAAGCGCAGGAAGAAGGTCGGCACACCCATGACCTCGTCTGGCGGCGTCGCCAATACGGCCACTTCCGCCGGAGGACCTTCTGGGATCGGTCCAGTCCGCTCCGTCGCTACCAGGAAGAGCCGCACGCCCGCTCCACATTCAAAGACCGGGTCGTCCCCTCTGGGAGAAGGCTCGGTGCCCAGGCGCCAGCAATCCAGCGTGTCACGGCAGTCGTCTCGCCCAGAAGGAACACCCGCACCTGTCAACCCAGTCGACCACAATGTTGACATTTCAACAACAAACCCTATGGAACTGGATCCATCCAGGACGTGCGTTTATAACACATAAACCAACGGTGTAACTGACTACCTTTTCTCAGTTCGGCAAGGCACACTGTACGCATGCATGGCCGACCTCTCACCATTACTGCTGGCATGCTCAACATTGCATATGCCAAGATGTTTGAAGGCCTTGGGCGGCAAATTGTTGTCGTGGACGACGGAGACCTCGAGCGTCTCATCGAGCCGGTGATGCGGACCCGGTTGGCTGCTGGCTTTGCCCAGCTGCGTACTATCCACCCTCACCTGCAAAACCTGAACGAACTCCTCGGCATGTACCGCGAGTCGCCAGCCGATACCCCAATCCAACTCCTGCTCACCTCGACGGTCTACATCGCAGCCCAGTCGCTGGGGAGTGACAGTGACGGTCGCCGCCTCCGTGACGAGCTTGCACCCGTGATCAGTCACCTGCTCCAGCTTGTCTTGGCGCACCAGACGTCCTCCTTTCACGCCATACAGGCGCTCGAGGTGTTGAGTCTACACGTCCCGTTCGCCCCCGCACTCCCTCTTCAGCTCACGGACCCACGTACTCTTGCCCCTGCCCGCGGGCTCATTGGCGCCGCGTGTAACATCTCCGACATGCTCAATTTCAACGCCCTTGTCAACTCTCCTATCGAGCACTGGCCCAACCCTGACTACTGGCTGTGGCTGGGTGTCCGCATCGGCGAAGCTCAGATGGCACTGGAAGATGAGCGGCCAAGAAAGCCGGCTCTTTTGTCCGAAGCCAGAGCCTCGGCAATGGAGCTCATAGCGCCGGACAAAGAAGGCCTCTGGACCTCCGTTTCCTTTGCGGAGGACTCTGCGGAGCTGCTCGGGAAATTGACCGTGTGTGATAGACTAGCCCGCCTCGACGAGCTGCACGACTCTCTGGGGCGCCTGAGGGTCGTTGTCGACACGGCCAGCAACGTGCCAAACTACAACGCGGTTCAAGGCATCCTGGACGAAGTAGACCACTTTGGTCACCGCATAGCAGCAGTGGACAAGCGCCATGACGATGTTCTAGGTGAGTATAGTCATTTTAAATCACTTTTCTGCACTCCCAGCTGACACGTTTTAGCACTCCTGGCGCTCCCGTTGTCTCTCTCCTCCGCGTGGCAGTCGTACCGGACCATCAGGCGTCGATTTGAGACCATGAAGCAGTACCTGGTGGCCTTCCAGTTCTTGGTGGCTCTCCACTTTCTTCCTGGCTCGGTGATCGCCCTCCACAACCTCCCGGTACAGCTCACCAGCGCTCGCGCTGTTCACAGTGCGCTGAACCGGGCCTACGACCCATCTGAAGTGCTCCGAGCTCAATCAAGCAACTCGGCTGCCGCCGACGACCTTCGCCGCATCTCTCGTACGCGTGGTGACATGGCTGAACAGCAATTGTCATCGTTTATTGAGCTCTCGCACTCGATCCTCCCTACCCATGGCGGCGCCGCGGACATTATTCCTCTGCACGACACCATTGCCGTCGTCCTCGAGAGTGCCAAATCACTGGTCGAGCTCCATGCCTCAAGGCTGAGCCTCATCCGGCAGTTCATCCCTATCCAGACCGCCATTGGCCTGCCTCGTTGGGCTAACCCTCTCACTCAAGTGGGCCACATCATGCGCAAAATCAGCATGCCTCACGACGAGGCGGAGAGTGACGGAGGCGAGAGTGTTGCCAACGGATGTGCCAACCTCGTCGGTTCAATGGTTCGCACGGTCAACATGTGGACCGCGCACATTGAGCGTGAAATCGCCTACCCAGTGCACCCGACCGTCCGCCAGGTGCCAATGTCCTTTTCGGCCTCGCCACAACTGCCACCACAGCAAATGCGCCCCGTCACCCCCATTCTCCTTGGCCCCGTCCCGTCACCCTCTGCCGGCGGACCCTCCAACTTTTCAGGTGGCTACATGCCTTCCTCCGACAGGTGGCTGTCGGCCGACCATGGCGAAGGGGCATCTGGTAAAGCGGGTCCCAGCGGCGGGATTACAGAGTTTGGCCAACATCTTGTGCACCCGCCAAGTGCTCTTCCGACTCCAATGACTGCGCACCACCCTGGCACCCAGCAGCAGTCAATGGACAATATCCTCTCGGACATGTTTGGATATGGTTATGCGCCCCCAGTTGGTCCCGGTTCAGTCCCTCATGCTCCTCCCGGCGGAGGACCAGGTGGGGGAGTCTACACTCCTCAACCGCCCCACCACTTGCCCTCGCCAGATGATTACGCACAAGACTACATTGCCCCGCGCGAGCTGTCGCCTCACGTTCAACCAGTTCAAATGCCGCCTCAGCTGTCTCCCGGGCAATCACAAGTGGCATCCGCTACGGGCCTGCTCCCTCAGCACCCATCCGTGCCGAGCCACCCACACATGATGATGCCGTGACTCGAACAGACCTGTGGATAGCCGAAATCGTCGCTACCACACAACCGCCACAAGCCACCCACCCCACCCACCTCACGATGACCTTTTGCGGCCCCTACAACCGGGGTCTGCCTGTATCCCTAGATCTCTCTCTGCGAGAGAGCCACATAGACTCGTCTTGCCGCCCCCTTTTCCCCCTCCCAGAACCCTCACATGCCGCACATGTATCTGTTATGAAGCAAGAGAAGTACGCCACTGTGTGTTTCCTACGTGATTCTTCTTGGCCATGGACCAGGTCCCAGCGAGAAAAAAAAGGGACATCCGTGGGAGTAGGGACACTCATGTTGTTGCATGTACGCCGCCGGCCGGCGGTCCAGAAATGGTCATGCAGCTAAACTGCCTGGTTGCGAGATCCGCCACAGATCGACACACGGCACGCTGTACGTTACATGCAAAATGTATGTATCCAACGTTTCCGAGTTTCCGACGCGACACACTTCTCGTACTTCTCTTCTGTTACCATGCCTTTCCAACGGAAAAAGACGCAGCACAAAAGGTACAGGTCACGTAAGACCCAGCACCCGAGAAAGAACAAACTTTTCGGACTTCGGCTTCTGGGACGCTTTCGACGCGCGGAACGTGCGGAACGGAGCCGAAGAACATTGTAAAAAGCACACACACAAGGGCAAACTAGAAGGGCCGTTGCGGAGGGACGTACCCATGTGTTGGGCACACCCAGGTCATTGGCGAGGCACCGTTCTGGCCTCTGGGACAGAACGCGCGCAAATGTGTGATTTTATCAAGGGTAATTGTTTTTGCTTTTTTTGCTTTTGCTTTTGCATTTCCTTTTGCTGCGTGGCTCCACTGTCGAGTCCGCGGCCCTCTTGTGTGGCGGGCCACCATGGCCACCTGCCAGCCCTTCTTTTCACTCGCCGGTCCGCGGCGGACAACGAACCGCCTTGCAACTATTGGATGTGCACCTGCAAACCGCGGATATACGTTTGCTCCGATACAGAGGGGCGACGCGTCCACGGGTCAGCGACAGTGCGACAAGCAACGAAGCGGTGCATTTCACAATCGCGGCACCGCGGCCGTTGTCCAGTCCTTTGGGTGAAGGTTGGACTGCATTGAGGGACACCACAGACACGTGAGGAATGAGTGCGGGCGGCACGGCTGTCTCTCCGCTCGTTTCCCGCTAGACCCACACAACATAGACTTTTGTGACATGAGACGAGACGTGTGCCACAAGGGACACCTGACGATCCGCGGTCCGCCCAACATCAAGTGATGCAGGTAACAGCCTGTATCTTTTGGCCCGGGCCGGGATGATACTTTTGGCCTTGAAAGTGTCCGTTTCCGACCTGGCTTGGGCCCTGGATCTGTATGGTTGTTTTGGTAGACGTTTACGTTACGTTTTCCCCCCACTCTTGCAAGGTCCCAGCAATCCCGCTGGGCCGCCGCCTGGTGTGCTCAAGTAGTCTTGCCAGACACAGCCGGAAACCTTGCCCAAGGGAAAGCGTACGTACACCCAAATGCCTTTTGACTGGAGCCAGGAAAAGCAGCCGAAACGCAGACGGTGCGTCCCGTTCATCAACCCCTTGACGGCTATGTGGACCTGTGCTGGCGACATCATGGCAGGCTGTGGTGACGACCCGGCCCCTAGGAAGGCAGCTGTAAGGTAGGAATAGCCACCCTTCCTCAAGAGCGAAGAGCGGAGTTCGGGGTGGGTTGATTCTGGAACATGGGATCGACGGTCCGGGGAACCGAGAAGGACATGCGTACTCGTGTCACCACATGACGCACAACAGCACCAGACGTTAAGCGCTACTGTGGGAGATAGGGAGCAAGGGGGATACGTGCATCAACGAGAGCGATAGTAGTGTGGCAAACACAATCCCGCACCGGGCATATGGCCATATGGACGCGGGTTTCCCTTTGTTTCCCTTGAAACCACCTCCCTCCAGCAACCCGACAATCCATGACTCTCTATGTGGCGTGAGCAGTGGAGCGGAGACACGGCGAGTGCACCTCGACGAGCCAACAGGCATGCACCATGCTGTGCCGCCGACTGCGCCTGGCCGTCGTGCTCTTGCGTCATGTGAGTCCGCAGACGTGCCCGTGTCTTCGTCGTTGTTCAGCAGCAGCAGGGTGGTAGTGGGGGAGATGGAGTGGAGCCACTAGCGCGCTGGTCGTGGGTGTTTGTGTGGTGCAGGCGCCACAACGAATCACACTGTTGGTCAGTCGGACACGGGTGTGAAGATCTTCCCTCAAGAAGTAAAAAACTCAAGATCCCATCGTGCTTAGGTTTGTGGGTCGGACAGTGTGTCCCACGGTGCACGTCACACCGACGTCGATGGGAACAACGATCCAGCCTGCGAGGGCAGACTGCAGGCCGCAGGGCCGGCCTCGGGACTAAACCACTCCCCGTTCCCTTCATCAGGTGTTGGACTGCAGTCTGGTAGGGCCATTGCTTTGGGACTTCGGGACAGTGACGGTTACCCGCTGCGTAGAACACCGATATTTACGGAGAGCGGAGAGCACAATGTCCGCAACATAGGCCGCAATGTCAGCCAGAGACCCATCATGTCTCCTCGGCCCTTCCTAAACCCCGTTATGGAATTCATCCAGCTCACTTGCATCACTGCTTGGTCTCATACTGAATAGTTGTTGTGCACATGGGTCGGAAACCAACGTCCGCCCCGGGGGCATGTCTTGTGCCAACTGCCACACTGCCTCGTTGACCAGTTCCTGTTCCTGTTCCCGTGCTCCGCCTTCAACTCACGGCTTTCCCGGGAGACGGTCCCTTCCTCATTGCAGTGTCAAGCAGTGTCAAGCTGTAACTGGTGTCGCCTTGGTCTTTGGAACTGTGACTGGAACCTTGGCAGCCACAGACACACCGTACCGCAGGCCCACGGCCCTTATGAACGGCGTTCAGATGTCCGCTGGGGAGAGCACGCAGTCTGGCGGTCGTCCTCGCGTGCAAACGTTGTTCACGCGCGCGGCTCTTGTGTCATTCCACCATTCCCCAGCAGACCACAAGCGCCACCTCCAAACACACACAAGCGCCCATATGGCTACAAGCGCGCAAGCCAGGTGGAGCCGGAAGACCCACCCCAGGGTTACTCAGTCTCATTGAGCAAGGATGCCGTAGGGGTATCGGCCGTCCCCTTCTCTCCCACAACTCTCCAGCCGGGTTCGGCCTTGACCACCACGTCAGTAGCAGTACCTTTACAATACCAATCTCGTTGGCGATATCCAGATCTCCCCTTCCTCCAGCGTAGTGTCTCCAGTCACCAGTCACCGTGCCGAACACTAGCGCCTCTTGTGCCGTGCTCGTCGTACATGCCGGCCCGAACGGAAGAGGGCCAACATGGGGGCTATACCTCGGTGCCAGCATGCCCATTGTCCCGGTGCCGTCCAACCACTGTTACCTTCTGTGGGTGCCGCTGTGGTTACCGTTCCTGCTGCTGGAGGCATGTAGATGGCCAGGCCACCCATGCCACCCATGCCGCCGCCGTAGCCATCCAGAGGAGCGTGAGCGTGAAAGTGAGGTGAAGTGTTAATTTCCGTGTAGCTCGGTCATGGTATCCTTCCGGCTTGCTGGATCCGCCCTCGCACGGCCTTTGCTTTCGCGGACCACACACTCCCACTCGCCTTTGTCGTCATTGAGGAATCCACTTTGGGTGGGGCCGTCAGTTCCCCACTCGGCATTCGGCCCGACTTGAGGTGTGTTCGGTCGGCCGTCGACGTCAGTTCCAGTGACAATAACACAAATGCATAACCCGTCCCCCCTCTCCGCGCCATACAACGTCCCAGACGGGGGCGCCACTCTTATGTATAGGTGGCATCTCCCTTATCCTCGGCGTGTGTGTGTGACACTCATTGACCTGGCAAGCTGTATTCGCCAGCCACAGCCACAGCTGCACACGACCTCGACTATTAGGAACCAAGGGGACGAGACTAGTGCTCGTCGACCTGTTCGACATTCTCAATAATCTCGAGCACAAAAGCCGAGGTGACGCCTGGGATCTGCCTCTCACAAGAGTCGAATGCCTGGCGCAGGCGTTCGAGCACGACGCGCGCCGCCTCGTCGTTTGGTATGCGGGCCTGCAGCTGCAGAGGGGTGTCAATTTAACGGGTTCTAACCAAACATGCCTGGCGCAGAGTGGAATCTCGCAGCGCCAACTTCGGGCCACTCACACTTGCAATAGCTGGCACGATCACATTGTCCAGCATGCTGTCCTCGTCGTCGTCGAGTAATGGGTCGGCATGGTGCAGGTTGGGCGGCAAGTGTTGTGCCATCTGAGCGGCATGGGCATGGGGGTCAGGTGCACCGTACGCGGGGTGCTGTCCGACCGAGTTGCGCGGCTGTGACTGAGCCGCTGGGTACGCCTGAGCCTGGTCGCGCAAGTGCTGTTCACGGAGCTGCTGATCGCGGAGTTGCTGGTCACGGAGCTGTTGCTGCTGCAGCTGCTGGTGGGCGGCAGAGTGGTCGTTTTGCATCTGCGCCATGTGCTGAGCCATCTGTGGCGCCATGTGCTCGGGGTCCTGTCGAGGAACTGCACGCTGCATGGTGTTGCTGATCGCGTTCGGGTCCATCGGAGTAGGCACTCCCACCGCAGGAGGGGGTCCTCCGGGGGCAGGCAGTGGTCGACTGGCCCGCGAGACGGTGGCAGGTAGTGTGTTCCGCACCGTTCCAACTGCGCGTTAGCGATGTCTTGAATTACGCAAGGAAGAAAGAAGTCTGGTGGTGGCAAGTGTGCACCAACTCGGTGGCCGGTGGCGACTTGACCCGCACCAAAGTGTCGTCCTTGTTTTCAGACCAAGGCCTTAGATACCACCAAGTTGTCTCCGCCCCCTCAACACGAAGCCGTCACGGCACTCACAGTCCCACATGTCATCCTCTGAAGGTCCAAAGCCGGGCTCCTGGGGCCCCGAGTCACGCGACGACTCCTCAGCGCCGAGTCCACCTTCGGCCTTCCACTTTTCGTGACGTTCGATAAGTTCGGTAAGGTACGACGCCTTGCGTGCTGAGCGAATAAACTTGTGCTTGAGAAGGTCCTTTGCACTGGGACGGTTGCGGGGGTCGCGCTGGAGACACAGCGAGACAAAGTCGCGGAATGGCTTTGAGAAGCGGTCCGAGAGCTCGGGAGGAGCGTTCTTGGGGATGAGGAAGAGCACCTTCATGGGGTGCAACGACGCGTAAGGTGGCTCGCCCTCGGCAAGCTCAATGGCGGTGATGCCCAGAGACCAAATGTCGGCCTTGTGGTCGTAGCCAGACTGCTTGATGACCTCGGGCGACATCCAGTAGGGCGTGCCGACAAACGTGTTCTTCTTCGTCATGGTCGCCGTCAGCTGGCCCGACACACCAAAGTCGGCCAGCTTGACGTCGCCATTTGCTGTCAAGAGAATGTTGGCCGCCTTGATGTCACGATGCAGCTTGCCCTCGCCGTGCAGGTACTCGAGTCCCCGCAGCAGCTCGCGCAGGAGAATCGCAATGTACTCCTCCTTGAACGGCCCCGCTTTCATCTACGCGCGTTCATGTCAGCAAAACTCCCAGCCCCAAAACTCAAGCCCCCGAATAGGCGCTCTCAACCTTTCGTGTCAGGACTCACCAGGTCTGAGCACGAGCCGCCGGCACAATACTCCATAATGATCCAGAGGTGCGAGCCTTTGAGGAACGACCCATAGTACCTGTGGGTGTCAGCACACGCCAGAGGGAGTGGCGGAACTGGAGGAATGAGAAAGGGTTGGACGAGCCAGGTGCCAGGAGCGTGCAGACCGCCGGCCTCGAGGCAGGACGACCAACAACGCCAGCCGTCGCCGATATCCGAGACCGTGCACGGGACCTCACTCCCCGTCTCTCCCTTGGCACGTCGGTGCCGTAGTGACAGTGGCCGTACCACGCCGGCCCGATGCGACGCCCCACGCCCCCACACTTGTTGGATCGCGCGGTCCCAACCAGTCCCAACTCTCGGGTTGCCTTGTATCTCATGTGTCTGTCTGAAGGGACGGGCACAGGTCGGTGGGCTCACCTCGTGATGCATTGGCTGTCGAGCTGGCCTAGGATCTGGATCTCCTGCTGGATGTCGTCAATCTCATCCTCGGCGCTCTCAAGGTCGATGATCTTGATGGCGACAGGCAGAGTCGTGCGCCGGTCGTATCCGCGGAACACCTCGCCAAACGAGCCCTTGCCTGTGA
This sequence comes from Apiotrichum porosum, assembly GCF_003942205.1. NCBI lineage: Eukaryota > Fungi > Basidiomycota > Tremellomycetes > Trichosporonales > Trichosporonaceae > Apiotrichum > Apiotrichum porosum. The sequence goes on along the minus strand of NW_021167108.1, from coordinate 1,499,789 downwards.
AACAAAACGTCAGTCAGTCTGCCCCTGTGACAGCGTACAGCGCAGCTCGAGGCCACCACGCAGCGCCGGCAGTGTGGTGCAAGGTGGTGGCGTGGTGGGTGCGCACCGAGCCGCAACCGCGGGACGGGAGCGACTGGTTTCTCTTTGGCGGCTCGCGACGACACACACCACTACCCAACACCACAACTTTATGGGTCGTTGCCACCGCGGCGCGCGCGCGTGCAGGGATGATGGATACGTACCGATACGGTTCTGCTTGACATAGTAGAGCTCAGGATCGGGCCCCTGCGCGGGAAGAGCGTACGACTGCGACGAGTTAGACTTGGTGGTGGTCTTGGTTGAAGAAATGGTGTCTCGGCGTACCATGACGGGCGGAGGTCGCACGGCAGGCGGCGGGGGGGACGGGGTGGGGAGGGGGGGATTAGGTTGTCGGCGCGGCGGTGAATGTGGTGGCCGACACGGAGAGGTAGGGACAAGAAGGAGAGAGAGAGGTGGAGAGGGCGGTGGAAAGACGCGTGGAAGAGGGATTGAGGAGGGATTGAAAGTATCAAGCAGGCGACTGGTTGTGGACGAGTGAGCGACGGCGCGACGGGTGGTGGTGTGGGTGTGGACGGGGCACTTGGGCTCACTTGGTGACGCGTTTCCCGCCTGGCCCGCGTTCAGCGGCCACGTGGCGTTCCGAGCGAGTTGGCCGGTTCGAAGCGAGCCAGGCCACACTTGGAGGTACCACAGCCATCGCAGCCGTTAGTTGGGTCAACGGTGATGCAGCGCGAGCTAAAAGTCTCATACTGTATGCATACATTTTGCCCTCTAGCGCCCTCTGTAGTTCTCTCTGTACACGCCCAACAAAACCCAAACCTCTCCTGCCTGCACTGGCCTCCGGGGCTAGCAACAGGGGGCGTCCATGAAGTCCATGTTCACTCGCTCAACCTGTCCCGTGGCCGGCCAGTCTCCGACTCTTGCCTACGCTGTTCTCACGCCCGGCCAGCGTCAGAGGTCCTAGCCGAGCTCGAAAAGTGCTCGTCGGAGCCAGTTGCAGGCGGAGTCGCGGGGCGGGGTATCCGGTGGAGGATGCCGTAGCTGCCATTAGTGACCGTCCAACGCTTCGATTTCAAACGCCTACACCCAAGTCGCGTGCACTGCTCGACCTCGCTGCCCGAGGTCCCCGCGCGGTACTCGCGCCCGCCCGATCTCTCGTCATACACCCATACAAGGGCACGCCGCGCAGAAGTGCTTGGAACTGGCCACAGATAGGCCATCGCTCCAACTCGGTCGCAGTGATCGAGAGATCTGTCGCGGCCCCGTCCTGTCTCTCTTTGACCACCTTACGCCTCCCCTCGGCGGCACCTCTTTGTCACGGATTCTCGGCACTCACCCAACACCACAACCCAACAGGCCGGAGCCGCCCCACTTTTCGTTCGGGATGACGACCACCTCGCGGAGGTTGCTGTACGTCAGCGAGTGAGCCATGTGGGAAGCCACAAAGGAAGACGAATGGGCTGGACTACGAATATGCCAGCCCTCCGGTACGACTTCCTCCATGAGGTACTCACTCGAGGTCCGCAGAGTAGACATACAGTCGCAGGGGCTTGTCGAGGTGCTGGGTATGCGTGTCAGTGCCATACGTGTGTGACGCTGCGTCGTCGAATCCGTGCGGGACGCTGTAGCAACTCGGTGACGATCAAACTCACCGCTTCGACCAAATCGTAGAACGCGTGCTCGCCGTGCAAGGGTCCGCCTGCCCAGCCGCACACCCAGTCGCCAAAGGGGACCAGACCGGCCATCTGTTTTGTCAGCGGCGTTTCCTAATGGACTCGAGCAGCTGGCAGCACAAGGAGAAAGGTAAGGTGGTGCGAGAGAATGAGGGAGGGAGAGGGAGGGCCTGTGTCCCAGGAGCCCAGAACAAGAGGGGTAGGATGGCAGATGCTGAGCTGGTGGGACGTCACGCTACGCAGGGGTGGAAATAGATCTGCGCACAGTACTGCGTTGCGGCAGTGAGCGGCTGTTGGACACCATGGCTCCAGCGCCGTGTGTCCTTAGTCGACCTGTCCCACTTAAACTCATCACAAGCCAGTCCCTTGCTTCTTAGCCTCCCTCCTTCGTCTTCCTCCCTCGCCCTCCTTTCCCGCCTTCCTTCCTCGCCTCCACCCTCATCCTCATGCACTCACCTCAGCGGGGCTTCCCTCCAACACCTCGAGGATATGCCACACGCTCTCAAGCGCGACGGCGGGGTTGCACACGCGGACCGAGATACCGAGGAGCGAGGCGTTCGGCTGGTCCGACCACGCACGCGATGGTGTGAGCGCGACATCTGCGTGGCAAAGGAAAGTCCGATGGTGTGCACGAGCGCGGGTGGAGGTTGGTGTGGGTGTGGGCGGGCGTGACCGGTACAGCAGAGCCAGCGAGGTGGGATGGATCGTGAGAGGAAGAGGAAGAGTAGAATGGTCACACCGTCATGAGAGCAGCAGCTGTCAGCCTTGACTCCTTACTAGTTGACAACTCCTGCTCCTTCCCCTGCTTGCACTTACCGCGAACACGCTGCGTCTTGGCATTATACACGACCAAGCCGATCGTCCTGCCCTCGTTCGTCTCGAGGATACGCGCGAGCTCGGCAGGTGTAGGCACGCTCACTGCGCCGCCGGCAGCGCCGACGCCGCCCGTGGGCACCGAGGACGCCTCGTCCACGCCGATGAGGTAGTCGAAGAACGGCTCGACAAGCCCGTCGGCGGGCGACCCCTCGGCCACGCGCAGGCAGTGCAGCGCCAGGTCCGGGAGAGAGGTGAGGTTTGTGCTGGAGCTTTGGCCCATGGTGTGGATAGCTGGGTGGTGTGAGGGTAGAGGTGAAGCGCGATGGAAGGGATGGCGATGGCGATGGCGATGGGCACGTCACGGATAGTGCACTGGACGCGTCGATGGCCGCCCCGGGCGGAGGCAAAATGATAGATGAGTGGCGTGCGGTTGGTGGCATTCCCATCAGTGGCCAGTGGATGACTGAACTTGAGCCCAGGCAGCACGACGGCCCGCTCCGGGGCTGAGCAGGGGGAGACAGAGCCTGTAGGACGACGCTGGGCATCGGACAGGAGATGCGGGGGAGCCATACCCGACGCGGCGCAGCACGATATGCACGGTTACAGAGCGAAACAAGCGTATATGAGGCAGGCGGCCGTCGAGCGCACAGACAAGAGGTCCGGCCCCCCCCAGCCATGTCAGCCAGCTGCAGCCAGCCTTCTGTGCCAAAACTGCCTGGTGGGTGAGCCTGGCGGCCTGGCGGCCTGTGTTCGAGAGCTGGTTCTCCCTGTTCCTTTCCACCAGGCCACCAGCCAACAGCCTCGTCTTCGCACATGTGTCCAAAGACATGTGCACCCAACGCACCCCAACCCACAGGGCACAGACCGCAAACAGCCTCAATGTGCGCGTGTGACTGACTACTGCCCTGCCTGAAACCAATTCAGCAGCGCAGCAGCCATACGGCCAGCGGCCAGCGGTGCCGCTCGTCTCCAGTGTGAATCGGTACGCCAAATGCATAACAGCTAGGCGTCTTTACAGCGTGAGGTGGCACACGAGTCTCGTGAATACTACTATACAACCGACGGCTTTTGTGTCTCAGCCGTCGCGGTAAACGTCTGGAAGCCCTACTGCGTAACCCGGGAAAATGAGAGAGAGAGAGAGAGAGAGAGAGAAAAGAAAAATAGTCCTCAGGCTCTGGTATGAGCCTCGACGAGCATGCCGAGGAGGTCGTCGACGTCGCGGTCAAAGGCGTCCATCTTGGCCTGCAGATGGACGTAGGATGCGCGGACTTCAGGCTGGAGTGCGTCCAGCGCAAGCTTCTCGCCGTAATATGTCTTTTGCACGGCGTCGGCCTCAACCGGACGCGGTGCACGTCGTGTGCGGCGCTCTTCGTCGGCGCGGGCGCGAACGAGCGCACTGAGCAGCGAAATGTCAAACGCTTCCTCGGTCCACAACACAGACTTGCGGGCCTGGCGTGGTGGCAGTGTGGAGGCGACCACAGACGGGGTTGAGCGTGCGAGAGATTTAGTGGGGGAAGGGTTGGTGGGGGTCGTTTGGGTCGGCGTTGAAGGAGTGTAGGGACGCTCCGACGAGACGGGCGTCGCAACGGACGAGGTGGATACTGCGGGCGGTGGCGTGACGGGTTCGTCGCGGGTCGGTGGTTCGGGGCTGGGGGTCGTGGCATTGTCCGGGGTAAGGGCGGGAGCGCGGTGAGGGGGAGGGGTGGGGTTGGTGCGAGCGAGCGCGCCGTGTTGGTGGGCTGGTGACGGGGAGCGGTCTGGGGGCGCAATGCCGCCCGAGGTCGCAACTGCGGCTGCGTCGACACCGACAAGGCCAGCGGCGGCACCAGCAGCAAGAGCAGTGCTGGGATCGAGGCTCTCCGACCGTGAGATTTGGCTCTCAGTCGTCTCGACCTCGTCGCGTGAGGCGTCTTCGTGCGCCTGGATACGCGGGTCGATGTCATGCTCTTCGTCGTCCGACTCGTGACCTGCGGTACGAATCGCCTCGACGGCATCCTGGGCCCACTCGACGCCGTCGTCGGGCTCAATCTCGTAGCCCTCTGCGTCCTGGAGGTGGTGGTCGAGCTGGCCCTCTACGCCCTCGTGCTCTTCGAGGTCGCGTTCGTCGTCATCCTCGTCCTCCTCGTCCGAGCTCCAGGTGTTGCCTGGGTGGTCGACATATGTTGGGGGCGCAAAGATGACGCGGCGGCCCTCACGCTCCTCGACAACATCGTCGTCGGCGGCGGCAGCTTCTTGCCTTGCGGCGCGGCTCTTCCACCCGATGAGACTCTTGAGCTTATTTTCGCGCACCTGCTCTCCTGCGGCTGCCTCCTCTCTTGTTGGGGCGGCAATGTCAATGTTGCGGTGCTTGTTCAAACGCGCCAGGCGCTCGTATGGCGTCTCAACGTTCTCGGCAGGGATGTAGCCCACATCTTCCGTCTTGAGGACGCGCACAAGCCACCAGTACGAGTTCACGTCGTCGAGGAGCAGTAGTGAGTCGCCCTTGACGACCGACGCTTGGCCCTCGACGGTAGCAAGGAAGGTGTGACTGCGTGTCGTGTCAGTGATGTTGGTGTGGATGTAAGAGCGACAACGAGCATTCAACAGACGTGCTCTACTCACAGCGCGTATATCAACGAAAAGTCAATGTTCTCGTCTGGCAGGATGCTTTCCTCCGAGCTCTCGTCCGAGTACATGTCGTCGTCGTCCATGTCTCCATCCACGTCGTCGTCGTCGTCATGATGGTACTGGTGGTACTGCAGCTGCTGCTGCTGAATCTGCTGTTGCTGCTGATAGTGGTGCTGGGAATAGTAGTCTTCCATGTCGTCTTCCAAGGCGTGGTGGTCACCGTCTTCCGAGTCCTCGAGCACCGACATGCCACCGTTGCCGTACGTGTCGTAGCCCATGTGTTGGCCCAAGATGGCTGGTGCGTGAACGGCAGCTGCCATGGTCGCACGATGTGGGTGGGAGTGGGGTGTGAGAGAGGAAAGGAGTCGCTAGCGCGGGCGCGATGGGCGCGCTGCGATGGTAGGACGGGGGAGGGGATGGGGATGGCGGCGTCTGACCCAGTAGATGGATGGATTACGCGCGAAGAATGTGCCCGAGGAGAAAGCGGTGAAAGGGGAGTGGATGGGTTGACTTGGTCGTCGTCGAAGTGAAAGGTCGTTAGCTGTGCGTTACAGGTGAGACGGAGGGATGAGGGTGGTGGTGGTGGGGAGTGTCGAAGATGAGAAGAAGAGTAAACGACACAGGGATGGATGGGATGGATTGGATTGGGATGGAGGAGGCATGGGCCTGGGCGCGTGCAATGGGCGGGAGGCAAGGAGGGAAGAGGGCACAGGGTGAGAGGGGACACACACCACACATTTCACGTGTCGGGGGCAACAGCGAGGGCGGAAAGCCAGAGGCCAGAGGAAGAGAGGGCGCAGAGGAAGCTGCCGCCGATGCACACACCACACACACACACACACGCTCTCTAGCTTCTGGTTTTCGCTCTCTTTTTCATGTCTGTCACTCAAGGGGGACAGGGCACACAGGGCACACAGGGCAAACATCCACGCCCCCCCGGCCTCTCCTCTGCCGCCTTTCGCGTCGTGGAGAACGGGACTCGCTCCTCAGGGGCACTCGCGTGGCTATAGGGCCGAACTAACGGGGAAGCTGTTTTAAAGAATGCGCAGTTTGGGTCCGTGCTGTGGCCCCCTAATGGCCTAATGGGGCTCTGTAAATGGTTTGGTTGGCCTATTGGCGGGACTGTATTAGGAGGACGACTTCTGACAGACCATGTCCTGCAACTGTTGACCGTGTCCTCTCTCTCCAACAACTCGTCTCTAAACCTAAACTTTCAGTGGGAGGCACGTTCAGTGATCAGTTACATGCTACTGTACGGCCGGAGACGTTACATTGCGCAAGAGTTGTTTGTTGTTGTCGTCACAGGATCACATGCCAGCACACACAAATGACCTGTCGGCTCCATCTCTGTGGATTTGTCGCGGCCTGTGCCCTGTGGCCTCTAGCTAGCTGCCAAGTGCTTTCACCTTCAAATGTACGAGTGTGTCTCTCCTGTGCGCCATCCCGTGCCCCCCGAATGTCATATTTTCGTCACCCGTTGGGTCATGCCAAGAGTGACCTTTCCCCCAGATCTTCATCTTGTCGTGTTCATGTCCCCCAGGTTCTGCCTGCTCACACCGACACCCGTCGCGCTGGCACGCCCTGGGCCCTACCACGCGTCCGTCCGAGACAACGATGTCCTGTCACCAAAAATGCTCCTTTCAGGCGCGCTCTGACGTGGAGAGTGGGAGCGAGTTCACAGCGGAGGCATTCCGCTGCCCTTTCAATGGATCAATGGGTAACCAACGCGATTAGGTCGGGGCGTATTCAAAGGAAACTCCACAAGGAAGTTGTCGTTGTTACCGCAAAAGTGATGTCGAGATAGGATTCCACTGGGGTACAACTTCCGACCTTTGACCTCTGCGGACCGCTTCGACGCACTTCGGTGAAACGTACTTGTGGAGCCCAGCACGGAACATCCTAGAGTCGCGACATGTGCCATCGTACGAAGCGTGAGCGTACGAAGCTGGCGAAACGTACACACAAGCCACATCTGTGCACGAAGCGAGCAAGGTGCGGGTGGCTATGGCGAAGCTTGGGCGCGCGCGCAATGGCGCAATTGCGCAATCTCGCTCCGCCGCCGCCGCCTCACGAAGCACCTCTCTCATCCAAAGAGTGAGCCGCGGCTGCTTTGGTATCCGGCGGACCAACTCTGGTCCTCTGGCCGCGCTCTGGCATCCTAGTGGCAGTTGCCGGTGGCCAGTGGGACCGCGCCCCCTCTCAGTAGCCCTATCGGTCGTCCGGGCATGGGCTGGCCGTGGTGTGGTTCTGTCTTGTATCGTGCTGGGCTCCCCATCTCCGCAGACCTTGGCTCTTCCTCACCTCACAGTGACCTCGCTGTCAGCACCTGTTGCCGCCAGTTATCACAAAAGCAACAAGAGAGAGACTATGACGCCCAAAAGCATTCGGTCTAGAGGACACCCAAAACGCAGTCCGAGAGACACCCGTCCTTCGGAACGAGTTCAACCCAATGCCTGTTGGGCGAGAGAGCGCAGTGCGCGGTGCCTTGCCAGAGTCCTGTGGCATGCCGTTCGCGGCCCGCATACCATACTCGGGCCCCTGGAGGACGCGTCGTTTGCCATCTCGACGTTTTGGCCCAGGATGAAATCATCCCCCAACTCATGCTCTGAAAATGCTTTACTGGTATCCTGTATGCTCTCTGGCAGGCAAGTCTTGAGCGTAAGACTACGGCTGCGAGAGAAGACCACCGAGCCCAGCACACACAAACCGATCGAGACTGCAGCGTTTGGCAGGTGGGCACACACCCTGGCGGCCTGGCGGGACGGTGTGGCGCGTTCTGGACGCGCCTCTCCGCCCCAGGTTGCCTGCCGGTTTACGTAGATTGTGAAGCGACCTCTGCGCTCTGCGTCGATGCGTCGATGGTCCAACCGCCGTTCCACGTCTCGCCGTGGTCCCGTCTGCAGCACTCTCGCTAGAGCGGGCTGTGGCCAGAGTGGACGGGATGCATGGCGGGCGGGACGGTGTGCGGGTGCGGTTTGTGCCACGGGTCACACAGGGAAGTGGGAGGGAGCGAGGTGGGATGACGCGTCTGTAAACCACCACCATGCCACCGCCAGCAGCGGTGGGCTTGAAGGACGGAATGCGGATGCAGCCCCCAGCTTTCAGGTGTTTTTCAGGCCGTTCAGGCGTCCTCTTGCTCTCTCAGGACGTTCTGCAGCCTTCAGGTCGGTCCTTGGCTTGCAAGGACTGATGTCGACGGTGTTGTACAGAGCCAACAGAGCCAATGCGCCTGAGAGCCGTCGGGGGTTCGTTTTGCCTGTCCATCGAGCAGGACGACACACGGTTTGCCGTTCCTGAGAACGCAGCCCGCTACGGAATGGACAGAGGTTAGAATGTTGGGTTTGATGGGTTGATCGCAATCACAATGGATTTTGGTTGTCAAGCCGAGGACAATGACTGGGAACTGCCGTTCTGGAATGAACAATGTGTGCACATGGACAAGAGATCTGTATGAGTTTGATGGCTGTGGGCCCCATCACGACCACGACGGTACCCACTGATGCCGGCAAATGTGTTGGAGAGAGGAAGGAGCGCGCGCGCACTGCTGGATGTGACGTCGGACCTCCAGGGGAGGGACAGTGCATTGTGCGGCGCCATCAAAGGCTTTGGTCTCTCTCCCTCGATCCATCCTCTCTCTAGTCTCTAATGGGGGCCGTGCTTTCAGTACACGGCTCTCCTCTGGCGTCTTATTCTTCTCTCCTTGTTCCACGACCACACTCATCCCTCTCTCCGCATCACACCTCGTCCACTCCTTCTCAACCCCTCCCTGCCGCATCCCGGTGTGCACTCTCCCCCCCACCCCGCCGCCGGTGTCCTTGTCTTATCCCCGTCAATCTCTCGTTCCCTCCTTCTATCAAATCCGTCCATCTTTATCAACCACGTCCTCGCCGTCCACACCGGCCACACCCCTTCCTCGCCCATACGCCGCGGCCCCCAACTAGTAGCCCAACCCGCCGCCCCACCACCCTGCCGTTGGTGTGCGCACGGTCCGCCGCCCACGCTCCTTTGCCGCCGCTCTGGCAAGCACAGTAGACACACTGTCTACGCCTCCCCTCACAAGCTTCCCGCCAGCCCGTTCTGCCGCACCCGCACAGTAGTGTGTGCGTGCGTGCTTGCACTCGCTCGCTCGCTCGCAAGTAGTTCTCTCGTCTCATTGACACCTTTGCCTCCTCTAGACTTTCCAGGTCTCACTTCAACCCCTCTTTCCATTCTCTGCGACACCACTGCCAGCGCATCACACTCCCCCGCACCATCACTTGCTTGTCCAACCAACCCCCCCTTTGTCGCTCTCGCTTTATATCACCCACATACGCACGGTGCTGGCGACGGGGCCTGCAACCGGAGCCCGCCGGAGCCTCCAGCCCTCCAGGTAAGTCTTCGCTTCGGTAGAACAAGAGACGCAAAGTCTTGTGTGCTGTCCCCCGGATCCACTACCTCCCCGCCAGTCTCACTGACACCTCCCCAGCTGTCTAGACTAGAGAAACAGAGAGACACCTACCACCTTTTCCCCCTCCAGACTCGTAACCGAGAAGAGCTTGGCTTGAAATGGTCGCTGTCGACTACAAGGTCCCCTTACCGGCGTCGCCGCCGCCAAGCCCGCCCCGTGGTATGCCGAGCGCAAACGAAGCCGGTGCTGGTGGGATCACCACCGCAGTCCCTTCCACTTCGAGCAAAGGTGCCGTTGCCGCCGTCGCAGCAGCGCATGCGGCCAAGTCCATAGGTGGCCCGACGCCGATCCCCAGTCCAGATGTATCGCACGACGATCTCCAGGCCGACGGGTCGTCCCGTGCCGACGCCGTCGACGCCGACGCTGCTGCTGCTGGCGGTGCTGTCCGCTCACAGCTCCCGCGTCTGACCGACTTTGAGCTCATTCGGGTCCTCGGAAAGGGTTGTGCCGGGAGGGTACGTCTGCAGAATCTCAAACCGAGCCGAGCGGGGAGAGAGGGAGGGGGGAGAAGGGAGAAGGGAGTGCGTACTGACTCGTGTGTCACAGGTGTTACTCGTCAAGCACACTCCATCGGCTCGCGTGCACGCGATGAAAGCCATCTCAAAGCGTGCCGTGCTCGCCAACGACGAGCTTGACCACACGCTCGCCGAGCAGCGGATTTTGGCCCTGTGTGCCATGCGCGAGCGCCGCAGTGCATTCATCTCGCGTCTCTACTACTCGTTCTGCGACAAAGAGAACTTTTACCTCGTGATGGAGTTTTATCCAGGTGGAGACCTGGCGACTCAGATGGAGATCCACGGCGTGCTTGGTCCCCTCCGCACGCGTTTCTACACGTGTGACATTGTCGCGGGCCTCGAGACATTGTGAGTTGGGTGTGGTGACACATCCGTTCTTGACCCGCGGCTAATCTCTTTTCCTCCTCAGGCACAAGGAAGGTATCCTTGTTCGCGACCTCAAGCCTGAAAACATCTTGCTCAACTGGCATGGCCACGCCGTGCTGGCAGACTTTGGCCTGTCAAAGTCGTTTGGATACCGCGGTGACCCCGTCCCCGTCAAGCTCCCGCCCGACTACATCGAGGGCAAGGGCACGCCTCCAAACTACGCCGGCAAGGGCTTTGGCTCTTACCGCAACGGCGAGCTGACATGGGACCGGGCGTACTCGTTTGTCGGCACACAAGAGTACCTTGCGCCCGAAGTGATCAAGCGCAACCACTACACCTACGCCATTGACTGGTGGGCGCTGGGCTGTATTGTGTGCGAGTGCTTGACAGGCCGTGTCCCCTTCCGCGGCCACGACGACGAGAGTAACGTGAGTAGTGCTAGTGGTGTGCACACGCCACCGCAGCGAGCGCCAGTGGCTGACAACCCCTTGCCAGGCTGAGCTGTACGAGCGTGTGATCAATGCGCGCTGGGACGCCATGTACCGTGGCGACCACCCGCGCAGTTACCTCAAGGAGCGCTATCGCATCGACACGACCACTTACGACTTTATTGATGGAGTGGGTGTTCGCTAGATTGTCTTTTGCGGGTGGCAAGTACTGACATCTGTTCAGCTTCTTCAAAAGGAGCCAATGTTCCGTCTTACCGAACCTTCTGTCTCAAACCACCCTTATTTTACCAATGTGTAAGTTGGGGCAATGTCGGCAGCAGCTTACGCGCCAGTGACTGGGAGACTGTGGAGAAGGGCGATTACCAGGACCCGTTTCAGCTCGACATCGACCCCGTTGCCGAGTACAATACCCAGTTCTTCCCTCGCCTCTGTCTCGAGGAGACTCCCTCGGTCGACATGTCGGGCCATGACTATGGCAAGGAGCCGGACGGAGAGCAGAACGCGCTCAACAATGACGAGATTTACAACGCGGCCCAGGCCGAGTTTGCGCGCGAGCTCGAGTCGTTTGAGTGGACGTGCCAGTACACGTACGACTTGGACGAGAACGAGCAGGTCGCCGACGCCGAGGTGGCCGACGCAGCCCCCGACGCCATGGAGCAGGACGAGCCTGAGCTTGCTCGCCCCGCATCCATTGTCCGCCCCACGTCGGTCATGTCTGGTGCGCCGTCGATTGTCACATCACTCCCGTCGGCTGTGTCCACGACACCGTCCAGCACCGACGACATTCCCACCATCCCTTCAGAGCCCGCAGACAGCGTCATGGAGTCGCTCAAGGACCCCGAGCCGGAGCTGGACAGGGAAGGCGCGGCGTCGCCAGTCTCCTCAAAACCGCCCTCCGTGCGCACCACTGCGTCGGCAAAGGTGTCGTCTCGTGCGCCATCTATCATTCTTCCTCTTGTGGACGACCAGCCTGAGGCGATCGCAGCTCCTGCTGTTCTCAACGATATTCCCGACACCACCAAGCCGCCTGCGCTGCTTCCAATGTCCCCTTCCGAAGGCAAGGTCCCTCCCAACCTCACTGTACGCCTCCCGTCTGGGCCTCCCTCCAGCGGTCTCTCTGTCTCGGACGTCATTGCCATCGGCTCGACCTCGCAGGGTAGCCCCAACTTGCTCATCCGCCGTCACCGGCAGCTTCCCAGCATTGACAAGTACCCGCACGCGCGGCTATCGGTCGAGCTCAACGGGACGTTTGGAGCGCTCGGCGATGAGGACTGGGAGCAGCTCGATGCCGAGGCCATCCCCGAGATGATCAATGGCGCCAACGCAAAGGGCCAAAGCTCGGCTCCCAACTCGTTCTTTGCCCGACTCCGCCCGCGTACGACCTCTCGCATCCTGTCGCGTACGGGCCGTAACGCGTCCATCCGTGTACCTTCTGGTCTCCGCAAGGCCGTCACCTCGGACTCGGACACTTCGTCTGAGCGCAGCCCTTCAAAAGCGGCTCGTCAGCCCCTGTTTGCTTCGCGCGGTATCGAGAACACCAAGAAGGCGTTTACCCGCATCAAGGCGTTCCCGCCTGCCAAGCGCAACGAGCGTAACGTGTCAGGAGGTGGTGTGTCTGGCGCCTCGTCCACATCGCCGTCGCCCGTCGCTTCCATCAGGGGTCTGGGTCTACCCAACTCCCGGTCCATGACTACCGGCATGCGGGATACCTTGCAGGTCGACCACGCGACAGTTCGTCGTGGCGGCAGCATCAAGGCCAGCGGTAAGCGCGGGTCGTCGCGCAGCGCCGCCGACCTGCCCAGCCTCTTCTCGAGGCCAAAGGTGCGCCGTGCCAAGATGGACGACAACAGCACCGGCAGCGGTGGCGGCTCGACGAGCACCAGTGTATCGGCCAGCCCGAGCCTGGTGACCCTCGACGAGCCCATTGTCCTCCAGGTGCCCTCTGTCGCTGTCAACCCCGCCGTGCCCCGCGTCGAGCTCACCACCACTGCGCCGATTGTGTGGGAACTCTCGCTCGAGGGCAAGTAGTCAGCCACTTGCCACTTGCGATCTCGCCACTCCTTCTCTCTCTTTTTTTTTGCATCACATGCCCCGCTCCGTACACGCCCCCTCCCCCGCCCACCACGACATTCCTCCACGAACCCAAACATCCCCCCCACCCACCCACACAACAAACGACTACCCCGCCGACGACGGGCACAGATGACACCTTAATCACCATCATGATGGTTCATATCCTATTTGTACAGATCCCCCCCATGTCAACATGCCTTAGATCCGTCCCAACCGAGGGGAGACAGGGTGGCGAATGTGGCACAGTGGCGCAAAGTGGATGCGTGGAGGAGTGACTACCTCGTTGACGAGTGTTGCTGACTAGTGGAGAATGTTCGCCCGGGAATACCCATGGTCGTAGCATGTTCCATAGCGCACACACACACACTCTCTTGCTCTCCGGTGTCTGCGGACGTCGCCGGCTCAGGGTGATGACTGACCTGCCCACGTCGGCGACGGCGAGGACGCCATCGATGCAGTCGCCGGCCAATAGTCAGCAAAAAAGTGGACCCCCGGGTGTGTGATTCCGAAGTTGGTCGCAATCGCCGTGATTTCAACCCCACCCCACCCTCTGCCCCAGCCGATGACGACAGATGCAGCCACCACACGGCCGGCCAGAAGCGAGCGGGACCAAATCGGCTGATTCATCTGGGTAGGTGATCGTGTCTGAATGTCTGAACTTTGGGCACACCGTGTTCCTATTTGAATAATCTATAAAGGACCCACGAGGTGTGTGTGATCTCCCCCACACTCCATCTTACCCAGCCCACAAAACTGTCGTCCATCACCCTCGCCCGTGCGCGAGTAGTCCGCGCATCCCCCCTCCGCCTCTTTGCTGCTCCTGCCCTCGCGTCCGCGTCTGTCTCGGCCACGTCCATCGCCCTCCGTCTCGCATCCACCACCCCCGCTTCCACCCGCTCCTTCTCCACCACCCGCGTCAGCGCCATGCCCCCTCTTCCCGTGTCCAAGGCCGCCGAGGTCGGCGAGTAGTGAGTGGCGCATGGAAGTTTGCGCGCGCGCGCGCAAGTTGGGGAGAGAGCTCTCGCTGACATGTTTTCTACAGCGACCTGTTTGTCATCGGCGGCGGTTCCGGCGGTCTCGGTTGTGCCGTACGTCACGGGGACTTCGGCCGGTTGAAGGAGATAAGGAGGTTTGCTGACAGACCACATAGCGCCGCGCGGCCAGCTACGGCGCCAAGGTCGGTCTCGTTGAGGCCAGCCACCGTCTTGGTGGTACCTGCGTCAACGTCGGCTGTGTCCCCAAGAGTGAGTACTGGGAGTAGAGAACGGAGCCGGCGCGCGAAAGCACCAGGTGTTTGATTTCTGTGTCCACCTGTGAAACCGCCAGCTAACGTCGCCAGAGGTCATGTGGTACACGTCTGAGGTTGCCGATGCCCTCCGCAACGCTGCTTCGTACGGCTTTGGCTCCGACGAGGTCAACTACGGCATTGCCAACAGCTTTGAGTGGCCCAAGCTCAAGGCCAAGCGCGATGCCTACATCCACCGTCTGAACGGCATCTACGACCGTAACCTCGCCAAGGACAACGTCGACTACCACGAGGGTTTCGCCTCGTTCATCGACGCCAACACTGTCGAGATCAAGGAGGCCAACGGCGAAAAGTACACTGTCAAGGCCAAGACGATCGTCGTCTCGGTCGGTGGCCGCCCCACTCTCCCCACCGAGGAGCAGGTTCCCGGCGCAAAGTACGGTATGGACTCGGACGGCTTCTTCGACCTCGAGACCCAGCCCAAGCGCGTCGCTGTCGTCGGTGCTGGCTACATTGCCGTCGAGCTCGCCGGTGTCTTCAACGGCCTCGGATCCGACACCCACCTCTTCATCCGCTACGACGCCGTCCTCCGTACCTTTGACCCCATGCTCTCCGAGGTCCTCGTCCCCTGGATGGAGAAGACTGGCATGCACATCCACAAGCACTCGGCCATCCCCAAGATTGAGAAGACCGAGTCGGGCACCCTCCTCATCCACCAGAAGGGCCAGGACAAGCCCGTCGAGGTCGACGCCCTTGTCTGGGCCATTGGCCGTCACTCGAACATTGACGGCCTCGGTCTCGACAAGGTCGGCGTCAAGGTCGACAACAAGGGCGACATTGTCGTCGACGAGTGGCAGGCCACCAACGTCCCCAACATCTTCGCCATTGGCGACGTCCAGGGCAAGGCGCTTCTCACCCCGGTCGCCATCGCTGCCGGCCGTCGTCTCTCCAACCGTCTCTACGGTGGTCCCAAGTTCAAGGATGACAAGCTCTCGTACGAGGACATTCCCTCCGTCGTCTTCTCGCACCCCACCATCGGCTCGGTCGGCCTGTCCGAGCCCGAGGCCCGCGAAAAGTACGGCGACGCCATCAAGGTCTACAAGACCCAGTTCCGCGACATGTCCGGCGCCATGCTCGACGAGGACCACAAGCAGCCCACGGCCTACAAGCTGGTTTGTCTCGGCGAGGAGGAGAGGGTTATCGGTCTTCACCTGATCGGCAAGGGAGTGAGTGTTCTTGTTTTGCTTTTAGTGTTCCAAGTAACCTTGACAACAACTTGTGCTAACAACGCAGTCGGACGAGGTGCTCCAGGGCTTCGCTGTCGCCATCAAGGCCGGCGCCACCCGCAAGACGTTCCAGGACACTGTCGCCATCCACCCCACGTCAGCAGAAGAGATTGTTACCATCTTCTAGTTGCGATAGTTTTGTGGCAGATGTTCAAAAACAATACACTAGAACCCGCCAAAGCGCCCCAGTTACATGTATCTACGTGCACTCTAGCGTCGAGAACTGCTGCATTGCACTCTGGGAGACGTTGGACGAGAGGCTGCGCCGTGCGGAAGACTGGGCGAGAAGGTATTTTGGGACCGTGGGCGAGAAGGGACGGACTTGTTCGGCAGTACAGTAGCGCTAATCACGCTCCCTCCACTGTCATCACTGCAGTCCTGTTCTAGGATCCTCGTGACGGATTAGAGCATGCTCCATGAGGCGTAAAGCAACATGTAATGCAGTCTGGAGACCTGCAGGGACTTGCCCGAAGCAGAGCGGACTCGTCATGTGGAAAGTGGGGGAAAATAATCGACTACATACTTCAAGGAAAAAATAGTGTACCATGGGTTTGGCCTTCTTGGTTTCCACTGCGGACAGGGTGGCGGGAGGAAGAAAGGAAGGCTGTGGGAAAAGGTAGGGGGAGCCTTTGGCACTTCTGTGTTTGAGTAAGCTGTTCTGACATGCTCCTCTCGAACTCGATGCATGCCTGTGGTTTTCATCTCAATAATGCCAGTGCACAACATATCCGTGCATCGTGCGGCCAGTAACTATGAACTCATCATGGGCGACTCCACTTCTCCTGCATCACTCCCTGCTGTACCTCTTTACGTTGGAGCGTAGCATATACATGTGTGGGGTGCCGGAACACGGCCAGCACTATCGTCCGGCGACATGCCTTACGGCAGCACAGCAGTGGTTCCGCAGGTCTGGAGTAGCAATCTCGAGCGGGCAGCTTTGGCGCCGGGAACACCTTCAGAAAACAGAACATGGACAGAGGGAGGGCTTTGAGCAGCCGTTGCCGTAGGGAGAAGCTACACCAGACATGCCAGACACTTGCTGTGCTACATCACTGTCGCGGTAGTCGCATGCAAGCCGTCCTCCTCGGGGCCTCAAACTATACCGTGCTTGTTCAAGCATCAAGGGCGGTTGTAGGAGTGTCATGGGTCTGAAGTTGAGGTCTCTTATGGAATCCTGTCATGGTGCAAGCTAGCCTTGGTAGCCGGTGTATGAGGTACATCAACGTCGCGGCGACAAATGGCAGCGTGCAAGTGTACATATGACTGACAAAGGATGTCAATAATTTGTCGGCCAATGGTTCGACGAGGGGCCAGGCTGTGCTATCAAGAAGGTCCAAGACTGGGAGTCAAATAATGCCTTTCAGATGGTCGGGCCGTGGAATGACGAAGAATACAGAGGGAAGAAAATGAATATAAGATAGTGCTGATACGACGCGCCACATCAGCCAAACAACCGTGTCTCAGATCGTTAGCCGTAGCGCACAAATTGCCAGAGCCGTGGCAGTGCGGCAAAACACCATCCACAAACACCTTTCCGTTCATCATTCTTTCAACATCTCTGCGCTTCAACCAACGATGCATGATGTGCAGACACGTAGCACAGGTGGGCAAAAGTAAAGGTCTCACTGGGAATCGAACCCAGATTACAAGAACTATCCAATCGGATCAGAATCTTATGTACTAACCGTTATACGATGAAACCCGTTATACAGATGTCAAATGCCCGCAGAGCTCGAGCTGACCACCCTCATTACTTTCTGCTCCTGAGGCCTGTGCAAGCCCCCCCACGCATAACAGGCCCTACACCTTGCTTCCTGCATGGAGAGCTTTGTGTTGGACAATAAATTGCGTACGTCGACGTGGAGGGGCGGCGCCTGTGAACCCTTCCTATGTGGATCGACATTCCTTCGTCGTCTCGTTCCTGTCGTGGCACCACGCGCGCGAAGGCCACAGAAACGAGGCGCGAGGCGTATCATCGATTGTCAAACCATGAACCATATGTCTGACCTCTTTCCTCTCCCCCCCCCCCACCCCCCACTCACCTTGCGGACGGAAACAGCGGTGCAAGCCCGAAGGTCAAACACGTCGCCTCCCCCTCACGGCGCCGCGCCTACTCGGTACTGTCGCCGACGAGAGGCGACACCATGTCGGTGGACCTGATCGACCTGATCGACCTCGCTTACCTGGGAATTCATGCCTCGAAACCTCAGAGGGAGACACACGTCTCGCTCCGTCCACGGATCCGTGGTGGACGTTGAGGCGTGCGGTTACAGACGAGGGCCGCACGACAGGACGCAGGCCCCGTAACCTTCTTGCGACCCTGAGAGCGTGCCGTGTCCAACATCTTTGTTCTCGTCCGCCACATGACGCAGTGAGGCAAGACCTGTGCGCCGACGGACCCGAGGGATGCGATGCGACGGGCCCCTAAAGGTTCCCCCAAGTCCGGGACAGGTGTTAGTTGGGCCTCTCAGGTTGATACGGCGCCGTCGGACTTGGGATCTGTCAGCTCCTGACGTTAATATACATGGATGAAATGTTGCGATTTACACTCTGCGGGAGGTGGCGACACGTGCAAGCTGGGTAGCAAGCACATGAACAATCCAGCAACGCCTGCGAATTACGCAGTACTTCTGCCGGGACACACCCCGGACTTCACACTGCGATAACCGTGCGGTTGCCCGGGCCGACCGGTGTTGAAGTAACGCACAAAAATGGTCCGACTTGGGTCACGAGAAATGGTCCGACCCACTTGACGAGCGGTTACCAGCGGCAGAGGCCCCCCTCAGCACGTCAGAACGTCCACTGGCGAACGCCGCTGTGTCAGTCGTCCGCAACGCCTCATCCGCCGCTTGGGGACAGGATCTCAGCCGCATCGAAGACCCATGTGGGTCACCTATTGATCACTACATTTCATCGGCACACTGATTGTGCCGAGAGCGATCACTAAGCGCAGCCCAAGATGTTCGGGCGATCTGCCGATAGGCGTACGACCGCGTTGTGATATGGCGAGCCATGGCTGTCGCGGTCGACACATGTGGCGGAGCGCGGGGCCGCCGCCAAGCCCATGAAGCGACGCAGCTGAGAGCCACCGTCCACTTTTCCTTTACGCCACGGGCCCCTCTCACCGCGCGTTCAAGGCGTAGCGCTCGCTCTCTGTCGGTCTCGCTCTCGCTTTCGCTCTCACGCACACACCCCCCGGGTCGAGGTGCGCGCGAGATTCCTGTGATGGAGGTGGCATGCAGATCCTGCAGCTTATCCACCATCCCCACATCCCCCCATCCCCCCCCCCCCCCCCACCCCCCTTTGCGACGAGGCGTCAGTGCCCCCATGCGGTATCATGCCCAACCTGAGCCACAGCCGAAGGCCTCCTCCCATCTCCAACCACCCTG
Organism: Apiotrichum porosum; assembly: GCF_003942205.1. NCBI lineage: Eukaryota > Fungi > Basidiomycota > Tremellomycetes > Trichosporonales > Trichosporonaceae > Apiotrichum > Apiotrichum porosum. The sequence goes on along the minus strand of NW_021167108.1, from coordinate 1,480,883 downwards.
GACTTTTCTGTTCCGTCCACACCGAAATATAAGGGGAGCATATGGTGCGCAGCATCGAGTCATAGTGTTCCCCCTCCCCCTCATTTGCTCTTTCTCATCATAATCCAGCTCACCCCTCCGTCCGCCGTTGACGAGCCATGGCTGCTGATTACTCGATCCTAACACCGGCCCCTTCATCATTTCGGGGCTCTGCATTCAACTCGCCCTCCACTGTGCCAAGAACTCTCCCACTCCGCGAGTGTGATGACGGCCCCGCCGGCCTTACTGCCAAAGGACGGCAGCGGGTCAAGCGCGTCCGCACCGTCACCGGTTGCGTCGTGTGTCGTCAGCGTCGCGTCAAGTGCGATGAGCGGAGGGTGAGTTGTGGTTGTCCCTCTGTCTAGCGTCTCCACTGCTGACACACCCACCACCACAGCCTCGCTGCACCAACTGCAGTCGACACCCCAACCGCGTATGCGAGTACCAGTTCGCCCCCATTACGCCTGGCCGCGGCAGCAGTGACACGATGGTGTTGTCCAGTGCCAGCACATCAGCGGGCACGCCGTCGACGTCGGCCCTCCCTCTCTCACCGGACCCGCCGATCGCCGACGAGCCCTACCTGTCGTCTGCATACCGCGACATTGTCGTCGAGCGGACCCTGGCCGGGATGATCGCGGCCGAAGGACGAGGATTCGAGATCCTAAAGTGGGTCCCGATGTTGTTTCTGTTTCTTTCTTTCTGTTCGCGTCCACACCATGCTGACTTGTGCGCCAGTCCCACCGGTGGGCCGTCCAGCCTTGCAGATGCACTCCTCTCCAAGCTCGCGTACCAGCTGGGCCCGACCAGCTCGTTCGATCCGAGGAGTCCCACTGCGCCGCTGCGCACGCTCCTGGCGTACCATGAAACAATTGTCCGTCGCTCGTTTACCGACCTGGACGACCGCGAGTCCCGCCTCCTGTGCAGCACCACGGCGCTCTTCGCCACTGGATCCGTGACAAACCGTGACGAGCTGACCGACAACTACCTGGGCCTGGTGCGCAACAAGTCGGCCGCTGCCGCCGCCGCTGCGGGCATGGCGGTTCCACGCGCCAGTCGCGGGGGGTAACGGGTTTGGCGGATATGGCAACAACGAGCCTGTGACTGGCAAGCTCGGCGCCGTGGGGTTTACCTTGTTCCTCTCCCAAGTTCTCGCCCCGGCGCCAGGGCGGTGGAAGGAGCAACTGCGCGCAGGTGTCGAGTGGGCAGTGGCGCGCGGTGGGCCCGGCTGGGTCATTGGTGTCTCGCCGCCACTCCCGGGCCACCGTGGCGGAGATCTGCGTAACGTCCAGCCCATCGCCATGGCGCTGTACTCTGACTTTACGGCTCTGCTTGTCATGTTTGGTGAGTGCGAGAGCGCGCTAACACCCTGCCCCCCTCCCCAGGCGCTGACACACCCTGCAGCCAGCCTAACAGAGGGCACGCTCCCGATTTTTATCAACTACAATGATGTTTCGTGGATCCTCGCTTCGCGAGCCCTACAGCTCAAGTGTGCCCCCGGCATGCCCGACCTGTTCGAGGCGCTCCTGGCCGCTCCCCGCATCATTGTCCCGACGTTTGCGACCGCGGTCGGGCTGGTGTCTCGCCGTCTGGCCGTGGACCCGCAAGCCGAGATGGTCAAGGAGCAGCTCGACCACGAGGTGTCTTCGCTGCGCACCGAGCTCGAGGTGGTGTGGCCTCCGCGTCTGGCTGGCAGGCAGGATTCCAGGAGACTGCAGTATGGCGGTCGCCTGTGGCGCCTGGCCGTCCTCATCCTGGTCATCCACAAGGCCCAAGAGTTCCCGCCCACGTCGCCGGAACTCATCATGCATGTCGCCCAGTTTATCGAGCTGTGTTCCGAGGCCGCGTCCGATATCGGGTGAGTTATGCGCTGGATCGGCTTTGGACACGAGCAGCGCTGACACACCCCTCAGACACCTCTCGGGCTGGCTCTGGCCCATCCTCATGGTCGGCTGCGCGGCCTGTCTCCAAGACCACCGCACGGCCATCTTCGGCATGCTCCCGCTGGCCCGCTCCTGCGTCGGCGAGAAGGACTGCTCAGACGAGGCCGGGCGGATCCTGTCCCTGGTGCATCTGCACCATGACATTGGAGATCACATGTACCATATCCGCGACGCGGTCAAGGACGACCCCATGCTGGACGTGTTGCTCGTTTAGTTGTAGAGAGGGAGTAGCGAGGACGAGGGAAGGACGAGGGAGTGGAGACAGAAGAAGGGGGAGATAGGAGCATTGTGCATAGCCTCATTTCATAAGAAGTACAACCAGCAGTAGATGTCGTATATGTAGTAGCCATGAGACCGTGATCCACTCATGATCCCAACCGTTTACTGGCTACTGGAGAACACAGGCGTCCTCGATATCAACCGACGTGTTGTCGTCCGGAGTGGAAGTGGACTCGGGGTTGCTGCGCGGTGGGTTAGTGTGCAGCCGATATCAAAAACCCACTCACGCAAAGACGACAGAGTTCATGGTGTGATGTTGAGGGGATGGGGAAGCCATCAATGATCCCTGGGGGCAAGTAATGTACTTGCGGAACACGGAACAGTGTGACACAGTGAGACAGGACGGGTGGGCGGGGGGGGGGGCATGTGATGTGTGGCGCATTTGGCGATCTGTGGCATGTGAGTTTCATGGCCACATTCGCCCCATTGTTCTTGTCGGCATGCTTCTGGTCAGCTGGTCTCAGACACACGTACAGGATTAAAGGCTGCATGTCATGCATGTGTACAAGATACTTCTGCGTGATTATTACATTATACTAGTGTGTCTCGCCACTACATCCCAGGGGTGGGTTGCGCGGTGGGGGTGTGTGGGTCTGGCCACTGTTGGCTGAGCTTGGAGTGCCAGCTGGTGTCGAGACTCAAGATCGATTCCTGGGATTGGCTCTGCGGGAGATGGAGAGGGAAGGTCTGGAGCTGCGGTCCACCCTGTGATGTGTCGCTGTCAGAGTTTGGAGAAATGGTCGACTGCCGTCTCGACTCTGGGAACGAGTGTGGTGGGGTGGGGTACGTTCTCGGAGCTGCAGTGGGTCGACCGCCTTGTGGCCCGGAGTGAAGCTGGGGCGAGATGTAGCCTGCGCCGAGTGCTTTCTGTTGGTCGTGCTGGAGCTGGCGGTGTTGCTCGAGAATCTGAGAGCGCTGCCACGATGGAATTGCGGCTTGCTGTTGCTGAGAGTCCAACTGCTGGGCTTGCTGAAAGAACATGGAGTCGTAGGTGGCAGCCGACCAGTCGGCGGACTCTGGTGCCAGCGTCTGAGGAGGGTTGTGGAACTGGACCTGGTACTGTCCGACAGCCCCCGTGGTATGACATGGAACAGGTACAGCTGTGCCCCCTTGGGAAGCTGGAGACGCCGTGTAGAAGGACTGCTGGATGTCCTGTTTGCCTCCGCTCTGGTATTGACCGAGATAGCACGGATCCAGCGAGTAGAGGTGTGGCTGTGACTGCGGGACCAGTGTCGCCTCGCTGTAGCGGTACGCAAGCTGATTGTTGGCGGGGATAAAAGGCGGGTTGTGTGCTTGCGAGCGCGAAGGTGGTGTGTCCATGTAGGTAGACGGGTAATGAGCGGCAGTATTGCCAACCTCGGCACGAGGGAGTGGGGTAAATGGAGAAGCCAAACGAGTCCTTGCGGGTCCGTGCTGGTCCGAGTACAGCGCACTTGATCCCTCGTTGACTTCATTCTCAGCCAGGAGGCGAGCGGCCGCTTCCGCCTTCTGCTTGGCTACCCTTCTCTTCCTGGCAAGCATAGATTGTTGGTTGCGCTTTATGCGCTTGGCTTCCGCCACCTGTGCTGCCTTGAGCTTGCCCTCTTCGAGTTCGGCCAGTTTGCGCTTGAGCGAGACCCGCTCGGTGTCCTCGGCAGTAACTTGGTAGTGTTGCTGTGGAACCAGGGAATTGCCGAGTGGCGCCACTGGAGGGACGGGAGCCGCCATCTGCCGGACGGGTGCCGACAGCACTGGCTGGGCCGCAGGCATTCCCTGCCACTGTGCCAACTGCTGGGTGTGGCGTGGCAGCATCGGCTGGTGTTCAGATTTGACGACTCCGGGAGACGTGTAAACCACCTGGTTTGGCTGAGAGAGGAGCTCCATAGGCCAGCTGAGGGTTGGCGGTTGAGAGACGACGGGAGCAGCGAAGCCTGGCCGAAAGTCTGGTGCCCCAGCGTAGAGCAAATATGGCTCGGTAATGCAACTGCCATTGTTGGGGGCCTGGACAGTGTACAGTGCCGCTTGGGGGATTGTGGTAGGTTGGACGGGAGCAGGAATGCTCAAGATGGTGTCGCTTGTGAAACAGGTGGTGTCCTGATGGATCATGGTAGAGGATGATGGCTGGATCTCTGGCACAAGGGTCGTGGCACTGCCTAAGCCATCCAGCCACTGCAGCGTTTCGGCTTCGACATCGAGGCTGATGTGGCCATGTGGTTGAGACAGTTCAGCCAAGGCCGCCATGCTTGCTGGGTCTTCCTGGAAGTGCAAGGTGAGGGCCTCTGCGAACGAGGTCATCGCATCGGCGGTCGCGGGGTTGGCTGATGGCGTGGCTGGTTGTCCCAGGTCCGCAGGGGATTGATGGAGATCTGGCGGCGGTGAAGGTGATGTGAGGTCGATGACCGTCCCTGGTGCCGTTGATGGCCCATCAGGCTTCTCAGGTGCCGTGACTGAGACCTCGAGCCCAAGTCGCTCATCGAACGTCGCAATGGTCTCGTCCCACTCTGCCAAGAGGGCAAGGTCCTCGTCGTTCAAGGCTGGGAAGTCCGGTTCCGTAGGCTGAAGCTTGGGCGAAATGTAGACCATCATCTTGCCCATTTGGTACGCCTCATACTTGAGCCGCTGCTCCGAGAGGTTGGGCTGATGGTCGCGCACCCACTCGTCGGACAGTTCGATGACGCCAAACTCTGGTGGTGGGTCGCCAACCCCGCGCTCGGAGATGCCAACGCTGCGGCGGCGCGCCGTCCATTGCAAAAGGCGGATCCAGGCCAGTTCACCTTGCTCGACACTGGCGCAGTTGAAGTATCGTATGACGCTGGTTTGGATGCAGGGTGGGAGGTCGGCCCATGGTCGGTTCACATGGTGGTACATGGCAAGTCGGCCGTACCAGCTCGACCTCTCATCGAGGAAGCTGACCGTCTCTGAAAGGTTCTGGAAGGCCTTTTCGTACTCGACGGCGAGCGCTTCGTCACTCATGGGCTGTGGAGTCAGAACAAACCTACTAAGGGTGGTGGTAGAACGTACAGGTACAGTGCTCGGTCCCACTCCGTTCACAAGGTCGCCCAACGGGTCTAGTGCCTCGTTCAGCAGTGGAGTTGCCATGGTGGGTTGCTCCGGTGATGATGAGTGTTGAGAAGAAAGAGATGGGGGTGTGAACAGACCGGGCGAGTCATTCTGAAGGTAGTTGAGAGGGGCATCAGCCACTGGTTCTGGGACAATGGACGACTTGTAAGCCTGTGATACAGGATGTTTGATGGCTGATTGGGTGGCAAGCTGATACTGAAGCAGCGGGGACGACGGTGACTGATGGAAGGCTAGTTGAGAGTGGGCTATGGGTGGAAGGTGTAGATGTGTAGGAGGGGCAGACATTTTAATAGCGGGAATGTATGTTTGATGGAGTGTGTACAGGAGGATGTGGGGCGGAGGATGATTAGGGTGGATGAGTGTTTACAGAGCTCACCCACACGCCAAGGAGGATGGATGCACACACACGCCCATCAGCGTCTCCCATGGCGCCCCAATACTCCCGTTACACCTCAAGCGCACAGAGGCAGCGTTTAAACACGTTTTTAACAACCTTTAGAAGCACTGGCATGCATGGGACGTGGGAAGCACAAGAAACAGTGCAACACATGACAGATAATTCGGAAGAAACACGGAAAAAAGTCTTATCTGGGGGAAACACGCGCCGCGACCCATACACGCCATGCCCAGCTGCTATTCACTTTGCTGTGCCGTCCGTCGAGCCATCCTTCTTGGTCATAGAACCCAGACACCGCCCGTGACCAAGTATCTCGACATTGGATGCCGCGTCTGCCGCATCCAAGGTGTCCGCATACACTGCCAGCCACTCTGCATCGTGCAAAGTCCACCCGTCCTCCATCTCCTCCACCATGTCCCCAAACACGCTTTGGTAGAGACCATCGGGGGTTCTGACCTGCTGTTCGGAGTCGAAGGGCTGGAGGTGGTTCCCAACTATCGTCTGCAAAGGGTCGAAGACGAGGCGGAGGTTGTCTTCCCCAACGGCCCCAACGACGTCTGGCCATGTGGAGTGGGAGTAGACACCTTGGTTCATCGGGTCGGTGTGTTCGGGCACACATGGAGGTGGGGGTGACAGGGGATGGGGAGAGAACAGGGGAGGTCGTGGGAACGAGTTGTCGAGATGGTCCATTGCGTCGGCGAACGCAGCCAGGGTGGGAGCATCTGCAAGGCTCCATTCTCGCTGTTATCTGTCAGTTGTGGCGGCGGGAAAACAACTGTACCTTCTGAATCCATGGGTCTGAAGGAAGCATGGTTGCAGTTGAGGTGGGAGAAGGCCGGGTGCGGGTGATGGGAGACAGATGCACTTTCGCAAGGTGCGACATGTGAGTTTGTGTATTGACTGATGCACCGTTGCAGGTTCCCGCCATCCTTCCTCACAGTCTACACCCCCGCTTCATTCCTGCTTCGTTGACCACCCGCATCGTTTTACTCTAACGGTTGGCAGGGTGGACAGGGGGGACAGTGCCAAGGAATGCACTGGTAGGTATTTCATCAACTGCTAAGGATACCAGAGCCATGCGCATGCGCTCGCGCGTGTTGGAGAAGAAGCAGAATGCCCCATCACTCGGTGCGCAGTCGACGGAGGTGGACGTCTCGGAAGTTTCAGACGACGTTGCTTCTCACCGCAACGCCCGCGTCGCCCCCATCATACGTTTATGGAGCAAGCGAGGTTTCCTCTCTGCATGTCATCATTCACGACCAACAAGACATTGTCATCGTGGCCATCGACAACCTCAGCCCAGGGTCTCCGCAATCAAGGCAGCGATGACCATGTTGGGCGCAAGCGAATATCCCGCCGTCTACCAGGTATTTCCGGCCAGCTTCTGCTACATAGTCTCAGTCTCACGTCGCTGATGCGTAACCTACACCTTTTCTCCCTTCTTGCAGGTGACACAGTGGATCCTGCCCGTAACGTGGCCACGGGGAGACTGGCCTGGAATCGAGAGCGCCATCTCGCACAAGCTCCGCAGGCGTCTCCGGCGGGTCAAGCACTGGGACTTTGCGCACACCGAGCAGGTCCAGATGTTTGAGTTTGTGGGGTTGCGGACGTGTACGGTCGTCACGCTCAAGACGAGGGTGAGGGATGGAGGGAGGTTTGAGGAGGGTGTGAGGCAGTTGTTGTGCGGCAAGGCGGGGGTGCCGTATACGCAGTGAGTTGCAGCAGCGTGGCGTCAGAGACGACAAGCTGCCATGAGCTATGAGGGCATCACGCTGAGGCCTACCGCAGGTGCAAAATCGAGACGTTCGAGGTCGTAGACCACGCCTCGGACGGTGTCCATGACTCTGACGCTCCAAACGGCTGGTCCGTGGCCATGTCCCGATAGTGGCGATGATAAAGCAGTAAAAACGTCCATGAAAATAATACCAAACTAGCCACGAAACCTGACGACGTTATAAAGAAACCGTTACACCCATCCTGGTACACCGTTCTCCACATTATACCTTCCCTGTCTCGACTCCAGCCACTGTACCTCCGTCTATCCACGCATCCTGCCCATCTGCTCACATGGACCTGCCGCGCTCTATCTTGACAGGCGGCGTGACTTGTCCACCATACCCATCGTCCTGGAGGTCCTCGTCGGGGATGACGGACCGCATGCGCTCTTCCAGCTTTTTCAGGCTCAGACCACAAGCGCAGTCGGCCCACTTGCCCAAGTCGTCGTCGGGATCGGTAATGAACCTGCGCTCACAGCGGGGGCATACGCCGTTGGCGTTGCCGACGACGAGCGGGTCGTGGTCGTGGCGCGAGTGCGGGACGGACGTGAGGGGACAAGTGCGGCACGCTTGCTGCTCTGCAGGCGTCCCGCACACGGGACACGGCGCAGTGTCAAACTTCAACGAGTCGTAGCTCGGCAGCTCGACGACCTCGGGGATGAACCCACAGCTAGGCACAATGACGGGCTTGTCCACACGGAGCATGCGCAGACCACCAATGTTGCCTGCCGGCAGCTCGTTGCCCTGCACGTCTTGCCCGGCGATCGAGTACCAGACCTCGACGACCAGCTGGTGTTTGACGTGGATTGGTGTGATGACCCTGAGAGTTAGCGACACGCTAAAGACTTCAACTCACCCTTCAAGAGTAGACGGCCTTCCAGTCTCGTCGTTGGGCAAGCGTCCCATACCGGTGACCTGCAGACTACCAGTGTCCTCGCCGCCGCACTCGGTCCCGCGCCACAGCGCCGGCGAGTCCCTGGCAAGCTGACGAGGGGGACGCACGCCCTTTTCCCATACGACAAACGGTATAGTGCTGCGAATGGGTTCGGTTGTGGCCGGGTCATCGCGAGGTGACCTAATGGATGTGGTCTGCGTGAGGACGATGCGAATGTAGTAGATGGTGCAGGTGGGTTCGGGAAAGTTGATGTTAATCGTCGACTTTAAGAGAGCGCACACGGTCCAGACGTCGGACATGAAGCGGATCTCGAATGGTCCGAGGCCAGGAACCTCGCCTCGTCGGCGTTCGTTGAGCGTGCTCACGCCATCTTCCGGGTCGGGGTTGTACATGAGCCAGATGCCTCGCGACGCGACGACGTTGCCGCGCAGCCAGCGGACTTCTTCTTCCGAGTGGCCCACGGGGTCGGCCCACGACACTGTCATTTGCGTGGCAATGTCCATGGAGGGAACACCCCCGCCGTCGCCCACAGGTGTACTGGCTCCAGACGTATAGGGAGACGCGTTGACGGATCTAGGTCCGTGGCCTCGTTCAGGACTACGCCCGCGACGAGGCGTCGGCGCGGGACTTGGGCTGGGCGAAATCATGTGCGTACTGACACTGCGAGGGCCACCGCCAAGTCCCTCCACCTCTGCAATGAGCTCGAGCTTGACGCGGCCGGTGGGGTGGACGTCGTACCCAGCGAGGCCGTATGGGATGACAATGGTAAAATTGAAGCTTGAACAGAGTAAGCCACTGGTCGGTCACGGTCCGCTGTTTACTCACCGCTGCACACCTTCCTGGAGGATGATGGCCCCCTTGACCTCGATAGTACGCTCAAACAGCACGTCCTCCTCCCACATGCGTGCGGGACCCATGTTCAAGCGGCACGTGTTCTTCAGTGTCATGCGAATGGCACGACACCTGCGTCGACCCATGCCCCTTGGGACATCGACCTCGAGCTCACCCGAGAGCTCAGAGTCCTGCAACTCTAGTCTTGGGGGACCGAGCGAGGACCCAGATGCCTCGGGATCGTCATGCTGCACGTCGGTGCGGTTGTTGTTCATGAACACGCCGCCATAGCTTGGGACGTTGATTTGGAGACGGACACCGCGCTTGGTGTGGTGGGGTCGCGCCGGCGACGCCGCTCGCGAGCTCGAGCGCGAGCCGCCAAAGAGCCGTAGCATTGTGGAGGCGGCAGTGGGATAGCGGGGGGATGTGTGAGGTAGTTGTGGGTGGAGAAAGAAGAACAAGCTAGGCGAGGCGGGTAGCGGTTGGCGAACATGTGTCTCGTAGAAACGGCGCTCGTCAGAAATACCGGGCGCGTGGATGTTGAGCGTCACGGCGCTTCCGGGTCTCGGCAGGGTATATCCGCCTAATCCTTACCAGGGCTTTGCCAAGGGCCAAGGGAATGCTGGTGCTGCTGCTGTCCAGGCCGTGTGTGTTGCATGCATGGAGACATGGAGCCCCCATACAACCAGGAGCGAGAAGTGCCCTTTGGTGTACCGTCCCCCCCTGGGAGTGTATCCGGATCCACGGGTTAACGGGCTGACCGTGAGAGGGGGGGGGGAGAGGACACACCTTTGAGCGACATGCAGCTTTTGAAAGTCTGTGTTGGGTTAATTTAGCCGACTGTTCTGTTACATTTGGCCGGTGACTAATGGGCTAATCGACCAATCGCGCCCCCGTTTTGCGCTGTGCAAAATGCGGAGCCGATTCCGCAGGCGAGCCGACGGTGAATGATGTCGTCGCTCGCCGGCGGGCGTGTACGGGGGCGTGCGATCGTGCCTGTGCTATACCGCGGCCGTTAGATTGGGGGGGAGGGCACACGAACACCCCCATCAGGCGGCGACTACGCAAAACACAATCTCACCCATCCTCATCCTCACACTCATTCACTAACTCCATACACTCATACTCCCCCGTCGTCGTCTCTCTCATGGCAGTGACCATGGGCACAGACACCCCAGGGTGGGCCGCACAGCTGCGTGCAGCCATCCCAGAACCCCATCCCATGTGCGCAGCCGACATTGTCCTCGCGCACGTCGTCATCATAGCCACCATCCTGGCCCTCGTCCCGCCACCCACGCGCACTGTCCGGATAGTGCGTGCAGTCCTCGCACCCGTCATCTTCCTTGTCTGGCTCTACCTCGGATACGTGCCACTGTTACGCACACCACAAGAACGATGGGGCACATCAATGCTGCTGTGTGAGTTGTGTGATTGGGAGCCGCCGTTTGTCCTGAAGCACATGGCAACTAGCGTCTTGTCGGTGGCTGGCTACACTCTCGGACACCTGCTTGAATGGGCACCTCCATCGACATCGGCGACCAAGCCTTGTTTCAGTGCTGACAATCCCCGCAGTCTCCTTTGGCGTCCGTACATTCGAGTGGCTCATCCTGTTCCCACCCGAGCACAACGCTTACCGCATTCGCCACCTGCCCGACGGGTCCGTCATTCCAGAGCCTGTTCCCGAGGGTTGGACATGGGCCAAGGCTCGCTGGGCCGCATCGCTTTGGTGGTCATGGCGTGGCATCGGGTGGAACTTTGCTCCTCCTCTCGCAAGCAACATGGCTGCCGAGCCGTTCAAGCGCAACTCGAGCCGCAGGGCATACGTTATTCACCGGTCGCTATACCTGGTCGCGGTCTTCCTCGTTGAAGACTTGGCGTCGACGTTTATGCGCATTGCTGCCCCCGACTTCTTCATCACAGCAACTACACCCTACTCGTCCCTCTCGACTGGCCAGCGTGCCGCGTACTCGATCGCCGTGGTCGTCCGTATCGTCACGTCCATAGAGTTTACCCACGTGGGCATCTCTATTGCATGTGTTATGGCGGGAGGCTACTTTGGTATCAGCGAGGACAGCGAGCTGTTCTCGCCATGGGGATGGCCACCGATGTTTGGCAGTCTTGGCAGTATCGCCGCCCACCCAGGGCTGGGTTACATGTGGACGAGGGTGAGTGGAGTGCTTCCGAACGAGGGTTGGGTTTTAGCTGACCATGATTCAGGCGTGGAATCAGTATAATCGGCGTGTGCTGTCCCAGATTGGCTGGGTCCTCATCGGAGAGAGGCTTCTGCGTATGCCACCGACTGGAGAGAACGTCAAGAATCCTAAACCTCGACCGGTCGAACCCGCAGCACCGTCCATCAAGCACAAGGGCGTCGAGCATGCAAAGGACAACATCATCGCGGACATTGTGCCCCCTACACCCCCACCTGACACCCCTCCTGCGGACGACAATGACAACAGCAACCTAGACACACTAGACAAGCTCGGCAAGGTGGACGGTCACCTGAGCAGCCACCTGAGAAGACGTCAGGCGACCCAGCAGCCCGCCATGCCGCTGACGCCCCCGGATTCCGGCCGGTCATCGCCCGCACAGCGCACAAAGCGCCAGAGCAAGGTCCCGAGCATGGTCGTCAACCTGGCCAAGTCGGTGATTGTCTTTTTGCTCTCTGGCCTGCACCACGACTATGCCTCGATTGTGCTGCTGTTGGACGCTATCGGGCGCGGCGACGCACCGTTCTCGGCTATCAATCTCACGCCCTTCTTTGTGGTCCAGCCCCTCGCGCTGGCGGCCGAGGCCATCTTCAAACACATGTGGCGAGCGTTCAAGAGGCGCGTTGGCCTGAAGGAGACGCCGGCACTGCGAGAAGCTGAGCGTGTGGTTGCCCTGGTGTGGATGTGGGTGTTCCTGGGCTGGAGTGCTGGGTGGTTTGTGGAAGGGATGAGCCGGATTGGCGTCTGGCGGCAGTTTCCGAACAGCAAGGATCGGCACTATAGTGCTGTGTGGTGGGTATGGGGAAGCTGTGCATAGAGAGACGAGAGAGCGATCGAGAGAGAGAGAGACGAGAGGTGTTATAGACAACGAGTACGAGAACGCATATGCATATTAGAAGTGAACGACCCCACCTCTACCCAAAACCGTCTAATGAACCATCGCCCACTGGCTGGCGGGACGCGCGCCACACTGCCAGATTCGCCGAATGTCCGCACCAGCCCGAGTTCCGCCGTGCCCCCAGGCTGGGCCGGGCAGCCTGCCAATGGTCTTTGCTGCAACTCAGGCGTGGGCTGTCTTCCTCGTCGTCGCTGCTGCTGCCAGTCTTGCCTCCCTCCCTACCTCTCGGCCTCACCACTCCTCCCCCAAAATGGCCCTCACCCGCATCAACCTCGCGCCCACCGCGCGCACCCTCGCCTCGGGCGTCCCCGCCGCCCGCGTCGCCCTCCGTCTCCCCCCCGCCCCCCACCACGGCCACGGCGCTGACGGCCCCCGTTCCGACGCCCCCGCCAAGTTCGCCGGTGGGTTCAACGGCGTCGCCTCGGTCGCGCGCATCAACGGTGCGTGCGCGGCCGGCGACAACAGTGTATCGTGCGCATGCAGAAGCAGCAGCAGCAGCAGCAGCAGCAGCAGCAGCACAAGGAGCAGCGCGGTGTGCGCGAGTGTGCCGCTTGCCCAAAGACCAACATCGCTGTTGTCTGGCAAGCCATGTCGAAATGTCGAAAGGGCTCCGCGTCCTTCCGACTTGTTGGGCACTTGCACTCTTGCTACTGGGCCTTGTGTTGTTGCGCTTGCACGCGCGCACGATACACGAACCTGAAGTGGTCTACAGTTGAGCTGACAGAATCGCAGCCGGCCCCAACGGTGTCTTTGGCCAGCGCCGCATGCACACCTCGTCCAAGGCCCTTGCTGGCCGCGCCTCGACTGGTGTCCCCGACTTCTCGGCCTACAAGACCGGCAACGAGTCGCGCAACACCAACGTCTCGTACTTTATGGTCGGCGCCCTCGGTGCCCTTGCCGCCTCGGGCGCCAAGTCGACTGTCACTGACATTCTCTCCAACATGGCCGCTTCGGCTGATGTCCTCGCCCTCGCCAAGATCGAGGTCGAGATGGGCGCGATTCCCGAGGGTGCGTACACAACTCATCTGTTACATTATCTGGGGATCCACGCATGCTGACTCGTGTTCGCAGGCAAGAACCTCATCGTCAAGTGGCGTGGAAAGCCCGTCTTCATCCGTCACCGTACCCCGGATGAGATTGAGGAGGCCCGCTCGGTCGACGTCAAGTCGCTCCGTGACCCCGAGACCGACGAGCAGCGTACCCAGCGCGCAGAGTGGTGCGTACCGCGGCCATGCTGCTTGCAACCACGGGCAATACTGACTTTCTCTCTCCAGGCTCGTCATGGTCGGTGTCTGCACCCACCTGGGTTGTGTCCCCATCGGCGAGGCCGGTGACTTTGGCGGATGGTTCTGCCCCTGCCACGGCTCGCACTACGACATTTCGGGTCGTATCCGCAAGGGCCCCGCCCCCCTCAACCTCGAGATCCCCCAGTACGGATTCAACGACGACGAGGAGAAGATTGTCGTCGGTTAAGTCGTTGATGATGAGGGAGACTAGATATGCACCAAACCTATCCAATTGAGCATGCGATAGGGCTGCGGGCACGCAGCCCGCCTTGGGAAATAGTACAAGATGGGAGGGGGAGGGGGAGGATGGGGACCTGCACGCAGACACTGTGCAGATGTAGCGTGTAATCGGTTGCGAGTGGCATGGCCGTGACGTCGTACAATCGTACAATCCGTGTTGGGGGCTGGTTTCGTGCCGGGTGTCGTCGGCTCTGGTCCCTGGCTTTGTGTGCTCCGACGCGCTGGTGTGGGTGGCACTGCCAACCAGTAACCAGGCCGTCCCAGCTCAAGCTTCTGCCTCTGACACACGGGCATAGCTGAACGAGAGCAGTTTGCAGGTACACGCACGACGTACCATGCTTGCTGGTGCCAGTCCCGTGCAATGAAATACATGCAGAAGTGGTGCTAATTGCTAATTGGCTCCTATACCCTCCATCCACACCCAAATACCCTAGATGCGGACTTTTTCTCTCGACCCGACACCAAAAGAACACCTATGATGAATGGTGGTGTCCATTTTAAGCGGAGACGACGCCGACGCTCTTGACGCTCTGGGCCACCCGCTGGGCAGCCTCCTTGAGCATCGGGTCGCGCAGCTGTGCGGACAGCAGGGGGAGGACGTGCAGGTGGTATGCGCGCTGGGCGGCGGGCGAGCCGTGGTGCGTGAACACGGCACCGATGATGGCCTCGACGGTCATACCCTTGACCTTGAGGTGGCCACCCTCGCGACCAGTCTGGAGAGCGTCAGCACAATATGTACAGCAGGAGGAAAACGTCGGTGCCAGAGCGCGCGCGGCACACGGCTCTGCGGCAACCGCAACCACCACTCACCTCTGCCCGGTCCCAGCGCATCACATCTCCGACCTTCCACTTGTCACCGACGAGGAGACCAAGGTTGTTGTAATGACGCAGAGCAGCGAGCATGCTCTCAATGTCGCGACCGCGGAGCAGGTCCGCCTGGCGCACAGCCTCGGACGTGCCCAGCGCCGAGTGGATGAACATGGCCTGGTACGCGCCGATGGCGCGGCGGCCCAGGAAGGCCAAACGCGCATTGTGCGAGGCCTGGCCTTGCTCAATCTCGGCAGCGGTGTAAGGTGGCGGGTGGGACATGCGGTGGACGAACTGGTACGACTTGTGGGTGAGCGTCTGGAGCGCCAGCTGTTCGGGGATGGCGGCGGAGGAAGGGAGCTGGAGCGTGTGGCTCAGGAACTCCTGGGCCTCGGACGCAGTGATGGACGGGTGCACCTGGCGAGTGGAAGCACCGTACGAGCGCGATGCTGCAGGCGTGACATGGTTGTTGGAGGGGGAGAGGTGACACGAGGAGACGCGCGCGGACGGACAACAGCGACGACGCAGACGGAAATTTCAGGAGGTCAGAGACAACGAGCAAGCGGGTCAGCGGACAGCACAGACGGGTCTCAAGACGCATAACGCACCCTGCGCTGCTGGTCGCCTAAGAGGCGCAAGGGCGCGCGCCGACGAGGAGGCGAACGACATGGTGAAGAGGGGGAGTGGAGATGGTGGAAGGAGAGAAGGGGGGAGAGGGAATGTATTTGTTCAGGCGGGTCGGAAGCCAGAACAAAAAAGTCGGAAAGAGGGTATGGGGGGTAATGAGTCTGGTGCGCAGTGGGCCAGATCTATGCCGGGTTCGTCGTCCTTGTCGTCCTCGTCGTGTGTTGGCGGGTGCTCGCCGTGGGTGTATGTCTTGCGGCCGGTCGTTGAAAGTTCAGAAATCGGTCTGTCCGCCCGCCAGCCAGCCACGCGAGCACTTAGCAGCGGAAAATTCCGGTGTGGCGGCGGCCAATACTGCAAGGGACTTTGTTGTTATAGGACCCGAGATCGTATTTCACTTCCCTCATACACTCGCACAAAATGACACATGAAGTGAACAGATGATACAGTATACATGTGGGATACAACTGTGACGGACATTCTATGTTTCAACTAAAGCTCCACACACGCATCACGTCCCCCTCCAGCCCCACAATACGCTCCTCGTCGAATGCTACTTGCCGAACGCCCAAACCAGTTTGCTCCTTGGGTGGTGCAGCGACAGAGGCGGGCGCCATGGATACGGGCGGCGAGGCAAGGAAGAGGCGGCGTGCTTCGCCAGAGATACTTGCGGGGTGTGGAAGGAGTGCAAGGTCGTCTTGGTCCTCGTCGGCCTCTGTGGGTGGCGATGGCTCGCGCGGCCGCGAACGGCGTCCACCAGCCTTGACCTCGACGTACCCCATAGCCATACCCACACGTCCAACTCTCGCTTCCATCCCGACCCCCTCTTCGCCATCGGCCGCCTCGTCCAGCTCCCAGACGAGAACTCGCCCGTCCCGGCCACCGCTAATGGCTCGCCCACTAACGAGTGCCAGAGAGCTGACGCCAGTGCTCGGCGCAAGCAGAGTCTGAGCATGTGTGATCGCCCTTTCACCGGCAGCCGGTAGCGAGTACACGTGGATGACACTGTCCTCGCCTGCGAGTACGACCCAGCGCCCATCACTTCCAACACCTATGGCGCGGCCGCGCACGCCAGGGACGGGATCGATGCGGCGCGGCCAGGCTGTTGGCGACGTCTCGGCGGCTTGGACGTGGTAGCATTCACCACGGCGCACACTGGCACCGGCGGCGAGGTTGATGACAAGCTCTTGCTCTGCCACAGCCCAAGACGACGGGTACACAGGCGTAGAGTATGTCAAGGCGGCACGATATCGGGTTCCACCAGCAGTTTGCGGTGGCAACAACGACAGGGCCGCCGGGTGAAAGCTCACGTCGGAGCGGAGCGTTCGGACCAATGTCGGGCTGCCGTCCGCCAGCTTGTATACGACCAAGTGAAAGCCAACGGTACACGATACCAACACTGGGTAGTGCATCACAGCGAGGACCACTGGGTCGTCATCTCGCTGCGGGACGGCATGACGACGCCGAGGTCGCGAACGGGTAGTGCTGAGAGCCTCGCGCACCCAGACTAACCGGCCGTCCTCCGCCAACCGCAGGCGGACAATAGCGAACCCTCCTGATTCATAGAAGATTCCTAGGCGTGCTGGGACATGGGACCCGTCTGCTGGAGTCACGGCTTGATCGGCGACGATGGCAGTGACTAGGTCCGGGCGTGCTGGCGAGGACCAGCCCGGTGGAGGCGGCACAATACCGAGCGGCGACCCTGAGGCGGCACTGGAAGCGTAGATGTGCACCAGTGGGGAAGACAGTGACGATGCACAGATGAACGAGGGAAATAGGGCGAGGTGTTGTCCCGATTCTGGTGGGCCCAGGAAGTCCCGCTCGCGGCTGGCGGCTGGCGATGGTGGGAGGTCGAGTGAGCCTTCGGCGTGGACATTGCCGTTGGACCTAGCTGTCAGCTGCTGGCACCAGTATCGGGCAACTTACCAGTTTGTACCCAGCTTCAGCATGTGCTTCCAATCGACACCATCGTGACGGACCGTGTCGTCACCTCGATCCAAGTCCAGGTCTCCATGTGCGTGGCTATCAGGCGCCGGAGTCGGACTTGGGCTGGGTGGCGGGAATGCACGACTCGGTAATCGTGCAATGGGGCGTAGTGGTGTCGCTGACCGTGACCGGGAGTAGACCAAACGCGAGTGGTGCGGGTGGGGATATCGTTCTACAAACGTCAGTGGACAGGTTGCGCATGCTCTAGCTCTTACCAAGGTAGAGGCGCTTCCATAGTTGCGGGTCGAGGGCGGCGCGAGCCCAGTGCTTGTTGACGGTCTGTGTGCGTGCGAGGTCGCTGGGCGAGAGAAAGGAAAGAACACGCAGAAAGAGTTCAGGTAGTTGAAAGAGGTCGCTGAGAGGTCTATGTGGGCCTGTGTCGGCTGGCGAGGCCGAGCGACAGCGCTTCATGGTAACATGAGGAACGGTAGAACGGTACAAGGTGACGACGGCCTCCACCTGGGTATCGCGCCGTACGGCGTAACTGGTGGCCACGCGCGCGTCACGATTCGAATCCGGACTATTTTACGTAATTGTCAAAGTCCGCCGCCACACAGAAATTACCGCCATTCTCCGGCGACGACGGACCAAACGCTCGCGCTGCCTCCCTGGCTGGGGCAGCGGCAGGTGGTAGTTCTTTGAGCAACTGTGCGTGTTACAACCTTCTCCATCCGTCAAAATGTGAGTGCGACCCAGCCACCACCATACGACATCCACCGCGACAGAGACACCGGGCACGACAGCGACACTCGACACCGCGAGCGCGCGCACCATCACCTCTTCACGCGTTCTCGGCGTCGCGCGAGCGAGTCCTCATGAGAAACTCGCACAGAAACTGTTTCCCTGGTGGAGCAGTTTCGATGTCCTTGCCCCACTTCGACATGTCTCTGTCTCTGTCCGATGTCGATGGTCGTGCGCCAATACCCTTCCTACGAGTGCAGGAACTGACTGTACAGGCCTCCCCAGGTTAAGTCCAAGGCCCAGAAGGCCCTTGCCGCTCAGGCCGGTTCCAAGGCCGGGTGAGTAGAATCTGCGAAGTCCACCACGAGTTCTGGAACGTGTCTGGTCATCTGCGAGGAGAAGGAGGATGGGCACGAGAGGTGCACAGGAGCGCAGACCAGACCAGACCGCCAGACTGGGGACTTTGCCACCTCATAGCAAGTTTTTTCTCATTTGCTGACTGTCTCCAGCAAGAAGAAGAAGTGGTCGAAGGGCAAGGTGAAGGACAAGGCCAACAACGCCGTCGTCCTCGACAAGCAGACCTAGTGCGTATTACATCTCGCTCGCTCTCCAGAGAGCGACAGAAAAATAGTTGCGTCCTCGTACTGACTTTTTCCCCAGCGACCGTATCCTCAAGGAGGTCCCGACCTACAAGCTCATCTCGCAGTCGGTCCTCATTGACCGCATGAAGGTCAACGGCTCGCTCGCTCGCCGTGCCATCGCTTTCCTCGAGAAGGAGGGCCTCATCAAGCGCGTCGTCCACCACAACGCCCAGCTTATCTACACCCGCGCCATTGTCGCCAAGGAGTAGATTTGATCCGACACCTCGATTATTGAGTAGGACGGGCATGTAGGATTATGGACAGCTTGCATCATGGCAGGAGTGAAAACAGCACCAAAAGATCGGGCAGCACGAGCACATAGCAGAAATTGCATTGACAGGGAATCGGGTTGACGCGGGCGAAACTGTTTTGCCACCGGTGGATGTTCCCTTCACTTACGCAGATGAGCGCGCTTTCTGCTCCGACCGCCCTCTCCTCTGCGTCTGCGCGTCGTATACGTTGCTTGCACCCCAGTATCCATGTCCGTAGGTGTGCAGAGGCTACAGAATCCGGTCAGGACGCCTGCCAGAATGCGACGCGCGCGCAGAACTGTGTACGGTGGGGAGTTTCGCAAGCTCTACGGTGGCATCCGACCTGAACGCCTCTGCCTATTTCTGGGGGAGTGCTACTAGAGAATGGTCAAGAATGACATGCAATGCAAATGCAACGAAGGTTCTATGCTAAAAACATATGCCCATTGTGCTCTTCGTAGTCTCTCGCGCTCCTGGCCCACCGCCTATCCTCATTGCTTTGTGAGTAGTGCTGTTGGTGGAGGTGGTCCAATCGACACTATCTACCCGCGGACACCGACGTTCTCCCTGGGACGAGACGCCAGCCAGTCCCACACGCGCTCTGCCACACTGCGCATAGTAGAACGCACCTCGTCGCCCTCGGGCGAAGACTGGGTCATGACGGGCCGTCCAGCATCACCGCCGTCGCTCACGGAGGTCACAAGAGGCACATTGCCTGCGAAATGTTAGTAGGTAGTGCGACGAGCAACACGTGGTACCCACCGAGAACCTCGAGGCCGAGCTCGTTGGCTGCCTTGGTAAACTTGTCGGCGCTACCAAAGAGCTCGTGCGGCACTGAGCAGGACGAGCAGGTGTAGTGGGACATGTTGAGCAGCAAGCCGGTAATCTGCACCGTTGTCAGCTGCGGACGCGGCAGGTTCGAGAATGGTGAACTTACGGGCACATTGACCTTCTGGAACATGGCCACACCCTTGCGCGCGTCAATGAGTGCAATGTCCTGCGGTGTCGAGACGATGACCGCGCCGTCGACCACCACCAGCTGTCCAAGACTGAGCTGAACGTCACCGGTTCCTGGCGGCATGTCAATGACGAGAACGTCCAGGTCGCCTTGGCCGTCCGTCCAGTCGACATCGAACAGGAGCTGCTGGACAGCCTTTTGGACCATGAGACCACGCCACACAACAGGAGTGTTGGGGTCAGGCGCTGCACAGGGTGAGCGTTGGAGCGGGAAAAGGACACCTGGCTGCTTACGAAGGAGGTAACCGATGGACATGGTCTTGATTCCGTGGTTCTGCAGCGGGAGGAGCTTGTTCTCTGCATGACATGTTAGTTGGCCATATACTGTGTAGCCCAGAGTTCCAGGCTATACCACTTACGTTCGTTCATTGCTGGCTCGCCCGCATGATCCAAGCCCATGAGCATGGGAACACTGGGGCCGAAAATGTCGAGGTCGAGGAGACCGACGCGGGGTGCACGGCCGAGCGGACTGGTCTTGGCCAGCGCAAGCGCCAGGTTGGCTGCGTCTATTAGTGACACCTACAGCTTGGCATGACGCTGTCGGACTCACCGGCAACGGTGCTCTTGCCAACTCCGCCCTTGCCACTTGCGACGACGATGATGTTCTTGACGCCGCGGATCCGGCTGCGCGGGGGCGGGCCGCCGCGACGGGGCAGCTTGGGCGCCGGGTTGGCCTCACGGCGAGGAATACCCTACTTGTCAGCACATGCGAGGACTATCGGTAGGTTGGTTGCAAAGTACGGACCAGGGGGTTCTCGTGCGCGAGCGGTGCTGCTTGGTGGAGGCGACGGCGGTGGCTGCCGTCAAGGCGGTGGTTGAGAGCGGTGCTGGGGCCTGTGCGTGCGATCAAGGACGAGCACGATGCCAGTCTCAACGGAGCGAGAGCATGCAGGGCAGATGGGCGAGTCAGGCGTGCAGCTGCGAGAGCTGCCATGTGCATGATGCGTTCGGGTGACGGAATGGACAAGAGGGAATGGATCGATTGACCAAAAGGAAACATTCTGACATCAAAGGAGACGGACGAGCCTTCCCTCTCAACCCTAACCCAGCCAGATCCCGCCGGCCCATCCACATCTCCACTTGCTCTTCTCACATATCTCATCGTTGTCTTCTTGTTCGACGCGGCTCGGCGCCAAAGTCACGCACACAATGGCTACCCCGAGACGGCCAAGCGGCGCACGCCCAAACCCTTCTTCGTCTCGTCCAGCTCCCCCTCCTCCCCAGCTCAGCATCCCCGAGGGCAATGTCCGTGAGTCTGTCCTCTCCCCCCTCTCTCATCGCCGCGACCCCGCAACCCCCGGATCATTCGGCGTGACCACGTCACAAGCTGCCAGCACCGCCGCCGTGCCGTCCCCACCTCTCCCGAAGGATACCGCCTGCCCTCCAAGCCCATGCATCCCCATCTCCAGCGTGCTCGCTAACCATGCAGCCGGCATCAACGTCGACCAGGCAGGCCTTGGCGGCTGGCAACAACCGTCCCCGCTCCCGTCCTTGGCTCTCCGCCCAGGCAGGCCAATGCCCAGTTTGTCTGCTGGCCCATCGGCGCGTCCCAAGCTCAAGCTGCCGCTCGGTGCGCCGCGCGCAGCCACCGCCCCCGCGTTGCCAACGCTCGCTGGTTTGGATAGTGCCGAGCCGGCCGCTTCGTTGACACCGACCCTCTCTGCGACCCTGGCACCGCCGCCAGGCGCACCAGGCCGACCGCGTATGAACACACCTCGCATCAGTACGCCAGCCCTCAAGCTGGCTATCCCAGCCGGCGGAGGCGGTGGGTCTGCTTTCATGGCGCAGGACGAGGACGAGGGGTCCAGCCAGCTCCGCACACCTGTCCCCGGTGAGGACTGGGACGCGACGGTGCACGCGCACAGCTATGGCGCCGGAGCCAGCGGCAGCCGACTGGCACCAACTGGCCACGACGACTTTGGCGGCGCCGACCAAATGACCGCCATGACCAACGAAGTGCGTAGGGCAATGAGTCGCATGACCTTTGAGAGCAGTCCGGCTCCGAGCATCGGTGGACGGTCGCGTTCCGGATCCAACGCGAGCAGCTTTATGGAACGTCGCGAATCGTCCAACTCGTTGAATCCCGCCGACGACCTCCGCCAGCTGCGGGCACTTTCGATCGGTACGCCGACGCGCGACTTGAACAGCGATGGGTCCCGTCCCAACTCTATTCACGACACTGAGGACTTGACACGGCTGGGTTCCGACCTGACGCTCGTGCGCCGCCTGGGTGAAGGAGCTGGTGGCTCGGTCGACCTCGTCTGCAGCGCCCGTGACGGACGCGTCATGGCTCGCAAGGTCATTGCCCGCACCGCCAACCCATCGATGCACAAGCAAGTACTCCGCGAGCTCGAATTCCTGTCCACCACCAACTCGCCTTTCATTGTCGAGCACTACGGCGCCTTCCTGGCTGAGCAAGACACTCAGATCTGCATTCTTATGGAGTACTGCGAGGCTGGATCACTCGACTCGCTGCTGGGACACATGAAGGACCAGGGTATCATCTGCTCGGAACATGTTCTGGGTCGTATCGCCTCGTCGGTTCTGCGTGGTCTCGACTATCTTCATGAGCGCCGTATTATCCACCGCGACATCAAGCCGTCCAACATTCTCATTACGCGCCAGGGCGCCATGAAGCTTTGCGACTTTGGCGTCTCGGGAGAACTCGTAGACTCGGTTGCTGGCACGTTTACAGGCACATCCTACTACATGGCACCCGAGCGTATCCTTGGCAAGCCATACACTATCAAGTCGGACGTTTGGTCTCTGGGTCTCACTCTCCACGAGGTCGCTCACCTCCGCTTCCCTTTCCCTCCCGAAGGAGAGAGCCAAAACGTTGCCCCCATTGAGCTGCTGTCGTACATTGTCACCGCTCCTGTGCCGTCCATGAACGACAACCCGTCCATCGGCCACGCCTGGACCGCCGAAATCAGGGACTTCCTGGCCAAGTGGTGAGTCGAGTCTCGACCCTGCAGTGTTCGTTTAGCTGACTCGACCCAGTCTCATTCGTGACGGTCAAGAACGACCATACCCTCGCGAACTCCTCACGCACCCGTTCATCGTCCGGTCCGAGACCAAGAACGTCAACATGGCGAAATGGGTGGCCATGCTTGTCCCTTCGCTGTCCCAGTCTTAGGTTCCCCAAACCCAATGAAGGTATATGATAGTCCAAGCTGGCCCCAAGCTCAAACCCGGCCACGAGGCTCGCTTGCAGCCCATTTGGAACGACATTTGGCCCAATACGCAGCAGTCGCTTGGCGGTTCGCCCACCGCCTTCAACCGCAGTCACGCGCGTCATGGCTACACACTGAATGAATTCCCCATCACCTCAACCCCTCCCACCACCACACCCAACTCCTGGCACCCGTTCCCCGACCCAGAGTACAGTAGAATGCCACTGCATGTGCCTGTTCCGATATGCATGTTTATCAAGAGCACGAGAGTGGTGGAGTTGCTGCCCGTATTGGCGGTTGTCGCAATGAATGGAGCACATGCGGCGCAGCGAGCGGCAGGCATCCTTTTCTGTGTCGGCACGAACTCCGTCTGGGTCTCTCTGATTATAAGCCGGTCGTGGCCTGCTGGTGGTTGATTCCGTGCATCCTCCCTTTCTACCCTTGCTGTTGACACACGACCATCGTGTGAGGCCGAATTTTGAGCGGAACCGTGTGGCTGCCATCAAGATGCCTCCACGGCAGGATCGGAAGGGAGACACATGTACTGTGAGTGATCACGCCGCTCGTATGTTGGCCAGCGGGGCCGTCGACCTTTCAAGTGGTACTCGCTGGCCGGAGCCTGGCATACCAACTATGGGCCATCGAATTACTGATTCTGTGGTAACTTTGGGGCGTTGTGCGTTTCTCGACCGCCCAAGATACCAACGACGGCGCTCCAGTCTTGTAAATGGTGGACAAATTCCGGGCGTTATGCGTTTCTCGCCGGCGTCATCGGATCCAGTGTACCACGTTTGCGTATCAGCAAGCGATTGCAAGCACAGAAGTGGCAATTCACGAGATCACTGGCCACTGGTCCACCCTGGCCACTGGGAGGCAGTGACTATGAATGTAGTCAGTTGAAAGCTGCCGTTGTGCTTAGACGCCACACCGGTGTGCACGTCCGTTGCGTATGCCACCACACGTCCCACCGTAGCTTGCAGCTATGGTGTTGGCAAGCAGCCTAGTGGATTCAGCCACGGGTGGATCATCAATCAGACAGACGCCGCGCGTCGCAGTCGTTGATCATTGGCAAGGTGTGCCGGCCTGGAGAGGTGGCCCCCGGAAACCCCTCTTTTCATTAGGTGTATTTCGGTGCTTCAAGAAACACACAAGTGTCCGGCCCCAAAGAAGCAGTACATTCATTATGGGTACTTTTGAGCGTCTAGAAACACATAACCGTCCCGGCCCAAAGAACCAGTGCATTCATTATGGGTATTTTTGAGCGTCGAGAAACACATAACGGTCCGGGTCCAAAGAACCAGTGCATTCAATATGGGTATTTTGGAGCAATGAGAAACACACCACGTTGGGATTTTAAAAAAGCCAGCGTTCCTCTATGCGTGTTTCGACGCCGTGCGAAACACACAACGTGCCGTCGTTAAACATGCCATTCTTTCTCTGGGCCCAACCAGAAACATATGGCTCCCAGTTGTTAAAACTCCAGCTCGTTCTCTATGGGGCAAACCTGCATTCTCCGACTTAACTCGTGAATGTCGCTTATAGGATCATAGGATAATAAGTGCAGACAGACGCCTTGGTCGCTGTTGGGAGGCAAATGTGTTCAACGCCTAAATCGACCATAGGGCCAAAGCATGAACCTGGCCTTGTTGGAATTTGATGCCGTTTAGCGCCCGAGACCGATGGTCTTAAGCTGGCAATTGTTTTTCAGAAGAGGATGGGGATGCATAGACGTCTACAGAGCTGCTTATATGCACACAGAAGGGAGGCCCGAGCACTACAGAGAAGCATGAGGACAATGAAGAAGCAGAAAGAGCAGCATTGGTGCGGTACCCTCGTTCTCCGGTCAGCTCGGTGCCACACTGCAGTGGCGCAAGTGGTTACGTAATCTCAACAGGCCTGTCGGTGCCAGGCCGCCCTGAAGGGCTCAATATTCCCCAAATCTCAAGCGTACGTTGCGTGTATCGTTAACACGTGTAGGAAACCTATTATAATATAATCCTGTCCCCTCACCTGGGAGGGGGTTCGATTCCAACAGAGGGCAGATCCTGTAGCGCCACTAGCCAGGACGCGGTCATTAAACAAAAGACCACCCGTGAGGGATCTGAATAAGGAAGTTGCATTACAAAAACATAGGGCCCCAAATGGTGCCCAATGTTTTTTGCTTTGGATTTGAAAAGGCCTGCCCTTTGGTAAATGTTATTTAATGGAGCTAGAAACCTACAACGCGCTGTTGTTAAAAATTCCATTCTTTTTCTATGGTGTTTCTGGCCCAACCGGAAACACACAGCATGCTGTGGTCAAAGGTCTAGCTCGTTCTCTATGAGTTTGATTTGGACCAACGGGAAATATCCCCTGTGTTGTGAAAACTCATGTTTTCTCGACGTCAGTCCTATACACTCCCAATAAAAGTCTTGTTTGTCCAGAGTTCAGTAGCGGTTAGCTAAGACTGATGACGCTATGAATCCCTCATTGTAACACTGGACCACTGAGCGAGACGTCAATGCCAGTGCGTGAACACACCCTTGATCGCCATTGATAACAATGTCCGCAACTACAGTGATTGATACAACATAATTTTATATCCTGCGTGTATGTAATGTATGGCCGAGTACTCCACCATACCTCCCAGCTAAAAGCCTATCATTTAATCCTGAAGCGAGGTTACGGGCACGGGCAGTGGAGCAGTGCAATGACACCAGTGAAGCGTTGTCTGTGTTACAAAAAAAAGCGAGACATCGGCTTGACTCCTCGCCAAGCAGCATCCCGAACAACTGCATGGCAGGCCAGTCGCCCAGCAATGCAAGCTAATGATACCCCAACCTCGCTAGGCATACAGACCTGGCGACATAATCACGTCAAGCTGTTTGCAGGATCTGCAGACGGTGTTGCCAAACTGCCCGCGACCCATCGTCCCATTTCCGCCACACTGCATTTCCAGGGCAACAGCGGGTCGAACAACACAACATGAGCACCCCTTGCACCTCTCGCACCGGCCTAGGATGTATCTCAACACGGACCTCTCGCACCCACCGGACGCCTGCGCTCCTGACTGCCTGACTTTGCCTGACTGGCGTATGCCATGGTAAAACTTGACACGCAACTGAGCCCCCCTTCCCAACCCCGTCCTGAAGCTGAGACCTGAAACGTACATGCGCGCGGAAAATACTCCCGCGGCTCCCCGCATTGCCGGCGACACGCCAAGCCGCAGCGGCGCCGGTGGATACTGGGCCTTCACGACTTGGTTCCTGCTTTGCTGCTGGTTGTCGTCTGATCACTCCACTGGTACTCCACAACACCCACATGCCCACCTAGCTCAACTATGCGCTCTCCCACCCTCCCCCGCATTCCGATCCACGCGATCGAAGCGGCACCGCATGCGCCCGTACGCACGCGGACCTTCGTGGGCCCCTTCATCGTCTTGGTAGGTATCGTGTGCGCGTCGGCCACACAAACCGAGTTCGCCTCGTACCTCGCCCAGACTCTCGACTTTGACAAGCCGTACTTTTCCTTCTTTGTCACCCACTCGGCATTCACCTTTGTCTTCCCCGTCCACCTCGCGGTCCTGTCCCTTCGCAATGGACCACGGGGTGCTCCCGCACGAGCCAAGCAGCTCCTGCGCAACCTTCGCACCGTCCTGGGCGACCAGCTCCAAGTCACCCCACGATGGCGCCAGCTGTGGAGACCCCTTAACCGCAAGATCCTCCCTCTCACAGGGCTCATCTCGTTCCCGGCCATTGCCTGGTTTGTGGCCATGGCGCTGTCCCCGGCCATGGACATTACCGCCATCTACGCGACCAGCGCGTTCCACACATACTTTTTCTCCCTCATCCTCCTCGGCACGCCCCTAACGCGTATCACCGTTATTGCCATTGCCGTCGCGTTTGGCGGTGTCCTGGTCCTCACCCTGGACGGCGCCGGCGGAGGGGGTCCGAAGGGGTCAGAAGGCTTTGGCGGGCGCCGCGTAGTGGGTGATATCATCATGGTCATTGGCGCGGCCCTGCTGGGTCTGTACGAGGTGGTATACAAGATGGTCCTCCCCGAGGGCGAGGGCGGCACACACCTCCACGGCAACCATCCCGCGTCGCCAGTTGTCGCACACTATGCCTCCACGCCCAACGCCGCTGCGGGTTCGTCATCGCAAGACCCCGAGACAGCAACCGATGTCGGGGACGACGACGACGACGACGACGATGACGACCGTATTGCCCTCGACCGTCCTGCCGGTTCGCGCACACCACTGTTGCCCAAGACCACGAGCAGCTCGTCTAGCTCCGTCACCAGCTCACCGCCCCGGTCGTCCTACCCGGCGAGTCCTGTTGTTCCAAGCCTGCGCACGCCAGTCCCTCACCTCCCGACGGCCTTACTCTCCAACTTTCTCACTTCCGCCATTGGCTTTGCGACCTTTGTCTGTCTTTGGGTCCCCTTCCCTTTCCTTCACATGACAGGAGTCGAGGAGTTTGTGTGGCCCCATGGGAGCAAGCTGTGGAGCACACTGTTTGTCGTTGCGTCTGGTGGCGCCATTTACGTGAGCTACATTCCCCGTCGATCAAGTGCTAACTCTTGCTCAGAACGCTGGCCTTATGACTCTGATTGGTATCTGGGGTCCCACCGTGGCTTCCGTTGCCAACCTGCTCACCATCGGTCTTGTGGCCGTCATGGACGCCGTGTGGATGGGCCGCATCCCCGACCTGCAGACCATTGGTGGCGCAGGACTCATCTGCGGTGGCTTTGCCGCCTTGTTGTGGGAGGGCGACGTCGAGGGATGAGGCCGGTGGTAGAGAACCTTTGCTCAACATAGATGTATACTTAGAGGTTTCCCAGAGTACACGCCTTGAACAATTCCGCCCCGTCGTCACATTGAAAGTCAGGCTCGTCAGGTCAGGTCGCGTGTGGCGGCCAATGACGGAGGTGGCAACGAGGAGCGCCTGTGATTTGAATTGAAGCCTTGTCCGACCGCATTTGATGACCCAAACGTCCCAGTGACATCAGGTATCACGCACCTCGTTGTCTCCACCGGCGCCAGCGTGTCCTGTGCACCTTATCTTGCCCATGGCCTCTTGGTCGTGAGACAGCATGCATGCCGAGGATGGAATTGCCACACCGGGAATAAAAATCCGCAAGCGGACGAGGTATATTGGTCCCGCGTTGTTGACGGTGGGAGTGTACGGGGTCCTGGATGTTGTTGCCAGCCACACGCCGCGGTCGAGTGACCTCACAGCGCCATCAAGTCCCATCCCGCCACACATTTCCGTCTCATTCACTCTCACTCATCCTCCATCCCACCTCTTTTTCATAATGGTGCGCTCTCTAACCCACGGACCTGTGCAAGAGCTTACACACCCCTACAGTCTCTTACACCACAGGCGCTCCGCCTGCTCTCGCGCGAGGTCGTCACCCTCCGCACCGAACCGCCCGAGGGCGTCCGCATCGTCGTTGACGAGGACGATCTTACCGCACTCGAGGGATGGGTGCAAGGTCCATGTGAGTTACCCCACAACCGGATCTAGTCGTGCCATTTGCCACTGGTCCCCGTCCGAATCCACGAGCACACCGTCAACCACCACCACAAGGCGGTTGTTTGGCGTGATGTGCGGTGGCTGGTCGACTCCGCTTGCCGCCCTAAATGATCAATGATCAATGAAAGACGTTGCTGACCCACCGCTCTAGCCGGCACACCGTATGAGGGTGGCTACTTCCGTGTCCACTTCCACTTTGGTCCAGACTACCCTTCGCAGCCCCCCAAGTGTGCGTGTTGGACAA
The DNA here is from genome assembly GCF_003942205.1 of Apiotrichum porosum. Taxonomy (NCBI): domain Eukaryota; kingdom Fungi; phylum Basidiomycota; class Tremellomycetes; order Trichosporonales; family Trichosporonaceae; genus Apiotrichum; species Apiotrichum porosum. Next base: position 1,452,114 of record NW_021167108.1, on the reverse strand, counting down.
TGGATTGAGAAACCCGCGACTGACAAAGGTTGCAGGTACCATGGTCACCAAGATTTTCCACCCCAACATCTCCAAAGCTGGCGAGATCTGCGTGGACACGCTCAAGAAGGGATGGAAGAGAGAGTATGGTGTTGGACACGTCTTAGTCGTGAGTGCAAGGGATGCGGCTATGCTTTTGACCCGAGACCCAACGAGTGCAGCTCACACAGCCATTACAGACCATCAAGTGCCTGCTGATCTACCCCAACCCGGAATCCGCACTGGACGAGGAGGCAGGCAAGCAACTTCTGGCCGACTATGAGGGATACTCAAAGTACGCCAGGTTGCTGACGGGCATCCACGCCACGCCAAAGGTGAGCTTCGGACTTCGCTTCGGTCTCACAAGCTCGTCCTAACGTCCAGATCCCCCCCGCACCCTTCCGCGACTCTGCGCCGGCCTCCCAGTCCGACTTTGTCCTCCCCAACCCCCCTACGGCCTCGGCACCAAGTGCCTCTGCCTCCCCCTACGCGTCGGCATCAGCCTCGCCCCAGCCTCTATCCCTCCCGCGCCCGCCCCTCGGTGCGTCGCGGCAGGCCACTTCGCCGGCTCCGCCCAGCCTGGATGATGGACCCGTCAAGCCGACTGCGGGTGCACCTACACCGTCTACGGGTGTGAAGAAGGCTCCCACCAAGACTGCCCCGGCTGCCAAGGCTAAGCGTGGCTTGAAGCGTCTTTGATCGGTGAGAGTGTGTGTGGAGACTTTGAGGGCGAGCGGGAGGATGGGCAGGCATTGGAGGGTGCATGCATTAGGACACTGGATTCATCATTGTTTGTAGCGTGTTGTGTCATGCAGTTGATGGTCGCGTCGGTTACCGCGTTCCCGTCCCAGTTGCAGTGGGTGGCCGTGGTGGCAAAGAAGTTGGGTGCTGGAGAGGGTTGCGGGTTGCTTGAACTGAAAAATCGGTCGCGTCGTTCATTTGTTTTTGGTTTCACCCTTTCCCTTACTGCAGCTTACTGCTTTGCCCTCCATTCATCCCAATGCCCCTCCCGATACTCGACAGCCCGCTGCTCACCCTCCCTGTCCTCGACACTTTGCTCGCGCGCACAACAGACCCCGTACAGAGGGTCCAACTCCTCGGTGCGAGGGTGCATGTGTTGGCAAAGGACGTTCCGGTTCGGCATGCGACTGGAGCACCTTCAGCGTCCGCCGCTCCAGAGTCTGCTTTGGCAACGACTGCTCTGAACGCCAACACGGATGCTGTCTGTATCACTACCCAGGTCAATGCCAGCTCTACCGGCGCGGCTGAAGCGCCCCTCCCAGCTCACACTCCTGCTCCTCGTCACGCACCCCGCATCCCGTCCGACCCCACACCGATACTCGCCGCCCGCCTTGCCCTCGCGGACGCGCACCTCCTCCTGCCCATCCCAGACCAGCATGCCGCCGAGGCTGAGGCACTGGGTGTAGAGGGAGAGTGCAAGAAGCTGAGTAAGGCTGCGAAGCGGTGGACGGGGATCGAGGCAGCCGCGGACGGCAGTGCCGAGGCCACAGCTTGGGTCAGCCAGCTGCCTGCCCTGCGCGTGCGTGCGCTCCGCGTGCTCGTTGCTGTGGAAGAGGGGCTTGGGAGGCCCGCGCGTGCTGAGAGGTGGGGTAGCCTCGCGGACGAGCTGGAGGGCAAGTGAAGCGGACGCACATGATCACATCGACGGGAGGTATGTACAGTACGGAGGGTGTCTCTGTCTAAGGGTTGCGCTCACACTTCTAGCTGGGATTCTCGTCCCCCCCCCCCACTGGGATAAACACCACATGGCGACGGAAACTACTTTGGATTCGCCGCGGGAAGCTGGGATCTTCTTGCTAGGCTGCGCTCTACGCCTACGCGCCGTCGACCTCGAGGCCGAGCTGCTTGCACACCAGCCAGGCCGCCACCGTCGTGGCCGTCTTCTTGGTGTCCCTCACCGCTTCGGCAGAGTGCTCGACACCCTCCTTGTCGACGACACTCACCGATCCACGCCAGCGCATACCGGCTGCACTGCACGCGTAAGACGGCATGCGGCCCGTCTCCTTCATCGCCCATGCGTTGAGCGCACCGGTCGACCCAGCAGTCACGTGCGCGGACACGCCGCCCTCGTCCTCGGCGATACTCTGCAAGCTCTTGAGGTCTTGTTCCATGCAGGCGAATGCAAAGTGTGCGACGGGAGTGAAGAGCGGGCGCAGCCAGCGTTCGATATAGTCGTACGCCTCGCCGCGCGTGCGCATGGGACGCAGGCGGAGGGGGGCCAGAGGCTCGAGTTTCCACGCAGAGGTGTAAGCCGAGGGGACCGCAGGGCCATCCTCGGTGGTTGAGCTGGAACGAATTGAACGGGAGCGCCTGGGCGTTGGTGTCCCGAGATGCTTCTCGGGCCAAGGCGGGGGAAAGCACGGCGAAGCGAATGGAATCGCGAGGTCGGCGACCTTGTTGCAAACCTAACAGTTAGGCCTGACTCCTTTCTTACGAGCTACTCACGTCTTCGTCACTGATCACCCCGTGGGACTGTTCTGCGTGGCTGTCGGGGGTCTTGTCTTCGCGAGTAGGCCCCAGTGGTGTCTCGACAGTCTTGTCCTCGACGGAAGTGGTGCCGTTGGGGGACGCCTTTTCGCTGGAGCCGTTGGCCGTCTCGTCACCCTCGCTGGTCGCGTCTTGGACCTGTTCAGACCCCTTGTTCTCGACACCATTGATCCCAGTGCTCATGTCCTCGAGTGTGCTGGTGTTGGTAGCGGCCCCCAGCGACACATCGACAGAAGAGACACTAGCAACTGACTCGACATACTCGACATACTCGCCATGTACACTCTCAGGGTCCGCCGTCGCAGCGGCACCGGAGACGGTCGTCTCCGACTCTGCCTGGGCAGTGTACACACCCGGAACATCACTGGCCAGGAAGTCGTAGAACACGCCGGCAATGTAGGCTTCAAACACTGAGCCGCGGGTCTTGACCTGGACGCGGGTGGTGTACAGTGCGCTCGGGGCGGCTACAATCATGTCGGTGATGTGGTAGCGAGAGCAGAGCTGGGCCAGTGTGGTATTGGCTACGAGGTGAGCCTTGAGCATCTGGAGATGTTAGCTGCAATACTTTTCTTCACGCGGGGCGGTCCACAGCTCACGGTGGCAGGCCCAGGCTGGAGCTGGGGGTACAGGTCGTGCAGGAGCGTCGTGACGACAGCGCCGAGGAGACCGTCGCCGACGTGCTCGAGCTTTTCATAGTCTTCAATCTTTTCTGCTGGATCTTGCTCGAGTGCATGTGGGCGACGAGGAAGAGCGTGGTTGCTCGAGTGCGTGACGGCGAGGCGCGCCAGCTCGGGATCAGCAATGGGAGGGAGGGGAGGGAAGGGGAACACAGGGAGCTCGGGGATGATGAGTGTCGCGAGGGAGCTAGCTGGTGGCATGGTGGTAGATCTACCAGGTAAGAGTGTGTGTGCGTGAGAGTGAGAGAGTGGAGAGGAGGACGACGACGATGATGCGAGGAAGGTCGAGAATGGTCACCTAGCCGCCAACAACAGACAGAGCGCTAAAGGTGGAGGCGGGGCCCTTTTTTGCCGTTGGGTGGCAAAACGTTGAAATGCCGTGTCCATTTTCATATCAGTGCCCAAGATTTCTCGCCCTTCCGTGTGTCCCTGGGTGATGTGATTGTGTCGCACGCGACCACTTGTCTATCTGTCTGTCTCCTTCACCATCATCCCAACAGGCCAAGCAGTCGGGCTCACACACCCCGTTCCATGCCCCAGGCCCTCTCATTCTCTGCCTGGTCGTCGCTGCACATGTCTAGGAGCCCACGTGTAACGACGACGCCAACAAAGAAGAAAGGACCCGCTCCGTACCAACCCCAACCAGTCTCCGCCGCATCCCCCCTCTCGTCGGTGCCCGCAATGTCGCGCGACGCATTCGTGGTCGCTGCGGGCTCGGGAACGCCCCGTGCAACCAGCATGAGTGGCAAGAAGCGCCCCCGTGAGAGCGACGAGGGCCACAGTGCTGCTCGTCGCACCCGCTCTGTCGGCGCCGGCGGCGACGGCACCCGTGACAACAGTGCCGCCCGCGAGCGTGAGGCCTTTCAACGCCAGCTCATCGGTGTATTCGTGCCTCGAGCACTGAAGGAGAGCGCAGAGGGCAACTCGGCAAACTATTCCGACCTCGTTGCACACTTTCTTCCCACAGCTCTCCAGCCCATTGTCCAGCTCCCTCCACTCCTCCCCCTCCTCCGCGCCCTCACCGCGCACGTCTCCCTCCTCTCTCCCGACCTCCACGGCAACCTCGTGAGCGCGATCCTCGCCCTCCCCTGGGCAACGGGAGACGACCGTTTTGTTAAAACCTTTGTCGGATGGGCGGGCGTCCTCGTCTCTGCTCACCCCGGATGGGCAAAGGAGGTCGTGGGCATGGCGGTGAAGGGTTTCAAGTGGCGTGAGTAGCGTGGCTGCGCCGATGCCGGTAGACTGGTCCTGACGATGACGCAGAGCCCACCTTCGGTTCCGAATCGACTATCACCAGGCGCATCTTCCATGCCCGCCACCACTTCCTGTTGGCACACCTGCTCGAGCTCATCCCTACGCTCCCTACCGTCTTGCAGCAGATCCTGTCCCGCCAGGCGCCGCACAAGCGCGAAACCGAGGTCGTCCAGTCGACATGGGTGCGCAACTGCTGCGACCTGATCGAGTACTGCCCCGAGCTCGGCGCCCGTGTGTGGTCGGGTCTTGTGGACAAGATGCTCCGTATCGACCTGGAGATCACCAACAGCGTCGAGGACGACGATGACGATGATGATGACGACGATGATGACGACGAGGACGAGGATCTTGCTCCTGCGCCTGCTATCGACCCATTTGACCTCTTCGTTTCGCAGGACGTACCCAAGGACAGTGTCGATGAGGAGAGCGATGACGAGAGCGACGATGAGGCAGACCCGGACATTGATGCTCTCAGCTCGGACGAAGAGCCCGAGAGCGACGAGGACGACAAACCCAACATGGCCAAGCTGGCCGCTGCTCGCAAGCTGAAGCGCGATGCTCTGCGGTCGATGCGGTCCAAGCTCGATGCAATGCTCGCCCACTTCCTCCGCCACCTCCAAGAGTCCATGGGCGTGAGCGAGCGTGGCCTGTCCGCTGCCGAGCTCGGTGCTCAGGTCGTCCCTTCATCCCAGAGCTCGGGAGCGTCGACCCCTCGCAACCGCCCGGGCACCCCGACGACATCCACCACCCCCAACACCTCGCTGTCATCGCGTCCGGCACTCTCCCCGGCCCAGTCGCTTGCCCACTTCCAGACGCTCCTCAACCTCTTCTCGCGCCAAATCCTCCCCACGAGCGCGACCCAGCACCTCCCGTTCGTCATCTTCATGTGCTCGAGCATCTCACCGGCCCATACCGAGCTGTTCCTGCACCTCCTCGTCTTGCAAGCGCTGTACGCGCGTACATCGGACGCTCCCACCCTCGCCTCACAGCCCGTGTCGCTGCAGCAGCGCGTAGCGGCCACTGTCTACATCGGCTCGCTCGTCTGCCGTGCGCGCTTCGTCACCGACGACCAGGCAAGGACTGTTATGCAGTACCTCCTTGCCTACGTCGAGGGAAAGCTCGCGCAGGCTCGCGGTGGCGACGCCGCCTCCCTTGCAGCCCTTGACGAGCTTCCGCTCTTCTACGCCGTCTGCCAGGCCTGCATGCTCATCTTCTGCTTCAGGTGGCGTGCGTTCGGTCCCGGATCCACCACCAATGACGACTGCGTCACTGGTGAGCTGGAGATGGACGATGTCACCGCCGACTCTGGCGCGGCCGGTGGCCCATGGCTGTCCGACCTCGACACGCTCCAGCGCGCCCTCACATCCGAGCTCAACCCTCTCCTTGGCTGCAACCCCACAATCGTCAACACGTTTGCCAAGGTCGCCCACTCTACCGGCTTTGCGTACTGCTTCAGCATCATCGAGGCCAACCAGCAGGCCGCAGCGCGCGCGAGCACCTCGACCCTCCGCGGTAGCGGCTCGGGCCACAACAGCCCTGCCGCCAACGGCCGCTCGGGATCCACCTCGGCCCAGGGTTCTGGCTCGGGGCGCAAGCGTACGGCCCCCGTTCACGCCGCGCCGCGCATGGCGCGCCAGGCTAACGTCGAAGCCGGCCTCGACTCATACTTCCCCTTTGACCCGTACGACCTGCCCCGGTCGGGCGAGTTTGTCGAGTCCATCTACAGGACATGGGACGAGGTGGCCGTCGACCTCGGCGGCGACTCGGACTCGGACTCGGACTCTGGCTCGGAGGAGGAGGAAGAGGATGAGGACGAGGACGAGGACATGGAGGAGCTCGACTCGGACGACGAGCGCGGTATGGCCATCAGCCGCTCCAAGCCCCGCGCCATGCCGCGTCTCCCCAAAGTCGGCTCGTACGGCGAGCACCGTCGTCGCGACCTGCTCCGTGACGGCGGGTTGAGTACCAGTTTAGAAAACATGAGCATATCACCAAACGTCTCGGGCCTGGCGTAAACGAAGGCGTGACGAGCGTAATAGCATTTGTTCATTGTTGCCATATGAATGTTGTACACATCGGAAAAAGCTCTACAGGGAACCACTACAGAGAACGACGAATCAAATGGACGAGCGGCTGAGACGGTGTTAGCTATCGACCAACCCGGTGATGATGAAGCTTACCGGATACGCGTGTTCCTCTTGGTTGCCATGACACTCTTGCTGTCGTCGACGTAGCCGCGCGGAAGACGACCCTCAGCAGCCCACATTTTGAGCTGCTTACGGGCCGCCTCGAGGCCAATCTCGCGCACCTCGGTAAACTTTTTGAATCCTCCAATCGTCTCAAACTGCTGCACGGGCATGGTCATGTACCGGCAGTACGGGTCTTCCTTGACGTCTTCGAGCGTCTTGACCGACGAGACGTAGGTGAGACGAGACGAAATCTCCGTCATGGACGGGACGGCGCCCTTGAAGAACGGGTTGAAGCGCTGGAAGAAGAGCCACCAGCCCGAGACCGAGTCGCCATAGTTGCGCGGAGACGTGTCGTCGATCGAGCCAACGTCCACGACGATAATGTCGCGAATGCCAGAGGCGCGGAGCGGCCCGATGGGCGTGTTGTCCATATAGCCGCCGTCGACGAGCACTGTGGGGTTAGCTTCATGTTGTAACCGGCACGAAGCTCACGGTTGCCATTGTCAGAGAGCGGAGGGAGGAACCCGGCCAGCGTCATGGAAGCTCGGACGTAGCGCCTGAAAGTCAGCTGCGTGATGGCAATCCAGCTCACCAGGCATAACCTGAACGGTGGATATCCATGCGGGAATGCGTAATGTTGGTCGAGTTGCAGAAGAACGGAATCCAGAAATCTTTACAGTCAGCCATGGCTTCCGCTGTCAGTCGCCTACCTTCTATGTGGGTATTGTAGAATGCCTTGTCTACGAGACGTCAGTAGTGTTCTTGGTCTGTTATCGCCATCGTTGCTCACAAATACCGCGGTCTGGATGTCAGCAAAAAGTCTAATAGGTGCCCACATTCAGCTCACTAAATTCGTGACCAGTCGTGTACGCAACGAAGGGGTATGTGACGTCGCTGAGGATGCGGAGCATCGAGCCCATACGACCAGCAAACTGCTTGGCGCGACCCGTCGCCTGGATGATATCCGTGTTGCGCGAGTAAAGACCGCCAATCATGGAACCGATCGAGCAGCCCGAGATGCCGTCCACGGGGATACCAGCCTCTTCGAGCGCCTGGAGCATGCCCAAGTGCGAAATACCGCGCGCTCCACCGCCACCGAGGACAAGACCCACTTGCTTGCCGCACAAGCGACGAGCGATACGGGCAAAGTCGTCCATGTGCGGTGGGCGCCGTGGGCGACCGAGAGGACGGAGGCCACGGTATTGCTTAATCTTGGTCTCGACCTGTTCGCGGAGGTGCTTGAACGCAGCAACGGCCGAAGGGTCGTGGTTCTTGCGTGCTTGGTTTGTGGAGACGACGCCGGGGAGCTCGACGTGGTAATGAGCCTGGACCCATGGACGATTCTGGTTTGTCAGAAACAATGGGTTCAATAATATAGCCCTACCTTGAGCCACAGACGTGTCGATCCTGGAGCAACTGTGCGTTCGTCATGGAGGAGGATGAGTTCTTTACGCGCATAGCACTTCATGGCCATGAGGAGCTTTTCTGCGTCGGTTAGTCGGACTCCAGCGGCTATAACCTACCGTATTCGCCCAGGGATGGGTCATCACCCATCCCGACAACCAGTACGAGATCCGCCTGGCGGATACAAGTCATGGTCCACTGGCTCGCAACCGGCGTGTCGGCGACGTAGAGAACAATACGGTGGTGTTGCTGGCGGGTTAGGTTGTTCCTGAGCGAACCGTGAAAACCCACCTCCTGGTCGGCAAGCCAGCCTGCAATCTTAAGAGCTCTGTAGGGTTAGACTTTTCTCCAGGAAGTAATAACCCACCCCATCCTGGTGAAAGCATGGCGTCCGAGGTGACGCATCACAGTTGCCTGGTCGAGGTATGAAGTGGCACCGCCAATTTCCTCGAGCGAAGTTTTCAGTTTGCCCGCAAACTTGGCCACCGGGACGCTACGGTTGGTGCCGATAATACAGACCGTTTCTGGGTTCACAGTTAGTTACCGTCCGGCTAAAGCTAACTGTCGTGTAGAAAACGCACTCAAGTTCCTGTCGGCGCGAAGCTCCTGAGACGGACTCCAGTGCTGGACACTCTGCTCCCCAACAGCCTTGCGGACCCTCCTGGCGATGAGACGCATAAACTGCAGCGTCGTGGCAGGGTGGCGGGCACTGATGGCGTCGAAGAGCGCAGCCGGGATACGGACGAGTTCGGTCTGGCGGATAGCCTGCACAGTTTTGGGACGGACGGCACCCGTGATGACGTCCAGTTCTCCGATGGAGTCGTTTTGACCGTACTCGCGATGTACGTCGACGCCCTCCCTGTCCTTCTTCGGGCTCACCGCACGAAGACGGCCGTCTGATTGTTAGCTATGAGGTGGGGGCTCACACAGCTTGTACCCACTGATGACGAGATAGAAATCGGTTGCCTTGTCTCCCTTCTCGTACTGCGATAATGTTAGAAAATGGGCAACCATTGCCGGACGTACCAGAATCTCTCCTGCACCTAGCTGGATCCAGTCAAGACCGGCATCAATGTGAAGAACTGATGGGTTAGTCTCGCAAGGTATCACCTCGTAAACCTACCTTGAGGCGAAAGAAGAGACAGGAGACGCTTGGCAAGCGTAAGCTGGACGAGTGGCCGACGCTCGGTAATACGATCCAGCGCGTGCTGGGGGAGGAAACCGACAAAACAGTCGGTCTTTGCCCTTCGTGGTTAGAGTTCTCTCGGTCGCCCCCCACAACTCACCTAATGTTCACGTATGAGTCCTGGCTGCAAAGCGATGAAAGGTAACCGGCCAATCCACCAGGCTGACGTCAATTTCGTCGCTCTCGGTATTTGAAGCCCACCTTGACTGTGTAGAGCTGCTCCTCATCCGGTGAGCTCGAGTCTCCAGGCTTCTGCGGTACATGGCCCATTGCGAGGCCGAATGGACGGTCATGCGATGAGCGGTCGACCGCGGGCAGGTTGCTTGACTCATTGTCGTCCTCGTCCTCGGCAGTACGGACGGGGATGGAAACCTGCAGAGTTAGTACTGGGCTCATCCAGCCTAACTCACGTCTAGGAAGCCGTCAATGACATAGTATAGACCCGAAGCACGGTCGCCCTGCTTGGCCAGCGTTGCACCCTTCTTAAAGTGGAGGATCTCGAGGTGGGTGCCGAGGTCGCGGAGGATCTTGGCATTCACGTCTGGAGCGCCCCCAAAGCTGTCCTGCATGCTGGCAGAGACGCTGCTCTGGTCGTCCGTGTCCGTTACACCGGCATTCAAGAGACTCTCGCGCAGAAGACCACCAATGTTGTTGTGGTTGTGAGCTCCCGAAGCATTCATCATATCGAGGACGTTGCCGAATGGCGGCCTTCCGTTGCTGGTGTGCGGACGACCATTTGGGAAGAGCATGGGCGAGTTGGGAGTGGATAGCGACACAGAAGCCGAGACAGAGCGACGGCCGTGTGCGTCGACGTGGTGCGCGTCCTGCAGGAGACCAACCGACTTGGCAATGCACTCGACGAGGGCATCACGGAGCTCAGTCTCGTCCTCCTCGTCCGAGTCAAAGCCGAGGTGATCTGTTGAGGACAAGCGGCCACGCCAAGTGTCCATGCGGGGCAGGCCTGGCGTGTTGGGAGACCGGTAAAACGTGTCATTGACAGGAGCGGTTTCGTCGGCGGTCAAGGCCAGGTCACCAGCAGCCACCTCTTTGCGCATCTGCGAGTTGCGGTGGATCAAGGTGCTAGGGTGGTGGTGGTTCAGCGGGCTTACCGATAGCATCTCCTCGGCGGCGGTGTCTTCCGAGTCGGACGCAACAGTAGAATCGTCTTTGGGGATCATGAGAGGAATGGGCTTGACAGCGGGCGTGTTGGCCGACCTGGGAGTGACGGAGGGGAGCGACGGCGCCTTGACCGTTGGACTAGGAGGCACCGTGTCCAAGAACTCCTTTGACATGGTGCGTCTGGAGACGCTCTCTGGGCGACGGCGCCGCAGTTCAGGTTGGAACCGCTCGCGGAGGTGCTGCATGCCTCCACCAGAGTAGAACGAGCGGGGTAGCGGGTACGACACGAGCTGGTTCAGAGCTGCCTCGGAGCGCAGAATCTCGCGAGTGAGTCCGAGGAACTTGTGGGCGGCCATGAATGTGACACGGCTGAACCGCTCGAGTACGACCTGGACGATGGAACCGGTTGCTTTGGGGTACTTGCGGGTGAGCTTGCGGAACGCTTCGGCCGGAATGACCGCGAGTGTGCTATCCACCGTCGCACGAGCAATGGTGCCCTTCATGGCGTCGTCCACAAAGTTTGGCGTCACAGGAGGTGTAGGGTGATGGGACAAGTTGCTGGGGCGGAGCGTCGACTTTGGCGCAGGTGTGGCATCCATTGATGGCGAGGATTGAGTAGTGACCGGCTCGGACGATGAGACGTCACGGAACATCTTGGGAGAAGGGTTCTCTGGCTCTGGAGACCACGAGGAAGCCCGGGCAGTGCCGTCGGCGGTGCTGACGGAGGAGTAACGCCTCAGACGTGAGGCATCGGGGTCGGCAGATGGTTCCAGATCAGTGGGTGAAACCTCTACCGGGCTGAGGCTCAGGCCCATGGTGCGACCGTCCAACTGGCTGACATCAGAGTCGGCTCGAGACGCACGTCCTCCAGTGTGTGGACTGCTGGTACCGCTGACGTCTTCCGACGGCGTAGCCCACGGCAGTTTGATGTCCTCGGTGAAGAGCGACAAAATGGAGAAGAGCGACGAGAGCGTTCCGCCAGTGGAGACTTCGTTAATCAGGGTGTAACCATTGAATGAAGACGAGCTGTGGGTGAACGGGTCGGGAGAGCTGGGGACGCCGCCATCCGAGGTGGGGGCAAACTGGCTGGGTCAGAAACGGCATGAGAGGTTATCACCCACCACCTGGACACGGCCCTCGACGACACACCAGAACTCGCCACCGCCAATCTCCATAGTGTCCCCAGCCGCGAGACGGCGGGTCTGGAGGTGGCGGCTGAGCTCATGGAAGACGGGTTTCTCGAGGTATCCAAAGATGCGGATGGCAGAGAGAAAGTCGTCGAGGTACGACTTGAGTGGATTGGCCGAGCTGTTGGAGAGGTCATTGAGAACCTCGTCGCCAATGAGGGGCAACGAGTTGGAGAGAGTGGGAGGGGAAGGGGGAGGGAGGCTGGAGAGGTGAGCAACTTGCTGAGGACAGCCTACCTACGCGTCTTCCTTGAGCTGAGTGTATCGAGTGAGGTACTAATGATGGGTCAGCAGAGGGTCGTGTAAGAGTTACCCACCCTGTAGCGAACAACGAAGAAGATGGCCCCCACCACACCTGCGAACAGAGCAGCAATGTGAGGGAAGCCGAGGGAGATTGTAAACGACGCATGGAGCATCTGAACGATCAGGCTGATGGTCAGCTTCACCCGACACGGGTTTTCCAGCTAACGTAGGAATGGTAATGGTGACAAAGGCCACGGCGCTCTGGACGAGCTGGAGGATGTAGAGGGTGGCGGCTACGAGGGCACTGGCGAGCGACACCAGTGGGTTACTGCCTGGAGGAGGAGTCGGCGGGCGCGCGTGTGTTGACAGCTTCTCGACGACCTCGGCGGCGGCGAGACCGCCTTGGAGGGCCGCGAGGAGCACCACGGTGAGGGTCGTCATGGTGGTGTGGAGACGAAAGGAAGAGTGGAGTGTCTAGTTGAGACGGACGATGATCATTGTCGTGTGGAAGAGAGAGAAAGAGTGCGAGGAAGACAAAGCCATTCGACCCATGAGAAGAACGTTTGCCTCTCGACGTGATCTCCTTTGCCTACGCTTGCTTCTGCGCGCTCTCCGCCCGCCGCCGCTGACGCGCCTGGGGGTGTGTGGCCGATTGCCCTCTGGCGCCAGGCACGATCAACACGTTTCCTAATTTCCTGCCGTACACGAAATCCACTGGCTGAACCTGGCCGACCAACAGAATATCTCCTGGGCTCTACACAATCTGCTGCTGTCTCCCGCCGCGCCTGTTGCTTTAGAGCGGCCTCCATCGCCCAACCACCCTCGCGCCATGTCCATCGAACCGGGGATTCTCGAGTCGCACCTCGAAGAGCTTGCTACAGACTACTATGGTGAGCGAGCCATGAGACAGCCCACTTACCTCGTGTGTCTTCGGCAATCAGGCTGACAGCTTCCAGATCTCCAGGCTTCCCTCGCGAACCACTTCCAGCAGCCTCCCACTGCCCTCGAGGCGCTGCGCATGACGAGCAAGGGACACCCGACAGTGATCCATGGTGAGGTGGAGCTGGAAACCAGGAGGTGACACGAGACCGTGGACTGACATGACCAGGGTTCAGCCCGATGCTTGCGGCCGGCGAGACCGACTGGCGCCAGCCCGAGTCCTACATCAAGGTGCAAGGCGAGACCCCGCTGACCATTGCTGTTACGGATGACGGGTGAGCTTATACTGACCATAGCGGAAAGCTCATGCCAGACTTGCCGACTCGGTGCGTACCCTCGCCGACGGCACGACGTCGTTTGTCAAGCCGCTCGACGAGACCATGACCATGACGGCCTTCCTCGCCCGCCTCACGGGCCAGGACGAGTCGCGCGACGAGGCACTCTACCTCCAGTCGCAGGACGGCAACATCTACCGCTCCGAGCCGGGAGCGCGGGGCTCGCCAGAGCTGGCCACTTTCCAGAGCGTAGTGGCCCGCGATGTGTCGTGGATGAAGGAGGCCTCTGGTGGGCCGCATCTTTGCTCCTGACAGTGTGCTGACCCATGCAGGCGAGTCGGCCGAGGCAGTCAACCTCTGGATCGGCAACAGCAAGAGCACTACCTCGTTCCACCACGACCCGTGAGCTGATCCTGTTGGTCGGAGCTGACAGCCAGATATGAGAACATTTACCACGTCCTGAGCGGCAGCAAGACGTTTACGCTCCTGTCGCCAATCGACGGCCTCTGGTTTGAGCGTGCGTGTAACCACTCCGTAAGGCAACCTGACACTCGAACGCAGAACAGTTCCATGCCCCATCTACACTTGTGCGTACCGCAGACGGCAAACTCGAGCCCCAACTAGACGAGCCACCGGCACACCCCGTGCCGTGGGTCGAGGACCTGGACGCGCCTCCCCAGTCCCGCCCCGTCACTGTGGTACTGCAGGAGGGAGAGACACTCTACCTCCCTGCTGGGTGGTGGCACAAGGTCGAGCAGAGCGAGGGAAGCACAGGGCTGGCCGTGGCGGTCAACTAGTGAGTTTGCGGTTCACTGACGCAACAAACTGACAATCGCCAGCTGGTACGCGTCCGAGATCAACCCCCAGCGATACGCTCTGGAACGCCTGGCCCAGCGCGTGGCGCGCACCGCTGGCCGCGATGTGCTTCCAGTCGACATTGTGGACGAGGACGTGTGGGGCAGCGAGGTGGACTCGGCGGACGAGTGGGACCCCAAGGACTGGGGCAGGTAGATAGATGGGCAGCATGTAGCAGCGTACAGAGGGCATGTAATGCGCGGCTTCTGCCTTTACAACTTCGCAAGCAGCTGTATCGTACCGGGTCAGTGTAGCCAAGAACATGACGAGCAAGGATGAACAAAACGCGAGACTGTGTCAGTGCAAGAACACAACAGACGGCTAGAATGCTAGATGGATGCCATCGAAAAAGCGCGCTGTCCTACGACGACCTATGCATACATTGGCAACACCTCGCACCGTTTAGCGGGTGTAGGTCCAGACGCCCTTAAGGAGGCCCTCCTTGGTGGCAATGCGGTTGATCGACTGGGAAGCGTCAGTAAAGAGGTTTGGAGATGGAGTGACGAAGAGGAGGGGAGGAAAATGTTGCGCTGGGGTGGTTGGCGGTTGGCGCGTGTAAATTGGATGGGCCAGGCAAACCGTGCTGCGACATGTCCACGACATGTGACACCCAGCACGCCTGGCACTGCAACCGCGACGGCCCACTTGTCCCCAGTCTGTAGCGCGACACTTTTCGCCCTCCTCTCTCCATGTCTCGTCTCGCGACGAGAGAGCGAAACTCACGTCGTCAGCCTCGCCCTGCGAGCGGACCTGGCCGCAGAGAGCGATGGTGGTGCCCTGGCCCTTGATGGCCTTGCCTTCGGCGTCAACGTCGGCGACGGTGATCTGAACCGAGGCGTGGTCCTTGGCCGTGATCAGGCGGTCTGGAGAAGGTGGTCAGCGAAACTGTTTCCCGTGGGCCAAAATGTCGAATCTGGGCGGACACCTCGAAACAGAGCGCGCGCGCCGACAGCCCCTCTCCCGCCGTCCTCCAGCTCCCCAACGCTGTCCCTCCCATGCTCTCCATCCCAGCCGTCCTCCTCGCTGCATGCTCGCGCGCTCTGTATCCAAGTTTGGCCATTGGGGGTCGTGTCGAAACTCACTGGTGGCGGCACAGTGGCGGGGGATGTAAAGGTCCTACATCTAGTCAGAGACACACTCCCGTGGTCGTCGCGTTCCTGTCGCTACTCACAACGAGCACACCCTTGTCGTTCTCTGCGGTTCTGTCAGCTGCGCTCTCTCGCTCGCCACCACGTCCGAAACGCACCCATTTTGTCTGATTTTGAGGTAGGTGAGGAGTAGTCGAGGCGACCTCGAACGTCGACCGTCCGTGGCTGGGCGGGGGCTGGCGGGACCACACTGCAGCCAACCCAGGTTTGGCCAAAATGGAATGCCGGCGAGATCGTTTCGCCGATGTGGCAGTTTGCCACGTGTCGTGACGTGCCTGGGTCAGCCCTCCGTTGTATGGCACTTTCAGGAGTCTGTGATCTGTGAGCTGTGAGCTGTGATGCTCGTTCATGCATGCACTGCCAGCACTGCATACACATTCGACTGCTGCATATCTATCTACTCGCCGTCGAGCTCGTCCTTCCGAACCTGCATGGGGGAGCGAACAAACACCAGGTCCTCATCCGCGTCCCCCTCCGGGAGCCGCTCCACAATCGCCCTGCGATCCTGTCAGCTGGGACTGTCTGCATGGCTGGCTGCAACTCACTCGCACTCGCACAGCAGTTCGGTGCAGAACAGGTCGAGGTTGAGGTCGGACGGGTCGTCGCCGAACCTGGGTTTCGTCAGCTACTCGGCATCTCCTGTAACTCACGGCTGCTCAATCTGAGCTGCAATGCCCTCCACGCCACAGAGCGTGAACGCGGTGCACATGACAATCCAGATCATCTTCCAGCCCATGGCCTCGACGAGGACGAACGGGAGGCACAGGAGGTAGAGCGTGACGCATTGCTTGAGGTGGACACAGAAGACATAAGGGAGCGGGGTCTGGATACTGGTTTCGTCAGCTTCACCCTGTGGTTGGTAGCTCACATCCTCTCCATCGACCCAAGCTGGTCAATCATCGCCTGCACGATCCCCTGCATGGCGTTGAAACCCTGCTAGTCAGCGAGGCTTCAGTGCGGTTCGGTGTTCTCACTGCTGGGCCGACGTCCTCAAGGTTGCCTTGGCGACGGAAACGGAAGAGGCCGCGGCTGATCTCGTGGGCACTGGTGGAGCGTCAGAGCGCGAGTCTGCTGAGGATGACCTACATGACTAGAGGCAGACCGACCTCGACCATGCGTCCAAGCACGCTGTCAGCGCTCGAGGCAGCGGCAGCAGCCGCATCGACATCCTCGGCGGTACGACGAATGTCCTGGCGGACACCAGACTTGATCAGTGGGGTCCGCTCGTTGACCGTGCTCGTGGTGGACAGGCGCGACATGGCAGAGGTGGAACGTGCACTGGCCTTCTTCTCAATCTCGTTGATTGTGGGGCGACGAACGCGCACGGCAGTGGGACGGCGGACGGCTTTGCGCTCCGCATGTATCCAGGCAACAGGCACATCCTTGCTGGGCGAGCGGTTGGGCGTGATGGGGAAGGAGAACGAGTTGGACTTGGAGTTGGGCGGGGCAGGTGGCGGTGCCAAACCGACATTGAGCTCCTCCTCGCCCGTCGACAGTGCCGAGCCCGAGTATGTCCTCGGCGAACTGCATTGCGACCCACTGAACGCCGACTCGCTCTCGTCTCCACTGTCCTTGTCGCTGTCGTCGTGGGTGCCCTGTCGGACGAACTCGACAAGGGAGTGAGGAAGCAGCCCTACGGCGGTGTCAGTGGCGTCTGGATGTGAAAGCCCACGGCCACCCGTTGAAACCGGGACACCGTGGCCAAAGACTCACCCTGGAGATCCGCATGGTGCACGCCGCCTTCAGACCTCAAGTAGTGCTTGGTAGCGAACACAAAGCCTACGACGAGCCGGATCAAGTCCTTCTTGCGTTGCGTGAGGTCTTCACGGCTGATCTCGCCGTTGGGAGGGGGCACCACATTGATCCAAATGGCCTGCGAGTCAGCTCCTATGTGTGGCTGTAGCTCACCCTAGACAGGTTTCGAGCACTAGCAATGAGGGAGGTAAAGTCCTTGCGACCCCTGCATGTCAGCTCAGCTGCCTCTATCAGCCGGGAACTGAAGATACGCACTCGGCATAGCGCTCATATGCGGTCGAGTTGCGGAACACTGCCTGTTAGCCAGGTGTAACCCCCAAAGGAATGGACCCACCGAGGAGCAGACCGACGACGACAGAGAGCAGCGGGACTGGAAATAGATCAGCAATTGCGTGCTTTGCGGCCGCCTTTAGCGTAGTCGAGGTGACGACGAGGCGGCGGCGAGTGTTGCCTGGCACCGCAGTTCTGACGCCACTCACCCACGTTGTTCGTGAGCTCAACGTGCTTGCCAAACACCACCGACGCAGCTGCAACCGCGGCTGAGAAGGCAGTGATGAAGACGACAGGGCCCATGACCACTGGAATGATGGAGGAGCTGTACACGAGCACGTCGGCGAGCCACGATATGTTGGACAGCTGTGGCCCGTTAGCAGGTGATGGGCTCCGCCTACGTGACTTCCGAACACCTACACGTGGCTTGCTCTCCTCAACGCTCTGCATGGCGAGGAGCGACGACAGCGTCTTCTTGGGCCGGCCAAGTGATCCCTAGGGCCGTCAGCGCTGCTTCACCCTCTTCACTGCACACGTACCCATGACTTGGTCTTGGAAGTGGCCGGCTTCTTGGCCTTGGCCGTACTGCCCGAGACCTGGCTCGGTGGTGTCGATGTTGACTCGGCCTTCATGGCTGTGGTGGTGGTATCTTTGGTCGACGAAGCGACAGCGTTTGGATGAAGGAATGGAGGAGCAGTGTCACGTCGCGACATGTATGTGTGCACGGGGGAGGAGGCGGTCACGCATCCAGCAGAAAGGAAGGAAGCTAAGCAAGGTCCCATCGAAGGGGGGACGCGTCGCTGAAACCAAACCATATACCCGGGTGGAGGTCTTTGTTTTTACTTTCAGCCCACAGAGCCCACATGCATATGCACGATGCCAGCACAGCCCTGGCCCCCGCCTCACGAGTGCGCTCCGTACGCTCCGGTGCGCACGGTGTGGAGCGAGACACACCCAACGGGTGAAACTCGGCCCGCTTCCCGGCACACCTTGTCCTGTGATCTGTGAACAGTGAACGGTGAACCAACAGATGTTTCAGTAGTGACGTCAAACCGCGCACAGCTGGGCGCCGGACGTGGCCGCTGCTCCGCTGAGCCAAGTGATCCAGTGATGTGTTGTAACCCCACCAAGTCACATCCTAGAGCACAGAAACGCGCTTGAACCACTTCAACTTTGGCTCTACTATATCGGTGCGGTGGAATGCACCTCCATGATACTTGGGGGTTGTCCAGCGACTGAGACTCACGGACTACGGGTGGCGAACGCGCAGCCCACGGGCACACAGCTGTATGGTGGCCACCGTCGGTACGGGCCGTCGTCGCTGTGGACACAGACGCCCGACTGCAAGACACCATGCGCTGTGCGCACACGCCTTGGTTGCCGATACGTACCTGCAACACCTGATCACCTGACCTGGACCGCACAGGTCCCGGCTGCCAGGTACTGCCAACCGGGAATCGTGGCTCTGCCACGGCGTTGCTACGCACTCCCATTGCCATCCATGTTCTTCCCATACTGGCCATCTTCTTGTTGCAGAAGGCGACCGTCCCTAGCTAGCTACATTACAACAGAATCACGCTCACTGTCTCGCCCGTCTCGTATCTAACACCCGCATATGTCCCTCCTATAACTGACGGGACTCTCTTACTCCTTGTCTGCGAGCTGCTTCTTGGCGTCCTCGAGCTCCCCCTTGATACGCTGAAGCTCAAACTGCTGGGTCGCCAATTGGTCGGCGGCCTTTTGCCATGACGACTCAAACTTGATGGACCGCTCGCGCTCTTCCTCAAGACGCGCATTCGCCTCGGCCAGTTGCTCCTGAAATACAGTCAGACACATGCGATCGCCCGCGAAAAAAGGGCAAACTCACCTGGACTTCGTTCTTTTCGCGCTCCTTGCCGAGTATCTCCTCGTCCACCAGGCCCATACGGTTGGACAGTTCGGTAATGTATTCAGCTGCACGGCGCAGGAGCTGTCCCTTGCCGATCTTGTCCATGCCGCCGGGGATGAGGCGGGCAATCTCGTTGATACCCTCGTTGATGTTCTCTCGCCTGCGGCGCTCAACCTCCTTCTGTTTGGGTCAGTCAAGCAATTCAAGATGGATTATTACCCACGTGGCTGTCCTTCTTCATCTTGATGGGGTCTATTGGGTCACCGTTCTCAACGGGGCCAACAACAATGTCTTCGTCCTCGCGACGTCGCTTGGCCCTGCCGATCGTGCGGCCCATACGCATGCCGTTCTGGTCGCTGTTGTCCTCGGACATGGCGGCGTCGGCTGGTTCGTTGCTGAGGTTGTGGGCGCTGTTCTCAAACGTAAAGTCGCCATGGTCGTTATCTGCTGCGGCCGCGGCTGCGGCTGCGGCGGCCGACTCTTCCAGCTCGCGTTCGCTCTTGTGTGCAGCCTCGAGAAGCGTGTCCAAACGCGCTTCACCCATCAAGAGGCTGCCATCGTCGCCGCCGACGTTGAGACCGCCAAACAACTCGTTGCGGCCGTCATCCAGGACATGCTGAGCAAAGCTCGTGAGGGGATTCTGCGAGTCGCTCGAGACGCTGTTGAGGGTGGCTGGGTGGAGGGAAGGGTCGAGGTTGGCAAAGAGGGGGTCGCTGGGCTCCGCGCTGGATGGACGCGAGTGGCCGCCTGCGGACCCCGAGCTGCCGTCGCGTGGGGCTGAACCCGAGCGGGCGAGAGACATTGCTTGGGACTGGAGTTGGTGGATGCCTCTGTCTGGGCTCAAGGTGGATGGGAGTATGGGCAGTTGTGAGAGTGGATGGTAGACGCCAACGCGGGTTGTAGGTGTGTGTGGGCGGCTGGAGCGTGTTGTGGCCCCGTCGGTTACTTGGCAATGACGCTCTGGGGTGTGTGTGCGATGAGAGAGAGAGCGTGGGAGGGGAAGACCAAGTCATGTGATCTCTCGGGGCACAACAAACGCAAGAGGCGCGTCCACTCACCCAGCCATTTTCAGCTCATGTATTTTTCAGCATTTATCCCATTCGAGCCCACACCCCTCCTCCACAACCTGCTGCCACCCCCCCAGCTCATGACGGGCCATGTCCATCTCTCGCGGCCATAACAATATCCCACACATCACAGTCACCATCACCATGGACTCACCCGCCTCGCAGCCCGACGAGCCCCAGCAGCCCGTGGCTGGCTCCCCCTCCGACTTCCTCAAGAACATTGTCGGCAAGAAGGTCAAGGTCCGCATCGGCAGCGGCATCGACTACCACGGTGAGCTTGCACCGAGCAGGACACATTGGATCTGGAGGAAGACGCATCCGACACGCTGTCGGACAGGTCACGCAGGCTGTGCATATTGGCATTAGTTGCAAGATATTGTGGCCAGTATCCACGCAGCTGATTGCTTGATTACCGCCCAATCTGCTTGTTACTGCGGCCAACCTCACGCAGACATGCGTCCGATGACTGTCTTCCCCTACCCGGTTCTGTCATCCTTAACGGCCCTCGCTAACTTCCAGGTCTCCTTACCTGCCTCGATGGCTACATGAACGTTGCGCTTGAGGACACTGAGGAGTGGGCGAACGGCCGCTTGACTGCAAAGTACGGCGACACCTTCCTTCGCGGCAACAATGGTGAGTCTAGCTATGTCGGTTCCTTCAGCCATGCCAGATGGACCATGCTCACGCCTCCCCAGTTCTCTACATCTCTGCCCTCGAGGACTTGTAACGATTACGTGGTTAATGGGAGAAGTCAGCGCGTAGAGAAAGGAAGGACAGACGAAGGCGAGGGAATGGGCGTAATCCCCCGCTGTAGAATCGTAGAGGCTAGCCCCCGGTGTCGACCAGCACCCCAGTCGAACCGTGTCATGTATATCACCACCCCCATGATATGTGCATTCGAGTGCCCATGCAGCAATGTAGCTGTGCACCCAAAGCACAGAGGAGCAGAGTAGAAAGAGAGTGTGATGGCACACGGGTCCATGACGCTAATCGCAGTCGGTGTTTTGATTCCGGTGAGACTGTGCCGTTCACCGATCTCAACGACACGCTGGCGCGCGTGTGCTATCACGCCGCCCATTCCAGAGTATCCCATCTCGCTTCGACACATCGACAGACCCATACCCGTCCTCTCTCCATCTTCTCCAGCACACTGTCGTCACACGGCAAACGAACTCACCTATCCGTTAAACCCTCTGGAAGCGAGAGCAGCAACTGCGAGCAGCCTAACGTGCTGCTCTCGGGTCCAGCCAGCGTCATCGACCACGTCCCCACAACCTCCACTCGGCAAAAGAGTTGACGGTCCTGTCTTGTCTGTCCGCATATCGTTGCAGGACAGCGCACCCTAGCCCACCCTAGAACCTAGTACCAGTCAACGCCATGGCGGGGACAACAACACCCATCACCCAGCCGCCCGATGGCGAGATCAACCCCGGAGAGGAGGAGTTCTATGCCTCGTGCGTTCCGTCCCCGCAGCCTGCAACTGCGGCATTGCCCCAGGTGTACGTCTGTGCTGACCATTGTCCTTAGGTGGGGCCTCTGTATCCTCTGCTTCCTCCTTATCGGCGCGCTCTGCACCTCGTATTATCTCCAGATTAAGCGTATTCGCGCAATCCATGAGACTGTCATCTCAATCTTCGCCGGCATGGTCGTCGGCCTGGTCATTCGCTTGTCACCTGGTCATCTCATTAGGCAGATGCTGGTGCGTTAGCTGGATGGACTGAGTGAAGCTGTAGCTGACACCTCTCCAGTCGTTCAAGCACACCCTGTTCTTCAACCTCCTCCTTCCGCCTATTATTCTCAACTCGGGCTACGAGCTCAAGCAGGTGAGGTTGACGAGGTTGGCGAGACTCCAAGCTGACAGACAGGAAAACTTCTTTCGTAACTTTGGTATCATTCTCACCTTTGCGTTTGTGGGCACGTTCATCTCTGCCGTAGGCATTGGGTGAGTCACTCGCCAAGCTGTTGTTTGTGACTGACATTGTCCTCAGAGTTCTTGTGTACCTCTGGTCTATCCTCGGTCTGGAAGGTCTCAAGTTTACGCCTCTCGAGTGTCTCATCTTTGGCTCGACACTGTCTGCCACTGACCCGGTCACTATTCTTGCCATCTTCAACTCGGCCAAGGTTGACCCAAAGCTCTATTCGATCATCTTTGGCGAGTCGATCCTCAACGATGCCGTATCGATCGTCATGTACGAGACTCTCTCGCGGTTCCACGGCGAGGACATTTACCTGTCGTCACTCTTCCACGGCACTGGGATTTTCTTGTTCTCGTTCCTCGTGTCCATGGCCCTCGGTGTCGCTTTTGGTCTTGCCTGCTCGCTCGGTCTCAAGCACTCGCACCTGGCCACATACCCGCAGATCGAGAGCTGTCTCGTGGCCCTTGTCGCCTACACCAGCTACTTCTTCTCCAACGGTCTCAGCATGAGCGGCATTGTGTCTCTCCTGTTCTGCGGTATCACTCTCAAACACTACGCCTACCACACCATGTCGAAGCGAACGCAAAAGACGACAAAGTACCTGTTTGCGGTACTGGCTCAGCTGTCGGAGAACTTCATCTTCATCTACCTCGGCCTCAACCTCTTCACCCAGGAGATCCAGGTCTTCAAGCCCCTCTTCATCCTTGTCTCTGCCATTGCGGTCATGGCCTCGCGTTACGCCGCCGTCTTCCCACTGTCCGAGCTCATCAACTGGATCTTCCACCTCCGTGGCCAACGCTACGAAGAGATTCCTCACTCATACCAAATGATGCTCTTCTGGGCTGGTCTCCGTGGTGCCGTTGGCGTCGCGCTTGCTACGGGTATCACTGGCGACAATGCCGACGCCCTCCGCACCACTGTGCTTGTGGTCGTGGTGCTCACCGTCATCATCTTTGGCGGTACAACCGGCCGCATGCTCGAGGTGCTCGGTATCCGTGTCGGTGTCGAGGATGACGATGCCAGCTCGGACGAGGAGGTAGAGGGTTGGACCTCGCACCACGGAAACATTGCCCTGCAGATGGGACCCGGCGGCCGCCGTTACGCTGGCCAGAACGGTCAAGTCTATGGTGGCGAAGACGAGGAAGCCGGCGGCTTCATCTCCCCCATCGATTCTCCCTATCTCCCTAGCCGTAACCTTCCTGGTGGCCAGCGCTGCACCTCGTCTCGTCTGTCGCTGCCCCGCAACTCTTCGCGTGGCGGCTTCTCGACCGAGGACGACTCTGACGAGGAGCCCCTGCCCCAGGGCTACGGTGAGCGCGGTGACACCGAGGCCGAGGCTGGCTCCTCTGCCCGTCCTGGTATGGTGTTCCGCGACGGCCAGTGGTTCACAGCCCTGGACGAACGGTACCTGCTCCCTCTGTTCTCCAACTCGGTCACCGCTCGCCGTCATCACGCCAAGAAGGCGCGCAGGAGGGCCGACCACGCCGGCGACGACTCGGCGAGCGGCACACCTCGTGGTGGCTCGCTTGAGATGCAGCGCACCGACGGAGGTGACGACAACGCAGATGCTGAGAGCGAGAATGGCAAGCTGAAGGGGATGCGCAACTTTAGGTGAGCCCGCTGTCGCCTCTTTCGTGATCCCACTGGTCGGCACGCTGACACAGAGTAAAGCGGGACAGTGAGCGACTTGTTCTTTGCGCCTGCGGACCCACTGTCCGCCTCACGCTCTACTCCACCCCCAGGCAGCAGCAGGCAGCGCTCTGGCAGTAACGACCGCAGCGGTAGCAACATGAACAGCCCCCGCTAAGATGTAAAACGCTGGCTGGCAGTTAAACAGCCATAAAACCTCAACCACTTCTCCATGCACGACCGTTAGACATGTGCGATGTACATCCCCTGATTTCACATGCATGTGGCCTTTATATAGGATATTTCGCAGATGATTACATGCACTACCATCTCGTACAGACGCAAAAATGAATGGACAACGACAATGGAAGGCACTGCGGGTGTGTGAGGGTGCCACGCCAGGGCGCGAGGCATCCACACCGGGCGGCTTGGCCGTCCATCAAGGCTCAGTCCTCTTGATCAAGTCCATCATCCGACTTTGTCCTCGACGTTTTTACCCATCCAATCCATCCTCCTCTGCCATCCCTCGGTCCCTTATCGACATCAAGGCCATCCTAGGACCTGCATAGCGGGCGTGTATCACTCCGACTGCACTCGCCTCCCCACACATTTTGGCCACCCCGCGACAACACCCCGTCCCGCTCTCACCCGTCTTCGGGCGGCGGCCGTCTCCTCCACCTTCTTGCTCGTTGTTTGTCCGACTGTCGTGTGCGTTTTGCACACCACACATACTATCCGCCCACCATGACGACCCAAGTCAGCATTGACTCGATCCTATCAAAGTTCCCCAACATCCTCTCCCCTGCAGAGATGCAGCTGCCGCCTGAGAAGCGCGGGGAGGTGTTGAGGCAGCGCGTCGCCGCGATTGTTCAGTCAAACCGGCGTAACGCTGAGGCCCAAAAGGCTGCTCAGCTTGCGGCTCAACAGGCTGCTCAGCAAAAGGCCGCTGCTGGCATCATGGGGGCTGCTGTAGCAGGGCAGCCTGGAGCTATCCGGCCGCCTAATCCAGCGGGGCTGGCAGGCCCAAGCCAGAGTCCGCGTATCGGGATGCAGCAGCCGCAGCTCCAGATGAACGGCCAGCCGCAGATGAACCAAAATGTGAGTGGCCTTGTCGCCAAGACGCAATGTAAGAGCTGCTTCAGGCAGCCGACTGCTGTCATGGCACGAGCCCATGGGTGTGCACGGTGATGGTGATGTGACGCTGATGCGCCGCCACAGGCTCTTGCCGAGCAGCTCCGTCTTCAGCAGGCAGCCCAGGCGCAACAGGTGCAACAACAGCAGTTCCAGAACATCCTTGCAAACCAGCAGCGTCTTCAGCAGCAGCAGGCTGTTCAGGCTGCTCAGCAGCAGCAACAGCAGCAGCAGGCGGGGCAGATTACCCAGGCGCAGGCGCCCACACCAAGCGCCGTGGCGACCCCAATGGCCCAGTCTTTGACGTCCCTCACCTCGCCATCACCACAAGCCCAGCAGTCGCCAGCAACCACTGCAGGAATGCTCGGCGCCTCACCTGTCGCGACGCGCATGCAGCCCGTTCCCAGCGGTGGTGCTGGTCCAGGGATGCAGCAGGCCGGCACCCCAGTGCAAGCTGGCCAGCCGGCCCCACCGGGATTGAGCGTTTTCGGCAGCGACCCGACAAAGATCATTGAGCAGCTGCCACAGCTCATGAAGATGCGCCAGTCGGGACAGATGAATGCCGAGATGCAAAAGACAGTGAGTGAAGAGGTGTGGGTGGGTGACTTTTGGTACCAATGTGCTGCATGAGTGCATCAGCGCAGTATCACCAAGCCACCAAACGACGTCGCCTCCCCTCCACCTTGGGCAATGATCAACCTGGTCATGACAGATTGCTGACATATCCTATCAGTTTGACACCCTTCTCTCTACCCCAGAGGCCAAGGCGTACCTCCAACAGTTTTCTCAGCGCCAGCAGCAGGCTCAGATGCAGCAGCGCAACATGGCGGCGGCGGCGGCTGCAGCCAACGTCAACTCGCCCAACCAGCCCACAGCCATCCTTGCCGCCCAGCAGATTGCGCACCTGCAGCAAGCACAGTACCGCCAGGGACCTCTTGCCAGGCATCAGCAGCAGCAACAACAGCAGCAGCAGGCCGCCGCTGCAGCAGGTCTTGGACCCGAAGCACTCGCACAGCTCGGACCACAGCAGCTCGCCCAGTATGCTCAGCAACAAGGAGGACAGCAGTTCCTCGCCGCTCAGCTCCAGCAGCAGCAGCAACAGCAGCAACAACAGCAACAGCAGCAACAGCAGCAGTTCCAGCAGCAGTTCCTCGCTCAGCAACTGCAACAGAACCCTCAGCTTCAACAGCAGCTGCAGCAGAACCCCCAGCTCCTCCTCCGCCAGCAGCAGCTCGCTGCCCAGGCTCAGGCTCAGGCGCAAGCACAGGCTCAGGCGCAAGCTCAAGCCCAAGCTGTGAACCGCACCCCATCGCTGGGACAGACCCAGCTGCCGAACATTCAGGCAAACGCTCTGCAGGGGTTGCAGCAGCAACAAGCGGCTCAGATCCAGGCGGCTCAGATCCTCCAGCAGCAACAGGCCGCCGCCCAGGCGGCCGGTATCCCGATTACGCCTCAACAGGCGCAGCAGATGGCGGCGGCGGCACTGGCCAGCGCGAATGCTCAAGCTCAAGCCCAAGCCCAAGCACAGGCGCAAGCACAGGCCCAGGCCAACAACAACTTTGGCTCGCCGCGTCCGCCTGCCGCTCAGGGCCAGCAGCAGCAGCAACAGCAGGTCACTCAACAGCAGCAGCAACAACAGGCGGTTCAGCAACAGCAGCAACAACAACAGACGGCCCAGCAGAAGCAGATTGCCGATCTTCGCACGCGCTTAATGCAAATGCCCGAGGGTGACCGCGAAAAGGCCTTTGAGAAGAACCCCAAGTTGCGCGCGCTCTTCTATGGCAACCTCAACCTGTCGTCGACCCAGCTCATGCAGCAACAGCAGCAACAGGCCGCTCAACAGGCGGCTGTCCAGCAGCAGCAGGCTCAGGCCCAAGCCCAGGCTCAAGCTCAGCAGCAGGCCGCCCAACAAGCTGCTCAGCAGCAGGCCGTTCAGCAGGCTCAGGCGCAACAGGCCCACCTCCAGCAACAGCAGGCTGCTCAACAGCAGCAGCCGCAGGGCGCGGGTACGCCTACGATGCAGCAGCAAGCTCGTCCTCCTGTCGGCTTCCCTGTCATTAACAACCTGCATATTCCGCAGAACAAGCAGCGTAACCTCGCTCAAGGAGGTCAGCAACAGCAGCAGTCGTCGCCTGGGAGCTCGGTGGCGTCCCCACAAGTCCGCCCCAACATCCAGATGGCAGCCGCTGCTGTCGCCGCCGCGGCCCAGGGCAACACTGCTGCTGCCCAGCGCATGTTCCAGCAGGGCATCCCTGTGGCATCTCCGGGCCCGTCACCTGTGGTTCGACCACCTGGAGTTCCTTTCCAAGCCATGCCTGGACAGGCCCTCACGCCCCAACTCATCTTGTCCGACTTGGACAAGAAGGGATCCCTGCCACAGGCTCAGCCCGTGCAGCAGCGCTCAACCAACGACATTGTCAATGGTAGCCTCGATCGCTCGGGTTCGATCATGTCGCGTGTTACGTGGACGGCCACCCCGGAGCACGATGCCGAGCTGCGCACCAAGCTGTTTGAGATGCACGCAATCCCGTCACGCTCTGCTGGCCGCGCCACTTTGCTCGAGGGTCTCTCGACTGTGCCCACTCTGGCCAACGTCCTCGGCGAGCGCCTCCCCAACGACCTCCGTACCCTCACCGAGGTCGACGCCGATACAAAGAGTGAAACTCTGGCTGCGGCCAAGGGCGGCAAGAAGCACGATATCGAGGGAAGCGGCATGCCAGGCCAGAAGAAGCAAAAGGTTCAAGACCTTGCTTTGACGATTGACAAGAGTCTCGACATTGAGCGTCCTGTCGAGGACCTCCTGTTATCTCTGTCGGACGAGTATGTCGACCTCGTGTCCCAGACAAGTTGCCAGCTGGCCAAACACCGTAATGCGGCCACGATCGACCGCAAGGATGTTCAGTTTGCGTATGAGAGCCTCTTTGGACGCGCACTGCCAGGCTTTTCGTCGGATGCGATCCGTCTCGACCAAGCCCGTTCGTCACGGCGTCAACCGGGCCAGCAGCGTCAGGCCAAGCTCAAGCTCATCAACGACGCAAAGGCCAACTGGCGGAAAGAAAAAGACGAAGCCGCCAAGGCGGCCGAGCAGGCTATTGTTGCCGCACAAGCTCAGGCAGCGATGGACGCCATGGCTCCGCTTACCACCGACGGCACAAACACGGTTGCCATGGGTACGGCTGTGGGTACGGCGGTGGGTACGGCGGTGGGAACAGCAGTCGGAACGGCGGCGGGCACGAGCGTCACAAACACGCCAGCGCCAGCACCAACGCCAGGGTTGCCTGTTGTTGCGATCCACGCTACGGTTCCCGATATCCCGGCACCCGCAGTGATCGTCAGCGCTCCTCCACCTGTTGCAGCAACGGTGGTGGTTTGAGCGGCCCCCCCTGAGGCAGACACGAGAGATATCTAATGTGTTGTTCTTGTAACTGTAGTGTTAATAGTTAGCATATCATACATGCACCCCCAATTACGCATTGAAAGAGTACCATGGAACTGGACAAAGGGCATCTCGAGGTCACTGGAAATGTCATGTGGCGGCATCAAATCGCCCGCCCAGCCATGCCATGACGGGCCTCCACTTTGCCACTCAACACAAGGAGAGGATAAACCAACCAATCCATCCGTCCTCCTTCTAGTCCTCTCCACCAACAATGCGCTCCCCACTCGCATCCCTCCGCCCCCTGGCACGCACCGCCTTTGCCTCTACATCAACATCCACCTCTCCGGCCGCTAGCGTCGCTGCTCGCCGCTCGTTCGGCTTTGCGTCCGGACACGTTGACGACGGCTCGACCCCAGCGTTCCACGGCTCGCTTGTTCCCATTGTTGTCGAGCAGACTGTGAGTATGCGCTGCATTATGGACAGGAAGCGAGGGCCAGGACACTGGGATGTGACGATTTGGGGGCCACATGCGATTGCCTCGGCCACAGAGGTGTTCATGTGTGATCCTCAAGGCCGTCTGGTTGTCCTCGCAGCGGATCCTGCCGCGATTGAGTTTGAAGCACAAGCTGACTGAACTCTTTTAGGCGCGTGGCGAGCGGAGCTATGACATCTACTCGCGTCTCCTTCGCGAGCGTGTCATTTTCCTTGGTGGTCCAGTGAGTTGACAGTAACATGTGACGCGTGTATAGTCTCTCGCCCCCTTCGCGAACATGACTCAACATCCGAAACGGTTGGCGAATGTCGTGTTCGGGAAAGCGAAACGTTGCGACAGAGAGGGAACAAGTCACGCGGTAACCCCGTGTTATCCTGGCTCCATATCCTCACATGCTGTGTGACTCGCTCTCGATCGTGGACCTGGGTCTCAAGGTTCAAGGGGAGAAGACCGAGTCGCCCCTAGTGCTGTCGTTGACCTCTGCAGGTTGCCGACTCCATGAGCTCCCTCATCACGGCCCAGCTCCTGTTCCTCGAGGCAGAGGACGCATCACGTCCCATCAGGCTGTACATCAACAGCCCCGGTGGCAGTGTGACTGCCGGCCTGGCAATCTACGACACCATGCAGTACATTTCCTCGCCCGTCCACACGTTCTGTCTCGGCCAGGCGGCCAGCATGGGCTCGCTTCTGCTCGCTGGTGGAGAAAAGGGCAAGAGGTTTGCGCTTAAAAACAGCAGCGTCATGATCCACCGTGAGTTGACACAATTGGCGTGGTGGTGTGTGGAGGAGTGCGAATACGCTTGCGTTGGCCTGGCTTCAGTAACTGATGTTGTCAACAGAGCCCTCTGGCGGCGCGTCAGGCCAGGCGTCGGACATCGCCCTGCACGCAAAGGAGATTCTCAGAATCCGTGCAGTCCTGACAGACATTTACGCCGACCACTGCACACGTACAGACGAGGTTCACACCCAGGCGAGGGAGCGTTTCGGTACGTACTCGGCTGCCATCATCTCCGAGCCGTTCTGACATGCACTCTGCAGAGAAGGCACTTGAGCGCGACTACTTTATGACCGCCCAGGAGTCTCTGGACTTTGGTATCATTGACAAGATTGTCGACCGCAGGGCAAAGGACGAGCCCGAGGGCGAGGCACCCGGTAACGACAAGGAGAAGAGCGAGACAGCTCAATAGACGTGGTGGCCCATGTGCGAATCTGGTCGACGACAGATCAATAGCCAGTTTCGTGACACTCTGTGGTACCGTGGTGCATGGGTTGCAGAAACCCCCTCTTGGCCAGACCAGACTTGGTTGGCCATACCGTCCATACCGGCCACCCTCTACACCCTTCAATCCAAACCTTGACCATATATCTCACTGCACGATGCCATGCACATGCACATATAGACCGTCAGACGGGTCAGATAACTCAAAAGAACCCACCGGGATCGGATCGGCATTGCCCTGCTTTTCCAGTGCGGTTGTATCGTTTGGGCGTGATGAGTGGATCCACAGCACGACCTATACACACAGGTGCACACTGTGACCGCGCTTTTGTGCTGGGACCGCATGGTGCATCATGAAGTGTGTCAGGTATGAGATTCTGATGCAGTTGTCCTTGACCGGCGACTGTGAGGATATGCATCTGCCGCCTGATGCCTGATGGTGAAACCCGACTTGTCTGAATGGGGTGCTCTCCGTTCCTCCCGGTGCCTATCACGCTGCTTGTTGCGTGTTCTAATCTGTCGGCGCTGTGCTTGTCTCACACCTCACACCTTCCATTGGCACAATACGCCATGCCTCGCCCCCCGCGGGAGTTGCGTACGCACGGCCGTCGTTGGGCCGGGTTACGGTATCGAGGAACCGGACAAGAGGGGCAAGACCCAAGGATGGCACGAAAGAGAAACACCAGAAACGCCAGAAACGCGTGCAGTCCTCCCCATTCCCCGTACGTCCCAGTCCCACTCGCCTCCAGTGATGGCGCATATAAAGGCAGTCACTTGCGAGAGACGCATGCTTTATCCCCTCTCTCCTCCTCGTCCTCGCCTCTCTGTTTCGTTCAAGGCTTGATGCCGCACTTTCGCTCCTTTGTCCTTGTTCTCGCCACTGTGGCGGCAGCCTCGCCTGGTGCGGGCTACCACCGCTACAACAAACGCTGTGCTTCAAAGAGCCGCGCTGCCCCCTCCGTTGCTACAGTCACAGCACTCGACGCTGGCGTTTCGACTGCTGTCAACAATGGAAATGTTACAAATGCCTCGGCAGCAAACGTCACCGACTCAGCAGCCACTGCTGGACTCGCAGCCGCCAACCGCCTTGCCAGTGCCGTCCCCTCGGCGGCGACCCCGACAACTGTGGCATATGGTGACTATGACGGAACCCAGCAGCTCCCCACCGCTGTGGCCAACGGTTCTGCTGCCCCTAGCGACTCTGCAGCTGTTTCGTCGGTCAACAGCTCGTCGTCAAACACCGCCGCTCCCTCTCTACCGTCCTTCAATGCTACCACCGGTTCAGCGCTCGACATGGCCCAGAGCCTCAAAGTAAAGCAGGTCTTTGCTCACTTTATGGTCGGTATTGTCTCGACGTATACCCAACAAGACTGGGAGAATGACATCAAGCTCGCCAAGTCGTACGGCATTGATGGTTTCGCCCTCAACATTGGCACCGACGACTACTCTCAGGCTCAGCTCGACCTGGGCTACGCTGCCGCCGAGGCCGTGGGCGGCTTCACAGTCTTCATCTCGTTTGACTTTAACTGGTACAAGACCGACCAGGTCAGCAGTGTCTCTACCATGCTTGGCCGCTATGTCAATTCGGCGGCCCAGTACAGCGTCGACGGCCGCGCCTTTGTCTCGACGTTCATCGGCGACGGCTTTGACTGGTCCCAGGTCGAGAAGAGCATCAACCACGCGCTCTACGTGGTCCCCAAGTGGGACCCTACGGCCACCAACGCCGAGAACACTGGTGTTTCGGGTCTCTTCTCGTGGCGCGCCTGGCCGGGTCAGATTGACAACGTACCCATCAACGCGTCCCTCAGCACTGCCGACGACGAGCTGTACATCTCCATCGCCCAGGCTCAGGACAAGGTCTACATGGCCCCCGTCTCACCGTGGTTCAGCACCCATTTCGGCAAGGAGGTCTCCTACTCTAAAAACTGGCTTTTCAAGTCGGAGACACTCTGGGTTGACCGCTGGAACCAGATCCTCCAGCTGGGCGACAAGCTCCAGTTTATCGAGATTGTCACTTGGAACGACTATGGCGAGTCCCACTACATTGGCCCCTTTGACACTCCCCACACCGACGACGGCGCAAGCAAGTGGGCTTCGGGAGTGCCACACACTGCCATGCTCGATGTTGCTCGTCCGTACATTGCCGCGTTCAAGGCGGGTGCTACCACACCTGCGGTCGACACTGAGGGACTCGTGTACTGGTACCGCCCTCACCTCAAGACTGCCGAGTGCGACTCGACCGACAACTGCGGTTCAAAGCCTACCGGCTGGGAGTTTGTCGCAGACTCGGTCTTTGTGGCCGCCATGACCAAGTCGGGCGGCACCGTCACTGTCACCTCGGGCAGCAACGCCGCCGTCACCAAGACCGTCGCGGCTGGCATCCAGGTCATCGAGGTGCCCATGGGCGCCGGCGAGCAGCAGTTCAAGATCACCCCGACCGGCGGCTCGGAGCTCTCGGGCACAGGCAACATCACCGTCTCGGCTGACTGCTGGAACGGCATCTACAACTTCAACTTTGCCTCGGGCAGCGTCATGGCTGCCGCTTGAGCAAGAGGGTATCATCATTGTATATTTCAGAAGTGAAGTAGACAGAATAAGTGGGGCGCCACTTTCAAAACAACAAAAACACGCCCTAGACTTGGTAGACCGGGGCGCAGGGCTCGAGGGCTGCGCTCACACACTCCTCGCTCGCTCGCGATCTCTACTCGTAGCGTGCTGTGCATGCATACCTGATATGAAAAGCTTTTAGGAGTTACAACAGACGCCGATCGGACGTCTGCAGCCGAGGCGGGGAAAGGGGGTACTATGGGTGCGCCACTCTGGGAGCGGTGCGGTGCGGTGGGATGGGTAATTCGGTGGGGGGGGGGGGGGGGGGGGGGGGTTACAAGACGCAAGGCAGGGCGACGTCTAGTCGCTCTCGTCGTCGCTGGCGTCGAAGAAGTCGTCGGCCTCGGCCTCCTTCTTGTCCTCCTTGGTCTCGGTCTTGTCCTCGGCGACAAGCTCGACCTTGGCGCGGCGCTCCACCTCGGGGGTGCCGGACAGAGTGCCCTCCTCCATGAGACGCTTGGTTTCAATGAGGATCTCGAGGCGCTTGCGAGTAGGCTTGTCGAGGGACTCGTCGTCGAGCGACGCAGTCAGGTGACGGGGGAGCTTGAGCTTGTCGCCCTCCTCTTCCGTCTTCTCGCCCTCCTTCTCTGGCGGGAAGATGGCAATGTACTTTTGCGAGTTGCTGCGAGTCTGTCAGCTTGAGAGCAATAGGTGCAACCACTGAGCTGGCCTTGAGTCTATACTCACGGGAAGTTGATGATGTAGTTGAGCATCACACGAGCGTCGAGGAGCTCGGCCGCGGCCTTGGCCTTCTTCTTGTCGCTAGCGCCCTCAGCCTCGGCCTCACGTGCCAGACGGCGGATGAGACGACACAGCTTCTGGCGCTCAAAGAACTTGACCGCGTGGTACTTGGTGCCGTTCTTCTTCTCCACACCGCGCTTCTCGGCGAGCGCGAGGTCGGCCTCGAGGGCGGTCAGGCGACGCTGGGTGGCGACGCGGAGGGCAGCCTCGAGCTTGTCCTGGGAAGTAGGTCAGCGGACTGCCTGCGGGCTTAACTGTGGGCACTGTAGGTTTGGTTTGCGTCCCGAACCCATCCCTGTGATACGACACTCACCTTGGCAAGCAGACGCTTGGTCTGGCGGATCTGTCCCTTCAGCTTGCTGACGCCGGGAAGACCGTCACGAGCTTCAAGGGCTGGGACCTTGAACTTCGGACCAGATGAGGGGCCAGCCTTGGCATTGCGGGGCTTGCGGCGGTTTTGACGTTCGGCGGGCATGGTTGGGTGTGGTGAATGTGGAGAAGAAGAAGAGGATGTGAGAGATCCGGAAGTGGAGGAGTGAGGAGCTGTGGCAATTGTTGACGGAAATTTCAAGGCAATTATGTGCCTGGCCTGGTTTCTAACAAGACGGGCTTGACATTAGCGTTTATTTGAAAAACGGCTGCTGTGGCACGGCAGGTGAACTGTGCCCACGGAGGGCACTTGCCCCGACAGGTTCGGCGTCATTTCTTGTGGTGTGGTTTGGAAGTGACCGCAGCGATAGATATTTCTATTCTTTACCGAGCTGGAAAAGTAGCAGATAGTGATTACTTGCCGAGTCCACGAGCGCGTGAGATTGAGTCGCAATGAGAACGCCCGCGGTGGCACCTGTCCCTTTCGGTACCCACCACGTCGTCAAGCCGAGTCTTCCAAGGCAGTACTTACATTGGGACCTTCCCAATCAAAGTGGCCGTGCCTTCCCTTTGGAATATCCACGCAAAAGGACACCACTTGACACTGGCAGGACAACACAGAAGGCGAGCAGCGTTCACATTTCTAGTTCGGAGTTGCCGATGACGTAATGCCCACCACCGCCTCAAGTTCGCCGCGTTTCACGGTGTCCATTGGTGTTCCTTTCCCCTCCCCGTTGTTGCATAAGCGCTGCTAAACAGCTGTGTTGCTCTGCGGGTGCTCTCATGTGAGCGGTGCTGGCACAACAAGTAGCATTCTCCAGGCAAAGGTATAAAGGCATCCAGCGTCGGGGTCATTACTTCCCATCTCCTTTCACTCACCGAACGACTTCAACAACCATGGGCCTCCACCACCTCATCAAGGACATGCGCACTCCCAAGCCAAACTGGGACGAGAAGTTTGCACCATACTGTCTTGTCCGTACTCCCCCCAGATGGGCGTGGCAAACTCTCCACTGATCACTGACTCGCCCAGCCAAACGTCGCACCCATTGAGCGCCTACCCGAGGCTGTGGACCGACTGCGAGCTGCCCGCTCGCGCGAGGAGGCCATCGCGACCATCCGCGCGTACATCCAGCCCAAGGTCGAGACGAAGGGCGCCAAGCCCGTGACCGCCTTGCAATCTCTGGCCGAAGAGGTGAGTGGTTTCGAACAGCCGGCGTGGAGGAACGTTTGTGCTGAGACTTGACAGGTGCCAGAGCGCATTCCCGAAATGAAGGTCGTGTGGGATGTGTTTGGGCTCAAGACCGTCCGCGACATTGCTCTCAACGGCGGCGGTCCTTGGTACGCCTCGCATGGACCGTACGTCGGGTTCAGCGGTGCGCAGAATGCGGCCTACGCGGGCAACTAGAGTGTGGAATCGTGTGGTCCAGTGTATATCAGCATCAATGTATCCAACCTGTATCACGAGATGCCCAAACAAGGTGGCCAGTGGAATGACGAACGGGCGGACGGTCCATGGTCCAATAATCCGCATGCCTGTCCCCCTCTGCTCTGCGCTCTACACACCTTTGCGCGAGTTAAGCATCAGTAACAGTCCAATGGCGAGTCCTATGGGGAACCCGGTGGCCAGTGGCTTACCAATTTCAAGGCACCGTGACATGTTGCTGTTGCTGCCGCCGCGAGCCGCTTCGCTGCCGAACCCAAGCAGCTAGCAACTGCACAGCATACAGCGAGTTTAGCACATGACCGCGTTAGTCACGAAACGCGCAATCAACCACCACCACTTATAACTTATCAGCACGCCATTCCCAACCCACCTACACTTACATCTTTCTCACTGTTCCCTGTCCCCACCTTTTGACAACTCGCTCTTACCACCATGGGTATCAAGCATCTCTTCGGGGGCTCCAAGAGCCCCAAGCCATCGCCCGACGACGTGTTCGCGCAGTATGACCTGGTATGTCTGTTGTCTTCTGCACACACGTGCGCTGCTGCTGCCTGTGTGGTGCTTGTGTCCTGCTGCAAGCTACCACGAGTGGTTGCTGACACAGTTGCTGACACATCCAACCAGCCGCCAGTCGGCTACATTGCCAAGCTGGAGCAGGCCACTGCCCGTCTCGAGAATGCCACCACGTCCGAGGAGGCGATCGCCATCGTGCGGGCGTACATCCAGCCCAAGGTCGAGGAGAAGGGCATGCAGCCCCTTGTTGCCCTCGACAGCCTGGACTCGGAGGTGAGTTGCTTTGGCTCAAACCCCTGTGGGGCTTGGACTTGCTCTTGGACTTGCCCACTGATCACTGGCCACTGACGCTGTGACCCCATTAGGTGCCCGAATGGCGCAGCGAGATCCAGATTGTACGCGAAGCGTTTGGCCTGAACCGTGGTGGCAAGAAGGGCGGCTGGGGTTCCGGAGCAGTGGGCGGGCTGGGGGTCAGCGCGGGTGGCGCGTGAGACTCCAACATCGTAGGGCCGTCATGTTCATGCGTTCATGACCCCGTGTTGTACAGTACTGCTAGCTGAGGTTAGGCGTCTAATTTGGCGAGATGTCATGTCTGTATATGTCAAAACCATGTCGTACCAGACAGCCCAGTGTCGGTAGTACCGTGGGGATCGCCGGTGATGGGTTCCCAGCAGCGAGGGCCGACCCCAGTGGCCCCGACTTGCCCCGCACGTGAACCAGTGAGGGTCTGCATTGGGGGATCATCATCCACTCAACAAACGATTTATTGACCAGAATGCTCCCTCAAGTTGCAACGCGCAACCGAGATGTTATTAACTCCATGCGCAACAGATACATCGCGCTTTTTTCACATTCTACTGTACTAGGGCAAATGACAACTATCCAGGGGGGAGGAGCGACATGTCGAGCTCCTCAGACTGGCCAACGGGGAGGTCCTCCTCAGTGAAGGGGGTGATAGGGGTACGGGGAAGCATCATGACACCTGGGTGTGGGTCAGTAAAGTAAACAAGGGGGGTGACAAGGTGTGTCTGGTGGATCGCAGCTTACGCCCGGTCATAGGTGACACAGCTGCTACCGTAGCGTCACACCACTGTTGACTTACCGGAACGAGCGGCCTCGAGGACACCGAAGGGGCGGATAAGGCCAAGGAAGGCCTCGACACGAGTGCTCTTGGCGGTGAGCTCGACAATGACGCTCTCCTCAGCAACGTCGACAACACGGCCACCGAACTGGTCGGCGAGAGTCTTGACGGCTCCCAGGTGGAGGTTCTTGGCGATGAGGGCCTCAGACTGGGTGATGTGGCGGCGAGAAGAGTAAAGAGCGGCGCCAGAGACACCGGCGGGGAGGTGACCCTCGGCCTCGAAGGTGCGGACAAGCTGCTCCTCGCGGGCCATGAGGCCATCGTGGACCTCCTCAGCGGGAGGGGGCGCGAGCTGCGACTGGGCAACCTCGGGGCCAAGGATGGAGACCTTGGCGAGGAGGAGCTCACGCTCAATCACCGAGGTGTTGGTGTAGTCGAGGACAGCCCAGACGGGGACGAGGTCCTCGAGCTGCCTGCGAGCCTGCTCAATAACGGCGTCCTGACCCTTCAGGACGATCGACATGCGCGAAAGGTCGCGGATCTCGGTCTGGCACACAACAAGCGAGTCTGGAGACATTAGTAAAAGGGGGCGACCACGAGAGAGGAGCGAGAAGCAGCTGATGGAAAGACTAGACGCAGCAGCGTACTCGCTCCTCTCAAGATGAAGAGCGGCCAAGCCATACACCGAGCGCGGCATTCGCTCAGGCGAAACCAGCCTCTCATCAATAAACTCACCAATGTTGAAGCCACGGCCGGCGAGGATACCAGACACACGCGACAGGACACCGGGCTCATTCTGGACGAGACAGTTGAGGAGGTGACGCTTGAAAGGCTCGGCGCTAGGGGGAGGGGTGTTGTAGAGAATGTTGGTGACGGCCTCCTCAGCGCTGGGGGCACGGGGGTGGTGAGTGGTAGCAAGGTGAGGCGGGCGCTTTGAGGGGTGGTGGAGCTTGTCTGTAGATGGTCAGCTGGCCATTCAACTGTGCGTGCTCGCCGACGTGAAGCTCTTCTTCATCGTCACGATCCAACTCGACTCGGCCGAGCTGTATCGAGACAGGAGAGGTCAGGGCGCTTCTTGATGCTCACAGTCCAGAGCACTGGTCGAGTCGTCGATGGGCTTGGGGCCAGCTGGCTTGAGAGCGGCAGCCGTGGTGCTGAAAGCACGAGCCGCGAAGGGGACGCGGCGGAGGCTGGCGAGGGACATTGTTAAAGGAGTGGTGGTTGGAAGACGACACAAAGAGAATGTCTGCTTGGCGGGAAAACGATGGCCGGCAACCTTCACTTTCCCTCGAAAGACGGGTCTGGCTGGCGGGTGGGTGTAGACGGGCCCGCCGCTGCAGCCGAGAGAGGTGGTTGTCGACTCAAAGTCTGAATTATTACGTAAAGAAAAAAGACGGAGTTTGGGTTTCTCTCCGTTGCTAAAAAATCGAGAAACACACTACGGGCCACGGACTGGTACAATAGTGAAGGTAAGCCTGAGATACTGCGTTCTCTGTGCCAAGAGTCACGATGGCGCGTCCGTACGTTTGGAAGATAGCAACCGCGCAACCGCGAATGTTCCTACGTACAGCCATGGGCATAGCTGCATGTATGTCTCCCTAGGAGTAGGCACGGTTGTGACATACATACACATGCTCAGCATATGTCTCTACACAATCCTAATATGTACACGATCCTAATGTTTACACCCCGCGTAATGGAGATCTGTCGAGTGCCTTGTGCCCGATTGGCAGCAGCTTAATGCTGTTTGGACGCATTGAGCGTGCCTGGATCGCGTCTGTGGTCGACGTCCATGCCGTCCTCTCGACAGCGCCATGCGGCTGCTCTGCGCGTGCGCCACGCCGGTACGCCGTTTCCCGCCTGGCACAGTCTCTAGGATCCAGGAGCTGGGCGGTATTCTTGGCTCGTTGAATGCCCAAAAGAGCCGGGCTGCCTCTTCTGCGCTTCTGCCCCAGTGCCCGCGCAGGCGGCGCCTGCTTTTCCTGCGTTTTTTTCCTGCTTTTCTTGGCCGGCTTCCGTGTTTGTTCCTGCCTTGCTTCTGCGTACCCCTTGCTGCCCGTTTCCGGTTTGCCCAATTGACGAATGGGTGTCCT
Organism: Apiotrichum porosum; assembly: GCF_003942205.1. NCBI lineage: Eukaryota > Fungi > Basidiomycota > Tremellomycetes > Trichosporonales > Trichosporonaceae > Apiotrichum > Apiotrichum porosum. The sequence continues at coordinate 1,413,514 of NW_021167108.1, read as the reverse complement.
CGCGCTCGCTGCATCATTGCTCGCGCGCACTGTCCTGTTTCGGCCTTGGCTGCTCGGTGGCTTGGGTGGAGCAGCCACCCCTTGGTCCGTCTCCCCTCTCTCCCTCTCACTCACTGCGCGCGTCCTCGCTGTGTACGCGTCCATCCCTCTCTCTCTGTCTCTCTCTGCGCGCTGCCCAGTCGAACCGCACCGCCTGGCTGCGCGCCCGTCTTATGCAAACGCTGGTGCCCACATCACCTTTTCTCTTTCCCATCCTCGCTCTCACACACACTCTCTCACTCACCTTTCCTCTCGTTGTACGAAACCTGGCCACGGCCTCCCCCACATTCACTTTACATCACTCTCTTTTACCTTCAACCCCGCCTCGCCACCAACAACAATGCTTTTCGCTCCTCTTGCCGCTCTCCTCGGTCTCGCCGCCCCGGCCCTTGCGACCATCTACACCACCTCGCCCGTCGCGGCCACTGTCGCGACCGCCGGCCAGGTCCTCAACGTCTCGTGGGTCGACGACGGCACCTCGCCCAACCTCACCACCATTGGCGTGTGCTCGATTGACCTCTGCGTCGGCTCGACCACCCAGCAGACCTGCCTCCAGAACCTCGGCGAGTCGGTTGACGTTTCGCTTGCCAGCTACCTCACCACCACCATCAACGCCACTGCTGGCGAGAGCGGTGACTACTGGTTCGTTCGCTACACCTCGACCAACTACACCAACGCGACCACCGCCGAGCCGTACATGCAGTTCTCTGCTCGTTTCACGTGAGTAGTGGCAATCGGGCAAGAGGGGGGAGATCGATCTATTCTTGGGGCGGGGTGTGTGTACCCACACCATACACCGCCAGCTGGGCACACTCTTCGCTCTCACACACACTGCCACCAGCGATGGCAACACAAAGGACAAGTCGTCCCCGCATACATCCCCTGTTGGGGAGGGCACGAGCGTCGCTGAGTCTTCCCTGCTTGGCGACGCTTGGGCCTCCGGCGCCACATGCTGTGGCGCAGGCATCAACAAATGGATAGGATTGGAAACCCCCAAGCGGCACTCTCCCCCTCATGCATGAGCCAAAGGGCTGACCCCGCAGCATCAACAACATGACCGGCACCTTTGACGCCGCCGTCTCGAGCGAGATTGCCACGTCGACCTCGGTCGCGTCGTCGTCGACTGTTGCCAGCTCCACCAAGAGCTCGACCGCTGCCGTCTCGACCACGTCCGCCGCCCACAACTCCACCTCGACTGGCGCCTCGGCCACCGCCGCCGCATCGACCACTGTTACGGCGTCTGCCGCTGACGAGATCATTGCCCCCGTGGCCTTTGCGCTCCTCGCAGGCATCGCGGGCTACATCGCCCTCTAAGCCTGTTCTCAACCGGACACTTGTCACACACATACACACTCTTGTCACTCTCGCCATTCTCAGCGACTGTGACATCTTTCGCGCCTAGGGATTCTCGAGTCTCCAGGGTCGGAATGCTGTTTTCGTACCCACCACCTTTTATACCTTCCTTCTCCAGGGTCATGCATTACGCCTCGATGGCGAACGTGCATCATTCACATCTCACGTCCGCCCTCACACTGATCACTGAGCGCATGTTGTTGGCTTGTTGCAGCCTAGGGAGAGGATATCGCTGCGGAGAAGGCACACACCGTCGTGTGCGGATTGCGGGAACTTGGGGCGCGCTGTTGCTCCTCTGTCACTGTCCACACTCCTGTCCGCAGGAATCAGTCTCCTGTCCGCAGACTCGCACAGTAGCCGCTGCGCCATTTCTGCCACTTGTTGCACACTAATATAATTCCTGGACAGCGACCGCGTGGGTGCACGCCTCTGCGTCCACTTCGGCGTCAGTGCATACAGGCAGGGAATCGGGCTTGGTCAGTCAGGTTTACTACGGGCGAAGAGGGGGTCAGGAAAGGTGTCAGCAGTCAGGACTCGCCTCCCAGCCACAGGACAAGTCCAAGTGCTACGCATGTCCACTCTGCCAGGCTGCTGTGCGCCAAATACAACTGTACATGCTGCGAAGGTACACCCCAGGACGGTGTTTTGTCTAGCTGTTGAGGAAACGCAGGGCGCCAAAGAGGACGTTGATGACGGTGCCAAGGACAATGCCAATCTGGTCATGTCAGTTAGCTGGAACCGGAGCGATTGAGTCAACTCAACTAACCTGCATCCTGGTCCCAAACACGACCGAAGGCACCACCTCGGAGCCCACGAGCGGCGAAGACGATACGCGGGTCGACACCGTATCCGGCGCAGTGGCTGCGGGAGGCGGCGCAAGAGCGTCGATCTGCAGGGGCGGTGTGGACGGCTGCGGTGGTTGTGGGCCGAGAGGGTCGTCATCATCCGTGACACCTGGCCCATCTGATCCGCCAGTAGTGCCACTTGCGCTCATCGAAGCAGCGTGGGCCCGGGCAAGTCGCTCGTCCTCTGCGCGCGCAGCCTCGTCTTCCCTGCGTGCTGCCTCGTCTGCCTCGGCTTCGGCATCAAAGAAGTTGGGCAGCGGCGCGTCACGGAAGAAGAACCACGGCGTGAGAGGGACCAGGAAGCCGACGAGGAGGCCGTGGAGGATCGAGGCGTACATGCCCTCAGATGAGGCTGCAGTTAGCAATGGACCCGTATCAGATGAGCCTTTATCAGGTTATCATGATCTGACAATTGACCACACTCACTCGTCGCTGTTTCCGGTGTCAGGTCACCCTCTATCCACTGCTCTTCCAAAGCTCTAGCGTGCTCGTCATTTTCATAGTTTGCGCCGAGGTCGGGTACCTCCTCTCCACGCGATTCGTAGAACTGGCGACGCATGTTCGCGACGTCCTCGGGACTCAGGCCCGCGTCCAGCAGCGTGTCAAAGCCACGGCGCCGGGGAGCTGGCGCCTCGACTTCTTCCTCCGGTGTGGTTCCAGCAGCCAACGGACCGCCGACATTGCAGTGGAGATACACTTTGCCTTCGGTACCAGGTGCGCCGTCCCTGTCCACCTCGGCGAGGCCGACTTCGCGGAGCACCTGCCCCACGTCGCCGCCCACACCTGCTGCCTGCCGTTTGACACGTTCCTCGAGCGAACGGAGCCACGGGAGAAGAAGGATACCGTCTGTCAGGAGACGACCGGCGTGGATGAGACGGAGCTGAAGACCAGCGACGCTTGGGCGCATATGACGGATCTACCATTAGCCATGGGTACCACGGCATCGGTCGGTTACCCACCTGGTCCTTGACGCGGCCAACACTCTCGCCGTCATCAACCCACACCTCGAGGTTACCCGCGTCGTCCGAGAAGATGACGGTCACTGCACGTCCGGCATCATGGGAACTCTTTCCCTTTCCCTTGCTGTCCCCGCGGGACCCGCTGGGTTCGGCGGCCTCGTCGCCCTCGGCCTCTGCGTCATGGTCACCGTCGTCGACGGCGCGCTGCTTCCCGCGCGCCTTGTCGCTCTTCGGCTCGGGAAGGTATCGCCTCGCTTGCAGCTTGGAGCGAGATGGCGCATCCAGGTGCGCTGAGGGTGGGAGCAGGGGTTGGTTCTCCTCTGGCGGCGAGGACATGGCTGGACAAGGTTGTGGTGGTGGAGGACAATGGTGATGCAACGTCACCGCCCACATGAACCTGAATGCGTGCGCGTCTGGAATGGTAATGGCAAGGAAATGACATTACAATATGGTCACGTGACTATTTGACGTTTGCTTAATCGCTTCCCGCCACCCAGTCCGACGACTTTGCCGGAGTGGCCCGGTTGTTCTTGAGATTTCTGAAAACGTCCATCCTCCTTCACTGCCTCACCAACCACCATGTCCCGTGCCCTTCGCTCCGTCCGTGCTCTCTCGGCTCTCCGCGCTGCTCGCATCGCTTCCCCATCTCCCATGGCTTTGGCCCGGCCCGCTGTCTCTGCTTCGGCCCCCGTCTTCCGCCGTAAGTTCGCTTGTCTGGACATGTTCACCTCCACCTTCCTTGACCTTCTCTTCTGTCGGACCTCATGTCCGCCCCTCACGACCGTGGCATGATTCCCCTTCCCACACCGCCAAAATGGCCGAGATCACCAGCTGACACCGACTAGGCTACGCCTCGGGCCCCGCCCCCGTGTCCTCCATGGACGGCACCCTCGCTCACGCTCAGTCGCTCCTCGACGAGGGTACCCGCGCCCTCGAGGAGGGCGACCTTCAGCGCGCTCAGGCCCTGTACAAGGAGAGTGTGGCCGCCAAGTCGACCAGCGGAGGATGGTTCAACCTCGGCGTGGTGGAGTACCAGCTCGAGAACCGCGAGGCCGCCATTGAGGCCTGGAAGCAGAGCATTCAGCTCGAGCCCAGTGCCGACGCCTACACCAGTGAGTATTGAGTTACAGTGAGGACACGCACACTCGAAGCTTGGAGCGCGTGTCTCTATTCAGGACATACACATTACGTCGTCTTGCTGACGCCACAGACCTCGGTTCTGCCTACATGATGTCCCGCCCCCCTCAGCCCGCTGAGGCCATCAAGGCCCTCACTGCGGCCATGGAGATCGCCCCCGAGGACCCCGAGGTTGCCTTCAACCTCGCTGCCGTGCTTGAGTCGAGTGAGTGTTGTTGTTGTTGCAAGGCTGGTGAAAGGATTCTTCCGTTGCCAGTCTTGGCTGGAGGGAGAAATCACGTTGGATCTGGCATTGGGATGAGACGGTATCCGGAGTCATCCGGCCACCGGTGGTCCTTCCAACCACAGACCGTGGCCTCTACGGTCAGGTGTAGCTCACATTGCACGCGCATTCCTGAGCTAACAATTAAGCCGACTCTCTCGAGACTGCTCTCACCCTCTACCGCAAGGCCCAGGCCGGTGGCATTGAGCGCGCCGCCGCCAACGTTCGCAACGTCGGTGCCAAGATCTTGGCCAAGCAGATGCGCGAGGAGGAGGCCAACAAGAAGTAAACGTTGTCTCGAGCCCATCCCTCTCGGCACGCATTCTTCACTTGCACGCACACCTCGCGCCGCACATCCCCCATCTGTATTATCACCCCAACCAATCTCGAGCACTCGGGAAAATCTAAAATCAGGCAAAAGTCACGCGCGTGCCACAACAAAACCAGTCGCACCACGCTATGCGCACTGGCGGCTCCCTATCTATCCCACAACTATATGGAGCTAGGGCTACAAAATGCATTGCATTATCTCCTCTAGTCTGATTGGATCCAGGACTGTTCCAGGTTCCCAGAGGCCCAGAGGTTTCCGTGTACGTGCACCTGTCTCGGCTGACCGAAACAACAAAACGGTACTAAAAAGCTCCAACGCGGGTTAGGTCGTACATCGCGTCGATCTCGCTGTCCATTCCCGGCGGTACCGAACTGGTAGCTCGAGATCGGCGGGTGCGGCATCCCAGATACCGGATGCCAGTTTCTCGGGTCCAACGGGGCTCAGTGCTGTCGCCCAGCAAAATCCGGAGGCGAACACTGTCGATCACCAGCAAAAACGTACTCGTGTTCATCGAGGCCGACTTGTCGACGGGCCGATACTACTTGCCGCTTGCTTGGCGAATGGCACGGCACTAACGGCCATGTCTCGCCATGCACTTTGCGCTCCTTGCCGCTTTTCCGACGTCAGAAGCGGGCTCCGCCGCCGACGCCGAGAGGTGGTGGAGCGGAACCGTGTCGTTCCAACCACGGCGGGCACGCGACCGCGGACGCGCGGTGGAACACGGGGACGGTGACTGTCGACCAGGAGGAGGGGAGGGCTTCGAATGTCGCGCTCGAGAGGAGAGCGGGCGAGTGCGTCGTGGTGGCAGGACGAGGGCGGAGAGAGGTGCGCCGAAACGACGCACTGCAGATGGGCACTACGAGGGTTGACGACGACAGGATGGGTGGCAAGTCCATCTTGTCGCTGGACCCAGACTCAGACCCCGATGAGGACCTAGATCCGTATCCACAGCTGGCTCCGATAGTCGACACCGTTGACGCGGTGGCGTACCCTTCAAACACGACCTCGACATCGTCCTCCTCGAGCATTCCGGCGTGTTGGCCGATCGGAGGGTAACCGGTTGTGTCAGGTTCCAGTTCGACCGGCAGCGCATGGCCAGCCGCGCCACTGACGGTGGCCCCCGTCGACGTTGGGCTGGCGGCGCCGCTCGTACTCGCGGTCGCATGCATTGGGAACGGGGAGACTGTGGTCACGGGGATCGCAACGCCAGACGGTGGCGTGTATGGCAGCGGACTGGTGGACGACGTGGACACAGACATTGAGACCGTGGGGGTGGCGGATGGGGACCAGGGGGAGGGCAACGGTGGTCGCGTTCGGGTGGTACGGCGTGATGGCCAAGGGCTCGGTGTCCTTTCGACCTCATCGACGGTGCTGTCGGTATGCGTGCTGGCGAAAGGATCGCTGAACGCCGTGTACGTTTCCCTGCGTGGCCAGGTGCGCGCAGGAGGCGACATGGACGTGCCATCTGCCATGTTGCGAGGGGACGGCCTTGCTGTCTCTGCCATGTCGCTGTTGTCCTCGTCGCTGTTTCGAGGCGCCGCCAGGCTGCCACGCGCACTCGCCCAGCCGCGTGTACCACCTACGCGCTCGAGCTCGGCGTACGTGAGCACCGGCACGCTCTCGGACCGGACCATGGGCACTGCTTGGAAAGAGGTTGGTGTTCTGCGGTTGGGTGGGGATTGGTCGAGGGTGGTGGCAGCGACGGCTGCACCCCGCTGGCGACCGAGGCTGGGAGTCCTCAATGCTTCACGCTCGTCGCTTCCACCGGCCTCGTAAGGGCTCAGAGCGTCGACGGGAAACATGCCTACCAGAGGCTGTTGGCGAGCATCTCGCTGGCGCAGACTGTGGCCGTGGAAAGTCGCAAACCGGCCTGCTCCGTACCTTTCGCCTTCATAGGTCGAGTAGTGGGTGGCCCCGTCGTGGTAGTGTTCTGCTTGATAGTGATACTCAGTCGCAGGCAGGACAGGGAGGTCAAGCTCGAGGTCGTGTGCCGGTGGTGACATCGGGTAGTCGTCCTGGTACTGTGAGAGCACCATTGTATTCGGTGTTGGGTCGCGTGGTGGAGGAGGAACAGATTGCGTGAGGTTCAGTCACACTGTTGATAACAGTGTTACGGTCGACGAGCAGTGGCGAGGTCGAGGGAATGTGCTGAGAGAACGGACAGTAGCAGTGATGTGAGGAGTGCAAAAGGGTGGGAGTGAAGCGACGGGTGCGCACCATGCATGTGCGCTGCTGTAAACCTTTTTAGTGATATTCTCGAGCGTACCACAGCAACGGTCGGTGACCGAGACACCCGATGATCTGCCTCAAACCTCAGGTCTCTCAGGTCTCGGCGCGCGACGCCCACTCCGCGGTACGAGTTAGTGTTCGGGTGACGATCGGCTGGGTCAACTGGAATCTCGAACCACTAGTGGAGCCTGAGGTGAGAACAGACGCAAAGAGCCAACGCCAAGGGCAGGAGCCAAACTAGAACACCGCTTCACGCGATGTCCAGCGGGCCGCGCCGCCGTTCGTCACAAGCGCGCGGGGGGATGAGGCTGACGAGGTCGGGACAGGCGACATGGTGCGACACCGCGCGGTAGATGGCGGCAGCAGGCGGACAGCAGCTGGACACATCAGGGAGCATATAAGCGCGAAAACTCACACGATCGTGGGCTCGGAGCGGGTACTGGATGAACTGGTCTCGTGGGTGTCATGGAGGCCAGCGGAAAGCTATACTTGGGTTGGAGGCAGGGTTCTGATGCGGAGAATATCTGAGCATCTTGGGAGACTAATCCAGACCCATTCAGCTGGCCAGAACACCTATATGAAGTAGAGTGGTCATCTGAGTCGGACTTCGGGGCATTGTGGCCAGGTGACAAGAGTGTGAGCAGTTGATGGGTACGGTGTATGGTTCAGTGTCGCAAAATAGTTTTTGCGTGCAGTGAGATGAGCAGACAGATCTGAAGATCCATCGTGAAGAGACGGATTGCCAGCCCACATAACCCGCCGCAGCTGCGCATCGTAAACTGTAAGCTTTGAGCATGTGGAACAACACGCAACCGAACGTCTACGCACTCGTTGCTTGTCGAGGGCGCTCCTGTGATCCTGTGATCAAAGGCATCAGGTGGCCAGGTGTGGTCGCTCGCCTATAATCCTGCTGCCAATTCAGCCAGTCCCGGAAGGTAAATGACAATACACTGCAATATCGGCTGCGCCACTGGAGCTCCTACAGATGCAAAGCAGCCTCTCACAATGCCGTGAGAAACTCAAGTGACGGCATAAGAGATCCTTTGTTCTCGTGTACAGTGCTTGTACCACGTGAAGAGATCCTTATTTCGCTGGCATACCAATCTCTGATTCTTAGGTGTGTCCCCAATGTGTCGTTGGCTCCCGCTTCCCGTTTCCGTTCAATCTCGATGTGTTCCGTCTGCAGTCGCTAGCTGTGGCATCGACACCTACACCCGGATATGGGCAGACGATAAACTGAACAGAAGACCGTTATGCGTCTCCCGTCGTTGCCTCCCATCGTATGTAGTGGCCAGAGAGCATTGGCGATCAGGCAGTCCGTGGGCAGTTGAATCGATCAACAAATAATAGCACCACTCGTCCCAACCTGATCCTTCCTTGTGCCCTGTTCAGCGTCCTGGGGCCGTCACCACCTGCAGACATGTTATCATAGTAATTCTGAGCTGCCCCAGCATGTCGTCTTCCCTTTCTATTCCTTATCCGCCTGTCATTCCCCTCTGTGTCCCGTTCCTGCGGCGTGCTATTTTGCTCGTTGTCCCTCTCGAGATGCTCGACCAGGAACTCTTTGCGTGGTGGCGGCATGCGCACATGCGCTGCATCTCATGGGGTCGGTCTGGGTTTATTATTTACCCATATGGCATTGGCTCCACACCTCTTCGGACCGTGACGGCAACCCCACGTTCCCCAAGTTAATGCGACCAAACTCAAACTTTGCAACTCTTACGCGAACCCCAGAGCTACCGGTTCCCAAGAACCAGGAGAGTCACTCGGACAAATGTAAGTACGCACGACAACCTTACCTGAGATTGTCAGTGCGGCCATGGGCGGCGGAACACAGGGACGGGCTGCGAAGGTTGGGGAGCGCAACAGCGAGGGCAAGCACGCCGTGGGCGCGGATGGCAGCGTGATGGGGAGTGAAGTGTAGGTGGATATTTCATTTTGCTCGGCGAGGGTTGATTCCCGCACACGCTCTCATGTGAGCTGCCCCATCTTCCCTGTACTCCTCCTCTCTTCTCGGTCAATGTTAAGGGACATGGTTAACCTCTTCTTGCAAACGCCGGTACCCGCAAGCCAGCTTGCGTACCGATGGAGTACGCAAGTGAAATACAAGGGTTGGTGTCCACGCTCAAGCACCAGAAGCTTGCCCCTACAAGTGCGACGCGGTGCGGAAGGCCCCATCTGAGCACACCATCGTCGACAACCGCCACGCTCCTCTCGGCCGTGAGGATGAGATGCAATTAGTCAAGCTCCATCATATTCCTCCTAACGTCCTGCTGGATCGCGCATCCTTCCCTGCTAGGGTCCTTGGGTGAACGAGATCTTGGGGCGAGGCATGTACGACGCGAGATGCCATCCCTCAAGCTCCATACCGGGTCCCGATATCAGCTTGTGCCCCTCATGCCTTTGCACCGTCGAGTGGGTTCGCCTCGCTGATGTGTTGGGGGAAGTTTACGCACTCGTATTTCATTGTGACTACCCAAAGACTACCTTCCTACAACTGCGTCTCCCAGACCCAACCACGTACCACATCCCACCGACTTCGTTCCACCAGGTATCCTCATGCCGCACCCAGAACCCCAGTTTACCACGCCAATATACCTCTGAAGACAGTTTGGTTTCGGCGACCGGCGACCGGCGACCGGTGTCCCGGCGCCTCATACCGACCGCGTCCCTCGACCCAACATCCCATGGCCTGATACCAGGTGCAAGTGGCAAGCACGCCATTGCCACAAGACGAGCTTTTACAACTTGGCAGCTCGGACAGGCGCGGGCTCCTTCTTGGCTTGCTCCCTCAGGTCCTTGCGCAGAATCTTGCCCGAGGGGCTCTTGGGGATGGCGTCAATGACAATGACGCCGCCACGGAGTCGCTTGTGGTTTGCGACCTTTGAGGCGACCCATGTCGCCACCTCCTTTGCGAGCGAGTCCTTGTCAGTCGTGTCTGCGCTGGCGACAATGTACGCGCGGGGAAGCTCTGTGGCCTGCGAGTCGTCCCAGATGCCAATGACGCCGGAGTCGACGACCTGCGGGTGTTGCAGGAGGAGGGACTCGAGCTCGGCGGGCGGGACCTGGAAGCCCTTGTACTTGATGAGTTCCTTGACGCGGTCGACCACCCTGGGGTTTGTCAGCTCTGCGTGGTCTGCAAGAAAACTTACTTGTAATGTCCGTCATCGCGCCTGATGAGCACGTCGCCCGTCTTGAGCCAGTCGCCGTCCATCGTCTTGGCCGTTGCCTCTGGGTTGTCGTGGTAGCCCATCATGACACTGGGACCGCGCATCCAGATCTCGCCGCGCTCGCCTTCCTTTGCGTCCTCGCCGTCCTCTTTAACCAGGCGAGCCTCAAACGTGGGCAGGATACGCCCGACCCATCCGGGCTCGACGTTCTCGTCGCCAGTCGTGCAGTGGCTGACGGGGCTCGTCTCGGTCATGCCGTAGCCCTGGGTGAGGGCGATATGCGGGATGCGCTTGTTGAACTGTTCAGTCACTTCAGCCGAGAGCGGGGCCGCGCCGGACATGAACGTCTTGACGGACGAGAGGTCGTACTTGGCCACGTTCTTCGAGTGGAGCAGGACAATAACCACGGGCGGGACAATGAGGCCGTGCGTGATGCGGTACTGCGCGTCAGCTGAATAACCACTCCAGGACAAGCTCACCTTCTCAATGGCGCTGAGCACGGCAATTTCCTCAAACCTTGGGAGGATGACCACGGGAACGCCGACAGTCGTCGGCTGGAGAAGAACAACGGTCAGACCGTAAATGTGACTAAACGGCAAAATACCCAGGACGACGTCCTCGCCAGACTTGAGGTTCTGGTACGCGACATTGACAGCCTGCAGCTGCGACGTCATGTTGTGGTGCGAGGTCATGACACCCTTGGGCAGGCCGGTCGTGCCAGACGAGTAGCACAGCCAAGCGGTCATGCGCGAGTCCTTGCCGTCGAAGCGCGCCGCCTTGCCTGGCTGGCCCATAATCTCCCCCAGGGCCTTGTACTGGCTGGGGAAGGGCTTGTCCTTGGGCTCGCAGAGAAGGATGACCCGCGACGCCGGGAACTGGCGCTTGAGAAGGGGACGCGCCGCGTCAAACGTCGGCAGGAGGGAGGGCTCGATGAAGATGACCTGCGTGCCGGAATTGTTCACCTGGTGCGCCACTTCGGGAGGGCCGCTGGGCGAGTGTCAGTGGCTAGTAACAGGGATACGGGAATCACAACTACCCACTAGGCATAGTTTGCAGGCGACACAGTCAACCCGGCCGCCATACACCCATACGCGGCCAGGGCCCACTCGATCGAGTTGAGGCCCCACAGACACGCGACATCGCCACGCTTGAGCCCGAGTGCACGGATGCCCGTCGCGAGACGCAGCGACGTCTCCTTGAGCTCGCCACGGGTCACGGTACGGTCTGTGGCACCGTCGATGAACGCAGGGATAGAGGGGTCAAACTGCTGCAGAGGGCTGTCGCCAGGCTTCTCGGGGAACAGGTAGTTGAACAGGCCCACCTCAGGGAGAGGGGGCACCGGGTGGTCCGAGGTGTAGATGATCTGCGGCATGGTGTCGTGGGGTGTGTATATCCTACCTGCCCGAGTGTTGAGTGCGAGTCCGCTTGACGAGGGAGATGTAGCTGGACCAGTACCAATGGGCAGTTGGTGAATGGAGAGGAAGAAACGAAGGCGGGGGGATGAGAGAGGGGAGAGGGGGGATGGTGCACACGGATATGAGCGGCGAGAGGCGGGGTACGGATTGTGGGGAGGTGGGGCACAAGGCACGACGGCAATTAGGCGCTAACCGGCGCGGTCATCACTGGCCACTGGCACGAGTTTGTCGGTGATTGCAATGCCGATGTGGGTAGCCAAGGCCACGCTCGAGATGCTCTTGGACTTGTGCCAAATGCAGTGTATGTTGCTGTTTGCTACAGCCACCTTTCCATGTCCATGCATTATACGAACATACGCGAGAGAACAAGTGTTCGCAGCGGCAAGAATGTGATCAGCATCCGACCAGCCCACCTGCCACTACCCCGCCCGGCCCCTCATCCCCACCCGCGGGGCCACGTCGCCTCCCCCAGCAGTCACCAGCGCCTCCATCCATCCCTGTGGCCTGTGGAGATGCACAGTCTGCGTGTCGCTCGATTGCGCGTGCTGCAAAAGTGAGTACATGAGCGGTCAAGAACGCGGTTCCGTTCCGTCCAGAGGTCCGCCAAAGCGGAATAATAAAGGGCGTGCAATTGAAATAGGTGACGGAATCCGGTATCGGTCACGCGCGCACACACGGATCAATACCAGCGGGGACCGAAGTGGGGCTGCAGGCTGCGCCGTCTATGTAGTGGCCTAGCACCGAGAGCGGGTGTAGGGAAAGGGAAGATGCATGACCATATGCGAGGGGGAACGGTCTATCTACAAGAGGGAAGGTCACTAACAAGGAGGGGCGGATAAGGAGGGCAGGTCACGTGATGGTAGATAGTAGGTCACGTGATGAGCGTGTGGGCACCTGGGCCAGGGCGGCTACAGTCCCTCATTAGGTCCCCGGTCTCTACTGTTAGAAACACGTAACCAGATTGCTTCCGCCGAATGATGTCAGCAGTCCCCCAAGCGCTAGCCATATAAAAGACCATCTACCGCTAGTATACCATGCATCTCCGTTTCTCTTTCACTCTATACCTCATACCCTCGTTACCTCGCTGGTACTGTCTGCAGCAGTGCTAGCATCGACATCTGAGGCTCTCTTTTCTTACATCTACACAAGTATGAAGCTGCGTTGCCGGACTGGTTAATTGGGGTGGGCCCGCCTTTAATACCTAGATTCCGTGCGCGTACGTGGATGGATGGCTCCTGGCCCGAGCCATTCCCCGTCCGGGGCGTCCAGGGCAGCACCCGACCGCAAGAGAGCTCCTCTGAAGAATCCCTCGGGATTACGACCGACCGACCAGCGAGACAGGAGATGGTGGGGGCGAGCGAGGGGGAGTGGAGCGGGGAAGTAGGCGCCTCATACGAGGGTTCGAATCTTGAGATCGAGATCGAACCCAATATAGAGTACTCTACTTATTGTTGCGGGCAGGCGTTGGGAAAGTCCGATTTGCTACAGGCGACAGGACGATTGTGGGACGACAGCTTGCCGAGGAGTCTGCCGAGAGGCGTTGCCGAATGACGTGCTCATACCGACTGCTGAGTTCGGACGCGGCGGGGAAGACACCGTACACCGTTGAGTGGCGGGACAATGCGCTCAACGGGGCCGAAAAGAAATCAACGAAGCGGTTCCAGAGGCACGCCGCCGGTAGCTAGTTCAGATCCAGTACATTGATGCTTATGGAAGGCGATTGGAATTCTCGCACGAGGCTCGGGCCATGCTAGTTCTCTGGCACTACAAGATATGTGTGAAGGGGGTTGGGGGGTTGTGGTTGTAGTGATGGCACACATGTGAAATCACCACTGCTTGCGGGCATACAGGCCAAACACGTCGTTGATGGTGGTGCCCTCTGCGTACGTCTTAAAGTCGTCGGTTGAGACCTTGCGCTCGGGAGCCAGGACGCTCGCGGCCGTCACTGGAGCGTCAGCTGCGAGTCACCTATACACAACTCACAAAAGTCCTCCATGGCAAAGTCCATGACGACAACGTCGATCACCTCCTCGGGGTCCACGTCGGGCATGGGGCTCCGAATAAAGTCGCTGCAGTGGGTCAGTACCTAGTGCTCCCAGGGGCATTATACCCACACTTGGTCAGGCGAGTAGGGCACGGGAATGTGCTCGATATCGTCACCACGGCCCTTGCACGCGTCGTGCGTGACGTAGCCGAGCGTGCGGGGCTTCTTGGCGTCCGAAGTCATCGACAGTTCGTCCGAGCCGCCAAGCAGGTTGGACTGGACGTAACGGTCCCACTGGGACGCGAGCCACTCGTTGTATACGTGGCGGACGTATGCCTCGTCGTCATCCACCGAGGGGGCAAACTTGGACGCGCCGGCGCGGTTCATCTCGACGGTAATGTTACCTGCGAGACCGGCCGGAAGACGGGTGTACAGGAACTCGGTGTTGAAGGGAGACACAGTGAGCTCGTCGTTGCGGTCAAACGGTCCGGCAAACTGAAGTGTCAGTGGGTTACAGTGCCGATCTCTGGCGTTCTTCCTACCCACCACGTCAAAGCGCAGACTGCCGGCATTGCCAATGACCACACGAGGGTGGCCATGACGCTCACGGTCGCACACAACCTCTGGAATGACCTTTTCGGCAAACACAGTGAGAACCGAGCGGGGATGGCCGTACGGGTGGCGGTGGAGGAAGTAGTCGTGCGGGACGACACCAAACGGCCGGGTGATCTTGAGCTCGTGCGCCAGGTTATCCAGAGACTGCGAAATGTTCAGACCGAGCTGTGTGTCGAAGTCGTCGTCCGTCGTGCCAGTGTGCCACTTGTAAGTCACTGGGTTGGCGTCGAGGTATCGCCTGCTAATCTCAAGTGCACGGCCATCGTCCTCCGCTGGAGGAAGGTTGGACGAGGTGAAGGCAATGGTCTCGAGGTAGCAGCCGGGAACGACACTGTTAGGGTTAGCTTGGTGTTGGTCGTAGAAAAACCCACGCAATGGAGCGGTCGTCGTACTGCACGCAGTCCCGGACGTGCGTGTGACCACCAAAGACAAAGATGGGGACGAGGGGGTGGACCTTGCGGATGGCTTGGTAGACCGGGTACCACTCCGAGGTCAGGCCACGACCGGGCATGTGGCCAACGAGGACGCTGGAGAGTCAGTTCAGACATACTGTCATATAACTGAAGACCCATGAGTGATAAGACACTCACAAGTAGTCGGGAGCGTCGGCAATAGCCTCCTGGAACCAAGCCTCCTGGGCCATCTTGACGGGCGCCTGGACGGTGATGTTGCGGTCATGTGCCTTGACTGAGAGTTAGCTCCAAGAAGCGCTGGCAGAACTCACAGTTGAAGAGAACGCCAAATGCAGTGACAGAATTTCCTCTGCGCTGGGTCAGACACAATGGGAGCAAGCTTCCACCCACTGCTTGGTCTCAAACTTGGCCACGCGGTCTGAAATCGGCACCGAAACAACCTCGCCGTGCTCCTCTACAGTAATGTTCACGTTGGACGTGAGATACCTGCCATTCCAGCGCTTGTGGTTGTCGTACAGCCACTTGGCCGAGCTGTACTGGTACAGCTCGTGGTTTCCGAGCGTCAGGACATCGTAGTGGAGCAAGCCAAAGATGCCGTCTGCGGCCTCTGCGCTCTCGCGCGACGTCGAGACGAGTCCCGAGCCGTCGTGGTGGTCGCCCGCGTCGACTAGGAGGAGGTCTACACCGCGTGCGTCTGCCTGGGCGCGCATGTGCGTCGCAAACGAGGCAAAGGTGCCCCAGTCACCAGAGTAGTTCTGTCATCAGCTTTCACCAAGGCTGCGAAGCTGTCGCCACCCACTGGTTCGGGCCAAGTGTCCTGTCGCCGTCAGTCGCCACCCAGTACTGCTCAACCTACATGCTGATGACCCCTGAGCCAACCTGGCAGTCAGAACACATGGCCAGAGACAAGTACATACCATGCGTGTCGGAGGTGCTGATAATGTTCACGTCGCTCCACTCGAGCGGGCGGTGCGGGACGGGCAGCTCCGACGGGTTACGGAGCGCCAACACGTCCTCTGCGAGGGCGCGTTCTGCCGCCCCACCCTCTTTACCCACGGCGAGGGCGAGTGCCGAGGGCGCTGCGAGGAGCACAGTGAGAAGGAGTCGAGCCATGGTTTGCTTCGAGAGATCGAAGGGTGGATTGTACAGTGAAGCAATTGGATTGACCAGCCATATCGCGCGTGTGTATCAGTCCAGTCCGGCCACTCCCCAGTCGCGCCGGGATCCGAGGGCCGTTGGTGCCTGGGCGGCGACGGCACTATCTCGCCACCTGGCACGCACTCGTCCGGTCCTCCAGCCGCCGCAGCCATGTGCGTTTGTGAGTTACGTTTGCATTCTCCACACCTCTCACCGTCGCATCTCCACCATGTCGTACTTTGAGCGCCTCGCCGCGCAGGACACAAAACAGCTCATCCGCATCGCTGCAGTGAGTTGCCACTCCTATGTCTTTGGCCCTAACCCACGCCCAGGCGCTGTCGTTCATGCTCACTGACACCGTTGGACTCTCCTACAACCTGGCGCTCATGGTACGGCTCGGTTGTGCCCCTTCCCCCATTGAGCCGACACACTGACACCCCAACCTCTACAGCTCTTTGGACTGGTCGCGGTGGAGCTGTCGACCACGGGCTGCGAACAGTTCTTCCTGTCCATGGACATGATCTCGGGCATCTTTGACCTGTTGTCCATTGCCAGTCCGATGCCGGGAGTGGTTTCCAGGATCGTCGCCCTCATTGTCTTGTTCCTCAAGGTCCCGATCTACCTCTCGGGCGTGGTCCACCTCCGTGAGCGCGGCGGCGACCTGACATGGTCGAGCCGCGGGTTCGCTCCTGCTGGTGAGTGGAACAAGGAGCGAAATATGACGTAGTGCACCGAGAAAGAAGATGCTGTTGGCTGACGCTTGGCGACAGGCTGGATGCCCGCTGGCATGCCTGGTGGTGGCGGTGGTGGCCAGACGCTCGGTACAGGCCCTGTTCCGTCTGCTGCTCCGGCCCCTCCTGGCTCATTCCCTTCTGGCGGATACCGTCTTGGTGGTGACGAGGCCAACCAGCCCCGCGGGCAGACGACTCGCGATGGCTACGAGGCAATTGCCTAAGTTGCCGAGTTGTTCCTCGTCACTCGTATACCTATACACACTTAATTGCACCGTAGAACGAGCCTTGTTCGCTCGACCTCTGTCACGGTACGACCACGCGCGTCCCTGTTGATACAATGCATGCTCTACAAACACACCCATTCGCGCCCGTTTGATCTAAATGCCGCGGCTGCGCTCCATGACGGCGCTCATGTCGAGGACCTCACGGAGGTCGGCACCGCCGGCCATAAAGTCCTCGGCGTCGATCGACTCGTCGGTGCCCTGGAGGATCTCGAGCGAGGTGTTGTGCGAGCCGCCGAGGGGCAGACCGGACGAGGTCGACTGGAGCAGGAGCGGGTGGTGGTTCTCCTGACATGGGTCAGCCAGGCGTCAATAGAACGGAGGTACGCACGGTAGCCACGAGCTTGAGCTCCATGGCTTTCCTCAGGGGGACGGCGACACCAAAGTTGTTGCGCTGCACGGTCGACTGGAGCTGCTGCTGGGTCTCCTGCCACTTGTCATGTCAGCTTAATGCGTGTGGCAAGGGAGAGCTTACCTTCTCGAGACGGGCCTGGAGTGGGGAAGCGTTGCCGGCAGCGACGCTCTGGGCGGCCGAGGTAAGACCGTAGCGGAAGGTGTCGTGGGTGCCGCTCATGGGGTGGTTGGTCGCCTGGCCATGGTCAGTGTGAGGTCACATATATAGGAGGAGGAAGGCGAGGTGTGGACGTACCTTGGTGGAGACCTGGTAGGTCTCCTGGGACGCATTGACGGTGGCGGGTGTGAGACGGTGGGACTGGAGGTCAGCTGAGTTGGTAATGGTATGAACAAGCTGCTCACCATTGCTGCTGTTGGGGGTGGTAGATGTTGTTATTGCAGCTACCTTGAACGACACACTCGGATACACCCAGCCATATGCTCGCGCATGCACCAGGCAATGACGCTGCCATCAGCGCTCACGCGTCTCCGGCGATATATACGGCGTTATGGCCATGTGGCGGTGTGTGACAGATCTGACGCCGTGCGCTTACAGCTCCCAGCCCCCCAGCCAGCCAGCGAGCCAGCCAGCTGCAGCCCGCCCGCGCCGCCTTGCACCCGCGCCTGCAGACCTGCCAGCGCAGCCCGTGACACCCAGCGGGCGGGGGCCAGCAGCCAGCCAGCGCGTGTGTGCCCATACAAACCCTCCCCCCTCCTCTCCCTCGCACTCTCCCCTGGCCTCTTCATCTGTCAATCCACTCCAGTCCACCCACACACACCACCACACACCCCACCACGGACACTCACCCACACCCCACACCCACCCACCACCGCTCCTTCTCACCCACCCCCCTCCCACTCCGTCGACTGTCGTAGACGGGCACACCCACAACGTAAGTCACACCTCTCACCGCCCCCGCTCCCACATCCCCACACCCCGTCGACCCCGTCGCCCCAATCCATCCCGCCGACCAGCGGGCGGACGCTGCAGCGCACCGTTCGGAGACAAAGGAAGGCAAGGGAAGGCACACCCACTCACAGCTGGCGCTCTCGGCGGCTGGCTGACACACCGTCTGGGCCTTCCAACCACACCGCTCATCTCCATCCATATCCACCGCGTACACCTCTCCCCTCCCCGTCACATCATCTATCCCTCCTCATCTCCCTCCCCCTTCGTCCCTCCGCCCCCCCCCTGCGTACACTCTACGCCCACCTCTCCTTCCCTCGTCACACTCCAGCCCTCGCCCGTCGCTTCCAGTCCCGCGCGTGCCCCCCCCTTCCTTCCTTCGCGCTCCGATCGTCCCACCCAGCCCGTCTCCCACCTGGTCTTCCCCGGAGACGCGGATCCCCGTCCCATACACCCCTCCCTCACCTCCATTGTCCCCCCTCCCCTCCCCGGTCTACGTTCTAACCGCCCTCCAGTGCGCGTCGCTACCAGTGCATCGGACACGTCGCCCACCCCCATACACTCCACATACAAGTTAGGTGAGTCTTGAGCCGACATCCCCCATTCTCTCTTGCGAGGCCGTACCTGCGCGTGCCCAACCTCGACAGGCGCACGCCCTGCACTGCATGACACTGGGGACTGTGCACCGGTTCCATCCGCACACACTCCCTGGGTCTACCCGTGCATATGCGTGCATGTCAAACATACGAGTCCTTGCTGCTGGCCGGCCTCATTCGTGTGACGTGGAGTAAATTTGACGCTGACACGACCATTCTTCATTCTCCTCATCCTTTCAACCACCTATCGCTCCCCCCTTGCAACTCCCACACGGCGTCTACCACACACCTTGCGCATCCGTCTGCCGCTCTTGCGTGCACGCCTGCCCTCCGTCGGCTTCTCTTTTGGATTGGACGACTCCCTCTTTTGTGTCGTTCTTCTTCCTCTTCTTTCACATCCCATTTCAACCACACTCTCAACCACGCTACGCTCCACCCGCTCAACCCAACCCACGTTGGCTCACGCAACCCCGTCGCACGAACCCCTTCCTTCCTCTTTCGTCAACGCCGGCGACCCCTGCGTGGTGTCCTCCCACCGCCTCGCCGTCATCTGATCGCTCACCACGACGCCCCGACACCCTACCCAATCCGGTCGCAACACACGCAACGGCCCTTACACCCCTCCACCCCTTCGGGCTATGACCACACAGTTCAAGATGGCGTCCATGGACCTCCGTGTCGGCGGCAAGTACCGCATCGGCAAGAAGATTGGTAGTGGCTCGTTTGGTGAGTGCAGCAAATGGTGACGCTGACGGGTGCGGTTCGGCATGTCGTCGTTGCCACCGCGGACCCACCCGTTCCCGTTTCTCAGCGCGCAAGTCATGTGGCTAACTGGATCAGGTGACATTTACCTCGGCGTCAACATTGTCTCCGGCGAGGAGGTTGCCATCAAGCTCGAGTCAGTCAAGGCCAAGCACCCCCAGCTCGAGTACGAGTCCAAGGTCTACAAGTCGCTCGCCGGCGGTGTCGGTGTCCCCTTTGTCCGCTGGTACGGTACCGAGTGCGACTACAACGCCATGGTCCTTGACCTCCTTGGCCCCTCGCTCGAGGACCTGTTCAACTTCTGCAACCGCAAGTTCTCGCTCAAGACGGTCCTTCTCCTCGCCGACCAGTTGATCTCGCGTGTCGAGTACATCCACTCGCGCAACTTTATCCACCGTGACATCAAGCCCGACAACTTCCTCATGGGCATTGGCAAGCGTGGCAACCAGGTCAACGTCATCGACTTTGGTCTCGCCAAGAAGTACCGCGACCCCAAGACGCACCTCCACATCCCTTACCGTGAGAACAAGAACCTCACCGGTACCGCCCGTTACACCTCGATCAACACCCACCTGGGTGTCGAGCAGTCGCGTCGTGACGACCTCGAGTCGCTCGGCTACGTGCTCATGTACTTCCTCCGTGGCCAGCTCCCCTGGCAGGGTCTTAAGGCTGCTACCAAGAAGCAGAAGTACGACCGCATCATGGAGAAGAAGATGACCACCCCCACCGACGCCCTCTGCCGCGGCTTCCCCAACGAGTTTGCCATCTACCTCAACTACTGCCGTTCGCTCCGCTTCGACGACAAGCCCGACTACTCGTACCTCCGCAAGCTCTTCCGCGACCTCTTTGTCCGTGAGGGCTTCCAGTACGACTACGTCTTTGACTGGTCGGTCCAGCCCCCTCCCCCCAAGACCGCCGACGGTGCCGAGGCCGACCTCCAGCAGCACAACGCGCTCCTTGCCCAGAAGCGCCGCATTGTTGCCGAGGGCCAGATCCCCATGGGCTCAGCCGCCGACCAGAGCAAGATCGAGTCGCAACGCCAGCTCCGCTCGCAGACGCGCAACAATGCTCGCGAGCAGGGTGGGTGGTAAGGCCGTTTTGCCCGACAACTCGGCTCACGTCGCGGCGGTCGTCTCGTAGGCGGCCGCAGTGTGTCTGCTGTGTAACCGGCACAAGAGAGAAGGGAAAGTGAAGGAGTGCACAGGTGGTGCGAAACGATGGAGGATGGCAGCGGTCGTGGATGTGTAGGAGCATGTTGGTCGGCTCGCCACGGAATCACAAGCAGCTTGGCGGACATCGCTGCACCGCCAGTCAAGATTCCCCGGCGCCCAATGGCCCCGGCTATGCTCCCCCTCGACCCCCATCTATTTCGCACCCCTTCAACGCCTGCGTCTCGTTCGCTTGTTACCATACCTTCCTCTCTATCAACAAGCCTCATCTCGACTCCCCTCACCACTCCCAGCTCCTTCCCCCTCCCTTCCACCTTCCTGCCCCGACCTAATTTCCCCTCCACCTCTCGCGAATGATACCCCCGACTGTCACTCTTTTTTCGACAGCGCGTCACGGCCTCAACGATCCGTCACGCTACGAAGGCCGCCTCTCGAGCCTATCTCGTCTCCCTCCTCATGGCTGCTTCCACACGCAGCCCTCTCTATACGCGGTCTACACCTACCGCCTCGCGTCGCGCGACCGCCTTTGGGCACGGTCCCCTCACCTCTCTCCTGTCTGATTACATCCCCCTCACATCCCCCCACCCTCATATCCACCCCCACCCCCTCCCCCCCATCCAACCCCCACGCAACCGCCCATGCCCTGCCCGGCGCCAACCAGGGCCCCAAGTCCCCGTCAGCCCCCCCTCGCACAACATTTCTGTGCAAGGAGGTGGGGCGGCGGGAGGGCGCCATTGCCCGCGTCAAACAGCTTGAGAGCAAGTCTCATAGCCCGGAAGGGCTTACCTTGTTCATGTTCGTTTACGCGAGTGCGCAGGCTCAACTACAATCCCCCGACGACACCCTTGCGACACATTTATGGCCTCGCGGTCCGGTCGTTAGGGGGCTTCCCTGCGTATGATGATGCATGTTATGTTCGCCTGTTCCGTTTTTTTAGTTGGGCATTGTTGCAGATTGTTGCAGATTGACAAGAGCGAGCGAAGTGGAAGTGAAGGAAAGGCACATGGGCACATGGCCAACCGCAAGGCACCCGACCAAGTCCCGCTGGTTCACTGACGACGCGTCGGAACAACGCCAACGCCAACGCCAACGCGGACGGGGGGGGGGTTGGGAGTGACCCGCGGTCAGCTGAGGGCTGAGGTGAGGCAGGTTCCTTGAGCCGCGTGTATGGTTGGGATCTTGGGAACGCGCACATGATCGAGGTCAAGAAGCCCAGATCCAGCCAGAGGTGGTGGGGTGGGAAAGGGAGAGAAGCAGCGACGCAGGGACGCAGGGGGAAGCAGGTATGCACAGAAGCAGACAAGTCAAGCGTCGAGTCTGGTGCGAACAGAGCAGTGTGAACAGAACAGAACAGAGCAGAACAGTGTGAGCAACAAAAGGCGCAGGACAGGATCGTATCGAGCCACACCAGAATGGCGGCTGTGATGCGGGCACGGACACGGGGGGTACATGCAAAGATGGCTGCTGCAAAGTAACCGCTACAGCTAAATCTCAAAAGACACACGTGTAAATTGTCATCTTCGTCGACAAGGCGGGGAGGTAGGGGGCAGGGGGGGCACTATGTAGATGGACAATCTGCAGTGAGATGGACGCCGCGACGCTGGGAGCGCGCGCGTGAGGAGACAGCATCTAGTCTGCCTTCTTGTTGGAGAAGGCGCCGGTGGCCTTGATGTGCTCGTCGGCGAGGCGGTTGTACTCGGACGCCTGCTGGTCGGCCTGCTTCTTGAGGGTCTCTGTAAAGGGGGAGGGAACTGGTCAGAAAAAAACAGCCCCACTCAACTCTCTTTCCCATACCACTCACCAAAGTCGCGGTCGGCGGCCTGGTAGGTCTTGACCTGGCCCTCGAGCTCCTTGACGCGCTTGCGCAGCTCCTCGTTCTCGCCAACGACACCCGAGCCCTTGGCGGTCTTGGCCTGGAGGGTGTTGTACTCCTCCTGGACGTTGATAAAGTCGAGGAGAATGTAGAAGACGCGCGAGAGGATGAGCGACAGGAACAGGGTCGCGCCAGTGAGGTAGACTGTAGGATGGGTCAGCCTTTATGCCGCCTGGATGTCTTGCAGTTGGCGTTTCAGGAATGGGCAACTGCCCGAGAACCAGGCGTCAAGGAAGTGTAAAACGCCACGCCCGCGATAACAGAAGAGAGGCGGAAGTGCACGCGAAAATGGCCGACAAGGACTGCCACGCACGCGTGCACCGCCATCCCTGTGTCGAGGACGTGGCTACAACTGTGCCACACGGCGCCCAATGGAGGAAAGCAACAGGGTCAACTCACGATTACGCTGGGCGTAGAAACGGCGGGCGGCGCTGAGAAATACGTCAGTAAGGTGGTCCCTTTGCACACAGATCGCGGAGACCCGGGGGCATGATGTCGTCACTGCATGTTGCAAGTTGTACTCACTAGGTGGTCTCGGCGCGAACATCGGCCATCTCAACCTTGGCCTTGGCGGCCGCACCCTCCTGGGCAATACGCACCATGCGCTGGAGCGCATCGATGAAGAGGACCGCCACAAAGCTGGAAGCGGTCAGTCAGTTGATCACCTAACAGGAGGATGTTCAGCTGTGGCGAACTCACATGAAGGTGATCTTGAGCTACATTGCGTCAGCTACGGCATGCACCGCCTAGCTGCACACTCACAGCGTACTGGATCTTGGCGACAATGGGGTTCTCGCTCAGGAAGTGCATCATGCTGCCACTGTCAGTTCTCGTTGGTGGTGACGGCCGCCGGGCGCCGGGCGGCGCAGGACATGACAGGGACTGATCGACAAAGCAGTGTCCCAAATCACGGCCATACGTCGGCGCTGGTGCTCACCGCTTGCGCATGGCAAAGGGCATGGGAGCGATGATGGCTCCAAAGAGGCCAATCTCGCTCATGAGGAGCCCAAAGCACACTGGAGTGTTTGTCAGTCTTCGCTTCGCGTTGCCTCATGGGAATCGAAGCCGGGTTGGATCGCGGTGTGGTGAACGTACTAGTATAGTAGAGCTGGGCACCGTTAGCGATGTACGCAGATGTCAGTGGGCGCCGGTATGCTCACGGTCATGGTGGATGGATTGTGCTTGTGAACGAGAGGGTAAGCAAGGGTTGTCGAGAGTGAGAAGAAGAAGAGGAGGAGCGCAAAGACGACAAGGATAGAACCTCTGGGTGACGACGTGCCGCGCGTGAAAGATCGATCGGGAAGGGAAAGCCGGCGGGGGTTGTGGCCCTCATACGTCATTGCCTCTCTGGCAGGTCGTCGATCCGCCACACTGCGGGATTACAGGCCACATCGCCGTCCGACCGGCTCCTGCGCTGATGCCAGCAGACTATTGTGGACAAGCATCACCAACCAACAACACAGCCCACCCCCCACCATCTGTAGGGCATCACCAACAAAATGGCCGACCTCAAGGTACGCACAGGGAGAGTGCCACACAGGCAGAGTACTGACCAGCAGGCCTTTGACGACCTTTTGGACAAGACAGTGCGCGCGCCGCGCCTGTCCGGATCCAAAATCAAGGAGCTGTCAGACTCGGCACTGCGCTTGGTCGCGAACGATCACCACCTCGTGACCAGCCTGCTGCGACTGAACACGTCGTTGCCGACAGCCAGCACATCGAGGATCTCGTCACTCTACGTCTTTGACGCGATTGCCCGCGCGGCCAAGTCTCAGGTCGACAAGGGCAACGGCCGCACACCCTCCACGGTCCGTGGCCAAGGCACAAACGCTGGGCTTTTGGCCAAGATGGAGGGAGTGGTCGAATCGTGGGTCGCTGGAATGGTCGATGATGGCAAGGGGGGCGTTTGGTCCGAAGGAAGGGTGGGTACAAGTCGCCGCAAGGCGCCAACTGCATGCGGTATTGTTGTTGACACTGCTGCAGGACAAGACAAGGAAGATTATCGAGATTTGGCGCAAGGGATCGACCTTCCCCGAGGCGTGCATCTCGCAGCTGGCGCAGCGCATTGCCGAAGCAGATGGAGGAGCCGCTGGCCCATCAAAATCAGGTAAATATCGGTCCATCAGTCTCCCTTTTGTCGCATTCTCTCGTTGTTGTGAACCGGGTGGCCACAAGCGGCAATCAAGAGTGGCGGATCACGTCAACAAGACAGACTTACACAGCGCTGCGGCGTCGGTTCGACGTGCGCGGCGCACTGACTTCCCACCCCGTTATCTCCCACATCCACATCCCCATCACCATTGCAGCCGCCAGGAGTGTATCTACGCTTGTAGGCGGACGACCACGCATCACGCATGCATCCCTT
This sequence comes from Apiotrichum porosum, assembly GCF_003942205.1. Taxonomy (NCBI): domain Eukaryota; kingdom Fungi; phylum Basidiomycota; class Tremellomycetes; order Trichosporonales; family Trichosporonaceae; genus Apiotrichum; species Apiotrichum porosum. The sequence continues at coordinate 1,388,545 of NW_021167108.1, read as the reverse complement.
TCGCTGCTGCCGGAAGGCTGGCCTCGGCCGCTCGCTCGTGCCACTTTGGATCGTCCCCTAGGCCACTTGCCACTCCGTATGGAACTCTTAGGTGTCGTGATGCCTTGTCTCTATCTCTCTCTCTCTCTCTCTGCCTATCCGTCCCCCTTCTCCCTAAACCATAGACCGTTGCTGAGGCTCTAGTCCGCTCCACCACACCCATATCTGCGCCGCCCGCGCACCTCCTCGCGCGCTACGGCACCAGTGCCAAGGTGTCGCCGGCGGGTTCGCCTGCTTTGGCCAATGCCCAACCATCGGCTCCCGCGGGGCAGCTGCCACCCGAGATCATGGCCCTGCTCGGCGTGAAGAGCGCAGCGGAGAGTGCAGCAGAGGCAAAGTGAGTCAACAACGTCAAGTCTGTGGCGCCACAAACTAACTTGTGTGGCAGGGCTTCGACGTCCTCGGCCATTGATGCCGTCCTCGCCAACGTTCGCAACGCCCCCGCCTCCGCACTCGCACCACCGGCCGCGGCAGCGCCGGCGCTGGATCCCGCCCAACTCGCAGCTCTGGCCAACCTGGGAACCCTCTCAAGCCTTGCTGTTCCGCCAACCGCCTCGGCTACACCAACACCACCAATGCCACTCCCTCCTCACGGTGCCGCCTCGCTCCCTCCGCGCCCAACATTGCCTCCCCTGCCCGCGAACGGGGACAGGTACGGCAACACCAACGGCCACGGCAATGGGTCCGGAAGCAGCTATGACGACCGCAATAGGCGGCGATCAAGGTCCCCCGAAAACCGGTATTCGCGCGACCCACGAGACAGGGACCCTCGCGACCGGGACCCTCGTGACCGTGACCCCCGTGACCGCCGCGTCGAGTTCCGTGAGCGCGACAGCTCGCGTGAGAGGAGGGATTACGGCGACAGGCGAGACGACAGGCGCGACTCTCGCGACTCACGCGACTCGCGCGACTTCCGAGACAGGGATAGGCGAGACGACCGCCGCGACGATCGCGAGCGCGACTACCCCGACAGACGGGGAAGCAGCGACCGCGACCACCGAAGCGACTTCCGCGCACCCCTCCCTCCCAAGCCGACAGACTTGCCGGCGCGTCCTGCGGGCCTGCCCAGCCGCCCGTCGGAGCCCCACCAGCAACACTCTCAGGTGCAGGCCACGGCAATGAGCCCCACCCCTGTCAACGCTGCTCTTGGAGGTGCTGCTACTGCTACTGGAGGAGGAGGAGGAGGGGGGTCAGGTGCTGCCACCCTCGCGACATTCGACATGGCCTCGTTCAACCCCACCCAGCCCGAGAGCTGGGCCGCCCTCGCTGCGGCATGGCACGGGTCGACGGGCCGCGAGCCCAACCAGATCGAGCTCATGCAGTTCCTCGCCACGGGACAGGTGCCGGATGCGATGGGAATGGGCATGATGGGCGGAGGTATGGGCATGATGATGGGAGGCGGTGGAGGTGCAGGTGGTATGGGCGGAGGTATGGGCATGGGCATGGGAGGTGGACACAACACCAATGGATTCTAGGCGGTCGCAACGCCAGGGTTCACAGCAGCTTTTTCTGTACATATGCATGACACACATTCTGACTCTTTTATTCAATATAAACAACAGCCGACGATCAACCATCAGTATGCGCGTGCTCGGCTCCCATAACTTGAGACGCGGTTTGCGCCACATACCCCAAATCTGATTCATGAAGCCCGGGTAGGTTCACGGCCGCTTAGTGGCCAACGAGCCCACGGGCCGTCAAGCCACCGCAGTAGTCTTTTCAAGTGAAACACCTATCGGTCGGTACACGTCGTGCTCTGCTCTGCAACAGCAAATTCACTACAGGTGCATCATCTAGACCGGGACTGTCCCGTGGACGTAAGATTCCTCGATGGATCATCGGCGCGTGGACCGACTCGGACTCGGGACTCGGGGCTCGTGGCAGTGGTGTGGCGCGTACGGTGGGTCGTGGAGAGGTAAAAAGGGACGAGGGGTAAAAGGGGAAGAAACGGGACAGGTGTGATGAGGGTCCTGCGGGAGAGACCAGTGACGGTACATGAGAAATTATGCCAGCGCGCCCGTTGGTGGTTGTGAGTTTGTCGGAGCGCGTTATTACTTCTGTATTGTGTTGACCAGCCTGAAAGATGTCAGCTGAGGCAAAGGCGACAGCGTAGCTGAACAGCAAGGTAGGGGGTAAACAGTGCCGAGCACCTAGACGATGGTGCCAGCAGCAATAAGACTTGGGTCCAACTGCTGGCCGTCCGAAAGATGTGGGCACTGTGTAGCTCACTACACATGCCCAAACCGGTACCTACCAGTCCAATCCTTCCTCCAGTCCATCGCCCTTGGTCGCGCAGCTTCCACGGACACTCCACTCGCGTCCCTTCTCCTGGCCCGCAAGGCCCAGCTTGTCCGAGATCTCAGCTGGAGACAGAGCGCCAGCCACGTCCTGCTTGTTGGCAAACACCAGCACAGGAACGTTCTTGAGCTCATCCTCGGACAACATGGTCAGAAGCTCGGAGCGCGAGGTGGGCAGGCGCGCAACGTCCGCCGAGTCGATCACGTAGATGATCGCCTGTGTATAGTGTCAGCCAGTCGACCATGACATTGTGTGCCATAAAGGACGAGGAACAAGAGCAGCTCGAGCTGCGCACATGTGCTGCGCAACAGGAACCTCCATCGACAAGGGTGTGGGTGTGACGTACCTGCGTGTTCGCGTAATAACATCGCCAGTATGGGCTGCTGGTGTCAGATTATGCCTCATGAAGGGGTGGGCGTGCGTACCGGATGCTAGATTGTCCTGTGGGGTTGTCAACAAACGAACCTCGACGACGCAAACAACCAGACTCACCACCGAGATCCCACACTTGGAAGTTGATGTTTTTGTACTGCACCGTCTCAACGTTGAAACCGATAGCTGCGAGTTGTCAGTTGGGGAGCAGTCTTACCGACAGCTGTCCAACTTACTTGGGATGGTCGAGACGACCTCTCCAATTTGCAGTCGGTACAAGATGGTAGTCTGCACGTCAGCTTCGCGACCCCTTGGTTCCGAATCGCGGCTGCTGCCAGCGGCGGCCACCGCGGCAAAGTGCACGTCTCTGCAACTTGCAGCCAGCCAACGCCCGTCGCCGACAATATCGGAGGCAGCAGCTCCATTAGCGTCTCTGTCTCACCTTTCCTGCCGAGTCGAGTCCGACCATGAGGATCCGGACCTCCTTGTCCTTGCCCCAGAACGCGAGGGTCGAGAGCGACGAGTAGATCCTGGAAAGCGAGAGACCCATGGTGGGGCCGGCGCCGTGCGTGCGTGGGGGTGGGGTTGGCAACGGTACGTGCGCGGAGAGGGCTAGTGTGCCGGGTTGGTGGAGGGAGAGAACGTGAGCGGAGGCTCAGACGGCGGCGGCGAGAGAGAGAGATGGCGATTTGTGCTGAGCAATAGTGGAATGGACGAGACGGCCGGCCACGATGAGAGAGGAGCCCGACAGGGCACGCCGCGCGCCTCTGGCCAGAGCGGCGGAACCAAACTGGTGATGTTGTTTGGAAATGCCCATTAGTAATTGGGTCTAATGGACGCCTGAAACGCATAAGGCCGTCAGCTTTTGACAACCTGGGCCCCACGGTATGTTTTGCCGGGTGGAGGCCCAGAAATTTCAACAACACCACTCACTTATCCGCGACAATGAGCAGCGACACCGAGACCAAGGAGGAGCGCAGGGCCCGCAAGCAGGCCAAGAAGGAGGTAAGCGGAGACTCGAGAAGACAAAGCTGACAATCAGGCCAAGCTCGCTGCTGCCGAGCCCGTCCAGGAGATCAGGGAGGAGGTCACTGAGACCAAGGAGGAACGCAAGGCTCGTCGCAAGGCTGAGAAGGAGGTGCGTTGATGTGTGCTGGAGAATAATGTACTGTGGCTGACTTCTACAGTCCAAGGCTGCCGCCGAGACCAAGGTCGAGGGGCCCAAGGCTGAGGAGCCCAAGGCCGAGGAGACCAAGGAGGAGCGCAAGGCTCGTCGCAAGGCCGAGAAGGAGGTGAGTCGAGTTGCTCGTCTATCGTGTACGACCATTTCAGCCATGGCTGACTCGCACAGGCCAAGCGCGCTGCCGAGGACAAGGACGCCGAAGAGAAGTCTGATAAGAAGGACAAGAAGGACAAGAAGCGCAAGCACGACGAGACTGCCGAGGCCAAGACTGAGGCCACGGAGACCACCGACGTTGCCGCCGCTGAGCCCGAGGCCAAGAAGTCCAAGAAGCCCAAGGGAGCCAAGAAGGAGGTCAGCACCTCGGCCCCAGTGTTCTCGGACGAGGCTCTTTCTGAGCAGGCCAAGAAGGGTGAGCCATCAGTCTAGCACTCCCCACTTCACGGTTCACGTCAACTGACACTTTAGCCATCTGGTACGCCCAGCAGTACAAGGAGCACGGCGGCGCGGTCGCCGGCTCGGCGTGGAAGTTCAACAAGGCCCGTCAGGGCTGGCTCCTGCGCAACTTCTGGAACGCCGAGGAGGTCACCGAGTCGTACCTCGAGGATGTGGTGCACTACCTCAAGACCGTCGTCGGTGGTGCCCGCACGGGTCTCGTGGAGAAGGCACGCAAGTTCCTCAAGGGCGAGGAGGAAGTGAAGGAGGAGGTCACTGAGGCAAAGAAGGATGAGAGCGCTGCCGACAAGCCAGACGAGGCTATGGAGGTTGACGGCGAGACCAAGGAGCCTGTTGTCGAGGAGGTGGCCCCCGTCGCGCCAGACGCGTCGATCGAGGTTCGCCGCGCGCGTGCTGAGAAGCTCCTCGCCGCCATGGGCGAGGCTTAGACACTACTAGAGAGAGGGATGTACTATAGCTGCCATATACATAGAGGTTACGCTAACTGACAGTGACGTGCTTTGATACATGTTACGGTTCACGAGGCGTCGGCAGGCTTGCCCTGGGGTTGGGCCACTGCAAGGTTAGCTTGCTACTGACGGGATTGGTGGGGTGTGAACGAACCTCTAAATACGCTTCGTACAGGGGGTCCACGGCGGCGTGGACGCGCTGGAGGTGTCCTTCGACGCGTTGGATGTCGGTCGCCACACTCTGCCTCCTCTGAATGTCGGTATTACTGCTTCCACCTTGGGCTGCGAACGACTTTTGGAGGTTCTTCAAGTCGGCGAGGTTGCGTTCCAGTTCGCCGAGGGGCTTTTCCAAGTCACGAATCTTGTGCTTGAGGTCCTTGCGCGAACCGCGAGCCTCGGCGCATTGGCGCACCGTCATCCCACATGATCCTCCGCAGTAGGGGCACTTGGGCAGACTTCGGGCAGCCTTGCCAGTGAGTCGCGCCCTGTGGAGGGTGCTCAAGATGGCCCACACAGGCTCGTCTGGGCTGAAGCGTTTCATGGCCCCAGTGACGTCAGCAAGGTTGCCCTCATTGTAAGACTCACTCCTCAATGCTCTCAGCTCCAGCCAGGACGACGGGGCAGCGTGCGGCAATGTGCAACTTTGCACTGCCACAGATAATGCACCCCTGAACATCGTCGTCGTCCTGGCGGTTGGCTTTGTGACGTTTCTTGGAAGGATCCGAGTCGCTGTCGATTACGATTGCGTCGCCGTTGGTAGTTCCCTTGGTGGACCGGCGACGCTTGGGGGCGTTCTTCTCACGCTCACGCCTGTAGCGTTCGGTGTGGGCGTTGACCATGAGCGTGATTGCCATCAAGCCCTTCTCCTGTTCTTCCTTCTCAAGGACGGTGGCACGGATCTGCTTTTCAATTGTCTCGAGCTCGTTGAGAGGTGTCAGCTGCGGGCATTCAACCAAGGTGTGGTTCTGCTGGCACCAGTAACATGGGATCTCGGACAACTCGTTGGCCATGGCTGTCGCAGTGCCGGGGTGGAACCTGGACGAGTCTCCCAACTGGAGAACGTGGGTAGAAGACTCTGGCTGAGGTTGAGCGAGGCTGGGACGCGGCGTTTTATCGGATAAAGGAATAGCCGCACGAGGAGTAGAGGTTCCCGACTGGTGTCGTGGTGATGGTGCAGACGAGGGCAAAGCAGAAGCAGCAGCGGCCGCAGAGGAGGCCGCGCCGTTCACCAGAGGAGCAGCGACACCGTTGGTTCTCGCCGCAGGCAGAGTGCCGTTTGTCAACGGCGCGGCAACTGGGGGGCGCTCGACCTGCTGGACGGGCAGCCGTTGTGCAGGTTGTTGAACAGGTTGCTGAACAGGTTGCTGAACAGGTTGCTGAGCAGGTTGCTGATCAGGTTGCTGAACAGGTTGCTGAATAGGTCGCTGAGCAGGGTGCTGAACAGGTTGCTGAGCAGGTCGGTGTTGAACAGGTGGTTGTGCAATTTGAAGAGGACGTTGGGGAGGGTGTTGGGGAGGGTGTTGGGGAGGGTGTTGGGGGGGAGGATCGGCAACGGCTGGACGAGGCTGCGGAGCCTGTTGCTGAGCGGCAATGGCGTATGTGTGCGGTGGGGGGTATGTGTGTGGGGGCGGGGGCCGCGGGTATGTGTGTGGTGGTGCAGGCACATGGCCTTGCGCTGCCTGCTGGAAGACCGCCGGGCGTCCGACTGAGGACGGCACGTTGCGGACTCCTGGGCCTAAGCTGATGTAGTACTCGACTGTCTGGCGGACCTGGGGGATTGTAAAGTGGGGGTTTAGACGGCGGGCGGCCAACTGGTTGTCGGCCCACATGGCCAAATTGTCATAGGTCATGATGCGCTGTCTCCAGTCATTGTCGACATAGAGCACCCTGTTCCACTCCCGGAGCAGGTTCGGCAGATCCTTCAACAGTTCGCGCATCATTCTCAGAGTGTCGCGTGCGGATGCCACCCAAACCGCGGGGTCGTCCATGGCTGGTGGGTTGGCTGGGTGGGGTCCTGGCAGAACAGGTCGTGGCTCCATAGGCCAGTGGGGCTGGGGCCGTTGCTCAGGTTGATGGACCACAGCGCGTCCATTTGCCATTGGGCCAACAGGTTGTGGAGCAGGGACGTGTACCAGGGCGTTCGAAGGCTGTAGTTGCGGAGAGACCACGGGAACATCATTCGCCTTGTGTTGAGTGGTAGATGGTCCTGGTCCGGCCTCGCCCTCCTGCGGCTGGATGCCGGGCGTTGCAGCCGCTTGTTGTTGCAGACGGTACCGGGTCAGGAGGTAGCGCTCGTGGTTTGTGAGCTTGACCCTTCCAGTGACGGTCGTTCCAAGGAAGTGTCTCTCGTCGACACTGAGGTCTGCGAGGTTCTCCGGTACCGAGTCATCAATGAGGTCGTCGTCATCGTCACCATCAGAGGTGGCAGCGGGGGCGAAGTCGGTGTCGGAATCGACGATGATGCTGGCCGACTTGTGCTTGTCTTTTCCCTTGCCCTTCTTCGGCCGCCTTTTCTCAGCCAAAGTCAACGGGTCATTATCAATATTGTAGTTGACGGCCTTGCGAGCAGCTGCACGTTTACGAGGGCCCAGCTCAAGCTCTTTAGCCGCCTGGATAGCCTCTGCCTCCTCGGCGTGTTTGAGAAACTGAGCCCAGCTGTTGTCGTCGAAATCCGGGACGTCGGTCTCCTCCTCATCGGCGTCTTTGAGTCCGCCCGTTTTGGTCTCCCAGATGCGTGCAAAGGCGAACCCGCCCTGCTTGCGTTCGCTTTCGTTTTCCTCTGAGCCTTCCCTCGCATCCTTGGCTGCGCGTTGGGCCTCGAGCTCGGCCGCTTGTTCCTTCGCTTCCTGTTCAGCGCCTTCGATCAGCGTGTCGATCTCTTGAGGCGTCCAGAGGTGGGCCGTCGAGTCGTCATCGGCCATCTTGCTAATCTCCTCCGCGCCAAAGAGGATGAGGTTGTCGACCTCGCCTTCCTCCTTCTCATCGTTCATCTTCTGGACGACGAGGTGGTCGAGGACCAGCTTGCGCTTGCCCATGTTGATCATCTTTTCTGATTTGTCAGCGCGATAGTGCACTGTGTGCCACCCACCTTCAACGGAGTTCTCGGTCATAAGTTTGAACACCAGCACTGGTTTGGTCTGTCCATAACGGTGGCTGCGCGAGATTGCCTGGGTGGTCAGCTCGATGCCAGTCATTCCTTAGCTCACCTGAAGGTCCATCTGGGGATTGAAGTCTGGGTCGAAGAGGATCACTGTGCGTCAGGTATGGTAAAGACAAGATACCGTACCAGTATCGGCCGATGCGAGGTTGATACCTACACCACCAGCGCGGGTGGTGAGGAGGAAGATGAAGTAGTCCGAGTCTGGCGCATTGAACTTGTCCATGTCCTTTTGACGTGTTGCCTGGGCGACCTCACCATCGAGTCGCAGATACTTGTAGCCTTCGCCCCACAGGAAGTCCTCGACTGATTGGTGGTCAGTACACTCGCTCGCTCTCGCCAGCTCCCGGCTCCCAGAGCTCTCTGGCGGTGGATGCAGCTCCCCCTTAGGGCACTTACCTCGATCCAGTGCTATCTTGAACTGGGTAATGTCAGCATCAAATTCCGCCATCCTGCGCCCCCGCTCGGACATTGGGCACACACCTGGCTGAAGAGGAGGATACGGTGACCTCTTGCCTTGAGGCGTGGGAGCAGTTGTTTGAGGAAGAGGAGCTTGCCGCTGCCATCAACGAGGCGTTTGTGCTGTTCCTCTTCTGAGAGCTCCATGTTCTCCAGCTCGGGCTCGCATAGGTACGGGTGCTGGCATCCCTTCCTCAGCTGACGGGATGTCAGCGCGTCATTCGGTGTCGAGGGCATACAGTGAGCCCGGGTACGTACCTGCATGAGGAGATTCCTCGCGTGGCTAAGGTTAACCATGGTGGATGTACCCCGCGTGGGTAGCGCGATGGATGGATTTGACTATCTGAGAGGGATGGGATGGGGAGAGTGTGTGTTGGCGAAAGAGGTGCGCGGCCCACGAGGTGGTGGTCTGTGGTGGGTTGTGTTGTGATTGACATGGCCCCCGCCGGCTTCAAAACACGAAACGGACGCGCCAGACAAACAAGCAGTGGCAAGTGGGTGGCAGTTTGCTTCCGCGTCATATGGCAACAACAAAAACCCTAACCCCTTTCATCCATTCGCCTCCACAACAGCGGCCCGCCAGCGGTTGAGCGGTGACGACTCATGGCTACGACAAGGTATCACATCTGAAGACCGCACCGTACAAAAGGTCTATCAATCTCTCTTATATAATTTGATTCCCATTACGCCGAGATCTTAGCCGCCTTGAGCTTCTTGCGGAGCTCGGCGAGCTCAGACTTGATCGACTTGACCTGGGCGGTCTCCTTCTCAACATCACCCTCGGCGCGGCCGAGGCGAATCTCCTTGACAATCTTGGTCTGGGCCTCGAGCTTGGTCTCAAGCTCGCGCTCCTCGGGCGACTTGGCGGCGTCGACAGCGGCGGCAGCAGCCTTCTTCTTCTGGTTCTGAGACTGGGCCCAGTTGGCCTTGTGGTCGGCGGCGCCCTTGGGAGGAGGGGTGGCCTTACCGTTGGCAGCGGCAATGGAGGCGGCGGCAGCCTCCGAGGTGGGGTCCTGGAAACCACCGAACTGCTTCTGCCACTTGGCCTCCTGCTCGCCGTTGGTGTTGTCGATGCGCTTGAACAGGTGGGCAGCCTTGCCGAGCTTGTGGCCAGGGAGGATGTCGATCGAGAAGGCAGTGGGGAGCGAGCGAGCGGGGGCGTTGAGCTGCTCAATCATGCCGGCCGAGGCGGTGGGCATGAAGGGGTGGAAGAGGGCGGAAAGGAGGTAGATGAGGTTGACAGCGTTGAGGAGCACCTGGCCGCAGCGCTCGGGCTGGTTGGCGAAGAGAGCGTTGTCAAGACCGCTGTCCTGGAGGTACTGGTTACCACGGGCCGAGATGCTCATGGCGGTCTGAAGACCCTGGCGGAGCTTGGTAAGGTGCATGAACTCGCGGTACTCGGCCAGCTTGGTGTTAACGTCGGCAACAAACTCGGCGTCAAGCTTCGCGTAGTCCGAGGTCTCGGCAGCAACGTCAATCTTGACCTCGCCACCCTCGAAGCCCGCGGGGCCAGGAACGACCGAGTCGTACTTGGCGTTGACAAACTTGATGGCCTGAGAGTAGGTTAGCAGCTACCAGACGGATGGACCCGCAACACCTACGCGGTTGATAAAGTTGCCGAGGTTGGCAAGCAGCTCGTTGTTGACGGCCGCAATGAACTTGGACCACTGGAACGAGGTGTCGCCAGTCTCAGGGCGCTGCGAGAGGAGGTAGTAACGCCAGACAGAGGCGGGCTGGCCGGTCTGGGCGGCGTTGTTACCAAAGACTCCGATACCACGCGACTTGGAGAACTTGGTGTCCTCGTAGTTGAGGTACTGGGTGCTCGAGATGTTGTGGAGCTTGGTCCAGTTACGGCCGTCGGCGATGAGCATCGAGGGGAAAAGAACGGTGTGGAAGTAGACATCTGAACGGTAAGCAAAGATCGAACAAAACGTACTCACTGTCCTTGCCCATGAACTGGTAGAGCTGAACGTTCTCGGGGTTCATCCACCACTGCTGCCACTTGTCGGTGTAGGCCTTGGTCATGGAGATGTAACCGATCGGGGCGTCGAACCAGACGTCTAGAGGTCAGCAGTGTTGAACAGCAGGTGACTCACAAATGACCTTGTCGGCCAGCTTGGCATCCTCCTCAGCGTCGCCGACCGAAGGGACCTTGACACCCCACTTGAGGTCACGAGTGACGGCAGAGGGACGGAGACCGTCGCGCATGCGGGGCTCAACAATCTCGCCCTTCTCGGTGATGACGGCGTTGGTACCCCACTTGGCCTTGGCGCGCTGCGCCTGCATCCACTCCTCGAGCTGGGGCTGGATAGCGTTGAGACGGATGCACGAGTGGGTCGAGGGGCGAACCGAGAGCTTGTGGTTCTTATTCCTCTTGCAGCGAGGGTCCTTCAGCTCGGTGGGCGACGAGAAGGTAAGACCACACTTGTCGCACTGGTCTCCACGAGCATCGTCGTAGCCACACTGGGGGCAGGTACCCTCCACGAAGCGGTCGGCAAGGAAGAGCTTGTCGTCCTCGCAGTAGGTCTGGTCGGCGGTCTCGAGCTGCATGAAGCCGTTCTTGTGGATATGCCTGTAAATGTCCTGGGTGACCCTTACTTTGTCAGCAGCTGCGTTATTAAAGCAGCTGAGATAACTCACTCAGTCTGCTCGGGCCACGAAGTACGACCCCACTGGTCGAAGCCAATCTCAAAGAACCTACACGTTAGTCAGCGGCAAAGTGGCTCCACCTACTCGTAAACCTCAGTGTGCAGCTTGTTGAACTTGGTGGTGAGCTCCAGGGGCGTGATGCCCTCCTCGAGAGCCTTGGTCTCGGTAGCAGTACCGTACTCGTCGGTACCACAGACCTATATCCGTCAGCGGCTGTGCTCTCTCAGCCTCCATGGAGTGTACACACGTAGAGGGTGGGGTTGTTGAGGGTGCGGTTGTAACGGGCGAACACATCAGCCGAGAGGGTCGAGCCGATAATGTTACCCAGGTGGGGGACGTTGTTGACGTCTGCACAAGAAGGTCAGCACTTGGACGACGGTCAGTCGCGTGACTGGTACCCACAAGGGAGAGCGGAGGTGATGAGGACATTGTTCTCGCCCTCGACTGGGAGAATAGGACCGTCCTCCTTGTTGGTAATCTTCATGAGGAGGCCCTCGGCCTGGCGGATATTCCTGTCGGACATGGCTGGGCGATTAGATGGAGTACTTGCGTGGCTCCACAGGAGAGTGATGAAGGGGTGATTAGAGAGTGGTGAAGAGAACACAACAGATGGCGAGCAATGACCCGCCCAGTAGTGCCAGCCCGCAGCGGCGGCTTTGAGCGACTCGAAATCGCCCCCCGCCCGTTTTGATCAGCGCGGCGGAAAAGGCAAATGGCGAATTGGAGCCCCGCGTTTTGAGTTTTGGGCGGCACCAAGATTTCTCAACAACGACGAGCTGGTAATGGCGCAACAGGACGGCTTCAACAACACCTTCACGCTTCATACACACCCACGCACAATGTCCGCCCTCGCAGCAAGGAGGGCCGCTGCCGCCGCCATGGCTTCTACAAAGCCTACGCTTCCCCAGCAGTCGGCACCTGAGCCCAAGCGCCAGGCATCGCCACCGACTCCCGAGCCAGAGTCCGACTCGCCTGTCGCCGAGTCCCAGTCCGAGTCCGAGTCCGAGTCCGAGCCCGAATCAGTCGCCTCTGTGCCCGCGCCGTCGAACAAGCGCCGCAAGATGGAAAAGAATATGGTGAAGGCGGGCAAGCCTTCTCCCAAGCCTGCTTCATCCAGCCGATACTACGTCGCCCCCGAGGAGCCTGCAGAGACGCCCAAGCGTTCCCGCAAACAGCGTCGTTTCTCCCCCAGCGCCGCTATTGGGAGTGACGATGGGTTCTCGGGCGGATCAAGCGAGGACGAGGATGAGGATACCAACGATATGGATACCGAGGGAGCCGTTACGCCTTGGTCAGGTGCTCAGAGCCCCCGTGTGATGGACCCCGGCCCGTCGAGGCAACAGAAGTGAGCTTGATAGCGTGTTCCAATGCTAACCTTTCAGCGTTCCTACTCTGCGTCCCGGTAGCTCGACGTTCGCGGCAAAGGAGGGTATGAACCTGGCCCACATCAAGGAGGATACTCTGAAGGCGGCTGGCATGGAGATTCCTGGGCCAGGTGTGGTTGTGGCCCTCGGTGAAGATGAGGTGGGTATTACCCTACGTTGAGATCTAACCCAGCAGTCGTTGCTCATCGCCGGAACGTACATTCTCACTCCTTTGAGACACTCTACGTCTCTGGTCTGTACCACACTGAGGACTGCTACCGAGTCCATCGAGTCGTACCCCGTGTTTGCGCCGACATCCCACCCCATCCCCGTCCTGACTCCCGAGGTGGATGAGGAAATGATGCTCGAGTCGCCCATGCTCTCGCAGCTTCGCCTTCCCAAGGCCCTTGTTACCAACGAGTCCACATCCATCTTCCTCATTCAGGAGAACCGATGTGGTATTGACGGTCTCCGTGGCGACGTTGTCCCCGGATTCCAGAACATTTGGCTGGGTGACAAGGGCGTGTGGGGCTTGCACGGCGTGCACCCCGTCCTCGGCTCGACCTTCACCCCAGTGTATCCTCATGTCACGCCCTCCTCGTGGGCCCACGCTCTCGACAGCCTGCGTGATACCGACGACATGGTGGATGACGATGAGACTCCTCCTCCTCAGGACCGTGTGCCCGTCGTGCTCGTCAAGGGTCCTAAGCGCAGCGGCAAGTCGTCCGTCGCTCGTGCGGCTCTCAACCGCTTGCTCGACACGTACGAGCGGGTCGCCTGGCTCGAATGTGACCTGGGTCAAGGCGAGTTTGGCGCCGGTGGCTCCGTCGGCTTGTGGGTTCTCGACCGCCCAGTCTTTGGTGCTCCTTTCACGCACCCTCGCGTCCCCGAGCGGGCCTACTTCCTGGGTGAACTGAACCCCAGCTCGTGCCCCGACGAGTACATGGCTGCCATCCATGCGCTCATCGGCCACTACCAGTACGAGCTGCAGTACCCTCCTGCGCTCCTCACTTCCGGTGGTAGGAAAACCGACTCGATTCCCCTCGTTGTCAACACTCAAGGTTGGGTCAAGGGTCTCGGCGAGGACCTTATGCGCGCCATCGAAGGTGCCGCAGAGCCGACCCACGTCTTCGCCTTTGAGATGGAGAATGGTTGGAATACCAGTCCTGTTCAGGTCACCTCGGAGCTCCCTGGCCCATGGGACAAGCCTGCTCTCGCTGGCGCCACCCCGCCCCTGTTCTTCACTCTCGAGGTGGCACCTTCTTCGCCCCTCCAGGCGCGCTACACTGCCGCCGACATGCGCTCCCTCACCACGATTGCTTACATGCACGCCCGCCTCGGTACTCCTACCAGGTGGGACTTTAACGCTCCGCTCTTCGCCGTCCGTCCGTACCTCGTCAAGCTGGGCGGCGACGGTGCTCTCCAGCGCGCCTTCCTCTCCGGCGAGGGCTCGGACGCCATCTCCCCAGCCGACCTGCCCTTGGCCCTCAACGGAAGCCTGGTAGCCCTCCTCGAGGACTCGACCGCCGCCGAGGAAGACATGTATGTTTCTGCCCGCGTCCCCCCTGCCGTGGACGACGCGACCTTCCTCGGCCTGGCCCTCGTGCGCGCCGTTCGCCCGGACCCGACCGACAGCCACATCGAGCTCCAGCTCCTCACTCCTCTGGGAAGCGCCGAGCTCGCGCGCGCCAATGCCCTCGTGTGCAACCGCGCCCTCGAGCTGCCGGCGTGCGGTCTCCTCGACTGGCGCGAGCGCGTGCCCGGCGGCGGCGTCAGTGAGGACGGCCTGGCCGGCTATAGGTGGGACGACGTGCCGTTCTTTGACGCGTCTGGTACCGACGCTGTGGGCGGTGACAGGCGTAGGTTCAGGAGGAACATCCAGCGCAAGGGTGTGTAGAGCAGTGTCCCTTGCATGTCATCTTGTTATTCTCATCGCTGGGTTGAGAGGAGGCCGATAGAGTTCATGAGTGGCACTGATCAGACTGACGAGTGCGGCACATTGGAGGCAAATCGGTGCAGCCAACAGCAGTGCCGAGTGAAACACTGTTCTCGCTCTCAGGTGAGAGTCCAGAACATGGCAGCGACGCGAAAGACAAGCTGGTGCGCGCCTGACACCTCGAACACTTTAGCATGTGGAATGGCCGGCCTGTGACTGGCTGAGACAATGCGCAGCAGGCGGCGAGAGGCGCCTGTAAGGGAAGTGATTGCGTCAGCGGAGCGACGTGGACGTGCGGACGGCAAACGTCAACATGAGTAACGACAACAACGATACCGCCTGGCACAAGGCCAAGCTTTGGGTGATAGTCAGTCTGCCTGCATGCATCTCTGTCCTTCTTCCAGTCTGCCGATCCTCTACGTCTCTGCTGCTCTGCGATTAGGGCACGACCTTGCCGATAACGTTGTAGCGCTGCCACATGTCAGCTGAAGCCACACTTGCTTGAAACAGCTGCGCGCGCATGAACACCGTGCCAAACCAGCTCGGACGTCACTCGTATGTGCCGAGCTGGGTCGGGTCGGTCACAAGCGAAGTAGAAGCTCCTCATACGGCGTCCAGCTCGCCCCAAATCACGCCTTCTCTCACCTTCTGGAAGAACGTCTCCCACCCGTCCAGAGTCTTCATCTGGGCCTCGTTGAGGGGCGAGTAGTCTGCGACAGCGTCCTTGGGGTCGAGCGAGGACATGCCTGGGAAGAGTTAGCCATGACGCGATGTGGGCGGGGGCAGGAGGTCCGCGAGCATGGGGGCTCAGGCTCAGGCAAAGTACACAGAGTCTGCCGGCGGTTCATGACCGTCACATCAGGAGGTCAACAGCTACAGCTTGATGGTAACAAGAACCAAGCTGCGCTAGCCAACACACCGGCAACTTCTCTCTCCCACCACGCAGACTCCCACCACGCAGACTCCCACCACGCAGACTGAACTCACCAAGACCACGGCTGGCGTCCTTGCCGGCAAACACATTGTACCCCGATCCCTTGCCGTACATCTCGGTCTTGGCCGACACGTCGTACACGTTGCCCTTGATGGCGACGTAGATGGGCTTGGACGCGTCCTCGCCGTTGTACTGGGCCAGGTCGGCGACCGAGATGGGGTCCGACTGGGGTGACATCAGCGATTTGTTATTGCGAAGAGCGACGAGGGAAGACGTGACCGCATGTCCTGGCAATTAAAGCGACGGCCTGCATCCACGCTTCAAACACGGCCAACTGGGGTGCTCGGCGGGCGCGGTACACACCTTTGGAGGGTTGAGGTTGGTAGCAGGGGCAGACATGATGGACGCTTTGGGGAGCTTGGAAGCGGGCGCGGTGTCCGAAGTCGACTTGTTGTCGGCGAGCTTGGCGGCAGGGGCGGCGGCAGGCGGGGTGTCCGGGGCCGAGATGATCTTCCAGAAGGCGGCAGCTGAGACGATACCGAGGCCGACGACGATAAGAGTTCTCCAGTTGGTAACGATGTCGTACCACATTGATTGTGTGAAGAAGGTGGACATTGCCGAAGGATGGGTGGCCTGGTGAATGGCGGTCGGTGGGTGGGGACCGGGCGCTTATGGCCAACGCCGAGCCGCCGGAGGCAACGTATCCGAGTGGCGCAGCATCCGCACGCTCGGTGCTGCCATCTCCAGCGGTCCAGTCGGCGTCGAGCGTACAATGCACAGGAAGCTCAGGCATGGGAACACACCGGCATGTGATAATAAACAGGTACATGCATAGAGCGTGGGATACATGTATACGGCCGGTCCACTGTCAGATCTATCACAATGTCCTCTAGCCAGCAAAAGGACGACTCGCTTCGACCGCTCTACTCGTCGGAGGAGCGCTGGAACAGCTCTGGCGACGGGTAAGTGCATGTACAGGAAACAATACCGGTTCGACTCACTCATAATGTCGGCCATCGTGAGCTTCATGTTCTTGACGCTGCTGCCGTTGAGCGCCGCCTGCGCGAGCTCACGCTTCTGCGTTTGCAGGGCAAGGATGCGGTCTTCAACCGTCTGGCCGATAGTGAGCTTGTGGATGTTGACGTCGAGCTTCTGGCCGAGGCGGTGGGCACGGTCAAACGCCTGGTCCTCGAGGGCTGGGTTCCACCACATGTCCATAAGAACAACGTTGTTGCAGCACGTGAGGTTGAGACCTGAGAGTTAGATGTGTGGATTAGCGAAGACGAGCTCACCTGTACTTCCGGCTTTGAACGATATGAGGATGACGCGAGTCTCCTTCTTGGTGCGAATCTTTTCAAGAACCACGGCGCGCTGGTCGGCCGTAAGGGTGCCGTCGTAGCGGACATACTTGATCTTGGCCTGCACAAGGAATGGCTCGACGAGGTCGAGGAAGCTGGTAAACTGCGAGAACACAATCGTCTTCTCGGTGCTGTCGCTGCGCTCGTCGATGTCACTGAGCAGTTCAAGCAGTTTACGGATTTTGGCACTCGAGGGAGGGAGAACAGGGTCACAGTCTCCTCCCTTGGCCTTGACCGCAATCTCGTTGCACTCGGGACACATGCTCAGTTTCTGGTCGTCGAGGCTGCCAGGTCAGACACACATCGCCAGGAGCTGGGTACTCACACAACAAAGCAGATCTCGCACTTCTTCTCAGAGGCGACACCAAGGCCCGACAGAAGATCAGCAAGCTCATCAGCCTGGTCAGCCTGGCTGTTCTCGAGTGCGTCCACGTCATAAGCCAGCGCCTTGGTAACAAGCGCGGGGTGATCACAGGCTGAGGGTTAGTTCCGACGAATATATGGTAACCTACCCTGGCGGAGACGTAAAAGCATGGAGAGGACGGAAGTGTAGTTGCTCATGGCCGAGCCGTTGCGGAGGAACTTGTTGAACGTGAGGGCAGTGCGTTGCTCAAGAGCATCGTAGAACTGGCGTTCCTCCGCATCAAAGGTGCACTCGACGACCTCGACACGGCGCTCGGGAAGGTTGAGGATGGGCTTGCCGTCTGCCTGTCAGCAGGCGTCGTTCAGCAGCAACTCACTGATAGTGGCATCCTTTGTCCTGCGGAGCATGATGGCCTTGAGAATGATATGCAAACGCTTCATGGCGACACCGGTGCGTCCAGCCTTGACCTCGGACGAGACACGCGAACGGAACGTCTGCCAGTTGTCAAGTGGACGCGCACGGAGAAACTTGAAGAGCGAGTAGAGTTCCTCGACGTTGTTCTAGTGGGTCAGTTGCATATCAGCGACCTTGACCCACCTGGATGGGAGTACCAGTGAGGCACCAGCGGTACTTGGCCCTCAATTCGACTGCGGACTTGGCCGCGGCAGTCTTGTGGTTCTTAATGTTCTGTGCCTCATCTGTGGTGTGAGCTTATGGATTTTATATGTTAGCTTACCGATAACAACACGTAGCCACTTGACGTCAAAGAGCGCAGCCCTGCGAACAGCCTTGGTGGCCTTCTTCTTTCCCTTGCCTTTACCCTTGCCCTTGCGAGGGGGGCTGTCGCTGTCGCTATCGCTGTCGTCCGAGTCGGACACGGCGTTTGCGTTTGCCTGGATAGACTTTTCAAGAGACCCAAACTCGGATGAGAGGACCTGGAACGTCGTGATGACGACGTCAAACTTTTCAAGATCCTTGCCACCTGATTGTCAGCTATCGGGCGGGGATCCATACCTCACTCGTTGTACGCTTGGGACCGTGGTGCGTCGTGACCTTGAGGAGACCAGTCTTGGTCTTGGTGCGGACTTCGGTGGCCCACTGCTCCATGACTGCGAGGGGGGCAATAATGCTGATGGGTTAGCTGTTGAGCTTGTGTCATCGGGCCACCCACAGAGTTCCACCCTTGTAGACCTTCTTCTCGGCAGGAGTGTGCCTCCCCTCGACGATACGAGCCAGAGTCTGAACGGTCTTACCGAGACCCATGTCCTGGGTGGATCAGCATTTGTCTCCGTGAACAAAACACTCACGTCTGCAAGGATTCCTCCATACTTGCGCCCAGACTCGCGCTCACGCATCCAGCGGGTACCACGGACCTGGTGGGGCATGAGCCTCATGCCGTCCGCGAACCCCTCGACAGTGTCGTCGCCCTCGTCGTCGCCACCTTCCTCGCCGTCACCGACTGCACCAGCGAGGAGCTCGCGCATCTGTTCCTCGGGGTCACCACCACAGCGCTCAAAGTCGGCGGCCGAGTACTGGGCGGCACCAATGTCAAAGTCCTCGCCATTCTCCTCGACTTCCTCCTTGTCACGCGCGACGACGTTCTGGGGGATGGGGATTGGGACTGGCGCCGGGCCGCTCTTGGGTGCAGTGCGTTCGTCGGTCCATGATGGCCAGCCGTCGTTGCGGTAGTTGGCAGCGCGGTCAAAAGCACTGGCTCCACTTGGACGGCCGCCAAAGGCGCCAGACGAAGGCTTGATGTAGGACTCCATACCGCCGCGGTTGCCGCCCTTGCGAGAAGCTCCTGCTGGGCGAGAAGGTGTAGACTTTTTGGCAATGCTGGCTCCAAAGCCAGAGTCAAAGTCAAATGCGTTGGCGGGGGCCGCGACGTTTGCAGATTGGGAAGATGCAAGAGGGGGAGGGGGACGTTGGCCGACAAACATTGGACTTGAAGACCCGTGCGAGGGCGCCGCACGCCGATTATCGGTCCTCTTCTTGACGGGCGAGTCCGTCAAGTCGATCAGTTCCGCATATGGGTCGAGGCGAGATCGCTGGCTCATTGCAGACAACAGCGTTCAGCGAGCAGTGCCGAGAGTGTGTGTAGACGGGTGTGTGGGTATGCAGGAAAGAGAGTTGGCATGAGCGGCTCGCTCCCAAAGTGTTGTTGACATCACAGGGTACAGCATATAAATCTCCTTACGTAATGCCTTTGGTTTCCCTTCTCAACCTCCGGACCTGAAAGCAAGATGTCCATCGGCCGGTCACTTTCGTCGTCGTCTTCAACCCATTCACCTCGAGCTGCACGCCCACAGCAGCGCCATGCCCGTCTCCGTCTTTGTCGGCATTCCGCGCATTGCAGCGGGTGTCCTCGACGCTGCCGCACCCCGCGTCGCCACCGCGTTCGGCCTTGGAGCAAGGCGCGCGCCACCACCACTCTTCTCGCGCGCCCTTTCGTTTTCGGCTGCAGCGGCGACCTGCATGCTGTGTCATGCATCGAGGCAGGCTGCCAGGCGGAAACACGCACTGCGTAAAGTGAATTCCCTCACTGTCCGGCTCCTCTCGACGTCCGTGGTGCGTCGTCAGGCCTTGGATCCCAAAGAGTCAAAGGTATGTTGCCCCTGCCGCCAAGAGGTTCGCGTACCTCTTTGTGCTCATGTCACAGCCTGCACCTGCCGAGGAGATCCACGAGTCGCCATACACGCTCCCTAACGCGCTTACACTTGCGCGTATTGCCTCGTGCCCATTTCTGGCGTACTCGATCGTACACGGCAACTTTGAAGTGGCCACCGGCCTTCTCGTCGCTGGAGGGTTCACCGACTGGGTGAGGCTGAGCGAGCTGTGGATGGGGGGCTGACGGCAGCTTGACGGATATCTCGCGCGCAAGTGGAACCAAAAGTCTGTGCTGGGATCCGTTCTTGACCCTATGGCGGACAAGACGCTCATGACCACGCTCGTGGTCACCCTCACGTACAAGGGCCTCCTTCCTTGTAGGTGCCCCTTCTGCAGCTTGGGACATGTTCTGCGTCTAACAAAACAGTGCCGCTCGCCCTTCTCATTTTTGGACGTGACTTCGCGCTCTCTATGTGGGCGATGTACGTGCGATACATCTCGGTGCCTCCTCCTGTAGGTTTTGCTTTGGGCGATCGTCAACTAACCCATTCTCAGAGGACGCTGAAGCGATATTTGGACTTGTCTGTGCCGACTGCAGAAATCAACGCAACCCAGATTAGCAAGGTGAGTTTACCCTTAGACACGGCTAAGCTGACATCAAGGTCAACACTGCCCTCCAGCTTGTCCTCATGGGTGCGACAACGGTTTCGCCGCTCATTTCCGCTGCGTTCGTCGCCCCTTCTCTCGAAGCTCTCCAGTGCGTACCTCTTTTGCTCCCCGAATGGCTTGACACAGTGACCTGGTTCTATATGCTTCAAACCCTCGGCTGACGCCCACAGGTGGATTGTGGCTGTGACGACCATTTGGAGCGGTGTCAGCTACCTCGGCGCTGCTGGCTTCAAGATGTTGAAGCCGCCCAAGTCCAAGCCAAAAGCATAAAGGCATGGCCAAACACATATAGCAGGAGATGCAGACACGCAGAAGCCACACATTGTTACAGTTGCATGCACACGACTGACCGCGACTGACCGCGACTGACCGTGTCGGCAGTCGCTTAATGCCAAAAATCGCGCAGCCAAAAACAGCAGACTTGTATGACGTCACGATCGGGCGGCGTGGCAGGCAGCGTTGATCAAGAAGAAGTCGCCACCTGGCGGCAGTTAATATCGCGGTCTGGACGTGTCACGCACTTTTCCCGTTGTACTCTTCTGCCGTTCCAGTTCGCACATCTCACCACTCAACGCACCCATCCAGCTCCAAAGCCATCTCTCGACCCGTGTACATACCCAGGACCATCTCCGCCAGCACGCCCAAAAGCTCTCGCCCTGCACCCTGGCCACCGCGTTTTCCCCGAACATGAGCCTGCCCCAGGTACGCTGCGAGTCGCCACCCAAACCCAACGGCCAACGGCCACCATGCTGACCCCTCCTTCGCAGTACTACTCCATCCTCGGCATCCAGTCGACCGCCACTAGCGAGGACATTCGCCAGGCGTACCGCAAGGAATCGCTCAGGACGCACCCGGACAGGCTCCCCGGCACCGCTACCGCCGAGGAGCGTCGGCGCGCAACGGAGCGTTTCGTAAGTGTTCCGCAGCCCCCAGGCAGGCACATTCGCGTCATGGACCCCGCGACGCTGACCGCACCACCTCACAGCAAGCCGTCGCCGACGCCTACTACGTCCTCTCTGACCCGGGCCGTCGTGCCGAGTACGACCGCATCTTCCGGTCACGCCCGGCGTCGGCATTCGAGACCTCCACCGACCCGGACGCACAGGAGCGCGCCTCGTCCAACTTCTTTGAGGAGTTTGCTCGTTTCTTCACTGCCGGAACGGGTACGGCCTCTGCCGAACCCGGTTCGGCGAGCGCCGGCCCATCTGGTGGTCGTACGGACGAGAAGGACGACGAAGGGGCACCGCACCGCCCGAATGCCGAACACGTCTTTGGCGATGTATTTGAGGACCTGTAAGTGGACCTCAATCGCAGCGACGCCGTGAGGTGGATGTGGTGTGTTCCCGTCCTCACCTCGCAAGGCCTTCCTTTTCATGCTTTTGATTGTCACAAACTGACACGTCACAGTCTCGAGCCAGAGGTCGCCCACGTCCACAAGACCTGGACATATGTCGGCGGAGCCGCGGGCGCTGCGCTCGGCTTTATCGTGGCCAACGCCGCGGGTGCTGTTGCAGGAGGTGAGCTACCGGACTGTGAAAGAACCTAACCAGCCAGCCTTTGCTGGATCCCAGCTCGGTCGTGTACGCGACGCGAAGGGCAAGCCCGTCGCGCAAGTCTTTGCTGGCCTGCCCATGTCCCAAAAGACCCAGGTAGGTGTTGACAGACGTGTTTTTGTCCCACCGATTCACTGACATGTTCAGATCCTCCGCGCGCTCGCGTTCAAGGTCTTGGGTACCATGCAGTAGGCGACACCGAATAGCCTCTACCCTCTTGCCCGTCTCATCTCGATCCGTTGTTCTCAAAACTAGTCTTAGGTATCTAAAAAGAGCGACACACCCACCTGCGCTCGGATGTCGTATGTATCGTCTACACACGCAACGTGGCTGGCTGCCACCATATCGGATCATGGTACAGGTCACTACATTGGGGATATATACAGCACTACTAATGACCTTAATTTCGTCTTACTAACAAGCTTGAGACTTCTACTAACGTGGCGTAAAGTGCGGTACTCTACAGGATTCGAGGGCTCGCTCATGGGAATATCACAGCTCTATCTACAGAACGCTCTTTCATGTGGTTGGCGGGGCTTGGAAATCTTGAAAACACAAGGGGGGGAGGTGACTGCGGATACCAGAGACTTGATGTTGAGAGTTGATTTGATCACTGAACCGTTTCGAGCCTGAACTGCTCGGGAGAGATCATGGAAGCGTACTCTTCGAGGGTGTAGAAGTGCACGTTGGCCATGGCTGCCTCGATGTCGAGACGTGGACCTTCGCGCTTCATACGACGCCTCCCCCACCCTTTATCCTTTTCGAGGTTGGTCCGGATGGCATTCTTGATTGCAGTCCTGGCAGCGTCGGGGTTGTCGTCAGCTGTGCCGATTACGTCTGGCACGCCAACAATCGTGCACGCGACCGAGTGCCGAAGGATATCGCTCGAGAATGTGTCACACAGGCGCCAGGCGAAGTCTTTGGCCTTCGCAGGGCTCCAAAGAGAGGTGGTAGTGACAGTAAAGACGATCTCCTGGAGTTCCGGGCGTTCGGCAATGAAGAGGGCGGCGTCGAATAACAACATCTCCTTGGTATTGTAGCGAAGGTTGAGAACAAGTCGACGAGTCTGCTTTGGTACCCAGATAGGATGTTCTCCATCGGGGCAACTTTTGAACCAGATGCATTCCTGTTCTCTGGTACAGTCGACGAAGACGATGAGATTCGTGGCACCAGTGGAAACAGACTCATCCATATCGAGGTAGTGGAGAGAGTACATGGCCTCGGAGTAGTATCGCGCAGTTTCGAGGTTGGGCATACGGGGGAAGTTGTTATCCATCAGGGCAATCAGCACCGGCCCATCGGGGACGTCCAGGACCTTGATGCGGGAAAGGTTGTCACGAGGCGGTTTGTTGTCGGTGTTATGGGCGACAGACGCGTCTCCTCCCGAGTATGCGTTGGAGGCGGAGGCCCTTTATGAGCGCTGGGTCTTCTTCATACGGTATTGATGCTTGTAGAGATCCCAGAACGCCGGAATACGGCTGCCTTTGGGGTCGCAAAACGAAAGGCGAACGGCATCCCGAGGCATGTTTTTGAGATTGTAGACGGCAGTCAGACGCACATGGTGGGCGAGAATGTGGTCCACTTGGTCGCAGACTTGACGACCAGTGCCACGCAGCTTGAGAAGGGCGTCTCGATCGGCATAGGAGAGGATGGAGTCGAACAGGTGAGGATAGCTGCTGTGAGGGAGGCAACCGCTTTGCGCTGGCGGGAGGCCAATGTGTACCATGGCCAAAGGGATGTGTTGAAGTTGATGGAGTGGGTGATGACAAGGTTGGACCAGGAAGAAGGTGGTCGAGTCATCCCACGGAACCAAGTAGTGGATCAGCGGGGCGCAAACGGGTCGTCTCACTGCCAATGTGGCACAATGGCAGGCTCTGATCGTGGTCGCTTGGAAGGGCCACAGACAACTTCTCTCAGCAGCCAACGGGTATCCAGGCAGATGCATAGCGAACCTTTTCAGGGATGATCAGGCATGTCGTGGTACGGTGACATGTGGGGGGTCCAACTATGTACATACAAATGGTGCTGACCTGTCTAATCTTTGCTCCCACCGTTTGCTTACTCAACCGTCTCCAGCATGAATTGCTCCTGGCCCACAGTCTGGCGGTATTCGTCCAAGGTGAAGAAACGAAATTTGGAGAGCCCCTGCTGGACGTCCAAGCCCTTGAAGATGCCGGTGTCATGCTCCGAGTTACGGAGCCGTCTCAGTTTGGTTTTGACTACGCTTTTGATTTCGCGCTCGAGGGCAGGGTCGGCACCGACGATTGTGTACGGGACCAGCAAAGCGGGGTGCATGAGCCCATTGATGATGTTGACCAGGCGGTCCAAGACACCGGGGTTGTCATGCCCAAGCTGGCCTTGAAGAATGAGGACAATGTGGCAGAGTTGGAGCGACCCTTCATACTCCCCCCAATGGTTGATTAAAGGCTCCTCGGGATCGTAGCGGACTGTAAGAACAAGCCGCTGAACATCGGCTGAGGCATACAGAACGGGATCAGTCTCTTCCACTGAGGACGATTGCCGATTGAGATCCATAAAGACGATGTGGTTAGAAACTGTGGACGCCACAGGGTGGTTTTGGTACCCAACAGAGTACACCGTTACGGCGGGGTATCGGACGGTGTGAAGACGAGCCAACTTGGTGGCGCCGTGGCCAACTATGAACAAAGCGGCCAGAGGCAAGATGTCCAGTATCACAATCTGGTCCAAGTTGTATGTGGAAGGCCAGAGCATTGTATAGCAATGCCCAATGGAACGATAGGCGTAATCGGAACCATCATTGAGTTGGAGACTGCGCGCACGGGCCGCCCCTCCACAAGTAAGACTGGGAACCATGTTGCCGTCACGGTCCCGGAACATTACAGCATGTTGGTAGGTGGGTGGGTGATCTGGTCTGTGGTCGTGGGGACTAGGACAGGTGCTGTTAGGTGCTATGAAGCAAACGACCTCAGTGACCGACATGCGAACATGGTGTGAAAGGATGGCGTCACAGGTGTCCCGCACTGTACGACAGGTCGCGCGCAACTTCAGGAGCGCCTCGCGAGACGAGAAGGAGAGAATCAAGTCGAAGATGTGAGGGTATGCCGCCTGAGGAAGGGGGCTGGATGATTCTAACACGGGCATGGTGGTTGGATTGGGCATGGTGGAATGGACAGTTGAAAGAGGAGACAGAGAGTGGTGATGGTGCTAAATGTGTTGCGTGGGAGGTGGGGTGGGCGTTTTGGGTGTGGATCTGGGCACAAACGGCGGCTTCCGATGTTCACATACCGCCAAGCGTACAGAGGTACAGAGATCAGAGACCGTCAGCAGCAAGAACATTTAATTCCGCCGCCGAACGGAATGGTACATGCCCGTCAGCAGCTGCCATAGCCGCCGACAAGTGGGGGTTATGACCTCCGCCACCGCCGCCACCCAAACCAAAAAAAAGGTCAGCTGCCATCCTGAGATGACAGCCCGTGCGCCGCTGTTGCGATACACCTAGCTAGCTTCCTGACGGAGAATCGAACTCCGATCTCCCGCGATCATAGTGACAAGCGAGCATACTAACCGTTATACGATCAAGAAGAGATGAAAGAGGACCAGGAGATTGCGGGGCGGTCTCGGGCCCCTTCGTTTTCCGCCTTTTGTGGGCGACTGGGAGAGACGCGGTGCATGTGATATGCATCAGACGAAGCAGAACAAGCTTATGTATGAGTGAGTAAGATTGGTATTGCTTCAGGAAGGCGAATGCGACCAAGAATGGTGAGCGGAGCGAGAAGCGACGCCGAAAACATGAGGAAGTGCCGGTCGCCTGTTTGTGGCGGTTGATTTTGCGGCAATTTGAAGTATTTTTCCTCTCCCGACCAGCCTGACACCTCAGGTCGTGTCTTTGATATAGATACCAAGTGTCAGAGATCCACCACCTGGTTTCCGTCTCTGAGAAGGTACGTGGGCCAGCCGTAAAACGAGCCAATGAGTCTGCCATGCGAACGTCGATTGGCGGATGGTCACCAGCAAGAGCACCGTGGTAGAGAATACGCCACCCACCTCCTCCACTCAGCAGCGGTGGTCTAACCCAAAAGTACAGTTGCATATGCAGTTTGTCCAGTGTGTACACAAGCCTTAAGGGGACGTTACTGCGCCAATGGCACCGCCTCGTCAAACTACACATCCATGACCGTCTCCAGGTGGAACTGCTCGGCCGGGATTGAGGCACGATACTCGTCCATGGTCATGAACTTGAGTATATCAATACACGCGTAACCGTCGCTATTGGACAAAGCGACCAGCCTCGCGTTAAGGTTGGTCTTGAACTTCTCGGCACCTTCGGGCTTGATACCTGGAAGCTGATGGGGGAGGCCAACGACTGTGCGTTGGAAATTGTCGGGGAAGTCGATATTATCACCAGTGCAAACGACAAAGTTGAGCAGGTCGTCAACGAACTGGCTGGCGGCAGGTGACTCGAGGTTTGGCACCTCACCACGATGTGACAAGATGAGGGTGATGGCGCGGGGGCAGTCACCGCCCCAGTGTAAACGGTAGAGAGGTTGCTCAAGGTCGTAGGTCACGTTGATAATCATCTCGGTGCTGAGCTCGGGAACAATGATGCAGTTCACGGGTTCCCTGTCACGTAGGGAGGGGAGTTGGTTCAGGTCGAGAAAGACGATAGAACGACCCGGGAACGGATTGATTTCAACATCGAATAGGAAAAAGGCCGCTTCGATCGAGAATCTGAAGGTGCCGATGGGGGACATGTCAAGGAAGTCGTAAATCAAGTTGAAGAGGAGGCCGAACGGTATTAGCCTGGCTGTCTCAACGTCGAACACATCGACAGTCTCGACCGAGTGAAGGTTTCTGCGGCGGAGAATGTCGCCCTTCTTGAAGTCTTGCGCCCGGTCACTCTCCACGTCATTGCGACCCGGAATGCGCTTGCCGTTTACCCCCCTGAGCCCAAATGCGTTGTGCTTGCAAATGTGGTACTGGTGATGGCCTCCAGGGCAGGGACACTTCACGACAACGACACGAATGTGTTTGGCTAGTTTCTTGTCACAGAGCCCAAGGAGGTCGCGGCTGGTCGCGCGGAGCCGGACCAGTGAGTCGTGAGGAGCGAAAGCGACAATGCTGTCGAAGATGTGAGGAAAGAAATTACGGTCTAGGACCGCCATGGCGCTGGGACCCGCCTCGGTGTTGGACGTGATTGTGAGTGGGAAGTGACGAGGTGATGCAGCTGACACGACGCGCGATCGCGCGCGACGTGTATGGTTGGCACGTGCCCGTCAGTGGATCAGCGGATCAGTAGGGCGATGCCGCGGCGAGACTGCTGTGTGGCACTTGGGGCGCACTTTTGTGCTCACCCGCTCTCTCGATGCTGGTAATCGATGCATACACTCTCCCAATGTTCCTTTCTAAACGCCGCCAACAAGATGCTCATGGAGGGAACGCCCAGCTTACTGGGAGATGGTGAGCTGGACCTTGCCATCGACAATGGCAGCCGAGACCCTAAGAGCGGTTGTCAGCTACACACACCCTCCTTACCAGCCAAACATGTTGGTGACTCATCACTCACTTTGACAGGTCGTCCACAATCCAGGTGGCCCCGAGACCCTCCAGCTCCTCGCGGGGGTGCGAGGTGCAGACGGCGAGGACCTTGCATCCGGCCTTGACGCCGCTGATGACTCCGCTAGGGGCGTCCTCGAACACGATGCCTGGAGCGTCAGCACGAGGTTCCGACAAAAAACGTCGCAACTGTTCTCAATCTCCGCCACGGAAGGCAACAGTGGCAGGCACTTAATCCGGCGCGGCCATGCCACCACCATTTGCCGACCGTTCAACCGGGAATTGAGTCCAATCTTTCTCGACTTACAGTCCTTGGGGTCAACACCGAGGGTGGCAGCGCCGGTGAGGTAAGGCTCTGGGAAGGGCTTGCCCTGCTTGACGTTGTCGGCAGTGATCAAGTGGTGGTGGGCGGGAATGGCTGAAAAAGCGAAATCAGTATCCCAACATGGCAGGCCTACTGGAAGAGCTTACCGGCAGTGGGGAGGGCGTGGCTGGCGTACTTGTGCGTGGCGCTGGTGACGATGGCCCACACGGGAGTCGGGGCCGAGTTGAGCTCGAGGAGCGTCAGTACTGGCTCATGGAGATATGGCACGCCGTGGTAGAGGATGGTTACAGGTAGCAATGCTTGGTCGGCGACCTGTTCCCCATGCACTCGCCGCATACACTCCAAACTCACGGTAGTAAGAAGGTCGTGGACACCGGGAAGGATCTCGAGGCCAGTCTTTCCCTCCTTCTGGAGACGCTGGGCCTCGCTGACGATCATGGCCTCGAAACGGTCCGATTCGCGCTGAACGTGAGGTGAGTGCGATTCTTCCGTACTATTCTTTCTCAACTCACGGCGTTCTCAGCAGGGTCTGTGATGCCGCAGAAGTTTGACAGGTTCTGGCGTGTAGGGATTCCGTGCGCGGCTGGGGACAGCGGTCAGTTCGAGGTCAACGGCGGAGAAGATGTGAGCTCACTCTTGAGAACGTGGTCGAGGTCGAGGTTGAACTCCTTGGCGTAGACCTCCCAGGTGGCAAGGACACCGGGTGTCGAGTCTGCGCGTCAGCATATGACCTTGTAAGAGTTCCGGTGGCAATGGAGGAGCTTCGGGACGGCGTAAAAAGAGGTTGTTCGTTGGGCAACAGCCTCATATCGAAACACGTGTCCAAATGATAACAACATGCCCTCTGACAGTGTTGACAGCCCAGAAAGTGGTCCCTCAGACCCCGCAACGGCCGTAAACTGCTCACCAAGGAGGGTACCGTCCATGTCAAAGAGGAGGTACGCTGGGTCAAGAACAGTCGTCATGGCGGCGGTCATTGTTGATCACGAGGAGGAGGGAGGGGTGTGGAAAACGGATAAAGCCGATGTCCGGAGGGTGGAGTGTTAAGCTGCGGGAAAACGCGTTGGAAGAGCTGGTTACAAGATAGACGGTCGACGCGTAAAAGTGGCGAGCGCAGATGGTAGAGATGAAGCACAGAGGTGGTGTTGTGGGTGAAAGCGAACGAACGTGGAGACAGGGAGCTTTGTAATGTGGGGTCGACTGGCGGTGTGTCCCTTTTGCGCGCGCAGAGTGGATTTCTGATAAACCGCGGCTGAACCTCTTAAACCGGGTGAATGTCACGGCCCGCCCCAACGAAGGGGCGGCTGTGCCTGGTGGTTTGACGCGATGACTCGAGATTACAAGAGGCTTAGTAAAAAACCGAGACAGTTTTACTAAAAAACACAGACGCGCAAGACGGCTTTGCTGAAAACCCACAACGGAAACCAAACGCTCGAACGCTCTTTTACTGATAATTAAGGTTCTTACTAAAAACCAGCGTGACAATTTCCTAAAACCAAAGACGAGCGGGTCATTTTACTAAAAAAACCACACTCCAAAACCAAACCAAACCGCTCCTTTAGTATTAACCCTCGTGTCGCCTGCCTCGACGCAACCAGAAACCAAACAAACAAGCGGATGGGCAATCCTGCTGCACATGGTATGGATATGCATCTGACGCGCGACCTCTACTCTTGAATCTAGAATTAGAGGTTCCAGAACTGAACGGCGGGGGCTCCGGGCTCGGACGCCTCGACCCTCTCGGTCGACCAGCCCTCGGCCTCGGTGACGGTGCCCTCGGCGATCTTGGCCTTGGCCTCGCTGGCGGCGACGACGTCGATGACGTCGTACTTGAGCTGCGACTTGATGTGGGGGATCAGGAGCTTGATGGTGTCGAGCTCGGAGAAGGGGAGGGTACGGCCGAACGCGCGCTTGCCGGTGGTGAGGACCTTCTTCTTGAAGAGCTGGATGAAGGGCATGGCCTTCTTGTCCTTGCCGAGACCGGCCTCGGTGAGCGCGGCGCGCATCTTGACGTCGTCAATGGTGCCGGTCGACTCGTCCCAGGCCGACTGGACAATGTCGACACAGCGGTTCTGCCACTCGGGGAACTCGGACGAAACGTAGATGCGGACACCCTTGGGCTTGGTGGCGTCAAAGGCGGCGACGGGGGCCTTGCCCTTGCCACCCTTGCGGCGGGCGAGGGCAGTCTCGGCCGAGCGGAGGACGTCGACGACGGCCTTGGCGTACTCGAGCTGCTCGATGGCAACGGGGTCGACGGCAGCCGAGGGCTTGGGGAAGGGGGCGCTCTGGACCGAGCCCTTCTCGCCGAGGATCGTGCGGTAGATGTAGTCCGAGAAGTGGGGGGTGAAGGGGGCCAGGAGGAGGGCGTTGGCACGGATCCAGCCAAAGATGAGGTCCTTGTGGAGACCGGGGCCACCGTACTCCTGGGCGGCGACCTGGCGGTACCAGTTACGGGCAGCCTCAAAGTCGTAGAGACCAAGCTTGAGGGCCTCCTTGAACTCCATCAGGTCGTAGGCGTTGTAGGCCGCCTCGATGAGACGGTCGGTCTCGGCCTGGAAGAGACGGTCAAACTCGTTGAACTCGCCAGTGCGGAGCTTGTCAGCCGACTCCTTCATCTCCTCGGCCCAGAGGCACGCGGTGTGGAGACGGAGAATGGCCGCGTTCGCGACAGTCTCCTCAAAGTTGGCGTCGGTAATGTCGTCACCGGCGTCGGCAAGAGTGAGACGGACGGCGTCGGCACCAAACTTCTGAGTGGCCTCACGCATGGTGAGGAAGTTACCGGTCGACTTGGACATCTTCTTGCCGTTGAGCATGAGGTGACCGTTGCAGCGGACGGCGCGGGGCCAGTGCTTCTCGGGGAAGATGGCGGCGTGGTTGTAGATCCAGAAGGTAAGGTGGTTGGGGATGAGGTCCTTGCCCGACGAACGAATGTCAAGGGGGTAGAAGTACTGGAACGAGTACTTGAGCTCGGCAGCCTTCTCCTTGGGGACCTTGGAGTCGGCGGGGAAGGCGCCGTCGCAGAGGACGTACTCCCACATGGCGTCGGTCATGTCGTCAACGTTGATGCCGAGCTTGCCCTCCTTGCCCCACATGTCCTCGTGGAGGAGGTGGGCGACGGTGTAGTACGACATGTAAATGGTCGAGTCCGAGAGCGACTCGACAAGGAACTGGGGGTCCCAGGGGAGCTTGGAGCCGAGACCGAACGAACGGGCACAGGCCCACTGGTTGAGCCAGTTGAGGACGGCCTCAAAGTTGTGGCGGGTCTCGGGAACGTAGGTGTTGAGCTGCTTGAGGAGCGACTCGGCCTTGGCCTTCCACTCCTCCTCTCCGTAGTCGAGGTACCACTGGTCGACAAGGGCGACAACACAGACGTCGGCCGAACGCGAGATAACCTCGGACTCGGGCTCGGCGTAGGCGACAGCGAGGCCGGCGTCCATCATCTGCTGGCGGACCTTGGGCTTGGCCTCCTGAACGGGCTCGCCCTTGAAGTCACCAATGGTCATGACACCGTTGTAGAAGCCCTCCTTGTAGGTCTGCTCCTTGGCCTCGGCGAGGAGCTTGGTGTCGCGCTGCGACTGGATCTTGAGCTCAGTGCAGAGTTTCTCAGCGGCCATGTCACCAAACTTGGGGGTGCTGAGGACGGGGATGGGGTCGACGGCAGCCCACTCGGGCTTGATCTTGTACATGTCGGCCTTCTTGCGGAGGTCCATGAGGGTACGCCAGTCATCGGGCGAGTCCGAGGGAACCGAAGTGACAACACCGGTACCCTTGGTGGCGAGAACACCCTCCATGGGGAGGACGTAGACCTCGGGGACGATGCCGAAGGGAGGGCGGATCTTGGTGCCGATAACGTCGGCGCCCTTGACCGAGGCGACCTTGCGGAGGTCGCCACGGGCACCGTCAAAGATACCCTGGAAGGCCATGTTGCGGGCCGAGCGCTCGGTAACGAGCCAGACCTCACCCTCCTTGGCCTCGTAGAGGCCGTACTCGATACCAGTGCCGACAAACGCGTTGGTCTGACCGTACATGGTCTCGGGGCGGAGAGTGGCAGCGACCATGAAGACCTTCTTGCCGCCGACAGCCTGCTTGACGTCGCCAGAGACATCAGGTCCCCACTCGAGGACCTCCATCTTGACGGCAGTGTACTCCTGGGGGCCAACAGCCTCACCCGACTGGCGGTCGTGGTCCATGCAGGGCTGGCCGTCCTTGGGCGAGTAGATGGTGTAACGCTCACCGAACTTGATACGGCCCTGCTGGTGGAGCTTGTTCATCTGCCAGCGGACAAAAGTGTCGTAGTAAGGGTTGGCAGGGGTGGTGAGGAACTGCCTGCGCCAGTCGACACGGGCACCGAGGTTGGAGAGGTCCTCCTTGGCGATAGGGGGGAAGTACTCGAGCCAGTGGATGGGGTCGGCAAACTGCTTGATCTCGTCCTTGGGGACACCGATGAGCTCCATGATCTGGTACTGGTACTCGAGGCCAGTCGACTTGGCGTTGAGCTTGCCCTTCTTGGCCTTGGCGGGGTTGGCCGACTTGGCCTTGGGGTCGGCAGCCTTGGGGGCCTCGACGACCTCGACGACCTCCTCCTCGGCAGCGGGCTGGACGTGGCCAGCAAAGTCCTCACCAAAGAGCTCCATCTCGCGGATGATCTTGTCAGCCGAGGTCTGGTCGTGATTGTCAGCACAGATACCACACGCGCCCCTCGCCACGCCCACACCCCCCGGACCGTGTCCTGTGACATACCTTGATGGGCATACCAGTGGCGTGGTAACCGACGGGGAAGAGGACGCGCTTGCCACGCATGCGCTCGAAACCGGCGGCGAACTCAATCTTGGAGATGGTGAAAGCGTGGCCAAGGTGGAGCGAGCCGTTCATGTACGCGTAAGGGAAGGTGCCGAACCACTTGGGGTGCTTGGCCTGAACCTCCTCCATCGAGAGGCCAGACTCGAAAAAGTCGGCGTACGAGGCAACACCCTCGGGGAGGGGAGCGGGCTCGGTCTCAAAGGTGCGGTCGGCAGCCCAGGCGGCCTGAGCAGTCTTCTCAAGGGCCACAAGGGTGTCCCTCTTGTCGGTCTTGGGTGGTGGGTTGGACATGGTGGTATCCGTGTTGTTGTTAAAGAGGCAAGGGGATGTGGAAAGGCAGCGAAGAGTCACGGTCGACTTATAGGCGGCGGCAGTGATTCGAGAGTGGAGTAGGGACGCGCCGCGGCGAAGTATGAGATGTGAGGGTATCGTGGTGGCGAGCCGTGTACCGGCACTCGCTTTCAAGAGGTGGGGGGGTGGGAGGGACGATAAGAGAGAGGAGGTTGAGAGCGAGCTCGCTGGTGCTGATGACCAGTGACTCGAAAAACGGACTGGGCCCGGCGCCGCAGGGTGAGCGCGGAAGCAAAATGTCGGGACCCACACCCATACACGCCCTTTGTGTGCTGGAGGGTGCTGCTGGGCGTGGCGAGAAGCATACATGTGGGAGCATTGACTCGGCGCACAGTCGACGACGACGTCGCTATCACACAACCGGTGCGTGCGTTCTGAGCAAGTCGTGAGCAGCTTCTTCGATACGGAGCGGACCATGCATGCATGCACCACATGCACACACCGTGGCGTCGCTGTCGAGTCAATTTCCTGTGTGGCGAGTTGGTTTTTTGTTCGTTGATAGCCACAAATGTAGCCCGCGGGTCCAGAGGCATATCCGTGTGTGGGTGTGAAGAAAGGGCACACATTGGCACACAAAGGGGAAGCCATCATCTCCATCTCATCACAGCATCCCTACTCACTGCTCACCTGTTCCTCCTCTCCACTGCTCTCTGTCTCTCCTGACAGTGTCATGTCCCCAGCCACGCAAGAAAAAGTCGGATGTGGGGGTTCCCCATGGGGCCCACATGCTTTGTTGAGGAGGCACACAACCCCCAAGCGTGGCCAGCCCGTCCAAACCGCATGGGTTGACGCCATCCTCGGCTGCCTGCACACACATACACACGCTGGTCGCTGCGGCCTCGGCACCGCGGCCTGACGGGCGCCGACCAGGACCTATCTCGAGGAATGGTGCAGATGACAGTTCGGCGCGATGGCCGACTTTTCAGATATCCAACGACGACGGAAATTCCCGTTCTTGCGTGTGTAGGGCGAAAACGGTTGAACGCGGTTAACAGATTGTCAGTCTTTGGGTCAATATCGCGACCTGTGAGCATCAAAACGGGCCACGGTGAGCGTCACATGCATCACAGATATCACAGAAGGACTCTCCAGTGCTCGCCGGGCATTAAGAAGCATGCATGGGGGTTCTGTTGACCCGCCAAGCGACACTGCAGAATCGTCCGAAAACTCGCCGGTTCTCCACCGGTTGCCCGCCGGCTGGGTGCTCGGGCCGACATGTCGGTGGACAGTGTTCGTCACCCATCCCCCCGCAACTACATAAACCGCGGTTCTTTCTCATTCTGTTTTCCTTCTCCCTCCCCCCCTCGACTGGCAGATTGACCCCCTTTCAGAAACAGCCATGCTCGTCACTCTCCCCCTCGTCGCTGCCCTCGCTGCCCTCGCTCCCGCCGTCTCGGCCAACTCGGCCATTCAGGAGTACAAGCTGTCGGCCCCTGGCATCCGCGCTTCGTTTATCCCCCACGGCGCTCGTCTTCTCACTCTCGAGGTCCCCGACCGTAACGGCGAGTGGCGCGACGTCAACCTCGCCCACGCCGAGACCAAGACGTTTGCTGAGGAGACCTCGTCGAGCCGCTCGTACTTTGGCTCCGTTGTCGGGTGAGCGTTCAGCTGGGGAAGCGCTTCTGCGTGCAGCTGGGAGCTAACAGTCTACTACAGCCGCTACGCCAACCGCATCCGCAACGGCACGTTCTACGTCGATGGCCAGGACTACCACACCCCCCTGAACGACCATGACGGCCTCGACACCCTCCACGGTGGTCTTGAGGCGTACGACGCTCGCGAGTGGACTGTTCTGAGCTCGAACGCCAGCACCATCACCTTCCAGCTGCTCGACCACGCGTCCGAGGGCTTCCCGGGCAACGTCCTTGCCCTTGCCTCGTACACTGTTACTGCTGGCAAGCTCACGACCATCCTGACAGCCTACGCGCTCGACCTCCCCACCCCGATCCTGCTCACCACCCACTCGTTCTTCAACCTGGCCGGTGACGCCACCACCACCGTCCTCGACGACACCCTCGAGCTCCCCGGCGCCGGCCGCTACGTCATGGTCGACAGCATCGCTGTCCCCACGGGTGAGATTGCCGATCTCCGCTCGGTCCGCCCCGACGGCTCGCTCCACCCGCTCAACTACACCTCGGCCCGCCCCATCCGCGACTCGCTCGACGCCAACCTGTGCGGCGACGGCTGTGTGGGTCTCGACAACTGCTGGATCTTTGACAAGCCCGAGCCCGTCGACGGGCCTTCGGTCGGCCCCGCCCAGGTCATCTGGACCTCGGAGCAGTCGGGCATCCGCATGAAGGTCCACACCAACCAGCCCGCCATCCAGCTCTACGACTGTATCGGCATGGACGGCACGCTCGCCACGTCGGCCGGCACGGTCGTCAAGTATGGCTGCATGGCCATTGAGCCCCAGGGCTGGATCGACGGCATCAACCACCCCGAGTGGAACCAGAGGCAGATCTACGCGCCCGGCCAGGGCCCCCACGTCAACATTGCAGAGTACGCGTTCGACACCGTCCCCATCGCCCAGCACCCCGACCTCGACGCGGCTCTTGGTATGGGCTCCCAGGGCTTCCTCCACGTTTAAAGTGGGAACCTGGGGGGAGTGAGATGGGGAGCCTAGAAGACGTGTTCAAAAGTACGCGGCCTTGAGCCGTGTTAGACAGACGTTGGGAGCGGGAGACGACGGGTGAGAGTGTAGCGAGAGAGAGAGAGAGAGAAGTATCACAGGGCGATCCAACCCTCGTTGTTGCAACGATTACAATAGATACATGCATACAATGGTCTATCTTGCCGTGTTACCACTAGCCACTGGTTCGTTCGTGCCGGGTCCTCTCATTGGGGCTTGGGCATCATCTTGGTCGTGGTCATGTACCTCTCGGTGATCTCGCCATAGTTTTCAAACAACTGGGCGGCGGTGCCGACAGCAGCGGCGGATTCGAGAAAGTCCTGTGACCGTCAGCATGGCTTCATTGGATACGAGAAAGAAGCCACGCCATGTACGTCTGTTGTTCACCTGACAGACGGCAGGACAGGATTGAGAGCGTGCCGAAAGCCCGGCGAATCACTCGACTGTCACGGCACAGGCACCTCCCATCTCCCATACCACCGTGCACGACTCCAGACACTCACCCGCAAGCACTGGTTCATCTCGACCATGGCCTCGTTACACTTGTCCTGGGGCAATGTCAGTTGGTGTCGCAGACAGCTTGGCCTCCTTCAACAACTCACGACATTGCGGATGATGCGCTCGAGCAGCACGTTCTGCTCCGCCTCGTGGGGGTTCTGCATCTGGCTGAACCCGTCCATCGGAAGAGAGGTGGGGGTGGGCTTTTGACGAGTAACGCGTATCTGGTTCGGCGAGTGATTCGAGGGATGGGTGGGAGACAGGTGGGTTGCGGGGGAGATGCGGCCGTGTTGCGCAAGGCAAGGCTAGGTGTTGGCGACGGGACGGGGTTACGGCTCTGTGGGTGCACGTATGCTGCGAGCTGCGGTGTCTGAAAGTCTCGCGGATATGGCGCGTACGCGCGCGCGCGTGTGTGTGTGAGGAGGAGGAACCAGGGCCCGGGGAGGCGGTCGCGGTGTCTGCGAGGAATGAGAGCAATGGGAGAGAGCAATGGTGAGAACACGAACGAGAGAGTCAAGCTCGCTGTTGTTTTGGCAACCGGCGACCGCGCATTTGCTTCCGTCAGACGAACCAAACAACATCGACGCCCCCAGGAGCAAGTGGCACCATTCGAATCCTGGAGAGACGATGGACTCTGGCTTCGGGCGGCTGGGGATCGGCGCAAAAAGGCTTCGCTATCATAATGAATGACCCACAGGGGATCAGGAGATTAGCTGTTGGAGGCATCGTTCATTGAACAGTTATATATGGCTGCGCAGCAGGCAACCCCAGTCTATCAAATGCTAAGCGTAATTGTTCAAAAAGAAGTGTCCGGACACACGGCGAGTGGGAAGCGATGACAAGGTTATATGGAGTACAGAGTAGAGTCCTTGGTGTTTAAATTGTCCAGTGATAGAGGCAGTGAGAGCGTGTGGGGGGAGCCGTAGGTGTCATTCAAGGGCCGTTGACGGCCCGAAAGACCCTTTTGCGCCCCTGAGGAGGCATGAAGCGGCCGAAGCGGCGTTTTTGCGGTCCCCAAGCGTTGGGGTCGGTACCGTAACACAGGTCGCTCCAGCCGTCGCCGTTGACATCCTTCGTAACCGTATCAGGCCGCACGATGATCATCGCCAGCTTGCCCTTGGACAAGTGCCACCCCACATGGCAGTGGAGAGGCCACACGCCCGGCGTGTCGGTGACCAGGCGGAGGATGGCGTACGAGGTCTCGGGGATGAACAGTGTGTCGCGGCGAAGGGGGTTGTCAAAATTGACAAAACCGTTGCCGGCGGCGGCGTTGGCCTGGGCGTCTGCCAAGCAGGTAATGTTGCCCAGACCGCGTGCGACAATGTGGAACTTGCGGCCGTGGAGGTGGAACGGGTGCGCCACACCGTTGTCCAGTTGGTTGACGATAATGTCGTATGCTCCAAGAGTAGGGAAGGTGGTGTGGGCGAACAGACTGCCGTTGAGATCCTGGCCGCGCTGCACCTGGGCCAGAACAGCTGTGATGTTAGGTGCTGGCGAGGGGGAGTGGGAAGACAATCCAGGTCCTGGTGTGCTTTCTCAAACCTTCCCCCCCGAGTGGGGGGATGTTTTTGAGCACCAGTAAACCCTACAGAACCTCAGTATCACTCACGATCGAAGATCTTGTTAAAGTACGGCACTCCATTGAACGCAAATCCACTAAAGTTGGCAAAGTCTATTGGGTCGAAGAACTGGCCAAACGACGAATTGAAGACATGGGCTCCGTCGGGGGTCGCAGGCGGGTTCTCCGGAATCAGCGGGCTGGGAGGACCGGGGGTCAGAACACTATCCTCATGTATGCAGCCACGCCTGAGACACTCACACCACAGAGTGGAGGTTGTCAATGTCCATGCACGGGGCGTCGGGGATCTCGAGGTCGCCCCACGGCTGGGTGGTGGGTAGCTGGGACGGCGTCTGGTTCGAGTTGTCTGTGGCTGACCGTCTGTACTTTGTGGCGGCAGTACCGTGGTCGTAGCGCAAAACCCCAAGGCCAACCATGGGCTCCTGGCGAGCGATGCAGTCTAATATGGGGTGTCAACAAACATGTAGCTTTTGGAAATGTGCCACACTGGTGGCGGCGGTCACTCACGCATCCCTACGCCCGCACGCATCCAGAATGCGTCACCCTCTTGGTCGGTGTTGACGATGATGGACAGGCGCTGTCCCGGGGAGATGGGAACCTCATGAACTGAGAGTGTCTTAATCTCAGTGTCGTCGACCTCGACAACGTTGAGCACGTGGTTGTCGATGGAGAAACGGTAGAGGGCGTGGGTACCAGAGTTGATGACGCGGAGGCGGATACGCTTGCCCTTTTCGACGACGACCTCGGAGGGGGCATTGGTCGAGCAGGGGACACCCTTTTGAGCGACGGAGCAGTTGGTCTGGCCCACACCGTTAAAGAGGACCGCGTCGACGGGAGGGGGAATCTGGGCGCCACGGTATCCCTCCAGGCTGTACAGTGCGTCGACGATGACTTGGGACTGGTCGTTCATCCAGTCTGAGAGGTACAGCAGGTGCTCCTCGTCAAAGTCCTGGCCACGCTTGACGGGGTCGTTGACCGAATGCACGATGAACCTGCGGGACAAGGGTCAGCCTCTGCGTTGTCGCTGCAGCCACATGCAGCCACACTTACGCGCCAACGATGCCGTCAGCCATTGTGTTGGAATGGTGCGCGTGCCACCAGAAGGTGCCAAACTGGTTGTTCACCGTAAACTTGTACGTGAACGAGGCTCCTGGAGGGATGGGGCACTGGGAGATGCCCGAGACACCGTCGGCCCAGTTGGTTCCATTCTGGGAGATGCCGTGCCAGTCTGGGTATCATGTTAGGAAACACGACGACGCAAGAGAAACCACCGCGACCGCGATGTGCCTGAAGGTGTTTCGGAGTCCTCTGCTGCCCACTCCCGAAACTTACGAAGGGCCTGGCCGATGTCGAGGTGGTTGTTGACATGGACAATGACCGTGTCGCCCTCATTGACCTCGATAAGGGGCCCTGGGAACTGGTTGTTGACTACCATCATCGAGCGGAGGAAACCACTTGGGGACCCGGCAGCTGTGGCAATGTCGAACGTGAATTCGCGGACGGTCTGGTTGGAACATGTCAGCCCGCGCCTGCGCCCATCACCACCTCCTCTCCCATACTCACCGGCTGGTCTGTAATGACAAAGTCCGGGTCCAGACTGAACGAGGTCGGCAGCACTGCGGTCACGGAAGGGATGGGCGGCTGCGGGTAGCTGTAGTTCTCCGGAGCGTATGGGGGCAGCCCGGGAGGTCCTCCGCCGGCACCACCACCACCGCCACCACCCCCAGTGCCCGTTGTGGTGGCGGTTTCGGCAGTAGCACCAGTGTTGTCGCCACCAGAGGTGGGAGTAGCGGACGCGTCGAGGGAGGTGGGAGCGATGGGATTATCCTCCGCCACTGCACGGAGGATCGTGGCAAGGGCCAGGAGGGTGTGTGCAAGCGGGAAGTGCATGGTGGTGATCGGGTATTGTCGTCGCCGTGTCTCTTGTGTCGAGTGTGAGGTTCGTCTAAGTTGTGGCAGAAACTGTTAACTGGTCAATCCTCCAATGTGACTGCCACGCTGATGGGAGATGGGTTTGGCAAGTCGAGAGATGGGAAGGGGTCGGTCCAGGCAACGTCTTTAAATGCATGTCGCCAGGGAGGGGAGGCGTGGTACTGTATACTGTAGCCACCTTTGCTGTGTACGGGAACGCGGTACACCAGGTGAGGCGACCTGCGTATTGCAAGACCGACACATGTGGCTTGTCGTAAGCTGATGGGTTGCAATGACGCCGGTGGCAGCGTTCCCACTCGCACTGGCCACTGGGATACGATATGGACATTGTACAGGGCCAAGGTTGTACGACTCTAGGCACATATGCGGAAACGTGCGTTCAATGCGGCCAAGGGGCGGGTTGGTTGTGGTGATAAATAGTCAGTCGCCAGGAGTGGAGATGGGGGTGAGACATGAAGAAAGGTACGATCTTGACGGCAATGGGAGGCGGCAACGTGGACGTAGAACCGTGGCAGTGCAAGCTCGTCAAGCTCACTTGTGCAGCAATTGAGGACTCCACAGGCCACACGGTCCACAGGGCATGCCAAGCAAAGCTGCCTAGCTCTGCTGGATGTCCGTACACTAATGTAGGTTGCACCGGACAGCCTCCCGGTACCTTGCTGTTACTAGAGCCTTGAGCTGATCGGCGACTACCGCCCACACGTGACAACGGAGAGCACTGCCTGCTCGCTCCCACTCGTCCAAAGAGAACGGCATGGTCTCCCTCACCAGGAGCGGAAGACCAGTGTACAATTGGGTCAAAGAACAGCGGATACTGGGTGGCTTGGGGGCGGTGTACCTGTCCCGGTAACAATGTACGCTCGCCTTCATGTCTGTCTCTGTACACCACTTCCTCGGCACGCGACGCAGCGGCAGAAAAGCAACCAAGAAACCAATAGCATTCAATGTGCTGTCTCGGTGTAGCGTGGACGCCACAGACACCGACCTTTGAGGCCAAGGGGTATGTACTGGCAGGGAGCGCTTTGGGAACCGAGAGGTCGCGAGAGAGCCTTGTGGGAAGCATTTAGCCACACCTTGTTTTCGGCTTTGTTTCACCGACATTGACATCCGCTGTGCTTGGCATCGTGAGACAAGCTTACCTGCAGGCAGTACGTACAGGGCTGGGCCAAGGTGGCGAGCCCACATACGAGAGAGACCACCGTTCTGCGATAAGGAGCCGTGAACATGCCTGGACAATTATACTCGCCACCCCGACAAAGCCGGAATGGACCGGAAAATCGCTCGAGGCTGGTTGAATGTCGGAAAGACGGGGTGGTGGTGGACACTGTTTCGTTTTGAATGCAAGCCAAAATTGCGGGCGGCGGGGCCTGGGAAGCGTGGACACTCAGGTTTCCCATGTACATGGGGTTACGCGCATGTTCGGATTGTACATGAGCATATGCACGACAAGCGTGCACGAGACATGAACAGTGTCGGACACCGCCGCGGGCTTGTCATATTCATTTGTCTGTCATGAGCATTGACATCGTTCCGGGTGCCTTCGTTCGCCAGGCAGCCCTAATTACGACTGGCAGTACAACGTAGCACGTCTCGGACTCGAAGCTTGTTCTCAGCCTTCGTGTCTTGCACACTCTGGCGGCTAACACAAAATGGGGCGCGTTTGCACGCACATGAGGAGAACGAACCACAGAGCCAATACCGCAATCCACAAAAAGCGTAATCCAAGGGATGCATATCCGTATCCGGTCCCTCGCATCAGGAACCATGCCCCACCGTCGCTACAACCGCGCTCACACCGCACCGCATACACGACTCGAACCGTAGTCCCGAGATTCGCGGCTGGACACGACGAGCCGCGAATGACACTGTCAGACCTGGCGGAAAGTGGTTCACCCGACAACTGGTTCACCTTCGCCTCAACTGTGGGATCTCGACGCACCACCTGTATTGTGCGCAATCGGTTTCAACGCGCCGCGGTCGTCAAATGCTGTCGAGCTGTCGTATGTTACAGGCACGTGGCGTGTCCGTTTTCGTCGGCGGCTGTTCAGCAGTGAGAAACAACAACGTCAATGTCAGAAGCAACCTCAGTCATTGGACAGTGTCTGTCGTGAAGAGCTACAGTGCCCAGGTCCACGGGAACCTCGTTGCGGACACCATCCGCGACACCTGGGGGAGCTCTGCGACTTGCGATACATCCCACGGGTATTTTTAAACCCGCCAAGCCTACTAGATCTTGCTGACGAGGTGCATTGCGTGCTGGCCCAGTGCCCACTGGCGCATGAGGACACCAGCAATAGCGGTCTCTGGGGGAACACGGGTAAAGTGGGCATAGTCGTCTGCCGGGGCCGACTCGTCAACCTTGCCCTTTGTCACGTTGTCCAGCTGCTTGTAGTCGTCCTTTGTAAACTTTGACCCCGAGGCAGAGTTGCAGATGGCTGCCACGACTTCGCGCGGGAAGAACTGGGCGTCCTCGAGCTCATTGTCCAGGTCAAGACGGATCTGCTGGCCTTCCTGTGCGCGGCCGTAAAAGCCCACCATCAAGTTGGCAGGGTACGGCCACGGCTGACTCGAGCCGTATCGCACGGGGCCGACCTCGATACCGGCCTCTTCCAGGACTTCGCGACGGACGGCCTCCTCGAACGACTCGCCAGGCTCAATAAAACCAGCAAGGCAAGAGTACATGCCTGGAAGTTAGTGGGTGTGACGAGGCCAGGAGATACCCACCTTTGGGCCAAGCCTTCTGACGACCGAGAAGCATCTTGTCGCCGGTCGAGTCGAGGATACCCATAATGATGACCTGGGAGCAGTAAGTCTTTGCCGCAGGCACTGTCGGATGCTTACAGGATCCGTACGGGGGTACGCAAAGTTGTGCAGTCCCGTGGTCGAGAAGCAAGTCTTGCCCTCGACGGGCTCGACCGAGGTGATGCAGTTACGCTTCCAGCCGCCCCAAAGGGAGTACGTCTGGGCGCCACATGCCTGGCAGAACTTGTGGCGGAAGTTCCAGTCGATAAGGGGACGAGCGAACGCAAACAGGCCTGCCTCCCAGGCTGGCATCATTGCACCGGACGCGCGAGCGTCTCCCCACTCGCCATTGACCGAAGCAAGGTCCAGACCAATCGCAGATGCGTCGAGGGCAAAGTACGGCACGCCGGTGGGGGCGTGCAAGTCCTCGCCCTTTGGCGCCAAGCGCTCGTCAATGCCCAGGAAGAGCAAGGTCGGCAACGTGTTGGGAAGTCGGATGCTCTCGTACGCCTTCTTGGCACGAGCGTCTGTCACACTTTCCGGTACCGACTGATAACCTCCCGCGAGGTACTGCTCCACCTGGGCATAGTCGAGGAACAGCGGAGTCCCAATCTTGCCTGCTTCGACGAGAGGGTTGCCCTTCCTAAACCGCGTCAGCTGCTGTACAGCGCAGATGGTCCGCTGATCGCAGTATTTGGTAAAACAGCAGCGCGAGACTTCCGAGACAGCATCCAGGTTTTACACCTTACTCACAAAAACAGCATAAACTTGGCCCTTGGGAGGTATCCGTTGAGCTTGCTCGCATCAGAGCGCTGGAACGAGACGCGGTTCAGTGGGGGCTGGCCCGAGTAGAAGCTGGGAAGAGGTCAGTCAGAGATTCACAGAATGTTTGTTGATGAACAGCGATGGTCGCAAGCTCGCACCGACGAGAGCGTCTACATACTTGACAACATTGTCCATGATGCTGAACTTGCGGATGGGCTGACGTGATGAGATGCGTGCGGTAGTGGGTTTGGATGAGAGTGTCCTGGAGAAGTGGAAGAGGGATTGAACGACTGCTGATGCGCGTGTGGGCATGCAGGTGATGCTAAAGAGCGGTACGACGTCGTTGTGGGGAGATGGAGTTGCCGGAGTTGGCGGCGTGTGTCATCATGGG
This sequence comes from Apiotrichum porosum, assembly GCF_003942205.1. Taxonomy (NCBI): domain Eukaryota; kingdom Fungi; phylum Basidiomycota; class Tremellomycetes; order Trichosporonales; family Trichosporonaceae; genus Apiotrichum; species Apiotrichum porosum. The sequence continues at coordinate 1,345,154 of NW_021167108.1, read as the reverse complement.
CTCGCGGTGAGCGGTGAGTACACCGGCCAAGTCCGTGCCGGACCGGCCTTCTAGCGGCTTTCTGGCGGGGGCCGATTAGAAAAATACATTAGCATTTTGGGCTAAATGGAGATTTATTTGGAGGCGTCGTCCAGTTTGTAATTGGGGGGTTCCTTGATTGCGCCATCTGTTCGCCATGCAAACGCGCTCCCCCCATGGAGTCACGGCCACTTGCTTGCTGCAATGAAGGTCCTCCAGCCGTGTAGTGTACGATCCGTCGCGCACAATGGTCGCGCATCCGCAGCATTTTGCCTTGAGCTGTGGACGCACAAGGCAAATGGCGGCCATTTCACGATTGAGACACGCTTCCGGTCGAAGATGACGTAACATGGTAATCTCCGTTTGTTTCTCTTCGCCGTCGCGACACTCCATCCCCTCCAATGTCACTCAACAACACCATGACACCGTCCAGGCCTCTGCAGCTGGGCACCTTGACGATAAAAGCAGATCCAGATGCAGGGCCAAGCGCACAACCTGACGACCCAGAGTGGGCACTGCTCGACGCTGCCTACCTCGACCGCCACCCATGGGCCCCCGAGGAAAGCGACAAGATTGGGCTCCTGAAGGACCTTTTGCGCGACGTGTACCTCAGCACAAGCTGCGATCGGCGTCGAAGAGGCGATGAGGTTGTGGTACGGGTGGCCATTAGTACCAACGACGCTGGTCGGTGGAACAATAGCTCCCAACGTGTCAACCGGCTCCGTCGGCTGTTTCCACTCTTGGACAAAGGATGGGATGGCGAGGAAGGACGGCTGCTGGAAGATACAGTGAGTCCACTTGGTTGAAGCAGTCGGCTAATTCCAGCCCGAGGACCTCTGCGCCGGCATGCAGGCACTCTACGCCCTCATTGAGAGCCCGCCAGAACCACATTTCGAGCCTGGCGAGTTTCTCGGCGACGACGAGGCCTTTGCCGGCTTGACCAACTATGAGAACCCGCCAGGCGTACAGACCATGATGTACAAGTACCAGATTGTACGTCTTCCATCCCGCGTGGAGCTGACATTAGCGCTCGGTGGCAAGGATGCTGCAGATGGAGTCGCAGCCGGGCACGATGGTGGATCCCTCATACTCGCGCTTCGCCGAAGCCGCTACCGGGGAGCGGTACTTCGTCGACCTCCAGCGCATGGACATTCGGCGGCAACCGTTTCGATATCCGCTGTCACGCGGAGGTATCCTCTGCGAACAGATGGGTGTTGGCAAGACACTCATGTGCCTCGCGCTGGTCCTGGTGTCGCGCCACCAGCCCACTCAGCCGCCTGTCGACTTTGCCAACAACATCTCAGCCGTCACGACGGACATTGCCTTACGAAGCTACCCTACAGCCTCAGCTGCAGTGATGCGGGGAGAGGTGGGCATTTCACCAACGACGGACGGGACACCCTCTCTCGCATCCATGTGTGCCGACATTGTGGCGTGCAGTAATCCGGCCGCGGCGAGAACTGGGTGGAGCATCACACCTACAGTGGAGAAACTGATCGACGAGCGCAAGTGTATCTACTACCGCTTTCCGCCACCAGTGAGGTTACCTCGTGGGGCCAAGAGGGTCCCCGATATAGCGCCTGAGCGATTCGTCCTGGCCCAAACGACCCTTGTGGTTGTACCGCTGCTCTTGGTCCCGCAATGGCTCGCCGAGGCCGAGACCCACTTGGAAGCAGAGGCCTTGAAGATTCTGGTTATCCCCGAAGGAGGCCGAGAGAAGACGCCGTTGCCACCAATGGAGGAGCTTGTTCGATACGACGTACGTAACAGGCCGTTGACCCGACGTGTGGCGCTCACCCAGCAGATTGTTCTTATGAGCTTGGATCGTGAGCTACCAACACGACCACCCTGACAAACTTTAGGTTTCCGGCGCGAGGGCCAGCGATATGATGACGAGACACTTACAACAGAGCTCTTGAGGGCTCGTTGGAAGCGTATCATTCTTGGTGAGTTGTTGGGCGCTGGCTGCTGGAACTGACAAGCAGACGAAGGTAACATTGCCAACAACACCAAGAGTGACGCAATGATTCTGGCCGATGCACTCAGCATCGAGCGTCGATGGATCGTTAGCGGAAGTGGGTAACCTTTGCCGGACTCAACTGACCCACCAGCGCCGACGACACAGTTAAAGCAAGGGACAGAGAGTGCTGTCAAGTCGTTCCTCGAGTCCGAAGCCATGCAGCGCGTGGACTCTGGACGCTCAACACCGAATGGCCATGCTACCAATGGACACTCTACTTCCGGCACCGAGTCACCGCGGCGGCAGTGGTCCAAGGCAGACCTCAACGACGTCGAGCGCCTCGGCAAGATGCTTAAAGGTTTCTTGGCCTCTGAGATTTTCCAGCAGGAAGACTTCCAGCGTCTCGTGACCACGCCACTCCGAAAACGGGCAGGACCGATGTACGGCGCAGTGGAGCGAATCCGACAGATCATGTCCGCTATTATGGTCAAGCATCGCCCTGGTGTGATTGATCAGGAGGTCAGCCTCCCGGAATCGACCCTCACCGCTGAGACCGTGCACTTCACCCACTGGCAGCGTCTCACGTACAACGCTCTTACTGCACTCATGGCCAGTAACGTCTACACAAGTGGGTGACTCATCTCCTATGTCATCTAACCCAGCAGGTAACTTCGAAGACCCAGACTACTTTCTGCACCCTCGCAACACCGAGGCGTTTAATCAAGTGGTGGCTAACCTCCATCTCGCCTGTTTGTGGTTCTCGTCCACAGAGATGGACCTTGAGGGTGCCATTGGACGTACCGAGAGCCACCTGAGGAAGAAACAGGTCACCGAGGAACAACGAAAGGGGCTGGAAGAAGCCCTCCTGCACATGCGACGAGCTGTTCTTGACAGCCCTGACTGGTCAGAATGGATGCAACGCGCGGTACCCTCTATTCCATATGAGGCTGGTATGGTGCCAGCTACCATCTTGGATGCTTGGTCCGAAAGCCGTCACACCCGTCCCTCGCTTGTCGACGCCGCCAGCTTGCAGATTATGCGTCAAGCAAACACGCGTGGGGCCGATGTCCAAGACATTGTGCGTTCGGGTTGGGACGAGCGTGTCAAGCACCCAGAGTGTGAAGCGCTCCTGGCCGTCATGGAGAAGGCCGAAAAGGAGTGGCGGTCCAGGCCCAACCAGGCCAATGCGGCCCACGTTCCCGGTATCAACCACCACCGCGACGACACCAAAGCAGCAGCCGACAAGCCCAAGGCTCCAAAACTTGTGAAACGACTCGGCAAGAAGAAGAACACGGACGACGTGATGGACATTGACAACGCGCTCGACGAGGCTGCCCGCAATGCCGAGCGCGCTGCAGAATCCATGCGCGGTGCTCGTCCCATGCCAGGCGTCATCCAGACCACGAGCATGTCGGCCAAGGTCAACTTTGTCATCCGCTCGATTCTCGCCGCGCCGCCCGAAGACAAGTTTGTCATCTTCGGAACATATGAGGAGATTGCACACCTCACCGACGCGCTCGAGCTTACAGACATCAATTCGTGAGCTATTGCACTCGCGCCTAGCTGACTCCAGGGCGTACGCTGGTGCCAAAGTGCCAGCAACTCAGCGCAAGGCCGCACTCAAGAACTTTGCGTCTCCAGGCATGCGCGTGTGCCTGCTCGAGCTCAAGTTTGCTGCTCGCGGCTTGACCTTGACCGCTGCCAACCGCATGATCTTCATTTCGCCCGTTTGGAGCTTGGACGTGCAAGCGCAGGCTATCAAGGTGAGCTTTTAGCTCACGTGCCGGAGCTGACAGCAGCGTATCCACCGTATTGGACAGACTCGGCCGACCCACATTGACATTCTTGTCACCCAGGGCACCTTTGAAGAGGACATTGTGCGCCGTGAAGCTGCAATGCGGTCCAACGAGGAGGAAAAGAGCTACTCTCGGGCCTTGATCGAGGTGCGTTTGGCTGCTTGGCTCGCCGAAGCCCGAAGCTGGAGCTGGCTTCTCGTGCACGGACACGAAACACAAAAGGTGCGACATTTTCTGACCCATTCTGCAGAACCCCCGCTTTGTGTATGCGGAAAGCGACGACCAAGCCACGTTTCCCATCCGCCTCGTCCCCCGAGAAACCACGCTCAGCGCCGTTGAGCAAGAGACGTACGCACAGTCGCTTGCAGCTGTCGCTCCCGGCACCACGCCACCGGGAGAAAGTGGCAGCACGACGCCGATCATCACCCCAGCAACCCCGCGGATCCTCCCCGCCGCCGCTGATACTTCGACCAAGAGCAAACGTGTCATGTTTGCAGGCGTGGACGACGACTCGGAGGAAGACGCCTCGGTCCCGGTACCGGCAAAGAAGCGCGCACGGTTTGCCGATGACTGATGCGAGTGATTTTGCCACTCGGGTTCCGGTGGCTGTGGCTACTCGTGAGGCATTTACGAGGCCGGCGCGGCTCTGATGTCCTCCACTCCACACAGATCTGGGATCAATATGGAAGTCCTGAGGCGAGAGAACAAGTACAAACAATCATTATCGCCGCGGCGATTCCCAAAGTCCTCCCCCATCAACGACGTTGTGTGCTGGCCGCTCGGCCCCCACGCCGTGGAGGATAGATAAATACAGTCCATGTAGCCTCCTCTTCTCGCCTTTTCTCCTTCTCCCCACCCGCATACTCGCCACCCTGCCACCCATCAACTCTCTCATTGAAGCCCTCGCACCTGTCTCTGTGACTGCCGCGCGCCTCGCATTCGTCGCCATGCCCCCCAAGAAGCCCAGTGGTGCTCCCAAGCCCAAGCCCGGTGCGGGTGGCAAGAAGTGAGTCAACGTGGGGTGAGGCCGGGGAAGGTGGCGGAGACAAGTGATGGGACGTTCTGGTCGGTGTCGGCTGGACCGAGGACACGTTTTAGGCTTCTCGCAGTTACGACTGCCGAGATTCTTTCTCACTCATGCCCGCTGCTTCACCTCACGAGGAAGGCTCCGTAGTGCGTAGCTGACACTTGCATCCAGGCCCGGTGCCCCCAAGGACACCAAGGATGCCAAGAAGCCCGCCGGCGGCAAGAAGGACTCGAAGAAGTGATCGACCAACCATCGAGAACACTCGAGCTTCTGATGCCTGATGGTATCGCCATCGTCAGGCGTCGGTGATCAATTCTTCTCTCACCATCCCTCAGCCTCCTCCACAGCTACTTGGCTCCCACCGCCGCCTCATGCCGCGCCACTTCGTCCGCCACACTCACCGTCATGACCATGTCCACCCGTTAACTTGATTGTGGCACCAGTAGTAACCTAACTGTGATGGAAATCCGTGGCATGACGTTAAAAAGCTATACGGATACAGACTGTATAATTCTGTTACACTGGCTTGCTCCGCAATTCGCGCTCTCCTTTCCTTTCGAGACCGGGCAGAGCCCTGCCGTGGCCATGAAGTCTACAGGGAGTATCAAGTGTTGCACGGCGGGGAGAATGGATAAGATTAATCAGTCGCGATGCGGCCTCGACGGCACTGCCGTTCAGGTGCATGCCATGGCGGCTGCGTGGCCACTCGTGCCACAACATCGGCTATCAGGCACTGGTCCCTCGATCCCTCGTAACGGACAAACATGTAAAACACTAGACGATGCATTTGTGTGTGGTGCTTGACGGAGGTATGCAACTCGTCTCCAACCTGGTCCTCCTTCAGATATCCTCCAGGTCAACCTCCTCGCTGTCTGTTGGCGCCTCGGCCCCGGCCTGTTCCTGTTCCACACCGCGCACAGCCTTGTCTGTAGCCTCCACCATGGTCTCCAGGAGCGTCCTCGGTGTCGTCTCGAGCTCGCCCACGAGCTCGGTGATGACGGGCAGCTTGCCCTCCCACGCAAGCGTCACGCTAGCCAATCGGCCGGCGGCATCGTCCTGCTGGGGAGCGCGACGCGCCTCGCGCGCCTCCCGCGCGATTGCAGAAAGGTAGACACCGACGTGCTCGACGATATCCTCGCTGATGACGGGCAGGACCTCGGCGACCACATCCAGACCGTCGGCCCAGCGCTTGTACCGTGCGAAACGGTTCAGGACCGCCGCCGTGGTCGGGACGAGGATTGGTTCCGAGGGGAATCCCGCAACCGCGGTGTTGAAGAGGGCAAGGGTCTTTGCGTAGCGGTTCCTGCGCGAAGCCTGGAGGACGGCGATGTATGCCGTGTCCCCGCGTGAAAGCGTGGCCTTGATGCTGGGAACGACGGAGAGCGCACCCCAGTGCCGTGCCGCGCAGGCTGCGGCGATGGTGACGCCGAAATGGCCGAGCTCGATACCGTGCGCCCGCGTGATTTCCACGAGACGGTGGGCGAGGAGGGGATACTGCATGGCCAGGGACCGGAGGCGGGCACGGGCACCATCGGCACCGAGGGCAGTGACGAGGTCGTCGAGTTGCTGCTTCTCCTGGGGGACGGTACCCTCCACATTACCAATGAGGCCGTACGCGTGCAGTGCAGTGGTCGCGCGGTTGTCAACCGGGACCCACCTGCCTGTTGTGGCGAGGTAGTGGGCGAGGACGGTCCGTGCAAACGCAGTGTTGGCCGAGGACCGTGTACCGCGGGTGAAGGCGCGAACAAGTGTGAGGGTCGTGTACGCGTCGAGGTAAGGCGAGGTGGTGCACCACTGGGTGTATGCTTCGCGCACAAACGGGAGAAGGCGGGCGCTCGCCAGCGCACGCAGCACACCAGGGACGACAGCTGCCGTGTCCGACTTGGTCTTGCTAAGGTCCTCGGCCAGGCGAATGAGGATGGAACGCGTCGGCCGGGCAAAGGCAAGACGGAGAATGTTGCGAGGTGTCAATGGGGCGTGGGGGACGGGGAGGGCCGAGTAAAACTCGAGAGCGGTGGCGATGGGGAGTGCGTTGAGGTGGACGTTCAGAGTGCCGGCGTCCATGGCCGGGAAACGCTCGTCTTTGGTCATGCGCAAGAGGGTCGCTCGAGCCCATTCAACCTGGCTGGATACTCCGCTGACCGAGGCTGCGCGGCACGCGGCAAACACAAGCTCGCACGCGGCACTGAAGGGCTCGCTCTTCTCCATGGTCGTGACAAGGTCGTCAATCATCCAATTGGCACGTTCGTCGAACCCCCAGAACAGGGCTGTGCGTGCAATGGCCGACTGGACGAGGAGTGCCGCTGCCTGTGGGTGTGTGGGAGAACTGCGGCCAAGGATACCTTCTGGCAGCTTTCCAAGACTGAGAGGGTACTGCAAGAGACGGAGAGCGTCTGATGCACGGCCATTGCGGGCGAGGCGCGCGACAATCTGAAGGAGCGGCCACGCCTGTCTTGGTTCCCAAGTACAAGTGTACACCATCTCGTAGAAGATGTTTGGGAGGAGATCATTGGCGTCTTGCTTCATCAAAGCACGAGCGATAATGACGTTGGCCGAACGCGAGAGGCGAGTAACGGTACGCCGGCGGAGCAGTGCGGCAATCGTGCTGTACGCCTGGACAATGAGACCTGTTCTCAACTTGTCGCCGGGCGTCTGCGGGTGCTGGAGGTCTGCCTCTGCCTGGAGAATCTCGCGCAAAGCATGAGCGTCGGGTTTACGCAGGAGGAGGTCGGAGACGAGCATCTGGTGCATGCCTGTCGGACGAAGGTTGGTGTACAGTGTCCGGATCTGTGGCAGCAGCATGGTGAGGTAGTGGTCATACAGTCCACTTGACCGCAGGCCAAGGTAGGCTGCTCCCGGGTCGATCCAGGACTGAGTGTTGTCCGCCGGTGGAGGGGCAAGGAGAGCAGCGACCAGCTCCTCGTCTCGCGCAAAGCTCATGCTTGACCAGATGGCTTCGTCGCTGCGGCTGTCGAAGAAGGCCTCCAGCGTGAGCCTCGAGCTCGACGCAAATGCCGAGGGTCGCAGCATGTGGGGGGGAAGTGCGGAAGTGTTCTCGCTCTCCCTTGCTGTTGCCAGCGAGCGTGTTGGTGTCCGCGACGGCGCAGGACGCGGCATACGCCGGAGGCGGAGGAGGGAACGGTTGCCGAAGCTGAAGGTCAGCTACAATGATGATGGCAACGAGCTCACCTCGGCATGATGCAATGCTCAATATTTCATGCCCCTTTTGAAAGTCCTCTCGCTCGTGAGCTAGGCGAGCGTCTATGCGCTGTGAAGGATTGTGGTTGAGTGGTGGGTGGTTGACGGACGAGCGATGGACGTCGCCGTTGCCTGAACTTTGACTGGCGCCGCGCTTCATTCCCCCGAACGCCATGTGACAACCACGTGACCTCTCTCATCCCAGATCCCAGCAGCAGCCTCCACTCAAATCAAATAATTTGCCACCTAACAAACCTCGAATCACACACAACACAACCATGGTGGGTAGCTCAACGTTGAGAAGCGCTCGCTGACCCCAGCCCCGCGCAGCAAAGGCTACAACTTCCAGGCGGCACGCGCCCGCTGCCTCTCTCACCAAGCGCTCCTTCGCCGTCGCCGACTCGCAGGTCGCCGAGCAGGTCCTCCCCGGCTCCGCCCCCGCCGTCACTGTGAGTTGCAAAGCGTACGGTTCTGAACAACTCTGACTGTTCAGATTGCCGACCTCGCCGAGGCGCCCAAGAAGACAAAAGTCGAGAAGCCCTTCCTGGGTGCGATCCAGGCCGGCGCCGCGCTGCACCCTTATTCGCGCTCCCACATCAGGCGCGAGAAGCGCAAGGCCAAGGAGGTCGTCGGCGGTGGTCTTGACAGTGTCGCCGCTGCTCTCGCCGAGGCCGCTGGCGAGGTTCCCGTCCCCGAGGCGCCTGTGCCCAAGAGCAAGGGCCACGCGCGTGTTGTCGACGACGTTCCACAGAAGAGGAAGCAGGAGCCCGACGGAAGGATCGGTGAGGGCCGCACCAAGCCCCTGGCCGAGAAGCAGCGCAGGAAGCAGATGTGAGTTGAGAATAAAAAGGTGACATGGGGCTGGGCTGACAACACCCAGTGCCAACAACGCGCGCCGCATCCCCGCCGTCATGCAGCACCCGGCCTTCAAGGCCAACCCGTGGGCGACTATCCGCGAGCACGCGGCCAACTCGCTGGCGACTTCCGAGGCTGTCACGAGCGTTGCCGAGCGCAAGGCTGCGGCCGAGACTGCCAAGTCCAAGGCTGCCGAGAACCTCGCTGTTGCCATGAGCGGCATCGAGTAGAGCGTCACGGATTGAGACGAAGTCTGGAGAGAGAGAGAGAGAGACAGTGGGGCCACATTGATACCGCGCATTGATACCATGGAACAATACATCACACGTCGCAGTATACAGCACACACGTCTACTGAGCGCCAACCTGTCGTCACATGCTCGACCTCACCCGCTCCTACCAGGTCTCTCTCCACATGCTGACCTCACCTCACAACTTGGCTGCTCCAAACACGCTGTGCTTGATACGTGTCCACTTTTTGGAACATTCCTGCGGTCAGCTTTCCCGCGTCCTCGCCAAAAGCTAACCTGCTGGGTCTTTGCGTGCCCCGCCTGCCCTACAGCATGAACCACCGCGGGCCAGTTCTTACCCTCGCCGTAAATGAGCTTGGCCGTGAGTGGACTACCAAGCAGTGGTGGGACACAGCCGGGGACGTACCTGCATGCGCCAGAGCGCACGCTCTTGCGCTGTTGTCCAGCCTCGCGAGTTGCCGAATGTGGGCTGGACAAATGGCTTCTCGTGTGGCGCGCTGCGGGGCACGTCGTTGCTCGGGTTCTTGCCGTTGACGGGTGCACCGTCGGGCCGCTGCCGCTTACACGTGCACTCGTGGCCGTCCATGTCATCGTCGTCATCGTCATCGTACTTGTCAGCCTTGCGCTTCCTCGCCGCCGCCTTGACGGTCTTGTCCCGGCTCGTGCCCTTGGCCACCCACACCAACCCGGCTTGGTCGTTCATGACCCAGCGGCCCTTGACTCCATCGGGACCCTCCACACCGTCAAGCACACCCATCAGCCCACTCCCCTCGACTCCAAGTGTACCCGATCCCTCGCCCACTTCACGCATGTACCCCACCTCGTCCACCTTGCCGGTCCACGCCCACCGCCCGTTCTCGAGCGGCGCGATCCACGGCTGCCGTTTGGAAAAGAGAAAGGGCGGGCAGCAGGTACGCCCGATGAAAAAGTAGTAGTTGCGCTCTTGGGCCGGTGTGCGGTCGGGGTTTGCCAGGCGGGCGAGGACGAGGTCACGCTTGGACGGCGGGGTGGGCGGTAAGGGTGCGGTCAGCTCGCGTAGTGGCTCGGAGACGTCGCGCGGACGTGGGGGCCGGTGGAACTGGGGCGCAGGAGGGGTGCGCGGCGGCGGAGGCGGCGGTGTGCTGATGACGGGACGAGGCGTTGCGGGATGCTGGGGCGTCTTGCATTCTGGAGGACTCGGGGGAGCTGGCTTGTGGGGGCTTTCGACGGGGGTCACTGGCCCAGAGATGGTCTTGTCGTCGTCGTCGGTGACATCGTCGTGGGTCAGGTCGAGCATCGGTGGCTGGGGTGGTAGAAGCGTGAGAGACAGAGGCGGGGGAGAGGGAGGGTCTGGGTAGGATGAGGGCGAGGGCGAGGGCGAGGCTTGAGGTGGTAGGGGCAGAGCCATGGGTGAGGGGGTCGCTAGGTCATTGGGCGTCCCCGCTGTCAAGTCGAGGCTGTCGCCGACGAGCATGGTGTAGGTAGTAGCGGCAGCGATGTAAGGATGTGAGGAAGGAGTTAGTGTTGTTGCTATGACGAGTGTGAGTATAACTGTGAGCCCCTCCGATGACGAGAGAGTATATGTGTATGGGGCGGAGGCGAAGAACAGAAGATGATGATGAGAGACACATCCAGCATCATATCTTTACGTCCTCCTTTATAAAACGCGCCCATTCGGCAAACCCCGCCCACCGCTCGGCTCTCGCCGGGGGAACTGTCTTGGGTGCCACATGATTATCTCTCCCTAGCGCCAGCCAATTGACCAACTCGCGTCTCACCAAATGGGCCATAGCTCGGAATGGCTAGTCTCCATTGCGTGCACACTCACCTCACCGTCACCCTCACCTTCACACCTGTGCGGCATTCAACGGGACGGTGCCGACGGCCGTGAGAGCACGAGTGCCAGCACCAAGAGCCATCGGATGTACCCGACGTGGCCCCACAAAACCCGCGTTTGAACCCTCCTGTGCCCCCCTCGGCAACAAGGGACCTCCCGGTTGGGCGGCTGGTTCATAGCCGCCTTGCCGCCGGGGCCGCTGGCCGCTGACAATCGCACGCAGTCACTCACCACCAGCAGCAGGCCAGCAGCAATACAAGTGTGACATCCCTCTCTCCCCTTTTCCCTTCCTCCCCATCCTCTCCCCCATCTCCCAAAAACAATGGCCTGCTCCTCGCTCAACGCACTCATCGCGCACGCCGCGCGCGCGTCCAGCGCCCCCGGCGGCCTCGACGCCGGCGTCATGACCATCCAGTACGCGACCCCGCTCATCGCCGCCCTCCTCCTCCGCCTCATCAAGCTGCGCGAGGCCCACCCCACCCTCTTCACCTTTGCCACCAAGGACGGCCTGGCCAACCTCGCCGCGGGTGTCGTGCGTGCCGGTGGCTCGCTCGGCGAGGCGCGTGTCATCATGCGCACGTTTGGTAAGTGCTTTTTCATCCCGGTTGGGACAGAGCTAGACGGCTCGGGGCTCGCTCGGGGCAGACGCGGGAGAGCCGGCACCGCCGCCTGGGGAACGACGTGCGAACACATCCCACTGGGATGGATGGCACCACTCCGACCAGCCTTATCGGCGTCGGTTCTCAGTGTCGACCCGCGCACAGCATACGCGGCCGCCGCTGCCACCCCCAACCGGCGATGCCCGGCGTCGCCCCGGTCTTCGGCATTTTCCAGGACACAGGCCAGAGCTGACCACCCGCAGGCATGCTGCCGATGCTCGACTGGCTGCTCAAGCTGCACCCCAAGCCCATTAGCGCGCTGATCAAGTTCTTTGTTCGCCCCAGCCTGGCCAACCTCGACATTAGGAACCCCAAGGTTCTCGACACGATCCGTGTCTTGCTCCTCTCGGGCTTCTACCTTGGCGAGCACGTCGCCTGGCTCGGCACCAAGGGTGTGCTCCCCCTCTCGCCCGAGACCATTGGCAAGGCCGCCGTCTTCTCGGTCCGCTCCTGGGCGTAAGTACAACACGGGAGGAAGCGCAGCGGCGCCCCTGCCCCTCGCTTGCAGCGTACAGACACGGACACTGAACAGAGGCTGACTTTTGTTTCCCAGTGTCGACGTGGCCATCACCGTCACCCGCCTCTCGCTCCAGTACAAGTCGCTCACGGCGCGCACCCGCGCCCTCAAGGCGTCGTCCAAGAAGACCGAGGGTTACGAGGTCGCCGCCAGCGACGAGAAGGCGGGCGACTCGTCGGCCGAGACGTCCGCCGCCGCCGCCCTCAAGGCCGAGTGGGCCACCTGGCAGCAGAACGCCATGGTCAACTTTGGCTGGATCCCGCTCACCATCCACTGGTCCAAGCCCGGAGGTCTCTGGACCAACCCCCTCATCACCGCCGTCATTGGCTCGTACGTCGCGTACGCCAAGTCGTACGGCGTGTGGCAGCGTTCCGCCTAGGTGGCGGCGGCAGAAGGCGCAGCAGCGAGCTAGCTATCTGCGCTTGTTACGAGGCGAGAGACAGAGAGAGAGAGAGAGAGGGATCAGACAAGGAGAGTAGGGTATGCGTCCGGGCTACATTTCGTTGTGCTACCTACGAGCCAGAAGCTGTGGAAGTTTGTCACGAGAGAGAAGGAGCAGCAGTCGTTGTGGATACCCCCCCAGATGTACGTGCTGAGCGCGGCTAGTCGAGCTACCCGGATACGCAGCGAGCAAGTGAAGAAGTGCATGCACCGTAGCGAGAGAAAAGGGCGCGTGTGCGGCTACGGTATGCGACGGAAAAGCGATGGGGGAGAGGGCGCAATGTTCGACCTGCACTGCACTACGCACTGCACTGCTCGGCATCGTGTCGTGATCTCGGCAATTCGCAAGATGCACATGCTTGTTTGTGGGGCCCGATTCGTACCGATCGCCATGTCCCAATGTCCTGCACTGTTCAAGTCTCTCCTCATTCGATCGTGGGATCATGAGGGGAGATGCCAAGAGCCAAGATGTTGCCGCTGACCGTTTGAGCCCCGCATTGTGCCCGACGAGACAGCAGCTCTGCAGGGGTGGTGTGTGCGGGAGGAATGGCGGTGTGGACTTGGCGGTCACGACGGGAGGTCGGTGGTTGCTGTGGGTTGTGGTGGGTGTGGGTCGGCTCGAGGACGCTCGCTTGAACATGTGCACCCCAGTCGAGCCGCTGGCAGTGGCAGTAGCTCGTTGGCATTGTGCTGGAACCTAGGGGGCTCGTTGAGGTTTCGTTAGTGGCACCAGTGGCATCGCACTGCTTGTTGCCGGACATTGTGTCGAGAGCGACTGTCCGCCCTCGTCATGCTCTATTAGGCTCACCGCGATACAGTATGCATTAGAGGGGGATGAGCGCCAGGATCACCAAATCTTTGCAATCAATGTGTTGATCCCACTTGAGCCGTTGGTCCGGTGGTGTAGATCAAGAGGTGATCTTCCTGCCAGCAGCCTGCCCGTGCGCTCGCCAACTTGCGTGCCCATCTCTTGGATATGCGCTGATCACTCACCACCCCGGGGCGCTGCATCTCTATTCCACGCACTCCATCTCAGGAGACAGGCGGTACATGTCCCCATCCAACACCTCACCCACGCCAAACAAACAACACCGTGACGGGAAAACAACTCACACCACAAGGCAGATGCCCGTGGCCGGTGCCAGCGTGCCAGAGATCCAGAGAACGCAGTATCGATCCGGGAACAATTCCCCCCGCACCCGATAGTGCGTTATGGACCCCCCCGAAATACACACTACAATTCGCCGTGTTTCGCAGGCCATTTTTCGCGCCTTTCGCGGCCGATTCGCCTGCGGTTTCGTACATTTCGTGCGTTTCGTGCGGCGGCGGATAAACCGTCGTACGTTGGGACGGTGGGTGCGGTGGCGAGCAGGGGAAATGGGTTGCTTTCTGTCGATGCATTGCTTTCCGACGATCCCACAGATGGGTTCCTTTTCGATCTACAAGCGATATCTATCATAAGCGTATATGCGACTCCAAAGCGATTTCATTTCAGAAACGGTTGCGGGGGGAACTGCCGCACTCGGGGCAATTGCAGTCTCATTTCATACTTCATTTCGGGGCATTTCAGCCGTATTTCTCGTAACTGGCCGAGGAAAGGTGGGGCTGCAGGAGGCCAGGAATTCCAGGAAGCCAGGAGGCTGCATACGTTGCGATTGTTACTCGGTCGTTGACGCAACCCCATGACGTGATACTGGCCCATGACGTCTGCGCCTGGTCTCGCAGAGCTAACAGTGCCGACCAACTGGGCCTATGCTGTGTCTCCACCTACTCTCTCCACTCTGTCCAAACGCAGCTTGATATTACCACCACAAAGACCAGAGCGGACTCTAGCGACCGCGCCTCACGGCCAGCAAGTGCAACCAGTGTGCATACAAAGAGAGATGTGGGTCCGCAATATAAAGGGGTATACAGTAGTTGGACGTTTGTGCGCTTACAGTTGAAGGGAGCGCCAGATCTTGCTCCTTTTCCTCATTATCCATGGCTGGCTTGGTCCAGAACGCGCCCTAGTCGCGGAAGCCACCGGCAAGTGTCTTGCCCTCGTCGCTCTTGGGTCCCGAGATGCCGAGGAGAGCGTACCGCTCCTCGATGTAGTCGATGGCCTTCTTGCCCGTCTGCGCTTCGTACTGCTCGACGCTGAGGGGACGCTCCGCGAGCGGGGTGACGCGCAGGCCGTGGCGCTGGGAAGGGTATGCGTCCTGTCCATGGTCAGTAAAAACACGTCGGCCGGTGGGACACTCACAAAAGTGGCAGAGTGCGTGGTGACGCGGTTGTCCCAGAGGGCGACGTCGCCTGCCTCCCACCTCCACCTGACGGTGGCGTCGGTCTGCTGGGCAAAGCCGTCACGGAGGAACGCGAGGGTGTTGTCCGACTCGGCCTTGGGCACGCCAATGATGCGGGTGACAAAGCCAGGGTTGACAAAGATGGCCTTGTGGCCCGTGACCGGGTGGACGCGGACGACGGGGTGGACGGTCTCGATGGGCTCGCGGCGGGGCACGGTGATGGTTCCGACACGCGACGCGGCCTGGTTGAATCCCGTGTGCAGGGCCGAGAGGGACTCGAGGTACTGCTGGTAGTAGCGCGAGAGGGACGAGTAGAGCGCGGTGCCCGACGACCACAGAGTGTCGTTGCCGACCTCGGGGGTGGTGAGGAGACGCAGGATGGTGGGTCCAGGAGGCTGGATCTCGTAGGTCACGTCCGAGTGGAAGAGCTCGGCGCGCGAGAAGGCGTACGGGTCCGGACGCGAGTTGCGGTCGGTGTAGACAACTGGAGCATGTCAGCTGGGACCCCGATCATGTCGCCAGCCAAGACTCACCGACAACATCGTCCAAGTCGCCACGACGGGGAACAGCGTAAGTCGGGTGGGTGTGCAGGGGACCAAAGTGGGCACCAATCTCACGCTGCTTCTCGATCGTAAGGGTGTGCTGCTTGCGGAAGTCTGGAATGGGTCAGCAACGGCAAAGGAGCATTTACCAGCAACCACGACTTACACACAACACCACGCCTGGCAATGAGCAGGGCACTGCTAGGTCAGCAACCAGTTGGCGCGAATACTACCCACAGGTCATCGAGCTCGTCCTTGCCGAGATCCTCCATCTTGGCGTCGCCCTCAATCACGGTGCCGATAGCGATACCGAGGTCCTTGATACGGCCACCGTGCGCCTCGACGAACGCACGCAGACGGGCATACCCCGGGTCGGCAAAGTGGCCGCGGTCAACAAACTCAAACGGCTCGAGGGCGGGTCCCGACTCGGTGCGGGGCGGGTTGTGGGCTGTTGTGTGGTGTCAGCAAGAAGAAAAAAAAAAGTCGGAGTGGTCACACGACATGGCGCGCTCTTATCCCGGTTTGTTTGTCAACAAAGCCAGTGGGGCTCGGCCCTGGTGCCACTCACGAAGGAACTCGGCGTAGGGGTAGTCGGTGTCGACCGCGCCGAGGACCTCTCCCTAAGGTTATTGTCAGCTTGTGTGCTCGTGCAAAGTCGGGAGTGCTTACGACATAGTTGTACGGGTCCACGAGCTTTGCCTCGTCCGTGGCAGAAGTGGCGGCCTGGAGCTTGAGCGTGCCCTTGAGCGGCTCCTGGGTCTGTGTCTGAGTCTTGGAAGCAGTGGCGACGGGCATGTTCAGCAAGGTGAGAGAGGTAGTGGAGAGATGTGGAGAGAGCACACGACTGGAGCTCGGGATGATACATATAGGACCATGCGGACAATGGGACTCGCAACCCTCGTGGACCCAGAGAGAGATGCAGCACGCAATCAATGACCACCGGGGCGGCTATGGCCACACCGCGCGCGTGTTTTGGCTCTGGGCCCAAGTGCCTGGAACCGAACAACCTCAGGCGCGCTCGGCGCGTCCACCAGCTAGCCAGGCGCCACGCGGCCATACACCCGCAAACTCCGGCCAGCGTGTTTAAAAGGGGGGACCAGATAAAACATCACCCCACCCAGCTCTCCCTCGCACCCGCACAGACACACCCACGCCGCGACGGAGCGTTAAAGGCCAGCGCACCCAACACTGCAGGTTTCTCTTCGTCCTCTCCTGCCCCGCTGCAAGCCCCAAGACTACGCTTTCAAGCTTCCCTCGGGAACGGTCAGCACCTGTCCATGGCTCGTACGCGGTGGTGGAATCATGTGAGGCAGAGGAACACCCCCTTTGCTCTGGCGCCGGCGCGATCCCCTTCACCGGGTTGAACGCGTCCGAGTGCTGTGGGCATTGGGTCAAAAAGCTCACGTATCTCCCGCCCTTTCTTTCCAGGTGGAGGGGTGGGTCGAAGAGGGGCAGACATTTTTATACACCAGCGTCATGGTTTTTAATTCGATGTACGGTTTGTCTTTAATGGTGGCCAGCGGTGGGGGCGATTGAGTGGCCTGAGTGGAGGATGATTTCGATTGTACACTTTGGAGGCGGCAGCCCATTTCTGCCGTATTTGACCGCCGGGAAGGGCCAAACAAAGAAATCAAATGCTTGCCTGTTGCGGGTGGCCGGTGGGCGGGAGCTCGCGCAGAGGGATTGATCTTGCCACACTGGCATTGACCGGTCATGCTGGCAAACGGTCATGCTGACACTAGTGTCTTGTCCGCTTACGGCGCAGTTTAGTACATCCTCTGATCCTCTGCGCCACTGCCAAGCTACGGCGACGGTATAGACGAGAGGGAGAGGAGGAGTAGGTGTTGGGGCGCGCTGACGTGACGCTAGCAGCCTGGTTTGTTCCGTCTCCCATTCTGTCTGTGCCACGTACGTCCCATGCTGCAGAGCTGCAGAGCTGTGCTTCCGCCGACGGCCTCCGTCTCTCTCTCGCCTGTGCACCGGATGGATGCCTAAGACGACGCACGCGCTTGGTGAGAAGCCGACGGTGGTTTGCGTGTGTCCGGCTTTGTGGCGGTGGCGTTTTGCGAACATGGAGGAGGGGGGCAAATAGATGCTCTGAATTGCTAATGGGCGGGCACAGAGCCTCGCACGGTGGGCTGGCGGGCGTGGCACCACTTTTCACGGCCCGTGTCTCCTCCATGGAGGGTGCTGGAAACTTGTGACAAGGAGGAGTGGGTAGCTACGGTATCATAGACTGTGATTCAATGGTTCTTTGAGGATGCATACTGTGTTTTGGAGGATTGATGCGACTGAGGAGGGGGACTGTGTAGGGCATGTGAATGTCATGAAAGTGAAGCTGTTGTAATCCGTTTAGAATACATAATTGTAATGAATTAGAATGCATGTGTAATGAACGCTGAAAAGTGCCTCGTTGATCGGTGAAATGGAACGCCGAAAACGAAGCGCCTGACCGCCACAGTCGCCTGTGGTGTGCAGGTCGTCCGCAGGCGGGCGGGCGGGGGCTGCAGGAGGGGGGGACCGACGACGGGGGGGGGGGCAATGCGGGTGGTCAATGTGGCACCCTCATCACTCATTCCCTCCTCACCACCACCACCACGGCAAACATCCACTCCATCCTCCCTCTCCTCCTTCCTACCCCTCCTCCAGCATTGCATCCAGCATCACAGCGCGCACACCCCGCTCCACACCCTCCTCCTCACACCCCTCACCCACTCGCACAGCGAGCACCCTCGTGCGCGACCCACCACCAGGCGTCCTTGTCCGTGCGGTCCACTCGCTCTTGCGATAACCCCTCCTGCCTCCCGCGCCTGCCTCATGTCTCTCGGCCCCGACACGGCGTCCTACGCCGCACACCCCCTCCCCCGTCCCTCCCCTCCCCCTCCTGCCGTCGCCAGCATCCCAGCACCGTCGAGAGCGACAAACGCGCCGCTCGCCACTGGACCTGCCATGACCAACTCTGCCAGCGACGTGCCGCCACCGCCCTGGACTGAACCGCCACCAAAGTCGATGGCACCCGTCCAACCATGGTCCAACTCTACACACGACCGCAACTCTCCCTACTCGACAAACGCTGTGTCACCCGCTCCCACGCACGAGGAAGCTGCCAGGCCCTCTGCCAGCGGCGTGCACGGCGCTTCACCACAGGTTCCCCCCGGTGACGACGCGCACACTGCCGCCAACACCCACACTCCGCACGCCCACTTGGCCTTGGATGACCCCATGGATGCCTCCTCAGCGTCCACCCCCGTCGAGCCTCCCTCCCACGGTCCCAGCGTCATCCTTCGCATCCCCGCAACCGCTATGCCCAACGGTCGCGAGCGCACCGACTCGCCCGCCACGGGTGCCGTGGGCAAACGCAAGCGCCGCTCAGAGTATGTTGCCACACTACGCATTTAAACGCATGGGACATTTGATGTTGACCCTCTCTTTCCAGACCCCCACCTCCCCCCATCAGTCGCCCTCGCCGCGGACGTGCATCCTCTCCCGGTACGGGCACCGGTGCAGCCGGTACCCCTGTCACTGCGACGGCGACTGCCAACGGCACGCCTGCCCGTGGTACGCCCCGTGGTACTCCGCGCGGCACGCCCGGGCGTGGAAGCACGTCGCGCGACGGATCGAGCGCGCCGAGCTCGCGCGCTACGCCGGCAGGCGATGCGCCGCCCCGTGGCGATGCGTTGAGTATCTTTGGCGCGCCGACGTCCAACGATGTGGCCGCCGAGGTGCAGTCGATTGTGGGATCGTCGGGACGTGCCGTCCGTGAGCGCGAGGTTCGTGAAGCTCGTGAGGCCCGCGAGGCCCGCGAGGAAGCCAACAAGACTGCTCGCCCCACCCGTGGTGGCGAGACACACGTTCGCTCTGGTGTCTCTGCCAGCGGCCGTGGTCGGCGAGTGGGCGGCTCGGCCCGTGTCAACGCCGCGGGAACCAGCAACGGTGCAACCCGCAAGATCAAGGGCAAGGGCAAGGCCGATGCCGACTTTGTCAACCAGGATTTCTGCTCCGTATGCCGTGGTATCGGTCGCTTCCTGTGCTGTGATGGCTGCCCCCGCTCGTTCCACTTCATGTGTCTCGACCCGCCTCTCCGCATCGACGAGTTGCCTGCCCAGGAGACTTGGTTCTGTAACAAGTGCAAGGCCGACCGTGGCAAGCACGACCGTGAGAGCGGCCGCGGCACCGTCGACTCGCCTGCTCGCGCAAAGGAGGGGCCGATCAAGACCGTGTTCCGCACCATGTGCCACAAGCTTGACAACGACAACCCTACCCAGTTCCGTCTCCCGCAGGAGATTCGCCAGTTCTTTGTCGGCGTGGCTACTGGCGCACGCGGCGAGTACGTGGATGCCGAGGGAACCCGCACCAAGTATGAGTGAGTCGCTGCCACATTTTTTGGCCTTTTTTCTTTCGCTGACAATCCCAGCCGCAAGGGCTTTGCTGAGGAGCGCGACCCCGTGCGACTGCGTGACCCCAAGACGGGTCCCGTTGCATGCTACAAGTGCGGCGGAAGCTCGATCCCCATGCGTTCGCTGGCCAGTGACCCCGAGGCATCTTGGCGCCCCATCGTCTCGTGCGACTATTGCAACCTCCACTGGCACCTTGACTGTCTCTCGCCGCCTCTGGCGTCCATGCCCACCTCGATGCGCAAGTGGATGTGCCCCAACCACTCGGACCAGGTCATGCCCGCTCGTCGCACGGTCCGCTCGGGGCTCGAGACGGTCGATGTCGGCGCTATCGGCAAGCACAACAACGGCAACGTTGTCGTCGTTGCCGACGAGGAGCCTCGCGCGGCTATCCCTCACGAGGACATGGTCATCAACAACCGCCGCTACCGCGTCCCCGAGAAGATTATCCAGCTCGACTTTTGGAACAAGATTCGCGCGGGTGCCGTGGCCCCGGCCAAGATTGACAAGCGTGCTCGCGTTGCGCAGGAGGCTCTCAAGCACGCCACGCGCGCCGACCTCGACGCTGCCAACCTCATTCTCAGCTTTATGCACTCTGGCCTGCAGCCCGAGGAGGAGGACGAGGTCGTGGAGGAGGAAGCCGCGCTCAAGGACGAGGACGTCGTCATGGCCGAGCCCGCAAAGCCCACGCCTGCCGCGCCCCGCGCCACGTCGGTGCCCGTCGCTCGCCCCGCCGCCAACGGCCGCAAGTCGCGTACGTCCACGCCCAGCGCCGCTCCGAACAGCGATGGGCCCCCAAGGCGGATCACCCTGCGTTTGCCCCAGCAAAAGTAGATGAAGCCGTCTGTCGCAATGGATATCTATCGCCGCGCGCCACCAGGCCTTGACGAAACGTCGGCCCACTGTTAATAGGCCGCAAAGCACAAAACTACACCGTGTTCCACCATGGCCCCAGGACCCGGTCTGCTCCCTTGCTCGTGTCCCAAACACTATCTCCCTCTTGGCGACCTGTTGCTTCACCCCCGTCTGTGATTTTCTTCCATTTTAACCCCCCCCCCCCCCCAAGCCATTCCACCGCCCGCCTTCCTCGCCCCTGGGTCCCGTCATTCATTTCCTTCCCCCCCTCCATCCACCTCAAACAGAGCGTTTTCATACCTACTGTATATTCAGCATTTACCCGGGTTCCGCAATGCATCGTGTCTATGTGAACGCCGCAGCTGTGCAAACAACGACGCAGCTGAGCAAAGTGGATCTGTCCTAGATCTCCTCTGGATCTGTAGGCGACAGCCAAACACACAAATAGACATTGGTGTCAAACCGTGCCGCACAGAGACCGACCCCAGGCTCACTGATATCACTGGGATCTCAAGATCCACAGACGCATACATACTGACGTCAGGCTGCCGCTGTCGCGACCTCGTTGCTGCAGCCAAAGGCAAGGTGCCATTAGACACCGAGATGCATCTATTACTCGAGCACGGGCACGCGCCCGGTATCTGCCACAACCGCGACCCGCCTTCCTCCCCTGCCTCTAACCGCCACCACCACCTGTGCCCTCCCTCCCTGCCACAAAGACCCAATCGTCCGTCGTCGCGTCTCACTTCCTCTCCCCTCCCCTCCCCTCCCCTCTGCTCTTTATCTTTACACGATCGCGTCGGGGACAGGAATGTCCGGCGCGCCGCCCGGTCCGCCCATGGCGCGCATGGCCATCTCAAAGGCCACAAACGTCGCGCCGTTGGCGAACGGCGAACGGACAAGCGTCGGGGTCAGGCCGCCCGTGAAGCCGCGCCAGCCCTGGGCGCGCCACGTCTGCGCGAAGCAGTCCAGCATGCCCCTGTACTTGCGCTGGGACGGGTTGAGCGCGTCGGTCTGGAGCTTGGACTTGACGACGTCGATGGGGTAGATCCTGCGGGGTGTCAGTGGGGCGGAAATGGCAGTGTAGCGTGGCGTGGCGTGGTGTGGCGAGGTGGGTTGGGTTGGGTCGGGCGCGGGGTGAATCGGCAGCTGTCTACACCCCGCGCCTCCCCTCGTCCCCCTCCCAGCCTCGCTCTACATCACCAAAAAACCACTCACGAGCCCCAGAGAAAGTAGCCAGCGGCCGCGCCGTATCCGACCGCATACAGGGGCGAAATGTCCGCCCTCGACCCGCCGTTTTCGCGAATGTGCCTCTGGACGAGCCACTCGTACGCCGCGAAATAGCAGCCGTATCCGATACCGTCACGGAACATGGTGGGCACCTGGCCCTTGAACAGGCCCGGCAGGCCGTTCGACTTGATGAGCTGGGCGGCGCAGTCGAGCGGGCCCGAGTAGAGCTTGGCGTTGGCCGGCTGCGTCTGCAGGCGGATACGGATGTGCTCGACGGGGCCGGCGACGACCGTGTTGGCCAGACCGCCGATGGCGCCCGAGGCGTACAGCTCGGCTGTGGGGGTTAGCCAGGGGGGGGGGGGGGTAGGGAGGGAGGTAGGAGGGAGGCACGGGGGTAGGAGTCGAGGAGGACTATGAGCTTGCGACCGCCTAGACCGTAGCTCCCCTCCTCGACTTGTTCACGGTGATTGCGGGGGTGGAGATGTATCAAGGTGCAGCCGTCGAGCTCAACGACAACGGACAGGAGGAGCTCGATACCTTGGCCAAGACCTCGAACCTCATCGCCACACCAGCATCGGCCGCTGCACGCCCTCCCTAACCGTGACGCCAGAGGACTCACGGAGACCAAGCTCCTTGCCGCCATTGCGCTCCGAGAAGAAGCGCTTCGACCACTCGAGCGCGCCAAACTGGATCGAGACACAGGCACCTGGAGAACGGGCAGTCAGTACATCTAGGCATACCTTTGGGGAGGCCCGACACTGGTCGTCGGCTGCTTGCGTCACGTACGCTACGGCAGCCCCCGGCGTCTGTCTGGGCCTGCTGCTGCTACTCACCGATACCGAGGAGCGGGGTCAGAGTGCCCTACGCGCGTTAGCCCCAAAGCTCGACGTCCCATCGTTATCGCGTATCGTGTGTGCCCCATCAGGGAGGTGGGCGACGGCCCTCGAGTGATGGGCATGGACCCATTCGTGGCTTTCGGCTCGAGCAGCAGCAAGGCCACTGGGGGTGGTGCACCATGTATCGCAGGCTCCCCCGCCCGCGTCCGTCCACGACACGCAAACCGACAGACCGGAATTCTGCTCACCTTGTAAAAGCCCATCGGGCCCTCGTTCTTGAGCAGTGTGCTGGCGCATTCGAGCGGGGAGGCAAACGTGCCCGGAGCGGCGGTCTGGATGCGGACCTTGACAATGTCAAAGGGCTGCGGTGGTCAGCTGGGCTCGTACGGAACAGCTCTGGCACTGTAAAGAGAGCTGATGAAAGAGTGCCAGGGACGCGCTGCTCCATGAGTATTCCTGGGAGAGGTCTGGAGGGCAGGGTGGCCCAGAGCACGAAGCATGGCAGCAACGCGCTCGATCAAACCCCTCGACACCGATTCGCCTACGCCCAGCCCTACTCACCTGTCCAACGAGCACCTGCGCGACACCGCCGACCGACCCGCCCACCAGGTCCTTTTGCGACTGTGAGAGCCCCATGACCTCCGTTAAGCCGTGGGTGCGTGGGGGTTGAAAAAAAGAGTGGTGTGGTGTGTGGTGTGGAAGAAAAGAAAGGAAAGAGAGAGAGAACGCGGAGGGCCCGTTGACGACCGCGAGGCACTGCCGACTCACTTTTGACGCTGCCTGATCCCTTGGATATTGACAGATGCCGGCCGGGTCTCGGCGTGTCCGCGCCGGGGGGAGATAAGGAATGGAAATATCCTTTGGTCCTAAATGGAAAACAACCGGGTGGGCGTTGGAAAATACAGAAGCCGAGATGCC
Organism: Apiotrichum porosum; assembly: GCF_003942205.1. Classification (NCBI taxonomy): domain Eukaryota; kingdom Fungi; phylum Basidiomycota; class Tremellomycetes; order Trichosporonales; family Trichosporonaceae; genus Apiotrichum; species Apiotrichum porosum. The sequence goes on along the minus strand of NW_021167108.1, from coordinate 1,321,560 downwards.
AGCGCCGCAGCGTACGTAGAGCTGGGGCACGCTGGGGACGCAGGTCAAGTCATGCATGGCCATGGTACAACAGAACAGCTCCCGGCATATGCTCATACACAATGATACATGTCTAGAGGACGTCCGCTGAACTCGGTATCTACGTATCTGCCGGCCGCACACTTGCGCCGCTGCCTCCTCTCCCTCTCTCTCCCTCTCTGTCTCGCGGCATATTCCGTACAAGAAACGCACAGACACCTACACCCTACGCAGGCGGCTGCGACGGACCGAGGAGGTCGGGCGCCCACGCCTCCCTCAGCCAGGCATTATGCGGCTGTGCGGCGGTGGTGGCCTGGTTCTGGCTCTGGTTCTGGCTCTGGTTTTGGCTCTGGCTCTGGTCCGGGTTCTGCCCGTTGCCTGGTCCCGGCAGAACATGTGACATGGGCTCCACCACCTGCAGGCCCGCACACCCCATGGCCGTGGCGTCGAAGATGAACTCGGGGAACATGGTGTTCGGGTCGGCAGCGACGCTGCCCATGCCGCCGCTCGGGTCGAGACCGGCAGACTCGGACGGCGCAGTGCTCGTGTGCGACGGCTGGGAGCGGGTGAGCGCTGGCGGGGGCTCGTGGCTGTGGCCGTTGCTGTTGCCGTGGCTGATGGACGGGGCGGGCGGGTCCGAGGTCGCGCCGCCCTGGCGCGCCTGCTGGGTCAGGAGGGCCTGGAGGATACGGTCGACGTCGGAGGGGTTGAGGGGCTTGGACAGGTCGATGATGTCCGGGTTGACAACCGCCTGCAGAGGAGGGGCAGGAGGCTCGACTGGCAGAGCCGGGGCTGGCACCGGGGGAGCCGCGGCGGGGGCGGGGGCCTGTTCGCCGTGCGAGCTCGTACGCGACGGCGCACGCACGTCGGGAGGCAGGTGCGATATCTGGCGCGGGAACGTGGTGCCAAAGCCCTCAAAGTAATGCAAGTTGCTGTCCGTCTGGAAAAAGTCGTCTCCCGGGGTCGGTCCCTGCAGCTGCTGGGGTGGTGTCTGGGTAGCCGAGACGTGCGCGGACGACGACGATGCAGCGCCAGTCTGGGACATGGGCGGCATGGGACCGAGGGGGTTCATGAGATGACGAGTATCCTCATAGGAGGCGTAGTACATCTTGCTGGGATCCGGCTGTTCCGCAGCGGTCAAGTCGCCCCCGGCGGTGCCAGCCTGCATTGACAGGAGATAGTTGTTAAACTCGGGATCCGTGTGGGCATCGGCGCGGTTGAACATGCCCTGCTGCGCAAGGGCGCCAGCAATGAGTTCCTGGATATCGCCCATTGACGACTCAAAGTCGGCCGCGCGGGGGGTCTGGACTGTCGTGGGCTGGAGGTTGAGGAGGGAAATGTCAGGAGGGGCGGTGGAGGTGGAGGCGGATGTGGACGACATGGCCTGCTCGATGGAGAATGCCGACGCCTCACCGTCCGAGGGGAGGAGGGAATTGAGGTAGGCCATAAAGTCGACGTCGGACGCTGCCAACGCTGTGGCAATGTCGTCGACGCCAATGGCCATACCACCGTCGGTGCCTCCCGCCTCTGAGCCCTGGAGCGCATCGGGGACTTGGAGGTGGTCCGAGGGACCGGGGAGGGCGACGGGGTTTAGCGAGGGGCTGCTGTTGAGCGACGCCTGGGATGACGCCGAGCCGCGGTGGACGGGGCTCGGCTGGCGGCTGCTGTTGGACGCCGAGCGGGGAGGGGCAAGACGACCAGCGCTTGTGATGGGTTTGGGGAGGATGGGGCGAGGGTGGTTGGGATGCAGGGCCAACGACTTGGATGCCGACTTGGATCCAAGCGATGTCGCCCTCTGGAGCGCGCCTGTGGCCGACTGCTGGCCAGAAACAGACACACGGCGCGACAGGCTGCCGTTGGATGCTTCTTTGGCACGCGACACGGACGCCGCACGGCGAACGCCGCTTGCGGGCCCATTGGGCGGCGTGGTCGTGGCAAGACCCGCTGTCGAGGGCGTACTGCCTGCCGGAGAAGGTAGGCGCTGCTGGGATCCAGTAGGCGACAGGGCTGCCGGGGACGCGGATTGAGCCGACAGAAGCTGGGCGCTCGCTGGCACAGCGGCAGCAGCGGCAGCTGGCGCCGCACTCGAGCCACAACATCCGCCAGACGCCTTCTGCGGCGGTTCGAGCGGCTCGTCGTCGGCCATGAGCGTGTCGCCGTCGTCATCGCACAGACAGCGGACACAGCATCCACAGCACTCGTTCTCGCACTTGCATTGGCCTGGAGCACACTGGCACCGGCCATTACAGCACTCCAGCGGCTTCAGCTTCACCAAGCCGAATGCGCGAGCGGCGTCTTCGGACATTTGTGCCACCGAGGGAATGACAGTCGTGTCGTGTGGGTTGAGCTCGGAAGCCACACGAGCGTGAGGCGGGTTGGGAGGCACCTTGGACGCAGCGAGCTGGATAAGGTGCTCGATGGACATGACACCCGACGGGATCGACAGATGGTCACCGCAGTCGAAGCAGCTCTTACAGCTGTCGCCGCACTCGTGCGAGTGGTCCCCCTTGGGTGACGATGTGGACGAGGCCAGGTTACCGTGTGTGGCGCACCCGGGGCACTCGCACCCGTCGCCACACGTACATGCCCCAATGACCACGTCCTCGGCGGTCGGGAACGAGACAGGCCCGTCGACATCCATCTCCATGGGCTCGACCTTTGCGCCGCCGTTGGACGCCATGGTGTCAAACGTGTGGATGCCAGGAAGCCCCAGGGCTGACCGTGGGATCTCGCTGGCCACCGACCCGTCTTCCTTGAACACGGCGCCGAGGAACTTGTTCATGTCGGCAAGGGGCCGGATACGCGGTGGCGGCGGGCGCGGGGACGCACTCGACGTCGAGCCCGACCAACCGTAGCTGTGGGTCGACGACACCGACTCGCTGCGAGCCTTGACGGCGTGGCGCGGAGTAGAGCTGCCATTGGTCGCGTAGGGCGAGTAGAGCTTGGCCTTGTGGACGTGCGGGGACGTGTGTGCCGGGCGGTGGCGGTTGTCAGGTGATGCCAATGTGGTGCTCGTCATTGCCAGGTTGAGGCTACGCAGCGACGAGAAGGGGGCAGTGGGCTGCTGGGGGGTGGAAGACCCCGATCCCGAGGTACCGCCCTCGGACGGGGTCGTCGTCGTCGCCTTGGTCTTGAACATTTCAATCAGGCTGTCGGTCACCTGGACGTGGGTGTCGATACGTGATGGCGTGTTGCTCTGTGCCGGTGACTGGCGCCCACGCTCGCGCTTGGGCTGGCAGCACTTGCACTTGCCTGTGGTCGAGCAGTGGCACGGGTTGAGGAGGTTCTGCAGCTTACGCTCGGCTGCCTGTCCGCTCTCGCCACCCAAGCCCGTAAGCGCTTGGGCGGCCGCTGCCATTTCGTGCACGTCCCTCAGGCCATTCGGGAATGTTGGGGTGGAGCCAGGCATGCCCTTCTTGGTCTCCACCTCGGGAGTCGGCAAGGGATGCGCAGGAGCGACGGCCGCTGGCATGACGGTGGTGCTCGCCGGTGGCGCCTGGACCGGCGCAGCGGACGGGGGTGGTATGGAAGGCGGGGCATTGGGAACTGTAGATGACGACGAGGACGCAGCCGCGTTGAGGATGATGGACGTCGGGGGCGGCTGGTTCTTGATGTCACCACATGAGCACTGCCCGGATCAGCACATGATGCTCACTCCCTCGCTCTCGCGCTCGTCAGGCAGCCCGAAAAACGCCCACACAAAGTAAGCGAAGACACCGTTGAAGCGTGGCGGTGTGCGGCGCGGCTCCAACGGCCCCGCCAGCGCCCGCTCTTGCCAACTGATCCCACACGCACGAGGCGCACATCGTTACCCACCTTGTTGTGGACGCTGCCAGTGCTAGCGCCGCCTTTGCGCTTCTCGCGACAGAACTGGCACTGCGTCGCCGGCCGGCCCTTCTTCTTGACTTCAAAGAGCGGTCGGTCGGTGTGCGTGCAGCCCGAGACACGGTGGCCCTTGATACATGTCGCGCAAGCGTACTTCTTGTCGTTAATAAGCACCATGGTGGGCTACAGGTAGGGGGCAAGGATGGAGTTGGAGAGGTGTGCGAGCCGCCCGGAGCCGTTGCCGGGTCGCAACGGCGGCGGCGGGGGGTGAAAGGTGGAGGAGAGTCGGAGAGGGGGAAAGGCCTTTGAGAAGACGGAAAGGCAGGTGCTGAAACGGTAGGGCGGATGGGAGTGCGACCGTGTGGAATGCGGGTGTGCGAGATGAGATGGACGGTGTGCGCACGCGTCGAGCCCGCGACCAGAGGGAGGATGTTGGGGGAGGCGAGGCCGCTGTCGTGCACAAGGCAGCAACTGAAAAGTATGACCAAGGCGGGTGGGGGTTTGCTCGCAAGAAGCAAAGGGCCTAGCAAACCCTTAGCGTGGGACGGGAGAGACGTTTGCAGTAGTGACGATGGTGATGGTGAGGAGTGTGGGGGCTCGACGATGACCCCAAGGGGTCTTTGCCGGCCGTGTGAGCGCGTGTTACTGCCTTTTGGGAAGGCAAAGCATCAAGTGCTGGGCGGAGGATGATGGGTGTGGAAGAAAGAAAGGAAACAAGGTCAAGGCGGTGGATGTGATGGAACGGTGTAATGACGCTGGGCGGGCCAGGCGGCGCGGGGTGGGGGAGAAAGGGACTGGGGTGGCGGCGAGCGCGCTCGTGCACATGGGAGACGGTGTGTGTCGCACCAAAAAGGTTTGGAGATGTGCTCGGCTCTTTGCATCGTCCACATTCTTGCCTAGGTGCCCGCCTCTGGCTCCGTCCATTGCACGCGTGCAGCCAGCTGCTGGCTACGGATGTCCTTTGCGTACCCGTGTACCAGCGTGCAGCACAAGAAACACATGCGGGCGGCGACATGCGCCAGCCAGGAGTAGCCCTTGTTCCTCCTTTTTCCCCCCTGTTTTTCATCTCCCTCCCTGCGGTGGGCAGCGAGCGTCTCCCATGCGTCTCACCCATTCGACATGGCATACCTGGCGTTTGCTCCCGCCACGCCGAAAATGGCTCTGGCAGCGCTCTGGCTTACGCTTTGTCAGGCAGTTGACGCGAAAAGGTCTCACATCGCAGAGGCGCGGCATACTCTCCCACGGTCAGTCACAGTCCTTGCGTCATGGCATCTATACACCCCCTCTCGGCTGGCCACAATGAACATCCAGTCTACCAGAAAAGAAATCACAAACGAACACCTCCAAGAAGATAAATAGAGAACATCCTAGAGGACAATACGCACACCCATGCCATGGGCGTCCAGCACGCCGTCCAGCCCCGCCATGAGGTGCGCAACGTCCACCATCGTCAGGCCCTTTTGCCAGGCCACCGCGCCAAACTGGGCATGCGACGCAATCTCGCCGCACGCCTGCACGCTCGCGTTGCACAGTGCGTCTAGGGTCGCGCGCGACACGGTGATGATCTTGGGCGGGGCGCCCGCCGGCGTCGCACTGTCGGGCTGGGTGAACAGGTCCGGCTGGCGGCCGACCCACCAGTCGCCCGTGGCGTGGCGCAGCTCGTCCCCGCCCGGCAGCTTGTCAGGCTGGACGATGCCCAAATGCAGGAGCAGGTCGATGGGGAGCGGGAGGGGCGAGATGTTGGCCAGGCCGGCGGAAGGGGGGAGCGGGATGGTGGGCGTGCTGGGGAAGCGGTGGGCGAGGTCTTGCAGGAGCATGAGCGGCGCAGCGGGGAGGACTGGGAGTGTCAGTGGGGGAGGGCAGCTATTGACTAAACGCAGCCAAGCAGATGCTCACCTTGGCCCTTGGGATCGGGGTACGGGTCTGCAAGGAGCGGCATGAGCGTGACCACCTGGATGGTTAGCAACTGGATAGAGCTCTGGCTAACGTACGCGATGGCAAAAGTCCTGGGCAAACGCCAGCGCCTGGTCGACGTCCTGCGCCGTGTGCTCCTTCTCCACCGTGAGCAGCGCCAGGACCTCTTCGCCAATACACGACGCGTCGATCGAGTACCCGAGGTCGTGGAAGAGGGTGACAACGTCCGCAACCACGGCGACGGCGGGCGCCGACCGCTCGCCGACCTTGATGGGGAGCGTCTCGTGCTGGCGCTCCTTGAGAATCTCAATGTCAAACAGGTCAGCCACCTTGGCCTCGTTCAGCAGGTCCTCGCGCCAAGCCTTGGCGGAGAGGAGGTTGTCATTGTCCCACCCCGTCTCCGACGCGAGGAACATGCCCAGCGCGCCGCGCAGCGCCGTGTCCGACGGTGTGGTGTCTGCCTCGGCAAAGTAGCGGCGGTGCTGAGGCTGCGAGAACAACGTGTGGAGCAGGTGCAGGACTGTCAGGAGGTTGACGCAGTGGAGGTCGGATGGGAACGAGAGGGGGAGCGTCGTCGGCAGATGCGTGCTGGGCGCCGCCTTGAGTGCGACCTCTGGCAGCGAGGCGAGGAACGCTTGAATGGCCGTCGCCGAGAGGTCGACCGCGTCGGCATCGACAGTGTTTGACTGTGTGGCCATGACTGGGGGTTGGTGAGAGGGTGAGTGGAAGGAAAGTGACAGACGGTGAGATGGCCGGCGATCCGGCGCGAGTGAGACAAAGTAAACGAAGCCCCGCCCGGGACTCTGCACCGTGGGTGTGTGTGTGTGCATTGTGCGGCGGTGGAGGCAGGCGCAATGACGCAAAGGCGGCGCCTGGGGGCTTGTTTTTGCGGAGAGGGGGTGGGTCTCCGCGTCACGCTCGTGTTGGGAATAGAAATTTTAAATACACGTCAAATACAGTTCAAATGCCAGAGGCACGCCGAATATCTCGACTGTTAAAACAGTCGTTGTTCTTATGGACGGAGGCTTTTTCAAAGATCAAAGAAACGCACTACGGATTTTGGGAGAAGTGGTAGCAAAGTCGTAGTGTGTTTCGTCTCCAAATACCTAATTAACCCAATTTAACCTAATGAACCCTAATGTGCGGATAGCCTCTTCATTGAGAAGAAGCGGTGCTACAGCTCTGTTCGTAGGCTCCTGGAAGAGGTACCACACGTACATTGGCGGCGCAAGCCGATAGCTAAGCCGCTGGCCGCCAGACAGGTGACCGCTCTGAGCCAGTTCACCTTTATCTATGACTCCCACCTTTTGAGGTATGGGCGCAAGCAAGCGGGAGGGAAAATACACGCCTGGTAGCGAGCGAAGAACGGGACAGGCCCGAGTTACGAATGTCAGGCTGAGGTTCTGGCCCTCGCCAGTGGTCGCATGGCTGACGTCCGTTACGGTGCCTCGTTTGTCGAGAGCTCGGGTCGCGGGTCCAGTCCTGACATATTGTAGCACCCTCTGTTCTGTGCTTCTTCGTCAGGAAGCCATATGTCCAAGGGTCATGGTGCAGCATCCAGGCCCTCCCTTGTGCCCGGGGAACCTCGCAATGCCGCATCCAGCACTGGACGTGGGCTCGCTTCTGGACTCTGGACTTCAGTTTTGCCAGTCCATCTCAATCCTGCTCTCGGGCCACAGCAAGAAACAGGGCCAGGGGAAAGGGAAAGGTCCATGGGAAAGCCTTGTCGAAGCATCCCCCGACGACAGCAGCTTACAACGACGAGGTTACGACAGCGTTGGGTCGAGACCGGCGGACGTCTAAATATGAGTCAGGAGGAGGTCGAGAGGTCATTCTTAAGCGAATAGCACGCAGTAGTCGTGGACCATGCAGCTCACTGGTCGCTCGCTCCAGTCGTTCAGTCCGTATCCCGGTGTCTGTGTCGTGCTGGGCAACATGTCTATGGATAGACAGGAACATGCTGGGCATTGCCCACCTCAATCAACTTTCGACCTTTCGGAATCTTGATATCTTGGCGTTTGGTGGGAGGAGACTGGGAGGTGGGCGAGGTGGTGGGGATCGTTTAGCACCACACCAGCACATATGGATCTCTGTGTGTCCGGGTAGTGAGAGGCACTTCCTCATTCTGGCAGTTGGGGCGACGGGATCGCTTCGAGAATGGTTAGAGTGTACCGGTTACCGATACGTTGACGCATTATCCCAGTCTAAGTCTAATATCGACGCTGGTTGCATAGTTCGTCGGTCATCAGTGCTGGTAACGCAGTGCTTGACCTTCAGCGTGGCTGATTTGATTTGCTGGTGGAGAGGTGGAGACAATGACAAACCAACAGGGGCATGATTTTGTTCGATTATTGGTGTTTTATTCACCGCCACGCACTCAACTGCACATGCGCCCCCTCTGGCGCACCCGCGGACGACTCCACACGCTCTTGACATGTCCCCAACCCCCGTCCTCTAAGATGTACACATATGCATAGTACACTCTCCTCGATCTAATCAACTAATCAAACACAGGATCCTCGTGGCAGTGCAGCGAGCGCAGATAGGTGACCCTTGGAGGGTCGATGAAAAAATAGCGAACCTTCTCAGCAATCTCCCCCGGGTAAACGTCTTTCCTCTTCTCCCGCTCTCCAATGCTGTCCCTCAGCTGCTCGACGAGTGACTGCAGCTGGACGTTTTGCGGGTTTTGCAAAACGTTCTTGATCTGGTGGCTCCATCCGGGCAGGGCGGTGAATTTCGAGTCGTAGGTCATAAAGCTGAACACGGGCCAGTGCATTGCCCGCGCCACTCCGCTGACCAAGTCGTACCACAAGTTGACGTCGTCTTGATGGAACTGCTTTTTGATCTCGGCACGAAGAGCCGGGCTCGGGTCGTAGGGCGGTTGCACCTCGGCTTGCTTGTCCTGGGTGGCGGCCCTGTTGCGGAGCGACACCTTGGGCATACCGCTCAGCGCGAGGCAGTCGTCTTCCATCGTCACGCCGGCCGTGCTGCAAAGAACAATGACGGCGTTACAGGCCGTATCCTTGAACAGGTTGATGTCGTGTGCAGTGGGACGGCAGTACACAGGATAGCCGTTGGGCGAAGGGACGAGGATTGGTACCAGTTCGGGGTCGCTGGGTGGGGAGCCGAGGTCCAGGTTGGGAATGCTCCCACTGTCCGCCTCTCCCAGCACAAGCACGTTGAAGCGGTGAACAATTTCGTTGACGAGGGCCCTCGCAATCTCCTGCCGCCGAGTGTACCGTGCAGTGACCCGGTCAAAGAAGACGCCCGCGACCGTGTCGGTCACTTTGCTGACAGCACCGCCGACTTCAGAGGGTCCTGGGATAAAGCCCGAGGCGGTCGAGACACCGGTCGAGACGAGGCTGATGACGGCGGCGATGGCTGCCGTTTTGTTGGCGTCAGAGCGAGTCGTGTCATTCATGACATCGGTCGTGGCGTTGATAATGGCTGCATACACCACTCCGACTTCAAAGCCCAGCTGTCGGACGTCGGCTGTGACGTTGTCAACGACAGTACCTCCCTTGCTTGGGTCATCCTTGAATAGTTCCACCAGTTTATCGACAGTGAGCGCGCTGAACCTGTTGGGCGACGGATCGTGAAGAAGGTACGCCACCATCAGGTCGTGGCATGCTTGGACACTGTCAAAGTGGGTAAACATGGAGCGGGCTGCACCGCCGTGGTTGGTATCGTAGCGTTGGCGGTACCCGTAGTTTCCAAACATGTCCGGGCCATAGCCCTTGCTGACAAACGAGCTGGCGGGAGGAATGATGAGGTTGTATTCAGACTGCAACCAGCGCTTGAGTCTCCTCAGGCCGACAAGCGGCAACAGGCCATGGTCTCGAATCGCACGTGCCAGAGTCTTGTTCAAGTATCGCCAGTACTCTGGTGACGCCTCGTCACGAATACACATGATGAGGAACATTGCCGTGGGGGCGTCGAGCTCGAGGTTGTCCCATCTACGGGCAAGCGCCGGGTCGTCATAGTTGAGGCTGGCGCGCTTGATTGTGACGCGGTGGCGGGCCAGGCAAAGCATGAACTGGTTGACAGACTCTGACGAGGCCCGGCGCTCCTCCTGGTCAAAGGGGCGGTCTTCGATGGGCAGAGCGTGAAGCAAGTTGACGGAAATCTTGGCCACGTTTGGTGGCGCGTTGAGAAATCTACGAACCTTGTCGGCGTCGGCCTTGACCGCCAGCTGTCGCTCGGGGTCGATCTCGATCACCGCGTTGACCAACTCAATGTATTCTCCTCGCGAGCCAGTGATATAGTTGTCCGCCGCAGGCGCGTCGCGTTGCAGCAGCCGCTTGTGCTTACCCGTCTTGATGCTGTTGCGCTCGTCGGGAGTCAATTTGCCCTGCGAGTCTCCCCAATAGTCCACGTTACCCCACGTCTCATGGAACCTCACGAGCGCGGCCTCCCTCTCGCCCACCAGTTTGCCCTTGGTTCGACTCCAGAACGATGGTTGTTGAGGTTTACCGGGATCATACTCTACTGCGATAGCTCGCATGGCCAGGAGCGGTTGTGGGGCGTAAGTCGCAAAGGGCGACGAGGCCGGTTCAGTCTTGATGGGGTACAGCTGACCGGGAAGCTCTTCACCGTAGAATGACCACACGCCGAGCCGCTGCTGGCCCCTGTAAACGTTCCATTCGTGGAGAAGTCCGTGGAGCCGTTTCTGTTCCGCTGGTGGTTATCAGCACACGGGCCGTCGTCGTCGTCGTCGTCGTCGTCGTCGCTGAGACGGAGAGCGCCAGAGCACCAGAGCTCACGTGTACACAAGCGCGAACGGTCTTCCCAGGGGATCATGATTTTGGGCATACGCTCTTGAGGGTGCTTGGGAGTCTTTACAGCTTGATTCTTCTTGCTGGACTGAGCAGCCTTCCTGGCGCTCTTGCGTGCATTCTCGCCTTGGATGGGTGAGCTTTGTTGTCTGTGAACAAGGAGCATGCGGGGCCAGCGACAACTTACGGATCTGGTCTGGGATGATATCCGCATCGAACAAATCCTCGGGGGGTCCCCACTCATCGCGAGGGATCCAGTCCATGATGGCGGTAGTGAGTTTGGTGGTGGTGGTGGTGACGGTGGATGGAACACATGAGGTGGTGAGTTGACAGAATGGGCTCGCGCTCTGGCCATCTGGAGAGGGAGGGGGTGGTCACTGATCAGCAGAGCACGGGTCCGTGCGTGAGTCAACACCAAGCCTTCTAGAAAGGCTGTCGCCATCGTGCACCATGCCGCAAGTAGACGCCGATGAGCTGGAGCAGTCCATCAGTGCAGTATACAGCTCCAAGGTTGTGCAAGTCCGTGATCAGTGTTCTGGCGACGACTGAAACTGCCACATACCAGCTGTTACACCACACCGGCCACACCGCCGGCCACACGTCACCTCCCACCGCTGTGTCCGTTCCTTGCGGGTGTGGCGGTGTTGGTGTTAACGTGGGCGGAGCGCCCGGGTCGCCGCCAATCCGACTCGACGGTGCGGGTTTAAGGTGCAGAGCGTTACATTAAGAACCACAATGGCGGATATGGACATGTATGGGCGGCCATGAGGCGTGGGGGGTTGTGCTAAAGAACTATATAAAAACGAAAAAAGTGTCCTGTTCGTCTATTCGGGCAAGGGGTGGGAATAGAGGTGGGGGGTGTGGATGGGAAGGGGAGGGGGTGTAGTTTGTGTCATTGGTGAGGTCGTACGCGTATACGCGAGGCGTTGTGAGGGGGGGAGAGGGGGGATGGGAGCGCCATGAGGCGATGAGTGTCCGTTGTTTGGTTTGGGATGGTGCGGTGCAGAGTGGCGCACAGGCGATGACATGGCGAGCCACGGTGAGATGGCAGCTCGGCTTGCTCGGCAACGAGGACTCTGGAGTCTGCAGCTCTCTAGACGTAGCCCGCCTTTGCATGCGAGGTCCACGCCGGGGCACGGTGGAGGGAGCCGTTGGGAGAACCGTTGGGCGACCCGTGCGGCGAGCTGTGCAGCGAGTCGGGCGGCGACAGCAGCAGCTCCTCGGGCGTGCCGGGGGTGCGGGGCGAGTCGGACGCGGACAGAGGAGGAGTGTGCTCGTCATAGCTGTCGGGGTACGTGTCATAGTCGTAGCCGCTGTGGTCCGTGTATGCAGATCCCTGGCCCGAGCTGCGTGCGGAGCTTGGAGACGACTCGTCCCACGCAATGGCTAGCTCGGGGGGAGCGAGGCCGCGACGGTGGCCTAGGTGGTGAGCGGCATGGTCGTGACCGTGTCCGTGACCATGTCCGTGTCCGTGACTGTGGCCGTGGTGGTAGCGCGGCTCCGAGACGACACGGCGGCTGTGCTGTGGACGAGGCGCACCGATACCAAGCAGGCTGGTGGTGCGCGGAGGTCGCTGAGCTTCCTCTGTGATCGACGGCAAGCGAGGCGAGCTGTGGTTGCTGGAGATGCAGTCAGCACACACGTTCCGTGTTCATTTCAATCTCTACGCGTCGACGCCAACGACCGCAGCAGTGCACGTACCGGACGACAGGCGAAGCAGATGAAGGCGTCTTGGGCGATCGTTTGCGATCGCTGCTACGAGGTTTCTCCTCAACCCTGCGGGAACGTCAGAAAATTGGACCCGGCGGGTCAACAACGTTCGCCCTCGGCCCTCGACGTACCATGTGAGCTCGCCGTACATGCCGACCTGGACGCGGCGGCGGGGCCGCGACGATGAGGCTGTGGGAGGCTCAACGACCATGGGAGGCAGGCGGCCGGGGGTATAGGCGTCGAGAACGAGAGAGCCGCAGGCGCAACCAGGCTTGTCGCACCGGGACGCCATGACGTGAGGGAGGAGCGAGGTTTTAGTGGGCGACAAAGGAACGAGTGGGAGTCGAGGACGCGGCGACGCCGAGTCCAGTCGATTTTTGCAGAGCTGAGAACGAGCTAGAGAGTGGGATGGGGAGGAGAACAATGCTGAGGCGAGAAAGAGGGGACTGTGGATTTTGTGGTGGTGGAGAAAGGATGCACGAGGTGGACGGTGGGTGGGGGTCGTCTCAAATGTAAGGATAGGTTTAATAACAGATGACACACCCTGTGAAGTCTCGTTTGTGGGCTGTGTGCGACGAGCGAGTGGGGGCCTGGCGGACAAAAGTAGAGGGAGGCAGAGCTCCCCTGGGCTGGCGTGTTAGCGTCTGTCCGCCGATCCGATGCGTCTGGGACAGCACGCCGTAAACGGTGTCGCTTGTCCTTGGATCCTGGGCTCTCATGCTCTGGCCCCTCTCTCGCTCGCCTTGTTGGCTCGGAAAGGCGTCTTTTCGGTCTCGGACGCCCGCCCAACACCTTGGGCCAGAACTATGATGCTGCCCTCTCTCCCCCCGCGCTCTGCCCTTGACTCCTTGACTCGTTGTTGCGTCATGAGCCACGGCACACCCACCCAGGCCGGGAGCTCACACACTCTATTTTCTCGCCGCCGCCGCCGCCCCCTGACGCACTCTTTCTGGCATTTTGTATCAAACGGTCCCAACCGCAACAGGCGGGCACACCACCCCACGCCCGGATGTAAAACTGCCCAGATCAGACACAACAACGACAACGCAGGTCTCCCGGACGCTACGCCGTGGCTATTTATCGGCGCTTTTTAACTCTTTTGGGCAGGCAGCTGCCAGGCAGCTGGCAGGCGGCAGCGACCGCAGCGCGAGATCGAGACAAACGTGTGAGCTTACTTTGTTGTTGCTCCGTGATCTGCGAGCTTGTCGAGGCAGCAAGCTCGCGGGCCATGTCAGACTGACACCTCCCCTTATAGACGTTACTCTGCTCCCCCCCCCCCCCCCCCCCCTGCATAGACACAGCTGTATCTGGACGACGGAAAACAGATGAGGGGTTGTGGGTTAAAAGGGACGGGCCTGGGGGGGGGAAAGGGTCGCCCTCGACGCCATCCAACGGCCAACAAACACAACCCCTCGGCGCCTTTCGGCACAGCATCCTGCACATTGCTCGTGCTTTTGCCCCTCTGAACGTTCCGGGAATGCACCGCGTCCCAGAGCTGAAGGGAGAGCGCGCTATGCACAGTGGTGTGTAGTTTTTAATAGCATTTTTAGCACACCTTCATATATCACGTCAGGCGAGACTAATGGGAGATTGGCAGGGTTTTATTAAACCGGCTTTTTTGAATGGGGGTCTTTTGCCACCTGTGGCAGATCACACTTTGCCATTCATCCGACGCACACCGCCGTGACGCATCAGTGACGCCATGAGAGAGAGAGAGTTGCGACCGCCCCCCCACCCCCGCGCCGCGCCCCCCGTGGCTCACCCATCCCATCCATCCATCCATCTCCCAAACCCTCTTTGCCCCTTCGTTAAACACGACACGGCAATGTGGTCCTCTCCATTGCGCGCGGTGACGTGGCTCCTGGGCGCGCTGGGCGAACGAGAACGAGACCAAGATCATCAACAACAACAACAACCACAACAGCGGCAGCAGCAGCGAGATCGAACCCAAGATCCCCGATCTGCACAGGTTCACCTGCACGCTCCCTTCCATCCCGATGCACCCGTCCACAACAACTGGCAGACCCCTTCAGCATCAGCATCCTCATCTGGGCCCGGGTCCGCGCACGCATGGGCCCTCGCGCGCGACCGCGCCGCCGAGCTCGTTGCGCAGATGACGCTCGCGGAAAAGGTCAACATGACATCGGGCGTGCAGGGCCCCTGTCAGGCCAACGCGGGCAGCGTGCCGCGTCTGGGCATTCCGAGTTTCTGCTACAACGATGGTCGTGAGCACAACAATCGTGTTTCTCCCTTCTCGCATGCCGTTGTTCTGGGGCCATGCCGATCCTAGCGATCCTCCGCTGGTTCTGTCCCCCAACCAACCCTCAACCCCCCGTCGCCCCCCTCCGAGACCGTGTTGACAATTCTCTCTGCAATTGAACTGATGTCTGACGCACAGCCGCCGGCCTGCGGTACACCGACTTTGTGACGCAGTGGCCGTCACAGTTCACAAGCGTGATGAGTTTTGACCGCCAGCTGGTGTGGGAACTGGAGCAACGGATTGCGGGCGAGTTTGTGGCCAAGGGCGTCAACGTCGAGCTGGGCCCGGTGAGCACCATCCCATCAGTGCTACACACGGCGTTGTTGGGTCCGAGACTGACGCAGGCAGCTCACAGGTGGGCCACTGGGACGATCTCCATTCACTGGGCGGAACTGGGAAGGTATGTCTCGCACAGTGTCGTCACTGCCACTGCCACGCACACGGATTCGTGCTTATCGCAACAAAAAGCGTTCACACCGGACCCGTACCTCTCGTCGACGATGAGCTACATTGCCATTGCGGCCACGCAGTCCATGGGCCTCGTGGCGTGCGCAAAGCACTATTTCCTGTACGAGCAAGAACCCGTGTGCGACGGCCCCATCGATGATAACGGCGGTCGGTCGGAATGCGAGCAGGTGCATTCCATGGTGGACGACAAGACCATCAAAGAGCTGTACTTGCCTAGCTTTGCCGAGGCGGTGCGCGCCGGCGTCGGCGCCGTCATGTGCAGCTACAACCGCATCAACGACACGCCCTCGTGCCAGTCGCCCGAGTCGCTGAACCGCTTGCTCAAGGACGAGCTCAATTTCCAGGGCTACGTCCTGAGCGACTTTGGCGCCACGCACTCGACCGTCGAGAGCGTCAACGCCGGCATGGACCAGGAGTTGCCCAAGACGTACTATTTCGGCAGCAGGCTTACGAGGGCGGTAAAGAACGGGCTGGTCAAAGAGGCTCGGCTCGACGACATGGTGCGCCGTATCCTCACGCCATGGATCGCCATGGGCCAGGCAGACGGCTACACCACGCCGTCGTACCAGAAATGGGACCTGGCAGACGAAAAGTGGAAGAACGGGTTCGTGTACCGGAACGAGCACGTCGACGTGCGCCTGCCCGACAGCGCCGACTTTGCGCGGCGCGTGGCGGAGGAATCGCATGTCCTGCTCAAGAACGACGACGGCGTGCTCCCGCTCGACGACCGGACGCGGCGTATCGCCGTCTTTGGCCAGGACGCAGACTACCCGACGACGATTGCTGGGTGTGGCGGCGACCTGTTCTGCAAGGAAGGGTCCGGACGGCGGCACTGGAACGGGACGGTGACGATTGGCGGCGGGTCGGGCGCGGCGTTTGCGAGCTACATCGTGGCCCCCATTGAGGCGATAGCGCGGCGCGCGCGTGGCCGCAGCCTGCGCGTCGACCAGGTCCTCGCCGACGACGCGGCGCACTACCCTGCCATCGCGCACGTCGCGCGCGAGGTGCAAGTGTGTATCGTGTTTGTGTCCGTCTTCCAGGTCGAGGGCTGGGACCGCGCCACGCTGGGACTGGACCGCGATGGCGAGGCGCTCATCCAGCACGTGTCGGCCCACTGTGCCGGCGACGTCGTGGTGGTCATCCACGCCGGCGGGCAGGTGCTCGTCGAGGACTGGATCGACCTGCCGAATGTGAAAGCGGTGATCTTTGCCGGATACCCGGGCCAGGAGACCGGCGACGCCCTTGCCAACTTGCTGTGGGGCGACGTCAATCCCAGCGGCAAGCTCGCGTTCACAATGGGCAAGCGCGCAGACGACTGGCCGCCAAACGGGATCCTGCGCGATAAGCACAGCGACAGCCCGCCCCGCGTGTACTTTCACGAAGGTGTCGCGATCGACTACAAGTGGTTTGATCTGCACGGTATCGCCCCGCGATACCCGTTCGGCCACGGGCTGAGCTACACGACGTTCTCGCTGACCGACCTGCACGTCGGCGCGCTGCACATCCCAGACTCGGACACGGTGCAGCCCACAAACGAGGCGCACGTCGGCCCGCATGGCCTCTACGACACGCTCTACGTCGCGCACCTCACGGTCGCCAACACGGGCACGCGCGCCGGCGCCGCCGTCCCGCAGCTGTACATGAGCTTCCCGCCCAGCGAGCACGACCAGCCCCCGCGCCATCTGCGCGGCTACGCTAAACCGTACCTCGAGCCCGGCGAGGCGCAGGTCGTCGAGTTTGCGCTGCGCAAAAAGGACCTCGGCGTCTGGGACGTGCAGCGCCAGGTATGGCGCGTGCCCTCGGGCGTGTTCACGTTCCATGCCGGGACGAGTAGTCGGGACCTCGTCTTGACGGTGGACGTGGAGATTGAGTAGAGAAGAGAGAGAAAAGGGTGAGAGCGTCAGAAGAAGGTCACAAGTGCCAGAGCCAAAGAGGTGCGTGTAAACAGAGAAGAGCACAGCAAGGGTGTCCCCCTGCCAGTGCTATGCATGTATGTTCTAGGCCCAGACCTGGTCGGGCGACACGAGGATATCGCGCCCGTTGGCACGCACGTAGCGGCCCGCCTGCCTTCGTCAGCTTTGGGACCCTTCTGTTGTCGTGTCCTCCGAGCTCACCGTATCCTTGGGCATGGATTTACGCATGTCAAAGCCGTCCAGCTCGTCGCGCGAGCTGCCGACGCCCTCCATGCCGGTGTAGTAGCTGGCCGTTAGCGAGGAAGAGGACAACGGGCGGGCTGGACCTGCACGAGTCTCCCAGCCCATGACACCCCCACTCCTGTACTCACTCGACGACACGCCTGAACACGCTGTATCCCAGCTTCTCGTACATCTCCGTCGCGCGGTGGTTGTTACACCGCACGAACAGGTCGACGAAGAAGGCGTCGACGCAGTCGGTCCCGTCTGGCGCTTGTGGTGGCTCGTCTGCGTCTGGTGTGCTGTTACCATTTGCCCCTTCTGCCGGTGCGCCCTCTGCTGCTGCTGCTGCTGGCGGTGGTGGTGATAATGGTGATGGCGCAGGCCAGCCTGCAGACCCGTCCGACGACAGGCGTTCCAGCATGGCCATAAACACGCGCGCGAGGCCGAGGCCGCGCATCGCCGGCGAGATGGACAGCGCGGTCAGGTGGCCGTGGTGCTGCGGGTCCGGGGCTGGGGGTTCGTGCTTGGCGATCACTGCGAGGGGGGATGAGAGGGGGAGCAAGGAAGAGGAGGAGGACGGCGGCGGCGAAAGAAGACACCATGGTCAGCTCGTGCTGGCAAAACAACAGAACACAACACTCCACAGGACTCACTGTACGCGCCGACGCTGTCGCCAAACGCGGGCTGCGCGGCAATGCACCAGTCTGGCCACTGGGCGAGGTAGCTCGCATAGTATCCGTTGTGGTATGTGGCCGTCCACGGGTCGGCGTTGACGCTGTGGAAGCGGAGCACGTCTGTCGCGTCAAACGGGCGCAGGATGGACATGGCGGTATAGGTTGTGCCAGCGGGTGCGTGTTCCTCCGGCGAGAGAGCGAGAGAGAGCAAGCAAGCAAGTCCAAAGGGTGGGAGTGTTGGAGGAGAGGGGTGTTGGCGCGTGCAGAAGACGCCAGATGTACGCTTGCGTGTGTGTGTGCAGTGGAGTGGCCGGATCGAGGTGGGTGTGGGATGTGGGTCAGCTGCTGTCCTTTTGAGTGGGCGAGAAGGGTGGTCAGGTGAGAGGATGGATCCGAGATTTGGCCCACAAGGGTGGAGGTTGCAACGACCGTACAATGGGCACGACACGCAAACCAACGACCCCGGCGGCGGCGGCGGCGGTTGTCCCGTGGGCCCGTGATCCGTTATCCGTGAGGAACACCCGCGACATTTGGGCACAGTCACATGCACAACACCCCTCTCTCTGTGTTCTAGATCGAACACGGCGCGTGAAAAGTGATTCCCACAACAGGTGCACAGTTCAGTGGGTCCCACCAGTGGAACCATATACGCGAGGACCAACTACCGACCGGTCTCGTCTCGCATGACCTCGCAGCTGGTCACGCGCCATGCTCTGCATACGCTGTGCCCCGTGCCCCGTACTACCCCCGCCTGAGTGCCGGAGCATCATGGTACCATGGTGATATGGCGAGAACAGAAAAGAGTCAGTCATTGCAGCAACAAAATCGTATTAGAAACTAAAAGATCGTTTTGTAATTGGGGCCTTTATACAAACCCCTATTTGTGGCGGGTCATTTGTTTGTAATGGTCACGTGGTCAAGCGTCGATCCTCGCCTGCACCAAAACCTGAGAAACACATAGAGAGCGACGAAATGGACGAAAGCATTTCGTCTAGTGTGTTTCTCCAAAATCTCAGCCTGTTCTGTGACCTGGAGCACTCCACAGATGAGACTGGGGGACGGAACAAGCGTGCAAGGGGGCACTCCAGTGTAGCCGTGCCCATGGATACAGTGGTGTGTATGGATGAGGCCTGTGGCCGGCCGTGGCGGCGATCGATGGGGATGGGTTGTTTGGACGACAGCGAGATTGGATCGTCTCCGTCGTCTAGCGCAGTTCAATAATGCCCGGTGGCCAGTGGCCAGTGGCCAGTTGTCAGTCAGTGGCTTTGCAGGTGCCTCCTTCAGTCCATGACCGAGTTACGATACCACGTGCTGAACAATCGCCGTGGTCGCGCCGCGATTCCCAGCCCTTTGGCCCATTGACAAGTGATGCCAAACGCCAGCGTGGTCCTCGTGGCGTATCGTCGGCCTCATCCGGTCGGCACCGTATGTGCACGGTGTGGTCTGGCTTTCACGTTCGCACCAGACTGATATGGGGCGTGACTGCAGACTTTTCAAGGACTGTATCGCGGCCCAGCACGCGGTGCTGCGTGCCGGCGACATACGGTCGGGTCGTGGGTTTACGACCTTGCAGGCGTGTCATAGTGCTGCTGTCCAGCTGGACACAAATGTCATGAATGTCACCTTCAACCACAGATCAAAGCAAATGGTGCACCAGCTGGGCCCCGTACGGGGAAACGCAGTCTTGCACCTTGTGTCTCTCTATCCTGCATCTCGGTCCACATCCTGGCGGTTTTGTGGCTTGTGGCGGCCGGATATGGCGAGGAAATATCACGGTACACGGTCAGCCCTCTTCCCACCTTTTTGTCGGATGCCAAATTTCCGGCCACTACAAAGGTCACTTGCGCGTGGTCCAGGCAAAGCTGGACACTTGCGGTGCAGTGTGCGCAGGGAGGAGATGAGAGGTGCTTATTCAACTTTCCCACACAGGCTGACGGAGGACTTTTGCTATCTCCAAGTCCAGGCTCTCACCTCACAGAGTGCTTCAGGGATGCGGGTGTACGTTTCTGACGGTATTCCCCAACGTCCACCAGCCCTTGGAGGGAGGGTGGAGCACTTGTACTACTGTCGCTGCCCACTCCTGGCGCCCGGACGGCCGCCGACACGCCCATAATCTGTTCTGATATCCAGCGACGCAAGGGTGGTATCGGTCCCTGCGGGAGAGGCGACGAGCGCCACCACAAATGCCCGCCGCTGTGTCCCCCTCTGGGCGGCAAAACTGGCCTCGACTGGCCACGGCTATTGCCACGGGGAGGGAGGAGACGGCTTTACCGACCACGCTCCGCAACACACGACTGTTGTGGACGGTCCAGGCTCTCATGGCGATGAGTGTGCGCCATGTCGCCTGTGTCAAAGGTGTTGAGTCGAGTGGGAGGCCGATCCAGTCAAGTTCGGAACCGACCATGGTCTACGTTTCGTCCGCAGCATGTTGAGTCGTTCTGGAGGCACAGATGGAGGCTACAGATATCCTCACAAATAAGTACGCAGTTGCATGCTGTGCGCCGGTGCACCCATAAGGATATGGAGGATATGGCGGATATGGCGCCCTCCTGGTGGGGATGGAGAAAGGCCGGAGTAAAGTGACACCTGGAATCCACGTGGAATGACGACGTTACTGCCCGTACAACGGCTTTGGTTGTGACCCTCTTCAACTACAAACGGTTGTCTTGTTCGGTGTTCTCAAACAAGCCAGCTAGCTCCCGGCCCCTCACGCTCCGGCTCCGGCTCCAGAGGCATAACAATGCGGCGAGTCGAATTTTGTTCCCCCGACAAACATGGCGCCGATCTAGAGGATCTAACACTACTAGCGCTCCTTCGGGTTGTTTGTTTGTAATCTGTAGACATCGGCCTTTATGATAATGTGCCCCGATTCTGATGATCAAGCGCTTGTAACTGCGGGACGACTCACAAGCGTCAGGCGACCAACTTTTTTGGAAAGCAACGGGTTTGGGGTTTTGACCGACGGCCAGAGTCTGTTTCTGGCTGACGCTCCTTTCATTTCCTTCCGCCTGTACCTTCGGATTTTCCGAGCGGGCCCTGCTGCGAGTGGTGCTGCGGCGGCGGCTGCGATTCCCCCTGCTAATGCATGAGGCGTGCGGCGAGCGCACCGAGCGAGACCGAGCTGGCGAGCGATCAGCGAGGGCAGGAGAGCAGTGGCTTGGCATCCCGTGAATAGGATTGGGTGCTGCGGTGGTGCGGGGCAGCCTTCCGTAATCGTTCCGCATGGTTCAACACCTTTTGTAGCTTGTTGGGTACGGACATGGCCGACGGCTCCATCACACCTCGGCGCCCGAAGCACCGAGCAGGACGTTTGCATGCCTGTGACACGCTTGCTCAGCCCACCGGGCCCACAGCTTCTTTGTGCATCACTTGCTGTCTCATTTATCTTCATCTCACACCGCTTGTTTCTCCAAGTTTTCCCCTTTCCCCACCCCCGACACTCTTTGGCGAACAGCTGGCTCCGAGCACCTCTTCGCGCCTTGGAACACCCCCGCCGGCCATCGTTCCGTTGTTTTCTTGCATTTTTCGCCACCACCTGCACAAATTCTTCTCAAGCAGGCGACTCCCACCTCAACCACAGCTACCCCTTCCCTCCCCCCTCCCCCTGCCTCACGAATGACGGAGCGCGACTCGTCGCCCTCGTCGACGCTCGCTGAGCGCAACCCCGCCGCCGAGCCGCCGGCGTCCCCTACTGCGGAGACGCCCGTGCCGAGCCAGCCGATGGCCGCCTCCAGCACTGTTCCCGCGCCTCCCATGGCCGTTTCAAACCCCGTGGAACGCACCGATACGACAGACGACCAGACCAAGGGCTCGGACGACGGCCACGATGTCGACGAAAAGATCCAGCCCGGCAAGACGTTCGCCGACGGTGGCGACGTGTACGCCGAAAAGGCCATTGTCGATGTCGAGTATGACGGCCAGGTCCGCAAGGCCATGATCGTCGTCGAGGAGAAGACGGGCAAGGAGCTCCTCAAGGACGTGACTGGTGGGCCGTACACCATGCCTCAATGGTGAGTTGGAGAGCACACCAGAGCTCAGTGCTGACATTACAGGCGTCATTCGTTGCCGTTCATGAACCCCAAGTACCCTCCCCCGCCTCCTCCTCTCTCGCTCAACGACGCGCCCATCACTCCCGAGGTCACAGCTAGCTTCTTCAGCTTCCTCTACTTCAACTGGATCAGCCCCATGATGGCGCTGGGCTCGGCCCGTCCCCTCCAGCCGACCGATCTGTGGAAGATGGACGAGAAGCGCAGCGCCGGTGTGCTCGCTGGCAAGCTTGCCGACTATTACCAGGCGCGCAAGCTCAAGGCCGAAGAGTACAACAAGCGTCTCGCTGACCCATCTACCCCTCTCCCCTTCACCCAGCGTGTCCTGTACCCGATGCTCCCGCACCGCGAGAAGCGCGAGCACGACTACCGTACCAAGCACGGCCTCAAGAAGCCCTCGCTCGCGTGGGCCCTCTCGGACACGTTTGGCATGTATTTCTGGATGGCCGGTATCATCAAGTTTGTCGCCGACCTCGCCACCTCGTGCTCGCCGCTCGTCCTCCGCGCCCTCATCGCCTGGGCCACAAAGTATGAGTACGCCATGCAAGGTGTCGGCCACTACCCCAGCATCGGACAGGGTATCGGTATGGCCATCGGCCTCCTCCTCATGCTCCTAGTCTCGTCCATGGGTGTTCACCACTACTTCCTGCGCTCCATGGGCGTCGGTGTCCTGTCCCGCGCGGCCCTCATCTCGGGTATCTACGAGCGTGCCATGAGGCTCACACAAAAGGCCCGCGGCGAACTGCCCAATGGAAAGAGTAGGTCGTGGTAATGTGTCCATAATGCTGATCAACAGTCGTCAACCACATCAGCACAGATACCTCTCGCATTGACTTTGCTGCTGGTAAGTCTTCTGCTGCTGGCAAAAATCCCCAAAATACTGCAAAACTTCTGCAGGGGGGTGGAGAGGTGTGCTGGGCCATCAGAAGGTGGAGCCGGATGCATGGAAATACGTGCCTGGGCAGTCGATCGTTGACCTCCGGCTGCCACGGCCGCCACATCCACCTCGTCCTTCGGCCTGTGACCTTCTTCTTCGACTTTTCAACATCTTCTGAGACTCGTACGCTAACGTACAGGCTTCTTTCACCTTATCTGGACCTCCGTAAGTTGTTCTAGGCTGCTGGAAAAGCGCGGTGAACTGACTTGAGCAGCCCCTCCAGTTCATTGTCATTACGGTCATCCTTCTCGTCGAAATTGGTTACAGCGCCCTGCCAGGGTAAGTGCACTTTCGTTTTCATCATCCTCCATCACATGTCTCTACAATGCTTCGGTATCAGCTCCGTGGGTCGAGGACGGGTGGAGAGTCGACGGAGAGCCGGCTCCGTGGCAGTCAGTCGATCTAGCGACATGAGGAGGCGGAAACTGAGTAACGAGGAGACAAGGAGCAAACAGAAGAGGGCAGACAAGGCGCGGCAGACAACCTGCGCTCAGTTGACTCGCCCACGCGTGGCGGCTTCGCTTTCGTGGCTCATTGGTGCTAGCTCCCACATTCACACCTGTTGGACCATTGCTCACACCAACAGTATCGGCTTCCTGCTTGTCATGACACCCGCCCAGGCGATTATTATGAAGTATCTCTTTGCCATTCGCAAAAAGGCCATGGTCTGGACGGACAAGCGTGCCAAGCTCCTCCAAGAGATTCTCGGCGGCGTCCGTATCGTCAAGTTCATGTCCTGGGAGAACGCCTACCTCGAGCGCCTCGGTGCCATCCGTGGCATGGAAGTCAAGTACATTCGCCAGCTTCTCGTCGTGCGCTCTGCGATGATGGCCTTTGCCATGTCCCTGCCCGTCCTCGCCACTGTCCTCGCCTTTATCACCTACACGCTTACCTCCCACAGCCTTGAGGCTGCCACCATCTTCACCGTCATCTCGCTCTTCCAGCTCATGCGCATGCCTTTGATGATGTGGCCCATGACTCTGTCGGCTACTGCGGATGCTCTCAATGCTCTTGGCCGTCTCCAGGCCGTCTTCGACGCCGAGGTTACCACCGAGGAACGTGTCATCGACCCCAGCCTGCTCGAGGCTGTTCGCATCGACCACGCCTCGTTCACCTGGGACGCTGCCCCTCCCGTTGAGGAGGAGGTCGCCAAGCTCGAGGCCAAGCTCGCTGCCGCGCAGGCCAAGAAGGCCGGCAAGGCCGCCCCTGCTGCTGACAAGGCCGAGAAGGTTCCCAAGTCTGGTGCCGTCACGCCCAACGCCAAGTCTGGCGTCGCCACCCCCGAAAACCCCAGTGCTGCCCAGCAGAACATTTTCCAGCTCAAGGACATCAACCTCTCGATCCCCAAGGGCTCGCTGACTGCCATTGTCGGCGAGATTGGATCCGGCAAGTCGTCGCTCCTCCAGGGCCTGATGGGCGAGATGCGTCGTACCGAGGGCAAGGTCACCTTCTCTGGCTCGACCGCGCTTTGCGCCCAGACACCTTGGATCCAGAACGCCACTGTCCGCGAGAACATTGTCTTTGGTCAGCCTTGGGACGAGGAGCGCTACTGGAATGCTGTCCGTGACTCGTGCCTTGAGCCCGACCTCGAGCTCCTCGAAGACGGTGACGGTACCGAGATTGGTGAGAAGGGTATTACGCTTTCCGGTGGTCAGAAGCAGCGTGTCAACATTGCTCGCGCCATCTACTTCAACGCCGACATTATCGCTCTCGACGACCCTCTTTCCGCCCTCGACGCCGGTGTCGGCAAGGCCATCTTCCACAACGCTTTCCTCGGTGCCCTCGCTGGCAAGACCCGTATTCTCGTCACTCACGCTCTCCACTTCCTGCCCAACGTCGACTATATCATCACCCTCGAGGATGGCCACATCTCTGAAACCGGTACCTACCAGGAGCTCAAGGACAAGAACGGCGCGTTCTCGCGCCTTGTTGCCCAGTTTGGCGCCGAGGACCACGAGGAGAAGGAGGCCG
Organism: Apiotrichum porosum; assembly: GCF_003942205.1. NCBI lineage: Eukaryota > Fungi > Basidiomycota > Tremellomycetes > Trichosporonales > Trichosporonaceae > Apiotrichum > Apiotrichum porosum. The sequence goes on along the minus strand of NW_021167108.1, from coordinate 1,296,827 downwards.
AGGACGAGGAGGAGGCCATCGAGGTCACTGAGGGCTTCTCTACGCGCAAGGTTGACCGCTCCAAGCTCGTCTCTCGCGGTAAAGGTGCCCACCAGCTTATGCAGGAGGAGCTCCGCAGCGTCGGTACTATCAAGGGCAACACTTGGGGCGGCTACTTCAAGGCCGGCAACGGTTGGATCCTCGTCCCCTGTGTTCTCATCGCCGTCATCATTGCCCAGGCCTTCACCGTCATCACCTCGTACTGGATGATTTGGTGGCAAAAGTACGAGTGGGGACACAACAACAACTGGTTCATGGGCATCTATGCCGCACTTGGTGTTGGCTCGGCCATCTCTGCTTTCTTCATGGGCTTCACCAACGCCATCCTCAACTACTTTGCATCGGTCAACCTCCACCGCGGAGCCATCAACCACGTCCTGTTCGCCCCCCAGTCCTTCTTTGACACGACTCCTCTTGGCCGTATCATGGTGAGTTTTGACGTCTCTGGGATCGTCGCTGACATGCATAGAACCGCTTCAGCAAAGATGTGGACACATTGGACAACACCCTCTCTGACGCGATGCGTATGAGTGTCAGCACTCTGGGTAACATTATCGGAGCGATCGTCCTTCTGGCCATCATCTCGCCATGGTTCTTGATTGCCGTCGCTGTCGTCCTTCTCTGCTACTACCACTGCGCCATGTTCTACCGCCGCTCGTCGCGCGAGTTCAAGCGTATCGACTCGCTCCTCCGTTCGTCGCTGTACTCGCACTTCTCCGAGTCACTCTCGGGCATCAGCACCATCCGCGCTTACGGCGAGAGCCAGCGCTTCTGCGAAGAGAACATTCAACGCATGGACACTGAGAACCGCGCCTACTACCTCACCACTATCAACCAGCGTTGGCTCGGTATCCGTCTCGACATGCTTGGTTCGCTCCTCACTTTTGCCGTCGCCCTCATCGTCGTCCTCAACCACAAGATCACTGCCGCCAAGTCTGGTCTTGGTCTCTCGACTATGCTCACTGTCCAGCAGGCGTTCTCGTGGCTTGTCCGCCAGCTCGCCGAGGTTGAGAACGACATGGTTTCGGCCGAGCGTGTCATGGAGTACTCGAACGACCTCGAGCAGGAGGCACCCCAGGAGATCCCCGCTACCAAGCCCTCGCCCGCGTGGCCGGCACACGGCCAGATCGAGTTCAACAACGTCGAGATGAAGTACCGTGAGGAACTGCCCCTGGTGCTCAAGGGTCTCTCCATGAACGTCCAGGCTGCCGAGAAGATTGGTATCATTGGTCGTACCGGTGCCGGCAAGTCGTCCATCATGGTGGCTCTCTTCCGCATGGCCGAGCTTTCGGGCGGTTCTATCACCATTGACGGCGTCGACATTAGCAAGATTGGTCTCCACGACCTTCGCTCGCGCATTTCCATCATCCCTCAGGACCCCCTCCTCTTTTCGGGTACCCTCCGCACCAACATCGACCCCTTCAGCACCAAGTCGGACGCCGAGCTCTACGACGCTCTCAAGCGTGCCCACCTCATCCCCTCGGCCACATACGGCCACGGCGGTGGTGTGGACGGAACCGAAACCCCTACTTCCCGCTTCAACCTGGACTACGTGGTCGAGGAGGAAGGCGCCAACCTGTCGGTCGGCGAGAGGTCGCTCGTTTCGCTCGCCCGTGCCATTGTGAGGGACCCCAAGGTCCTGGTCCTCGACGAAGCCACCGCCAGCGTCGACCTGTCTACCGACGCCAAGATCCAAGAAACCATTCGCCGCGAGTTCCGCGACAAGACCCTGCTCTGTATTGCGCACCGCTTGCGCACTATCATCGGATATGACAAGATCCTTGTGTAAGTTTGACCAGTGGCTGGCACCATGTCAAGCAGGCGCTAACATCACACAGCATGGCGGCAGGTAATGTCGAGGAGTTTGGTACGCCGCTCGACCTGTTCGCCAACGACGGCCACTTTGCAGAGATGTGCGCCAAGTCGTCGATCACCCGCGAGGACATTGTCCGCGCGCAGGAGGAGGCCCGGCACGACGCTGCCGACGCAGAGGCGGCCGCTGGCTTCCTCGCCGTCCCCAACAAGTAGACCCTGCAACAAGCAGGCTCTGCCACCAAGATTCCTCCCCGGCGGGTCGCCGGTGCGGTCCTTCCGCCATCTACGGCAGTCGCTCTCGTCCCCCGATAGTCGCAGACTCTGTGACTGGGTGCTCGTTTGTTCGAACACGCCGAACCATCTCTTTTTTATTTCTCACCATAATGTTTCAAAACAAACTGGTACTACCGCAAACTCGCGAGCAAAATGCCGCCTGCGGTCGACTGGCCCGGAGTGGCACTCCATGGCCACTCGATGACCATCATCTTAAAAGCTGTTTAATAGTTCCCTTCCCCTCATTTGGGTAGATCCAAGCATGCATGCATTGGTATGGGCTGTCGTTGGTCTTGGGCTGTGAATGGGATGGAGAGACGCTGTGCCATGACGTGGTGCCACTCGACCTTGGAGAGAAGCATTCTTGTGGCCTGTCTAGAAAGCCCCCCCCCCCCCCCCCCCCCCCCCCCCCCCCCCAACATCCCAACATACACACCTGCCCGTGATCACCGATATGACTTGCAGCAGATTCGTGATGTGAACGAGGTACCGTAGGAGATCGGCAACAAACCAGACTCGATCGCCATGATACTCTGGGCGAGCTGGAATGTGTCGTCTTGTTTCTAGGTTATAAAGCCAAATGCTGCTCCACAAGGATCGGCAAGCTACGACGGCGTTACTGGACCTCGCTTAGACCTGCACGACAATTCTCGGTGCACATACCGAATCTGGACATTACATTCTCCAGGAGGCCAGGAGAGAAAGGGGCGTATGCATCCTGGGGTGGTATGCTGGAAACGCAGCAGATCGCCATGGCAAAAGAGTAACCTTGGGTTTCGTGAGAAGAGGTGCGTGTGCCATAGGTGAAACAAGACACACCGATAATAGCACCAAGCGAACGGCCGGCCTGGGCCACTCGGGCACCTACGAGGCTCTCGGCTGCAACCAGATGGAATCTGCGCATTGGGACCAATGTCGTACGTTGGAGCATGACATTGCGTGAGAGCCGTTGAGCCTTGTGTGTACATACGTGGGCAAGTGGTAACCGCACTGGCTATAAGCAGTTGTCAAGCACTATCTTGTGGATTGGCTTCCCGCCAAGTACGTAGGTGCAGGGATAGGTGGCCGAAGCCGGTGTGTGCTGCCGTTTCCCACATTCCGCCCTGTCATCGTCGTGACGTCCATCGAATCCGAGGATGAACCTTGCTTGACGCGACTAACTTTTCTCTTGGCGGCTGTCTCGTCTCGGTTGTCTGACTTGTTCGGGAAGAATACCCCCCGTGCCGTCGTACTCTCCTGCAGCTCCCCCTGTCGTCGTACGCAACCAACGCTTCATGCCCCCCTCCATCCCCCCAAACCATGTCGTCGTCCCAGTCACCCGACAATCGCGGTGTGAGGCACCTTCATACGGCACCGGCTGGCATGTATCCAGAATACTCTCTAGGCAGATTCGAAATAATGGAAAACAGAACTTGAGCCCAGGCCGAGACGGCCACCCGGGGCCTGTGGACGGGTTCGAGGCCGGAAAAAAGTTGCGAGTGCAGGATGACCACAAGGACGACAGTACGACGACCCACGTCCAACGACGGCGATGGGACAGGAGGGACGTTTGGACGCACATGGTTGTAGTATTGCCGTGCTGAGAAATGGGGTGTACGAACACACGACCTCACATGGGCAGCCTCATGGATGGCCCCCTGCCTGACCTGTGCCCCACATTGGCATGGGGAGCGGGGGAGGGGGGGAACGGCTACCTATGACATGGCGTCTTGTACGCCCTTGGACGTCGGAACCAACGACTGGCTACAGGAGAGAGGAAGAACGGGGATGCGGATGGACAGATAGGCTTTGACACTTGCAAAGTAAGTTCTATTGAAGGGGTACGGGAATGTCACATACTGTCAGTACATACTCGTCGGGTATGACTTGTGTCCACCGGGGCCGACGTGCGCCAGTTAGAGTTAGAACATAAACTACCGCCGGCACATGTGTGCGTGGGTGTGTTGTGAGCCAAGACGTCGTCGTCGTCGTCGTCGCCACAATACAGTATGTGGGCTGTGAGGGATGGGAATACTTTGGGGCGCCCGTTGGATCGCGTTGGACAAAGGGACTCGGCATCGGACGGAACATGTTGCCTGCATCCATCTTCGCTCATCTCCGTCGTCTGCTCGAAAGTACATGTGGTGTATGCGTTTGTTTGCTCGCAGCTGCGCTGCAAGGGATCGACGGGTATACCCTGGCTGCGAGGTCTCCCAACCGAATTAGCTTTGCTTGACGACGGATACACCACACTACTCCCATCAAAGAGACTTCGCTGGAGCGTGGTTGTCCTGGTTGTCTTGGAGCTCTGGGTGGGTGGGTTTGGGTGGGCACGAATGGGCCCAGGGTCCCCGCGCATATGCCGGTTTGGCACAAGTATAGATGCAATAACCGTCGTAACAACTGCGTAAGCAACGACGCCAAAAGTAACGTATACGGTTCTGTTACAGCACAACCCCACAACCTGGAGGCTGGGGTCGTGGTCTCGGGCCTGTTACCATGCACAAGTGGACGGTGTGCCCTGGGTGGGACCTGTGGTAGCAGGTGTGCAGGTGGCGAGTGCCTTGGTTCTAAAATCACAGTTTTTGAACAACACACAGACACATCCCCTCAGCGACCACAACCACAAGCCGCGAGATGCTGGGCAGATGCACTGGCCTACGGCCGCGGCCCATGTGTATGTATATGCACATGCACGTTATGTGAGCGGTAAACATGCGCCCTCTCGATGAAACCAGCGAGACTGCATGCGACCGCGTGCGACCACAGTCGCGGCACTGCAGAAAAATACACGAAAACGAAGCAAACGACAGGCCCAGCCACGGAACAGCCAGGTCTCTGTCGTATCATGGCACGGAACAGCCAAGTCGCCACTGTGTCGCCATGCAACGTTTCTGCTAGGTCGCTCCTCGAGGCAAGAGCATGCGCCGTCGAGGGGGTGGGGGGATGGGGGCCGGGGGGATACCTGCATGACGTACGAACCTCGCCGCCGTCGACGCCGAAGACTGTAGCCACGGAACGGGCGTGCCGCCACCGGCGTCCAGGCCAGACTTTGGTGTTCCTCCCTCGCTGGCCAAGACACTTCAGCTCATACACCTAATGTATTCATGTGGGCTGTTTTTTGGTTGGCAGGACCCCAGAGTCGGAACGATGGGGGTATGGGGCGGTGGGAGGCACATCATTAGGACCAAAGTCCCGTGGTGGCACGGTGACCAGTGCCCGGGCCAATCGTCAAACAATGGCTGGCTGGCAGGTTGAAAGAGGGTGGGCGGGCGGGCGGGGTAGCTCTGAGCGCTGGACACGGTGATTGCAATGCACGGCAGTCTATACTCGGCTTGGACTTGCGTGCGTGCCGTTGCACGAGGAAAACAACGACAGGAGAGCGGACAGCCTGACTGTGTAACAGACGATTCCTCCGAGTGACATCTGGCGACGATTGACAACCTAGTAGTGACCGAGCTGACAAACTTACAGTGACCGAGTTGCATTTTCCCGTAGGCATTTCAGTTCTTCTTCGCCGATGAAGCTAAAGCAGAGCGGGGGAGTACGCATGGCCTGATGTTACAGCATAATGACAATTTTGGTTTGCATGGAGCCTACAGTATTCCGGGTTACTTCTCCGGTGGCTAATAGATACAAGGTCCCGCCTGCGGGTGGATCGGGGGGGAGGGGGGGATGGAACCCGTAAGGTTCTATGATTTGATGAACGGGCACAAACGAAAATAACGGGCGTGTGGAGTGAGCTCCAGCGATAACCCAAGACGACAAGACGAGTGGAAGCGAGGACAACGTTTTGCAAATGGAAGAGGAAGGGAGGCTGGTCGGTGACAGCCATGTCTGTGGATCATGGTGTCGTGCATGGGCGGTGGCGTCGAATGCATATGGTGGCGTCAAGACATGAGGATGGGGGCGGTGGTGGCGGCACAGTGTCGTCAGCCGGCGCACAGGTGTGTGAAGCTGTCCAGGCGCGGGTTTTACATGTGGAGAAAGTCGTCGCGGCGACGGCCAAAGAGACGACGAACGAGGGACTCTCGGGCGTCTGCTGGACGGTCTTTGGCCGGCATGGCGGATTCGGGTGGTGACAAGGTGTTGTCGACCATGTGCTCTCGGCGAGTGCCAGCAAACACAGCGTCGTGGGCGTGGGCAAGGGCGTGCTCGGGAACCAGGATCTCCTCGTCATCGTCGTCCATGTCGTGTGATGGTGACGACGATGATGAGCGAGGAGTGAGGGGGCCTTCAGAGCCAAGCGACGAGGTGGAGACGCTGCGGTCCAGTGCTGGTGTGATCGAGACGTGACCGGCCTTGGAGGAGCCAGCGCACGAAGGGAGGACGACAGCGCCAGACGGAAGACGGGGAGTGACCGGGAGGGTCTGGGTGGACGAGGCAGGCGACGCGGCTGCGGGAGAGAGGGGAGGGGTGTCGAAGCTGTACTGCTCCAGGAAGGGCTGAGCGTAGGCAACGACCTCCTCCTCGGTGATCGACAGGTTGTAGTCGAGAAGGAAAAGCAGCTGCTTCTCCATGAGGTTGATCTCTGCCTGCGAGAACATCTGGGCGTAGCGGCACCAGTGCTTGTTCTTGGGCGACGAGTCGTTCAGGTACTTGGCGGCGACGATGAGGGTGGCGAGGAAGACACGGTGGCGAGTGCAAGGCATGCCTGAGGGTCAGTGCTGCAATAAAGGGGGAGACATACCCTTGGCCACACGAGGCAGGCGGGTACGCAGACGTTCCAGGTAGACAATGGTGGCGACCAGGGTAGCCACTTGGACATTGGACTGGTCACAGACGACCGCCACAAAGGTTGTCAGGCCGGGGAGGCCCGCGGCGCGCATGTCGATGGTGGAGAGGTCAATGGCAGTGGAGCTCTGAATGACACTGGTGGTGGTGCGAGAGATGAAGGCTGAAGGTGGTTAGCTTGTTGCAGCCAACTGTTGGGCGATCGCACCACACACCCAAGCATCGATGATCGACACGTTGTATGTGGCAGCGACCCCGACCCAAGTATTTACTCACCGACAAGATCCCTTGAGACATCTGAACGAATAAACTCGAGAAGGGCTGGGTCGTGCTCGCCACAAGCTTCCAGAGACGCTGGATGAACGCGGTCTTCAAAGGCGGGGGAGCTGGGGGTGAACGCCGGTGTGCCCGAGGGGAAGATGCTGACACTCGAGCACGACGACTCTGTCGCCGGCGAGGACGAAGAGACGGCCGGGGAGGCAAGCATTGTGGGAGAGGAGATGGTGGGAAAGAGTGAGATGGGATAGAGTGAGATGGGATAGAGTTTATGTTTGGGTGAGCGCTGCTGGGTGGGTTGTTGGTGGTGGGCTCGAAAGGGTCGGTCTGTTGTAGGGGTGTGGCGTTGTGATTGTGGTGGTGATCGACTGGAGGATGTCTGCAGCGTTCAACGCGAGTGCAGTGAGGTTCGCGAATGCCTATGCTTTGTGTGGGGGGTGGTGCTGTGAGGGATGTGGGTAGAGAACAAGATGCGTCCAACCATATATACTGGGAGTGGTGCAGAACCAGTTTGCGACGCGCTGTCTGGATCGCTCGAGGTCTGGACCTGTTTGCCTGGGCACTCTGGCCCGAGCCAAGGCAGGCCATGCGCGCAGGGGGTGTGAGCAGTCGAGCAGTCGCGTCTGCCAAAATCAGAGAGAGAGAGTGGCCGATTCTGGTGACGACACCACCGCGAACAGGGAATAGCCTGGCAGGGCTGGGACGTGCGACGACCACAAACGCCTCCTGGCGCACTGGCAGAACCGCCCCAGCCGCCGCCTGGAACGACAAGAGAGACGGCTCGCTCGCGCACGCTGCCGCACTGCGTCCCCCCCACCCGCCCGGACACTGTGCGGCACGGGGGGGTGTTGGCCGGACTGGCCGCGCCCAGGGAGTTGAGCACCGCGAGGCGGCAGTGGCCCTGCGCAGGGGCAAAACTGTCTTGTCATTCGTGCCTCGCTGTGCAGCTGGGTCATCGTGTTCTATCCAGGGGCCTCATCGCAGCTGCACCCAGCGGTTGGGATCGGGGGGCCGACGAGGCCCCCCACCGGCTCTCTCTCTGCAAATGCATGTGTGCGTGCGTGACAGGTCCGGCCAAACTATGGGTGGTATGAAAAGATCAAAAGAGAAAAAAGAGGGCGTGACCCGCCAAAGTGCTTCAGAGGCACATCTAATACGCCGAGAGTGGGGCTCTCTCTCGACACACCGCGGCCGAAAAAGTCACACACCAGTGCTTCTCCCTCTGGGCCTCTGGCCTCCCACGGCAAACGACGCGGCTGGATCGTGTTGCTGTCCCGCAACACTGGCTATTCAGTGCCGACTCACTTATCGAGACCACACTTGCGCAGACCCCTTGACGCACTAACATGACACCCCTTCTGAGCCGCGCCTTCGATCTCTAATCTCTCTAAGCTTTTGATAGTGACACTAGCACCAGTTTCCATTGCTCCATGGCTGGCGCACACGCTGGCTGGCGCTTGGCACCAAAGCCACCCTAGCGCCGCCCCCTCTCCCCCGTCTCTGCTGCAAGATACACCCAGCGTACATGCATGACGAGGCTGAGCAGTCGGTGAACACGGCGAACGCCTGTGGGGCCTGGCGTTTAGTTTTTTTTGGCGTTTCTGTCCGCCGCGCCCAGAGGCATGCATGCAGGCAGGCAGGCAGGCAGGCAGGCAGGCGGGCAGCCGGCTCCATGGCGGCGTGGGCGGCATCGTCAGGTGGCCAGGTGGCCAGCAAGGTTCCGCTGTGGCTGCTGTTCCTCTCTGAATACAGACTGAATGGATGCCAAGTGCTGCGCTAGGCCCCCACCCACAGCATGGCCACCACCCCAAATTGAACTCCCAGACCAGTTGTGCATGTCGGCATGTCGCGCACACAAAGTGGGAAAGGTACAAGCGCCAGGATGCATGGTAGCCGCACACGCACAAGATGGCGGTGCCAACATTGTTTCGTGCAGCTACCGCGCGCCGTCCATGCCACTTGTCCAAGAAATACGCGTCAACGACTGGTTTCACCGAATGTGCATACACTGGTCAGCAGTAGTCCCACGTATATCCTGAGGCATGCGTTCTTGCCTCTCGATTGCGGACACGAGCGCGTCGCGTCCATCTCCGTTACCCCGCGGGCCGTAGATCTTGGTGTCGGCGCCAGAAGCAAGTCCGACAAGATTCGCTGCGTCCTCGCCAGATACTGGCCACGGGCACGAGGCAACTTGCACAACTAAAGAAGATACTTGCGTGACCTGCTACAAGTGACAAGTAACGTCGCCACCAGGCCTTGGCTCGCTGTACGCGAAGCAGGCCGCCTTCTTTCCGCAACGTGTTCGCCATCCACGGCCCGCGGCGTGGTACTCGGCGCTCTCTCGGAAGCATCTGCAGGCCTTGAACTGCCAGCACCGCCGTTTCAAAGGGCAAAGAGGAGACGCGTCGCGCCACACCATTGTGACCATACAATAGTGCTTGGGACGTGATGACACCGCGGGTCCCAGAACGAAATCGTCGGAAGGCCGGGGTATCTTTCAGCGCCCTGCCACAATTGAGCGATATGGGGGGGTTTCGCACACACATTGGATTGGGCTGGGCGGGGCTGCATTTGGTGGCCGTCCGGACGCTCACTCGGCTCCACTTGCTTGATTTTGGGACATTTCAACTCCGCTCCTTCTTGGAACCCACTCAAAGCCCACCATTAAGCCAACCTAGAGCCCCGTCGCTGATCGCTGAGCTTATTATTGCAATGGCCCTAACCCCCTTTGCTCGTCGCACGGTGTAAGCTCCGTCGCTGTCCAAGGACCTATCAACGCCACCCCCACTCGACCCCACTCACTGGCGGCGCCACGAGCAGCATGGCGGACATTCCTTGCTCTACCTTACACTGTCTGCAGTCGTCCTTTGCTCCACTCGGCTGGCCACTGGACGCACATACACATAGGGAATTGGCCAACGCCTTTGGCAGGGCTGGGGGGTCTGCCGGCGATTCGGCAGACACCGGGACGAGGCACATGACACTGATGATAACGCCAGACCAGCTCAACCTGCAAAGCATGTCAAAGTTGTGTGGCCTGTGGGCTTGATCAGAGCAATTACCCCTCCCTCGGACGTCTGATCAGACACACTAGGCCCGCACAGGATAACTACTTAGGACAGGTAGTAATAGAGGTAACATCCAACTGTGGTTTCGGAGGATCCGTGTCCCCTCATTGACATTGCACCTGAACGCAAAGAGCCGAGTTGCAACCTGCACCCAAAAGCCGCGCATTGTTCTGCAAAATCTCTGCAAAATCAAGGACAAAGGATATACCGGTTCCGTGTGGGTGTGTATATCCCCCTGTGAGGTGGACCAAACTGTACCGCGCCTGCACCTGTAAACGGTACATACGTCAACGGCTGTTGTACCAAAGCGCCTCTGGGGTCCAGCTGTGGGCGCATCACAATTATCATGTCGCAGAGCAGCCTGTCTGATCTATAGCCACGCCACATGCAACGGCGTTCATGGGTGCACGAGTACTCTAAGATTGGAACGAGAGGCATTCCATGTCGCCGTCCATGGCCTCCAAATTCGAAGGTTAAGGGAGAAGTCTCCCCCGTCGCCACCCCCGGACGCCACATATGCTGCGGGCCTGGAGGGTATCGCCCCGGTGCGCCTCGACGCTGAACCCCATGCTCGTTGCCTAGAATCTTGAATGAGATCCTTTTCCATTCAACGGCCACGGCCTCACAGTCGGCACGTCGGACCCTTTGCGGGCCGCCGCGGCTCTTCGCAGCGAGCGGCGGCCACTAAGAGCGCAACGCTGAATGCATGTGAACAGACAGAAAAACTAGGACTGTTGCCATGGGCGAACGAAGGCTTTCAAAAGCTTCCAACGCGTTCCGACCCTTTTCAGCCAGACGCTCTCCGAGTGCACACCGCGGACCCGAGGAAGCCATCTTCTTTTTACTTTTGGTCACGAGCAGCAACAGCCGAGGTGTTGAGGCTTACATGTTGCATACTGGTCCCCATTCGATATGGGAACGAGGGAAGCGTTGGGCGTACCGTCGTTGCCACGGAGTAACAGGTGCCAAGTACGGCCGAGCTGGTGTTCCGGGTGACTGTCGACAGCCGTACAGCCAGTTGTGCCGTTGTGCTCCCCGGGTCGTGCCGTGCATAATCCTTTCTGTGGAGCTACGCGAATGCAACTACTCCCGATATTGCCTGCGCATAGCGCACCGTGCCGTGCAGTGCAGGAAGATTGTTTCCAGGTTTGCGCTTTTCTTCTCTTCGATCCCCTGACCACTGCGACCGGTACCCCCCATCACGCATGTATTTCCCCAAAGCCTGGTCCAGTCTGTTGGTATCATACAGACGCACTGTGCTCGGGAGTCTGTGCGGTCTCTCTGAGCTTCAAGTTCAGACTCCCTTGGGATGTGGCATCTTTCCTTTTCCTGTACTACAGGTGTGCTGAAACAGTGACACCATAGTCGGAGAGTTAAAGTGGGGTGGAGCAGTGTCGACCCCCCTGGCTGGCCACCGCGTCACAGAAGACGACGAGCCCTGCCGCCTGCCACATTTGCGTCGCCCTTGTGTAGCCCAGTTGGAACGGAGTATGTGCGGTACAGACAGCTCGAAACCTTTTACGAGGGTGTCAGTGGGTTGGAAACGCACCACAACGATCGACGCATCAGTGTCCAAAACACCGCTGGCATACCACAGTCCTAAGCAAAGCACATGACGGCAACGACGTGCACCTACATGCTCCACCTTTCTTCTCGGCCCATTTGGAGCGCTCCGGAGCGCTCCGGATTTCCTTATTGTTTTCTTCATTCCAATGCATGTGCCGCGCAAAGGTGTTTGGCTTCAAGACAAGGTCCCAAGTCACACCCATTCGCGCCGAGATTCCACCCGCAATAGCCCAGCCCAGCCCAGCCCACAGAGGCCACAGAGCCGTCGTCGCCTGGACACGGCATGGGCCGGCATGCTCCAGGGCTCGTTAAGATTGGGGAAGGATTTTAGCATTGATTCTCGAAAAGGCACGGGCCACGAAAGGACCCGTGTACCACTACAGCGGGTCGGCTCGGACACAGCGAGGGGTGGATGGATATGTTCTAGGCCACCTCGATGGGAGCTTCGAGAGGTTGGTCCAGATCTTGGATGGGCAGTAGTGCATGGAGTCGTCTTCGCATCTGGGGATTTGGATATGCGGATCGTTGAGAGCCAAAGACAACGAAAAGACAAGAAAAAGTGGCATTTTGGGTGCAGAAAGTATATATCCGCGCCGGTGCCAGGTTCCAGCGGGTCAATCGCGGGCACACCTTGCCGCGTTGACTAGTGCATTAGTTGAGGGACTCGAGGTTATTTTTTGCAGCGGAAGTCAAGCTATGCTTGAAGACAGCGTGCGATGGGGGCCTCCTCGATGGGTTCGCTCCCGTCGTTGCCCCCCATACGCCTCCCGTCAACCAACTTTGCGCTGGGTATGGACCCTTTGTTCACTGTGTACTTTTAGCGGAAGGTGACGCTTACGGCTCACGGTCAGGTTAAGTGCTCAGTGAAGGAGGGGGCCTCGCATTCATCACCCACATGCCACAAGCTCTCGGTCACAACTGCGGTCATAACTTTGGCAAACAAGGTTCATGTCCTCCAGTGTGGCATGCCGTTACAAGTGGAGTTCCAACCTCTCTGCTGGAACACTTGGCCGATGTAACGCTTACGTTGGCACTATAGTGGGCATGCTGAGAGACCGATGCTCGTCGCCGTTCGGCCGCGGTTCCTTGGGCTGAAAGATCTTCTAAACCATATCAACAAGTGACATTGGTAGAGGAACCGTGCCAACGTACTTCCGTTCTCTTTCGTGCAAGGGACTGCAAAATCTTGTACGGCTGTCAACATCAAGCGAATGGCCAGAAATACCATGCCCACTGTTGGATTCCCAGCTGCATGTGGACGGATGAGATATTGCGGCTGGGGCCCAGGCTGCGCCGAAAGGAGCAGCGAGTCGTCGTACACATGCAATGCAGATTCGCAGTGTACGACGCGCAACCTTGACTCTGAAAGTGCCTCAAAGGCAGCTAACCTTGATTGACCTGTTCCTGCCCCGAAATCAAACAGACGAACCACCCGTACGACGTTCTACGCCTCTTCACTGTACAGCATCAAGGGAAGTCGTGTTATTCCAGACAGTGACAAGCAGAGTGCGCACTGGCCAGCCCTCATTAACGCGTTTGCCAGTGGTTGTCGCGTCGTTTCATGTGGCAAGCCTTTAAGGACAACCTCGGGGACCATAAGAACACAGGCCGCTGCAAGGGGGTGGCATCGTTAGTGTAAGCGCAATACCGACAATATGCTGCGGTACGGCAGTGTGGCAATGCGGCCAAGCGGGTCTGTGCCACAGTTGGGCACGTCAGAGTAGGGACGTGGAGCATGTGGGGACGTGTGGGGGTGCGAGCGCGATCATGCGGGCCGAAGATGCAGGCAGGCAATAGGCGTGCGCAGATGTGATCGTAATCAAGCGGGCCGTATTTACAGCCTACTGGACTCCGACATATGCCACAGTACGGTGTCAGGAATCACCGCTCCGGCCAATGCGGGATACATATGTTGTTGTTGGTGCACGCATGGACGTGGTGACCTGCAGGAGAGCAAAGCCCCGCCACTTCGGGTGACTACCTTAGATCGGATAGAAAATCGGCAGCTGTGCGGCACAGCAAGGCGTCCAGCCGTCACGCATGTGGTGAGCAGCCAAACAACTGTGCAAAAGCAAGCCAGAGGCGACGTCGTCGACGCGTTCAGTGCTGTTTGCTTAATCTTGCTTTCACAGTCGCCCACCTCTCCGCCCTACAGTTGCTGAACTGAATGCACATGTCCTGGCTGCCATTTCTATAAGCACAGTGCCTCTATTGACTGCGCACTGCGCGGTTCAGAGAAAGGAAGTGGGCGTTTATTCCAATCCCTGGATGCAGGCGGAACAAGCCGATCGTGCTCACGTCTGTGCACCTCTAAACTTCTTGTCCTAGGATCCTACGTATATCCTGGTAACATGCTCCTGAATACCTAGCTGTTGCGGCGTTGTTCAGTTCCTACGCAGTCCTGCAAGATCGAGGAGTCCAGCACCCCAGCACCCCATCGCCTCCACATGGCCATTCAATGACCGCGCCACTGTGACCTATACACTAAGGAAAGAGGTGCCCATACTGCACTGCTCGTGCAGTTACAATGCTACTCGCTGCATAGACGCGTACCGCGCTACTGACCTATTCACCCATTCTGACTTTTACGTGGCTGATTTTTTGGTGACATTGTTTGCCTTGCACTACCATATACCACATGCCGTCAGCGCCAGAGTGTGCTGTCGGTGTTGAGCTAGGTGGAATTAGGCTTTTCGGACTCCCCGCCCAAAACCCAGGCCCCGCAGGCAACAGACCCCAAGAAGCTCCCGTGTCCAGTGGTGAATCCAGTGGCCAGTCGCCAGTGACGCGATCGGAGTGTTCCGGCTGTAGCGCCCCGGTGGCCTCCAGAGCTGTAGTATAGGGTGATCAGTCTTGGGTCACCCCGCACTTCTCTACAGTTCCAACCTTGACACACTGCAGTCGCACTCCCACACGGCCCTTGCAGGCCCACCGCCACTTGTGGCCGGCCGGCCGATCTGCCGGCACAGGAGTCAAAGATCTGGGTCATAGGTCTTGAGTTAGTATCCTCCTCAACCCTTACTGGCTTGTGCCGACGAAACCAGGAAGCTATGGAGACAAATGAGTCGCGGCAAGGACTTGTGACAATTGACTGTTTCTGATCAGACTGCGGGGAACGCGTCGCAAGTTGAATGCCACTACTACTGCTGTAGTTCCTTTGCCTCTCAGACACGATTGTTCCGAGATCTAGATGGCTGACTCTGTGTTGCGTGTTCGTTGCAATCGCTCGATTAGAGAATTAGAGACCGAGTTGGTGACCGCAGAGTCCCCTGCTGTCATCGTCGTGTAGCCGCTGGTCTAGCTGTCCAACCCTCGAGGGTTCCGTCCGTGGTTTCACATGCTAGTCAAGCCATGTCTCGCGCGTCGCATTCAAACGCTACTAATGAACATAATCAAGTTAATGCTAGTACAAACTACAATGGTTGCGACGCGTCTCTGTTTGTTGATCTTGCTCCCGTGGGAGAGACTGATGGAGGTGGGGTAGAACCAGATTGCGTATTGTTGCGTAATTGTCGTCCAAAGCGAAAGCCAGGGCTCCGCGTAGATGCGGCTAATGCAAGATATAGATTAGAGCGCGTACCTACGTGAACAGCTGTCGAGCATATGACAAACAGATGTGACATGATGCTCGTAGCCACCCTCGTTGTTCAAACTCTACAAGTTGCCGTGCAGCAGTTCCGTCAATGTTTTCTTTCCTCCACACGATTGACTTGACTCCAGGTCAGGACCTGGGGTACTGTACGTAATGAGCGAGACCTGATGTGTACTGTAGTCGTGCACCCTTCTATTCTCGTATCCATGCCGTTGCTTGAAACAAAGTTGCTGCTAGGTGTACTCTAACCAACCCCATTGACATTAGGTCGGCACATTCCAAGACGCACGTAGCAACTGGCCAACTGGGTTTTCTCACGCCACCTCTCCGCCTGATTGCCAACCGAGATCACGGACGCATTGTAAACCCCCCAATCGGTATCTTCACCTGACGCGTCCATGTCATGTCGCATTGAAGCTTAGTGTGCGGTTGAGGCACTGCGGAGTGGAGTCACTTTAGGTCCCAGGTGTGTGCTCCGTTGATCGGCAGGGGAGAGGATACCGTTGTCAGTTGGTGGCGGCCGCCTGGCGGTGGCATCGGCCTCGCAAAACCTACATTAGTTTTTTTTACATCTGTCACGCCAGTATGCAGCAGTTCAGGTCGTGCAACTGCAGACAGAGATCGGCTAAGATCTGGTGGAGCTGGCGACTCTCAAGGGGTACAAGTGTGGCGTCACACAAGACGGCGGGTGATCACTGGTCAGACACAGGTCAGACAATTGAATGCAAGCACGAGGGTCCCGATTTTTTGTTCCATGAGCCACCGGCCACGAGGCAGCCGCCATCAAGCGCCGCCGGCTTGCGAACATGTACCTAGGACAATCAAACGTTGGCAGCCCACTTCTATGGCGAGTTTTCTGTAAATGACAAGCCCCCGCGTCATGAAAGCTGCTTGCTACGCCTTGCACCGCCTGCAAACGCCAACCCTCATATTGAGAATCGCGACATTCATGTAGTCAGTCAGTCACCACCACCACCCCAGCCATGGAGGCACGGGCTAGGAATGCGACGTAGATACGCGTTGGCGAATACGTGGCTCACCAGCAACTCAGAGTACGGAATCCGGAGCACCGGAGCGGACACGGCATGAGTTGAGCAAAAAAGGGGAGGTGACATGAACGGAAATCTCTGGATTCGTGATCATGTGCTGCTGCATGCAGGTGGGGGAATACGGAGAGCGAGAAGGAGGAGGCGCATGGGTTTGGAATGTAATCGGGAGAAGCATGCTCAACGCTTGACCCAGGTGTACTGTAAGGTGGGTCAGTATAGTTCCCAGCTTCTTTGTGCTGCCGACAGTCTCATCCGCATGCCGCGCCAAGGTGAAGACCAAGGCCGCAGCGGATTGGAAGGGGTAAGCCCAGCCTGGCACCCAGAGCACGACGGCAATACCCCTTACTCCTTCTCCATCCTCTCCCCACGACATTAATCTTGTACTCACACCAGCGCGAGCCTTTTTGCGGCCAGTCTTCTTACGCTCGGTCATACGGTTATCACGCATGAGAGCAAGGTCGCTCCTGAGAGCGGGGACAGCGTCATCGCGCAAGAGGGCGAGGGCACGACCGATACCGAGGGCGATGGCGCCGGCCTGACCGGTCGAGCCACCGCCGCGGGCGAGGGCGAAGACGTTGAAGGCGCCAACAAGACCCGTCACGCGCAGGGGGCGGAGAACAGTCTCACGGTCCACGGGGCGGGTAAAGTGCTGAGGAAGGAGGAGGTGGTTGATGAGGACCTCGCCCGTGGGGATCTCGATAGGGATCTCCGGCGCGAAGTCGCCATCGGGACCGACAACCTTCTCGGACGGCTGGTCCAGCAGCTCCCGTCCCTGCTTCGAGGGGACGACCCACACGCGGGCCGACGAGTTCTTCCTGCGGCCAGTAGCGTACGCACGGCCAAGAGCGTCGATGCCGCTGTCGGCGTTCTCCCTGGCAGCAAGCTTGGCCGCCCGCTCAGCGATACGGTCCGCACGCTCGTACGGCATGACAGCCTCGTCGAGCGCCGCGGCAACGTCGTACGAGCCAGCCAGCGAGGCAATGTGGCGAGCCGAGTTGCACGCGTTGAGGAGCTTGAGCAGGGCGGTGTAGTCGCTGTTCTTGCGAATAGCAAAGCCCATGTCGGTCTGCGCACGCCAGAACGCAACAGGAGGCTGCACGTAAGGCAGGTCTGCGGGCACAGGCCAGATGTACTCCTTCCTCAGGGCAGCGCGAGCCTTCTCAAGGATCTTCTCGAGCGATGCAATGGCCTCGGTGTATTCGGGCTTGCCGGTGAAGTGACCAGTGGTAGGAGGACGAGCACGGCGCGGCAGCGGCTCGGTGTCGTCAAAGCGCTTCTTCGGGGCGTAGAAGGGCTGGGCGGTGTAGGTCGACGCCGCACGGGACGAGCCGGCCATCGACGCGGCGGCCACAGTCCTGAGGCTGGTAGCGGCCTGGCGCAGCGCGCGCGTGCCGGCGGTGACGTTCATGGGTGTACGTGTGGATGGTGTCAAAGAGGTGGTGGTCGATGTCCGACTTTTGGCGAAAGACGACTGGACGGGGGCATTTCGGACGGAAGTGAGATGCGGGCGCCATACATGACCTCAAATACACGTAATGGGTTCGTAGACTCCACTTGCGTCACGCGTTATGTGTTTATCAGATACGGTTACACTTTGTTGGACGATTCCATCTGTCAGCAACATGGACGAGCCCATCGACGCCCGCATGGAGGCCAAGCTCCGTGCTGCCCTCGCCATCGAGCACCTCGTGCGTGCATATTGTATGGCGTTGGTGCTGACGCTCAGGAAATCGTCGATACATCGGGCAACTGCGGCGGCGCGTTCGCGCTTGTCATCGTCTCGCCCGACTTTGCAAAGAAGATGACTCTGGCTCGTCACAAGATGGGTGAGTAAGGGTGGCATGGGGGTGGTGGCAGTGAGTGGACCAAAGCACTTCAGACTCTAGTCAAAGTCCCAACCCCTCGCTGCTTCCCTCCTACCGACTTTGTCAGCCGCTCACCACCTGTCCCAGTGAACCAGATCCTTGCCGAGGAGATCACCGAGCTGCATGCCTTCTCACAGAAGACCTTCACCCCCGAGCAGTGGGCCAAGGAGCAGGCCAAGTAAGCTGCCCTCCTTCCGCCCGCCTTGTCCGCCCCCGATGGTGCACGGCGACACCTCCCTTCGACCGAACCATTGAAGGGGGCCTAGGGGTGGCGATCAGGACGCCATACTTGCTACAAGCTCAGGCTGCCAGTGGGCGCGGCGCACGAGTACACACCGTCACGACCAGAGGCCAGACGATAGAGTCGTTGTATCACCACGCATAGGCATTCACTCTAGTATTGCTAGCCTGCGGGCGGCGTATTGCGCTCACAGATGCATTCGCGCAGGTATCCCATCCCTCGCATGGTTGCTACGTTGCAGTGGGTTTCTCGCTCATGGTACTTCTGACGACGAACACCGGCTGTTGAATGATCAGCTGCGATCCGTCACGCGCCCACTCACCACCTGTTATGAAACAGGCTTCTTTCTTCCCGGCAACCGTTTCGAGCAACCCGGCCCGCTCACTTGAGGCGCTTGGCGACTCCAATGAGATCCGAGACGTTGTTGTTATAGTCTTCAATCGCCTTCTTGACCTTCTTCTTCAGACGATCCTCCTCGGCGGTGACCTTTTCGAGCTCCTTCTGGAGACGCTTGCGCTTGGTCGAAGTCTCGTTTAGCTGGCTGCGCGCCACCGACGCCTGGACATTGTATGTGACGCGGCACTGATCGATAATGGGGCCGATGAGAGAGAGCTTCTGGGGCGACAGGGCGACGCGGTGGTGGTCGATGAAGCCGTCGTCGTCGACCTGGTAGGTCTGGCCGGTGCTGGTGCGGGGAGCTGGAGGTGGGTGCTGGAGGATCAGCGTCAGTGTGGGTGACAACGAAAACAACCTGCTCCAGCTCACCTCGCTATCGCTGTCATCCGAGACCAGCTCCACCTTTGGGACCTTGAGGCCCGACAAGTCGATGGGATCGAGTGAGGGCCTGGGGGTCTGCATTGTGGATGTCAAGATGTGGGAATCAGGTGAGAGGTATGAGGAAGACACAAAAGCTGTGTGGGAATGTTAGGTGTGGCAAGTGTGGGAGGGCGCTGGTGGGATGACTGGACCACCGGCCACCTGATGCACACGGGGCACGGAACACACAGATCACGGCCTCAGCTCGCGGGTCACAGACAACTGCATGGCGTACATGGTGGCTCACTTCATCGCGTCTATAACTCCCTGCACGACCTTGTTGTACTGGTCCGTCGACTCCTTGATAGCCCTGCTGTTCTCTTCAATGTCGGTGACCGCCTGAGCCAGCTGTGCTTCAATCCTCTCCTTCTCCTCGGCCACTTTTGCAAGCTCTCGTTCGAGCCTCGTCCGGTTGTCTTTGGCAATGTTGAGCCACATTTTGGCGTATGACGTCTCGTCGCTGTACACCTCGCGGTAGTACTCGATCATGGGGGCGATGACGTCGAGCTTCCTTCCCGTGAGATGGTCACTGGGCTCAATAAGGCCGTCGGCTGCCGCAGAAGTCGAGCGGAAGTGTTTGCGTTTGCGTGGGTGCTCGAGAGGGACTTCGGGCTTTACATCATCGTCGTCTGTGGCCGCCAAGTCGATGGCCTGAACAATAGGCTGGGGGAGACCATCTGCCTGACCGTTGTCCTGGGTGGGAGGAGGAGTTGGGAGAGCACTGATGGTGTTCGCCTATGGATAAGCATGGTATTGGCAACGCTGTGGGCTCTGACTCACCTCGCTCGGGGTGTCGTTGGGCTTTGGCCGCTTGTTCGCCGTCGAAGGGCTTCCCTCTCCAGCAGACTCGGTGGGAACAGCCTCTGATTCGATAGGGACAGCCTGAGTGTCTGAAACTGTGACAGAGCGTTAGCCCAGAGGCGTCACCAGGCTGCACATGTGTTACGTACCAGACTCGGACGATGGCATGAGTAGATGAGTGTTGGTGGAAGGAGGGGTTGAGATGGAGAGAGTGGCGAGGACGACCGTGAGGGTTGCGGCGAAAGCGAGAGTGATGGTGTGATGGACACGGATAGACGGTGGGGTGCGGAGACTAATGAGCCGCGGCCACCAAGGGCCTGTGCCAGGCGATCAACGGACGACTGCAGGTGGTTCGAAAGCGATCGCCAGCGCCTTTCGTCGCACATCACCGTGTTTCGTCGCCCTTTCGTCGCCCTTTCGTCACATTTAGAAGCATTCCGTCGCATTTCGTCGTATTCCATGTCGTCCCCTTCGTCGCCCCTTCGTCGCCCTTCGCATATCTTCGCATTTCATCGCATTTCATCGCATTTCGTCACATTTCATCGGATTCCATCGCAACGAGGACGTCTGAGAGTACATGGAATCATAACACGACGTCACTTCTCCCTCACTCCTCCTTGAGTACATCAACCAGACCTTGCATAGTCTTGTTGAACTTGATCGCCGCCTCCTCGATGGCCTTCTCATGCTCTTCTTCCTCGGCCGTCAGATTCTGCAGCTCGTCCTCAAGCGCCTTTTTCTTCTCGTTGAGGTGGTTGATTTCAATGCGGAGGGCCTTCATTTTCGACCTGGCGATGCTCAACATAAACTTAGGGGACGTCGTCCCATTTTCATAGGTCTCGCGGCAGTATTTGATGACTGAGGTAGTGGCCTCGAGCTTGATGCCCTCCAGGTGGTTGCCGGGGTCCATCAGACCGTCGTTTGACAAAGAAGACAGTTGCTTCTTGCTGGCGCCCTCGGCAGACTTGACATGCTTATCATCAGCTGCACTCCCAGAGCGTGGTGATATACATAAGGTGCACTTACAGGCGTGGAAATGGTCCTAGAGCGTTTACGGTCGCGGCTGGACCTTCCAGCAGCAGTTGACGCACGGTGGTCGGGGGCCGGGCGGTCGTCTGACAGTAAACCTGCAAGTTCTGCAAAATGGTTCGATGTCATGGAAGGACTTACCCATCCTCTCCTTCTTGGCGAGGTTGTAGAGTTTACGAGAGCTTGTGCACCCATATATAGGATGACAGGGAAGAGCTGATGGGAACAACGCACGAAGTAGCGATCTCGCTCGCTTCAAAGGCATGCCCATTAACCGAGCAGTTGACAAATGCAGTACATCTGTATGTACATCACCGATCTGGCGCAGCTTTTCCCATGGTGGCTCCCTCAGGCATATATGCAACAGCGCCAACGAGAAATCGGCAAGGAGATGAACGACATACACAGCACTGGCGCACTGGCGTGTAGGATCTAGGCGTATGTTCTGCCACACGAGTGACGAACGACATCCGATTCAGAAAGCCGATCGTCCGGTGAACTGTCATTCTGTCCGCCCGCCCGCATGCAGGTTTACGCCAAGACAAGCATAACATACCTTAAGCTGATTGACATGGTATCTTCTCACCTGTTGCTCTCATATGCATGCAACATATGGTCAATGTTAGTCAATGTCGGCCGAACGGTTGTTTCCAAGACCGCGGCCAAGATAATCACGCGACGCGGGACCGGCCGAGCTCCGCGCCAGTTCCCGAACCCCACCAGCCGACACGTCTCAACTCTACATTCACCACGACTCCATCGCCCACTCTCGTCTCTTTCCAACCCACACACGATGAAGCTCGCCGCAGCCATCCTCCTTGCAGCAACCGCAATCGCCGGTCCTGTCCAGTCCCCGCTGCATGCCGAGGCTCACCGCGAGACGCGTGACGAAGCTGGTGCGTCATTTGCCACCCAAACCCGATAAGACGTGCCCCTAGTGCTGACCCTCCAGTCCTCAGCGCCGCTCACCTCGCCAAGGGCGTCACTACCGGTACTATGGCGAGTGTGTTCCCAGAGTCCGCTGGTGTCAATGCCGGTACGTTGGTGAGAGAACTCGGTGCCCAGTGCTCACCGGCCAGGTCACCCGTATGCCCTGATGGAGGTATGATGTCACCATCTCGCGCTTGAGTTGTCGCTAACCACATCTACCGTCTAATCTCACAGTCTCGTGAGCTGCTTTACCCGGATGGCTGACATTGACAACAGACGCACCATGCCACCCCAACGGCTCCCTCACCTTCATCTCCATGCCCATCTCCCTCATGACGCGTAACATCAAGGCCAACGACGGACGGGCGACCTACACTCTGCAGACCCCTCTCGAGAAGGGTGTGAGCGAGTACGGCAGACCCCGTGTCGCCTTCATTGGCGTGAGCCACCAGACGCTTTCACTCCAGCTGACAACAGAACCTGACCGTGCTGAACGACATTGACGTTGCTGAACGCGAGCGCCTGGCCACCTGTTACACCAAGTACCACCCGGACGCGCGCTGGTGGCTCCCCGACGACCCCCGTGGAGCACACACTGCCCACTGGGCGAGGCTGGATATCAACGATATCTACTACATTGGCGGGTTTGGAACGTGAGTACGCTGGTGGCTAGTCACCTGGAGGAGCTGTTTGTGTCGGTCGGTCGGCACAAAGCTCACTTGCTGATCCACCTACAGGACCGGATACATCGGCCACCTTCCTCTTGACAAGTACGCACAGGCTATGGAGGCTTAACCAGTTAGAGGGTACATAGCTTCAGTGGATATCAACACAGAGATGAAAGTTATCACAGTTGGCGCTTCATGAGACGTTCACGGCAGTTGGGTCAGATAAGCTCACCGAGGTCTGAGCCTGCGGAGACGTTGGTGGACCCCGCACTGACCAGGAGACACTGCAGGAGACACTGCAGGAGACTCTGAGATGGTCGAGGTCTGGTCAGGGGCCCATTAACAGGTGTTTATCTAACTCGGGGCTACCAAAACTCGCCTCCGACTCTCGAACTCGACGTTCTTCAGCGGTCAACACCTCCCTCCCTTCCCACAGGTGTACTCGGCGTCCCAAGCAGCCAAAAATGACGTTTGACGGGGTCGAACCGCCGACCTTGTGCGCAACTCTTGACAACAGTGTCCAAGTGTTAAGCACACGCTCTAACCAACTGAGCTAAATCGCCTCAATGTCGTCCACAAGGTGGAAGGAACTGCCACAAATTCTCCTCTTACGTAATGTGACAATTAACATTACGTAATAGCTCGTGCTTACGTATCCCTGTTGGGAAATCACGTTGCGGCGTTTCGGCGTTTTCGTCAAGTTTCGATGCCACCGTTTGGCTGGCAGACGCTGTGGGTGGTTGAACTGCCATACGAGACGAGCTTGCTTCCTTACTCCTCAAGAGCAAAAAGACGCCCACCATGGTGAGTACGGCGACGACGACCAGCACGCAAGCACAACACTCGGAAGGGACTCGAATATGGGCATCGCGCGCATGGAGAGTTGGCAGGAGGGCAGCAGTTGGAGGGGACGACTGCGTGTCAGCCGTGTCTCACGAGCGCAAACTTTGAAGGAGGCGCAAATGGCGAGCGCGCGCGCGATGTCCTGGTGTCTGGGATCCCCGAGTGTGCTGCTCTGTGCTGGACGACGACGAGCACACAACGTACAGCGCGCTGACAAGTGTCTAGGACCCCAACGGCCCCGTCACCATCCGCACCTCGAAGTTCATCACCAACCGCCTGCTTAACCGCAAGCAGTTCGTGCTTAACATCTCGCACCCCACCCGCGCCAACCTTTCGCGCTCGGAGCTCGGCGAGCGCCTCGCCCAGCTCTACAAGACCGAGGCCCAGCGCGTCGTTGTCTTCGGCCTCCGCGCCAAGTTCGGTGGTGGCTCGTCGCAGGGCTTCGGCCTGATCTACGACGACGAGGAGTCGCAGAAGAAGTTCGAGCCCAAGTACCGCCTCATCCGCGTGAGTATCTCTACAGGCAGGACGAGCTTGGTGTCGAGGACGGGGACCAGTTTTCCGCCCGTCTTCATCACAGCTCGCACTGGCCGCCCAACTTTTTCTTTGTTCCTTTGCTGACCCTTACAGTCGGGCATGGCCACCAAGGTCGACAAGGCCGGCCGCAAGCTCCGCAAGGAGCGCAAGAACCGCTCGAAGAAGCTCCGCGGCACCTCGAAGGCCAAGGCCGGTGACGCCAAGAAGAAGTAAATCAGTTCTCCAACTGGTTTGCAACTTCTACACCTCTTCGGGATCGACGTCGTTCTTCTGGGGGCTGTTCGCTGTATTATTTCTGCGCCCTTCCGCATACTTGGGAGAGATGGATCTCCTACAGCATCCCGTTATTGTGTTTACTATATGGAACACACTCACGATCGCATTTCAAAGGACAGATGTCCGGGGTCCCAATAGTCAAATTCGTTTGACTGGGATTGCGCTTGCGCGTGAGCTTCCATAGTTGCGTTCCTCGTCGAGTACCCACTCCGAGAGCGTCACCTGTTGCAGCTGCACTATTCCGCCGGGTGCGCAACTGACTAGTTGAGAGGGTTGCTAGTGAATTATTTTAACATTGCTGACTGTCAAGCTTCGCTGCACTGACTAGGCTAACATGACCCCATTTTGTAGTTCATCCCAAACCAATGCATTACATTTTCTACGCTGTCCAGATGCACCGGCGCTTGTTCTCCCGAAGCAAGAAGCTGGCAGAGGTGAAGAGGCAGGTGGTGGCATGAGGATTTTGGACGGACGAGGATTTTGGACATTCCACTTCCTCCATCATTGACTACACCTTTCACTCCCTTTGCCCATATTTGGCTTTCGTCCAAACAAAACTGCTTGCGTTTTTCATCCCACCTTATGGCCCTGCCTCTTATGCACCTATTCCACCCCTTCTCATGCCCGCACATGCATTTTTGGGCGAGATACAGCGATGGCAGCACTGCGCGCGAGTGCCCCAACATCCCAGGTCGCGTGGCCAAATGGTACGGCGTCTGACTACGATTTCATCTTCGATTATCAGGAGATCGCGGGTTCGATCCCCGTCGTGACCTACTGAGTGCTCTTGAGCATTCACTTTTTGGAGTTCTGAGGAGGACGTAGACGAGGTGAGCCGCAGACTATGGGGAGTTGGTTTGGTGCCACTTTTCATCTCTCGCATGGAACAGGTTCTTGTTCAACGGGAAACTCTTCCAATACGGACAGTGCGCTATCACCTGAGTGGCCTAGTACATGCATGCCTGGCCTAAAGAGCACACGACAGTCCCACCAAACGTCCATCCTGGAGGGAACTGATTGAAATTACTTGCAGCTACAGACTTTGACAGGAATAACGAAACCACCCTTTTCTACCAGTACTGCTCAACATGCTCGGCCCACCCATAGGCTGCTTCAATCACCACATCCTTGCCATTCTCGTCCTTGACGGTCCCTGACCAGGCGCCAAAGCACTGCCACGTCTTGGACGTGATGATCTTGAGGTCGGTATGGGCCTCGCGGACATGCTCCACGCGGAACTTGAGGTCTACCCCATCACCCGTAATCTTCCAGACCTTCTCTACCGTCTTGTCGCTCAGGTCCTTGATGTCATATGTCCACTGGAGCTCGTCGTGGATCTTGGACACCCGGCCGTCCACCAGGAGTGAATTCTCGGTCGCACCCGTTCCGTCCGTCCACTTGCCGCCGACCTGGATGCCCACCACGCGTCCAGAGGGCTGTGTCTCCACGCCCGTACCCCAGTTCCAGGTGATGGAGCGGGGCCAGCGGCCACGGCCGTGGTCGAGAGTGGCCCAGCTCTGGCCTGGTGGGAGAGCGATCTCGGTGCCATCGATAGTCACCGTTCCCGTAGCGGGTAGACCAATATCTTTGACGGTGTACTGGAACACCCACTCCGACCAGGGAACGACAACGCCGAGGCGCTCATGCCCCTTTGGTAGCGCGGCGAAGATGTCAATCGATACGCGAGCCGAGCGCGCCTGCAGGCGTGTTCCACCCTCCTCGGGTGTGATTGTGATGTCGAGACCACGGCTCTTGACGCTGGCCACTCCACCATCCAGTGTTCCAGGCAGAGTGACGCCCCATGCGAGCGGGGCCACGAGCTCGGTGTTGATTTCGGTGTTAGTCGCGCGGTCAAGCACGAACAAGGCGCACACGCCCGCGTAGTCGATGTTGCTTACGGTCAAGCTGATGATGTGCGTTGGGGTCACGACGGCCCAGTACTCCCACCGCTTGTTGCGCATGAAGCTCGTCCATGTGGTACCGATGGCGTCGGTGTCGTGTAGCGGGGTTCGTGTCCATCCCACTGCGGATGGGTTGAGCCCACCTGACGGATTCGTGAGCGAGACCGGGTCTGTGATTTCGACCCGAGCAGCGGCGTTGGGGGTGGATGCCATGGTGGGGGGCAGTTTGGTGAGTTGGTGGGCAATTGTGAATCGGATTGTGCGCGCGACAGGTGGCCATCGTGCTATGCTGTAGTCTACACATGTGGCCGGCAACGCTGCCAAGCGGGTTCGATGGTGACTGTCGACGCCGCCGCCGTGTCATGGCCGCCTTGGTAGTCGGCCTTGTCCGCAGGCACCAACAACGCCACACAAATAGCGCACTGGTCAAAAGGTCAAAGGAGCGAGTTGCCGTTTGCGGTGACGGTCAGTAAGCCCACGCATGGATGCACACCAAGGTGGATCAGCAAGTGTTCTGCTGGACTTGTCAATGTGTCAGTGTGTTGTGTGAATCGGTAATGGTTTAACGATGAGACGTTGCTGGCTGGAATTGCTGGCCACTGGACGTCGCTGGCGAGAGGAATCTGTACAATCTGCGCCCCGCTCAGACGATCAAGAACACAAACACAACACACGGCGCACAGATCCTACGACCACACACCTCTCCTCCAACTTCACACGGTACACGGTCCTTCAGAACTTCTCTTTTTCTGTCATAACCCACTCACTCGCTCGTCTACTCATCATTCCCCTGCCAAAGTAACGAGCCATGGAAGACGCCGACAAACCCCCACAGAACTTCGACCCCGATTTCGCCTCCCCCGTCGAGGGAGCAGAGCTTCCGGCCATCATCATATCGTCCGACAAAGTGGGATTCCACGCCGACCTCAAGGTCCTCGCCTCCCGTTCAAGCTTTTGCCAGGACCTCAGCGAGATTCCCATGCCCGAAGTCGAGGAGGGACAGAAGCCTCGCGTGCTCCCTTTTCCCTCGGCGTCTTCGCCTGCCATCAAGTTTGTTCTGCAAGCCGTCGCGTACAATCTGGCGCATCCGCCTCAAACCAGCTCGCCCGCGGGAGAGCCGGCGTCCGAGCAGTTATCCAAAACCGCCCTCTATGAGGCCCTTCCAGACATGCCCCAAGGCATAAAGCTTCTCCAAGAAATCCTACACTTCACAGACGCCTACGAGCTGAACGACTTTACGATCCCTGTCATCTACGAGGCTATGAAGAAGGCTCACCACTACTCTCCTGCCATAATGTTCACCATGACTGCCATTACCGACCAGGGAAACCTTAGTCATTGGGCGACCCGGATCCTCTCGGAGGGAGGCAAGGGCGCCATAGACCCGTGGTCCAACGCAATGCTCGAGACCAATGCGTCGGAACGGCTTCCAGAGTTGTACGCCCTCTTTGATCGCTGGGACACCGCCTTTGCCAACTTCAAGAAAGCGAGCAGCGGAGCGCCCATCGATGGCAAGAACGCCTTCTCGAAGGAGTGCATCACTCGCCAGTGCGCCTGCGTTGCCGAGTTTGACGGCAACTGGGCCGCGTTTACCTCCAGCTTCCGCGACAAGATGTACAAGTATGCGCTCGCCTCCCCCATGTTGATGAAGCGCGCCAAGGTCATGGAGTTCTGCATGAAATCAGTCGCTTGCGAATCTTGTGCCAAGCGCTTGGCCCCCTCCATCAGCTCGGCCTGGAACAGGTCAGTGACCAGGCAAGCCTGGAGCCTTAACCCTGGCAAGGCCAACAGCCAGTCTTCCCACGTTCGTCGCCGCTACCGTATTGTATATGCTGTTTAGGCCATCCGTATCATGTTTAAAGCTCCACCATACAACTATTGATCTCATATACTCTCTGTAACATGCATGTCCTTCTGTATTTCACTCAAATGTGCATGCTGAAGGGTGAGGGTAGAAGGGCCATAGTGTAGGGGGTTGACGGTGTTGCGTCTTGGCGGCCCAGGTGGGTGGCGAAACCGGGGGCCCGCACTGACCACGCTAACCCGGCCAGACGCGCCCAGGCGGAGGTTTCAAAACAAACACGTCCGTGTCTTTCGACCTTCCTTCCACACCATTACTCGTTTTTGTCCGTTTCTTTCTCTCCACTCGCCATCAACCGTAACTGGTCATGCAAGCGGACGGCATACCCGTTAAGTTTGACCCCAACTACGCCACCCCCGTCAGGGGAGCCGAGCTCCCCGCCATCCTCGTATCGTCCGACGATGTTGGATTCTACGGCGATCTCAAGTTCCTTGTAGACCACTCCCCTCCTTTCCACGACATGGTCTTTGTGGTCGAAGGTTGCGGTGGCAAGGAGGTAGTGGATGATGGCAAGCCGCGCGTCCTCACCTTCCTTTGCTCGGCGCTGGCTCTCAAGTTTATCCTCGAAGCAATGTCGTATGCCGTCGTCAACACGCCCATTGTGACACCCCAAGAAAACGAGACCCGCCGCCCGACTGTCACCCTCGCCCACAAGTCTCTTCCCTGCCTCAAAAAGACCGATAAGACGACGATAGAAGAGATTCTCGACTTCTCCAAGATGTATGAACTGGACGACTTTGTCCACCTCACGCTGTACGACTCGATGAAGAAGAGCGGCCACTTCCCCCCGGCTGTCATGCTGGCCGTCACTGCCTGGACCCACCACGGCAACTCCAACTACTGGGGTACCCAACTTATCACCGCCGGTGGCCTCCAAGCGATGGACGAGTGGTCGACCAAGATAATCAAGTACCACGCCCCCGACATCCTCGAGGGCCTCACCACGCTCTTCCAGCGCTGGGAGGAAGGCTACAGCAAGTTCAAGGAGTCGAGTGTGCGAGTCCCCATCGACGGCTACGACGGCTTCCACAAAGTGTGCCTCGTCAACAGGTGCAAGGCGTTTAAAGACTACAAAGGCAACTTCCAACTCCTCCAGACGACTACTCGCGAGATGATGTGGGCGTATGCGTTCCGCAGCCCCATGTTGATGCACCCCTCCAAGGTTGCCAAGTATTGCATGGACACCATCGGCTGTGACGTCTGTGTGGAGCGCATTGCGGGCGCCATCAGCTGGGCCTGGAAGCACTCGACGAAAAAGCAGACCTGGACCATGAATCCCCGCAAGCGTACCCCCAAGCGTGGCGGCAAGTCCATCACCAAGCCCAAAAAGAAGAAGGCCAACAACGGTGCAGCTGCAGCTGCAGCTACAGCAGCCCCCTAGAGTAACCTCCTAAACCGCTGGGGACACCCTCAAGATTCGATCGCCATCGATCCTTGCGTCCACGTCCTCCATTCACCTCAACGACACCACAACGACTAGGTCGCCAAGTCCTCACCTCTCTCCATGTTCCCATACAACCATACGACTGTTCTGTCTATAGCATACCTTTGTAGAAATCCAGGTTTCACTGTCAATCAACCTGTGACGCATGCGACACCTCCATGATGTATCCTCCAATCAGTCCATGCCAGTCCACAGCCCGTACTGATCGCCCTTGCTCCGGTGGCCTGTGCTCTTCTGATCAACGGGGTACAAACAACGCACTTCCCAGTAGGACATGCCTAGACAAGTCACATCCTCCTCTATTCACGTTCTCACACCTCACCCCAACGCCACCCCTCACCATGCCGTCCAAGCACGAAACCCTACGCTTCCACCCAAAGTTCACGGCGCCAGCCATCGGCACCATCCTCCGAACCTCCGACGGCCTCTGCTTTCGCGCCGACACAAACATACTCGTGGGCAGGTCAAGCTTCTTCCAAGAACTCCTCGCCAGCCCCAACACCAGCCGCGACCCCAACCACAGTCTTCAGAGCCAAAATCACTCCCTCCTCGTCGTCACTCTCGACAGCGTAGACTCTGTCACCCTCACATTCGCACTCGAGGCCCTCCACTCACGGGTCCACCGCCTCGCGCCGCCCTTTCCGCCATACCTCACCGTCCCCTTCCTGGACCAATGTCTTCTCCTCAATGACGAGTACGACCTCCCCATCCTACCAGTGCTGTACCGCTCCCTCGAGCTGCACGCCAAGAACCAGCCGGGAGTGATCTTCGTCCTCGCCGTCCGCCTGGGTTACGAAGACGCCACCAAGTGGGCGTGTGAGCTGTTCCAGCGCCCAGAGGAATTCGGCGACTCGTGGTGGTCGTCCAACCTCCACAAAGAAAACCGACCGATCTTCCTCCTCCTGGTTGAGTGCATGGTACGGTGGAACCGCGGATACTCCCAGTTGCTCGAGTTCATCGCCATGAACGCCAACTACAGGTTTTCGCCCAAGTGCCATTCGGACTCCCCCTGCGGTGTTGTGCGCCACTACCGAGCCGACTTTGGACTCTTCCTGGACGAACACCTGCCTTGTCTCTGGCCGCTGAGTCAACGCAGTGAAGCGACCGTATTTCCTTGGGCGGACACTAGGGAGAGGATGGAGATCCCCTGTGCTGCGTGTCGGACACATCTCGGACAGCTGCTGTTGCGCGCGTGGCGTGCCGGGCACTATCCGTCCAAGGTCGAGTTCCAGTTCAAATGAAGTGAGCTTGAGGATATGGTTCATGTACAACAACACTAATTTACACAGATTATGTTATCCGGACTCTGTATCCGACCTCAAGGGATGCTGTATCAAAACAGTGGACAAGCTATGTGCCAGCCGTGGACGAAAAGAGTGGCGCAAAGTCTCTTATGTAAACAACGGTTCTTCACCTGCAGCAACGCATAACCTCATGCTTCTTCTCACGTCTTCATGCGCCCCAACCCAACAATCAATGTCAGTTTTGGCCACTTCTCCACCATTTCCCTGTCTCGCAAGATGTTGCGCTTCCATCCCGACTTTACAACGCCGCTCAACGGGTTAATCCTCCAAGCCTCGGACGGTCTCTGCTTCCGCTTCAGCCGTCACACCTTGGTCGGGATCTCGTCCTTCTTTGAAGACATTTGTTCCCTACCCACACCACCCGACTCGGACGGTGACGAGATTATCCTTCCGTTTCCCACTATTGGCTCAGCCGCGTTGGCCTGTTCGCTCCATATCCTCAAGGCGATGTTAAGCAACTATCCCCCCTTCGACCCCGTCCCAGCACCGCCTTTTGAGCTCAAGCTGCTGGAAGAGGTGTTCACCTTTGCCGATGCCTATGATGTTCCAGTCATCTTGGGATCTATACTTCTGCAAGCCCTAAAGACACATCAAGCGGACTCTGCTACCATTTTCACGGTCGCTGCTGTTACAGGTTGCAAATACACTATGGCTGAAATGTCGACCAAGCTACTCACCCACGAAAGCGAGTTCAACGCCAACGCTTGGTGGGCCGCCACACTCGAGCGCAAGGAACCTCTCATCCACGCGGCTGTAGCGAACATGTACTTCGCGTGGCACACTTTCTGCCGGGACTTTCGCCGCGACATCTTTTCTCCCCCGCCTACCCGTCGTAGACTCTTGCGGTTCCTCCCGCAGTCGTTGTTCAACTATTGGCACCTGCGTACGGTGCCCGTTCCCAAAAACTTTGAAGAAAAGTTCAAGCACAGCCCCTCAGACCCATGGCTTTTGCAATCCACTAGGATCCCTAGATGGTGCTGGAGTTGCAACGAAGCGGAAATAAGAAACGTTCGCTGCCGGTGGACGTCGTTTATCCCCTCCTCGGCTTGGAAGATCACGTTTTGACTGAACGACCTCTGTCCCAGTGGACCATCGCCTATCCTGCCAGCAATCACCCGTCCTCAGGCAGCTCTCGCGATGAACACTTTACATAGTCCATACCATCTTAACCACAAGTACTCACTGTCTACATATGCAACTTGTCTACACTGTGGCACTACGCTTCGGGACCCTGGCTCGGTACGGACAGCTCTCTGTCCCCACGTCGTCCCAGACATGCGCCCCAGCGAGCGTGTTGAGCCGCGTCCCAATAGCATGCGTGACCACGACGCTTCCAAGCATGCCCGCAGCAAACAAGAGCAGCATGTTGACCGTCGAAAACTCGACAGACGCGGCATCCAGCTCGAGAATCTCCACCGTGAGTCTGGGCAACCACGACTTGCGGTCCATCACAAGCCGGTCCTGGGCTTGGAGTCGCTTCATAGCGGCCTGAATGGGGCCGAAGAGGGTCTTGACAGCGTCAAACGTCTCAGGAAGCGAGGCGGCGAGGATAGCCTTGTCGTTGTTGCACCATTGGTCGGCGACGAGGGGGGAGAGGCTGAAGGCGCGCAGGCTGGCTATCCACTGACACGGCGTTAGCTAGATGATGGAGTGAGGAACTCACTTCTGGCCGGACGGTGGGACCGTTGGCCTTGGGACTGGGGTCCGAGACGGACATGTTGCTGAGGAGATCGCACAGGTCCATGGTCGGTGTTGGTGGTGTGTGCTTTTGATGACGACAAGTCGGGGGTAGCAAGCACCCCATGCCGGTTTATGAACAGTGGACGTCTCCCCTGGCTGACACCTGATGTGAGAGACTTGGGACCCCCAAGAATGCATCTCACCCCGTCACTGATGAGATCGTTTCACAGGTCAGAAGTAAGGATCTCATCAGTAACCAGGAGCTGTGTGTCAATTGATAGCATGCTGTACTGATCTACCTTCTATCCCCGTCTCCGCACACCTGCGCACCTCTTCCTTCACAACTTGGAACAAGCCTCGGCACACTCCGATGCCCCATTGCAGTCCTTCTTGACCCGACGGCAGTAGCACGACGACTCGATGGGCACGTCAGCCACTGCGAGTGCAACGCTGAGCTGGGGCACAAGCATGCTGGCCTCTGCGGTGCGTCCCAGTCGCACCAGACACTCGTGGTAGCCGTGCAGAGCCCAGACATTGTTGGGGTGACGGACTGCTCGGGGCAGCGATGTCGAGAAGCCCAGGTCCTCGGCATACACCTTGGCAGCGTCCTCGACCCGGTTCTGCTCGAGAAGCAGAGCTGCATACGCGTGCCTTGGTGGCTGGAGCCAGCCCCACGGCTCGGCATACACCAGGTTGTCCGCGTAGTGGATCGACTTGCGGAGGTGCGCGAAGCCCTCCTCAAAGTTGCCCTTGCGGTACACGAGCTCTCCTTGGAGCATCTCCTCGGCCACGTTGAGAATGTCCTGCCACTGGTTGGGAAAGGCCTGACGACTCGGTTTGATGGCAGCGCGAGCCTCGCGGAAGAGCTTTTGCTCGGCATCCGCCTCGTCGAGGCGGCCGGTTAGGCCGAGCGCCAGGGCACGGCCGTAGTGCATGAACGTTGTGGTGACACAGTAGAACTCCCTGTCGTCCGGGAATGGCAGTGCGAGCAGGTCGTCCCACTTGCCAAAGCGCACCAGCACCTCGATGCGGTACGTCTTGAAGCCCTCCATCCAGTCGATCATGGGGGGCGAGGGGATGCGGAGGAACTCGTCCGAGAGCGACGTCTCCATGCGCTCGACCGTGTCCATGGCGACCTTGAACTGACCCGAGAACATGGCTGCGTAAATGGGGAACGTGTAGTCGTGCAGACGATAGAAGGCGTAAAAGTCGTTCGCAGTGCCGTGGTGAACGTACTTTTCGTCTGCCTCGATCGCCAGCAGATTGCCAGCAATGGCACGGCGATAGTCGCCGACCAACAAGTCAATGTGGCCTGGCATGTGTTGCAGGTGACCTCCGTCAGGAACCAGGCCGAGAAGAGCATCTGATGCCTGCAGCGCACGCTCAGGCCAGGGCGAGAGCTCCATGAGGTGAATGTAGAAGTGGAGAACACCAGGATGTGACATGGCGGCAGATTGCTCGAGCGCACGCTCGAGAACCTCCTTGATGAGCAGCGTCTGGCTCCTCTCACGCGGTGCGCCAGTCTGGATGTCCCACAGCTCCCATGGCGCAAGCTGCATAAGCGAGTCGGCGTACACGGCCGCCACGTCGAGGTTGTCGGGGTAGTCTTTGTAGACCTTGGCCATCTCGTCGGCGTAGACCCTGTTCCACTGGCCGAGCTCGTCGCATTTTGGGCCGTCCGCCGTGAGGATCCGTGTGTCGATATCAGCGCGCCGCAGGGGGAAGCGCTTCACGAGGGCAGCCGTCAAGGCTTTCTCTTGCGGCGCGGTCGCCAACTCGGCCGCACGGAGGGCAGCGAGGTGGCACTCGATAAGCGCCGACCGCAGCTCCTCAGTGTCGAAGTTCTCCCACGTCTTGTTGTAGTTGGGACCGGCAGCATAGGCAATACCCCAGTATGCCATGGCACATGACGGGTCACATGCCGCGGCATACTTGAAGCAACGGACAGCTTCGAGGTGGTGGAACGCATAAGTCCAGGTAAGACCGCGGTTAAACCATCGCTGCGCGTCGGGGGACGATGTTGTCACGGTCTTTGAATAGCTGCCAAGGTTGTAGGGGTACTCGTCGATAGGGGGTGGGGGAAGGGTGAGCGAGTCGCTAGTGATATCTTGGGTCATGGTGGGCGACAGTGAAGACGACCAGGCCAGCCATGTCGACAGATCGCGAAGAGGCCCGGGTACACGCCGGCCGACGACTTTGGAGCCCCGTCGGACTGGGCCGTATTTGGTCCCGCTCCTACAGTTCAAGTGTGGCTCTCGCTCGTTCTGTTCCTTCCTTGTTCCCTCGAGCGCAGCAAAAGGTGCAAGATAGATGGCGAGAGCGGCAAAAGAGGGGGTGTGCTCGCACGCTGAGTCGAACAGCGGTCGGGTCAGATGATGAGATTGCTGCGAACCACAACGACCAATGATAACCACCTACACTATACGAGCCGACGGACGTTCGTCGCTGAAGGCCAAAGAAAAACTAGTGGCAAAGTCTGGGCCAGTTATAGCATTGGACGAGAATTCTTCTACCTCCAGGGGTTACAGTGGTACCCATCTATGATGTGATATTGTCCTCAGAGCATCGGCAGGATGCAATGATATTAATGGGAGACTTATGTCCACCAAAACTGGCGGACCGAAAATTGTCGAAAATGGGTCTAATTACGCCACAGTGGGCACTCTTTCAGGCCACCTGGCCGTATTGAGAGATCCTATACATGTACTGATCCATTGTAAACGTTATCGACGTTAGGGGGTGCAGTACTGAGGCGTTGGTACAGCCATGGTGCGTAACGCTGAACTGATGAGCGCGCGACCAGCCTAGGGGTATGCCACTTGCGGGGGGGTGAACAGAGCGGCGGAGTCAAATGTCCTCATCACATCCAGTCAACCGATTTCCATCACCACTCTAGCCACTTTCAAACCATCAACTCCTCTGTCCCTCTGTCCCAGCAATGAACGCGCCTCTGGTGTTTGATCCAGACTTCACAACTCCCGAGGACGCGCCGATATTCCAAGCCTCGGATGACGTCTGTTTCCGTTTTCCGTGGGAACCGCTGGTCGCCATATCCTCGTTCTTTCGCAATCTCCAGTCTCTTCCTCTGCCCCCAGGTGACCAGGACGCTGTGATCCCCCTTCCTTCAGCAACCTCAAAGGCACTCAAGACCATATTCCTTGTGGCCGATTCGCTCGCAAGCGGAGCCCTCCTGTCAGTTCCTTCGACCTACCGATCCAAACACATTCCGGAAGTCATTGCTGTTGCGGACGTGTACGACTTGGAAGCCATTTTTGAACCACTCTTCAAGGCGTATTTCACCCGAAAGAGCTATTATGTGGCCCTCCTCCTGGCTCTTATCTTACAAGACACTGCCAAGGCGGATGCCACCGCAATAAAGCTTTTGGACAAGTACCAGAATGAAGGTCATGGAGACTATGGATTGCCTTCATGGGTCGACTCTTTCCTGTCCACCACAGCTCCCCTCGCCCATTCCAAGCTCCTTACACTATTCGAGTTCTTCGATGACAAAATGGACGTTGGCCGCTTTCAGGACCAAGTCGAGCTGAAGTCACGCAACGAATACCCCGGATTTCTCCCCACGTGCCGAACCCAGCAGTGTCCTGAGTACAGAAGTTGGGCCAGCTTCCGTGCGCTAGCAAGCCGCAAACTCACACGCGCTGTCGTCAACCTACACAACGGAAACGTCAAGGATATGGTCGAGAAAGCGACGGCCGATATCAAATGCGACGACTGTGCCGCACGTATGACGGAACTCCTCCGGAATGCCCTGGCTTATAGCCGCCCTCACAAGCCGAGAGACGTTGTGGCACAACACCAAGATCTTCCATGGGCGTGATGGCAGCAACCGTGTAGACTGAAGTTTGTGCAGATAGAAGCATGTATATGTACCGATGAGGTCACTTGGAAACACATCTGCGCCCACTTTTGCAACAAAGCTCAACAACTTCCACGTCTTCGTCTCGGTTTTGCCACCGAACCATCTGTCACAATGGAGCCTCTCGTCTTCGACCCCGCCTTCACCACTCCGGAAGATGCCCCGATCTTTCAGTCCTCAGATGGGGTGTGTTTCCGCTTTCCATGGAAACCTCTTGTGGCTGTATCGTCGTTCTTTCGGGACCTCCAGACCGTCCGACTCCCACCCGCCCAAGACCAGGATCTGCCACCCGTCATTCCACTGCTTTCAGCCCTTTCAAAGGGACTGAGGACTGCCTTCCTTGTGCTCAAGTCGATTGGTGATACCTCTGTCAGGGTTCCCACCAGCGACCTCAGCGACCTCTCTCACCTTGTCGACGTCGTCACGGTCGCTGACGCCTACGATCTCAACATTGTCCTCGAGACTCTTCAAACGAT
This sequence comes from Apiotrichum porosum, assembly GCF_003942205.1. Classification (NCBI taxonomy): domain Eukaryota; kingdom Fungi; phylum Basidiomycota; class Tremellomycetes; order Trichosporonales; family Trichosporonaceae; genus Apiotrichum; species Apiotrichum porosum. The sequence continues at coordinate 1,259,887 of NW_021167108.1, read as the reverse complement.
CTACACAGCCAACAGGAACTGGAAGACGTCTTTCACCCTGTTTGCCGTATTACACGATGTCAACGGCATGGAGAATGTCATGACCTATATCTTGGCGTCGTCCAGTTATCCCTTGGAAGATTGGATGAAGGATGTCCTGTCAACAAAGGCCCCGCAAGCTAGCTACAAGTTCACCAAAATCGCAAACTTTCACGCGGTCAATATTGAACGCTTTGACGAGCGCGCCCGGTTCCTCGCCAAGAATTCGTACAGGGGGTTCCTCCAGACGTGCCGTCAGAAGGGCTGTCAGCAGGGATGTTCCGAGTTCAAGGCATGGCCCTCCTTCGAAGCACTGGCTTATCGCAAGATTTCGCGGGCCGTGGTTCTCATGCACCGAGGACACGGCCACGACGTCATTGAACCCGCTGTGACCGCAAGTTTGAAGTGCCTCCACTGCGCCTCCCGCCTCCTAGATCTTCTGAGGGAAGCCCGCGTGTACAGTCGATACGACTGGACATACATCAAGAACTGCTACAGGAGTATTCCTTGGGTTTGAGGTGAGACAGTGGTGTTGGCCTAAGAAGGATTTCAGTAGGCAGTGCCTTCGGCCGATGAATGAAATTAGTCTGTGGGTGTGTGGCGGAACATGCAGAAAATGACTGAAATTCATCTTGCTTCTAGTTCTCGTGCGATACAAGAGCGTTGGACAGTTCGATGCACGAATGGTAGGATGCGGAATAGGTTGTGTGCATCGGTGCTGACATGAAGGAGGTCGATGATGCTTGGGCGTTCGATGACGCTGGGGCGTAGCCCAGAATCCTTCCTCACAACAGAACAACAGGACCAGGTTCGGTGCGATAATGGTGTGCTCCGTCTTCACATCATTGAGTTCACAGTCCAGCAGCTTCAAGCTCACCCTCCTTTCCGTATCCCACTTCTACTTTTAACATCGTGTTCAATCACTGGCCATGGCGTCCCTCAACATAGATCCCGACTTCAACACCCCTGGTCATCCCATCTTCCAGGCGGCCGACGGCGTCTGTTTCCGCTTTCCCTGGGAACCGCTTGTCACCAACTCTTCGTTCTTTCGGGACCTCACGAGCATTCCACTCCCACCCTGTGATGATCCGGACACCCAGGAAGTTATTCCACTTCTCTCAGCGACCTCTATCGCGCTCAAACTCGTGTTTCAGGTGCTCTCGCCGAACAAGTGGCCTCGGCAGAAGGTCAAACCCTTTCCGTACGAGCATCTCGAGGAAGTGTTCATCATCGCCGACGCGTATGACCTCAACGCCGTCCTTGAATGTCTTTATAAATTAAGCAACGATCCCTTTGTGGTATTTACTATGGCTATGGCCCTCCGGGACGTTGCCAAAATCGAGCTTGCAGCGCATGCAGTAATGAGGGCTGCCCAAATACATCCAGAAATCGACTTCCTCTTGTGGATCAAGAGTCCCGTCGCCCGCGCAAAGCTACACAGGCTCCGTGAATACCACAAGACGCATATTACGGTCAAGCTATTCAAGCATAAGGCCAAAATTCTGGCGCTATCCAAGTACCACTTATTCAATAAATCGTGCCGAAGGGAACCCCCGTGCTCCCCAAGCACCAAGTGGGACAACTTCTGTTCACTTGCCTTCAAGGAGATCACTCGTGCCATATCGTTTATTGAAGCTGGACACGGTCCTCAAGTAATCATTGATGCCGTAGTGGCCGGCATTGGGTGCCCAACTTGTGCTGGTCGCATGTCCCAGCTGATGTCGGACGCTGTAGGGTCGGCTCGGCCGGGAACCGACGGAATTCTCAAACTGCACCATTTCGAGCCATGGTTCTAAGTGACCGTTCCTTCCTCCATGGGAGAAACTGTACATACAAAAGGAGAAAACACCTGTATATAGAGACATGTAACCACCAATGCTGTGCATCGCCGGTTTAGTGCACGTGGTCAGACCTTCACAATTCAACAGTCGTCCAGGACATGTGGTGAGGACTTCTAAACTGCTGGGCGGCGGAGACATCTTGTGCGCATTGACAGACGCGCCCTCTTCCCAGCTTCCCATGCCCTTTCCACGTTTCAGCGTCTCCTCATCCCTCCTCCGCTGACCTCTTTGGCCTCTTCCATCTTCTCCATCTTTCATTCACACACACTCTCGGTGTAGCACCCAAGACATGTCATAATGTCGTCGCTGAACCTCGATCCCGATTTCAATACCACCGGTCTACCCATCTTTGAAGCGGCCGACGGAGTTTGTTTCAGCTTCCCATGGGAGCCCCTCGTGGCTGTGTCGTCGTTCTTCCAAGACCTCCAGTCCCTTCCAGTCCCCGCTGGCGGCTCCCAAGGCCATTCCGACTCTGAACTCGTCATACCGCTTCCGGCCGCCACGTCACAGGCTCTCAAAGTCGCCTTTCATGCCATCAATTCGGTCGCCACCGGAGAACCATTGGGAATGACACCACCCACGGATCCGCAAGTCCTCATCGATCTTATCACTCTTGTCGACGCCTATGATCTTGATCCCGTCGCCGTTCTCAAACCTATCTCTTCCTGCGCCAACATCCTCGAGGACGCCGGTCGTCGGTTCGCCCTAGCCGCCCTTCGTCAGGACGAGGACGAAATGGAGTCGTGTAGCCAGCACCTCCTGAAGACTCCCGAGAAGCAGATGTCCGAATGGCTCAACGCTATCCTCTCCGCCAAAGCCCCTGCCGCGCATTACAGACTCTCCCAACTGTACAAACAACGAGAGGACAAGATCCACGCCTTTCGGTCGGAGGCAACGTGCGTAGCCCGGCACAGCTACTATGGATTTCAGAAGTGGTGCCGTTACCTCCCTTGCACTGAGTACCAGACTTTCAGTCACCTGTCCTTCTTCGCACTGGCCCTCCAAAAAATCGATGAACTGGAAGTTGTTATACGCCAACGCTATGGAGAAGGGGCTTATGGTGTCATCGCTGGTCATCTGTCCTCCGTCTCGTGCTCTACCTGCCATATGCGGCTGAGCATCATTCTCCGGAAAGGTGTGGACAGATTCCACAGCACCGGAGCTCTTAAAACGCTTCCTTGGGTCTGACTTGGCGTTAGTCACTCTCGGAAACCATTCCGCAAGGCTGTCGGTCGTTTTCCGGTACAGCATTACAGTCAATCAATCTTGCAGCGAAAATGGGGCGAAATGTCCAGAAAATACCGGAAATGTTCTTGTACCCCCTTGTTCTTTCTCTTGCTTGCTTGTAAGCCCATTCCAATACGACATGCACAGGTAGAGTGATAGAGGGGGTTATCGAGAAGCTAGAATTTTGAGGGCGCAACCTGGGCGTCGAGGGAGTGCTACAGTACACGCTCCACGTCGACCCATGCCACCACCATCACCTTGACTTTCTCGATTACCTCCTCATTTCCCACGCCTGAACTCCCAAACACTTGGCCACTCTATACCGTCCCCAGTCATCAATCAACACCCATGACGTCCCCCGGCACCGAACCTGACTTTAATGCAGTCGGTCTCCCTGTTTTTGAGGCGGCCGACGGCGTCCTCTTCGCTTTTCCGTGGGAACCGCTCGTCGTCGCCTCTTCCTTTTTCCGTGATCTGAAGTCGCTCCCCCCTCCTACAGAGGAGCATCAAGATTCATCCTCGAACAGATCCATCATCCCCCTGCCGTCAGCGACTTCCAATGGTCTCAAGGCAACCTTCCAAATCATTCACAGGACAACCCATAGCCTGCCGCTTTTCGACCACCTGCCTCATGAGGCGGAGACGTTGGTGGACATGAACGTTATTGCGGACGCCTACGACCTCACGAGCGTCATTGAAAAGGTTTGCGAGGCCTACAAGAGAGCCGGAAGCTACTTTGTCCCCTTTTGTTTTGCCACGCTTGCCGAGGAGGTCGACCAAATGAACATCCTTAGTTTTCACCTGTTGCACGAAACAACCAAGAAAGAAGTGCCAGACTGGCTTTGCACCGTGCTCCAAGCCAACGCTCCTATCGCCCAGGCCAAGCTCCTCCTCATGTATCACGTCCGTGAGACCAACCTCGACGCCAACGCTTTTAAGTCTAGAGCAGATCACATGCTGGAGCACAGCTACGGCGGGTTCCTCAAGAAGTGCGTACGCAACCGCTGTTCCGAGTACCGAATTGCCGATTCGAAGTGGTTTATCAATTTGGCAGCCCCAAGGTTGCTAGGGGCATCACCTTTCTGTACCGTGGTACCGGAATCGACGTTCTTGACCTTCTAGTGGCAGATGTTTCTTGCGGCGCAACTGCGCAGCCAGGCTTCGGACCATTTTGGAGGCGGCGGTCCGCGACGCTCAACTCCAGGCCACCGAAGTCCTCGACATGTACCGCGATATGCCTTGGATCTAAATCGTTGGCAAGAGTTGCCGTCGCCGCAACCCCGACAGGAACTCAGAACAAGAAGTGGGCCTAGGACTGCGATGTGTAGCGGCTCAGAGATGTACGAGCGACTGGATCGACCCACAATGTGACCGCATGTGTGTATATTGCGTCAAGTGATCCGTGCCCGCTTAATTGCAGCCATCCAACATCCACCCACACGCATCGACAGCAACAGAATGTGCTCCCAACGCCTCGACAAGCGTCGAACAGCCTGCAGTCTGCACGGCATTGTCATGAACATGACGGCCGCTTAGCTCAGCTGGTTAGAGCATCGTACTAATACCCAGTCTTGGTTACTAGTCCATGCGGAGGTCGGCAGTTCGATCCTGTCAGTGGTCATCTATCTTTTGCTGCGTTGCTCGTGTGCGTCTTTTGCGGCGTGGTGGATGGAAGGGAATGGAGAACAAGTGTACAACTGGTAGAAGATGGATGTGGTGAGACGAGTGCCACGAAGATCGGCACTAGCGCTGATCTGCGTGCGCGCCGACAGCCGGCTGTAACCGGCAAACTTCGCGCGCCGTCTTCACGCGACTAACTTCTTGGCGTCGCACTAGTGTCGACACTGTTGACAACAGCAGGCTCCCAACTCTCCGGTAGCTAGTTATGTATGCATATGGCTAATGGCCCTCTCTACTGTTACATGGGACGTAATCGATATACTGGTGGTTGTAGTTGTATTGTTGCTGTGGTTGGTGATACCCCGCCCCGCGCCGTCGCTGTCTCTACTCGTCGCCCTCGCCCGACGACACGAACATGAAGTGGACAAACTTTTTCCACTTTTTCTTGTCCTCCATGAGTGTCCGCGCAAACTTGACATAGCTCTTGATGGTCAGGTCGTTCATCTTCCATGGGGTGATGCGCTTGATCTCCTTGAGGAACTTGGCCTTTGGGTCACCCTTCTTGCCCTTCTTGCCCTTGACGAGGCTGTCCGCCGACTCGTCGTCGTCGAGCGAGGACAGGTCCTCTGGGGAGAGCCTCTCGATGGACGGGTCGTATCCAGGGAGCAGGTGGTACGGGACCGGTGGTGGCTGAGTGAGAGGCACACCCGACAGCGCCTCTGGGAGGAGGCTCTTGGGCTTGAAGGTAGAGTATTCAATCTGGTAGGCGGGCTGCTTGTTCTGCTTCTCGATGGTGGGAAGGAAGAACTGGGTATAACCCAGGGCACTGAGAGGCTTGTTGGAGCGCGAGGGCGACTCGGGTGACGAGTATCGGGGCTTGTTCTTGAACGCGCACCGGGGCTTGTCCTCGTTCTCAGGCTTCTTGCAATCCTTCTTGGTGATCTCAATCTCTGCGAGATCTTCCTCGTCTTCTTCGTCGGGTGGGAGATTGATGAACATCACCTGCGAGTCGGCCTCGAGGGTGACGCCCGTGATGTTGTACGAAAAGATACGAGCCGAGGGAATGTAGGTGGGGATGACGGAGGGGCCAACGTTCATGACAGCATAGTCCTTGTACTTGAGGTCGGTGACTGGAGGCAGCAGGTCCCACGAGTCCTGCAGGTCCTTCTTCATAGATTCGGCCTTCTTGCTACTGCCCCTTCCCAGGACCTTGAGGCGGCCAGAGTTGAGGTTGTGTCCACCATGACGAAGCTCGGGGCCAATGAAGGTAAAGTCCTCGACGCTGCTGCCGTTGAGCATGGCGTCAGGAATCTCCATAATGTCAAAGTCTTTCTTGCTCGGGGCGAACGCGTCGTTGAGCTCGGGGACGTCGAGGAAGAAGAAGTGGTCAACATTCCTGCAAGTCAGTTTGGACTTTCGACGTCAAACTCACTGATGGCCGAAGAGGTGACCGACAATAGTGTCCTGGAACCGCAGAGCAAGATCACCGTAGCGGAGGTCTGCTCGTCAGTAGAGGCACTTTGCGAATCCACAATCGGTACGTACAGCAGTTGTCATAGAAGACGCCCTGGTGAGGCGGGACGTGGCCAATGAGCCAGACCTGCATGCCCCGGTCGCGGAACAAGTTGAGCTGGACCTCGAGCCAATCCATCTCGAGCGCACCGGGGTCGTTTGAGCGGTCCTTGCAACCGTCCACAGCTGGGATTTGTTAGGTGCGGACTACAAAACAACACCTACCAGAGTTCGATTGGAACCAAAACAGGGTGTTGAGGGAAATAACGGCAAGTTGGTCTGGAATGACCTCTACAGCAAAGTAGGCGCCACGCTCAAAGACATGGCGGTCGTCCTCGGGGATCCAGTGCTTCCAGATTCTGGGCGTGAGTTAGTACACCGGCAGGCAATGGTGGTAACGCACTTTAAAAACTCCTCGGTGATCCGGTTGGGGCCTGGCTGGATAATGTTGTGAGGCCAAATGTCATTGTTTCCAAGAGTAGGCACGATTGGGAAGTTCTTGCCAAACACATCAATCATCTTCTGGGCCATCATGCGGTTCGAGCTGAAGATCTCCTTTGGTGTTCGGGGAATGTCACGGTCGATGTCATGCCTGTGTCTGTCAGCACAGGCAACGCACAAGGGGCAGGCACACAACACGGCCTCCACACGACTGGAGGTGTAATGACGCGATGCGATATGCGAGGTGACGGAGGCGCCTGGCGTCTGGTGCCCCAACGCCCCGCGTGCAGCGTCGGCATCGGGCCATGAACAACACGTACCGAGCACTGTCTCCTGTCCAAACGACGAAGTCGATCTCGTCGACCCACTCCTTCTTGAGCCACTCGAATGTGAGGTCCACAAGGGTCATGGGCGAGTCACAGTCTCTGTGAAAGAGGTCAGCTTGCATCCGGGGCCTGCGGAGAGCTGATCACGTACGCCAAAATGTTGCCCCACTTGCCCGCAACGTCCTCGTCCTGTGTGGTGTCAACAACGTCGCTCTCTGTGCCACGGCGCCACGGTCTAGCCGCTCGTCACTGACATCGTCGTCGTCTTTGTCCGTGGCATTGAGCTGGCCATCAAAGTCTTCGAGCCGCGACTTGCTCTTGCCCTTGCCACCGCTGCCATGGCTGCTCTTGGCCTTTTCGCCGGGTAGTCGGTGGCAGCCAGAGTCGAATGTGGCGCCCGTCTTGTAATGGGTGTCGGGGTGGAAGTCTGTAATGTGTAGGAAACGGCCTTTGAGCTCTGTTGGTGGTGTGAGCAGGGGATGTATATTCTTGGCAAGGCGGCGAGGCATGAACCCCACCCGGGGTTGGGTTGGGTGGGGTGGGACGGCCGCCGCCCAGAGAGGCTTAAAACTAACTGCGTTTCTTGAGCTCCGCCGTTGGTGCGCTTAAGGGCATTTGCTCGGCGACGACGCCGCATGCGAGTGCAAGCACGGCAACGACGGCTTCGGCGCGCATGGTGGTGGGTGTAGTGGAGTGGGGATGCGTGAGAAGTGGAGATGCGATGGCGAGGAGTGACGACGGCGTTGGGATGAATGTGTGTCAGACGTCCTGACGGTCCTGTGGGTCTTTGGCTCGGCAGGGTGGCTGGCTCGGAGAATGCTGCGGGCAGAGCTGGGTCGCGTGAGGACGTCCAAAGCGCACAAGAGGTCTGGCGCTTTAAAGCGCTATAAGAGAGAGTGGGCTCCAATGGTGAGGAGGGGAGATGGGTGGAGTGCGATGGGGTGTGGGGAGCGTGGTGGAGTGCAGAGGGGGAGCGATTCAGCAGCTGCGGAACGGGTTGCTGCCTGTGGACGATGCTTCCAAGCGACTGGATGAAACAAAACGAACGTGTTTCTTTCCTCTCCCTCCACCCGCGTCCGCCGCAGCCGCCGCCCAACCGCTCAACCACGCACGCACGCAACGTCACTGGATCACTCACCAGGCTGCACCTGGCTCTGCCAGCAGCGCCGCAGTAAATACAATGAATGCATGCACGTGATCGGCAAGCAGATATTTTAGACACTCGTACACTTTAACACTTTGCACGCGTTTTGCCAGGCGCGCTGCGATGGCAATTTGCGTTATCAAAATTAGGCCCGCGAAACCCCAGGTCGATCACGGCGTCGAGATTTTGAGTGTGGAGGTCGACTACTGCAGCAGCAACAACCTCTCCTTACCTTTCTAACCAACCAACCCCCATCCATCTCGCCCATCATGGTAGGTGCTCCCTCACTTACCGTCTATTACCTGCAGAACTGACCTTTCCCCCCAGCTCAGGCGACAGTCGCGTGAGCGCCGCGAGTACATTTTCAAAAAGTCGCACGAGGCGCAGGAGCGCAGTGTCTTTGAGCGCAAGCAGCGTATCAAGGACCTCGTCGCGCAGGGCAAGCAGCTGCCTACCGAGCTTCGCAACGATGCGCGCACGATTGGCAAGGACCTTGTTCTGGACGAGGCTCAGACCGGTGAGTACAGAGCTGCAAAGGCGGGATCCACACCGAACTCGCCACTGACACACCTTGCCTGCAGACCCCCGCTCGCACGTCGACGACGAGTACGCAAAGGTCGGCACATACGACCCCAAGGTCGTGCTCACCACGTCGCGCGACCCCTCGTCGCGTCTCCTCCAGTTCTCCAAGGTAAGCTTGCAGCTGGTAAAGCTCGGAAATTGCAGCTGACAGCGTACAGGAAATGCGCCTCGTGTTCCCCAACGCCATCCGCCTCAACCGCGGTAACACTGTCATGAAGGACCTCGTCCAGACGTGTCTCTCGCAGGGCGTCACCGACCTCCTCCTCGTGCACGAGCACCGCGGTGTGCCCGATGCCCTCATCATCTCCCACCTGCCCCACGGCCCCACGCTCAGCATGACCCTGCACAACGTCACCCTCCGCCACGACGTCAGCGCCCAGCAGTCGACCGTCTCGGAGCAGTACCCGCACCTCATCTTTGACGGCTTCTCCACCCGCCTCGGCGAGCGTGTGGCCAGCATCCTCAAGGCACTGTTCCCCGTGCCGAAGGAGGACGCCAAGCGTGTCATGACCTTTGCCAACGAGCGCGACTTTATCTCCTTCCGGTGAGCTACCTCTCCTGTCCTTCCCCACAAGCTGACAATCCAGTCATCACGTCTTTGCCAAGACGTCGCACAAGGACGTCCAGCTCGCCGAGGTCGGCCCTCGCTTTGAGGCCAAGCGTAAGTTTGTCCCCGATTGGCACCCAGTTCCAAGCTCACGCGTGCCCGCCAGCCTACGAGATTCGCCAGGGAACAGTGGACCAGACCGAGGCCGACGTCGAGTGGCTCCTCCGTCCCTACATGCAGACTTCCAAGAAACGTACTCACTTCTGAGCGAGTGTGAGAGACGTTATTTACACTGCCTCCTTCGAGGCTTCTTGTTGTACAACAGCATGCAGTCACCATTGCATTGGGACGTCTGCCCTGCCCAGCGTTTGTGACAAAGGGAATTGTAACATCGAGGGAGGAGAGTGTGGCGCGTGTGACACCTTTCCGACTACCACCCACGAGAACAGGGAGACTAAAACATGTGTGACTCTTGTCTGACTATGACAATGGGCTAGGAGGGTTGACAATGAGGTAAGGGAACAAGAGGGGGAAACCTGGAGGCGGTTCAACAGGCTACAACGGTTGATGGAGGGATCTCTTTTGGGAACGGGACGGGACGTTGAGGGGGGGACATGGGCTTGGGCGCGAGCACAAGCCACAAGCGTGCAGTTGGGACATCTGATGATTCGTTATGGAGACATGGCTTCCAAAACTCAACTGCGCCTAGCCGGAGTGTTGATGATGCCGCTGCGGGGAGTCAACAAGAAGCTAATAGCTCCACACTTACAGGCTGCGGAGGAGTTCATTACCACTCTGGGAGTTGCGAAGAGTGGTCTGGTACTGGCGACAGGTGCTGTGAATGCGACTCATGAGGACGCGTTCAGAGGGAGGCACCTGCTGGGTCAGTACAGGTCATGGATTGTTACGCACTTGACGGAGAACACTCTCTGATCGCGTGTCAGTTTATGCATTGACAATCACTGTGGAACTCACGAAGATGACCGCGGCCAACAGACGAGTTGGCGACGGTAACAATGGCGGCAGTGCGGCTGTCGGGTTAGAGACAAACGCACTCTATAACGTACCCATTCTGCTGTGAACACAGTGATTCGAGGTACTTGACAATGTTGGTGCGTTGAAGAAGACGACTGGAGCTGAGCACAAACTCCACAAACTGAACACCGTGATGGTTGGTCGCCAGGGGCGGATAGGCCGTGAGAATGGCGTGAGACACGCCCTTGACGAGCGGCTCATGGAAGTTCAACAGCTTGTTGATGACAAAACTGGCGAAGAGTCAGACTCGGGAACGATGTTAACGATATTTGCAAGCTCACTGTCCGAATTGATTGTTGGCGACAGGCGAGATATCCTCGAGGATCTAAAGTCAGCTTGGATCAAGATTCGTCAACTTGCCTCCTTGAAACAAGCGTCCTGGTCTGTCAGTTCCAGCCTCAGGGTGATTAAACTGACCATGAGCTCCTCGTTGGCACAGCCTTCAAAGACTTGCTGAACAGAAATGGAGCCGTTCTGCCACAATCAGCAATGCCATGCGTGTTGACTTACCTCGTTGGCAACGGCGAGGTCAGACCAGCGACCGGTCATGTCGGTCATGATCCTGTGGATGTCAACAGCCACCTTCAACAATAGCGTACTTCTGGAAGATATCCTTGTTGTTGGCATCACGACACTTGCCAAGGTACTTCAAGTCAGCAGTGGTTCGAGTTGAAAACGTACTGGACGCCAGATCTTGCGAGCTCCGGTCTGCATGGACTCAAAGACACCGTACTGGAAGAGAGCATCGGAGATTAGAGGCTGAGGGTTAGAGCGGCCCACGGTGGCGACTCACCTCGAGTTCTTTGACGCTGACCGCCTTGACAAGCACGTGAGCACCAAACTTATTGTTGGCGATGGAGACGAGGTCGGAGCTGGGTGTCAGTTGAAACAGTGGTACTATAGCTCTCACTAGATGACCTTGATAAAGTTGATTTTGTCCTCGGTGCTGCCCTTCTCGAGGAGCTGTTGGCAGAGGTAGTTGCCGTTCGAGGTGTAGCAGAGCGGCTTGGCCCACTCAAGAATGACAGTGAGGAGATACTGAGTGATGGGCATGGAAGGGGGCTGGCCGAGACGTCCCTAGCGTAGGTCAGCAGCAGCCACAATGGCAGGTGCCAGCCACTTACTCCCAAGGCGTTGGCCGCAACCTTCAGCGTGGCACTGTTTTGAGTTAGCCTCAGACATCCCGACTGCACTAACGCCTGCGAGTTGCTCCGGGGCTCCTGGTGCGCAATGGTCCACACGAGAGGGCGAATGAGGTCGTACTCGCTCCTGGGGTCCATACGCATGTAGTCGAGCTGACCGCTGAGAATGAGATCAATAGTGATCTGGGATGGACGGTAGACGCCAGACTGAGAGTTAGTGGGATTCCCCCGACGATAAACTCACTTCATCGGTCGTTGATTGGAGTTGGAGGGGTTCAAGGTTGCGCCGAGGGTCGGGGACGTTGGCACCGACAGGATGAAAGGGGCCGTTGTTGAGGAGAGGAACAGAGTGCGAGAAGGGAAGGGTACCAAAGTTGTTGCGCAAGTGGGGAGAAGGGAGCGGCGTGCTGCAATGAGGAGGAGAGAGGACTACCTCGCTGACCTGAGGGAAGGTGAGGCGCGAAAGGCGGGAAGACTTACGAGAGCCGACAGGCGCTCCACCTCGTTGGACAGGCGAACATTGTCGTGCAGTGCATGGTCCTTTTCCATCGCAAGATGCTGAATCCTTTCCTGGAGGAAGCGAATCTGAGCGTCCTTCTACAAAACACAGTCAGCGCGATGCAGTGGAGGGCCACTTACGTCTTCCTCCTTCTTCTCTGGGGCGGGTGGCGGAGTAGCCCAAGAAGGAGGAGACCAGATACCACCACTGATGCCGGGGAGGAAGGGAGTTGCAAGGGCGGTAGCAGTCGTGTCCTGAGTCTGAGGAAGGACTGTGGTGCGTAACTGGGTGGCGTCAGTGCCGATGATCAGCATCCGATTGACTAACAGCGTCACGCTGGTGGAGGTCCTCTTGCTGCTGGGCGGCCGGAGACTCGGTCGTGGGCGACACACGCTCTGGAGAAGCAGACCAAGGCTTTCCCCAGGTTGGACTGATGCCAGTCTTCCACCTCTGTTTCTGGAGGCTAGTGGTGGCGGTGGCGGTGTTGATGTGGTCTGGTGTCGGGGCAGAGATGACAGAGAACTCAGAGTCGGTGCTGGGTGTGCGGGGGTACTTGGAATCGGTGGCCATGCGCCTTAGGGATGGAGGGTTAATGGGCCATACTACCGAGGCCACCGGGGTGATCTTGCCCTCCATGGCCAGGCTGGGAGATGGGGCAGATCTTGGGATGAGTGGATGTGTGAGATGGGAGGTGGAAAGGATGGGGCCCAGGTGGGACAGATAGGAGGAGGAAGGATGCGGAGGGAAGGATGAGGAGGTTTTAGATTGTGGGATGGAATATGAGTACCACCACTAGATACGGAGGGAGGAAGGTAGGTCGAGGAGGGAAGGCGAGGTGGATGTGGGAATGGGATGAGGGGGGGGTGGGAGGGCGTTTGTGATGGTGGGTGGATTGAGAGATGGGAGATGTGTTGGAGAGACGAAGAAAGAGAGAAGAGGAAGGTATCCTCCCCGGAGTGTTATTTAATCTAGTTGACGCGCCTTACTTTTGCGTGACGTGTGTGGTGCGTTTCTCATATTCTCATCATGTACTGCGACATTTTGGACACGGCAAAGACGGTTCTCAGGTCGCGCCACCAAAAGGCCCTCCAGGTCTCCAGGCGCGCGCCAGGCGTTCGACCGCTGGCTCCCAATCTCCCAGCCAACACAAGTTACGTAACATCGCGTGAAATCCACGCGACGCTGTACGGGATCAAAATCGCCCCCGTCGTCCCCCGATCTTACTCTTGACACCAAAGAGCGCCTGCTCATTGGGCTCGACCTTGACCACCTACAGCACCCACCTACCGCACACAAATCTAGACACGATGACCGAGTTCAGGCCTTCCATGGACGAGTACAGGCGTGAGTGACTCCTCGACGCCTTTTCAACCGTTGAAATCGGCTGGACGGCTGGCCAGCTGCCGTTCAGTCGATTCCGCGTGGTGGCTCGCATTGCGTGTGTATGATCTAGAGCTGACGGACTTCCTTCCTTTCCATGCCCTCAACTTGGTCTCGCCACTCTCTCAAATCGATTTGGTTGCGTTCGATAAACATCATGGAAACATTCTTATGGTCTTCCCGTCCTTCGTGACCCACTCCCGTCGGCCATTGCCTCCCCTCCAACAACACTCTCGTCCTCGTTGCCATCTACGCTCCCTCTCGTCGACGACACTCTCGCGCCACCAACAGAAACGATCAAGGCCCGCGAGGAGCACATCCGCGAGTCTTGGGTCAGGGCCATGGAGGCCCGTATCGTCCGCACCGAGCTCCAGAAGTGCTACCGCGGTGAGGGCGTCAACCACCTCGAGAACTGCCGCGAGCTCGCCGAGAAGTACACCGCCATGATCCGCGACAACAAGGTGAGTTTTGTGCTGTGCTGTCACGGTATGCGCGCAAACAAAGTACTGGCGTCTGCAAAGTGGTATGGAAACAACGACTGACCCGTCACAGATCAAGGGCTACAAGATCATCGACGAGGAGTAGAGGAGTAAATATGCATCCAACATTGACGAACGCTGTCGGCTACCTTTGCGCCTCTTCTCTCCTTCTTCCTCTTCAATTTCTGGGCTTCAATCTTCTGCATGGCAGTCCCCTACGCACGCCTGGATCTAGTGCCTACGCCGTCGGGCGAAGGATACCGCTGACGTAGCTGACCGAGCTGTCCCGACCGTCCTTGCACTTTGAGCTCTGCTCGTAGCGCACAAAGTCGAAAGTGACGTCGTCGGCACCGGGCTTGCCGGCATACTCGTGCTGGATCAGGTGGAGGAGGACGGTAATGGGGTTACGACCGCAGATTGTGTTCTGGGCTGTCAGCTTGGCGCAAATCGCCGCAGCTCACCTTTGTGCGTGCTAAATAGGCTTCCCACTCCTCCACGGCTCCCTGGCGAGCAGGCTTGCGGAGAAGGTCCATGCCCTCGTGGTCCATAAACTGGATCGATTTCCAGATGGGAGCGTCTCCTGGTCGCTGGCCAGCGTAGCGCTTGGTGATAGGCAAGGAGCCAGTGGCCGCCGCCCCGGCTCCGGATGGTACAGGCGGGACAGGGTGGCACGGGTCCGTTGCTCCGGGATAGTAGGGTGTGTGAGAGAAGCGGGTGCCCCTGCACTGGTGTCAGCATCCATGACGCACAGCCTGAGTGCCAGACGTACCAGTGGCAAAAGTCGCTGCTGATGACGAAGAACGTCGCCTCGTCTGCCCAGTACTTGGCCAGAAGGGTGTTGAGCGCGTCACGCTGGCTAGACGACGGTTGCCCGACGAGGAGGGGCACGAGCTTGAGATCGTCGCGTCTGGGCAGTCAGCTTCCATCGTGCCGAAGCGAGCGGTGAAGATGTACCCTTGGAAGATGTGACGGATGTAAGGAAGGTGCATCTCGAGGGAGTGTTCGTCCTCGTCGACCGAGCCGCGCATGTCGGAGAAGAGCCGAGAGCTGCGGAGCTCGGCAATGGCTGTAGGTCAGCTTCTACCTCAAGGCCAGGTAAATGTGCGTGATACAAACTCTGTAGATCGAGGGGAATGTCGCCCACGGGCGTCTCATACGAGGCGAACTTGGACAAGGCAACGCCGCTCAGATGGACATGGTGCGAGGGTCCGAGGAGGAAGACGCGTTTGCTATGGCCAGTTAGCGATTGTCACGGCAGCCCATTACACAACAACCGTAGATATCAGACCGACCAACCCACATCTTCGCAGTGGGTATGGCAGCATACGCCCACGCCGCTGCCGGGCCAGAATACGAGTACCCAGCGTGCCTGCGGTCAGCTCGAGTCCCCTGCCATATGGAGCGAGCTCACGGCGCAATGACAGCCTTGGCAGCCAGAACAGGGGGTTTATAAGGTGGGGCCGAGAGCGGGGTGACCTTGGATAGATTGGCTGTGAGCTCGGCGGCGAGCTGCGAGCCTGCGCAAGGTCAGCAGGGTGGCAAATACTGGCAGACAGCATCCACCCACCATCACTGGTATACCAGCTTCCAGCATGGGTAGCCTCGCGAACACTGCCAGCAAAGTCAGTGTGGAGTTTCCCGTAGACAAGGACGGGGACCTACCCAGACATGATCACTGAAGGGTATGGATGCGATAACGGCTATTATAGATGAGACACACAGAAGAAGGTTGTCAGGCGCGTGTGACTGAATGCACTGCGCGGATGGAATGGCGGCGTCAGACGTCACCGCCTGTGGGGACCCGCAAGCAACCGTCGTCAGTGGCGGATCCCGGGCCTTCGCAAGCGACCACGCAACACAACACGCACGCACGACGCATGCATGCATGCACGCTGCAGTGGCGCGGCCATGAAGTGCACGTGCTGTACCTGTGCTTTCTCATACTGCATGCTACCTGTATGGGTCACAGTTGTTGCTGACAGACCGGGCACCGCCGGCTGAGCCGCCAACGTCCCCGCTTCCTTCCAGACCCTTCGCCGCAACCCAAGGTGCCTAAGATGACATGTACTTCTATCTACTACTAATCTTCCCTTTTTAGGCGACCGTACCGGCCTTCTCAGCGGCAACCTTGGCCGCACCCTCCTTGACAAGGTCCGAGACCGTGATGGCCAGGCCCTCAGCAGCCGACGACGAGGCAGCCTCAGCGTACACACGCACGCAGTCCTCGGTACCCGATGGGCGGACAAACGAGCGGCCGAGCTCGACCTTGCTCACAGCCTCGTCAATGAGAGCCTGGAGGCCAGCAGGAGAGGTGAGCTTGCGCTCGGCGTCGGTGGTCAGGAAGATGGAACGGTCGGGAACCTCAACCTTGACCAGGCGGTTGGGGAGGTCCTCGTAGCTCTCGTCCCACTCCTCGGCACCGTAACCGCGGTGAGCGAGCACAACCTCGACGAGGAGGAGGTCCGAAAGGGCGTCACCGACGGCCTGGTTGATGACTTCGGAGAGCGCAATCAGGTTCTTGATGGCGTTCTTCTGGTCGGGGCTCTCGGGCTCGGCGTTCTTGAGGGTCTCAAGAACCTCGTCCGAGAAGAGGACGGTGCCGTGGCCATTGGCCTCAAAGTAGACACCAATGTCGTAACGAAGAGCAGCGTGGTGGAGGTGCTTGACACCGGTGGGGGTGCAAGTGACAGGAATGTTACGGTGGTTGATGAACTTGGTCGAGCTGCCGTTGGCGTAAGCAGTCTGCACCACACCCAGCTTGATCTTGTCGGTGAGGCCAGCGCGGGCGATGAGGTCGCCGATGAAGAGAGCAGCAAGGACGGCAATCTTGTCACCATCAAGGAGGCGGAAGTGCTTGCCGTCACGGAGGTAGTAGTAGACGATACGGTCCGCGTCACCGTCAAAGCTGCAAGCGTGGGTCTTGGGCGCAGAGAGGTAGCCGGCAGCGGCGACCGAGGGAGGAAGCTGCTGCTTGGTCTTGACAAAGTCCGCACCGCACTGGTAGTTGAGCGCACCGGCCTTGTCAAGGTCGGTGTTGATAGCCTTCAAGGGGAGGAGCTCGCCGATGTGCTTCTGAAAGTCCGCGAGAGCGATGGCGCCAACACCGTTGGCACAGTCGACGTAGAGGGGAGCAAGAGGACCACGGTTACCCTGACATATCAGTGAGTGTCCCATACTTTAGTAACTCACGACAAGAGTCTGGAAGGCAGTCGCGAGCTTGACGTAATAACCCTCAATGGTGGGGGTGCCGTAAAGACCAGTCTTGTCGTTGGTGGCCTTGACGACGTAGTGCAGGACAGGAGTGGTGGTAATGCCAATGTCCGACACCTTGATCTGGCTACCGTACGCGGCGAGACCAGTCTCAAGAGCCTTAATGAGCTCAGGACCCGACGGGCGAGTGTCGCGAGCGTACACAACCGAGGCAGGTGCGTTCACGTTAATGCGGAGAGCCGTGGCAATCGACTCGTACGCAGCAATGAGGTCGGCGGTGGTAGCGCAGTTGGCGAGCTTGGTAGCGTGGGCCTCCCAAGACTGCTCGAGCATCTCTCCAGCAGGGTCAACGAGCTTGACACCATTGTCCTGCACATTGTCAACACGTGTTCGGGACCCCATTCAATGCCACACTTACGGGCTCGGGGTTGTGCGAAGCAGTGACCATGACACCAATAGTGGAGCCGTTGAGACGCTGCGAGCGCAGAACAGCAAGGAGGCCGACGCGCAGAATGACAGACGGAAGCCTGCTTCCCCTGTGCAAAGGTGTCAGCGCCTATCCCGCCCTTCCACGACGCTGCCCTCTTGCTGGAGAACGCTGGGAACTCACAGGGTACGGAAGCCAGCAGTACCGTAGCTGAAGGTGACACCCTCAGGCTTGGGGTACTGGTCAGCAGCCTTGGAGATGGCCGCGAAGAGCGCCGAGTTGTCCTGGGTCTGAGCCATGATGGTGTGAGGAGAGGGGAAGAGAGTAATGGAGAAGGAGCTGGAGCAGGTGCACTTGGAAACAACGCACGACGACGAGGCAGTACGCGTCTGGAGACCCCAATGCCGTGTTTCACGGCGTCAATAGCGGTAACGGGAGGATCGCATAAACGTAACACATGATTACGTAAATGGTCCAAATGCAATGCAATGCACTCCGAGTCTCCAGTCGTTTGTGTTGGGTCGAGAGTCGTTTGCCGCCATCTGTCCATCTTCCCCCTTCTCTTCTCAACATCCCTCCCCAAAAGGTGGCAGCGCATCCTCATCAAGCGCAACATTACGCCACAATGTCCGCTTCGCCTTCGCCAGCTCGTTCGCCCTCGGGCGATCGCTCCGCAACCAGGAGCCCTTCTCCTGATGAGGGTCCGGCTTCGAAGCGCAAGAGGTAGGTCATCTTCCATCTCCACCACTTAGAGTCTGCTCTAGGTTGACCACCAAGTCTAAGCGTATTGCTAACACATTCCTAGGTCACCTTCGCGTTCTCCCCGCGTGGGCTCGCCATCGCCTCCCGCACAGCGCCGCCGCTCGAGGTCGCCGCCTCTTGCGCGTCCCGAGCCCACCTTTGACATGCCCCGCGTGAATGATGTGGACCCCGTCCGCAAGCGCCAGCGCGAGCAGGCCATGTTGGCGGCGAAGATTGATGCAGAATTGGACGGTGGCAAGGCCAACGGCTCGTCGACCGCCCTTACAACAACGTCCAAGGGTGATGAAGTTGCGCGCGCCGAGTTTACCAAGTTGCTTGGCTCGCGTACGGGTGGCGCGTACATCCCCCCTGCGCGGCTTAGGGCGATGCAGGCCGAGGCGAGCAAGGACAAGACCAGTGCAGAGTACCAGCGCCTTAGCTGGGATGCTCTCCGCAAGAGCATCAACGGTATGATCAACAAGGTGAGTTGTGTTGTTTTCTCCTCGAACGGTATGAGTGCTAACAGGACCCAGGTCAACGTGTCCAACATCAAGCACGTCGTCCCCGAGCTGTTTGCCGAGAACCTGATACGTGGAAAGGGCCTGTTTGCGCGCTCCATCATGAGGGCTCAGGCGTCTTCCCTCCCCTTCACTCCCATTTTTGCCGCCCTGGTCGCGATTGTCAACACCAAGCTCCCCCAGGTCGGCGAGCTTGTCCTTACCCGTCTTATTGCCCAGTTCCGCCGTGCATACAAGCGTAACGACAAGGTGAGTTCCTAATGACTGATGTTTATGTGCTGACCCTCCAGACTGTTTGCAACGCCACCTCGACGTTTATCGCTCACCTGGTCAACCAATTCGTCGCCCACGAGATTGTCGCTCTCCAGATTCTTCTCCTCTGTCTTGAGCGCCCCACCGACGACTCCATTGAGGTCGCTGTCAGCTTCATGCGTGAAGTTGGTCTCTTCCTCAACGAGAACAGCCCGCGCGCCAACACCATGATCTACGAGCGTTTCCGTGCCGTTCTTCACGAGGGCAGCATCTCGAAGCGTTGCCAGTACATGATCGAGGTCCTGTTCCAGGTCCGCAAGGACAAGTACAAGGACAACCCGATGATCCCTGAGGGTCTCGACCTTGTCGAGGAGGAGGAGCAGATCACCCACCGTATCAGCCTGGACGACGAGCTCAAGGTGCAGGACGGTCTGAACCTCTTCAAGGTGGACCCCAACTTTTTGGACAATGAGGAGCGCTACCGCCAGATCAAGATTGAAATTCTTGGCGACTCGGAAGACGAGGACTCTGGCACCGGCAGCGAGTACAGCGACGAGTCTGACGACGAGGACGTGGCGCCTGAGAAGGAGGGTATTACCGACATGACGGAGACCAACCTGATCAACCTGAGAAGGACCATTTATCTTACCATCATGAACTCGCTCAACTTTGAGGAAGCTGTCCACAAGCTGCTCAAGGTCAACCTCCCCGAAGGCCGCGAGATGGAGATGGTCAAGATGGTCGTCGAGTGTTGTTCACAGGACCGCACGTACTCGAACTTTTACGGCCTCATCGGAGAGCGTCTCTGCAAGCTGAATCGCGTGTGGACCGACAACTTCCAGGAGGCCTTCCAGAACTACTACGGTACCATCCACCGCTACGAGACCAACAAGCTTCGTAACATTGGTCGCTTCTTCGGCCACCTCCTTGCCTCGGACGCCATCTCGTGGGCGGTCCTTCACGTTGTTCACATGAACGAGGAGGAGACCACCTCGTCGTCGCGTATCTTTGTCAAGATTGCCATCAACGAGATGAAGGAGGAGGTTGGTATGAAGAAGCTGGTCGAGCGCTTGAGGTTCCCCGACCTCCAACCCGCCCTCGCGGGTATGTTCCCCACCGACAACCCGCGCAACACCCGTTTCGCCATCAACTACTTTACCCAAATTGGTCTTGGTGCCATCACCGAGGACATGCGTACTTGGCTGCAGAATGCGCCCAAGCTCCTTGCCGAGCAGCATGCCGCCCAGAAGGCCGACGAGAGCTCGGACAGCGACTCGTCTTCGGACCTCTCCAGCTCGAGCTCCGATTACTCGTCCGACTACTCGTCCGACGACTCGCGTCGTCCTCGTCGCAGGAGGTACTCGTCCGACTCGCGCTCTCCCCCTCCCCGTCGCAGGCGCTACTCGTCGGACGACTCGCGCGATTCGCGCTCCCCCCCACCTCGCGCAAGGCGGTACTCGGATGATTCCGACCGCTCGCCGCCTCGCAGGAGGGACGACTCGGCTCCTCCTAAGCGTGATGTCTCCCCTCCTGCCCGCAGGCGCGACGACTCACCGCCTGCGCGTCGCGCCGTGTCTCCTCCTGCTCGCCGTCGTGACGACTCTCCTCCCGCTCGCCGCCGTGATGACTCGCCGCCCGCGCGTCGTGCGGCGTCTCCTCCTGCTCGCCGCCGTGATGACTCTCCTCCCGCTCGCCGCCGTGATGACTCGCCGCCCGCTCGTCGTGCGGTGTCTCCTCCTGCTCGCCGCAGGGACGACTCGCCCCCACGCCGTCGCGACGACTCTCCTCCTCGCAAGCGATACGACTCGCCCCCTCGCCGCAGGTACGACGATGACCGTTCCCCTCCTCGCCGCCGCTAGGGTGGTGTATCAGGCAAAAGGCAGGATGGACGGAAGACATATGGTGTGTGTTCGTGTGTGCGTTGAGTGTTAGGTTTAGTGAATGTAGCAAGGCAAGCCCCATCTGATGCATCTGGGTGATCGTTCACAAGTATGGGACTGTATCTTCCGAGCAACGTTTACGTCTTTGAGTATTCTAACAGACTGATCGTGTGCTACAGTTTCGCACGCACATATTGCGCTGTCCGGTTCTCGCGCTTCCACATCTCATGCACGAGGGCCTTGACGTCGTTCTTGAGGATTTTGCCACTGGCGTTGCGCGGCAGGGGCTCCCTCGATACGAGGACGATGACTGGTCGAGCCGGTGATCTAAGA
The DNA here is from genome assembly GCF_003942205.1 of Apiotrichum porosum. Lineage (NCBI taxonomy): Eukaryota > Fungi > Basidiomycota > Tremellomycetes > Trichosporonales > Trichosporonaceae > Apiotrichum > Apiotrichum porosum. The sequence continues at coordinate 1,238,733 of NW_021167108.1, read as the reverse complement.
CGAGGCGCCGCAACCTGCATGATCTCCTTCTCTGTCGCCTGCACCCCAGGCGCAAGGGAGACTGCGACTCCCACCCGCTCGCCCATCACAGGGCAAGGGACGGGCACTGCAGCCACTTCGGCGATGCGGTCGTCGAGCGCAATGGCGTTCTCGACTTCGGCTGAGGCAATGTTCTCGCCGCCGCGGATGATAATGTCCTTGGCTGTGGTGTCAGATATGAAATGGAGGCCTCCAGACAACTCACCGCGGTCCTGGATGTAGAGCCACCCCTCGTCGTCGAGCATGCCCATGTCGCCCGAGTTGAGCCACCCGTCCTTGTCAAGGGTAGCTGCGGTCGCCGCTGGCGGGTTAGCCAACAACACTATGCCTCAACCCACCTGGCTCGCCAACGTAGCACTTCATAATGTTGGATCCACGCAGCTCGATAATACCCATCGTATGCGGCGGGAGGACCTTGCGCGTCTTGGGGTGCGTGATGCGCACCTCACTGATAGGGAGTGGTGGGCCCGTACAGCTTCCAAGGCTGACGTAGTCGTCGCCCGAGATACCGCAGTGGACGCCGTTCGCTTCTGTCATGCCATACCCTTGTGCACTGGCGTCAGCTGACGATAACCGGATTCCTGAGCTCACATGGAAGCGCTGGGCCAGCGTGAACGAAGGTCGTGCGACATGCGTTCGGCGGCTGGCGCGCCGCCGTACGAGATGAAGTCAAACTTGGTATCCTTTGGCACTGATGGCGACTGGTAGATGGCAGTCACGATCGCGGGAACACTGCCGTTAGTGAAGAGCTACGAGGCCAGACGTGTTCAGCTCACCCTCCGATAACATTAATGTTCTCTGACTGGATGAGGTTGATGGCGTCCCCGACATTCCATCTGCGCATGAACACACACTTGGCGCCAATGTTGAGAGAGCGGCAGAACCAGGCAAGGGAGCCCGTGACATGGAACATGGGAACGGCGACAAGAATGGCCGACTGCTTTGGCGAGGGAACAAGCATAGACAGGTCGCCGCCCTTGCGAAGAACAGCACGGGCACCGCCTAGGGTCAGGTCAGCGGTTGCAGGAGACGACTGGCGTACCAAGGCTGCCAGAGACGACATTGTGAAGGGCCGCCTGCTGGGTCGAGAGAACTGCCTTGGGCATGTTAGTTGTGCTGTGCAGGTAAGCGTTATCCGAGCTATGCACACCCACCCCGACGTGAAGAAGATAACAGCGTCACTATCAGGTCCAAGGTCCTCGAGCGCAGCGCCACTCTCAACATCGCGGATGAGACCTGCAGGTGGACGAAGCTTGCCAAGTTCCTATTTGGTGAGCACAACCTCCAAAGCCCACCCACCTTCACACCCTTCTTTACCAGTGTTGGGTAATGTTTGATACTTTCCCAGCAGTACATCTGGAGTTGGTGTCAGTGTAGCTCAACCTATGACGCAAATCGTGTACCAACCCTGCCAACCCTCTTGGCTCTGAGGATGTTTTTATGGGGACCGAGAACCTCTGCCAGCTCTGCATCGAGGAGGACGACCATGGGGCGTGTCTTGGCCAGGCAGTGGATCTGGGCCTCGACGACACTGTACCGTCAGCTGAGGCCGGCAAACATTTGCCAAACTGACAGAGTAGCGTTGAGAACCACCGGGACGGCGCCAAGGAGGTGGATCGCCACCCAGCTCACAATCCAGCCAGTGCTGTTCGCCCCTCCGAGACCGACCCGAGTCCCCTGCCGCACGCCATAGCCACGGAGCCAAGCCGCGAGGTCGACGGCCTTGTTGTAAATGTCCCCAAAAGTGAAGTGCTCGCGGTCATAATACGCCGCGGGGTCAGGGCTTGGAGTGGGCGATGATATCCAGACACCGTCCCAATGCTTTTGCAGAGCAGTCTTGATGAACGCGCGAAAGTGAGGAGGAGTCTGTAGAATGAGCTTCCGAACTGCTATATAAGCTCACATTCTTCCACACGCGGATCGTGCGTCCGTGGACGACGCGCTCGACCATCTCCCAAGGTGCACCCGGTTGTGTGAGTATCCGGTCGCCTGGAGAAGGTTAGTAGATGCTCTGCTGCGCCTGTAGAAGCACTGCAGGAGGGCAGAATATACTCACACTCCTCCATAGTGCGAACGGCCTTTGGTGGAGCCGCCATGTTTGTTGGAGAGTCAGTGAGGAGAGAGGAAGAACAACAACATTGGCGACTAGGGAGCGTGGGAGGATTCTTGGGGCTCCAAGGCGATTCGGGATGCGCCATCCCCACATTTCGAGCTATCACGCAGCATACAGCCAAGACCGTGTCCGAGTCTTAACCAGCAGACACCATGCAATGCATCGATGCTTGGAGCCGGGCTGCTGCATGTCCAACACAAACGCACTCGACGCGACATTTGGCAGAGGCGCGGTGTGGTCGCTGGTCGCGTTTCCGATCAGACCGAATGCCGACATTGCCGCCATGCGACCCACCAGTATCTATCGCCGTTACTGTTTTTTGTACGTTACGCCGTCCCAATGCTGCCCTTCTTGTTCGCCTTCCCATTCGTGTAACATGCTCCTGCCGAGCCTTGCGACTGGTTCCCGAAGGCTGTGAATAAGAGAACGGACAGAGCATCAGAAGATTGCGGCGAGGCATTAGCAAATTACACTTAGTTTTCAAATCTAAGCGATTGAAAACCAATCTAAAGTGGGAGAATCAAATAAAACAAAAGTCGGGGCAGCCAGGAGGACATTTGTTGTTGCGTGACGAGGAGCGGTTTCTCCACTCCCCACATCTCATTCACCACCCGCCACCATGAGCAGGCCACTGGGAACCACCACGAGGCGGTTCTTGGTCCATGCCTGCCACTTCAGGAAGTCAATAAACTCCATACGAAGGCTGTATTCCACCTCGCATGTGTCTATCGATGGCATCCAGCTCCCTACACTCGAGGACTTGTACCTCAAGGAGGGCGATGACGGTGAGATCAAGCACCCCGTGAGGGTAAACTGGGGGGTTTAGTTCTAACAAAGCAGTGGTAGTGGCAATGTCTGGTGGCGTCGACTCGTCATTGACCCTTCGTCTTCTGCGGGAACTAGTAGGTGGTTCACCAGTTTGGCTGCTAACCTAACCGCAGCCCCTCAACCTGACTGTCCTCTTCATGCGGAACTGGGACCCCCTCCTGTCCGAGACTGAGCGCGAAGACCAACCCACCACTACATCGCTGTCATATAGCGGTCGCTCTGCACCTGTGGGATTGCCCAACCTCTCTCCGTGCGAGTGGGAGCGAGACTGGGCCGACGTCCGACGCGTATGTGCCCATGTCGGCGTACCGGAGAGCGACATTCGCCTTGTCGACCTCTCGCGCGAGTACTGGAGTAGAGTGTTCGAGCCTGCCGTGGCAGTATGGGAGTCAGGACGGACACCCAACCCCGACGTCACGTGTAACAAGTGAGGAGACAATGACGGAACATGGCAATTGACAGCCGCTGACTGAGCAGGGAGATCAAGTTTGGCGCTCTCATGAACCATATCAAACCCGGCCACTATCTCGCGACTGGTCAGTTTTCTCTTGCTTGGACCCAAACTGACATAGCAGGCCACTATGCACGTGTCATCCGTACCCCAACAGGAGCCACCCTTAACCGTGCCATCGACATGAATAAGGATCAGACATACTATCTCAGCCAAGTCCAAGAAGCACAGCTGGCCAAGGTAAGCCGTGCTTCTTTTTAGAGCTCTAACCTCCAGGCCGTCTTTCCTTTAGCTGGCATCCCCAAGCCCCGTGTGCGTGACCTCGCGAAGCACTTTGCTCTCCCCACTGCCGAGCGCGATGAGAGCATGGGTGTGTGCTTTATCGGCGAGCGCGGGCGGTTTGGCGACTTCGTCTGTGAGTTATGGCAGTATCCGCCTCACTGTAAACTGACATCACAGCCCAATACACCTCTCCCACTACCACCAAGGGCTACTTTGTCAAGGCTGATGGAGAACGCATTACCGAGCACCGTGGCTTGCACTACTACACCATTGGCCAGCGCCCCCGTTTAGGAGGCATGGATGGCCGCTGGTTCATTGCACGCAAGGGTGTTGGAGAGGGAGAGGACATCCTCCTCGTCCCAGGAAGGTGAGCTTTCACTTGTGCGTTGGCAAGCTGACCCCAGTGACCACCCGGCACTGCAGTGTGAGCAGCTCTGGTCGGGAGACTTCAACTGGATCGCAGGCCACCCGCCGGCCGAGATGGACGACGGAGGTACGCTCGACGCCCTGGTGCAGGTCCGTCACAGGATGAGGCCTGTCACAGGCCGAGTGCGCACAGATCAGAACCGGTGGGTATCTATTGGGCACATGTCGCTAACCGACCAGGGTCTCTGTAGAGTTCCCCAACCCTGTTGGTGCTGTTGCCGAAGGCCAAATCGTTGGCATCTGGCGCGGCGAACAGTGCCTCGGCAGCGGTGTGATTGACGCGACGAGGTGTTCGGCCTAGGGGCCACGTGAGGCCAGAGAGAAGACGTATTGTACAATTAACTCATATCTAGACGCACTGCATAGCATAGCACATACACCCATCTCATGTATCACCCCCCTCTCATCGTTTGGGTCTGTCGGAAAGGCTGTAACCTGGGGGTGCCCAAACTCTCTGACGGGAAATTGCTGCCGCGGCATGACTGTGTCCCGGTCCTGGCGGCGGATGTTGTTGTGGGTGTTTCACAGTCGTCCACCTCGTTCTGCTCGTCACTTGTCCATCCACCACAGTCACCCACCTGCGCGCTACGGCCGGCGGTCCCATCATGCGGGACGAGCCGAGCCCTCTGGGCACCCAAGCCTCAGACCTCGCCCTACGACAGGACTCACCCGACTTCCCCGACTTCCTCGCGTCCATCGGTCTCGGACTACTTGAATCGTCGCTCCTCTCCCCTTCACCGTCTCCTTCTCCCTCACCCCCTCTACCATCTCTTCCTGCCCTCCCTCTGCCAAACGGTTCCAGAGACAATGCTACTCCCACCAATCCTATGCCCGCTGGAAATGCTACGCCCACTGCCAACGGCAACATGTCTACTCCCATCGCGAACGGCAGCATCTTTAGCGACCACAATGCTACTTCCACGGCCGTGGCCAGCGACAACAACGACGCCAGTGCCGTTCTGCGGGATTTGATCGGACGTTTAGACCAGGACCAGTGCGTCCCCCCCACCGGTAACGGCAACGACCGCGATGTGACTCCTACCGCCAGCCGCCGCGACTGCAATGCGACCCCGACCGTCAATGGCAACAACAATGTGGTCACTGCTCTACCAGAAGTCACCGCGCAGTTGAACCAGCCCGCCTCCCCTACTGCCAACGGCAACAATGAAGATGCCAATACTGTTCTGCATCACCTCACAGCGCAGTTGGGTGAGAACCAGCCCGTTCCCCCCACTGCCAATGGCAATAACAATGTCATTGCTGCTGCCGTGCCAGACGTCACTGCGCAGATGGACCAGAACCGACCCGCTCCCCCTTCCGCCAACGGCAACGAGCCCGATTCTGCAGACTTGGACCGGCAGCAGCGCGCGTTCTCGGTCGCGTCCAGCTCTTCATCCATTATCTTTCTCCCAACCCCGCCGCGACCCCCGCCGCCAGAGCCTATCGACGTTGATGCCCTTCCCGATACCCCGGAACCCATTAAACCCGTTGAGCAGCGTGACGAAGACGGGCCCCCACCGTCCAAGCGGCCTAAACGGGAACACATCGACGAATCCTTGGACTCGCAAGACGCAGCACGTCGTTCACGCCGAGTGTCCGCAATGGCGCGGCCCGACTACAGACTCAGGCGCCCGCCTCGAACTGCCGACCCCACTCCCCTCCTGCCAAGTGGCAGTCTACCAGCGACCCAAAACGCCAGTCTACCATCGACCCAAAACGCCAGTCTGCCTTCAACGCAGCAACCTCCGTCCTCGACACAAGCCAAGCCCAAGCCAAAGATGTACAAGTCGAAGAAGCAGCCTGCTGTCTGGGTCCCTCCTCGTGGCATCGACAAGCCTGTCCAGCGCTTCGGACCACACGTACCGCGCAACCCATGTGCCCCGACGGTGTCATCTCTGAACCTCGATGGCGACGCCGCTGTGCCTGGCCATGCAGACGTAGACGGGGCAGACGCGCCGCCGAGCTCTTTACCACTGGCACCACAGGCGACGACGCGCGCCTGCGAAGTCCAGATGATGGGCGGCGACCGCGGCCGTGGGCTAGTCGCGACGCGCGACCTCAGTGCCGGCGAGGTTATCCTGGCCGAAAAGCCCATCTTCACCGCGAAACGCGACTGCGGCGTCAACGAGCTGCTCGCCAAGGTCAAGGACATGTCGCCAGCATGGCTCATGCTGCTTCTGTCGTTCGAGTGCTCGGGCGGATACCTACCGGCCATCGAGGGTATTCTACAGGCCAACGGCATTCCCTGCGTCGAGGACGAGGACGGCGAGGACGAAGAACCTCTGATGGGCGTGTTCGAGTTCATCTCTCGCATTAACCATTCGTGCTCGCCAAATGCCGGGTGGGCGTGGAGCGACGCAGACCAGAGAATGCGTCAGTATAGCTGTAGTTGAGGCCGCGGCGAGGTTGCTCACACCCACCAGTCCTCGTCGCGTGCCGGCCGATTCCAAAAGGTCAAGAGCTCGTCGCGTGGTACACCGACAACGACAGCCTGCTTGAGCCCCGCGCCAAGCGCCGCGCCATGCTAGCGGACCTGCTCAAGTTCGATTGCGAGTGTCACGTCTGTTCTGCACCACGCGCAGACATTACAGCATCCGACGCACGCCGTAGGCGCATTGCGACCATTATTGCGCGGTGGAAGGGCAAGCACTTTGACGAGACGTTCTTCGCTGACCCCTATGTCCTCGAGGAAGCTGTCGAGGCCGGCTCACTTGCGCACCTAGAGGGCCTGGTGTCACCACTGATAGAGATCTACCTCTACCAGTTTTACATTTTTGCCGTCTGGGGCAGGAAGGAGCAGGCCAAGGACGCGGCAAAGTACTCGTTTCGCGCGCTGGTCTGTGCCAACGGCCGCACGTTTGCCAAAAAGCATTTTATCGCAAAACTGATAAAAGAGCCAGAACGCTGGGAGTCGTACGGGTACATGGTGCCCGCCCCCGCCAAGTAGAGTGTTGTAGCAGCAGTTTCCTGTCATAGCGTAGAGAAAGAGAGTGGGTGTGAGAAAGTGAGTGAGTGTGTGTGAGAGAGAGAGACACCGTCCCGTGTGCTCATGCGGTACATCGGTGCCGCGTGCTTGCTATGATACATTTGAGTCATGTGTTCTTATCCCCGCCTCACTGCTTGCCCAACTCCCTGGCACGCTGCTCCCTCGCCTCTCGCTGCTCGGCCAACACGGCCTCTGTCGCAGTGACGACAACAGTGTTGCCCGCGCGCCTCGCCTCGGCGATACGAGCCACCAGTCCGGCCTCGGCGCTCTCGCTCGCCGCGGCGGTATCCACCACGTCGCGCGCATTCACAGCGACGGCGACGGGCTTCTTTCCGGGCTCCGTCTCCTCGACGACAACCGAGATCGCGATGGGGTTGACGGGCGATCCGGCGTCCACGGCCTGGGCGTCCGACACGGCGACCTTCTCCGCGGCGACGCGCTCGGCCTCCTGCTCGGCCCGCCAGCGGCGGATCTCGGTCTCGGTCGCGATGATGCCGCGGCGGGCAAGGGCGTTCTGCGCCTGTCGACGGACAGCGTTCTCGGCATCGCGCTGCGCGCTCTCGTACATGATGAGGTACTTGTCTAGGCTGTTTAGACGGTGGGCGAAAGGGTAAAGGCCATAAGCGCACGGGCTGTCACTCACCTGCGCCAATGACGAGGCCACTCATCGTTGCTGTGTCTGTCAGCCCCCAGACCGACACGAGGTGCTCTCCGCCCTCCAGGTCACGACTACATTAACGCCATACCTGGATATGGCACAGTGGAGAGGTCAGACAGAACGTACCGGACGACACGATAAAGGCCTTGAGACCCCACGTCTGCTTCCTGAACAGAGGCCAGAAGCGGTGAGCGATACCAACGGCCACGATGCCGAACACGGTGTATTTAGCCGCGCCCTGGCTGTCAGCAGCGATATCCCATCTCCCAAACCCTCGAGACTCGATACGGTATGGCCTTGGCACACAAAGGCCTGGTCGCACGAGACTCCATGTGTTGTGCGCCATCGCGTCGAGAAATCGCCGACGCTGCCAAACGACATGTCATGACATGGGGTACCCACCTCGAGTCCGCCCCTGAGCTGCAGCTCATACTGGCTGTCAGCTTCAAACTTCCACTTTAAAGAAGAAGCTCACGGCACGCTGCTGGTGCTCTAGCCTGCGTCCACGGTCTGTTGTCGCGGGGCTGCTCATGGCTTGGTGGAGATGTGGTGACAGACAGGATACAGAATGCCCGTAGTCACCCGAGCGCGCGCGTGTGATGACGGACCTGCGCGGTGGAGGTCAGAATGGGTGAGCGGAAGTAAATATTCGGCGAGATTTATAAGGCAGAGGGAGAGGGGATTCGGAGTGGGTCCAAGTGGCCAGTGGTGGTGTTCGGAATGGTTGGAGCGGAGGCAGAGGTGGGTGGCAAGCTGCATGACGGTGAGTTGTGGGTGAGAGGGTGAAGGACGGTCAAGCTGAGAGTCAGTGGCGACGTTTGTAGATATGGTGCTCGGGGCCCAAATGCTTCAGCGTCCGTCTGGTACCACATCGCCAGATCTCCGCCACACAAACAGCCATTGTTCCGTTCCCTCATGGTTCGAGGTTGAAAATAGCAGGCCAACGCTTGGCTCTCGGACGCACGGTGGCCTTGATCAATGATACGGAAACCATAGGCACGAGCGGACCGCCAATGAAGTCCGTCCGGTTGGGTGGTGCAGGGAAAGAGGTGTTGACCAAGTAGCATGGCCACGAGAATAAAAAGGAATTTTGGAAACGCTGCACATTTCCGCGGCTTTCGGACGTCTCGTATATGTTGTCGGCTGCTAGCCGTTATCTCAAACGGCGCAGCAGCTAACCGTACACCCCGTCCCACACCCGCCAACACTCTCGCCCTCATCGTGTCCAATGATTTTCTTTTATGCATGCAAGACCCTACACTACCGGCCGCTCGTGCCGCTCCGTTCCAAGCTCCGAATGGCGAGGTGGCGAGACATGGTGCTGCGCGGCGGGTTTTCGGCGAATGGTTGGCCTACCACCGTCCAACTGCCTGTCGTCGGCCCGGCTCTGCTCTGGACTGTGCAATGATCCGAGGTCTGCACCGGCACCTTACTCCCCTGATCACTGAGTGAGGGGGGCCGGCTACGACCCCACTGCGTCGACGTCGTGCTTGCCGGCGGCCGAGCGAGCATTAACGGGGCTGCCTATGGCCCCATGTCCGCCCCGTAGTCGTAGGTCAACGTGAGTGGTCAGCAGCGGTGCAACACCCTTTTCAGCGGGGGCTACTGCCGATAGCCACCCTCATATCCCCCTCATATCCCCTCATATCCCCAACAGTCGCAAAGATGCGCGCCAGGTTCCGGGTGGGCTGTCACCTTTTACGCTCCCTTGATCTGTTGCCGACGCGTAGATGGAGGGGAATGGAAATCGCCGACCACACACCGAGCAACCGGCTCGCTTAGCGACTATTGGCCGTGTGACCACGGGGTCCCCAACTGCTCGGCTAGGGCGGGGGTGTGTGTGCAGTGCAGACACGTCGCAGACACAGGACATGCAGGACATGCATTCGTGGTTTCTGTATGCGACGTTCCGCTGACAGAAGATCCGTGTCTCGCTGGCGTGTCTGGCCTGTCTGGCTTTACAGTTTGCCATGCTCTACGGCGAAACATAGTTTTTGTCTTTTTACGGCAGAGGGGCAGATTTGACCGACTGTGCATGTGATGGACGATCAGGTCCATGCTGGATATCCCGTCCCAAAAAAATGTTAGACGTTGCGCTCGCTTTGCAAGTCTTCACCACTCAATGGCGACCACCACTTGCCGCCCCCCCTTGATCCCCTTTCAGGTCATGCACCCGCCCACCATTCGTGTAGGATCCAACTGCCCGCGCGGTGGGAGGACCAGCTCGGTCAGCTCGGAACTCGGAACCCTCGTCAACGTTCAGGATCGGTCAGGATCGGAAAAGTCTCACTTTTGAACTGTCTTGCATCCGACTGGCCACATGGGCGACGACGCCACGGCAACACGACTGACAGGCAGATGGCCAGACGGCAGAGCACAAAGAGCAGCGCTGTTCTCGGGGCAGCGCGTATCCGCGTATCCTCTGCTGCTCTGCTGGCTTCCGATCCGGGGCATGTGGCGTGCTCTACGACGGCACAGAACAGAGATAGCATACGTCCGCACTCTATCTTTAGCTCAGTCAAATTTCCATGAACCTGCTGGCCAGGAGCGCACAGCGAGCTGCCGAACATCTAAAAGAATGGGTCACAGCTCCCACAGGTCCCACAGCTCCCACAGTGCACGCCTCCGAGCCCGTCCTTTACCGCTTGGTCCGTATTGTTGTCCCTCTGTCACTCCACGCGATCCCGATTTTGCGCAGCCAGCCCGTCCTGAGCTCCAAACGCAGGAGCCCACTATCTCCTTGCCGAGCGAGTCCCTTGGGCCCTCCATCAGCATCTCTCTAAGCGCGGGGTAGCATTCAATCTGGGCCCCACAACCTCGCTTAGACAAAAAAGTTGCTGGCGACGCTGTTGATATGACGACCCACGGCCTCTTTTCCAACGACCGTCTGATTCCTGACCTTGTTCAGAGATACGGGCACGGGCCGGAGTGACCGACCTAGTGAGGGAGCGCATGGTATATAGTCGCGACGACTCGCGATCCGTCGCTTGTTCCCCACCCCCCCCCGTCTCCGGACGACTAACTCTTGACCACTCTTTTGTCACCCACCCCAACCTTCCCCGCACTGGCGCCCCTCACCATGTCGGTTCAAGCGACGGGTACTGAGAAGGGCCCATACAGTCACCAGGTCGTCGAGGACAGCATCAAGCGTGAACAGCACGGTACTGGCCCGTTTGAGAATGTCAACGACGCCGAGGCCAACGCTACTCCTCTCGAGCACAGGAACTTCCGCTTCATCTCTCTGATCGGTCTTGCCTATGCCATCCTCAACTCGTGGACGGCCATGGCCACTTCGCTGTCCATCGGTCTGCCCTCGGGTGGCCCCTCGGCCGTCATCTGGGGTATTGTCCCCTCCTTCCTGGGAAACCTTGCCATGGCTGCCTCCATGGCTGAGATGTACGTTTCTAAGCAGCTAGACGGTGCAAGTTCTCAAGCTGACGCCTCCAGTTGCCACGTCTACCCCACCTCGGGTGGTCAGTACCACTGGGCCGCCATTCTCGCCACTCCCAAGCACGCTCCCTGGATCTCTTGGGTCTGTGGCTGGTTCGCCGTGTGCGGCTGGATCGCCCTTGTCGGTTCTGCTGGTTCGCTCGCTGGCTCGCTCATCACTGGCGCCATCTCGCTCAACCTCGGCGACAGCTACGAGGTCCAGAACTGGCACGTCTTCCTCATCTACGTCGGCTACATCCTGATCGCCACCTTCCTCAACATCTGGTGTCTCCCCATCCTCCCGCGCCTCAACCAGATGGCCATCTTCTGGTCGCTCACCGGTGCCGTTGTCATCATCATCACCTGCCTCGCGTGCTCGTCGGGCGACTTTGCCTCGCCCAAGTTTGTCTTCACCGAGTTTATCAACGAGACTGGATGGCCCGATGGTGTTGCGTGGATCCTTGGTCTCCTCCAGTCGTGCTTCGGTCTCACTGGCTACGACGCCGTGTCGCACATGGTCGAGGAGATGCCCATGCCCCACAAGTACGCTCCCCGCGTCATGATCCTTGCGGTCTGCATCGGTGCCTCGTCGTCGTTTGTCTTCCTCGTGTGCCTCCTCTTCTGCGTCGAGAGCGTCGACCTCGTCAACACTTCGGGCGCCGGCCCCCTCCTCGAGGCCATGTACCAGGCCACCAACTCGCGCGTCGGTGCCATCTGCCTGCAGATGTTCCCCATCATCTGCATGTTCTTCACCGCACAGGGTCTCCTCACCGCCTCGTCGCGCATGTCGTACGCCTTTGCCCGTGACGGCGGTCTCCCCTTCTCCAAGTTCTTTGGCCACATGAACAAGAACGGTGTGCCCGTCCCGGCCGTCATGCTCTCGACCGTCCTCGTCATCATCTTCGGATGCATCTACCTCGGCTCGTCGACGGCCCTCAACGCCATTCTCTCGTCGTCGGTCGTCTCCCTCAACATCTCGTACTGCATCCCCATCACCATCGTCCTCGTTCGCGGCCGCGGTATCCTCCGCCCGCCCTCGTTCCCCGAGCCGACCTTCACCCTCGGCCCCATCCTGGGCCCCATCGCCAACATCTTCGGCCTCATCTTCACCATTGTCACCACCGTCTTCTTCCTCTTCCCTCCTGGTCTCCCGGCCACCGCTGAGGGCATGAACTACGCCGTCGCCGTCATGGGCTTTGTCGCCATCATCTCGGCCATTACGTGGTTCACCACTGGCCGCCACCACTTCATTGGTCCCCGCGACCTTGGTGGTCTCCTTGAGCTTGCGCGTACCGAGGTTGCCCCGCACAAGTCGACTGTGGTCCGCGACGACGAGGACTCGACGATCTAATAATGGGAAGGAATACTTATTAATGAGGCGGGGGTTTACTGTTTTGAAGGTGGACCAGAGACAAGTCATGGTCCCATAGTGTCTCCCCGGTGCGGGGGACACTGTTGTTAAAAGTAGACAGTAGAGTAGAGTGTAAACATGCACAAGTTTTCAGACACTTCCATTGCTGCCCTCGTATGAGGTAAGATCCAGTCAGCCGCCGCCGCGTTAGTTGAATTTGTCACTTCCTATGCCATAGTCTCATGTCATTACAAAGCAGTGTTGCTCCCTCTCTCGCTTCTTAAAGCCGTGCCACCATCTCCTTCTCACTCTGGAACACCCTACGCCAGCGCAGCCACCACTCGATTCCCGTCTGCTTACTCTCGTCCGGAAAGTCCTTCATGACGACCTTGAATGCCAGCGCCGCAAGCTCGGTACGGCTCTCTGATCCGCGGGGCTGCGAGAGAACGGCCTTGGCGACAGTGTTGGACAGGTACGCCTTGACGTCTGGGGCGGGAACGTACGCCGCGATAGAGACCTGCACGCTGCGGCGGGCCTGCTCGTGCTCGTTTGTCTTGAAGACAATGTTCTCGACCCGCTGGACACAGTTGTGCACCAGGTCGGGGCTGACGCGCGTCGCGGCGCGGACCACGGCTGGGTAGGCCTCCTTGAGCTGGTCGGTGGTCACGCTGCCGTCGCGTGCTTCCCGCAGCAGACCGTGCGCGCAGATCTGGACCAGGGCGTCCACAAAGGGAGCTTGGCTGGGGTCGCGTTGCAGCGACTCGGAGGCAACCTCGAGGAGCGCAAGGAGGAAGGCGTGGGCAGCCTCAAAGCTCGCGCGGTGCTCTGGGCGCACAAAGTACCTGTAGAGTTAGGACGAGCTGGTGCTTGGCTAACTCACTTGTGAGCAAGAGGCAAGACGTAATCGCGGATCGTCTCTGCATCCAGTAAACGGATAAGCTGGTCGGCAACGACCAGGATGAACCCGGAAAGCGAGTCTGTCTTGGGCTCGTTCTGCAGCAGCTTGAACAGTTGCCTGGTTCCACGTGCCCCGCCGTCGGCGGCGAGCACGTCCAGAGAACCGTACAGCACTTTTTCGTATCCGTCCATCGTGCTCTCGCCCTCTGTCAGAGACGCAAACTTGGCAAGCGTCACAACGATAAGGGTCGACAGCTCGACTGCGTCCTTTTTCGAACACGAGCGCTCCGGGTTGAGCATGACGTGGACGGCGGGCCATGTGACGGCGAGGAACGCATACAGCGCTGCCTTTTGCCTCTCCCATTCTGACGGGTTAGCATCGCCTCAGCAAAAAAGAACCCACCTGGTCCACCTTTTGCCGGTCGGGACTCGCCATAGAGCCATTCCTCTTGCAACTTGGAGGCGCAGTCGACGTACATGCGGGTTGTGAATGCCGAGAGCTCGGCCCACGCAAACTCCTGGCTTCCCTCGCCACCGTCCGAGAGGGCAATAAACGTACGGGCGAGACCATGAGACAGAGACGTGACCTCATCCATGTCGAGCTGGGGCTGTACCGTGTACGTCGATGGCACGGGCGGTGGGGCGTAGCCGAGTGCTGTGAACAGCGCCACATGCAAGCGAGGAACGACTTGCTAAATGTCAGAACAAGCATCACATATGTCGTACTCACCCTCAGATCGAGAGCGCGCAGACGAGCACTGTCAATGTGGTCTGCTGCAGGGCAGTACATGTCCAGCAGGTCGCAGCTGTTGTTGTCCAGCCGCTCGCCGATGGCGATGACAATCTCCTCCTCGAGATCAATGCGTGGACGGCCCCACTTGATATCTGTGACATCGTCTAGCCCCTGGAGCAGGCCAATCAAGAGAATCAAGCTGTGGGACGAGGTAGGCGTCGTCTTCATCGCCTTGACCACCTCCGTAAGCCATGTCTGGGCGGCCTTGTCGAGCTGGTTGCGGAAGATCCACCCGTCCTTGACGGTGGGTCGGAGAGCTTCGACCTTGATCTTGGGAGCGGGGCGCACAGCAGCCTGGATCTGGTGGGGTTGCAGAGTCTTCCACAGCGATGGCGAGCTGAGGACGTCCTGGATAAACGAGTCGAGCCGGTCCCCCACAAGGGTTGACGTGAAGTGGCCAAGAGCGCCTTGGAGGGTCTCCTTTGGGATGGAAATGTCGTCCGACGAGCGAAGGACGCTCAGAAAGGGGTTGAGGACCTCCAAGGTCTCCCTGTCGGTCCTCCCTCTTCGCACCGCCTTGGACATTGTTGTTGCTGTTGTTGCTGTAGGAGAGTGTATTGTTGAGAGGGGTTCGTGGTTGCAATAACGATGGTGGACGGTGCCGGCTAACCGGGGCCGGGGGTGGTCATTTTTGGTTCCGTGGCTCACGATCGCACAAGCCCGATACGATGAGTTTGCGAGTCTTGTCAACAGCACTGTTGTCCTCATCCATGGGTCCCAAGACTCTGATGGCACTCTAGCCAACACTCCCAGAGCGATGGAGCGATTAAGCTGATCAGTGCTCAATTTTCGTAAAGGGGAGCCTCATAAATTGGTGTGGCTATGGGCATGGCTGGACGGCGACGGCAGCCATCCATCGCGAGTGCCACCAGGGCTGCAGCTTTCGCGCCTCCTGCGCCATTCAACCCACCCACGACTGTGGCCTGGGGACTGTATGTAGTGTGTATGCAGCAGACCTCCTTCGTCACCGGCGTATGTCTCATCTCCCTGTACATGTGCTCTGTGGCTCTGTGGCGAACGTGTCGATCCCCTCAGTGCTCCTGTATTCGCCACCAGACGGAACCAAATTGGGCGACCGATTACAACACGGGTTTATTGTGACTACTGATCAGACAACTCACTCCTCGCTTCAACCGTCGATACCTCGCCCAGCATGACGTCCCGTCTCAAGCACAAGCTTGAGCTGGAGAATGTCAACCTCAAGAGCCGTTACGTCAACGAGTCCTTTGTTCAGGTAGGTTCTCCAACTCCTCGAAGACTGACCCGCCAGATCGGCACACCATTGCCCGCCCTCGCCGACGCAAAGAAGGACAACCAGGAGTACCTCCCCGTCTGGGAGCAGGAGGTAGGTGGCATGCTGATATACAATCTAACCTACTCAGGTGCGCGACGAGAAGGGAAGACGACGATTCCACGGCGCCTTCACTGGTGGCTTTTCTGCTGGCTACTTCAACAGTGTTGGATCCAAGGAAGGTGAGGTTGTTGTGAGCGGCGTTTCGGTTCTAACCTCTCAGGATGGGCTCCTCAACAGTTCAAGTCGTCGCGCAACAGCCGTGCACAGCACAACCAGCGCGCAGAGGACTTTATGGACGAGGAAGATCTCGCGCAGCTCAACGACGACCGGCGGCTCGAGAACACCGACACTTTCAAGCAGGATGCGTTCGCTGGTACGCGCGAGGACCTGGGTAACAAGAGGTGAGTCATGATGCAGGTGTGGTCTTTTCTAACGCCAGCCTTTCTGGAGCTCTAGAGTCGCTCATCGTCCCCGCCAAGACCTCCATCGGCCAGACCCTCCTCCAGAAGCTTGGATGGCGGCCTGGACAGGGCCTCGGGCCTCGTGTTACGCACCGCAAGCTCAAGATCCAAGAGGGCAAACTCGGCCGCGTTCGTGCGGGAATGGAAGAAGATGACGACGACGAGCCCCCACAGGCCAGCAAGCACACGTACGCACCCCGTGATGCCCGTCTGCTCGTGTACGCCGCCAAGGACGACAAGGAGGGCTTGGGATTCGAGAAGGGACAAGGAATGGGCAAGTTGCCGTCAAGACGACCAAGTTAGTTTTCCTTAACCTCTCGCGCACAACTGACGTGTCAGTGTATGGCGCAGGACTGGGAGATGATGATGACGACGATGACCCCTATGGCGCCGGTCCAAGTGCTTCCATGGACAGTCGCCACTACGCATTCGACGAGAACGGCGAGCTGGAGGACGACGTTATTGTGATGGGCGGACCATCCGAGTCACGTCAAACCACCGAGACACGCGCCACTGGATCGGGAGACAGGTGGCACGACGGACGCGCTGTGTTGGTCGGCTTTGTTCTGGACGTCAAGGGTGTACCTGGCGATAAATGGTGCGTTTGAGGCGACGAGCATCGATCTAACGCAACAGGTGGCCTTTCCCCGAAATCCCAGCACACTGGAGCCCCCAGCCATCGCGCGTCTGTGGAGAGAAACCACGCAATGAAACGATTCGCGGCGCACCTGGGCAACCACTCACCCATGAACAGGTAGGCTGAACGTGAACTCCCCGATGCTGACATCCTTCAGCGCGGTACTGCTCTTGGAGAAGAAGCTCGCGTGTCTGCAGCCAAGTCTGTGTTCGAATTCATGTCTGAGAAGGACCGCGAGCGTTTGGAGGCCTTTGCCAAGGCTGCGAGGGAGAAGACTGCTCCACCGCCGGCATTATCACTCCAGCCCGAGCCCGAGCTCGCACCTGAACGCGCCACGGAGGTGATGATCCCGCCATTGTCACCACGTACAGCGTCGGCTGCTCTGCAAGGGTTTATTCCGTACGGGGACGACCAAGCCAAACAGGATCGGTACCGGTCATATCTTCGTTCGCAAACGCACAACACGAGACACCCCAACCCCGAACTACTCCCATCCACTAACGTCGACGAGGTCAACAATGAGCTTGCGTCGTTTGCAGCTTCGGCTCGTATCTTCAAGCCAATGTCGTATGCCATGTCGTCCCGCTTCACGTCTGGAAGCGCATCGCTGGCGGCCACGGACATGAAGCAAGCCAAGGCCGGCTTGCATATCTTTGACCCCACCAAAGCGCCGCTGCAGTTTGCCAAGGCGCAGAACACCGAGGTTGAGGTGACCAAGGTCCTGACCCCTCGCGAGCAAGCCGCCGCCGATGGGCAGTATGGCAAGCTCACCCGCGTGGTCAAGGACTTTTACCCTGTCAAGCTTGTGTGCCGCCGATTCCACGTTCAGGACCCGCATCCCGAGGGCCCACCTGAGGGTGGCAGCGGCACTGCGACCCCGACAGCTGGTGGTACTGGGTTTGAATCGTCTCTGCCAAAGAACGATGCGTCATGGGAGTCCAAGTTCATCCACCAGCCTGGCACCGACCGCGAGAACACGCCGCCATCCGGTGACGAGGAGCCAGAGGAGCGCGCTCCTCGCAACCTCGCCGAAGTCGGTATGGCCGAGGACGCCAACCAGGGCCGCGACATTCTTACATACACCAAGCCCAGCATTGACATATTCAAGGCCATCTTTGCGAGTGACGACGAGGACGATGATGACGACGAGGACGACGTGCCCAAGAAGGCCGTGGTCAAGGCGTCCGAGGCACCAAAGGATCCCTTCCCTGTGGACGAAAAGCCAGTCGACTACGCAACGTTCAAGCCGGTCTTCCTGGGTGGCAAGGAAGGAGGCGACAAGGAGAAGAAGAAGAAGGACAAGAAGGAGAAGAAGAAGCGCAAGGGAGCACTCTCGTTTGACGTTGGAGATGACGATGAGGAGGGAAGCGTCGAGGTCAAGCCCAAAAAGAAGCCCAGAGCCAGAGCAGTGGAGGTTGCCGACGAATGGGTGGAGAAGGCGTCTCCAGTGCCAGCTGCCCAACGCGAACCTCGACAGGACGACCCTCCCGCTGCCTCCTCTGCCCCGCGGTTCGGACGCAAGGGTGCGGCCGACTTCATGTAGAATATAGACCATTTCGTCCATGTATTTGTGGATTGGTGGACTGGGGAATTTGCTTCCGTTTGCCACCAATCGCCACCGAAACATTCAACTCGTCAACGCGGGGCAAACAAGCTGACATTCATCCACCATCCACTCCACCATGTTCGTGAAAAGGGCGCGGCCACGCCCGCAAGTTAGAGCGAGGGAAGCGGACGAAGACGAGGTCGCCACGGCTCCCTCGCCGGCTTCGTCGGGCGACACTGGCGACGAGGTCGGCAGCGTGATGGAGAGGAAGAAGGCGCAACGCAAGAAGCAGCTTGGCAAGTCCAAGCTGAGCTTTGGCGGCGACGACGAGGCCGGCGGGTCGGACTCTACGCCGTTCAAGCAGCGCAAGTCGCTTCTCTCGCAGGCGCTCAAGGCCAGCGCACCCTCGACTCCAGCCGCGGCGGCATCCACCAGCGGCGCGGGCGCGGGCGCCGGCTCGTCCTCGTCCATGTACTCGCGCGACTACCTCGACGAGCTCAAGGCCGCTACGCCCTCGCGTGCCCCGCGCCCCGAGGACGGCGACGGCGACGGCGGGCTCTCGCGCGCCGCGCAGGACAAGTACGCATCGGCCATCGAGGACGACCGGTCGGCCGGCATCCCGGATGCGGCGGCGATCGCGGCCGCCAAACACAAGCGATCCGCGGCTCTGGGCGGTGTCCGGGGCGCCAAGGGCGAAGACATGGACGACGAGTACATCTCCCTCGGCGGCGACAACGAGCCGCACCCCGAATCGCGGCTCATGCGCGAGGAGGACGAGGGCGAGGACGGCGACGAGGACCTGGCCGACTACACCGAGTCCAACCAGCGGCTGTACATTGGCAAGGACGCCAACCGGGCGGCAGCACGGCGGCTGAGGGGCGAGATTGGCGAGATGATTGCAGAGCGCGAGGCGGAGAGCGACAGTGACGAGGAGACGCGGGCGTGGGAGGACACGATCGTCGCTCGCGCTGGGACTGGGATGGCCGAGGCCAAGAAGGAGCCGAAGAAGGCAGCGGGCTATGTGCCGACAAAAAGTGAGTTGCGCACGTCCTATCGCAGCTGACATCAGTGCCCTCCATTCGCCCCGTCCCGACCATTGCGTCAGTGGAAGCGAGGATAGCGCAGAGTATCGCCGAGTTGCGCGCCGTCAAGATCGAGAACGAATCAAACTTGGAAACGGCCAACCGCGACCTGGTACTTCTCGAGGAGCAGGAGCGCGACATTCGCAAGCAGGTCGAGAGCGTCGAGGGCAAGCGAGAGTGGGTCGAAGAGTTCCAGGGATGGGCCGAGATGCTGGGTACCTTCCTCGAGGAAAAGCACCCATTGCTCGAGGGCATCGAAAAGGACGCGACCAAGTTTCAGCGCGAGCGCGCCAGTATGATCAGCGAGCGCCGTGCAGCAGACGACAGCGACGACCTGTCCCTCTTCCTCGGTATCCCGACCAACGTCCCCGAGGGGAGCAAAGTGGACACGTCCACTGCCAACTCGGACTTTCGCCGCGTCAGGCGAACGGCCCGCGATGACCGCCGTGGTCGCCGACGGGGTATTGTCGTCGCGTCCGAGACCGACGAGGGCTTCTCGACCGACTCGGAGCTCGACCCGGACACGCAGGACGAATATGATGCCTCGCAGCACGACCTCGAGCGCCGCGTCCACGCCCTCCTGGAGGACGTCAAGGCCGAGGACTTCAGGTACCCCGAGAAGGGTCTCGCCGTGCGCTTTGACGACTGGCGCTCGCGTTACCCCGACGACTACGATGGCGCGTTTGGCGGCCTTGCGCTCGTGCAAGCATGGGAGTTTTGGGCCCGCGGTGAGATGGTCGGATGGGACCCGTTAAGAGTGAGTTATTCCTTGGTAATCGCCGCTCACGCAACAGAGCGACAGCCAGATTGAGAGTTTTACGTGGTTTACCGCACTGTACAACTACTCGCGCCCACGCAACGGCCACGACGAGGACGACATGGACATTGACGAGGTCGGGCCCGAGGGCGACCTCGCGACCGAGATGGTGTCCAAGGCCGTCGTCCCTGTTCTCATCCGCGCACTCGAGGCTGGCGCATACGACCCGTACTCGGCACCACAGACGCGCCGCGCCGTCGACATTGCCGAGGTCATCGCCGAGCTCACTGGCAAGGACAGCAAGAAGTACAGCGTGAGTTGATCAGTGGGACTATAGCTCACACCACAGTCGCTCCTCAAGGCGATCATGGGCGTGTACCAGGTGCACATCTTCTCCCTTGCCGCTGCGGTCGCGTCGTCTGGCGGTCCCGGATCCACCCGTCCGCCACCGTACAACCCTACGTCGCGCAGCGCAATGCAGCGCTACGTGCGTCGCCGTCTCAAGCTCCTCCGCAACCTCCTCCTGTGGCGCCGCGTTGCGCCCAACGACGTGCCCGACCTCGTCGCGCGTATCGTGTCCGTCGTCCTTCGTCCAGTGCTGTCGAGGACATGGGAGGGCGGCGGCGAAGACATGGCCAAGAAGGTGAGCTAAGACACTTCCTGGTGGATACAGCTGACAACCCTCCAGGTCCTCGAGGTCGCTGGCGCGCACTTACCCCATAATCTTGTCACGTTCCTTCAGAAGGGACCGTAAAATGCATCTAGCGTAGATCACGCGGCGGCAGCCGATACTAACACCCACCTTCTACCTTCCTCCCCCCCCCCCCCCCCCCCCCCACCTCCTCTCCTTCCTCCCACCCCCAAGTGAAAGTCACCACGCCCGAGTATCAGACGTTCGCGTCTACTTTATTTCACGCTTTGCCGCCCGGCCCCCTCGTTCGAAGGTCGATCCTCTACGGCGCGTGTTCAAGCCTTGCTCAGGGCAGATCAAGAGGGGCATTCTGACCTGACCATCCTCTCTGCCTCGCAGTCGACGCTGCAGGTGAGAAAAAAAAGTGGATCATGGCTCGTTCCGCCCCGCACATACATACATACACACACTATCTTTCTTTGAATGTATTAAACGCTACAGGATCTGCGTCTGCTTTACGTGCTCGGCTTTAGACCTGTACCTGGTCCCATACACTGTCGTCCTCGGCGTCGAGCATCGCTTCGTACTCTTCGACCGTCATGTCGCGCTGTTTCTTGGCTGGCGTGTCCGTCACTGCCGCCTCTGGAGGGTCAGAGGCTGGCCGCTTGGTCCCACGATCGCCGTCGCCACTGTGCACGTCCTTGTCCTTGTCCTTGTCCTGGTCGTGCACGTCCTCGGTTTCGTCCTGCACGGTGTCTGGTGCCGGGGACCCGGCCACGGGCGCCTTGATCTGTTCCAAAATGTCTGCCACGCTGACACTGCCGCGCTGACCCCACTCGACGACATCGGGCTTGAACGCGGTCTGGAGATGGGTCAGCTCAGAGGCGAAAGTGAAGCACGAGCTGTGGCAAGTCTCACATAAAGATGCAGTCCGACGACGTCCAGCTCGTGCGGCTCATACGACTCTGCGACGAGCTGGAGCGCGCCCATGACGTGCGGCGTGTAGTCTTTGAGCGCGCGGGTGATGTACAGGAATGCCTGCAGGGTCAGAGGATGGGTTTTGGCCTAATGCGACAGCGTACGCGGGCCACTCACGACGCTGGGCTCGACGACGGCGCCCTTCTGGATCGCGCGCCATGTACCGTCGGGACGTTCAACCACAGGGCTGTGTGGGTTAGTTGGTACGAATGACGAATTCACACCCACATTCTGGGAGGTGTCAGTTCAGCTGGTCCCCCACGGCATTGCGTTGGTCAACTCACTTGGCCTTGAGGATCCCCACCCACGGCTGACTGCTCCCGACGGCCTTTTCGACCTTTGCATCCCTGTTGTGCCGCCATGACCGGCTGTTGTCGGCGGGCTTGCGATAGTCGTGTTCGCCCGGCAGCTCGCGGATCTCCTCTTCGGCCTCGCGCGTCTGCTGGGCGTCCAGGATGTTGCCCAGGCCGAGGGCATGTTTGAGGCTCGAAATGTGCACGTACACATGCGCGATGCTGAGCGCCTCGGCAACGTCAAACCCCAGCCGGCGGGCCACGGCGTAGCACCACGCCGTCTTGATGGGCGCGCGGTTGCACGTGAGGGATACGGGGAGGACGGCCTCGACGTCTGTGATCTCGTGAAACTCAAAGACGGTGGGCACGTTTGTGGGTGCGTCGCCGTCGCCGAGGGGCCGGAGGAGGTCCGAGTCCCGCCCGCCGCGCCGCTTGACCGGGGCAGTGTTGCCTGCGACCACGCCCTTGATGGCGTTGGTGAGAAACTTGCGCGTGTCCTTGTCCGGAACGAGGGCGGCCAGCTGTGCCGGGGTGAGCGCCTTGAGCTTGGTGACGGTGTTGGTGTCCTTGTACCTAGCGGCCGGATGTCAGCGTTGTGTTTCGTTTGTGCAAAGCAGCAAGTATTGGCTCACGCCTTGGCCGCAAACGCCATGGCGACGCGCATTGGCGCACCCTGCGCAGTGAGGAGCTTGAGCCACTGCTGCAGCGGGACGACGGCGTCTGGGTCGGGTGGTGTGTCTGGCATATGTGGGGATGAGGAAATGGATGGATGCAAGAGACGGCAAACGAGGCAGTGGATGGATGTATCTTGGGGGTTGAGTCACCTGGCTGCGGGGCACCGTGTGGAGGTCGGGAATGGAGGTCGCATATCGAGACATGGCGGCGTTGCTACACTTGATCAATTGTCTCTCTCTCTTCCACTCATTCATCCCCAAACTGCCGCGCTTCATGCTACCCCCCGCGATGGCCGCTGCCGTCGCCCGCGTCTGTGAACCGGGGCACGCCGGCGTGGAACTCCTGCTCGCGCCTCGCGCCCTGGTCCCGGCTCCCTCGACCACCTCGTTCACCCCCTCCGGGGCCCACATTGCCATTCTCGACTCGAGCTTCAACCCGCCCACGCTGGCGCACATTGCCATGGCCTCGACCCTGTTCCCACCACCCGTAAACCATCACGCCAGAGCAGGACCCAGGCGCATACACTGCCCGCTTGCTGCTGTACTCGGCGCGCAACGCCGACAAGACGCCGAAACACGGCGACGCGGCGCCCGCGCAGCGCGCCGAGATGATGCTGCTCGCTGCGCGCAGCGTGGGACCGGCGGGAAGCGGTGGATCTGGCGCGGGAGTAGGCTCTGGCACAGGGGTGGCGCTCGTGAGCGAGCCGACGTTCGTGGCAAAGTCCACAGCCCTCGTCCAGGCCCTGTCACAACAACAGCAGCAACAACAGAAAGGCACACCACCGCCGGCACTCACCTTCCTCGTCGGCACCGACACGCTGGTGCGTATCTTTGATCCCAAGTACTACCCTGCGTCGGGGCTCGGTGCGGCGCTGGACGCGCTGTTCGCGCACGCGTGGCTCGTGTGCTGCGCGCGCGGCACGGCCGACGAGCTGCGCGAGCAGGACGCGCTGCTTGCCCGTCCCGACGTGGCGGTGTGGGTCCGGCAGGGCAAGATCCGCCTCTTGCCTCCTCTGCAGGGGTACGAGGACGTCAGTTCCACGGCTGTGCGGCGGGCCGTGGCGCGCCGAAGTGGGCTGGACGGGTTATGTACGACAGAGGTAGAGGCGTATATAGAGGCCCAGGGGCTGTACCGCGAGTAGGTAGAAGTAGAGTCATGGGCACGAAGCGATGCAGAGGGAGAGCAGGATAGAGTAGATGCTAAGAAACATGCAAAATGCCAAAAGAAAATGGGATGCCAAAGAGTTGCCAAAAGGGTTTGCCAAACGATGAGTGGAGGGGGAAGTGGTGATGGGTGGTGGGTTGGTGGGTCGTTTACTGGTCGTACTCTGCCATGCCGGTGTAGCTGCGCGGCCGAGGGGGCGCGTACTGGCCGCGGCTGTTTCCTTCATATGCCGCATGCTTGGTATACTTGAGCGTCTTGAGGGCCTCGACGTCGTCGGGCTTGAACATGGGTGCCGGGGAAGACATGCGTGCTTGGCGGAACTGGAACTTGGAGTGGGGCACTCGCTTGCGCGGGAAAAAGTACCGCCTCACACCGTCAAACGTCTCTCCACGCGCTTTGCGGATCAGGTCGGGCGGGACATCGATCCCGGCATCCCTCATGTCGTTGATGAGGATGCGCATGGCGCGCGCGTCGGGGGCCGCGGGCGGGCCGTCCAAGTCCAGCTCCCAGCCACGGAAAAAGCACGCAACGGCCGCTGAGAAAAAGTCCTCGTTGGGCTGAAAGGCCGCAGACGTGTTTGGCAGGCTGGCAGTCTGGCGCCACATGACGCGGGCACGCTTGTACACCTCCCAACCCATGACGTGTGCTGCTGCACTGTTGTCCGCTGGGTGAAAACTGATGTACGACGGCAGCCTCCAGCCAGGGATTCGCGGGCCCGGGTGACAGGCTTCAATCGCGAGGATCGAGAGCATCGACGTGTAAAAGTCGGTGGGGAAGAACCGGTCCAACGGGTTGGTCGGTTCGTCCTTGTCGGCTTCAGCAGCGGCGAGTTCGTCATCTGCGTCGACGCGTCCTCGGCTCCGCGCGAGGTTTTCTGTCCTGGCTTTGGTGAAGTCGTCTTTGCGGTGCCACGTTGCCAGGTCGTAGACACGCTGCGCAAAGGTAACGTTCTCGCACCGGAGCATGGCCTGCAGGATGATGGTGTATACCTCGGGCGACAGGTCCGTTGAACGGATACGTCCCGACGCTCCAATCTGGGCGCCAGTGAGGTTTGCAATGCGCCGAATCTCCTCGTTTGACGTCCTCTTGCCGACTCGCAAAAAGGGCAGGAGAATGGTGACAACGTGTCGCAGCTGGCCATAGTGTCCGCCATTCATCAGGTCGACGAGTAGGGCGGTGACCGATTTCTCATTGGGAGTCACATCAGGGAGCCTGGCCAATGCGCGGCGGAACGTAGAGTCGGACACTTCGTAGGCCATCTCCTCGGGCGAACCGGGGCCAGGGAGAGAGCGTCCAGGCTGCGTGTAGATGACCGTTTCGACCATGGCCTCGCTGGTTTTAGCAGCAGCAGCGGCGGGTGGTTGTGGCGTCTTGGTGGGGTTTCCGATCAGAGTTCCACCGAACATTTTATCCTGGACCGCCTGCGCGAGCTCTGGGTCAGATTTACGAGCAGCAAACAGGATCCTGTTGAGGACCTCGGGTGACTTCCAGTGGAACATGTCGACCATGTACTCGAACAGACGCGTCAGGATGCGAGGCTGCCTGATCTGGACCAACGCATACTGGACGAGCACCATGCACGACTGCCAGCCAAGAGCCTGCAGGGCGTACTGGGCCGCACCAGTGGGCGGAGGGAGGGCTTCGTCCTGGTCAAACTTGGTCTCGAGGGCGGCCGCTGCGCGAAAGTTGGGCGGCGAGAACATGAGCGACACTAGGGCATTGTGCACCTGGTTGCTGGCAGCGTACGCCCATGCGTCCTTTTGGGGCAGCTGCACCATGCGCTCCGGGTACACTGCGGGGTGGGTGGACGACGACGAAAAACGCTTGAGGAGGGTAGGGATGGAGGGGATGGGGAGTGTGCGGGACATGATCGTGTTGGCCAGTGTAGCCAGAGCGCGCATCGACGTCGCGTACTCTAGAGGGGTGCATTCTCGTGCCTCGAGGCAGAGCGACTTGAGAATGGGCTCGAGAAGATGGCGAGACGGCGCAGGCACCTGGCTCGGTGGCGAGGTGGGGATGGGCATCGGGAATCCACGCGGGCGTTGGTCTGGGGCATGGCCTCTTGGGTGCCAGAGATCGAGCCGTTCGTGCAGCGAGAGAGCCTCCCCAGGCAAGCGCCATGTCCGCACGCCGCTGAACCAAATGCCAAGTAGGCTCGACCGCGAGGTATCGTTGGCGGCGGCATCCTTTGGCGGTGGCCAGGACACTGGCACTCCCAGCTTGCCATGGACGCCCGCCTTGTGGTTTCCGTAGAAATCCTCCAGCTTGGCGCCCTCTGCCAGTCGTCCCTCCATGATCCACTCCTCGACGAGCTCGACAAAGACGTCAGCAGCAATATCGGGCCGGACAGCCCCGAGAGCCTCCTGGATGAGAATGTGATAAATGATGCTTGGGCGTGGGTGGTGAATTGCTTGCAGTTGACGAACGACTGCGTGCAAGTCGTTTAGAGGTTTGGGAACGGGCGGTGGTTGTTGCTCTTCGAGTGTGGGTTGCTCGAGGGGCAGATGCTTTGGGATTGGGGTGAACGTTCGTCGGGGTGCGTATCGCCTCTCTGGTGGGCGCGCTCCGACGACAGTAGCAAGTGTCTGGCTGCGAAAGCGTGGTGGCCTGTCATAAGACAGGTCGGCCAGCAGTGCCAAGAGCACAGTGGTCGCCAGATCGACCTTGCCCTTGCGCACAAGATCGTTCAAGATGGTATGCTGTTCCAGTGCAGTCGGCTGCAAGAGCACCTGTTGCAGACCGGGCTCAGTCTCTAGCAAGGTCTCTTCCAAGTCCAGCCTGTCCTTGACATGTTTGAAGTTGCTGTTCCGGAGAGCTCTTCGGAGCAGGCTGATACGCTGTTGCCAGTCGCGTGGCCGCAACTCGCGTCGCCGACGGATGCCATCTTCGGAAGCTCGTGTGGGTGGAGGACGCGCCAGAGGTGGGCTGTCGGGGTGCGCGTCGGAAATGACAGATGTCCTGCGGAGGCCGATACCATGTTGGTGGGTATACCTGGACGACGAGGAGGATGGCGGTCGGGTAGACGAGGAGGGTGCGTCGTCTTGTGGTTCCTCCGGCTGTGATGGTTGTGGTGGTGGTGTATGCTGTGGTAAGGCCGAGTACCTCCGCAATGGCGGGGCGGTGATACGCCAATGTATGCGTGTGAGCATGGCCGTGGTGATGGTGGTTGTGCTTGTGTGTGTCTAGAGCATGTTTTGTTTGGGTATATAGTATGAGAGAGAAACGACGCGCTGCACAAGATGGTCTCTCGATGGTCGCTCGTTTCCCTGCCCGCCCGGAGAGAACAAAGAGCGAAGCTCTCGCTCAAAAGTCAAAAGGCCCAGTCCGAAAACAGCCTCGTGTAAGTCACGTGGTGGTCGCGTGGGTGCAAGGTGCTTGTCACCTGACAGTCACGTGATTTAGACACCACGTGGCTGTGAACCTGACAACGGATGACATACTTTTACTGGGTGGTCAGGCTGACATTCCCCCCCCCCCAACCGCTGCGGCTGCGGGCTGACTCGGACGTTGCTCTTTCGCCATCGCTGCTCTGCTCTCACACCGCTTCATCCCATCTACCCATTCTACCACCCACTCCCCCACAACCCCCATCCCCCTCACCACCTCCTCCTCTCCCTCCTCACCACGTCTGTGACGGTCCCCCCCCCCCCCCCATCCTCCCCTCCCCTTATACCAATTACCATACCCCCATCGGTACCCTGGTACCCACCCCTGCCCCCCCAAACGCCCCTTGCCCTTGTTTCTACCACATTCGGCACATCACACCGCATCACCACCCAATTCAATTCCACCAACACACGCACCCGTTCACTAAACACCATCACCGTCCAACCAACAACCCCACCACCCCCGCCAACTCGTACGCACGGTATATGATACCCCCATCAGCTCACACCCAGCAATGAGTACCCGCACCATCGCACCACGACACACCCCAGTCCACCGTCACTCCCCGGCACCATCCATCCCGCCACCCAACCTCATCGCCGCATCCCCTCGTTCTAGCACCCCCACTCGCGTCCACGCTCCGCGCACACGTCAGGCCCCCATGTCTCCCGCACCCGCACCCGCAGACTCAGAGCCACGGTCCAACACGTCCACCCCATTGGGCCGTAAGCGCAACCATGGACGCAAGCGCGGCGACTCGCGCAAGCCCCAGACCCCGCGCGACGAAACTCCCGTAGGCTCTGAAGTCGACACCCCCGCCGGCGACACTGAGGAGGACTCGGAGGAGCTCTTCCAGCTCCTCGGTGTTGACGGCAGCGCCGAGCCCGTGTCCCAGCACTACGAAAAGGGCCTGCTCCGTCTCTCCAAGGAGGGCATGGACGCTGCTACCAACAAGAACAAGAAGGTGCGCGCCCGCTCAAAGAACAAGTCTCGCACCGACACTCCCGTCGATCACAACGAGAGCTCGGACCCCGAGCAGACAAGGAAGGCTGGCGCTGGGCCCAACACGCCCAACACCAAGCCGCGCCGCACTCGCGGTGGCAAGAAGGCCGACGTGGGCCCCCTCGACTCGTCGCCCGATGCCATGGACGTGTCTGCGCTTAGCCGTTCGCTGCCCGCGAGTTTCTTTGCGGAGAACAAGCCGAAGAAGGACGATCAGTCCTCCGTTTGGGAAATGCCGACCGACAGCCCTGTTGGTGCTCAGGCCCTCAACTGGCAGCAGCAGCTGCAAAACGAGGACACTCCGTCCAAGCGCTCCAACCGCTCGAACAATAATCAGTCGGAAGGTCGCCGCCGTGGTGGCAAGCAGGGCGCTGCTGCAGCCCCTCCTCCCCGCCCGACGCACGATCGCCGCCAGTCGCTCGACCATGTGCCGGTCTCCAACCTCACCAAGATGATGGCCGCGGCCGTTACTCCTGCGTCCGCTCCTGCGGCGCACGCACCCGTGTCCGCTTTCGATCAGTACATCCCGTTCCACACGGGCTTCAATGTGCACCGCGCGCCTCAGACGCCCGTGCGTACTGCCGCGTCGCGCGGCTCGCCGGCCCCCGCTGGTCTCCCCGGTGTCATCTCGCTGCCCATTGTGGGCGATTTCCCCCGCCTCAACAAGGCCGGTGGTATGCCCCTCGGTGGCCCCAAGTACGCTGGCCCGACGTTCCACAACTCGCCAGCCTCGGGTTCTCTCCCGAAGCCCGATCTCGACGACTTTTAAAGACACCCCTCTCCTTCATCCAATCGACCCTGATCACCCCCACACTCACTCATCCACACCCCAACAACAACAACACCTGCAAAAGACTGTATCTCGGCCCCTCACCAACCTCGACTGTACGAACCCTGTTGTTTTGTTTTGTATTGCCGCTTCTCGAACTGCACCACACGACAAAGAAGGGCCAAATATTGCCCGCCGCATTCACACGCACCCCAAAACCCCCAACACACACCAAGCCTCCGATGTTGTCTCCACCCCGCCCTCACCTGACGATCTTCCACCTGCACGACATTTGCCATTTTTACAATATCGCCGCGCCCGACCACCAATGGGTGTCGCGCCACCACCTACTGTTTTTTTGTCATTGTGGAGAGATAAAGAGCAAAGAGAGGAGGGGAGGAGGCGACACCAGAATGAGGGGAGTGAGGGAGTTTGGACGACGAGGAGGAGGATCTAAAGAACGAAGTATATCGAGACACCAACACACACACACAAGTACCACAACAACCGCAACCCGACTGAGAAACCTATAGAATCTCAATCTTGGAAATCAACCCCAAACAACAACAGCAACATCAACCCCAAACAAGCCAACGAGGGACCCTGTCCCCCGGATCCCCCCACCACACGAGGAGAAGCGAAGGAGGATGTACAGCTATGCCTGTATGCCCTTCTGTAGCCGTAGTTGAAGTAGTTTTAAACCCCCGTAACCCCGGCCGCCGTCAACCGGCTCCGGCGGAGAGGAGATGCCATACCATTTCTTCGACCGTTGCTGCAGTATTCAACTCGTCGTGCATCTAGGTTACATCTATACAACTAATCCACAGAGGAGCCGCTCACGCGAGCAGTTCGACGTGGTAGAGCGTCACGCGGCCGTGGTGGTCCGAGCTGGCGGCCAGCTCGAGCCTGAGCTCGACGACATTGTCGACGGAAACACTGCCACCGAGTCAGCTGGAGCATCCCATACACACCACTCACTCAAACACCTGCCGCCGGCTGACGTCCTCGGGGTAGACCTTGCCGAGGTCCACCTCGCGCCCGCCGTCCTCTCCGCCGGGGACGACGCCCTCGAGCGTGACGGTGCTGGCCACGAACCCGCCCTGGAACGTCAGGCCGAGCTTGGTGGCGGACACGGGCTGCGGGAACCGCAGGGTGATGGTCGCGGGCGTCGCGGGGGCCGTCCATGCGCTCTCGTCGTCGAGGAGGAGGGCGCGGCGCGAGGTGCCGGGAGCGGTGGCCGAGACGCTGTGGAGAGGTGAGCAGGAGAAGAGGTGATGGGCCACTTACGCTACTTTTGTTCCTGCTGGAATTGCTGACATGGGGACAGAGAGAGGTGTTGCAGGTGGCAGAGAGCGCGCGAGAGAGGGTGTCGTACATGCATGTTACATCTGACCTCGACATGCGACATCTCGATCGCAGACCACGTGACCTTTTGCTGCCTTTGTCTCCCACGGTCGCCGCCCAACTCGTCCACGGACGAATCCTCCGCCAGTCCCGAATGGACTTTTCTAAACGTCGTTTGCTCAACACCTCCATCCACCCCCCCCTCGCCCCGCACACCATGTCCCTCTCCGCCCTCCGCGCGTCGTCGTCGCGCCTCCCCGCCGCCGCCGGAATCCGCAGCGCCCGCACCCTCTTCACCCACCAGCCCGCCAACGGCGCCGCGGCCCCGCGCCACGCCGCGCCCGGCGCCGTCGGCGGTGTCGACCTGCGCGTCCTCCAGGGCGTGCCGACCTTTGTGGGCGCCGAGCAGATGGCCCGCGTCAACGAGTGGCAGTCGGGCCTCTGGGCCAGGTTGCAAGACGAGGTCAGGAGTAAGTGTGCCGTGCTGTGCCAAACCTGGAGCATCAGCGTCGCTTGTTTTGTTGGCTGGACCTCTCGGGACAAGTCGTGCTGACGGTGTGTTTTCTTTCTTTACCTCGTGCATCTGATCGTACCGTGGTTGCTCGTGTCTTGTCCGTCTTGGTTCTCCCCCACCTCCATCTACATCACCCTCACCCTCACGACGTTCTCCAGACAACCCCCGCCTCGCGCCCATCCGCCTCAAGTGGGACAACGACAAGCTCGACATGACCGACCTCCTCACCTTTACCGCCCGCGAGCCGGCGTGCGCCCTGGCGTTCAACTACGCCAGCCTCCTGCTCAACAACTCGTACTACCTCGAGTCTATTGTGCGTTGGCGGTTTGCGTTGTTGCTCGCTGTCCACCCTGGTGCTCTTTTGTGGCAGATGGTTGCGCGTCGTCGGAAAAGAACAATCAAAGACTGTCCAAAACAGGCCCAGGGGACATATGGAGCAGCACCGCGCCGAGGCTCACACGTTTGCCTTTACTGACCACATAAACACAGAACGCGTCCACGCCCCAGGCTATCCCCGAGAACTTTACGCAGCTCGAGGACCGCGTCGCAGCTTACGCGGACGGTATTGTCGGCAGCGGCTGGCTCTGGGTGAGTAGTGTGGCACGTGGGGTTGTGGGTTCGCGCACATGTGCTTTGTGGCCACAGAGCGTGCGCTGCAGGTATATAGTGGCCGTAGCCCGGTACCACCCCTGGTATCGAGCTTGGGAGGACGGGTGCGCTGTCGCCTGGTAAAATGGTACGGGCACAGCGCGTAAAGTCCACCAAGTCTCCCCACGCCCACTGCTCCCACCTCTTCGCTCGCCCCCCGCTAACACCCACAGATCGTCAAGTCGGGCGACAGCGCGCAGGACGTCGACGTCGTGCCCACCTTTGGCGCCGGCACCCTCCTCGTGACCAGGCGCCAGCAGCGCGGCCGCGAGTCCCTGCAGGCCGTGTACGGCACGCCCGCCACGTCGGGCGAAGACGCCGGCGCGATCCAGCACGACACCCAGCCCGCCGCTGCCGCCCCCGCCGCCGACGAGGCGCCCGAGGAGGACGCCGCCCCGACCACTCGTTACCCCGAGCAGCCGCCGCGTTTCGGTGCCAACCCCAACGCCCCCAGCGAGGTCGTCCCGCTGGCTGTCCTCTCGCTGTTCGAGCACGCGTACCTCGGCGACAAGTACGGCGTGGCCTCGCGCAAGCAGTACGCCCTCGACTGGTTCAAGGCGCTCAACTGGGACAAGGTCCAGGCGCGTGCCGAGAGGTTTGGCGCGTTCTAAAGCGGTCCGCACCTGGGACTTTGGGGAGGCTTTAGGCTTTATAAAGCCTTTCTTGTTTGGTGTTCTAAAATAGCGGGGCGTTAGAGCAAACGGCAGCGAGCAGCGAGCAGCACTACTCTAGACGTGGACGGTGGTGACGGACGGAGAGAGGGATCTATGCATTGCATTCGTAGGACAAAGGGAGAAGTGAACAAACAGCCATGTGTGGCGCCACAAACGTGCGCGCGAGTCGTCTGGAATGAAAAGATGCATATGCAAAGCCGTACACACTCTGCCCCCCCCCCGGCGTAACACGACACGACACTGTAGGTCCCCACGCCTACGCCTCAGCCGAGTGCAGCTGGAGCGCCTCGATGAACGCCTTGAGGTCCTGCTCTGCGACCTCGACGACGGACGTGTCAAACATGTCGTGCTTGTACGTGGCGCCCGACTCTTCCGCCGCTTGCTGGAACGCGAGGCCGAATTTACTGTGTCCCCGTGTCAGCCAGCTGCTACCTGTGCTCTATACCTCGAGGTCCCCGTAGCTGGACACACTTGACACTTACTTTTTGCGCACGTCGCCATACTCCTTGGCAGCCGTGACGCCGACGACGAGGAACGTGCCCCTGTCCTCGTTCAGACACGCGACGACGAACGGGTTCGCAGCGGCTTTTTTGCCCTGCTTGACGTCGCTCTTGTTCCACGCGTGGCGGGTCGCGTCCACGAGCCACAGGGCCAGGCGCGACAGCGGCGCCGGGTGGCAGAAAACGCGCAGGTCGGGGCCCTCGCGCACGG
The DNA here is from genome assembly GCF_003942205.1 of Apiotrichum porosum. Classification (NCBI taxonomy): domain Eukaryota; kingdom Fungi; phylum Basidiomycota; class Tremellomycetes; order Trichosporonales; family Trichosporonaceae; genus Apiotrichum; species Apiotrichum porosum. The sequence continues at coordinate 1,205,913 of NW_021167108.1, read as the reverse complement.
CGGCGAACCGGAACGTCCGTAGTGGGCGGATGGCGGTCTTGTCGAGGATCGCCGAGCCCTGCCGGATGATGGCGCGGTGGAGCGACTTGGCGAGCTGCAGCGACTTGCCCAGGAGGACAATGCTGGTATACTGTCAGTTTTCTGGTCATACGACTGCCAAAACTCACTCGTCGCACGCGTCGTAGGACGTCCAGAAGTTTTGAACGTGCCAGTTGTGGATCTTTGGCGCGGCCCTGTCCTGCTCGAGCGTCTCGAGCTCCTCGGCGGCGGGGACGTCGCCGTTACCGTTGGCGTCAAGGCTCCAGGTACGCATACCGCCAAACCACTCGCCACCGCCCTTGCCGCCGTCGACCTCGATCTCCATACGGATGCCCTTGGCAGCTTCCAAGAGCGCCTCGAGGCCCTCGACGGCGTCGGCGGCGGACAGGAGGGCCATTTGGAAGCCAAACGCACGGCCAAACGACGGGTAAACGAGCTCGACAAGGCCGTATTCTGGCGCAATGGATTCCAGCTTGCCTGGCAGGTCGCGCTTGAGGCTGCGGTCCATGTGCGCGTAGGCCTGCTGGCATTGCTGAAGAGAGAACCTTTACTGTCAGCTAGTTCGTCAACTGTAGAGCTCACCCCATCTTCGCCAACAGGCCCTGGAGCTGCTTGCGTCCCTTTTCTTTCCAGATCTTTAGGCGCGAAGCGATATAGTTGGAATGCAGCATGGCGTCGTACAGGTTCCAGTGGCGGACGAGGGCAAACCGCAGCTCGTCGGTAGGCGCAATGCTCCGGTTGTCGGCATCGGGCACGCCAGCTGGCATTGGCGGGTTGAGACGGGCGACCTCGTCGCCGAGCAGCTCGTGGTGCTCCTCGTACTTGTCGCGGTCGATCTGGGCCGCGACGTACTGGTATGTCACGGCCAAGATGGCAAGCCACAACAGGTCATTGTCTGCGCGTTCCAGCACAGTGGCGAGGAGGTAGACGGTGAAGCCTACACTGGCGCCATAGTGCGTTCCGGCATGGTAGTACTTGTTGACACGCTCAATGTGGGCGTTCTTTACTGCTCGTGGCAGTTTACGCGGCTGTTGTCAGTTGGAATTCCGAGACTCGTCCAACTCACCCTGTCATCGTCATCGTCTCTCCGCTTCTTCTTGGGACCGGCAGACCCAGTTCGTTTCCTCTTGCCTATCCTGCCCTCGCCGACGTGGTTCTCCTCGTCGCTGTCTCCTTCTTCTTCCTCGTCATCGTCCTCGTCGTCCTCGTCCTCTTCCTCACTGTCCTCGTCATCGTCATCAGAGTCGTCAGAATCGGAGGGCGCGTACTGGGTGGTCAGCTCGGTTGTGTTGCAGGTGATGAGCTCACCTCCAGAGCCTCCCAGCTCTTCTTGACACCCTCGAGCCTTCCCTCGTCGCCGTCACCCCACACCCACAGCCTTCCCTGCCCCGTCCCGTCCTCGCCGTCGACATCGACGTCGACGCCAAACAGGTTGTCCAGGTTCCACGGGCGGTGCGCATCGATAATGTGCAGGTGGCAGGTGGGCGGGAGGTCAAAGTACTCGGAGAGGTTGAGCAGCGAGCCGAGCGAAAGGAGAATGAGGGTGTGCAGCTGGGGTTGCGGTGTGAGCTTTCCGTCACCTCTGAGTCAGCTCACCTCTTCTGATGCGACTACTTCGTCGCGCTTGGCCTCGAGTTCCGAGTATCCGCCTATTGGGACGACGCGGTAGGGCACGTCGTCTTGCCTGAACAGCGAGGCGAGGATACGCGATGCGAGCAGACCGTCCTGTCATGTCAGCTAGAGGGCCAGCAGCATTCTGCTCAGCGGACGTACCACGTCAACGCCGACAAAGATGACTACACCGCCGGATCCCGAACCACCCTTGCGCCGCACGCGCGACACGATTGACTGATACCCATCGACATAGGTAAGTTGGGACGGGCGGAGGTCCGGGGCTGGCGGCTGGAGAAGGGGCATCGCGCACGCGAGGAGCGCGGTAATGTGCTGGTGGACTGGAGAGGTTGGAGGATGTGAGGTCTGGGGAGGGGGAGATGAGAGGAGAGACCAGGTGCAGTGGGATGTATGGTGCGATGTGACTGTAAAAGCGAAGAGGAAGAGCCGGGTGGGCGGCCAGAAGGGATGTGATGATGTTGTTGTTCATCTCTCCTCACCGCTCTCTCTCGCTCCCTCACTCTCTACGCGTCGTCGCGTCCTAAACATCCGGATCCAAATGACTTTGTCTGACGCGACCCACGTGGTATTACATAAGCAGTACAATTGGCCTGCCGGTGGTCGGCACCGTGTATGTGTGTGTGCAACGACGTCACTGCCTGCATGCCGGGGTATGCACGGTGGGTGCCAAGAATGAGCCCCTTTCGTCGTCCAAATCGGCACCCAAGCAGACACTAGACAGCAACCAAAGCCTCGTGTGCTTGGCATGTCACGGGGGACCCTTCGCCCGGTCTGCGCAGCGCAGCAAAGCACACGCGTGCATATGCACACACAGAATATAGCCGGCTGCGGACGGACGGACGCAGGTGCAGGAGGCATATGTTCAAGAGCAACCCGGGGGCCGTGAAATGCACCATGACGATACGATCGACGGTGCATCATCATCATTTGGTGTCTTGCAACAAATACACCCTCTCTCACTCACACATTCCCATCCTCCCACCCATCCATCCACATCCACATCCACATCCTCCTCCTACATCACCGCATCCATCTGCTCCTGGCCCTTACTCCTGCTGCTTCCTGTCCCCCACCCTCCCGCTCTCCACAATGGGCGCTGAAGAAACCTCCTCCACCGCCAGCAAACATGGCCTCCGCGACAAGATCCGCGAAAAGGTAGACCACCTCCAGTCGGACATCTCCCGCCTCGGCGTCGCCGTCAGCACCACCTGGAACCCCAACCACCGCCACGACGACCCGTGGGAGAAGGAGGTCGACGACAAGCTCCTCGCCATCCGTGATGGCCACCGCTTCAGGTCGTTTGCCCCAGAGCGCACCGACAACGTCGTCAAGTGGCACATTGACGGCCACGGTAAGTTGGGCGGAACGGGTCGCGAAAGAGAGAGACAGACAGACACAATGGATGGGAATTGACATTCACCAGACTACTTCTGGGCGCTGTCCGAGCTCATTGACCAGGCCAAGGAGGCGAGTTGAGCCAATCCGTCGTGGGGAGAACGCAGCTGACCTAGTCGCAGAGCATCATGATCCTCGACTGGTGGCTGTCGCCCGAGCTCCAGCTGCGCCGTCCGGGTGCCTACTACCCCGAGTGGCGTCTGGACCGTCTCCTCAAGCGCAAGGCCGAGGAGGGCGTCCGCATCTACATCCAGGTCTACAAAGAGGTGAGCATTGGCAACGAAGACATCGCCTCTATGCCGCTTGCGACGGCCGTCTCCTTCCCTCCGCGGGCATCGCCACTGACACCCCGTGCACAGGTCACCGCGTCCATGTCTCTGGGCTCGAAACACACAAAGGTACGTCTGGCCGTGTGGCCGTGTGCCTGCCTACCTGCGACGTCACTGACAAGCAAAACAGCACGCCCTCGAGGACCTCCACGAAAACATCGCGGTCATGCGTCACCCCGACCACTCTGGAGGTTAGCTTACTGTTGGGGATCCTAGCTGACTGTTCTAGGCGAGCTCGTGTACTACTTTTCCCACCACGAGAAGCTCTGTGTCGTTGACAACAAGATGGCCGCCATGGGTGGTCTCGATGCCTGCTTCGGTCGCTGGGACACTCGTGACCACCCCCTGGCTGACGTCCACCCGACCGAGTTCCAGAAGGCCCTCTTCCCCGGCCAAGGTGAGCTACATGGTATCGAGATCAGCTCTAACCGGTACCAGACTACAACAACTCGCGTATCATGGACTTCCAGAACGTCGAAAAGTACGCCTCGAACGAGCTGTGCATCCAGGAGGCGACCCGTATGCGTAAGTTGGGTGCTTCTCTTCAGCTCTAACACCCAGCCTGGCACGACACCTCGCTCACCATTGTCGGCCCCGTGGTTGTGGACCTTGTTCAGCACTTCTGCGAGCGTTGGAACTTTGTGCGTTGCACTAGCCGAGGTCATGCTAACGCCACAGGTCAAGGACCTCAAGTACAAGCACGACCACCGCATGGAGTACCTCTCGCTTCCTGACCGTGAGCTAATTCATGCATTGTCCCAGCTAACATCCAGCGTGGCACGACGTCCACTCGGAGCAGGAGGCCGCCAAGAAGGAGAAGCAGGCTTTGTTCCGCGCCGAGCACCCCCACCTTTCCGAGTGGAAGGACGTGAGTTTCCGGTATTTCTTCGGTCCTAACTCTCCAGCGCGGTCGCCGTATGACCCACCCTTACCACTGGCCACCCTCCGAGGAGCCGCGTGCGCAGGAGCCCGTCGCCTGTGGCTCGTGCCGTGTCCAGGTTGTCCGTTCGGCTGCCGACTGGAGCCACGGCTGTCTCACTGAGAACAGTATCCAGCGTGAGTGGCAGCGGGTTTGAGAAGGACTGCATACTGACCCGCCCCAGAGGCATACATCGAGCTCATCCGCGAGGCCAACCACTGCATCTACATTGAGAACCAGTTCTGTGAGTACAGCCAAGACAGTTATTGTTGCCATGAGCTGACCCCGCAGTGTAAGTATTGGGGATGTCTCCCACCTTTCTCTCTAACCACTCAGCGTCACCACTACCAAGGAGGGTGGTCCTATCAAGAACCTCATCGGTGAGCTAGGAGTTTACCGCACCAGCTAACAACCCAGGTGCTGCCCTTGTCGAGCGTGTCCTCTCCGCCGCCAAGGACCGCCGCAAGTTTAAGATCTACGTCCTCATCCCCGAGGTTCCGTGAGTGGCATCGTGCTGTAACATTACTGACCTGCACAGTGCCTTCGTGAGTTATTCAGGCACTTCCGCACTAACTCTCAGCCCGGCGACATCCAGGCTAGCTCTGGCCTCAAGGCTATCATGGAGGCACAGTACCGCTCCATCAACCGTGGCGGCAACTCGATCTTTGACAAGATTCGCGAGGCCGGCCACGACCCGAACGAGTACATCTCCTTCTGGAACCTGCGCAGCTACGACCGTATCAACGCTCCCCAGGGCGCCATCAAGAAGATGGAGGCCGCGTCGGGTGTCAGCTTCCACGAGGCCCAGGTTGCGCTTGCGCGTCTCTATGTCGGCGAGCCTGGCGGCGACAGCGCGGACGAGGACGAGGTCGTCTACATTGAGAAGCCCCACGACCAGACCACGGCCGGCGACGCTACCAACCAGAAGAAGAAGACTGCCGAAGACTCTGTCAAGCTCCCCAGGACTATCGGGGATGCCCAGGAGATTATCGACAAGTTTACCCAGGCCGCTGTGCGCGACGACTCTGACATGTGGGTGTTTAAGAATCCCACGAATGATGCTGACCCACCAGTCCCGACAACATTTGCCAGAACGCCATGGAGAGCGGCCAGTCGAGCGCTGACGCCCCATGGGCCGGCACCGAAGAGGAGGAGCGTAACTGCATTGTGACCGAGGTAAGCTTCGGCATGTAGATCCAAGCTAACGTCAGCTCCTGTACATCCACAGCAAGCTCATGATTGTGGATGACCGCCGTGTCATTGTCGGCAGTGCCAACCTGAACGACCGCAGCCAGAACGGCCACCACGACTCTGAGATTGCCGTCATCATTGGTGAGCGCTAACATGAGCGGGTTCAGCTAACAGCCACAGAGGACACGGAGATGGTCGAGTCGACCATGAACGGCCGCAAGTACATGGCCTCCAAGGTCGCCACCTCGTGGCGCCGCTCCCTCATGCGCGAGCACCTCGGCCTGAGCATCCCGCAGGGCCCCATTGGCCGCAACAACCAGCCCACAAACTGGATGCGCGCCGCGCCCGTGTTGGCCGAGTACGACTATGGCTCGCCCGACGACCTGCTCGTCGCCGACCCGCTCACGC